>NC_140612.1:19152788-20540288 GCF_057381915.1 Diplotaxodon limnothrissa
GTTGAGAGGCTGAAAGCTTCAGACTGCTTGAAACAATCAGCTAAAAACTTTTTTTTTTCTGTTCTTCAATCTGAAAGAACCTGAAATGTAAACTCACTCATGGTGCCTTAATTTAAACTGTGAATCATGCAGAGCTACTCTGGTAGAGTCCAGGATTAAAAGTATGGAAACGCTGAGAGTGGATGATTGCATCAGGGCTGTTTCTTTTGAGGACATGGATGATCATAAGCAGTTAGAAACATCACAGACGTACCGGACTGATCTGGACTCTCAGACTGTTCCCACAACTGAAGCCTGAAGCGCTGCGTCCTGCCGTTTCCGGCCTGCCAGGAAAGGCTTAGACTGCTGCAGGTCCTGGATGTCACCGCCAGGCCAATCACTGCCGAGGGCTCTGAGACAAGAGCAAATTAAACATTAAACTAAATAATTCAATTTACAGCCCGCTTTAACCTTTTGCCTTGCATGCTTATTTCATTTAATCATTTGTACCTGTTCCAGCTTTTGTAAGATTAAGTGCAAAGACTTGCAAGCGTTTAAATGCCCATTTAGGCTGGCTGTTCTGATTTTTGTTGTTTACTCCCACCAACCCCTGTCGTTTTTGTTTTTTTGTTTTTAAAGAAAAGCTAATTGCGGAAACTTTAACTGTTTATTTGTGGAGATTGTGATGACTGTATTTGACCTCAGACTGGAGTGGCTGGTGACACAAGAGTACTTTTTTAACAACCCTGTGAGGCTGCAGAGAGGCGATGTGGGAGAAATTCAAACAGGCATGTGTGTGTGTGTGTGTGTGTGTGTGTGTGTGTGTGTGTGTGTGTGTGTGTGTGTGTGTGTGTGTGTCAGCAGGCCTCCCACGATGTTCAGACTTTGATGACAAGGCCACAGATGGATGCGATGGATCCTTTTCCTGCTGAAACCTCCCTGCAGTCCGACTGACCTTCATGTTCAAAATATATAATTTACCTTAAAGGAACAGTCCCACTGTTTCAGACAACATGGAGCTCTACCATGTTCGAGCTCAACACATCCTTTGGTTAGATGACAACCACAACATCAGTGGACACAAACACAATGCTGTAACGCAGCACATGTGAACATGGTGCAGCTCGAGGCCGTTTAGGATCCACAGTTATTTCTTTGTTCTTTGTTTAAGCTTTTCTGACCCACAAAGCTACGACTGGTCTGAAGAATTTAGGACTGGTTCTGTACGTGCAGCCAGTTGCAGCCCTCTTCCTAAAACTGCTGTGAAGAAATGCCACCATGCTAATGGTTAAAGGCTACAAAGAAGTAAAGACATGGCATCAACATAGACCTTCACTGTGAAATGATTAGAAGTATCTTTACTCTGTAACTGGCAGACATACATGAACACTTTAAGAACTCTCTCATAACCTGAACCCAACATTAAATATTTAAGTTTTTCCTCTGTTGCCAACCAACTCTCTGAAATAAGCGCAGGAAACCTCGACACCACCCATAGTTCAGAGCAGAGAGCTTGTATTTGTTTCCAATAGCCTGAACATGATTTATGAAATTTGACCATTTTCTGTTACTATATGGGATAAAAATCAATGTCAGAAAATGATAACTGTTGCTTTTTTTATAGAAACTGTTAGCATTCATACATCTGCTGCTTAAGTCTGAAGTCAATCGTTTTCAGGTTCACATTCTCAAATCAAATAAACACAGAGTTAAAATTGTTTCAGCTCCAATAAAATCATCAGTGTGTCTTCTCTCCAGGAGCTATAATAAGGTGTGATGTTCAAACTTCTATGACAAGCAGGACTGATGAGGTTTTAGTTTTAGAAATATCCTATGAGGTCTTATCTTAAAGACCTCTTAGTACTTTTCTTCTGTCTTCCTCCCCTTACACCCAGCCAGCCGCAGCAGATGGCCACCCCTCCCTGAGCCTGGTTCTGCTGGAGGTTTCTTCCTATTGAAAGGGAGTTTTTCCTTCCCACTATCACCAAGTGCTTGAGCATAGTTTGATGGTCGGGGTTTTCCCTGTTTTATTGTAGAATCTTACAATATAAAGCACCTTGGCAAAACCGCTGTTATGACTTGGTGGTATATAAATAAAACTTAACTGAACCAAGTTAGAAATTAGCTACTTAGTTTTTATCTGGAGAGGATATACCATGTTCTGACTTTCTTTCTAAAAAGTCTTAAATGTAGAGTACTGCTATAACTTTGCCATAAATTTGGACAAAAATAAAGATGAAAACTAAATAGTGATGTTTGGAAGGTCAGTATAGTTGTGCTAGTTTATATAATGATTTGATATGTTTTAGCCTACCTCGTGACTAGCTACAGATCTAAGACTAATATAAAAACACTTGCACAAGGAATATGGAGGATGGGCGTTAAACTGTTCTCAATAATAGTTAATGTTGAGGACAAACAGACAAACGTCTTCATGTGACAGGAAGAAGATCCCAAAAACAGACCAAACTTCAGACCACGGTGTCTGACATGATCCTTCACGCAACAACTTAGTTAAATATAAAACTAAAGTCGGGATTAAGAAAGCTTGAATAATCTAGTAAGCTACAGGTGGATGGTTCTGTATCTAAAGATATCTTCAAATATCTTCAAAACTAAGTTTCTATTATTCTTTGAGACGTGAGACAGTTGCCTGGTTCATAGTTAGATTTTTCAACAAACTAACCAACCAACCAAGCTGGCAACCAAATAAATACATGTGATGTAAAAATATTTGACCAGTCCACTAAAGGTCAGTGGATGTAACAGTCGGCATGCCACAGAAGATAAGAAATCACAAACGCCACAGTAGAAGTGTTTTGCATTTCTGAGAAGGTTACTGTCGGGACTCGATTGGGTGCAGCAACACCCAGTTTTCCCCAAACTCAACACACACATGAACACAAACACACACTTATACACACCTTCACACCCTTTCCCAGTGCTTCCCACAGAACAAAGAAACAATGGAGGCAGGAAATGGCTGAACCCTGAGCTCTGCCCACGATGGAAATACACACTGAGGGTCCAACTTCTGTTCTGGACTCCCGCCAGCGTAGAGACACAACACACACACATGCATTTACTTTAACAGCTCTATCACTCTCTCTCAGCAGGGCAGGGGTTCCTGTAGCTAATCACAGAGCTGCAGAGAGGGGAAGCTGCATGACATTAACTCTGAGGTACACAAAGACATGGAGGTCGAGTCCTGTTGGTTCACTTCAAACGCGAGAGGGCAGAGGAGATGGAAACAATGCAATGAAACAGAAAACAATAGAGTATTAGCTCCACTATAGTGAATGGGGTTTAAGTCTGTGAACTGGTGCAGGTATGGTGTGTTTAGCACCGTGTCAAATAAAATAAAAATTTGTCTTGCCCTAATAAAACTACAAGAAGTAGCAGAAATGTCACACGTTCAACATAAATTCATTGTGCATTTGTAATCAAAATTACTGAGTATTCTAAGTAAGTAATGAGTATGCACATTAATATTGATATTTCCGTCAACAGTATGTATCTTTTTTGAATATTTTACATTTTTGACACATCTAGATGGGATCAGGACTTACTGGTGTGCGCGGTGATGTTTGCAGACTCCTGATCGGTCTTCGACTGCACCTGCAGCTGGTAGGTGGTCCCAGGCTCCAGGTGATCCAGAACACAGGTGAAAACTTCTCTCATGCTCTTGTTTCCTCCTGCTTCAACTCCTAGCTGGTCGGTTCCTACATGATGTGCTCTGCTTGAACCCTCCAACGCCTCCTCTTCTCTTGTTTTTTGCCTACACTCGATGCCATCTGTATCTGGAGAGGTCACAGTGAAAGAGCAGTTCTGTCCAGGTGTGCTCACAGTCAGTGATATGGAGTCCAGACTGGATACCAATTCAGATAAGGAGATGCTACATGGTGAAGAAGCTACATTTTCCTCTGCGGGAGCTGCGCTGCTTCCATTCTGACAGAAGAGATCAGACATCAGTGAGAAGAAACATTGAGAGGAAAACTTTAGAAATAAAAGCATAACATAAGTTTTTTTTCCAGGTGTTTGTGACCAAAAGGTACACCAGTTAATACTGGGGAAAAAAATGCAATGCCTGAGCAAGGAAACCAAAAGCTGCATTTCTCCACTTGAGGCTTCAAAAGTGAGTCAGTCCTCAAAGACTTCATTGTTAGAGCTTTACAGGAGTCATACCTTTTGGTGCATTTCTAATCACCTGACCAATAATATGGCTCCTGTGCAGTTAATTGTATCAAACAGTCTATAAAGTTTGAGCCATGGTGGCCCTGAGAGTAAAACTGCAGGTCCCCACGAAGTACCGTAGGAAAGAACACCAGTTCAACTGATTTTATTTTGGCATGTAAAAATGTGGAACGTTTTTCTCAGATAACTGAACATGACGTACAGTGTCAGAAAAGATTATGATATTGTTCAAAATATCAGAATGTAATTTTAACTATTTTATATATATATATATATATATATATATATATATATATATATATATATATATATATATATATATATATATATATATACATATATATATATATATATACATATATATATACATATATATATATATATATACATACATATATATATATATATATATATATATACATACATATGTGTGTGTATATATATATATATACATATATATATATATATATATATATATACATATGTGTGTGTATATATATATATATATATATATATATATATATATATATATATATATATATATACATATACATATGTGTGTGTATATATATATATATATATATACATATATATATATATATATATACATATATATAAAGGAAAAGAAAATCTCACAAAAAAAACTATGCTACAGGATGCAGGTAAAGTGTGTTTTAATGGGATGAGTTGTTTAATATTGTAATTATATGTTCGCTTCTAGCCGTTTACCATTAGCTCGTCACTTCTGTCTCCATTGTGTTTCGTGAGGATGTCTTTTGTGAGCTGATGCTGTCTTTTCTGCCTTGAGTTGCAGTGCATTTGACCTCTCAGGTCCACCGTACTGAAATTCTGAGAACTGATTTTGGATGTTGCTGAGCACTAATGAGCAGGTCTCTGTATCTGTTAGCCAATACCACCCTATCGTCCAAATATGGTTAACAGTTTCTACAGACATGTTGATGCTGGAGCGTTCAGGAATCTGCAGCCTGTTTTCCATAAGGGAGGAAACAACAGACTTTTATAGTCTGCTTTCAAGTCTACAGGAGGTTCATTCCCAAAATGAAGACGTTGGGCGTTGCTGTACTTTGATCCCATTGTTCTGATAAATTTCTGAAGTTCTGGCTACAGAGGAGCCAAAACGTAAGTAGTACTCAGATCATGAGTCCAAATTTTCCCCACCCTTCTTAATTTTGATCAGCAAACAAAAACTTTTTTTTCATTTTTCTTTAATATTTTCTGCTTTCCAAATATTTTTCTGATTTTGACTCACACATGAATAGGGGCATATTTTGTTGTTGATGCTCCAACCACTGAGAGGTAAGAGCCCAGTTTGACCTGCAAAGTAGGCGCTGGGAAGTAAGGGGGGTGGTGTAAGTTGAGCGGCTATTTTTAGAGTCCTTTCTATACCTTGTTCTGTAGTTTGTTTTTTCCTACTTGTTTTTGGCTTTCAATTTAACTCACTGAGGTTCAGACCCTAAAAACAGCTCAACTGGGTTTAGGAAAGGATCACAGATGGACACAGTGATGCCACCAGTTGCATTTTGAAGAGTGCTAAGTTATCAGCTAATGCCAGCTAAATTAGTTAGCACGCTGCATCCATAGACTGTATCAGAGCATCACACAAACTCCTGCTAATCAGTGCTCTGTAACATCCAAATAAAATCCTAGAATATAACTCCTCAAAACTGCAGCTCAGACATCTTGGACGGTCTGTTAGTACAATAACCTCACAGCAGCCATATTAGTGGTCAGATAATGTCATTAAAAATGCTCCACAACGCTCCAACAGCACAAACACAGTCCAGAGGTCCAGTTCAGTGACTCCAGTTAACTGAGGTGAAGCCTAGCACACAGCTAGCAGCTCCAGCCACCTGTGCCACCGTCCATTTAGCAGTCAAAGAGACCAGGCCCCCAACAATGCCAACTGTAAGCCAATGTAAAGAGGTAAGTTATAAAAATATTCTGTACAATTGTTATGAAGAGACTAAATTAGCTACAGAGAACGTATTTATACATAATTCCTGCTTTAAAGTTGAGCATTTTAAAATGTTTATAGGGACAGACTTGCTTTTGAACCCTCAAGTAGACATCAGTGGAACAGCAGATTTTGTCTAATGGCCCCAGATGTTGCTACTTGGCCAACAACATTAATAACCTTTGAGATTCACACACCTTTATCACCAATGTAATATCCCACTCTGTCAAGCTACACACCAATGGACACTTTGTGTGTGACTTAGTCATACCAGCAGTGCAGCTTTGACAAAACAGCATTAATTAATGAGACTGAGGTGCACAAAGCTATCAAAGTGTCACCCAAAATGAGCAAAAATAGAATCAAATTTATTTGGTTCACCTCATGAGGGTCCAATCAGAAATGGCAGAAACTGACCGATCAAACCAACAAGCTTTTTAGCAACTACTGTCAGCGTCTGCTGCGAAGTATAAAGATTAAGAGTTTATTTTAGTAAAAGGGCTGATTTTAAGGCTTTGAGAGCTGCAGAGTTTCTGAAGTATCCACCGCACGGACAGTTATTCAGCTGTGCTATTTAAAGAGCTGCGACTGCATGTTTGTGCGTTTCTATCATGTTTTGGGTTTGACTGTTGAACTGACCTCCTCTGTACTATGATAATAAAGTTGGAGATAGTTGCTTCTGAGCTTTTTGTCCTCAAATTTTGGCCAGCACAAGAGAAAATAAAACAATTTGTCACTGATAATGAAGTTCAGGGAGTTCAGAGACAACAATGCGGCAATGAGGCGACAGTCAGGAAGAGAAGGAAGTGCGACCGAGGAAAATGAGACTGTATAAATGTTGGTGTAACTTACTAATCACAGAAGTAGCAGCATGAGGTTATGGTTAAATCAACCTTCAATCGGCTTTGATATACTTTGATATAGTTGGAATTCTTTATTAATAAAGAAACGCCTGAACTGCCCCCAAACACTAATGTGAGCTAAACCTTGGCTTACTGTGAGGCCAGACTCATTAACCCTGTCCTACCCAGATAACTGACAGTGAGACTAGTCTGGGCTTCATTTTGCAAAAGTTAAGCACTGGAAAATGTGTGCTATGACATGTCCAAATGTGGCCCACATGTCATAGCACACCTCATATGTGGCACGTCATCGTTAAACCTCTGGGAGATTTTAGGCAGTCAGTCAAAGTCAAATATGGCCCAAGCAAAACTGTACAGGAGCCAAACCTTCACTGCTACTTGGGTAAACCTGCTGATGTGCAGTTTTTGGTTTCAGCCAACAATCATCAGAGTGTAAACCTGAAGACACTGGCTAGAAGTAAAATGTTCTGTTCAGTGTTTCTTTCACTGAACAAACATAAAGAAACATGAAACTGAAGCAATGATAGTAAGAACATCCCATTTTTTTTACTTCTGAAAAAAAAATACATATTTATTATTTGGAACTGTAATCTAGAAATGCATTCATCAGGAGCATGTGTTTCTTCTCTGCTTTTCTGCAATCACATCCCTGGTTTAGCGCCAAACAAGTGACTCGCTTGTTTGAGTGTTTTAACCGCCGGGTCCACATATGTGGACATCACATTTTGGGTTGTCTAGACCAAAATACTAAATTTTGCTTTACAAGGGCCTGATATCCACTTACAAGGACATTATACGCCACTGTTCTATCGAAATTTAAAACAAATGTTCTCAATTGTGGATCTCATTTTTCTCAGAAACAAAAATTGGGTAAAAAAAAAATCTGGTAATTCTTTGTTTTTACATTCATCAGGTCCTAATATGTCCAAATATCAAAGAGAAATTAAAAATGCATGACATGGAAGAGTTCAGGTCTTAGGAGGTTAAAGTGGATGGAAGTATATTTAATGAAGTGAACCGTGCAAAAAGAAATCATTTTATACATAGAAAAATGTTTTAGATTGTGTAAATGCTCCATCACATGTTGGAGCTCAAAGCAACACAAAGAGAGATGGCACTTTATGAGGTTTCCCTTTGCAGTAACAGGTGTCACCAAAGAAGACAAACTGTATCGCACAAACTTTTGTTTGTATCGAACTCAAAGTCTAAATTATAATTTTTAAAGGGTTCATTTCAAATAAAGTCTCATACATTTCTGGCAATTTTCTTGATTAAACATTTCCGTTTTGGTGTTTAGAACAGGTCAAAAGCCTTTGAAAAGTGTTGAATGTTAATCAAATCAAACACTATGCATAGTTCACTGGTGACCTGATGGATGCTAACACCAAGATTTGTTTGTCATGAAGACAAATCTTTCTTAAAAGGATGAAAAATACAGATTGTTCTAAATATATACGTATATGTATATATATTTGGTTGGTTTAAGACAAAGTTTGCTGTTATATCTCAAGTTTTCTAATGACAAGGTCCTTAAAGCTTGACATTAACATAAATTAACCTGGTTTCATCTTTTTAGGCTAAACAGTGAATCTACTCTATGTAACATCTCACATGGATTTCATTTTATTTATCTCATTGCGTGTAATTTTATTCACACCTGACTGCTTTGGTATTTAAAATGTAAAAAAAGAAGGGCCAGTTTTATTTTGCAGTTTAATTTAAAGAACTGAAAGAAACCATGATTTAATATTTGCTCATCTTGTATTAGGCACACTTTTGAAAACAGAGTTGTGGAGACTTGTTCACAAAGCACTTTGTTTCTTTTCTTGTTGCATTTTTGTAAAAGTCCATGAAATATATAATAATTACTAAATTTCTAAAAAAAAAATTACATATTTGGAAAAGTAAAAAAAGTTTGCATTGTGTCCGAGATGACCCTGGACTACAGGAGCATGCAGAGTGATCAAAGTTAATCTAAAGAGTAACTCAGATCGCACGAGGTTGATATCACATTTGAAGCTTCTTATGTATGTGCTCCTTTTCTACACAGATCATGAATGTCAGACTGACCTGATGCAGCATCAGCAGCAGCAACGAGGTGAACCGCAGACAGCAGAAATAACTGCAAACTTTACATTTCAGCATTTTGATCCTGTCTCAGATCCCCACGCGGACCATGCACCACCATAATCCTAAGCCTGAGGTAGGACGGGTGTGTTTGTATTCACTGTTTCAGGTGGATGGTAGAAAATATCCTTCTCTTTAGTCTCTTTTGTGTTCAGCAAAGAATCCAAGTCCTGATAGGAAACCGAAGAAAAATGTTGAGAAAAAGTGGTTAAATGTCCTTTTTAATATCTTTTAAAAAATTATTCCTTTTTTAGACAAAAAATTGAAATTTTCCCAGGAAATGTGGTTTTATTTATCCGTCGTCTCTGCTCTGCCTCGTGTCCATCCTCTCCTTAAAACTCTCAAAGTAAAACAGCCTTTCCCCTCTTTGCGCTCCCTGTCTCACCAGCTGTATGTCTCTCTTCCTGCCTGTCTGTCTGTCACTCTATAGTGTTGAGGTTGGGACTCAGTAGCGGACTTCCTCAATCAGGCCAACAGACCTGTGAGTCACTGCAAAGGCACGACTACAAACCCAGCCTGGATGGAGGCTAAAAATAGGCCTGCAACTACAATAGCAGCACACCTTGATGCACTGACAGCAGAGGTAGATGTTAAAAATAGAGACGAGTGTTTGATTAAATCTCACTGAGACTGAAGTTTAAAGTTTGCTCCGTCTCTCTTTTTTAGTGACAGCTTTGTCTTTGGATGCCGCTCCATTAGTAACTTTGCTGTTTCTGTGGGTCTATATTCGGCTCAGCTGTATATTCAACTCTAACAAGTCTTCTATTGAGTAGGTTTACAAGCTAAACGCCAAGCCACTGTTACTCCCTTCAATGGCAAGTGACCTGCTGGATATTCAGAGAGCATAAAACCAGTGCATCAAAGAGCTGGGGAATTATTTTTATAGAGCCAACATCAATGATGATTATATTCATATAAGAATTTATATGTATGACTAAACTCTATCTTAAGAAAAGATATAATCCATAAAGTTTCTTGATTAAACATTTCCGTTTCTAGCCATGTAGTGGCTAGAATTTTGTTTGCACTGACAACAACAGGTCTCACCCATATGGAAAAGAAATAGTAAAAACTTATATGACTTAACTCATGAAAGTGGCCACTTTCATGAGTAAATCATATAAGGCTTACATGATTTACTCATGAAAGTGGCCACTTTCACATTACTTTCATATATTGTTTTAGTAAGTATCCAAAACATACAAGTTTCATTATATAATTCTTCAAGGGATCTTATATCTGTTTTTACTCTTGTATGCTTTTCATACAAGTTTCACACAAGACAGATACAAACCTTATAAGTTTTATATATATCTTTTCCATATGGGCATTCTCAACAGGTGCTGGACTTCACCAGCACTGCCCTTTGTCCACAATTCTTTTTAGGTATTTGTCGGCAGCCTTTCGTGAAAAGGTTCCTGTTAGGTGGTATATTTAAGGTGGCCCAAGGATTGCTTCACTGAGTGATGAACTCTGGCTTGCCCTGCAGCAGTTTGCAGCTGAGTGCAAATCAAGGAGTAAGGGTTAGTACCTCAAAGCCTGAGGCCATGGACATTTCCTGGACACCAGCTAGATAATATACTCCATGCATTACTACCAGGAGCAGGCCAACCCAGGACGTGCTGGATTATGCTTCTTGGCTGGCTCGGTGTCCCTGCAGTGGAATTAGAGGCCTCATTTAGGGAGGGGGAGGTCTGGGCATTTCTGGTTACACTGTGGTCACCATGACATGGACCAAAATAAGCATCAGAAAATGGATTGATGGTTTAATAGGTCAGTATAACGAGACAGAGCCATGGTTTATTTAATGGATATGCATTAAATATATGCAACCAACACTTCTCAAAAGGAGCAACGTGACAGCAAGGGGGCTCCATTTCTTCTTTCGAAGTTTTACGACTACCAGCGATCAGCTGCCGAGTGCTTACAGGCGAGTTTCCATCATCCATGCAAACTACAGACAACCGTGTCAATCTGCGAGCAATAAAAGCATTCACAAGGAGATTTTGGTGCATCATCTTCTAATATCGCCTAACAAAGTCCACCACCCTCAGGGAATACACAGCATTCCCTAGTGAGGACCCCAAGGGGGCCCACTAACCAGTGTCTGAGACACAGTAATGGACAAAGTGGTTTTCCAACAACCACAGTTTTGTTTTTTGTTTTTTCCATAGCAGAATTTTAACATAGAAGCCTAACACATCCTTACATGTGTGACAAACTGCTAAATACTGGAAATCAAATTTCAGCTTTTCCACTTTTCACTGTACAACTTTTATCTTGTAGTTTCAACAAATACAAGTCAAAATAATAAATACCATGAAAGTTATGTTGGAAAATTCAGATTTGTTGGTTCTTGTCTGTAATGCCTAATTAGCTATAATTGTGCTTTCAGGCCTCTGGTTAGCTTTCTAGCATGATGGAGTTTTGTTTATATTATCTTTGTAAAAAACGTAATAATTCTAATTCAGTTTTGTGTTATGAATTTCTCTACTGTTTCCCCTTTCCTCCCAAAATATATACACTTAATTATCCACAATAACAAGACAATGATCAGTAGATTTTTGGCCAGGGCTGCCAAAGATCAAATCTGAGCCAGAAAAGGTCAAAGTCGACTTCTTTATGAAGCAGTGTTACAAGTTAAAGGCCAAACTCCTTTTGTTTCAGTTAGTTTGAGCCACATTTAGTCATCCCCACCTTTTTCCTTCCTTCCTGTTCCCCTCCTCTCTCTCTCTCTCTCTTAATCATAGTTTCTAGGAACAAAAGTTTTCAGCTCTACACAAGTTAGTCTTTAGTGTAACTCTGACCATTAAACATTTCATTTTATGGAATCTGGTAAATTTCAATGCAACAGTTTGTGCAGGGGTTACTCTTATTATTTTACTGTATACTAAAAGTTTCTCTCCCAAAGTAAGCTCTATAAATGTGTGTCACTTTTTCATGTCATGTTGACCGCTTCTCCCAGTCTCTGTTCAAATGTGACTTTTAGGTGTTTTTGTAACGCCACATTGCTCACATACCTCAAAAACATTTGCACATACAAATACATGATGCTTAATTTAGAAACTGAGACAACTCCCTTTAAAAATTCCCTATTTAATTTTTTTTAGCTGCTGTTTATTGAGAAGATGCTGATTAAATGCTGGGATTAAAACTTTAAATTTAACCACAGTAAATTAACGTATCTCAGCTGTAATATCGTAACTTCTCAATGTTTCCAGAATCCCTACATATACTATTAAATAATAGTATAAATATTTTTTTCCCATTTATGTCTGTCTTTTCAGATACACTTTGTAAATTGAAGTTCTTTTGACTGTTGGATTATAATATTATTGTCATATTAGGTTGTTTATATAAATTTCCATTCGCTATACCAGACTAGGTATTATATGAACATGTTTTTATGGCCTTCAGTACCAAACATATTTCCTGTGTTTCTTGATATTTACATGCTGAATATTTTTATCAGCATATCTTTATTTTGTTGTTGTCATCACTGCTTCTTGATTTATTAAAGTACATAAAAAGTAAAAAAATAAATAATACGATAAAAATATTTAATGTCATCGCATAACTTCAGCATTTAAATGTCAACATTTGGCAACCAGAGGCTCCAATCCTGCACCCCAGACAGCTTTACACCATGTAAGACTTTACAGAGAAGTAACTGAAGTTATTTTCATGGTTTAGATATTTTGTGGGATATCACATGAAAAAAAAAACCCTGCTAATATACATCGTAAATATAAAGCAGTATTTTTGCTGCAGAACATTTGTGAAATGAAAATCAAAAATATTATTACTTATGTAATTATAGTCTGCTTATAATCACGGACTGAAATTATATGTTTGAGATGTTCAGGGAAACTATTTTTGCATTTTTTCCAGTTACTTCTGAAAATGGGGTCAAGGCCAGAGGTCGAATGGGACACGATATTTAGACGCAAACTATAACGTGATAGTTTGAATGCCCACATAGCAGTGCCATTTCCTAAATGTTACCAATATAAACATAGGCAGCAAAACTTTAAACAAAGTTATAAAAACAAAAGACATTTTATGAAAATTTGAGCTTGAAAAGGTCTAAGGTCCATAGTCAAATATTTAGAATCCTCATATCATCCTATATGTCTATGTGTTGTCAATACAAACAGTGGCAGTAATAAAATGTTTAAAAACAGTTCTATATGGCCTTTTATTATCATTTTGACCTTCAGATCTACTAACCCTGAAGGAGAAGTCAGAGGTCAGCTACACAATATATACCATACTCGTAAGGAAATTGATAAGTTAGGCACCATTGAATGACACAGGAAGTCATTCGTGCCTGTGGCTCTGTCTCTGTACAGTTCCTCCATCTAAAGCACAAGTACACACTGCAGTAGCTGCACACTGTCACATCCTCCACAGAGAAAATTACAGTCAGTATGATAAGACAGGCACTTTCAAATTTATCTCATTCAATTTTATGTAAGACTTTGGAATATTTATACATCAGACCTATTTGTATTCAATAGAGCTATTTTTTTTAATTTTTTGTATGATTTATTATTAGTACTTTAACTAGTGAGTTATGTTTGTACTATCTTCGAGCAACCGTACCCTCATAATTTCCTCTGAGATTTATAAAGTAGTCTGTTTTTGTCAATTTGTAACTATAAAAATCACTAAATCACTTCATCCCGAAGACCTTGGTGGGTGTAAGTTAAATTTGAATAGACTGTTAACATGAGCCCACTCTACACTCCTACAAACTTTTATCAGAATTCATACAAAACTTTGAAGTATTGTATTTACAGATGGAAAAAAACTAACACCATTCATCGAACACTGTTGTTAAATCCCCTGAATTTAAGCTGAAAGTCTGCACGTCCAACATGTTATTAATGTTTGATGTAAAACTTTAAAAATTGTCTCACTGTCCAAATATTTATGGCCCTGCCGGTATCTGGTTTTAAATCTACAGAAACGTTTAGACAACAATATAATCTGTCAACTTTTATACAAGTCCTTGCTGCTGCAATACTCCCACGTTTGATTCCTCTATTCAAGTTAGTGTACAATACACATGTAAAAACCTTGGATATTATTTGGACAAAATAAATTTAGGTCCTCTATTTTTATTTGCCTATATGCTGCCACCCCAGTTCTGGCAACATTCAATTATGGATTTAGATGGATTATAAACACAAACATGGAAAGAGTCAATGAAGATAAGCAAACAGGAATCCATATTTTTCATGTCCAGTGTTTTTAATCCTCAGGTTACAGGTAACATATATATATATATATATATATATATATATATATATATATATATATATATATATATGTAGATAGAGTAGATAACAAGGTTACAGCACTACTCAGTGGCTAATGTTCTGAACCATTACAACATTCAAGCTGGTTAGTAATACATTAAAAAGCCATGTTTCATAGGTATAATAGTTAGACCGTACATACACTAATTAGTATCAAGTGTACTCTGACTGATCTGTAATGCCCACACAAAAGAAGTTTAAAAAGGACCGTAATGTTATTTATGTTATTTATTTATATATATATATATATATATATATATATATATATATATATATATATATATATATATATATATATATATATATATATATATATTTTTTTTTTTTTTAAACTGTACAATTAAAAATGATCTTTGAGTAAATGCACATGTACAACTCATAGCAGAATTGGTAAAGCCTAAGAAAGTAGTATTCCAATGCATGTATTCATGAAAAGAAGTTAATACCACATGAATCAATGTGCAAGAGAGACCGAAGATTTAAATTAAAACACCTTTGAACCACTGGGCTAGAAACTTTTCATTAGCTAAAATTCCTCAATAGGGTAATGTTTGCAAATGAGTAGATTTTTTTAATTAGGTATAATCTACACCAGCCAGTCCCCAACCCCCGGGCCATGGACTGGGAGCGGTCCATGAGTCGTTTGGTACTGGGCCGCGAGAGTTGAGGCTCGAGCGTGTAATTTATGGTTTTCAGCGTTTTTAATCTTTTTTTTTTCGTTATTTTTTATCATTAACTCCGTTTCCCTGGGTCTTTTCACACGTGTTATGAACAAATCTTTTTATTTTTGGTACTGGTTTTATTTTGTTGCATTTATCGGCGACACCTTAAAAGCCGGTCTGTCAAAATATTGTCAGACATAAACCGGTCCATGGTGCAAAAAGGTTGGGGACCGGTTTATGTCTGAACTAAAGAACAGATCCGTACATAACTGACAAGCTGATCGACTTTGGCTAGCTAAGGCTAGTGAAAGATTTAAAACTTTAAAGTTATAGTGTGTACAATTTCCACCACTAGATTACAGATATCAGTTCACTGAGTTCTGCTTTCTTACCTCTGCCAATCAAGTGCAAAATCCTAGCTACAGTGACTGTTAAAGGGCAAACAAGTTTTAGTCAGCCAAAAGAGTTTAGACAGATTAAATTTAGACTGTAACCCATAATACCTGCGGGCAGCTGGCATGTTTCAAGAACTGTTTGTGTAAAAATACTTTTTGGATACACTATATTTCAATATTTGAATAATAGACATTAAATACAAATGGATATGGTCACTTAAATATTTTGCAGTATTTTTCATTTTTACCCCAGAAGACCCCCAAAAACTCTTGCCACTATTGATCTACAGAGAGTGTACTCTGATAACAAAGTGACTCTGGACTGGATCCAGCTTGGAGAGTTTCCCTATTGTGTAATCTGTTTGCCTGCTGTTTAACTCAGCTGTCAATGCTGGATGAGAAGCATCCACCTTAATTTTTTTAATGTGCTGAAAGTGGTTCATATATTAGCACAAGTTTAAAAATAGTCTCTGTGCCAACATAGTTAACTATGCATGTGAAAATGGTAAACAGCTTTTCAGGTGCTTAAGATTTAGCTTTATATTAAGTTTAAAATTTCAAAAGTACAAGACAATGCTAGACTCCTGTATAATAATGTAAATACACACCTTAGCACTTTTAAATGATTGGAAGTTTTAGTTTTGTTTGGTCCACATGCTCATAGTTTCTATTGTTGATTTCCTGGAATGAGCCAGAATAATCATCCAGTGCCGATGACTTTTGCAAATTTCACTCTGTAGTTTCTGTATTCATTCTGAGTCAAGAAATTAAAACGTAAGCTTGCAGTAGTTTCTAATGAAGTGAAAGAAGAACATTCTCTAAATGGCTATACATTAGCATCTGAGTTTAAAAAAAAAAAAAAAAAAAAAAAAAGTAGTAAATTTAAAGATCTTCAGCAGAAAGTTGAATTCTTACAATAAACACTAAGAGCCCGGAAGCTGTAAATTTCATGTCAAAAAAATGAAATGCACTCCAAATTGTTTTCAATACAATGTGATTACAGTATGATAATTCTTTAAACATTTAGGGTCCCTTTAAGCTCCATCAACAGTCAACAACAATACAAGTACAGAACATGAACCACATCCTACTGTACACAATACTACGTCAGAGGCAGTGTGTATTGTTGTGCCCGCTGCTGTAGAGGGCATGGAGGCTGGGCTGAACCCACTTTCACTTCAGTCAGTTCAAACAGAGAAAATTGTATCACTACTGAAATATCCGGATTCGTCATCCAGTTCCTGAATTTGCTGAAGTGAACAGCGGGTTGATGATGGTCCCATGAGGCACGTTGGACGTGCAGACAAAGAGACTCTGGTCCGAAGTCCCATGATTGTATCATAAGTAAAGAAGTAAATAAAAATATATTGTTACATAGAAAAAGTCTTTAAAGTTCCTCTTGTTTATTTTCCCTTAACGGTCTGATCCCAATGCTCCCAGTTATAGCAGCGAGATTTGTGTTTTTGTGATGTGTACTTTGAAAAGATAACTGCCCACATTGGGTTTAATAGCACTTTAACATGTACTGTACATGGTTTTCCCATTCACACAGAGAGAATATTAGATGATAATGCCAGTGTTCTTCATTACTGACATTAGTGTTGAAACCTCTGATCTCTAACAGAAAACTGAAATAGATGTCTCAATATTGTTATTTTTGTTTCACATTTTGTTCAAAAAAAAAAAGTAGTCTATTGGTTCTTTAAAAAAATAATTTACTGACAAATATAAGAGTCGATACTTTTTCTTTAGCTGTAATTTAGTTTAAGGAAATTTAGAAATTACTGCTCCAACACAGAGAGAGGCTTAAACAAAACTAAGGTTTGAGGTTGTGTCAAGCTTGGATTTTCTGTCTCCAACAGACCAAAAGCCAATTTTTAATTAATGTCAAACATTTAATGATAATGAGATATGTAGCCCAAATGGCTACAGTTGACAGAGGACTGCTAAAGACATCAAAAACATGTAAAAACTGTATAAAAATAAAGTTATTATTACTTTGATACACCAAAATAACATACTCACTAAATAACATAATTTACAACAGCACATCGATGTGATGACTGCACCATATTTCACATTTTTGGTATAAAGCAATATATCACACAACAGGGAACATGTCACTGCTAGACAAGGTTAACTAGATGGAGTGTAAACTCTGAGACCGAGCAGCACTAATTTCGTATTTGTGGCATCAGGAATGGCTTGTATTTTTTGACCCTGTTTTAGAAAGCCAAACTAAAATGGTAACACTCATTTTAGAGAAGACCACTGTTGTCCTTTGCTACAGTCTGTTCATTTGAACTATGAATCATGCGAAGTTACCAAAGACCTTAAATAAAAATATAGAGCTTGAAGTAGCTATATCAAATCCCCTTCAGTTAGGCAGGGTTCAAACTGCTGGGGGGATAGTGGGGGGGGATTTCTAGGCAAAAGCTAAAATATGATTTTTTTTGTTTTGTTTCTTTACACTCCCTGTGCTCTTCAGCAATCACAACCTGATTTAATTATAGATCAAATATAGGGCTGTTCGATATAACGATATATATTGGATGACAATATAAAAACATCTATCATTTCATTTTATACTATCGTTTGTTTCGTGGTGTCACAAAATAAACTGTTTAAGGCAATATTTTTTCGTCATTTTGATGGTCACTGTAGTGGCTATATTAATTTCTTAAAGTTCTCTCTTTCTCTTATATTTAATATAACCACACTACGGACGGACAAGCGCCTGTTTAATGCGTTGTCGTTAGCAACAAAACCATTGCGTGTCCGCTTGTTTATTTTCCACATAAACCTTTCATAATAAAGCTCAAGATCCTGTTTAGACTTTTCAAAATAAACTGAATCGCGTGAAAGAGTATGCAGAGTATTTACGGATGAGAAGCAAAAAAAGAGCCGTCAGGTGTTAAAAAATAAACCTTAGACTCAAACATTAGAACAGGCTTTTCCCCGCAGCACGCCGTGTAATAAATACTTACAAAGAAAACGGCGGCCTTTACAACTTATGTCTAAAAATGTATAGTTTCATTCAGCATTAAAACACTCTACTCCAGTTACACGACGCCCAGCTGGAAACACTTCACGCAAGTCGAGCTGCCCGAGATTCGAAGAGTTTATAGAAAATGTTAAATTTTTGTGATTTATATCGTTATCGGGACGATAGAAGTCTTATATCGGGATATGAGATTTTGGTCATATCGCACAGCCCTAATCAAAGTTTTGACTTTTAATTTAACAATTAAAAACACTACTTGTGAGATACCTTGCAAGCCACCATTTTCCATTTCCCTATGTATTTTCATTTGTTTATTTATTTATTTAATGTATTATTCATTGGTCTTTTTAAGTGTTAACATAAAGGTGATAAAGAAAAAAAAATTATTTCTTTTGCATTGTAAGTTACAGCTACCATATTACCCAGACTTAGCATTGCTGCCAGAACCTCTCTGGAGCTGTACTTGATGAATATTACATAAACAACTGTTAACACCACTATACAAGCTTCGCTTAGCAGAAGAATATTAGATTTAATTGGTTTAACAAAAATACTGTATTAGGATAATGCACTACTAGTTATAGCATGAGTTAAGTGGTTAGTATATATTTATCAACATTAAAGCAATAAAACTACTGGAGCTATAATTAGCCACTAATTGCTTTGCTGTACTACAAGAACTATAGCTTAGCAGAAGATTAGCATCAATCTGCTTTGTTAGCTTTTAGCATGTTGTTAAAGGTAGCCCCATTTGGGACCTCAGCAAAAGCTGGGAAACTTACAGAAACAAGAATGTAAAAGTTGCTGTTACCCCATGGGCAACCGTTGATAAAATAATTTATTTGTTAGCTGTTTATCCATTAGCTTACAAGCTTACATAACTACCAATGTCAGTTGTTAATGTATCTGAACCTAGCATTAGCCCTATTGATGTCAATCTAGTTTGTGTGTTTGGCATCTCTGAGAAGTTTGATGTGCAATAGTTTAATAAGTCAATGAGATTGTGAAAAAATATGAAAAAAGAAAACCCACCAATAAATAACAGGTTAAAAAAAAAAAAGGAGCATTTGAACCTTGTCTTAGCCTAAGTGTAGGAAGTGCACTGTGACTAAATCAGAGAGTAATGAATAGCATGCTGAGGTCACAAACAGGTAAGTGTTGGTTCAACAGTACTAGAATAGTTTAACCAATGGTGCAGCTAACAGTCATTTTTCAGTAGCCATTTTTATAAAAACACCACATTACAAAATAATGAAAATGCTAGAAGACATAAACACAACAGTGTTATTGAACAATGTACCATCAGTTTCAGTAAATTGAAGTTGTTAAGTCTCCATGACAAAAGAGACATTATGGGAGAGTCTGGTTAGTTAAAACTCGATCCAACAATCGGTTGGTTAAGTGAAATGGGCGGGTCCACAGAGTTTGATGAAAAAGAAAAGATGAAAAGATACATTCCATTCTTAATAATTTGCCTTTCCCTTTTCCTTGAGCAGATTCTTCCCAGAACAGTCCTGCTTGGTTGTCCATGCTGTCCATCAAATTCCAAGGCCTCCTCCAGAATTTCCCAGACTTCCCAAACCACAGTTCACACCCGCAGAGGACTGTTTTAGCACACTTCCAGGTTAAACTTGTACCTTCGTCAGGTGGATAAACCTCACTGGCCAGTTTCTGCACATAGACGGGCTTCATATAGGCTCAAGGCATGATGGACAAACTCATACTGTTCACCTGTCTGGATCATGCCTCCTCTACATAACGGAAGAGAGAGACAGAGTTAGGAATGAGAAGCAAAACTATTTGTTTAAAACATGCAATAGGGATGAATTTAGTGCTGGCAATAAACCATAACACACCATCTGACTCTAAAGTGCAGACAAAGTCAAATTTGCAATTTATGTATCTTATGTCACTTAACAAGGCTGGGCGACATGTTACAAATCTCCAAAACAACTCCTGATGAACTCAACAAATCAAAGTCATATTCGTCCAATCATTCAAACTTTGTTATGATTACTAATAATTTAATTTAAATTAATATGTATTGGATACATGTTTAAAAAAGGTCCTCAATGAGCGCTTTAGCAACCACAAAGAGGACAAAAAACAACAACAACTAAACACTGAACATAATCATCAATGGCAAGGAAAAAAGCGACCACACAGAAAGAAAACTGCCAAAACCAGTTTAAACAATCAATGCAACACAAAACAACTGCAGGACACCTTAAATTTCCACAAATGAGGGGGGGAAAAAATAAAAAAATAAATGTCCAGATACACATAATATACACAATTGTAAACAAAAACAACCAGAAAGAGATAAAAAAAAAAAATGACCACAAACTAAAACAAGACTATCACCAAAAGGTCTGAAACAACTGCAAGGACACACTCAATGCCTTCAAAGGGAAACCAAGAGACCACAGAGACTTAAAATGACCACAAAGACAAGCGAGGCAGCTTCAGAGTTTATGCAAAAACCATGTTTCTCAGCGACTAATGGTACTTTCTTACAAGAGCCAGTTAGAGGTTTAAATGTCAGCTTTTTAACACCCTTTAGATTGTTTTAATCATGGAAGTGAGGACCTGCAGGTCATCAGTAAAAACCTGCAGGAGTACACGTGTGTTACCTGTCGGCTCGGAGCTGGCAGGTGATGCCCAGTACATCCACCACTCCTTCCAGCTGTAGCTGCCGGCAGCCCATCGTCGTGGCGATGAAGCATCCCGTTCGCCCAATCCCAGCACTGCGATCAAACGAGCAGGGTGTCATTTCATAATTATATAGTAGTAACAGAACTGTCACGCTGTCGGTCAGTCTGTCAGTACCTGCAGTGGACTATAACTGGTCCCACGTTGGTGGCGGCCCGTCTGTCCGTCTCTACGTCAGTCATGAGCTGCAGCAGCGGCAGTGCTGAGACTGGGGTTTTGTGGTCAGGCCACGATGTGTACCAGTAATGCTGCACAGAGCGGGTTTGGTTCCCACACTGCATACATGAAAACATACATGACATATTAGTCCTGATTCTCAGCTCTGATGAGAACACGTTCCCTGCTGTGCAACGTGTACCTTGAGCGTGAGGCTGCGAGTGGTGTAGTGTTCGCACTCTCTGATGCTGTTCACCAACACTTCAACCTTCCCATAGATGCCTCTTTTCTCCGGCCAGTACAGAACACACTTCTACAGAGGCAAGCACAAAGACGGCATTCATTAACTTCAGCTCACCTTTCACTCCTGCTGAGCACTTTCCAGATCACTCCATTTTTGTTGCTATACACTCAGCGCCTACAACACTTAAAATCTACCCTGGCATTAAGAAGACGCTCTTTCTTCCACAGTCTTTGCTTTTTAGACTCTTACCTCGTTCTTCTCCTTCAGTTTGGTTATCATGACAATAACTGGTGACTCCTCTTGCCAGGCCATTTGCCAGAAGTCATTCACCGTGTTCACCATAGGACCCTGAGTGGCGATGTACGCCTTATCGTCCCCCAAGTAACCCTGCAGAATGAACCAATCACACAGCAGGGTCAGCATCATTCACAGAATGATGAATGTATTCCTCCACCAGGGTCTATCAGCAGCAGTAGACAAAATATACCGGGATTTCCCAAAACTTCATGAAGACGTGCAAAGAAAGAACCTGTTACATTTTGGAATACATAAATAAAATAAAAACGTAGAAAAACCCATTTGTCTGCATTTAAACCATTTTTACACAAAGAAAAACGGCAAGAAAATGTTAGAACTGTAGATTAGTCTAAAGAACCTGAAAAACATCATTAACTTGGTTATTCAGCTGATCCATTCGCTCGTATTCACTGTTAAACAGCAGGTTAAATCTTTCATGCCTGTATATGAGCTAGTTTAATTGAACAGTGATTCAGTGTTCTCTCGCTGGCATGGCCTTTAAGGCATTTGTGAATAAAAACTTGTTTTATTTCAGGGTGCTCCTCATGCTGTCGGTTTTTAACCGACATAACTGATAACTGGATCAGGATGTGGCTAGTTCCAAACTAGCTTGAGCTAAATGTGTGCAGAGAGCAAAAAACGGTGCATTAATGACTCCAGGTGACATAACAAAAACAAACAGTAAGACCGTGCCAAACTGAACTTCAAAAACATATTTCATTTCTAAGCTTCAAATTTAAAAAAAAAAGTGCTGTGTTTCATTTCATAATCGCTGTTATTTTCATGTAATTGAAGTGCTTACTTATTCTGGATGAATAAGATTTTTGGTGCGTGTGCGTGTGCGTGCGTGTAGTAGGACAAAGAAATTAAACAGCCTCGGTTGTCTCATGAGGTCTGCCGCTTTAAACTGTTTCAGTGGTGTTTCCTGACAGGAAGACAGTCTATTGTGTGGAAGTCTGAGAGCGACATTACAGACTTCTACAGGCAAATACTTTCACTGTGTAGGTCGACGAGGAGCCAGAAGAAAAAGAAAAGGCTGTTTACATTCCAGATGAGTGATAATGACAGCCTTCTTGCTGTTTTTTCTAAGGTTTAGAGAAGATTTAACAAAACAAATGTCATCATTAACTGGACTGAAAAGTTTTTCAAAACCTGAGTAAGTACGAAAATGTCTCCCAGATTAAACACAGCAGCTGAGAGCTAGAACAAAAAACAGGAAATACAAGTAAGCCAGGCAAAAATAAATAAATAATACTCAGAGTACAATTTGTTGTTATGCAACTGATCTACAGACAGAACATGAAAATACAGATGAGTCGATCAAAACAACACAAACAGCAAAGAAAACACAATAAGCTAATTGTCTGGAAAATAATGAATAGAATTTTTTTTTCAGAATAGAAAAAGGAAAATAAATGAAAACAACAAGTATGTTAAGTATTAGTTCATAAATCGATTGCTTGGACTGCAGGACAGTTTGTGCCGTTACCCACCCGTATGTAGTTAGCATTGATGTAGGTGCTCAGCAGGTCGTTGGAGCTCTTTGACTTTAGGATCACTCTGGAATGAGGGTCTAGGAAACATACCAAGGACAGGAGATGAGGACACAAGGAAAGGTACAAAGGAGAAAACTAACGAGAATAGTTTAAATTAAGCTCAAAAACATTCTGAGGAAAAGTATCACTTTTAATCAGCACCTGAATTTTGAAACTCATGTCTCAAAGTTTACCCAGTCTTGTTTTCTTTATCTGAGAAATATTGTGTAAATCAAACTTTTACTGTCAGTCAATCATCTTAAACTTTTAGTACACACTTTAATTTTCTCTAATCTTGATTATTGCAATTCACTTTTCATATGTGTCACTTCTAACACCTTATCAATGCAGCTGACCTCTCCAATCACCTAACCAGGGTCATCTAACGGTCCCTCGCTATCATATTAAAACCAGAGGTGACCGTGCTTTTAAACTGTAGCTCCCAAACTGTGGAACCGCCTTCTTCAGACTATAAGGTCACCTGACTCTGTTATTTGTTTGAAATGTCTGCTGAAAACTTATTTTTAGGTAAAAGCTGAGGCTTCAATGTAGTCCTAAACAAGCCAATATATGATGACAGTGGATATCTACCTATAACATCTAGGGTTGGTAGAGTCCTATTGCAGGTTATGTTTTAACGTTTGGAGCACATTTAAGAACAACACAGAATGTGGAACAGAGGAAAGTCTGATTGACAGCAGCTCTAGGTGAGCATTCCTTTCTCTTGATTGGTCGGAAGGAAGGAACAGTGCTGTATTGATAACCCCACCCTCCTCCCAAAGCACGGCTACACAAACCAAAAAGTAAGTGTGTGTGTGTGTGTTACATAATGTCTTAATCAGGATAAGTTCCTGGCCGACAGTGTGAGAACAAACTGTGCTCAGAGGAAAATGTATTGTTCCGTCTGCTCATGGGGAAGAGGGAGGTGCGATAATAGCTGTCCTTGCGGTTGTTGGCCTTTGACACTAAGTCCCGCCTACATAATAAAACAACTTCCTGGTTCATCAGGAAATCAGAGACTGGGATTGTTTTGGAAGTATTTCTAACTCCATAGCAACACTGAGAATACTCACTGGGCAATATGGTCTTATATCTGTTCTTGGTCCCATGATTCGGAATATCCAGCTCCTTGGGATCTATGAAGTTCATTGGGATTTCCTGAGATTTTAGGAAGACAAGTTTCAATTTTATGGCACATTTCTTACCCAGATTAAAACACAATGCACTTTACATGAGTATTATTTCAACTTGACTTGGTTAGTTAATGATCTTTGTAAATGAAGAAAATGCAATGCCTTTCTCTTCTCATTGCAAGAAACTGCTGCTGATTTTCTCACATAGAGCTCTAAAATCCATTATAAAGCTGTTCCAGCTATGAACTTGAGGGCATTATGAAAGACTGCATCACTGCATGTAAATCAGCCCTTCAACATTTCAGTGTGTCCCATCAAAAACCCAACCAAAGCATGAAATTCGGGCTCACAGCGAACTCTGCGTGCAGCCTGTGGGTGTTGTTAACGATGTCGCGCAGCTGCTGTCGGGTGAGCGGCCGGCCAGCTGACAGCAGGTACTCCCTGGCCACTGCCTCCCTGGGGGTTACCACGGCGACGTTAAGGGGCTCCACAGTGCCGAGAGCAGACATGTCCAAAACCAGGGAGACATTAGAGCCACGTCTGCAGAGGAAGGATGGGAGGGAAGAGGCAAAGACAGCTTTTGTTAAAAAATGGAAGGGCTGATCACGCGAACGAGTTCCCTTCCTTCCTACATTTTTATTGCACTTCTCTGGTTTGCTGGTTGAGTTTCAGTTTGGCTTGGTCAATTTTAAGGTTTTTCCTGACTCAGAGTTTGCAATTTGATAAACAAAAATCCCCCTTAATGCTTCAGACAATAATTTAACACAAAGAAAAACCAAAACTGGTTGAAAATAATTTTTGTTTACTTTATTTTACAACAGCAGTGATTTAACCTCGGCTCTTACTAAAAACTCTGTTTGGTCTGACAAACTCTTGCTTTCATAAGGAGACAACGCTCTTCCAGCTGATAACAAACCACCGAACCCAACATCAAAGAAGTTGTCGTGTTCAAAATGGTTTGCTCCATCTGACAAATCACTCACTTTAAAAGCTCAGTCTCATTCCTCCTGTACATCTTCAAACCAAAAATTCTGTTTTAAAATAATTAACTGCTGTTCACCGTCATCATGACTCCACACAATCTGGTTTTACGTATGTAGGGGAAACCACCGCCAACCTCAGCAGGGTATATGGTTCAAAGAAGGATTCATTCCCTTCTGGGGCTCAAACCCGGTCACAGACAGTCTGTTTGATGAATTGTTACCTTCAAATTATAACAAAAATATAGTCAATTATTTTACGTTCAGGGAATCTGATCTGTCTGGTGACTGACCATTTGCCAATTACAAAGTAATGCAATGACAGATTCCTGCAGTCTTGCTAATCAACAGCTAGCTAACAAATGTTATCTTATTCGCTAACATTCAAGTCAAGTGCCAAGAGAGCTCTGAATGATACATTGGGGAAACCAAACAACTTCTGCTTAAGCAGATGGCACAACAGGATTCAGAAGTCAATTATTACAAGATGAGGATGTGCACATGGTGGACTGGAAGGAGCACTGGGTTGACTGGGCTGACAAGGACGCCCATTTTTATGAAAAGGGGACATCTCTGAACCAATGAGGGGACCTAATGGTCACAGCAGCCAAAAAAGCTGGGGTGCAGCCATCTCCCTCACAGTTTGCATGGTAATTGCTTATGAAATGGCACTTGTGGCTCATGGTTAGGCACTGGAGCTGGTTTCAGTTGTTATGCGGCTTTATGGTTTATAATGTAGGGAAACCTGCAGTCAGCTGACTGAAAAAGTTACTTTGATGAGTGATGAAATATTTCTTCCTGGATGAATATGCAGCATCCAGATGAACAGACAAACATCCACCTATTGACATGAAAGTCTGGTTTTATAAGACTCATTAAAACATGATTTTTCAATAATTCATGATAATTTTATGAATATTTTCAATTCAAACTGGAACTTTTCATACTTTGTGTACTTTGGTTTTACTTGCACATCTCTGGTTGTTGCCTCCTTGATATTAATTACATGCTGCATGCATTCTTCTGTCTAAAACATGGGGTGCTGCCATCCCGTCCAGTGCAGACATATCTGGCTAAATAACCAATGCATTTTACATTATTCAAGAATCTCGTGATAATCCCTAAATAAACAAAGGAAATTCTTTATTGACAGCAGATTAATAACCAACACAAACTTCATGTTGAAAGAGCAGAACTGCTGAGCTGAACTCGGACATTTTCTGTGTCACAAAAGTGTCGGAACAAAAGGCCGAGAGGTACAGAAGACAAGGTGTGCTTTGATGGGGTTCATGTGGGTGGACTCTCTTCGTCTGACTACGTGTCAGCCAGTTTCCTCTCCAGGATGCTGCTACTTCCAGTTTGTCTGATTGGCGATTGGCTGCCATCCAGAGTGGACAACGCACACACAGACACACAAGTGAGACACAGACACCGAGAAAAACATCCTGTTCTCACTCAGAGCCCGAAATCTTCCTTCCTTTTCTTACCTTAAGGAACACTGTACGTTTAATTACCTCGCTCTGATGTAACCAGAACAAAATGGCCTCCGAGGTCTGAGTGTGATTTAGCGGAAGACTTAGGAGCAGCAGATAAAGCCCTAAGTGCTCAACGTCAAGCCGAGGCGCACAAAGATGTTTTCTTTTCAGTTATGAAACTACTTAAGGGGGGAAATGAGCCTCAGCCAAGTTTGAAGGCGACAGCAACTGTATGAAAATGTAAGTCGGCGTTCTCTCAACACGTCTGACTTAGAAAAATGAGGTCAAACTAATTTACTCAACCAAATCCAAGCATCTCACAACTAAATGCGTCTTATGTAACTAATGTGCCGAAGGGTGACTTTTTAAGCCAAAAACATCATCATATTACTGAAACGATATGATGATAAAAACCTACAAAGATGTGAGATAAACTTTAGGCACACCTGCCAATGTTTGCCAAGCTTTTACTCTTTTAAGGTTTGTATTAAGATATTTATGATATCTAACAAAGGGACAAATTGTTGAAAAGAGTGAGTCAGTTTAAGTAAGTGTACACGTTATATGGCACAGGTTGGGAACACAAGAAGACCAAAACTTCACCAGGACTACGGATTCACAATCCTACCACTTTAAATTTATTAGTAATCTGATAATTCAAAGGTAAGGTGGCAAATTCTTTCCACTCGAGGCGATTCATGTTAAACGCCTGTCCACACAGAAAGTGATTTAGTTGTTGGAGAACGCTTCGAGCTGTTGGTTATCCGCTAGCAGGGATGCCACGCTCCTGCTGAGGAGGTAATCAGCAGGACTCTTTGATCCCACTCAGAGTTGATAAATTCTGTAATTCGGGATCCACCAACTTCACCTCCACAGCAATTAGTTTGTTTACAAGGCTCAGAGTTTCAGATACTTCCCATCAGACAGGCCAAAGAATCTGATTTAGTGGAGAAGAAACCAGTAAAACTCCAGAGCCTACTTCTGCCTTGCCAAATATATTGCACTCCACTCGGGAGAGAAGTCTGCATTATGAAGCTGGAGGTGTCATTAATCACAGCTTTGTCAGCCAGAAGAATCTCCACTGCAAGCTGAAAATGACTTTATTAGGTCTAAGGAAAGAAAACATCAGAGTTTGGGTTAAAGACGCCCTGTATAATCAGGAACTAGCCCTTTATCAACTCCATCAGACGCAGACAGCTCCTGGAGCGAGGTCTCAGCGCACACACAGGATGGACTGAGGGGACAAAGAGGGGTCGTTTTAAACTTTCAACTCGAGACCAAGAATAAAAATGCGTTCATAAGAATCAGTTTATGACTGTGGAAACCTGAACTAACAATACACACCTCACAGCTCCAAGCCTGAGACAAGTGTGGAAGTGTGTCCGACGGGACCCCTCTATTCATATAAACACCAGCCTAAGGACCTGCTGAGTCCTCTCTGATAGATATGAACACACACTCTGCAGACTGATTACAGAGGAAACTTACGTGACTGTCTAAATGCAAGCCTTCGGTACTGATAAACAGGCAGACAATATATTAAAAGGGAAAGCTGAACCCTTCACCCCTATAGTGAGGGGGATCTCCTGGCTCCGCTCTGCGGTGCCCTGCAAAGCCACTTGTACCCTTAGAAGGAAGGGTTGCTGCAAATCACTTTTATCCTACGACAACATTTCTATCCTGATGGGAGCGGTCTCTTCCAGAATGATAACGCTTCTCTCCAAAGGCTACAAGGGCTCACTGAGTGGTTTGAGGAGGCTGGACATGATGCGAATCAAACACTATGGCCTTTAAAGTCAACAGATCTTAATCCAGTTCAATCCCAAATTTAACATCACAGCTATAGAGCAGCTAACACCATCAAAAGCAACAGCTTACAAAAGTGTTTGCATTTTATAATCAGGAAATAGACGGTACCCAGCTTCAAAGAGGTTTTTCTTCTTTTTGCACTGTTTGTGTCGAACTTGCCAAACACATTTCTCGTGCTTCCAAGTCTTTAGTAACAGCGAGAGTAAATGTTAAGACTCCATGAAATGAGACTGAAAAAAATAAACTAATCATGGATTTAATGTTTCCACCACACTTTCCACCTTGTGTAAGCACATCTGTTCAAAGGCTCATTGTGAGCACGTACACAGCTCAACACCTGCCTGCTCCAACAATCACAGGTTAGAGGTTACGCTACTCCACACACCCACACACACACACACACACACACGGAGCGCGTTCTTCCTCTCACAAACACTGAGTGCTCATTAGATACATTTCCATCTGAATATTAAAAATAAATAAATAAATAACATACAGGCTTCATTGCCATTTGAAATTCAGTAGCTTTTTGATCTTACAATATTTTATAATTAAAAAATTCCCATTTTAATTCATCCAGATTCTTGATGCTTTTACATAAGACTGTAGATATGTGTGCTACCACACAGCTGAAACTGTACTGAACCTCTACTGGGCGCACGTCAGTGTGACCGGGTCCTACAGTTACTAGTCTGGTTTTATTTAAGGTGATGTCTTTTTCAGGGACAGGCTCTCTTTTTTCAGTCCAAACCACATTCAGCACAACAGAAGAGTTCAGGTCTTAAAGTGTGATGTTCATGTTTGGTACCGGTGTTTTTTCAACATGACAATCCAGAAGAAATTCTTACCTTTCTTGAAGTCCTGCAGCTGGTTTCATCCTGAAGGGGGAGGGGCAGGGCTTCAGCTCGTTATTGGATGTAACTGGGGTCACGCTGGGTGGGGGTGTGTGGTTGTTGCTACCAATAATTGGTACAGGTGTGGGGGCGGGGCTATGAGGAAAAAATAGAGCAAATTAAGCCTAGACTGATTAAAAACTATCAAAGCAGCAAGCTGTGGAGCTTCATAAGATCATTCCCATTATGAACATCTGCAGATGTTATGCAGCTGAGAAGTCCCGACTTTTAATCAGATTATCACTTTATTAAAACTCAAACAGAAACTACCAAAGCATCATGGGAAAAAGTCTGTGGCTAAATAAAATAACCTTGGCAGGGGGACGACAGGTGGACCGAGGCGATGGCAGGCTGTGATTGGCTGTCGCTGGGGAATGGGTGTGGCTACAGCAGGCAGGAGCTCAGCTTGGACCATGCTTCCTGAAACGATCACCTGAAACACACACACTCGTTAAGTTGCATTCCTGAGCTAACCTGGCTGTTATAAGCTGGGCATACACTGCAATTTTTTCAGTCATGTTATTCAGCTCGGGTTCGTCAGTCACGATGCGTGGTCTCACACTATACAGCACAATGCTCTGATGCGACCGGAGTGCTCACACTATGCGTCCATAACATGAAGCTTATAACACAAAATCTGTCTCTTGGTCTCCCTCTGTCTCACACACACACACACACACACTTTGCTAAATTGCTAAAGAAAAACATTGATCAGGCAGCTGCAACTCAGCAGTAATGTCCATCCAACTCTTTTCACGGTTGGTGCAGTCGTGATAAATTTGTGAGGCCAGACCGAAAAGGCTCGGATGAGCTTGCCAAAGATCTACAAGTTGTGCTTTCATCGCTTGTGTCCAGATCACACGCTGCACTGCCGTGCTGCTCTGTCTTCCTGCTTCCATTTCTGTTTGCGAGTGCGCATTGTGAGAGGCTGCATTGACATCCTCACGAGTGCCGACAGGATTTCAACCAGGTTTGATTTTCTTGCGACCCTGCAATTGTTGATCGGGAGTTGGTCGTGAGGTGTTAATCACTTCTCATCACCCCATGTATACTACACGATGCACGACACACGATAAAGGCGAAACTCGGGCCGATCCCCAAAACGGTCGCACGACTGAAAAATCCACTCAAAATGGACCAAAAATCGCACAGTGTATGCCCAGCATTAGACAAGCAGTGGGAGTGTGGTGGTGACCTTGGTGCCCTTTGACCTCTGGGTGGGGTCTGGAGGTACTGTCGGGGTTAGATGGAGGTCAGGGGGTGGAGCTTTCAGCTGTCTGTCAGAAACCTGCACCTTCTCTTTCATTCGGTACAAAACCTGGAGGGAAAAAAGAAAGAAAGATCGAGGTCGTTGCTGCAGAGCGTGAAGGATGGAGCTCGTTCAGATCAGGAACCTGAAAATGTTCTGATCCCAGATGTGAACATCCAGGATTTGCATGCTGGAAAAAAACAAAAAAAACAACAGGAACCTTCTAGAAAAAAAAATACACTTAAGGATAAATGATGATGTCATTTATTGTTTTTTTTTAACATTGCATTTTTAGTCTCTTCTATTTTGTTTTTAGGAGTAATTTTTTTTGTTTTACCTTCCTGTGGGCCATAATTATTTTATCAAGTTTTCCACTGACTTTTTTCTATGTCTTCTATCAGCTGTATTTAATAACTTCTTGCTTTGTGCTGGTTGACTGATTTTCTTATATATTCTCTGTTTACTGTGTTTAATTTATTTTATATAGTTTCTTACATCTATATATTTTTTTTATATTCTTTATTATATTAATATTATTTTTTTAAATATATATTTGGGTTGACTTGTGTATTTCCTTCCCATTATTTTTTATTTTCTATTTATTGTATTCAAATGCTGTTTTATTTCCCCCACTCTATTTCTTTTTCAAATACTGGAAAGTGACATTTGTATTCTTAGATTTTTAATATATTACAGTTTTATTCTATTTTATCATCCTTTTATGTTATTCTTATTTTAATGTATTTATTGCTTTGTTTCTTTTGAGGGTTCACTGGTGAGTTTCTGCTTGAAGAGCAACAAAATTTGTCCAGAGGAAAAACAATTTACTTCTTTCTTTTTTGTTTTTAAATATAATATTTTAACAGGTTTTCATTCCGTTTTTGTTCTGTTTTTGGTCTGTTTGTTGGATCTGACATAAATCTGCTAAACCTGTGAATATTGGAACATTGTAGAAAAGGAAGAGGAGAAAAAAGGGAATATAAGGCCGAGGCATGCAGAGGTTTGTGTGTGCAGGTGCTCCTTCATGTGGACAAGATGTGACGTGCAACTTTTAAATATTAGTGACTATTTTGTGTTTGCTTTAAAAATTATTTGTTGTTCATATGCATATGATTATGTGATTTTATTTGTTTCTTCTTTCTATTTGGGGTTCATTAATATTTTTTTGTCATTCTAAAAAGATTTATTTATTTACATTTGTTTTTTATAACTTTTTATTTTCTTTTTGTATTTTGGGGAGTGACTTTGTAATCTTATTTAATGTTTTTATTAAGTTTTGTTTGTCTCTTTTGTTTGTAATTTTTTCAGATTTTTATTATTTCTAAGAATGAATTATTCATGAATTTGTTTTCTTTCTTTCTTCTTGGAGAATTCATTTATTTACTTTGAAGGCTTCATATGTTCTTCAGTAACTCTCTGACCTAATTACATGTAAGTCAAAGTGCTTGAAGGAGTTCTTGTTAACTGGTTGATTGGATTTACTGATGTGGCAGCTGAGGATTGTGAACCCAGATTTGAACCCAACATCGACTAATTAGATTAGCAAATCTTCTATCTTCTTTCACTGTGGGATATAGGACAGGTTTTTATGCTAACTTTATACACATTAGTGAGTGAGTGTCCAGTCTTGCATATTTACAAAAAACAAACAAACAAACAAACAAAAAACAAAAACAAAAAACACACATTTACCATCAAGCAGGTGATGACGATGACGAATACAGTGAAGAAGAGGACGACAGCATAAAAGCCTTCTCTGCTCCACACGTGGTCCCTCTGCTCGCCCTGAAGGACGTTTTTCTACAGAGGAAACGAAATTTAAAATCCAGTTTGTGATCATCTGTTCAGGATTTGCTTTATGACCTCCTCACGGTCTGTGTTAGGCTGTGAAGGTGGGAGGCAGATCTGAAGACGTTCAGTCCATCATGATCTAATATTTCCCAACAGGCCTGCATCTGTCAGCTCATACTTCCTGAGAATATCTGATTTCAAAAAAATTTCCACAAAATTATTGAAGCTATTCGTCCAGAATATGTGAACACAGTTTTTGTTCTTCACAGTGATTTTACAGCCTTAAGCTGCATTTATACTTGACCTTTACTTTAAAGTTTATTAGATTTACAGACTCTGGTTTTGTTTTGTTTATTTTTGGTAGCACGTTTTCCAAAACAGTGGCTCCAAATTTTTTGCACAGTACTTTAAAGATCACCATAAAGAAGATATTATAGGAGCTGCCATTCAGTCAGAGATTAATAACCTCTGACTGAATGTTGTCACTGCAGTCAGAAGTCTGAGAGCATTCAATATTCAAAAACAGATTTTTGGTGGATTACTCCTTTAACGCAGCCTGATTGTGGGCATCTGCTTCTCACTGACACCTGTGGGAAGTTTCTGATTTGTTGCTGTAATATCGCCACAGAAGAAGAACTGCGTTAGTCACAGCTGCGACTGTGAGTGATAATATTAACTTAACGTATAAAGCTGCTCCGCTCCTCATCTGGCTGATCGATGGCGCTTTAATAGTTCTATTAAACTTTCAAGAGCGGCGCTCTGCCCTCTAATAATCTCAATCCATCCTCCCTGCCTGTCTCCATGGCAACTAATGGGGATGCTTAACAAGAAACACACACCTCAGTGGAGACCTCGGTGATGCCAAAGTGTCCCAGGTGGCGATGAAGCACCCTGACGTTCAGTGATTGGATGACCTCCTCGGCGGGGCGGGGCTCGGAGATCCCCAGCCTATCGGAGGACACAAACAGCTCGATGCCATTCTTCTTCTCCTGTAAGAGATGTCTGTCAGTCAGGCAGTCAAGTGAACAGCGGGTGAGCAGCGGGTGATCGACTGGCATCTTACATTCAGCTGGTTGATGTGGACGTGCCCCACAGGAACGCCCAGCGCTGCCGCTACACCCTCCCGAAACCACCGAAGAAGACTGACGTTCAGCCTTCTCACATCCACAGCCAGGTACTGAGAGAGAGAGAGAGAGAGAGAGAGACCTCAGCAATCACAGACCGCCTAAACCGGACCCATTTGTGTCGTTTAATGCAATCATCTCACCCAAAAAAAACCAAATAAAACCCCCCAAAAAAACAAAAAACACAACAACAACAACAACAAACATAGCTGCCCTGCGCTTAGATGCATAATTATTGTACCAACAAACCATCTGAAGAATCTAGTTTTGGTGAGTAAAATTCTAGAAACTGTGAAACTATATTTTATGGACGCATTTGCCCGATAACCCCAAAAGTCATAGCAGCCAAAAAAAACTCTACTGATGCAGCCGTGCTAGGATATTAAATCTAGCCAAAAATATCAAACAGCAAATATCAAAAAAGTCATGCAAAAAACAAAAATGCCAACACTGGAGCTTTACAGCGAGTCCACGACCAGTCCAAGGCCTGAAGCCTGTCGATTACATACTGTAACCCCAGGTTCTGAGAACACTGGTGCAGCCGTCTAATACAAAGAGACCAAAAACATGTCATGACAGTTTTGCACTGATGGGAGGACACCGTGAAGCAGATGGGAAAGTTATGCTGATCTGAACTTTGATGCAGTATGATGGACGGGACTATGAATGCGAGAACAGGACATTATTAGCTGAAGGCGGTCACCGACACGAGCTGAGCTGGAAACTAAAACTTGGAATTCAGCTGAAAAACACCTGCAGACATCACCTGATTATACAGCGCACCGTTTTCGTGATGTTTTCAGATTTGAAATTATTGCATCGTGAATGTGTGTTTAAAGGGGAGAAACAGAGTATTCAGCCAGTCGTGCTTTACTGTACTCTCTTTTTATCCTTGGTCTGGCCAAAATAACAAAAATAATAATAAAAAGCAAAAAAAAAGCAAAAAAATGAATGACAGCTCTGAACTGAAGATCAGTCCCGACTCCGACAAATAAAACTGGAAAAGAAAACCTAAATAATCACCATGCTGGATCTCCTGCCTCTCCTTAGGAGGAGAGACTTTTGTTCTGTGGCTTCATCACCAAACAGATCAAATCATCCCTCCATCGCCCATCCTGTTATTTTATCTCTCTGTGCTCTCACCCTCCTCCTCCGGTTTGGCTCTTCTGGTTTTCCCAAAAGCCGCTCAGCTTCCAGAAAAAGTGATATGACAGACGCTAATGAGTCACTGAAGTTTACTGCAATCTGTGTGCAGAGAGAGCCAACAGGAAGTGCTTCTTTGGATGAAGACTGACGAGTACACAGACAAAGAGCTGTTTGGTTTAAGTCTCTCATTTCAAAGTAAACTTTATATTTAAGGGAAGTGAAGGTTCAGATGTATTGACTTTAAATCCACTTATCAAATCCAAATCCTCCCAGATCCCTCAATGATCATCTCCAGTTGTAATCATTTGCAAACATTACAGATAGATGCAGTTGGCTCAGTTAACAGCAGTTTATAGACCTGAGCTACTTCAGTAGGGACGGTGGGGCCAGCGGGGGCTTTGTGTGCTGTGGATCAATTTGACTATGCGGGCAAAAGAAATACTGCTGTCCTTGTCATCTCACACCTGTGCTGAGACACTACAGAGAGCGACAAGCTGAACACACTCATAAGTGCTGCCGCTGCCCTAACATCACACTGTGTGTGCTTGTGTGTATGTGTGTGCATGTGCTTGCTTGTATGTGCATGCGTGTGTGTGTGCTTGTGTGTATGTGTGCACGTGTGTGTGCGTGCGTGTGTGCTTGTGTGTATGTGTGCACGTGTGTGTGCGTGCGTGTGTGCTTGTGTGTGCATGTGTGTGTGCGTGCGTGTGTGCTTGTGTGTATGTGTGCACGTGTGTGCGCGTGTGTGCGTGTGTATGTGTGCACGTGTGTGTGCGTGCGTGTGTGTGTGCGTGTGTGTGTGTGTGCGTGTGTATGTGTGCACGTGTGTGCGTGTGTGTGTGTGCGTGTGTGCGTGCGTGCGTGTGTATGTGCGCATGCTTGTGTGTGTGCGCCCGTGTGCATGCTTGTGTGTGCTTGTGTGTATGTGTGCACGTGTGTGTGCGTGCGCGTGTGTGCGCGTGTGTATGTGTGCGCGTGTGCGTGTGTGTGTGCGTGTGTATGTGTGCACGTGTGTGTGCGTGTGTGCGTGTGCGTGCGTGTGTGTGTGCGTGCGTGCGTGTGTGCGTGTGCACGTGTGTGTGCGTGCGTGTGTGTGTGCGTGCGTGTGTGTGTGTGCGTGTGTGCGTGCGTGTGTGCGTGCGCATGCTTGTGTGTGCGCGCCCGTGTGCATGCTTGTGTGTGTGCGCCCGTGTGCATGCTTGTGTGTGCGCGCGCATGTGGGAGGTTGTTTACTAATGGCTAAAACAACCTGTTCTGCTGCCACTTAATTCAATATGAGGAACAAAAAGCAGAGGCACACAGCTGATGTTATTATCCAACTGCGTCTGGTTGCAGCTCGTTCTGTTAAACAAACATCTCGAGAGACACAAAAACACAAACGCGTAACCCACTACTGCAGAACTGGACGCCACTAACCAACCGATGTCTGCTCTATAAAGGTGAGCAAACTGAAAAATACCAAAAAAAATGCTCAAATTAAAGCAGTTTGTTGAGAAACTCATTTAACTTTCACCAACTGACAAACCAAACCAGATGTTTAGTCATAGATGATAAAGAAAATGAGAAACCTACGAAGCTCGAGTCACCACAAAACAGAGAATCAACGATACAAAACAAACCTCTTTGTTTAAAAAATGTCAAAGAAACCATCATGTTTATGCCTCAGAAATCAGCTTCACCTGCTGACAAACCAAAGTACTCAGTTTTCTGACGTGAACAGCTACACAAAATGAAAAGTCTCAGATTTAAGATGTTTAAACTTCTTCAGTAATCAAAATAAAATGTTTCTCTGAACAGTTTGCTGAGACTTAGCTTCACAGGCTGAAAATCTCAAAACTCTTACTGGCTCAAATAACCAGAAAAAGAAAAAGAAGATAAAGATGAATCTTCAAAATTGTAAGTTTTGATATTAACAAATTAAAAAGTTCTCAATAAGAACCACTTCATTTTCCTCAGTGCTTTAAAATGCCTGGAATGGTCACCCAGTGAACTAAATACCTTCAGATTATTAACAAACTGTTTCAATGTGAAGAATGACTCATCAGCTGAGTGAAAGTTAAACAGAGAAACTGTCAAATACAGAAAGAAGCTCACCGAAGTTCATCCTCAGAAGCAGCTGCAGTCTTAAATGGATGTCAGTGAAAGAGGAAAAAACAAACAAACAAGCAAACCACCAACAACACCTACACAACCTTACCGAGCAAACATGCAAACATTGTTGATCCTCGCCGACTGCCACAGGAAGCTTTTCACTGAATGAACAGACACATACACAGAGGCAGGCGATGCGCCTAGCAGTCAGGGCTCAGGGACTTTTTGCTCCAATTCCTGATCTTGTCATTCCCTGATCTCTCATTGGCTTAGAGGAAGAGAGAGCTCAACCTGCTACCTGATTGGCCGTTGTCCCAGTAATGCCATTATCCCGCTGTGCTTCCTGTCGAGATCAGGTGCTATTTCTGTCCCCCCACCCCCACCACACACACACACACACACACACACACGTTAATAACAGCTAATATCCTCCGGTCAGGTGGGAAGGGAATCCAATTTGGTTCAATGAGAAAAATCGGAAAGAGGGGGAGGCTAAAGTAGTGCAGATAAATAATAAAAACATAAAAATATTTAAGAGTTGGAGTAAAGTAAAATTACACACTTTGCAGAATCATATACTGTACATCTTATTAGTGGATCTGATGTGATACATAAAGAATCAATTATTATTAATTATATAAAATAATCATGATGTGAATCAATAAAGAGAATGATTGGTTGCTGCCCTATAAATAAGTAGGTTACCATTTCATTAAACAAATGGTTTATCATTAAGTGGCAACCTCAATGCACGTAGAATTACGAAATTATCGAAAAACTGCAGTTCCCCCAATGTCCACCAGAGGCTTGAGCAGTGAAATATATGGAAGCCTGTTTCCGCCACTTAAAAAAAAAAAAAAAAAAAAAATCATATAAATACACACACACACACACACACACACACACACTGAAATTTTGAGTTATCCTTCTTGAAATTTCGATTGATTAACTCACAATTTTGTTTTATTAACTCGAAATTTTGAGAACAATAAACTCAAAAGTTCGAGTTAGCTCTGCCAATCAGTAACCTACATGGAATGTCCACTCAAAACCGGTTCACAACAAAATTGGCGCTTTCGAGAGTACGTTTGCTGCTATGTGATTCAGCTACACAAGGATTTCATCATTTGTGAAGCCACGCTGAAAATAATCAGCAACTTGTGCATTCATGACTGGCTGTAATACTGGTAGCTTAGCTGTAGCATTTGTTTTCTTACCGTATTGGTCCATTTGATTGACCTTTGTTGTTATTATTTATTTTATTTTATTTACAGATGGGACAGACATGACTGGGGGATAGGAAAGGGAGAAAGAAAGATGAAGGAAAAGAAAAACAGAGGGGAAGAGGGACAGTGAGAAAGGGCACTTAAAAAGAGAAAGCGAGAGAAAAAAAAAAGAAAAAATCTCCTGGATCACTTGTTGAGAGAAAAAGACGAGAAAACTAGCAAAAAAAAAGAGAGCAACATAATAAACACAACATCATCGCATTAATCTAGCTAAGTGTAAACAGCAGTAAATACTAAATATTGAATGCTGTGGTGCAGCACGCAGGACTGACAGCGCACAATGTGCTTTGAGGTAGCAGCCAAGAAAGGTGTAGTTTATGTCTATGGACAGTGAACACCCGTGCGCAAACCTGTGTGGATCAGCGCGCTTGTATTCAAAAGGTTTCCCCATGTAAAGGTCTGCTAGAGGGTGTAGGGAGCCATAGCCCCGTCCCCCAGGGCATGAAGCAGGCATGGAGGAGATTCAGGCCCCAGACATCCAGAGGCCCCAGAGTGCGAGAGCCCAAGGAGGACCACCGGAGGGGCATCTGTGCCACCCTCCTGGGAAGAGCTGAGGAGAGCCCCAGACGAGGCGTCACCCAGCAGCCACGGAGCAGAAGCTAGAGGGGACTGCACTGGCGTGCCCGTCGGCTCTGCCGGCAGCCAGCTGTGCCAGAGTGAACCGAGCTGCAGGCCCAGAGGCCGGAGGCCCGAGGGCCCCCTACGCCCCGGAAGAGGCCTGACCGAGCAACAGGCGCCAGGCCCTGCCAAGTAGCTACCGGGAGTGAGCTGATACATACCTGAGTGGATGTAGCTGCTAGCTGTATGCTAGGCTTCAGCTCAGCTAACTGGAATCCCTGTACTAGACCTGTGGATTGCATTTGTACTGTTGGAGCCCTTTTATTTGCGATTATCTGATCAATAATATGGCTGCTGGGCAGCAAATCGTAGTAACAGACCATCGACACAGTATAGCCAACCTAGCATGAGCCAACTACTCCTCCAAATGTGGTACTTCTGGTTCCAGTAACAAGGTGTAGTCTTGGTCACAGTGTCTACGTTTATCTGAGCCTTTCCGGAGGTTCATCACAGGGAGTTTTTGCTTCTCACTGTTGCCAAGTGCTTGTTTATGGGGGGTTGATTTTGGGGGCTTTCCTCTGCATTATGGTAGGGTCTTTACTAGTGGTGCAACGGATCAAAAAATCTCACGGTTCGGATCAGATCACGGTTTTAAGTCACAGATCGGATCAATTTTCGGATCAGCAAAGAAAAGAAAAAAAATACAAAATTTTAACATTGACTTATTAACTTATTTAAGTACTTTTTGCCTATTAAAAATATTAAAATCAAGACTCATTCCACAGAATTATATAAAAACAAATTAAGGTGCAATATAGGGCAGTACAGGGCTTTGTATCTACCACTGCGCTGTGATATAATGAGCGGTCACGGTCACGTGGCTTTCCGTTGCCCTGGAGGTCGACCCATTTGTAGTTGGGCAACAGAAGATGCCTGGGACAGTTCAGCCATAACTTATAACTTATACATAACTTTTCCTGCTCATGCATGCCTGGGTACAATCTTGTCACTAAAGTGGACGCGCAACGGGATATGGGGCTAAGCACGTTCATCATAGTTTAAACCCCTTGTTTTGCACAAGGGAATACGGCCTCCCATCTGCAGCTAAACACCCCAGTAGCTTTTGTAATAGCTTTAGCCCGGTAGGATTGGGCAGCAAAGGGCTGCTTAAATGCCACAAACTCCTCTGCTCCTCCACTTGGACCGCTATCGCTGGCTATAACTATCGCTTGACAGACTGACCACATGCACCATACACATACTTTTTTTTTTTCTTCTTTTTCGAATCTTCGGATCACGTCGAACCGTGGAGTGGGATCTGTTCGGATTACGGATCAACTGTGATCCGTTGCACCACTAGTCTTTACCTTACAGTATAAAACATCATGGAGCAAATGTTGGCATTATGAAAATAAAACTCAACTGAGCTGAAATGCACATAACTCTTCTGCATATGGATAACGTTGCCTTGCCGGGTGACAAATTAAAGGAAAAACCAACAGAAAGGGTTGAGTACAAAGGTCAGGCCAAGAATGGTGGGTATTTAACAGAAATATGCAATATCATTAATAACAGAGATAACAAAACAATAATCCAAGCGGAGAATTAATTTTGACTGCTTGACATCGCCTAATTACTCAGACTGATACGACTTCAGTCAGAGCTGGTAATATTTTCTGTACCGTGAATTTAATCACATTATGAGTTTTTTCTTTAAATAACCGTCTCGGTGTGGAATCTGCCTCAGTCTCTTTTTCCTTCCATTGTGCAGCTTCTGTGCAGAGCGCTGGTGGGAAAAACGTGAGCGACACGTGACCTCAAGCTCAGTGAGATCTCACACAGACACACACGGCTGAATGAGTGGGATAACATGAGGTTAGATTATTCATGCTTGTGTTGTTTCCTTTGAGAAAAATTACTGCAGTTGTATTTTTATCAGCACAGAGTGGTATCATGACATCAAATCACCTTATTCTATTTGAAGAGTTTATTTTATATACTTAATTTATATCTGTTCGTTTATATATATATGACAATCTGATAGACTCCATGCGACGATGTGTTGCATTGCATGAGGCAAATGGTGGTCACACCAGATACTGACCGGTTCTGGGTCCCCAGACCCCCAATAGCGCAAAAAACTGCACATTCCAGGGTGGCCTTTTGTTGTGGGCAGTCTGAGGTACACCTGTGCACTACTCATGATGTCAGATCAGCATCCTGATGTGGCACACCTGTGAGGTGGGATGGATTATCTCAATATGGCAGATGTGCCCACTACCACACATTTGGACTGATTTGTGACCACTGTTTGGAAGGGATGGTTATATTGTGTATCTGGAATGAATTTTAGGTCTCTACGTCCATCCCATGGGGAATGGGAGCAGTAACAAAGGTGTTGCGTTTATATTTTTGTTCAGTGTGTGTGTATATATATATATATATACACACACACACACACACACACATATATGTGTATATATATACACACATATATACGTATACATACACACACACACACACATACATACATACATATTAACTGGTCCCATGAATGTGTTAATTCCTTAACTACAAATTTAGATTTCATATTATTTTCTCACAGCAGTCCTTTCAAATGTTCTTATGTTTTGGTCTGTGTGTGTTTTATTCATTGTGCATTGTGAAGGGTGACCTATGCCCCACTGGAAGGACCCCGCATCCTGCAGACTGAGCTGCAGAGACAGACAGGTAGCCATCTGTAAGCTCTCAGCATCCTCGCCCGTCTTTTAGTTTCCACTGGAGGTTTCTCCACATTGCCTCTACTCCTACAATGCATCTGTGGCGATGACACCATTGACTGCTTGGCGAAATATTGTGGGAGTGTTGGTAGCGAGACTTCACATTTCAGGCATGTAGAGATTCAGTTAAATGAATCAGCAGCAGTGTTTGTCCTATAAATAAATCTCTCTGCCTGCTGTGAATCAGACCAAGTATCAGATGACTGACCACAGCTCTGAAGACGTACACAAGGAATCAATCATGAAATCCAATATGTGGTACAGTGGGGAGCAAGCAAATGGTAAATGAAGACAAAAATAGTACAGGAAATATTTTACTGTGTTCACATGATGACACATGAACTCCTATAACTAGAGTCACGCCCTGGTGATCTCTGCTTCTCATATATAATAAAAGTGGCTGCTTGTGTTCAATAGTGAGGAAGTCTGGACACCACTAATAGTGGTAATTACTAATAGTAATACTACAATCAAACCCCAGCAAAAATGAGCTTTACAAGTAGTTGTTCCACCTTCTGCTAGAGTGAAGCGCAGCCAATCAGAAGACGGCTATTATAAAGGAAGAGTTGCCCGAGTTGTTTCAGACACAGGATGAATATTCACATTTATACTATGACTCATGCAGTTACAGCAACAAGCAAATGAAAGAATTTTTTTTTTCTCCACAGACCCGCTGGAAAAAAAAATCCTCATGAGAGTAAAAATAGTCCAAAAAAAGATTTATGGATGTGTTCTTTGCTGAGAGGAACACACCTGAGCATCAGTGTGAGAACACAGCACAGCTGAACCTGCAGTCAGAATCTGGGTCACAGAAAAAAATGTTATGGCTTTCCAACATCGTTATTTATAAGGAGAGCTTGTTGGTGTCATCATACCGTCGTCTAGCACTGCCATCTTTTACCTGCCTATCTCCCTCATTCGTCCACCTGTGTCGTTGTCTCAGTATCACTGTGAAGGTCACTGCTGTTTGTCCCTGAGTTACGCAACCACCCCATTGTGAAGGTAAAGTGGGTCTCTCATGCACACACACACATACACGATCAAGGTTACCATAGCAACAGTGAGTGCAGCATCTCTCTTCCTCCTCCACCCATGATGTGGATAGAGCAACGTCTCACCCATCATTCACTTCCTGCCCCTTCACTGCGACCTCTGATCTTCTCAGCATGAGCTGCCTGTAACCTCCCTCACCCAGTTTATCCAAATCATATCAACGGTGGGAAAATAAGACGACTGAATCACACCATCCAGAAATTCCTTATCTGCAGCCTTCAGCTGCTGGAATTTCACCAGCTGTCAAACTGACATTTCATCACTATGGATTCCTGTTGGTCGGATTTACTTCCAGGGCTTAAAGCAAGGAACATTTGTGTCTGAAATATATTTCAGAAACCAAACATCCTCTGATAGAAAGAATGCATTTTTCAGCACAGACACTCAGTTTTCTGTATTCTGGTGAATTTATAAAAACGAACTTTTCTGCATCGATATAAGAGAAAGCCAAATTCCCTTCTAATCCCCAGTTTTGGTAGTACACATCATAACATGCTAAAATCATAATGTGACAAGCTGTAAACCCAACGGACAGTTAATATGACTGTGTTCATGTCCAGCCTGAGACCCTTTCACACTTCGCTCACTCCTCAGTTTGTGTCAACATAACATGTATCCTAAGAATTCCACTGATGTCAAATGGCTGGTTACTCACCACAGTAACCAAATGTCGTGCGGATATAGCGGCATGCTCCGGCTGCACCTCATGATGTGGTCGTGCCAGCAGGTTAAGGCTTTGCTGGCCGGCGGGCTCCTGAGGAAACAGACCATCAGGTAGGTCTTTGGCTAATCTGGCAGGGTGCTGATGGTGACGATGATGATGGAGGTGGTGCTGGAACTCTGGCAGTTTGTTCACATCCTGATGACCATACAGAGATGGAGGGAAACGACCCAAGTGGCGGAAAGGTGAGGCCTCATTGGAAGATGATTCTGTGGAGAGAAGGGGGGAGAGTTAGTTTAGAATTCCTGCAGTGGATAATTTCCACAGTCCGTCAGACGAGCAGGTTTATGCTGCTGCATCGACTCGGACTGAAGCTGCTCTAATGAATGATGCACCTTTTTAATCTCAATGGTATAGTGTTGGAGCCATAGACTGTGCAAGAGGAAACCCCTGCTCACCAACTAAACCCAACCAACTGTGACAAATATGAACTGCGTAATTCACCAGCGCCCTTTAATTATCATGGCAAAAGGAACAAAAAACCCTGAGGAAGCACTTTCAGTGCAGCAGCGTATGTGATTTCACATACGAGCATATACAATACAACTGAATATAATCTCTATGAAAGTGGTATGAGATAATCTTAGTGGATGTGGACCCAGTGCATAACCCTGAGGTGCACCACACCACATTTCATTTCATTTATTTGTTCATTTTCAGGCACAACAAATACCTATATTGAACATAAAATGCACAAAACAAAAAAAAAAAAAAAAAAATTGCCTGAAAAAGGAGTGGGACGAAGAAAACTTATTAAATCCCACCCCTATACTCACTCATCAACAAAAAAAAAACAAACTTCCCGCAGCTACGCCCATCATTGCATACAGACCTATCAACAGCCCCGGGCACATACAAGCATCTAAACGGCAGCTCGCAAACAACAATTAGAGCCTTCATAACTGAATACAGAATATATAAATTATAAATTGCATTACCACAGGTAACAGGCAGTAATAACTACAAGTAACAAACACACATACATATACATACATATATATCTACACACACATGTACATATATGTACATACATACGCACACTTTTTTTTTTTTTTTTGGAATCCATACCAGCAATGGTAAGAGAACAGACATTACAGAGCACACTAAAAGCATCATTGAGTATACTGTGACCAGACCAACTGTTTGTAGAGAAATTTAAATCTATGAATATTTTTGCATTGTTTCAATTGTAAACTCAGACTGTTCCAGATTTTCACACCACATACAGACACACAAAAACCTTTACGGGTTGTTCGAGTTCTGGGTAATTTGAATTCTCCAAAGCCTCTCACATTATAAACCTTTTCTCGAATTTCAAATCTAGTTTGTAAATTTGCCGGTAAAAGTTTAGTAAAAGCTTTATACAAAATTATGGATGTATTGTAATTAACCAGATCCTGGAATTTAAGTAACTTTGCCTGAAGAAAGAATTTGTGAGTATGATCTAGATAACCAGCCTTGTGAATAATACGCAGTGCTCGTTTCTGTACTGTGACTAATGGATTAGTTGTATTTTTATATGTGTTTCCCCACACTTCCACACAATATGTAAGATATGGAAGAACCAGAGTACAGTACAGAGTACGAAGTGCATCTTTATCAAGGTATGGTTTCACTTTGTTCAAAACTGCGAGGCTTCTGGAAATTTTGGTTTTTATGTGTCTGACGTGGGGTTTCCATGAAATTTTATTATCAATTACGACTCCCAAAAATTTGTTTTCACTCACATTATCAATTGGTACACCTTCAATGATAATTGGTAATTCTACATTATATTTTAAATTACCAAAAAACATTGCTTTAGTTTTATTTATATTTAATGATAATTTATTTATGTCCATCCATTTTTTTATTAATTTTAGCTCCCTGTTTACGGTCATTACAAGATCAGTATAATCATCGCTACTGAAAAATATGTTGGTGTCATCTGCGAACAGTATGAGTTTAAGTACTTGAGAAACATCAAAAATATCATTTATGTATACATTGAAAAGTTTTGGTCCCAACACTGACCCTTGGGGAACACCACATGTAATACCAAGTTTCTCTGAATGGTAATGCCCTATGCTAACATATTGTTCCCGACCCGTTAGGTAACTTTTTAACCAGTTACCAGCTTTCCCTCGAATACCATATCTTTCCAATTTATCCAATAATATTGAGTGATTGATTGTGTCGAAGGCCTTTTTGAGATCAACAAAAATACCAACTGCATATTTATTTTTATCCAGTGTATCAGTAATTTCTTCTACTGCCTCAATTATCGCCATTGAAGTGGTTCTTTGCGTTCTGAAACCATACTGACCAACATTTATTATTTGATGTTTTTCAAGGAATTTTTCTAATCTTGAATTAAAAAGTTTTTCTAGAATTTTTGAGAATTGAGGCAGTAGAGAAATAGGCCTATAATTGGTAAAACTGTTTGTCATTACTTTTATATAGTGGTATTACTTTCGCAATTTTCATTTTTTTTGGAAAACAACCAGACTGAAATGATAAATTACAGATATATGTTAAGGGACTAGCAATATTCAGAATAACCTGTTTAACTACAGACATATTTATGTCATGATAATCCATTGAAGACTTACTTTTACATTTTAATGTGATATTTATTACTTCTTGCTCATTTGTAGCTGAGAGGAACAGTGAAAAGGGATTTGATTTTATATTACTGATATTTTCATTTTTATGACACGGGATGTCTGCTGCTAGTTCAGGGCCAACATTTATGAAGAATTTATTGAACCCATCGACAATATTACTCATGTTGTGATTTTCACCATTTGCATCAGTAAAATATTCAGGATATGATGTTCCAGAAGATCCTTGTTTAATTAAGTTGTTTAACACATCCCAAGTTCCTTTTATATTGTTTTTATTTTCATATAATCTTCTTCTATAATAAAGTTGTTTGCTCGTTCTTATAATATCAGTCAATTTATTTCTATATGCTTTATATCTTTGTTCCACTTCTTTTGTTTTTACTTTGATGAACTGTTTATACAGATTGTTTTTCTTTTTGCAAGCATTAATAATTCCTTTTGTGAGCCAAGGACTTTTTATCTTTTTTTTCTTTGTCATGTGTTCGTTTACAGGACAATGTTTATTGTACCACATAGTAAAAATATCTAGGAAATTATCATAAGCCTTGTCCACATCTGACTCTTCATACACCGAACTCCAATCTTGTTGTGCTAAATCGAAATTGAAGGCATGAATTGCTTCTTCATTTATTGTTCACTTTGCTATCATGATCTTGGTATCTATTTTTTTTTTAAATCACAGTCACACAAAGTAAAAACTGGTAAGTGGTCAGTTATATCACAGACAAGCAGGCCACTATTAATTTGGAAATCCATGACATTAGTAAAAATATTGTCAATAATAGTGGCGCTATGTGAAGTTATTCTGCTTGGCTTTGTTATTGTTGGATATAGTGATAAGCTGTACATCGTGTCAGTAAAGTCATCAATGGCTTTTAACCTTGTTGGATTTAGCAAATCAATATTAAAATCACCACAGATAAATAGTAATTTTTGGTTCACCGAAGCAAACGTTTTTTCTATCCATTCATTAAAAGTGTCAATACTTGAACTGGGTGTCCGATATATGCAACTTATTATAACATTTCTCTTTTTGTCATTCATAATCTCAATAGTCAAACATTCCAAAATTCCATCAATAGCCATAGACATAGTTGTTACAACATTATAGTTTATAGAGTTATGAATATATATAGCAACCCCGCCGCCCGCCTTATTTAATCTATTCATGTATTTTAAATCATATCCATTCAAACAAAAATCTATTCCTTTATCGACATTGAACCAAGTTTCAGTGATGGCTATAACACTAAAGGGGCGAGAAAATTGTTGCAAATAGTCCTTAATGAAATCAAAATTAGAGTACATACTTCTGCTGTTAAAGTGAATTAATGAGAGCTTCCCGTCTAGGTTAATTTCTTTTTCATATTGTTCCTGAGTGAAATAATTACAATTTTTAACAAAAGTAGAGAGAAAGTTACTTTCAGAATCTATTTCTGGATCTATTATATTATGCTCCTTATATTCACAATCTAGATCAATTACTTTCTGTTGAAGAATTGATTTCAACGTGTCCATGTCATTTCCTGGTGTAATTGATACATTGGTGTCAGTTATACTTGTCCAGATCCTCCATGTTCCTCACTATCAGTACTTTTGCCTCTTCTGGTGTCCCGTTTAGCTTAATGAAAATCTTACAATTTATTACCCATGTATGTTGTATTTTACCGTTCTTCTTCAGTTGCCTTGCCTTCCTCGCGATGTCTGCGTTTTTTCGTGTCAGATGCTCATTAATGAAAACGTCCGTGCCTTTCAGTTTGCGTCCTTGTTTCAGCAGTGCGACCTTGTTCTTCCGATTGACAAATCTCATAATGACGGCCGGCGGTCTGTCACTCCTCCTGGGCAGTGAGTGACATGCTTCTATGTGCTCTAGGTCCATCTCTATCCCCTTGCTTTGGAGGAAGGACGCCACCTGTTGCTCCACCAAGCGGGTCTCCTCGTCGCTGGGCTCCCCGACGTTCCCGGCCACCGCGCGCGCATATGAGCGCGGCTTGATTTTAATACCGCTGATGACCACGTCGTTCGTACGGGTGTACTGCTCCAGCTCATCCACCCGCCGCTCGAGATCCATGATCCGTCTGTCCTTCTCGGCATTTTGGAGGCGTAGCTGTTTTACCTCCTCCAGAAGCAGCTCCTGCTGCGCCCTGACTGCGGCCACGTCTCCGCACAGCGCTCCGAGGGAGGTTTTAATGTCCTCAACCTCCTCTGGTGTTGGGCCTTTCTTGGGTGGCATACTGAAGCGAGAGCACGAGGCGGCCACCACGAGGGACCCGGAAGCGGAATTTCTGATGGTGGAGCCTGGCTGGGCCTGCTGGCTGATGGTGGAGCCTGGCTGATGGTGGAGCCTGGCTGTGGCCTGCTGGCTGATGGTGGAGCCTGGCTGATGGTGGAGCCTGGCTGTGGCCTGCTGGCTGATGGTGGAGCCTGGCTGTGGCCTGCTGGCTGATGGTGGAGCCTGGCTGTGGCCTGCTGGCTGATGGTGGATAGTCTTAAACTAAAGTATTTTTCTAAAGCTATACCTCATCCATTGGTTTGGAAGCCTCAACATTAGTGTTTTGGGTCCCGCCATGTTGTTTTTTTTTTGGAGCCAGAAGTGACCAGATTAACGAACATATTCGTTAATGCTAGCAGGTCTGTGCAATGCACAAATAGAGCTTACTAGGTAGCACTAAGTAACATCTAAAATAAATCCTCCTTGAATGGACTGTTAGTGCATTTAACCTGACAGCAGACATATTATTGGTCAGATAATTGCACTAAAAATGCTGGAAAAGCTTAGCACTCAGCTAGCAGCCGTCTGAGTCACACTTCACCTGTCAGTCACAAAGCCACGCCTTTAAATGGTAAATGGCCTGTATTTATATAGCGCTTTACTAGTCCCTAAGGACCCCAAAGCGCTTTACATATCCAGTCATCCACCCATTCACACACACATTCACACACTGGTGATGGCAACCTACATTGTAGCCACAGCTGTCCTGGGGCGCACTGACAGAGGCGAGGCTGCCGGACACTGGCGCCACCGGGCCCTTTGACCACCACCAGTAGGCAACGGGTGAAGTGTCTTGCCCAAGGACACAACGACCGAGATTGTCCAAACCGGGGCTCGAACCGGCAACCTTCCGATTACAAGACGAACTCCCAACTCTTGAGCCACGATCGCCCCGATGCAACTTTGCCATGATGCAAATTTAAAGGTTAATGCGATTTAAACAGGTGAGTTATAAAAACATTACCTCTTTACATTTGTTATGATGGATAAAATCAGCTAAAGAGACCAAAACTATTAATTGCAAAACCATGAACATGACACATTTGACATAAGTGGGAATTAGATGAGCAATTTTTTGGACTTCACAAATAAAAATACTTTTTCTATTTTTATTGTAAAGATGTGGATAATGTCCACAGAAGTAGGAAAGCGTCAAATCAGTTGCTAGTTAAAATAATTTCAGAGAATGAGCGTTATTTTACAATAATTAATTTAAATTAATGTTAATAGTTCTTTAGTAGATTTTAATTACTCATAAAAAAAATTTCAAAGTAATCTGTGTGCTGGCATTTATCCAAAGCTTTTCACTCGAGACTTGAGAAAGAAGACGTGCACAAAGGCTTTACAGTTCAAAAATCTATTTCTTGTAAAAATCCTCTGCTGTGTCCTCCTCCTCATGCCTCTTATCTTTCATCATGTCGTTCTCCAACACATCACATTCAGTATCTCTCACAGAGATGAAGAGAAAGCAGCAGACAAAATGAGTGCAGGAGATCCCATCTGTCTACCTCTGCCATCCCAGCTCATTGGGCAGGACAGAGACTTTCATGAGTCTGCAGGCAGGCTGAGAGGAAACCCCTGTGCACTGACTGAACCCACCCATCTGTGATAAATACGAACACTGCATAATTCACCATCAGTCTTTATTTATCCTGAGTGGTGGTGGTGGTGGTGGTGGTGGTGGGGGGGGGGGGGGGGGGGGGTGACTGAGAGAAGCACTTTCTCCATTTCATATTCATTCATGGTCCTTTCTATTTAAAGAACACTCAGACATGAAAGAACCATCAGAAGTGGCCGGTCCTCTTCATGTTTAGTTTGCTGGCGGACAGAAAATTAACCGATTTGATTAAGCAGAAAGTTTCTGAAATATACACTTGAAGACATTTAAAAGCTCAAGTCTGCATGTGAATCAATCAAGAATTAAACTTTAATATGACTAATCATGTCTAACCAACACAAGAGGCCAAGTGCATGAAACTCTGTATATTCACAGTGATAGACTTGTGTATTGTCCATCTTTTTATTTATTAAAGTCAATTTGTTAGGTTTTTCTGCTGCCTAGCTATAACGCTAGCTTGCATCACTTATGTTATTTTCACTGTCTGCAGGAGGAGGAGTGAGCAGATGATGCTGGAAATTTCTCCTGCAGCTTCAGCCTGAGCTGACAGACTGTTCGTCCGGCCGTCTGCTAGACTCCAATGTTTGTTCTGGCAGCAAAGACACGGAAAAGAAGGTATCCTCCGACTGCTGTCGGTCTGCAAACATTATTTTTCTCTGCTGTATCGGTGCCAAAAACCCGTTTTCTGTGAGTCAACAAATGCAGACAGAAACCAGGAACAGAGACCTGATATAGTCTCAATTTTATCTGGAAAATACATGTCTGAAAGTAGGTTTCATTAAAAATAAAAGAAACATGTTGAATTTTGCTGTAAAACATTAACAGCAACAGGAAGCTGCAACAATAAATCAGGTCTCAGCTGAAATGAAAAACTGAAGCAGGCCTTTCAGGCGTCCGGGAAGCTGACATGGCTCTTCACGTCTCTGTTTGGCATCTTTTTCCCTAGTGACAGCTTCCTGGTTGCCATGCACAATGCTGAGTTGAGCTGTGCTCGGATTGGACAGAGGAGCCGGCTCTGCCTCTTTTCCATGAGACTACCAGCAAATCACAGGTCAAATTAGAGCAAGGGCAAAGTCTTCAGTATGCGCGTGTGTGAGAGAGGAGGAGAGATGTTTAAAGTTATGACTATTAAAATTCATTAACAGGTTTAAATGAGAAAAAACAAGGACACAAGGATGTTGACTTCTTGTTACTGTAAAATAAATCTGTTTCAAGTTAAGTATCGTGTTTGTCTTCTGTCTTTATTTCCATCCAATGTTTGTCTTGGAAAAAAAAAAAAAAAAAAAAAAAAAAAAAAAAAAAAAAAAGAATCTCCCACTGCAGCGGGTAGGAATGTACCCACTGGAACATTTGGGGTCTGTAACACAGATTGTATAGAAAAGATGGATGTAGCCACTGTGACATCACCCTTTTGTTTCTGAGCTCCGCATTTTGAAGCCTTACCTTTAGCATTTGGGCCTCCATCATGTTTTATTGGACCTAGTCACCATATCTGTGATGAGTGCCATGCAAGGTTATCAGCGAAGTGAGCAAAATTGGTTAGAAGGTTGGAAAACATCCAAATAAAATTCTACAATTTCACTGCATATAGGTCATATTGTTGATCAGATACTTGTAAGAAGGCCACAACAGGCTCCAATTAGCTTTAGAGACCACAACTGTTTGTGGTCAACAAAGTCTGCCAAAATCAACAGACACCAAACACTGATCTGCCCTGAAAGGGCCAAAAGAAGGAAGACAAAAAAAGTGCTCATCCAACAGGTGATGTACACAAATCTGCAAAAAGCTATGTACCTCTCAAATATCAAATTATGAAGATTACAGATCTCACACTATAGTCAAAACTCCATCAGTCTCAAACCAACGTGGTCGCACAATACCAGCGTCTCAGGAGATCTCAGTGTTCCTATGTCAAGATGTTTCAAAAGTGCTTACTTTTAGTTTTCTTTGCCTTAAAAGCTTCATAGTAATCCCATTCAAGGTGTGAGATATCAATGTTATTGCCATCTTTGTTTACATCCAAGCAGTGATGCAGAATCAGGACTCTTTACAATTTTTAAGGCAGTAAAATTCTTTTCAGAACATGAATGAGCTAAGTCCCTGGAACAAGACGAATATCTGGATCTGGATTTGTCTGTAATATTTTCTTCTTCTGTCATTCTTATTTAATCATGCCCACTCTCTTGTATTGGTAAAGAATCCTTTCAGAAATTTCTGGATCCCGATTGAGTCCCCTTCTTCTGGTTAGACCTTTCCTAAATCCATTCTCAAATTTGGAGAAACCCAACGAAGAACACCAAACCTTTCCTATGAAACTCTTAAACTACTTCAAAAAGCAAACCCATTTCCCTCTACCTTTTATTAGAGTTATTCCAGTCGTTCCAGCAGCATCCATTTCACCTGCCTGGGGAAATCTAAAAGCAGCTTCCAGGAAAACAAAAGTGCAATCTTCTTCCTGTTTAGGAGCTTTCATTTCCCCCAGGAGGCTTCATGCCCGTTGTCAGACAGAAAAGTCAAAGGGATGCTCGTATGGAGCCAAATCAAAGGAGCAATGATACATTTTTAGCCAAATTAAAAACTTGTCTTTAAACAGCAGGAACCTAACTGTACTTGGAGGAATCTGAACCGAGAAGTTTCTAGTTTACAAAGAAGAAAAGCACTTACATATGCATGCCAAAAAGGGCAGCATTTGTGCCAAAACAACCTCACAACAGAGGAAAATGCTCCACAGCTCACTTACTGCAGAGCTCCAGTTTTACCTCAGCCTGGTAAAAATGGAGCCCTGCAGTGAGCCAGTAGCTGATCTTATTCTTCAGCTGTGCGCTTGTTTCCAGCCCAGCACCTGCTTCTACCAGTCATATCATGTAGCAATACTGAAATGCATCTGTCTGTGGTGCACAGGTAAAAGTGAATCCCTGCAGTGTGGGAGCCATCGATCTTCTTGAATTTCTATACAACCTCATGTGTAAAACACAGCAGCTGTCCAGCTGCCAATTAGGAGCCCAGGTTTGTGGGGACACAGTCTGGTGGTTTACTCTGACCTAGATTCAATTTTGAGACTTTGCTCAGGAACTGCGTCATTAAAACAGCCGGGAAGGTGCAGTGAGGATGCCAGCACCTTCTGCCGCAGCTTCAGATGACTCGATTATAGAAATGGAATATTTTTAAATGCAATCCTTTTGATACAGAAATTATTAAATGGAAAAAAAATTTTCAAGCACAGGTCTTAAAATGCTATGCTCAAAATCACAGTACCCCACTTCAGTGTGTCATTCTGGGATTAACATTATTAAACAGAAACTATTAAAATGTTGCTCTGTGAAAATGATATAGCATCTGCACTAGAAAATACTGGAAAACTATATGAGTCAGCAATGGAAATGGGTTCTATCATAGCCTATTTTTGCAGTATTTGCAGCAATAGAGTCATCTATATTCAACACTTCTGTACAGACAATATTTAAAAGTCTTTTCTATGTTTTTGTTCCTCTACTGTGGAAGACTTAAGCACTTCTTCTGAGGAATGTCAGCTTAAGGACTTAAACTATGTATTTGCAGTTGATATAACATCACCTGCACTGGGTAAAATCCTATTAAGGACGCTAGCAGTTTTTCTTTCTTATTTTATCTGGAAGACCTTCAGCCAGCTATCAAACAAGCAAACCGCACATTAGAGGAGATGTGAGCACCATCTGCGCGCATGTTTACAGGCTGGACTGTAGAAACATATTTAATCACCGAAACAGGATCACTGTGAAGTAACACACAGCAGGCGCTTACCTGTGAGCAGCAGCTGTGTCCATATTAGACACACGGACAGAAACATGGTGAATGCTCCTTTGCAGCTCACTCTGAAAGAATCAGCTCCTCGGATTTCCTCCTGCAGCTTGTCTCGGTGCTGTAATCAGCCCGCGGCTCTTTCCTTCATTAAGCAGCCGCTGCCAGAGCTCCGCAGACCCGCTCCGGCACCGAACCCCGCGTCGCTCCTTCTCCGCCCTGCCGTGCCCTAAAGCGGCCTGGCCGAAAAACGAAGAGTCGTTCTCCAACCGCGTTAGATGCGAGCAAAAGCAGAGGACTCTCTCCCTCTGACATCAAAGGAAGAATAGTGTTTGTGTCCACATCAGCTTCAGGTGGAGGATGAAGGCTGGCGAGGATGAAGAGAGAGACGAAGGGGAGGAGAGAAGGCGTGGAGAGGAGACGAGGATTCGTCCTTAAGAATATCAGCGCTCAAATTAATCTCAATACTATTAGAATGATTTCAGTCATCTTCGCCATTATTTTGTTTAGCGATTAATAGAATTACATTTATAAAAACCTATGTTAGCAATAATGCAACAAATCGTTTACCCAGAACATCGTTTTACTTTAAATGACTGCAATAAAATTGTAATTTTTCAGTCACTAGCCTGATCCCAGAATGTATTTATCATATCATATTATATCATATAATCCACCATCATGGCTGATATTTCTGTGTGGAGTCTGGCTGGGTCCTCTCCGGGTACTCTGGTTTCCTCCAACAGTCCAAACACGCGCTTGTTAGGTTCACTGGTGATTTTAATTGGCTGTAGGTGTTGTAGATGTAAGTGTGAATGGTTGGTCTGTGTTCCCCTGCTACAGACCGATGACCTGTGCAGAGTGTATCCCGCTTCTTGCCCTATGGCAGTTTCCCCACAACCCTAAATTGGATAAGGAGAAGAAAATGGATAATGTAATATAATATAATATAATATAATATAATATAATATAGGTGACTATAAGAGACTACAAGGTAACTCTAGCTCTGGCTGTCTGGACTTTGCTTCATCACCAGGAGTGTAAAGTATGAAATAATAATACAAATAATACCTTCAGTTTGGAGATGCTGCTGTGGAACACCAGCTTGAAGTTGCTCTGTGGCTCCAGCTCAATCCAGATCAGTCAAACGTGGGATGCTTAGAGGAGACAACAACTGACAGTTGTAGCCGAGTCCATGCTAATCACCTGATTGTCAGCTGCCAGAAGCTTAAAACAAGATGTTTGGCAGAGATTTGTCAAGTCATTCATGGGCACGGCCCACATACTCATCTCCGCTGCTCATCCCAGAAATGTGTTTTCCTTACAAATAAGGCTCAATTTAAGGGGAAATAAACAGAATAAATAAATGAATAAAAAAAGGGGTATTGCCAAAAAGCTTTGTTACAATAATAAAATAATTTAGCAAAACATAAATTTTCTTACTTATTTTAATATATACAATTATTACTTTTTGACCAACTATGTGCACAAGTACAAGGAATTGGGCTCTAATTATTTCTTTGCTCTCAGAACACAGTCGACAACAGACAATACCAGCATGCGCAAAGACAATGGAATAACAGAGCCTTTCCAAAAAATTAGAATATCATGGAAAAGTATATTTATTTCCATAATTCCATTCAAAAAAACTTTCATAGATTATAGACTCAGGGCCCACAACTTAAATGATTTTAAGGACTTAGTTGTTTATTTGTACATAATTTGGGCTTCCAGCTCATAAAAGCCACAAAAATAGGAACCTCTTACAGACAGGTCAGACCTGTCTGTAAGAGGTTATTAATGACATTTGGTAATCTTGTTTTCTCAAAAGGATTTTTACCTGTGTAGGTTGTTTGTAAAATTACTGAAACACCCGAAGCTTCATATAGTCAATATCTGCAACTTCAAAGTGAAAGAGCTACGTGTATTTATGCACTTGGCACAGGAGCTGTAAATATTCATCTCTACCAATTATTCCTGACAGAGGAGTTATTCTAAGAACTCAGAGCTGAGGTTCCCCTTTTCTAAGACTGTATGTTCTTAGAAAAGAGGAAGCTGTTAGTTGTTTATCACACAAGAGTTCATGTCAAAAGTCACATAGACATTTGCTTAGTGATCAATAAAAGAACACATTTCATGAAGCTGATCACACTATATACAATTTTCTTCTGACAAACATTTATGGCTCTCAGGCTTTTTTCACATTGATGTGTTTAACAAAGTCACAAATATTTATAATGTCACTTTTTTTTTTCAAATTCAGATTCAGGGTTTGCAGTAGTGACTGTTGAGTCATTTTTGATAACGTTTCCCAAAAGAAAATCATTAAATAATCATTACTATTCAAAATTAAATCATTTTTCTTAGCATATTGTTAATACATATTATCACAGCATCAGAATTTACAAGTAAAACTGATGATGGTACAAAAATTAAACATTAAGATGAACAAATATAATGGGCACATCTGATTATGTGTTAGTAAACTGTGAGTAAAGAGGCAACAGGTAACCATGACAATATTATAACTATTTATTTCCTGTTATAAAACAGTTGACATCGTATAAATTTTTAAATATGAAAAAAGCCAGCTTTCATACTGTCCTTTTCTTCTGCTGTGAATCTTACTGTTTCACTGCTCAACTTGCTGGTAGAGCTGTCGTCATATTTATAGAGACTATAGATAAAAACTAATTGGAAAAATAAAATGAAAATCGAAATAATCCTGCACTGACAGGAATGACAATCTGCAAATTCAGTAGTATGAACAAGTGTTTGCATATTTGATTTTCTAATCTTTTTGGATATTTGTCCATTTAAATGTTTCAGATTGTTAAACAAATTTAAATATTAGACAAACATAACAGTGGGGTTGGGTTAATTAGAAACACTAAATTGTGAATGTGGGGGTGAATGTGAGTGCAAATGGTTGTCTCTGTTCATGTGTTAGCCCTGCAAAAGACTGGCAACCTGTCCAGGGTGTACCCTGCCTCTCGCCCTAAGGCAGCTTGGATAGGCTCCAGCGCCCCCGCAACCCTGAAAAGGATAAGTGGAAGCGAATGGATGGATGGAGATAACACAAGTAAACACAAAATGAGTTTCTAAATGAAGGTGTTTATTATTAAGGGGGGAAAATTTTCAAATCTACACGGCCCCATGTGAAAAAGCAATGGCAAACACTTTTTCACACCACTGTACAAGCTCTGAAGTATAAACTGAATATTCCCCACAGTTCCCCATCATTCCACAGGGTGAAGCTGCAGCTCAAAACACTACAACCACAACCACAGCCTACACTAGTTCAAAGCACACTGATTCTCAGTGTTGTGTCATAAACAGAAATATTCTGCAGAGACTTTTTTAAAGAATACTTAAATGAATAAAATAGATGAAATAAAATGCAGGTGAATATGGAGCAGAGGGGGTGGGGTCAGTGTGTGTCTGCAGAGAGTGTGTAGAAGGACAGAGCAGCAGCAGAGCAGTCCAGACATACTGCTGAGGGAGACACAGGAATGATGGTGGACTCTGCTGTGTCTGACAGCAGAGCTGTTCCCACAGCAGTTCACTCTGCAGCACTAACAGTCATCTGAACTGCTTCTCATTCCTCTGTCAGTCACTGCTGGATTAAACTCTGCTTTTCACTCCACTTCCCAGTAACAATGACCAGTTGGAACATCTCCCCAAACACAAGCTGCTGCTGTCCTTTCTTAGCCCTGGTAACTTCACTTCCAGCTGTAGAACAAAGGATAAAAGAACAGAGATGATAAATGAGTGTTTACAGAGGCTCTCTTCAGCAGCTGTCAGTCAGTGTTGCAGGAAATCCAGCAAAAAGAGCAGCAGGGACTTGGTTGTGGTGGAGCAGCTGCGTGCCTTCCTCTCAGTTTTGGACTTAATATGCAGAACTAGAAACACTTTATACTTATACTTTATACTTACTTTATTACTGTACCAACACTTTAGTGATGGCTCTCTGTGTTTTCATGAACATCTCATCTATTTCTGCATCACTTTTTAATAAACAGAGACTGTCCCTGAAGTTATCTGGATGAAACCCCTAAGAGAAGGACAAATATATATAAAATATATATAATTTTTTTAATATATAAAATATATATAAAATAGTAGCAGAGCTTCCGTTCTGCATGCTAATAAATGTACTCTTAAATAGCACCCAGTTAATTTCTCTGCTTCAGTCAAATTGATCTCAGACCTGTCACGAAGATGAAGCTAATCTGGTGTTAAAATGAATACAAAAATATGTGAGATCAGATTGGAGAGTTTGATTCAAATTGTATGGCTGTCAGTTAGAATCCAGCTTTATTTCTTGTAGACATGAACACAACACTAATTATCTTCACAGAACTTAAACACCTGATCACAAAAAGATTTTTGGCTCATCTGACTGGTCGAATGTCGTCTGTCTCCTCTTACATCTTCAATGAATCAAGCAGGCACTGAAAAGTTTTACAGAAAACACAGGAGTTTTGCTTTCATACTAACTTTCTTTAGCACAATACTTCTGAAGCAAAGATGGAGTACACCCTCTACTGACCTCATACACTCTAGTCTGCAGTGTGGATTTTTGGCTAGATCAGAGAGCAGCTCCACATCTGAATCCTTCAGTTTAGAATAGAATAGAATTCAACTTTATTGTCATTGCACATGTCACAGGTACAGGGCAATGAAATGCAGTTTGCATCCATCCAGAAGTGCTTTAACCATGATATAGATATATTACAATATATACATTCACTTGTAAATATGTGTTGGCTTTAGGGACAAAATCTCAAATTGAAGGTTAAAATTGCATAATTGTAACAAAAAATTAATTCATTTTAAATTAATATCTGAGGAAAAATTACTTTGAATTTACTAACAATCTGGAAAAGGTTTAGTAAAAAAATGACTAAAATATCCATTACAAAGAAATGAAAACCTTTTGTGTTTAAGTAAAACTCAAATTGGATTCAATAATTTTCCAATTAAACTTTATAAATAATGACTGAATAGTAAGAGAAAATCAAATTAATTTAACTTTTCTGAGTAAAATGAATCAATTTCACAAAGAGAACATTCAAACAGTAATTGTTTTTATTGTGGAATATAAAATGTATACAAAATTTATAATATAACATTTTTCTGATTAATTTAGATTGCATGCACTGAAATTCTTCACTAGTGCTTGGAATAATAATAATAATAATAATAATAATAATAATAATAATAATAATAATAATAATATAATAGGAAGAATAGGTCATACTTAGAAATACAGTTTCAGCCAACTCCTCAAGAAGGTCCGTCTTTACTTTGGAAAAGTAGAAGATTTCCATTCTTTTTATACTCCTCAGTGGCTCTTTCCAGTTACATTTCAGTTTTGCATGCTGACTGTGGAATAGGGAACAGCTTTGGCCAGGTCTCACAAAGTTCTGCCTTTTGAGAATAATGGTGTCCCGAGAAGTGGTTGCAGCAGAATCTGCATTGGATACAACTGGATTGGATGATGAGTCATAGTCAGCTGACAGTTGATCAGTGTCTTTGTCTTTTATCTGGTCACTTCTGCGAATAGTGAAGTAGTCCTGAAATTTTGGTTTAAAATACTGAAGTCGTTTGAAATCCCAAAGGTATCCTTCACAACACTTTGCAGCTCCTTTTCTGTTGGTGGGATCCCTGATGGAAGAACCAACTTCTCGATTTGGTCATCAGTGATTACATGGAGCTCTATCTCGTTCAACCTAGAATAAAATGTAAATGGGCAGAGTTAACTTATATTAAATAGGGTCAACTTAGTCAATTTCTTCTGCTTCAATTTCAAAACTAGTAGTTTAATTCAATACAATCATCCATCACAACCTATTTAAAATTCATAGTCTACATACTGATCAGCTGAATTTAAGTTGAGGGATCTTCCAGCAACTGAAAAGCAGACAACATTAATAACAATCACACTCTCTGAAGTAAAAATTTTACAGACACAAATTGTTAAAGACAAATTTGAATTAATACTAAAATTTTTAAAGGTGAGGTTCACATATAAAACGAAAGGTCCAAACGCATAGAAAAATCTCAGTTTTCAAAAATACTCGGGTACGTGTGGACGTAGCCTGATACACCAACCAAGTTTAACTGGAAACTCGCATCATCCCTCTATGTGAGCTGTGCCTGCACTAAAGTCACAGGGCTCCGACAGCATGAAAATGTAAACCAGTTATGTTGCTGGAGTGAGCCACTTTAGCTTAATTACCACAACTGAAAAACACTGCGTGGAGACAAAAGCTTCAAAAAACTGTGACTGACAAAATCCCGCACAATTTTTTTTAACTACATCACTGAGTGATGTAAATGAGGGAGGTTACAGCCCATCGAAATACATCATTAATATATGTTTTAATATGATAAAACATGTGGTTAGTCAAAGCTCTGAAGTAACACAGCCACAAAAGCTTGGAAAGTGATCTTATGCTAACAGTCCACTTCGTGCTATTTTGCGTAAAAATACGATACTGTCATTACAGTGGTCATTATTAATCTAATTTTGACGTATCATACTGTTTAGAACTTTAACTTAAAACTGCTATACGTTATTGTTTAAAACGTGTTGTATATTCATACAAATTAAGATAATCTTACCTCAGACAAAATGGAGATCATCCACTGCTGAACCGTGTGTGTCCTGCACATGGCACAACAGACTACGGGCGGAAGTGTAGAATGATTGAAATGAAAATGCTTTCATTAGTTAAATCTATTAGATTTCTTCATTTTTCACGGTACTCATACATTTTTGTTAAATCTGCTCAACAAAACTATTGCTTAATTGACCCCAAACAAAATTGTGAAAATTTAAATAACTGAACATCTCAAAAATGTTTAATTTTGTTTAGATTTAATTAAAACACCACATACATGTTTTTACTGAGTAATAGTTACTATTACTTTCCTATTAGATACTAATTAACCAAAATCACAGTTTTTACAGTGTATATATATATATATATATATAATTTTCTGAGTCCTTGGTTGTACCATTTTGATTATTGTCATTTCCCTAGGTTTCAATTACGGCTGTCACGGGTTTAGTTCTTAGGTTTTGTGTGATGGCTCCCCTGTGTTCTGTCTTATGTCTACTGTGCCTTTCTCTCCCATGTTCCAGGTCCCTATGTTCTGTCTCCCCAGTCTAGTCAAGTTTACATGTCTAGAGTTTAGTTTGTGTGTTTACTGTTCTACTTTGAAGGTATGTGTCTCATGTCATTGTTTCTAGTTTTGCTTCCCTTGTCTTATCCAGTCCAATTACTCCCAGCTGTGCTCTCCTTCTGTGTCTCATTTCCATCGTTATCCCTCAGTGTATTTAAACCCTGTGTTTCTCTTTGTTAGTGTTGCGTCCTCCCTCATAGCTGTGTATGATTAGCCTCCCCCCCGCGTACGATTTATTATTAGTTTTCCAAGTTTAGTTTTGTATCGTTTGGCCTTGTTTTCAGCAATAAAGCTGTGCTTTTGAGTTCACGTTCCATCTCGGTGAGTTTTGCATTTGGGTCCTCTCCTGCCTACACACAGCCGTTTTGTGACAGACACCTACATTCTTCACCCTAAACTACGACAAATTTTGAACACAGCAAAATTGTCCATAAAAATAAGAAGCCATAGGACACCTGAATTAAAAACAAACAAACAAACACACTTACCTCAACTAAGTTGTATATGGAAGAAAAAAAAAGAGTCTTTTGTTAGCGTGGGACCCGGTAATGTGGGGAAGTAACAATAATAATAATGTTTAAAAAGTCCACATGAAAAAGCAGGTTCTGCTTACAATTAAAAACTAAACTTAAAGAGAAAGCAAAGCTACTTCCAATATCAAGTTATTAAAAACAAAATGATGACAACAAAAATTAGAAGCTCATCAAAAAGAACAAAATCAAATCACTCTCAGACATCTGACACAGTCCTCTAACCAGAAAGAAGACTTCAATTGCCACAAACACAGACTACATGCTGAAGAACAAAAGCTATATGGCCCTCAGGTTTTCCTATCTCAGATTACTGTGAGGTAACCTTTTTCTTTTCTTTTTTTAACCTAGAAAACAGAATTGTTGATTTTATCCTCGACTACTGGTTTGGTGTATGGATTGTAAAGGACCCAATGTGAAAGACACTGGAGGCAGAGCATTCTAACTAAAAGTAATCTTCAGTAGCCATATCTAAAAGGAAAACCAGTACTGAAAGTACTGAAAACAGAGATTACTAACACATAAAATATCACACTAGGCCACAAATATATCCAATGCATCACCACGGGGGAGGGGGGCAGAGACAGGGAACATTACATTCATCACACAGCATAGGTGTCAGTTTATAAGGGACTTGCTTAACACTTCAAACTAAGGCACATTCAGTAAACTGACCTCAGAGTTTCCAGTCTACAATTTGGGCTCTTCAATGCAGCAGACAGCAGATCCACTCCTGAATCCTGCATCACATTCAAGCTCAGGTCCAGCTCTGTCACATGGGAGTTCTTGGCCTTTAGAGCTGAGGCTATGGTTTCATAGTGAGTCAGTGACAGTTGACATCCAGAAAGTCTACAATGACAGATACATTTTTAAAAATTTGTTATAAAGATAGCACGTTTTTCATACATTTCATGTGGAAATGGGGTGCTCACGCACAAATCTGTGGTTATCTTATATTATTTGCCCACTAGATGTCCTCATCAGTTCACTCCCTTGTCCTTTGCCCTAAAGGCCCAAAGGTGTACAAATGCAGACATGATAATCATGTAGATTTGAATTAGGTATGAAAAAGTGATGCAATGGTGGCCTTCTGATGCTAAGTCACCCAAAATGACATTGCACCTAAAAACTTAGTCAATAACACTCAAGGCAACAACAAGGCAAAGACAAAACAAACAACCACAACAATGACAACCACAGTCACATTTTTTTATTACTGCATCCATCCACTTATGCTGAGCCCACCCAGAATGGCCGAAAACCTCACACTATCTAAGGGAGCGGCCAGGTCTAACAGTATTCTTTCTCAAATAATGGATTAGGCAAAATAAATGTAAATAATAGCAATAATTTCTGTAACAAGGACAACCTTTAGCCTTATATCATTGTACATTATGCAATACCCTCATTCTTTTATCACTACAAAAGATAAATAAAAAAGATAAAACACACACACACAGAAAAATAATCAACCACAAAAAAAAAACAAAACAATAAAAACAGAACAGCTTAATTAACACTGATTTAAGATGTTAATCACACCTTGTCTCACCAAGCCTTTCTGCAGTTCCTCACAGCTGGAATCAATTTCCATTTTCCCACCAATGTTGTGTTAAACTTCCACAGATCCAACTCATCCAGAACCTCTTCAAATGTTTGCAGCATTAAGACCAGAAAAGTGCACTGTGACTCCGAGAGGGCTCTCCCTAATTTGGTCTTTGACCTCAGGAACTCTTGGATTTCCTGATGCAATGTGCAGTCATTCATCTCCAACAGACAGTAGATGATGTTGATGCTTCTGTCCGGAGACATGTTGTAAATGTTCATTCTCGTCACATTGTTGATGACTCGCTGGGTGATTGATAATGCTCTGGGTCTTTCCTCTGTTTGACCCCACAGGCCTCTGAATTTTCTATAGCTGTTTAGTGTCATTGTTTGAATTGAATTCTTTGAATTGAAAAGGTCTATGAGTCTGTCATTTATTTGCGTATTTGTCTCTGTCTGACCAAGCAGATCTCCTAAGAGTCTGTGGTTGGACTCCAGAAAGAGACCATGAAGGAAGCGAACAAACAGGTCCAGGTGGCCATTTTTACTTTCGAGGGATTTCTGCATGACTCTCCACAAAAATTTATCCAAAAAGAATATATCTGTGGATGATGATGAATAAGATACTAAAGATTAAGGATAAATACAAAGACCATTTCTAAGGAACTTCTGAAGCATTTCTGTCTTCTGGTTGGTGTAACAGTGAAACATGTAGACTGCAGCCAGAAACTCCTGAAAGCTCAGATGAACAAAGTAGTAGACTGGTTTCTGAAAGATACCACATTCTCTTTTGAAGACATTTGTACAGACTCTTGAGTACAAAGAGACCCCTACACCATTGATATCATGTTGCTCCATGTCTTCTCGGTAAAACACAATGTTTCCTTTCTCTAGATGTTCAAATGCCAGGCTTCCCAGCTTCAGAATATCTTGCTCATCAGTCTCCATCAGTTTTTGTGGACGTGTTTTATGTCCCTCATAGTACTCATATTTTTTTTGGTTGAATTAGTAGAAAATGTAAGTACATGTTAGTCATGGTCTTGGGCAGCTCTCCTCTCTACAGGCAGTGCAGAATTATTAGGCAAATGAGTATTTTGTCCACATCATCCTCTTCATGCATGTTGTCTTACTCCAAGCTGTATAGGCTCGAAAGCCTACTACCAATTAAGCATATTAAGTGATGTGCATCTCTGTAATGAGAAGGGGTGTGGTCTAATGACATCAACACCCTATATCAGGTGTGCATAATTATTAGGCAACGTCCTTTCCTTTGGCAAAATGGGTCAAAAGAAGGACTTGACAGGCTCAGAAAAGTCAAAAATAGTGAGATATCTTGCAGAGGGATGCAGCAGTCTCAAAATTGCAAAGCTTCTGAAGCGTGATCATCGAACAATCAAGCGTTTCATTCAAAATAGTCAACAGGGTCGCAAGAAGCGTGTGGAAAAACCAAGGCGCAAAATAACTGCTCATGAACTGAGAAAAGTCAAGCGTGCAGCTGCCAAGATGCCACTTGCCACCAGTTTGGCCATATTTCAGAGCTGCAACATCACTGGAGTACCCAAAAGCACAAGGTGTGCAATACTCAGAGACATGGCCAAGGTAAGAAAGGCTGAAAGACGACCACCACTGAACAAGACACACAAGCTGAAACGTCAAGACTGGGCCAAGAAATATCTCAAGACTGCTTTTTCTAAGGTTTTATGGACTGATGAAATGAGAGTGAGTCTTGATGGGCCAGATGGATGGGCCCGTGGCTGGATTGGTAAAGGGCAGAGAGCTCCAGTCCGACTCAGACGCCAGCAAGGTGGAGGTGGAGTACTGGTTTGGGCTGGTATCATCAAAGATGAGCTTGTGGGGCCTTTTCGGGTTGAGGATTGAGTCAAGCTCAACTCCCAGTCCTACTGCCAGTTTATGGAAGACACCTTCTTCAAGCAGTGGTACAGGAAGAAGTCTGCATCCTTCAAGAAAAACATGATTTTCATGCAGGACAATGCTCCATCACACACGTCCAAGTACTCCACAGCGTGGCTGGCAAGAAAGGGTATAAAAGAAGAAAAACTAATGACATGGCCACCTTGTTCACCTGATCTGAACCCCATTGAGAACCTGTGGTCCATCATCAAATGTGAGATTTACAAGGAGGGAAAACAGTACACCTCTCTGAACAGTGTCTGGGAGGCTGTGGTTGCTGCTGCACGCAATGTTGATGGTGAACAGATCAAAACACTGACAGGATCCATGGATGGCAGGCTTTTGAGTGTCCTTGCTAAGAAAGGTGGCTATATTGGTTGCTGATTTGTTTTTGTTTTGTTTTTGAATGTCAGAAATGTATATTTGTGAATGTGGAGATGTTATATTGGTTTCACTGGTAAAAATAAATAATTGAAATGGGTACAGTGGGGCAAAAAAGTATTTAGTCAGCCACCGATTGTGCAAGTTCCCCCACTTAAAATGATGACAGAGGTCAGTAATTTGCACCAGAGGTACACTTCAACTGTGAGAGACAGAATGTGAAAAAAAAATCCATGAATTCACATGGTAGGATTTGTAAAGAATTTATTCGTAAATTAGGGTGGAAAATAAGTATTTGGTCACCTCAAACAAGGAAAATCTCTGGCTCTCACAGACCTGTAACGTCTTCTGTAAGAAGCTTTTCTGTCCCCCACTCGTTACCTGTATGAATGGCACCTGTTTGAACTCATCATCTGTATAAAAGACACCTGTCCACAGCCTCAAACAGTCAGACTCCAAACTCCGCCATGGCCAAGACCAAAGAGCTTTCGAAGGACACCAGGAAAAGTATTGTAGACCTGCACCAGACTGGGAAGAGTGAATCTACAATAGGCAAGCAGCTTGGTGTGAAAAAAATCAACTGTGGGAGCAATCATCAGAAAATGGAAGACATACAAGACCACTGATAATCTCCCTCGATCTGGGGCTCCACGCAAGATCTCATCCCGTGGGGTCAAAATGATCATGAGAACGGTGAGCAAAGATCCCAGAACCACACGGGGGGACCTGGTGAATGACCTGCAGAGAGCTGGGACCAAAGTAACAAAGGTCACCATCAGTAACACACTACAACGACAGGGAATCAAATCCCGCAGTGCCAGACGTGTTCCGCTGCTGAAGCCAGTGCATGTCCAGGCCCGTCTGAAGTTTGCCAGAGAGCACATGGATGATACAGCAGAGGATTGGGAGAATGTCATGTGGTCAGATGAAACCAAAGTAGAACTTTTTGGTATAAACTCAACTCATCGTGTTTGGAGGAAGAAGAATACTGAGTTGCATCCCAAGAACACCATACCTACTGTGAAGCATGGGGGTGGAAACATCATGCTATGGGGCTGTTTTTCTGCCAAGGGGACAGGACGACTGATCCGTGTTAAGGACAGAATGAATGGGGCCATGTATCGTGAGATTTTGAGCCAAAACCTCCTTCCATCAGTGAGAACTTTGAAGATGAAACAAGGCTGGGTCTTCCAACATGACAATGATCCAAAACACACCGCCCGGGCAACAAAGGAGTGGCTCCGTAAGAAGCATTTGAAAGTCCTGGAGTGGCCTAGCCAGTCTCCAGACCTCAACCCCATAGAAAATCTGTGGCGGGAGTTGGAAGTCCGTGTTGCTCGGCGACAGCCCCAAAACATCACTTCTCTCGAGAAGATCTGCATGGAGGAATGGGCCAAAATACCAGCTACTGTGTGTGCAAACCTGGTAAAGACCTATAGTAAACGTTTGACCTCTGTTATTGCCAACAAAGGTTATGTTACAAAGTATTGAGTTGTATTTTTGTTATTGACCAAATACTTATTTTCCACCCTGATTTACGAATAAATTCTTTACAAATCCTACCATGTGGATTCATGGATTTTTTTTTTCACATTCTGTCTCTCACAGTTGAAGTGTACCTCTGGTGCAAATTACTGACCTCTGTCATCATTTTAGGTGGGGGAACTTGCACAATCGGTGGCTGACTAAATACTTTTTTGCCCCACTGTATATATTTGTTTTTTGTTAAGTTGCCTAATAATTATGCACAGTAATAGTCACCTGCACACACAGATATCCCCCTAAAATAGCTAAAACTAAAAACAAACTAAAAACTACTTCCAAAAACATTCAGCTTTGATATTAATGAGTTTTTTGGGTTCATTGAGAACATTGTTGTTGTTCAATAATAAAATTATTCCTCAAAAATACAACTTGCCTAATAATTCTGCACTCCCTGTAGTCAACATGTGCTCCAGAACTGTAGCAGTGATCCAGCAGAAGACTGGGATTCTAGACATGATGTGGAGACTGCTGAATGTCTTCATGTGGGAGATGATTCTGCTGGACAGCTCTTCATCATTGAATCTCCTCCTGAAGTACTGCTCCTTCTGGGCGTCAGTGAAGCCTCGTACTTCTGTAACCCTGTCAACACATGTAGGAGGGATCTGACTGGCTGCTGCGGGTCGAGAAGTTATCCAGATGAGAGCCGAGGGAAGCAGATTCCCCTTGATGAGATTTGTCAGCAGCTCGCTAACTGATGACTTCTGTGTGACATCAGACACGAGCTTCACTTTAGTGAAATTCAGTGAAAGTCTGCTTTCATCCAGGCCGTCAAAGATAAACAAAAGTTTGCAAACAGCGAGTTGCTCTGCTGTGACCTTTCGTAATATTGGATGAAAAACATCAAGCAGTTCCAGAAGACTGTACCGGTCATCTATGATCACGTTCAGCTCCCGGAATGAAAGCAAGACCACCACATCAATGTCTTGGTTTTCCAAACCTTCTGCCCAGTCTAGAGCGAACTTCTGTACTGAGAATGTTTTTCCAACTCCAGCAACACCAGTCGTCAGAACCACTCTGATGGGTTTCTGTTGTTCAGGTAAGGCTTCAAAAATGTCTTGGCACCTGATTTGAGTGTCATGCATGGGTTTCTCCTTGGAAGCCATTTCTAGCTGCCTCACCTCGTGCTGGGTATAAACAGTTTTAATTTGTCTCTCTGTGATATTGAACTTTGCATAGATTCCCTGATAGACAGTTCCACTGCCCGTTTCATCAGCTCTTTCAGTCACACATTTATATTTCTTCCTGAGATCGATCTTATGTTCATCTAAAAGCTCCTGAAGGCCAGCATCTTCTGAAAGATAAGAAAAACAATCAAGAACAAAGAAAGAATTTAATATTGATTTAATATCTGAACAAAACACCAAAAAATAGTTTTCATAAATAAGCCCTTCAGCAGACAGATATTCAGTCTTACTTTGTATACAGCTGCTCCAACTTGCTGTCTGTGGCTGTGGAAATGAAGAAAAATTATAGTGCACACAAACAAGGAAATTGACTCACTAGTCAAATAAAGGTTATTCTGATTATGACCAGTACAAAAGACAATAAAGTCAGAGCCTTCATCGGGAATTAGATGTAGATATGGCAAACAACCCTGTTACGCCGCGAGGAGCGGTGAGGGAAACATCAGACTTCACTCTATCTTAATTGAAGTAATTGTTTTATTGTCTCTTGTAGTGATGGCCCGCTTGAAGCTGACGCTCCGGAGCGTGTGTCGAAAAAAACAACACACTGGTTCAGAAGCACTGTATCGAGGCTTGCTTCGTTTGGCAAAAGTCACGTGACCAGTGACGTCCGAAGCTTCATTACGCACGTAACTGCTTCGGTACCTGATTCAAACGGATATAAGGAAGTGAATCATCCACGGGATTCGTGGAGTGTGTTGATGGTGACAGATAGCGACGAGGTGATCATTCCACTGACAGATATGGAGCCAGCGAGGAAGAGAGGACGTTCTGGCGTGTGGGAATATTTTGAGTTGATTTTGCTCAATTCATTTTATCTGCCGAAGTGAAAAACTTGAAATGTCCAAAATCATGTTTTCATAATGTAAATATCATTACAGCATATGACTTTAGGAACACTTCCATGTGAATTAAAGCTGATGAAGACTACAAAAATGTATTTGACACTATACGTACATGACATTGCTACACAGTTTAGAAAATCATTTTGTTTATTGTTTTTAGGTGATAGTCTGCAGGACCCAGGAATACCTGCATATCTACCAACTTGCAGTGTAGTTCCTGCACTCCACAGCCTCTTCTGTTCCATGCAAGTGGATTTTCTCCAGGGCAGGAGAAACTATTTCTAAGAAAAGAAACAGACTCAGCCAGCGCACAGTAACACTAATCCTCTTGTTAACTGTAAATAACAAAAGGGCTACCTTACATTGATCATGTTTTTACTTTGCAAGTTCTTGATTAGGGGTGGGTTTTGATTATCGCTTTTCTGATTACAATCCATGCTAAATTGAATAAAGTGATATTGATTCATTAAAATCCCGTGTCGATTTGTAAATTAACGTTATTATGCCTGAAACGCCAGCATCTCAGGTTAAACCTCACAACATGTCGTCAAACACCATGCAGCTAAAACAGTAACTGGGAGCAGGTTTACGGATTCTGCATACAAACGTGAACACAGAGCGCGGACCCGACGCGTCAGAGTCAGATTTTGATGTGTCGGCGGGTCCGCGCTGTGTTTGCCTCTTTTTTTTTCGCTGGCTTCTGCAGCTGCAGGTTTCATAACTCTCTGTTTACATCTCTAATTAAGTCTCACATGTTTCAGCTTTCTTTTAATAGATACAAAATTATGGATATATACTGTTAAATGATCAGACTTGTAATATTTCTGACTGAGGCAAAACTTTCCAGATTCCAATCAAATTGAATCGGATCCTGTATCGAATCAAAATGATTCTACAAATCAGTGACGATGCAGCCGTACTCAGCTTCCTAAGCATTTTCCCTTTCCAGTTCACAATCAATCCCACCCCTAGGTCAAAAATATGTATAGGACAATTGGCCTAATCTAATATTTTGTATGAACCTGTCCAGCTGTCCAGTGATTAAACGACAAGTAGATGGAGGCAGGACTTCACAGCAGGGGCATACTCCATAATGTGCTGTGCATTATCATATGTATATTATATATATTGCTCACTTATTGTATTTACCAACATCAAGGAGTTATGAGCAAAGAAAGGCCACCATAGTGCATGTTTAAATAGGGAAAGTTTATTGATCAACATGTATTACGCAAATACGCATTACATTTTTTTCAGCCCCCCAATCGAGAAAACAAAACCAATTACATGTTCAAAGCAACGGAACGGTGGCCCAATATCAGAGAGAACTCCACTCTTGAGTGAGCAGTGATAATTGAGCAGTCCGTTTTATTTTGCAGATTCAAGCTGCTCTTCAAAATTTTCACCACCAGATGTCACCGGAGAGGACTGTGTTGAAAAGCTTCGAGTAATGAACCGTTTTTCAATACAAGCTTCAGTGCTTCGGAAAGCTTCATTTGGCCATCACTAGTCTCTTGCCAACATCATGCACACGCAGACAGCAACTTCTCAAAATGGCTCCCAATCCATTTCCTCCTCCCTTTAAATACTCTAAAGACCACGCCTTCTTAATACAGACTGGCCTATAAAAGAGCTGCAATTGAGGCAGGCCTCTTCTTTACTGGGAAAACAAGATGGCCACCACAGAGGTAACCAGCAAAACACTTTGTTACATGAACGCTTCCCAACAAACCCTAAACACCAACTTCAAGCCAATTGCAGAAGTTATCACTAGTGATGGCCAAATGAAGCTTTCCGAAGCACTGAAGCTTGTATCGAAAAATGGTTCATTACTCGAAGCTTTTCAACACAGTCCTCTCCAGTGACATCTGGTGGCGAATATTTTGAAGAGCAGCTTGAATCTGCAAAATAAAACGGACTGCTCAATCATCACTGCTCACTCAAGAGTGGGGTTCTCTCCGATATTGGGCCACCGTTCCGTTGCTTTGAACATGTAATTGGTTTTGTTGTCTCGATTGGGGGGCTGAAAAAATGTAATGCGTATTTGCGTAATACATTTTGATCAATAAACTTTCCCTATTTAAACATGCACTATGGTGGCCTTTCTTTGCTCATAACTCCTTGATGTTGGTAAATACAATAAGTGAGCAATATATATAATATACATATGATAACGCACAGCACATTATGGAGTATGCCCCTGCTGTGGAGTCCTTCCACCATCTACTTGTCATTCAATCACTGGACAGCTGGACAGGTTCATACAAAATATTAGATGAGGCCAATTGTCCTATACATATTTTTGACCTAGGGGTAGGATTGATTGTGAACTGGAAAGGGAAAATGCTTAGGGGGCTGAGTACGGCTGCATTGTTACTGATTTGTAGAATCATTTTGATTCGATACAGGATCCGATTCAATTTGATTGGAATCTGGAAAGTTTTGCCCCAGTCAGAAATATTACAATTCTGATCATTTAACAGTATATATCCATAATTTTGTATCTATTAAAAGAAAGCTGACACATGTGAGACTTAATTAGAGATGTAAACAGAGAGTTATGAAACCTGCAGCTGCAGAAGCCAGCGGAAAAAAAAAGAGGCAAACACAGCGCGGACCCGACGACACACCAAAATCTGATTCTGACGCGTCGGGTCCGCGCTCTGCGTTCACGTTTGTATGCAGAATCCGTAAACCTGCTCCCAGTTACTGTTTTAGCTGTATGGTGTTTGACGACATGTTGGGAGGTTTAAGCTGAGATGCTGGCGTTTCAGGCATAATAACGTTAATTTACAAATCGACACGGGATTTTAATGAATCAATATCACTTTATTCAATTTAGCATGGATTGTAATCAGAAAGGCGATAATCAAAACCCACCCCTAATCAAGAACTTGCAAAGTAAAAACATGATCTATGTCAGGTAGCCCTTTTGTTAGTTACATTTAAAAAGAGGATTAGTGTTACTGTGCGCTGGCTGAGTCTGTTCCTTTTCTTAGAAATAGTTTCTCCTGCCCTGGAGAAAATCCACTTGCATGGAACAGAAGAGGCTGTGGAGTGCAGGAACCACACTGCAAGCTGGTAGATATGCAGGTATTCCTAGGTCCTGCAGACTATCACCTAAAAACAATAAACAAAATGATTGTCTAAACTGTAGCAATGTAATGTACGTATAGTGTCAAATACATTGTTGTAGTCTTCATCAGCTTTAATTCACATAGAAGTGTTCCTAAAGTCATATGCTGTAATGGCATTTCCATTATGAAAACATGATTTTGGACATGTCAGGTTTTTCACTTCGGCAGATAAAATGAATTGAGCAAAATCAACTCAAAATCCCGCGAATGATTCACCTGCCTGTAAACCACTGAAACACTTGTGTTCGGAATGAAGCTTCGGACGTCACCGATCACGTGACTCTGGCCAAACGACACAGTGCTTCTGCAGTGTGTTGTTTTTTGGGTACACAAGCGGGCCATCATTAGTCTAATGGGTAGATGTAATCAATAAACCGTTCTTATGTAAACATGCATCATGGTGTGGTATTTCTTTGCCTGTCACTTCTTTATGTTGGTAAATAAAATACATGCAAAATACATATAATAACATACAACACAGTATGGCGCATGCCTCTGCTGTGAGGTCCTGCCTCCAGGTACTTAGCAATTAACCACTGGACACCTGGACAAATCTGTTTATAGATCATATGATATTTGCTACATCTCTGATATATTTTGAAACTGGGGAAAGAACTGATTGTGAACTGGGTGGGGGGAATCCTTGCGAACATGTGAAATACAAAAATTCAGATTCAAATTCAAATTCAAATTTTATTTGTCACATACAAATAATCATATAACATGATGCATTTAAGGTTATCCTGTGTGGCTTCTATTCAAGAAAAGAATTTGTTCCACTGTGCGAGGACTGAGTCTGTTCCTTTTCTTGGATATGATTTCCCCTGCCTTAGAGAAGATCCTCTCACATGGAACGGATGATGCTGGGGTGCACATAAACTGCAAAGCAAGTTTATGAAGATGGGGGTATACATTCTTCCTGGTTGCCCAGAAGTGGAGCGGATCCTCTGTCCGGGGAATCAAAGGATCTGCCATGTACCTCTGTACTTCCACTGTGGCATCTGCTGTGGCATTCCTCACCTGCCTCTCCACCATATGGCTGTCCAGCAAATCCCACAGCCCACCACCTGAAAGACTAATGGAATTAAATAGCTGCACATTCTGTAGACTGACATTTCCAGATGTATTTTAAAATGACATCACATGTGAATATTCAACTGTAAGTGTTACTAAAGATATCTAATGAAATTTATATTTCGACAAGCAGATTGTCGTTTTGTTAAGAAACGTCTAATAGTCACATATTTCCAATAACGGAATTGAAACTTTGGGATATTAAAGCATATTCTTACTATTGAGACATTTTTAGAATATGCTGGAACCCTGTCATTGTGTTATGGACTTCAGGTCAACAAAAGCCATACCTGACTGAGTTGCAGAACTGGTTGCTGGCTCTGGCTGTGACGAGGTAGATGGGATAGGAGGGACGGGCATGATCTGGTCTTTTTCATTTTCAATGATGGTGGCACATTCTGCAGTCAGACGTCTCACTGCAGCTTGAGCATTGGTCTGACTGCAAAACCCCACAGCCTTGAATCTTGGATCAAGCAGGGTAGCAATGGTCATGACACTCATTGTTTCCAAGTGAGACGAACATTCACCCAGCATTCTTGTGAGGTTCATGCACAGCTGGCGGGCTTTGTCATCCAGAACTTGAGGTTGTTTTTTAGCAATTGCATACCGCAGCATGCAGACAAGTGGAATGACTTTGGACCCAGATACTCTCTGCTCTCCAGAAAGTTCAGTAGTGGCTGTGTAAAAAGGAGAAAGCACCTCCAGGCACTCTTTAACTGAGTGGTACTCCTCAGCAGTGACAGGTGTGAGATCTGTTCTCATTGAGACAAGGGCAGCACTAACTGGCTCTCTCTCCTCATACAGACGCTGCAGCATGGTGTATGTGCTGTTCCACCTGGTATCAACCTCCTGAAGGAGCTTTAGATGTGATCTGCCCATCTGCTGCTGCATTTGGCAGAGCTTCTCCTTTGCTGTTGTGCTAGATCGGAAATAGCTTACCAATTTACGTGCCTTACCTCTGATCTCCTCAAGCCCAGGCGTGTTGTCAATTGATTTTCTCACAATGAGGTTCAGAGTATGTGCAATGCACTTTGTGTGGCGCACTTTCAATATTTTAGATGAGGCAATCATGTTTGGTGCTGCATCAGTGACGAGGCATCTGACTTTATTTTGGATGCCCCACTCCTCCATCAAAACCTTTTTCACCTCAGCAATATTTTCTGCTGTATGTGCCTTTGGGAAATGTCCCACTCCTAGCAACACTGTGGACAGTGTATCTTGTTCATTGACAAAATGACATGTCACAGCCAAGTAGGCATCCATATGAATGGATGTCCACATGTCACTGGTGAGACTGACAGCTGTAGCCTTCTCCACTTCTCTCTTTGCTCTCTCCTTTTCCTCCTTGAACTTTTCCGCCACCATTTCCTTTAGAGCCTTTCTGGTGGGGATTGTGTAGGTTGAGTCCAAGACACCAACAAACTGTCTGAAACCAGCATCGTCAACAATGGAAAAGGGCTGCGAGTCCTTCACGATCATGTTCACCAAAGCAGCATCGACCACCTGCTGTCTGGTCTGAGTGGGATTTGTGTGCATGATCCCTTCAATACACAAAAACATTTGAATGTGAGGATGGAAATAGGCTTAACTGTGTTGTATAAGTTGATTAGTCTTTAATGCCAGTATTCACAGGTAGTTCAATGGTTATTATGTGTTGTGGGATAAAGTAAATGGGCCTCCCATCTTACCAATAGCCTGCGGACATTACATAGGAAGCGGAAGAACCACCAACCAGTGCATCCTCTCACCCAGAAAGTGAAGTCAAACGCAATTAGTGACATTTTGTGCTAGTGATGTGAGACATGAATGAATGAATGACTGAATAATGGTTGATGTCCATACCATGAATGCTTGGATTCACTGTCATTGTACTCGTAGATGAGACCGCATTGTGCTTAGCACGGAGATGCCTCAGCATCGATGAGGTGTTGTTGTTGTAGGCCAGCTGCTGGTCACAGACCAAGCACCGAACCTAAGTAGTACATGGAGTGATCCTAGTGTTATTTATGCACACTACCCCCCCCCCACACACACACACACACACACACACAGATAGATCTCTCTCTCTCTCTATATATATATATATATAACACCCAGCGCGCCCCTGCGGGCGGTTTATCCTTCAAGCTCGGGTCCTCTACCAGAGGCCTGGGAGCTTGAGGGTCCTGCGCAGTATCTTAGCTGTTCCCAGGACTGCGCTCTTCTGGACAGAGATCTCCGATGTTATTCCCGGGATCTGCTGGAGCCACTCGCCTAGCTTGGGAGTCACCGCACCTAGTGCTCCGATTACCACGGGGACCACCGTTACCTTCACCCTCCACATCCTCTCGAGCTCTTCTCTGAGCCCTTGGTATTTCTCCAGCTTCTCGTGTTCCTTCTTCCTGATATTGCTGTCATTCGGAACCGCTACATCGATCACTACGGCCGTCTTCTTCTGTTTGTCTACCACCACTATGTCCGGTTGGTTAGCCACCACCATTTTGTCCGTCTGTATCTGGAAGTCCCACAGGATCTTAGCTCGGTCATTCTCCACCACCCTTGGGGGCATCTCCCATTTTGACCTCGGGACTTCTAGGTTATACTCGGCACAGATGTTCCTGTACACTATGCCGGCCACTTGGTTATGGCGTTCCATGTATGCCTTGCCTGCTAGCATCTTGCACCCTGCACCCTATATATATATATATATATATATATATATATATATATATATATATATATATATATATATATATGTATATGTGTGTGTGTGTGTGTGTGTGTGTGTGTGTGTGTGTGTGTGTGTGTGTAAAGACAAGGTTTGTGAACTTTTCAGTCAAAATAAACAAATGCAAAACAGAGGCAAACAAGAACACAAAGCTGTCAAACCTACCCGATTGACCGAAATCAACTCAAAATATTCCCACACGCCAGAACGTCCTCTCTTCCTTGCTGGTTCCATATCTGTCAGTGGAATGGTCACCTCTTCGCTCTCTGTCACCATCAACACACTCCACGAATCCCGTGGATGATTCACTTCCTTATATCCGTTTGAATCAGGTACCGAAGCAGTTACGTGCGTAATGAAGCTTCGGACGTCACTGGTCACGTGACTTTTGCCAAACGAAGCAAGTCTTGACACAGTGCTTCTGAACCAGTGTGTTGTTTTTTTCGACACACGCTCCGGAGCGCCAGCTTCAAGCGGGCCATCACTAGTTATCACGATTTACAAAGATATGCTCTATCCCCACTGCTGTTCTGGATAGTCCTGATAGCCCTCAGCCAGATCATTAACAAGACTGGTCATGGATCAGCCACCATCTCTACATGGATGACATCAAGCTGTTTGCCAGGAGTGAATGAGACATTGATTTGTTGATCCCCACCACTAGGAGCAACAATATCAGAAACCATTAAAGTAGTAATAAGGAGAAGTAAGTTAGTCAGAACTGAGAGGATTGTACTACCAGAAGCATTACATTGCAGAAAATGAGGATAGTTATAAGTACCGTGGAATCCCACAGGCTATACCTTTGAAGCGTAAGGCAAGTCCTGAGACGTTAGCTTAATGGGAAGAATAATGGACAGCTACACCCTGCTGGTTATCAGATGCCCTGCTTGGACAATAAGCTGGCCATAGAAGAAAATAGACACCACTGACAATAAGACTAGAAAGCCCCTGAAGGGTTACGTGCAAAATCCAGCACCCTGAGACTATACACCAAGTGGAAAGAAGGAGGCCAGCGACTAGTGAGTGTCAGAACTACTATCCAGGATGAAACGAGAAAGAGCCATGAGTACATCAGAAAGATGGCCACAAATTATCGCATATTTTGTGAATACCTCAGGTAGCATGAACCTGTAAAATAAAAGGAGCAAGGAGAGAAACTATCATAGATGGCACAGAAGCAGTAATTGTGGCAGCACAGGAACGAGCTCTGGGTCTGAGATCAATAGAGGCTGTGGTCTACCACACCAGCAAAAAACCCAAATGCAGGCTGTATAGAGATGCCCTTGAGATAATCCAGCACATAACAGCTGAGTGCAAGATGCTAGCAGGTAGTGCATACATACAGAGTATACAGGAACATCTGTGCAGAGTATGTGCTTGTCCCAAGGTTAAGATGGTGGGTGAGAATGAATAAGATCCTGTGAGACTTTCAGATACAGAAAAGCAATCTGGTGATGGCAATCAACCGCACATAGATGGACAAGCAGAGAAAGAAGCCTGTAGTGATAGATGTAGCTATACCGAGTGATAGCAACATCAAGACGAAGGAGAATGAGAAGCTTGAGAAACAGCAAAGGCTGAGACATGAGCTAAAGAAGATGTGAAAAGTGAAGGCACCAGAGGTCCTCATAACTGGAACACTCAGGGCAGTAAACCCCAAACTTGGATGGAGAGTATTAATATATCCTATAAACAAAAGTGAGAAGATCCCATTGCGACCACTGTTGTACCAGTTCTGACTTCTCTAATTCATAATTTAAACTGATCTGTGCACAATTGCTGTCCTTAATGAAAACATTGTTCTCTCCATTGTGAGCTGACCATCAGATCCATTAAGAACAAAAAGTCTCTAACCTTGTGTTTGAAGGTTCAAGTTCAGTACTCAAATGTGGATTAGGATCTTTGGGCTGCTCACTCTCCATAGACATCCTGGAGACTCTGCTCTCTGTCTCTGTTGCTCACCTCTGGAAACAGGAACATTGAATAAATCCCACATTGTTCTTGTATATGTTCCTGTTGCTTGGACATTGAGATGACTCTATCATGGTTGGGTTCATGAGGCTGAGGCTCTGAACATGATCAAGTGTGGCATTTAAATCCTAAGTCCTGATTATGGCTATGCAGGAACTTGTGTTTTGAAGATGGGCAGTCAAAATGAAGTGCTGGCAGAGCAGAAGGCACAGTTCTCTTGTCCGATCTTTCTGCACACACACACGCTGCTGTGTTTGAAAAAACAGCTGTTTTATTTTACTATTCAACAAGTGATATTCTTCACTGAGCAAATACTACATTTAAACTCTGAACCTGTAAAGTGCTTAGACAATACTAAAATCTCTATCACACCAATTCTGATGTTATCATGCCTATTGAAGAATTTAAGCATAAAGTCATTTGAATAGAAACAGTGTCATGAAAAATTATTTGCCCCTTCCTGGGTGGGGAGGGGTATATTTGTGACACTTAATTATTTCAGCTACAACAAATTTTATAATTATATAAATGTAACCAGAATAAACATAAATTGCAGGTTTTAAATTATGATTTTCTTTATTTCAGCATCATTGGAAAGTTTTAAGGATGAATGGCCCCTTTAAGATCATGCCAAAGCATCTCACTCGGTGACATTAAATTTGTAGCCCTTTAGAGGTGGCATGAACTGATGGCTGAACACTGCACTTCAGAATTTTAAAAAAATGGTAGAATGATAAATTTTGCTCCCAGTTACAGCAAGTTGTGCAGTTCCTGAAGCAGCAAAGCCTCCCCAGACCGTCAGACTACCACAACCATGTGTGAATCTTTTAATAACTGTTAACAGTTTTAGTGACGCTGATCTAACAAAAACAGCAGCGTGCTTTCTTCCTTGTACATGACTCACCTTCATGTAACTTTTCATTGCAAGCAGGACCTTACACTGCTGAAGAGTGGATGGTTTTTGTAACAGTCATTCTTCTTAGACAATCTTCCTGTTCTGTTGACTATGGCATGTAGTCAGAACTTACTGAGCAGTTTCCTATTGAGCAGCTCTTCTTTCCTCCCTCACATCACATGACTACATTGTTGTGTGCAAGTCATAATTGAGCTTCTTAAAGCGATATGATCACCTCTCTCTTTTTTTTTTTTTTTTTTTTTAAATAGCACACATATGAACACAAGTAGTAAAGGTTTTATTATTAACTTGGTAAACTCAGCTTGCTTCTCATTGTTACACCCCACTTAGAAATGAAGTAGTACTGGGTTGGGGGCAACACAAAGTGTAATGAAAACTATTTACGACCACAAAGTCGATGTGATTAAAACATGGTTTATTTCACAGAACTAATTAGGCCCAAAAATAAACACAGGGAAGCTCTACGCGTCAGGGTCTTCAAGGCCAAAACAACAAACAAAACACCTCCTTTCTAACTAAAAGACAAACCAAGATCTCTCTATCAGAAAACAAAATACAATGGCTGTGCTCCTTGTCTAGCCACAAAACAGGAGAAACAGTCAAAACAAAAATGGCAAAGAACCCCTATCTGCTGTGGTTCACAATTATCTCAGTAAAGGCATACCATTACTCACTGAAAGAAAAACCAAAGTTACGCCAAGTTTCATAAATTCCCACACGCAGCTACAGCCCGCTGCCTAAACCACTGCAGCTAACAGCTCAGGCAAAAAGGGGAGGGAGAAGAAGAAGGGGTGTGGCGGTTAGAGACGCAGTCTTTATGCCATGGCTGATGAGCTGCAACACATGTCAGCTGCGGCTCATGAGGCAGAGCTGGAATACAGCAGAGGGAGAAATGAGAAAAAGCTCTCTCACATAGGGAGAGCCACCAGAGGTCAGTGACCACAACACCCCCACATAAAATTTTACATAAAGTAAAACAGACATTCTTTTAACACATACCACCATGTTCATCAGGGAGGTTAACGCTACACCCTGAAAGTGCATCAACTATTACATTGTCCACACCTCTCTTATGTCTGAAGTCTAGATTGTATTCTTGAGCAAGCAAAGCCCACCTCATCAATCTCTGGCTGTGGTTGTACATGTGCTTCAGGAATATCAAAGGGTTATGCTCGGTATACCCATACGGAAAAGAAATAGTAAAAACTTATATGTGATTACTCATGAAAGTGGCCACTTTCATGAGTAAACCATATAAGGCTTACATGATTTACTCATGAAAGTGGCCACTTTCGCATTACTTTCATACATTGTTTTAGTAAGTATCCAAAACATACAAGTTTCTTTATATAATTTTTTAAGGGATCTTATATCTGTTTTCACACTTATATGCTTTTTATACAAGTTTCACACAAGACAGATACAAACTTTATAAAATTTATATATATCTTTTCCATATGGGTATACCATAACAGGAGTTGTGGTTGACCCTATGTAAAAGTCAAAATGCTGCAAAGTAAGCAACATGGCTAGTGTTTAATTCTCAATGGTGGAGTAGTTAAGTTGGTGAGGTTTGAACTCAGCTGAGAAGTAGGAAACTAGGTGACTGATGCCATCAACTCCATCCTGTAGCAGTACTGCCCCAGTGCCAGTAGTGCTTGCGTCCACTTCCAGCCTGAAGGCCCTGCTGAAGTCAGGAGCAGCCAGTACAGGGGTGCTGGAGAGGAGAGAGGAGAGACTTGGCACAGTCAAATGCATGTTGATATTCGGCAATCCAGATGAGTTAGAGGACAAACCTGCGTTTCTATCTGTTGTGCCATCTTTTGCTTGTTTGTTTCCTCTCCCTATGTATGAAGGGTGAAGTTAACAGTGGTCCCAGTGGTAATCGGAGCACTTGGTAGAGTGACCCCCAAGCATACATGCCAACCCTCCCGATTTTTCAGGGAGAATCCCAAATTTCAGTCCCAATCCCGAAAATCCGTCCCAATTAGACCGCGAAGGCAAGGTCCTCAGGTGGACGAAGCCTCTGAATTTGTACACCCCCGCTGGTTCTGGCTGGACAATAATAACGGTGACATTTAACTCATTTTTTTCAAATAAATAAACATTGTAAACAAAAGTTTTTTGTATATATATGTATATGTATACCCCCCACCCCCCAACAGCCCTTTTGAATATCTCCCTAATTCTGAGGTCTCAAGCTAGGCGACTTGCGACTTGTGTAATATTGTCAATGCCAGGGGCATTGACAATATTACACATTATACTCCAGACAGACAACAAAGAAAAATGTTGATGCTGAATATGACATGAAAACATGTTACCATAAAAGATCACATTGTTAAAACATGACAAATTGACATCCAAAAAAAATAAATAACAAAACAATGCACTCCGAATTGTGCCATGCAATTTGATTGATGTACATTGACTGAAAATTCATCACAAAATTAAAAATGGTGATGGTGTTACACTGTAAAAAGTTAATGGATAAATCAGTGAAGATGCTGGGACATGATGACACTCCATGAGCGTCTGGCAGCACAGATAAATGAGCTCACTAATGGGTGAGATGAACCCAGAACTGCTAAATGAAGGCCAGATAGTCTTGATCTCCAAGCATCAAGAATCCGAAGGGACTGGTCCCATCCAGCCCCCGACTAATAACCTGCATCAGCTCATTAAGGAAAGCTCCCTCAATATATAAGTGGAGCCCACAAACACCACAGAAGAAAAACACAAGCTCCTGGTTTCACTCCACGTTGTGCACCCTAAGACTATATGCTAATCGGAGGTCATGGGCTAGTAAGTGTCAGAATCACAATGCAGGATGAAACATAATTATTGATGAAATCAATAATTATAAGAGGTCATTGCAGACATATCCTACATATAAAGATAACAAGATCAAAATTCCAATCACTGTTTTCTCTGTTGGGACTATAATTCACAATTTAACCTGACAGGTTCTAAATGATTCCTAAATTCTTTCCTGCCGTGAAATATTGGTGCACTAATAAGTTTGTTTTTTATGAAAACATATTTTTCCTATTGCTAGCTGAGCATCAGATTGATTAAGGACAAACAGTCTTTCACATTGGGTTTGAGGGTTCAGGTTCAATATTAAAACCTGGATTTTAACTCTACATAGACATCCTGGAGACTCTGCTCTGTGGTTGTGCTGCTGATGTCTGGAAACACAAACACAGAATAAATCCCCATTGTTCTTGTGTATATTCCTGTTGTTGGGCACTGAGATGATGCTCTGTCAGTGTCATGTTTATGAGGCTGAGGCCCTGAACATCATCACATTTGATATTTGAATTCTAAATCATGTTCACGGTTGTGTATGAGCTTCAAGACAAATGGGCGGAGTCAAGTGCTGACACAACAGTAGACACAGCTCCTCCTTCCCTTGAGTGATCTGTCTCCTGAAATATCAGGTCAGATATATAATTACTGAAAAAGAAATACAGGAATATTTTTTACTCCGAGTACAGCTTCAAGTAAGTTAAACTTCTAGGATATTGATGTGGTCAGTTAGATAGCAGAGGAGCTTGTTAATCAGTTTCAGCTACTTTGGTGTTTATGAAATTAACAAGTGCATTAGAGGAGCAACAATGAGTCAATCCCCAAAACAGGTGGAGGCAACATGACATTTTTCCCTCCTCATCTTTTCTGACTGTTTTTCCAATAGTTTGACATTTGGGCTGGGTTATTTATATAGCACCAAATCACAACAACACTGGCCTCAAGCTGCTTTATATTGTGAGGTAAAGACCCAGTTGGCCCATTACTGGTAACATGAGGTTATATCTGGACCATACAGAAGTTGCACAGGTAGTCCACCTCTGCCAAGATACCACATCAATACATGGCACTGTTTAAGGTTTACTGTGTCTCCTGGCACAGCCTCAAGAGCATGGAAGAGAGTCCAGAAGATAGGAAGTTACACTGGAAGAGCTGGACGGGCCGTAGAAGGTCCTTAACCCATCAGCATGATTGGTATAACAGGATTAGCATTGTAGTAACAGGGCCCTGCAAAATCACCTCCAACAGGCCGCTTATGTCACTGTCTCTCACCAGAAAATCAGGAAAGGATGTCAGGAGGGTGACCTGAGGGCCTGATGTCCTCTAGTGGCCCCTGTGCTCACTGCCCAGCACCATGGAGATCGATTGGCATTTTTGACAGAAGACCAGAATAGAGCACCAGGTCTACCACTTGCGCCCTGTGCTTTTCAGAGGTGAGAGAATGTTCACCATGAGCACATGTAACTGACTGGTCTGGAGAAGCTTTGGAGAATGTTATGCTGCCTGTTACATCGTTCATGACCAGTTTGGTCTTGGGTCAGTCTGGAGAGGCATATCCACTCAGGGACAAGCAGACCCCTCCAGGCTAGGCACTGGCACCAACACTACCATTAGGTGATGAAACCCTTGGACCCATTGTGATGCCGAATGGTTGTCTTTCTTTGAAACCATGTGTTCTTTTTGGACAATAAGGTTTTCTATTTGACATTATTGTTGATTCGTGAGTTTTGACGTTAACTAAGGCAGGTGAGGACTGCAGTTTTTTAGATGTGTTACTGCAAATGAAACGGTTCAGAGAAGCATATCTAACAGATGGTATTTTTCATCCTAGTGCATGACTCAGTTTCATCTCACTTTACAGCAGAAACAGGAACTTACTTTGTGTGTGAGGGTCCACCTCACTGCTGAAGACTGGAGGACTTTTTTAGTACCAGTCCCTCTTCTTAGATAGTCAGCTGGATTGCCTAGATTACACACAGAGTTATGGCGCCAGTTACACAGTGGTCAGTCGACACACCACATAAACGCACAGTAACACTCCCCCGAGCAATTTCCCAGATATCACATGGCAGCTTTCCTGTCTGCAAGCAATGGATCAGCTTCTTAAAGAGATAGGAGTGCCTGCCTCTCTTTGTTTAAATAACAAACATAATAAGCCAAATAATCCTAAGCAGGATATTAACTGAAATAGGGATATATGAAACAATGAACTAAGAAACAAAGCAAGAACAAAATAGAACATCAAATAATAAATAAGAAATCAGAAGGCATCCTCAGTCCAAAACCCAAAACCCAGGACCATGATGTTTTTACTGCACTACAAACTTCTTATAGTACATTTAAAAAGAACACAGAAAACAAAATGAATTTCAAATATAATACTATTCCCTTAAAAGTAAATATTGCCTAGTGAGTTGAGCTGCCTTGCTGTGGGACAGAGTGTTTGTCAGGTGAGTGGAAACCCTGCATCAAAGCCTCCTCGTCAAAGTCTGGCTGTGTTGGAAAATTTGATCAAATTCAGATTAAAGTAAAGAGATTTCAGTTGAGTTCGTTTTTTCCAAGTTTAACATTTGTTACTCTCTTTCTCTCCTCTGTCTGTGGGGTCGACATGTCTCTAGCAACCTTCTCGTGGCTCATCTACATTTCTTTCCTTTATACCTGGAAGTAGATGGAGAATCATTCACCTGTATGCAATGTGATAATTACCTTAGCTACTATTTAGGCAGTGGCTGAAGCAAAAACTCAGGTGTGGGAGGAGTTCGGAGAGGCCATGGAAAAAGACTTTTGGACTGCCTCGAAGAGATTCTGGCAAACCGTCAGGCGTCTCAGGAGGGGAAAGCGGTGCTCTACCTGCACTGTGTATAGTGCTGGCGGAGCGCTGCTGACGTCGACTGAGAAAATTGGTTGACACGCCTCTGCAATGTTGCGTGGAGATCAGGGGCAGTACCTGTGGACTGGCAGACCGGGGTGGTGGTCCCCATCTTTAAGAAGGGGGACCGGAGGGTGTGTTCCAACTACAGGGGGATCACACTCCTCAGCCTCCCTGGGAAAGTCTATGCCAGGGTGCTGGAAAGGAGAGTTCGTCCGCTAGTCGAACCTCGGATACAGGAGGAACGATGCGGTTTTCGTCCTGGTCATGGAACACTGGACCAGCTCTTTATACTTGAGGGTGCATGGGAGTTTGCCCAACCAGTCTACATGTGTTTTGTGGACTTGGAGAAGGCATTCGACCGTGTCCCTCGGGGTGTCCTGTGGGAGGTGTTGCGGGAGTATGGGGTGTCTGGCCCATTGCTACGGGCCATTCGATCCCTATACAACCATTGCAAGTAAGTCGGGCTCGTTCCCGGTGGGTGATGGGCTCCGCCAGGGCTGCCCTTTGTCTCCGGTTCTGTTCATAATTTTTATGGACAGGATTTCTAGGCGCAGCCAAGTGGCGGAGGGCTTTCGCTTTGGTGGCCTCAGAATCTCATCTCTGATTTTTGCGGATGATGTGGTTCTGTTGGCTTCATCGGGTGAGGGCCTCCAGCTCGCACTGGAACGGTTCGCAGCCGAGTGTGAAGTAGTGGGAATGAGGATCAGCACCTCCAAATCTGAGGCCATGGTTCTCAGCCGGAAAAGGGTGGAGTGCCCACTCCGGGTCGGGGATGAGTTCCTGCCCCAAGTGGAGGAGTTCAAGTATCTCGGGGTCTTGTTCGCGAGTGATGGGAGAAGGGAGCCGGAGATCGACAGACGGATTGGGGCTGCAGCTGCAGTAATGCAGACGCTGCACCGGTCCATCGTGGTGAAGAGGGAGCTGAGTGTAAAAGCGAAGCTCTCAATTTACCGGTTGATCTACGTCCCTACCCTCACCTATGGCCACGAGCTGTGGGTAGTGACCGAAAGAACGAGATCGCGGATACAAGCGGCAGAAATGAGCTTCCTCCGAAAGGTGGCTGGCCTCTCCCTTAGAGATAGGGTGAGAAGTTCGGCCATCCGGGAGGGGCTCAGAGTAGAGCAGCTGCTGCTCCACATCGAAAGGAGCCAGTTGAGGTGGTTCGGGCATCTGAGAAGGATGCCCCCTGGGCGCCTCCTGGGTGAGGTGTTCCAGGCATGTCCCACCGGGAGGAGGCCCCGGGGCAGACCCAGGACACGCTGGAGAGATTATATCTCTCGGCTGGCCTGGGAATGCCTTGGTGTTCCCCCGGATAAGCTGGAGGAGGTGGCTGGGGAGAAGGAGGTCTGGGCCTCTTTGCTTAGGCTGCTGCCCCCGTGACCCGGCCTCGGATAAAGCGGATGAAGATGGATGGATGGATGGATGGATGGATGGATGGATGGATGGACTATTTAGGCTGAAGGTTGGCCTTAGTTGCTGCCAGATCATTGTACCTCCTGTGGTGGAGGAGTTTAGCACTCATGTGCTGCTTTTTTGCTTTGAACTGACTTGATGCTCTTTTGTGCAGATGGTCCATTATTTTCAGTAACCCAGGAAGAAAATAGGAAACCTGTTTGCTGGGGTGCTCTCTCCTGGACAAACTGACATGCAATAATCAAGGTGTAGAAAAGGGTCAAGGCTGAAAAACTCAGGTGAAGTCATGGATCAGTCAGACAGCCATAACAGCCATCTGGATGCTGTAAACTTCTCTACAGAGAACTAAAGCAGCCAGAGTGAAAGACAAATGATTCCAAAGTCCTCATGTTGATTTTCTATGTATTTGTGCAGATCCTTTTGTCCACTCCATCATCAGCACAGGCAAGATAAAACTAGATTTTTTTACTTTCTGTGGTCATCATTTACAAAACGATAACTGACAGCAGACGAAGCAGGAATTCTAATTTTACATGTATTATTAGAAAACCACATTTCTGGACATAAAACAATAAAAAAAAGTAAACAGATGAATCAATAAAAGAGATGAATCAATATCACTTCCTATTGCAAAATGGGAAGCGGATTTATCAGTTAACTTAGCCCTAAACTTCTGGTCTCAGATTTGCTTAAAAACCTTTCATCTAATTAGAAATCCCAGTCTTCAATTAATTCAATACAAAATATTACATAGAGTGCACTATACAGGTCATCGGATGTTCAAGATGGGCTTTACGTCTACCAACAACTGCTCACACTGCCAAACCAATTCACCGGACAATTATATCCACGCTCTTTGGTTCTGTCCACCAGTTCAGAAGTTTTGGCGCGAGATATGTGAAGACTTATCAAAGTGTCTGAAATGTAACATTCCAACTTCCCCCTTAGTGTGTTTGTTGGGCAGCTTAGATAATGTCACTTCAGAAAAGAATATCGCCCATATGGTTTTCACTGCCCTATGCATAGCCAAGAAAACAGTCCTCATGAACTGGAAAAATAAAAATAATCTTAATTCTAACCAATATAGAAATTATCTATTAGATTACATTAGTCTTGATACAGTCTCTGCCACCACATCAGATCAATTGCTCTGGGCTCCTTTGATCAGCTCCATCACCTAGTGGGGGTGGGGGGTCATAGTTTGGTCCCGCCTTCACTGTTGTGATTGGTGTGGGGGTAGGGATAGGCTTAGGGCGTCGGGGGGTTCCCCGGAGGCATTTTCCTTGGGGGTCTCAACCCGGGGTAGCGGTCATGTCCGGTTAGGGGCTCTGTTGGCTCTCAGGTGACTGTTTCCTCGCGGCTGCGTGCAGCGGGACTAGGGGAGGGTCTGTGCTGACGGACGTGGGTTACTGACCTGGTAGCCTGGCTGCCCCTGGGTGGGTCCGGGATGGGCGTGAGGTTCTGGGGGCGCTCCGTCTCTGGGCTGGGGCCCAGGCCGGGCCTCGGGGGCTTGGGTCCTGGTTGGTGTGTTGCCGGGGTTGTGGGCGGGTGGGTGCATGGGGGCCCAGCCCTGGAGCGGGGTGCCGCCGGTGCATCGAGCCACCTGGGGGGCTCTTCAACTGGTGGGGAAGATTGTCACATCTTGCAGGAGCTTTCCTCTCCTCAGGGGCTCTCTCTACAGGAGGGGGAGATACAAGAGAGGTGGAGGAAGATCTCAGCCTGGGTGTTTATTGTCTTATGTAGTCTGGAAGAAGAGTGGATGGTGGGGTGGGTGCAGTTTTCTCTGTGGTGGGGTTGGGTGGACTGTCCCGGGCTCTGTGGGGCCGGGAGGCGCTGCCTTTCTGGGCCCCGGTCTGGATGGGCCTGGGCCCCCTTTCCCTGGTGGGTCGCGGAGTATGGGGGTGCCTACTGGGGTCAGCGGGGGAGCTGGCCCCAGGGAGGGGTCACTTGCCCCTCCCTTCCTTCCCTCCCCATCTCCAGCTGCCTCCCTCTTCCCGCTCCACCACAACCACCCACACATGCAGGACCTTGGAGTAGGGGTATGTCACCAGGGTGCAGAGGAGGCCACCCCCCCCCCCCCCCCCCGTCCCCTTCTGGCTGCCTCTGCCTCAATTTTATCCCACAACTTAGACATTCACATTACTCACACTCTCATTACACATACATATAGGATCTTGGGGGTGGGCACGATACACGGAATCCAAAGTACCCCACCCCTGGCATCGTTGCCCACCTCTCAATGTTAAATACACGTAGACATTGAGGGCCAGCAGGAGGGACCATGCGCTTACCTGCTGCTCTCTGGCAGGTAGCTCCATGCCCTCCTGGGTTTTAAATGCACCTTAGAACACACATGCATCAACACTACAATGAGCGGGTGGAGGGAGGTTTGGAGTCTTCTCTCACCCCCATTCTCTGCGACCTGCTGGAGCGGGGGGGCTAGGAGGAGGAGTTGGCCGTCCGACTGCGGTCTGGAGTGTGGGGCCTCCCTGCTGCTGCGGAGTTGGGGCGGTCTGCCTCCCCCCACCGCAGGGAAAAGGGTAACACCACCTGGGTCTGGGTGCAGTTCCCCCCCTCCAGGGGCAAGGGTACCTAGACCCGGGGCTTAGAGTACGCTTGGGGAGTGTGATCGTGTGTACAGCGTCTCTTTATGTCTGTCTCCACGTTGGTTGAGTGTGGAGTAAGTGTATATGAGAGCATGAGGGTGGGAATGGATGTTTGTATATGTGTGTGCCTGTATTTCTGTGTCTATATGTCAGGTTGGGTGTCAGGCGCCACCTCTCTGGGGACATCTTAGGCCCTCCAAGGTATGGAGGCCTATCTCCCCCTACCACCACTTCCCTTGCCAGTGGCGGACTCCCTCAGACATCGGTGCGTTGGTGGTTCTTTGTGTCCGGGGATGGGCGTCCGGGTACACACCGGCTCACTCCTTGGCGGCCGCTTATCGGGGCCTGGAGCCTGGGGCTCGCTCGGGCCACTTCGGAGGTGGGGTGCCCCCGGCCTCTCGGCCTGGGGCTCGGTCACTCAGGCACGGCTGGCTGCCGACGGAGCTCACGGGCGCGTCACTGCAACTCCCCCTGGCTTCTGCTCCGCGGCTGCTGAGTGAGCCCCCATCTGGGACTCTCCTCAGCTCTTTCTGGGACAGTGGCGCGGCTGCCCCTCTGTTGGTCTTCCTTGGTCTCTTGTGTTCTGGGGGCCTCTGGATGTCTGGAGTTTTGATCTCCTCCATACCTGCTTCATGCCCTGGAGGACGGGGCTGTGGCCCCCCCACACCCTCTAGCAGATCATTACATGAAGGAACCTTTTAAAAAAACAAAAAACAAACGCGTCCATGCTCACAGGTGTACACATGGGTGATCACACCCACAAACTACACCCTTTTTGGCTCCTACCTCAAAGCACACTGTGTTCTGTTGATCTTATGTGCTGCACAATAATGTTTAATATTTAGTATTCACTGTCATATTCCCATATATCATTGTGATGTTGTTTATTCTATTACTCTTGTTCTCTTCTGTTTGTTTTCTTTTTTCTTTCTCAGCAGGTGACCCAGGTGATTGATATATGCATTTTTTTTCTTCTTTTTTTTCTTTTTCTGCTCATTCTGTTGGTTTTTGGTTTTTGCCCTTCTCCCCCGTCCCTCTTCTCAGCTGTTTCTCTTTCCCTCTTTCTTTCTCCCCTTCTTTTCCCCAGTCAAGTCTGTCCCATATTCAGTAAGTGAAAATAAAATAAACAATAAAAGGTGAATCAAATGGACCATTATGGCAAGGCTGGGATGGTCAATTTGGTAAAGTAAATCCGTTGGGCATCTTTCTTTGCCTTTAGACAACAATTCTGATGGCAAAAGAGCCAAACGGGACAGGCAAAAAAAAAAAAAAAAAAAAAAAAAGTAAAGTACATTTAAAAAAAACATTTTCGAAAATCAAATTTATGCTCATGCACCAAATTTTAAGAAAACTCAGTATTTCAGAAACCACAATCACAAAAACCCTGTTCAAAAAAACGAATGTTAAGAAAACACAATGAATTTTGTTCTTGTTTTTGTTCGACCGTGCTGATGTCTCTTTATTAATATTTAATAGTGTCACGGTCCTGGGTCGGTGACCCAGTGTTTTGTTTGTTATTATTGTTGTTCTATGGTTTCTTTGCTGTAAATGACTTGTGTTCTGATTTGATGTTTTGATTTTTATCATTGTTATCACTATTAGTGTTTAGGTTTCTTTCTCTGTCGTTCTAGCACTCTAGTTCTTTGTTTGGTGATTTCTAGTTCGTAGGTTTTGTCCATGTGTCCCTTTTAGTTTAGTATCAAGTCTGCTCCAGGGGTAAGGGTACCTAGACCCGGTTTGTAGAGTACGCTTGGGGAGTGTGATCGTGTGTACAGCGTCTCTTTATGTCTGTCTCCACGTTGGTTGAGTGTGGAGTAAGTGCATATGAGAGCATGAGGGTGGGAATGGATGTTTGTATATGTGTGTGCCTGTATTTCTGTGTCTATATGTCAGGTTGGGTGTCAGGCGCCACCTCTCTGGGGACATCTCAGGCCCTCCAAGGTTTGGAGGCCTATCTCCCCCTACCACCACTTCCCTTGCCAGTGGCGGACTCCCTCAGGTGTCGGTGCGTTGGTGGTTCTTTGTGTCCGGGGGTGGGCATCCAGGTACACACCGGCTCACTCCTTGGCGGCCGCTTATCGGGGCCTGGAGCCTGGGGCTCGCTCGGGCCACTTCGGAGGTGGGGTGCCCCCGGCCTCTCGGCCTGGGGCTCGGTCACTCAGGCACGGCTGGCTGCCGGCGGAGCTCACGGGCGCGTCACTGCAACTCCCCCTGGCTTCTGCTCCGCGGCTGCTGAGTGAGCCCTCATCTGGGACTCTCCTCAGCTCTTTCTGGGACAGTGGCGCGGCTGCCCCTCTGTTGGTCTTCCTTGGTCTCTTGTGTTCTGGGGGCCTCTGGATGTCTGGAGTTTTGATCTCCTCCATACCTGCTTCATGCCCTGGAGGACGGGGCTGTGGCCCCCCCACACCCTCTAGCAGATCATTACATGAAGGAACCTTTTAAAAAAACAAGCGCGTCCATGCTCACAGGTGTACACACGGGTGATCACACCCACAAACTACACCCTTTTTGGCTCCTACCTCAAAGCACACTGTTCTGTTGATCTTATGTGCTGCACAATAATGTTTAACATTTAGTATTTACTGTCATATTCCCATATATCATTGTGATGCTGTTTATTCTATTACTCTTGTTCTCTTCTGCTTGTTTTCTTTTTTCTTTCTCAGCAGGTGATCCAGGTGATTGATATATGCATTTTTTATTTCTTTTTTTTCTTTTTCTGCTCATTCTGTTGGTTTTTGTTTTTTGCCCTTCTCCCCCGTCCCTCTTCTCAGCTGTTTCTCTTTCCCTCTTTCTTTCTCCCTTTCTTTCCCCCAGTCAAGTCTGTCCCGTATTCAGTAAGTGAAAATAAAATAAACAATAAAAGGTGAATCAAATGGACCATTACGGCAAGGCTGGGATGGTCAATCTGGTAAAGTAAATCCGTTGGGCATCTTTCTTTGCCTTTAGACAACAATTCTGATGGCAAAAGAGCCAAACGGGACAGGCAAAAAAAAAAAAAAATAGTATCAAGTCTGCGTCTTTGTAAATTATCTCTTGTTTCCTGTTTTATTTTGATAGTCCCAGTCCTATGTGCAGTGAGTCTAGTTTTACTTGTCCTTGTTTCGTCAGCTCTAATTTCTTCCTCCTGTCTCCAATTCCCTTTGTCATGTTGTTAACATTAGTCCCCCGCTGTGTCTCTCCTGGTGTTTACTTGTGTGTTTTCGTTCTAGCTTCCCAGATTGGGTTTCTGTTTGGTTTGCCATGGTCAGCAATAAAGCTACTTTTGAGTTCACATTTTGCCTCTATTAGTCCTGCGTTTGGGTCCAATCCTGTCTGCCTGCACAGCACATCATGACAAATAATTCATTAGCTTTCTAATCTACAGGAAGCTTCTACAGGAAGCCCTGCCCTTCTCTCTTGCTTTCCAAGATTCATTTGCACTATCACTTTTTCCAACCACCGCTGGATGCAGAATCACAGTACGTGTTGATGCATTTATGCTTCTGTAACAGAGTCATAAATAACATTGTTATAATTACACAAAATGTGTTCTAAACCCCCAAACTTCTCCTTTTATACCTGACTTTTAGGACCTCCAAGCCTGTAGTTGTGTTCATTATCAGTTAGAGCCCCTCCTCATTCTTTTCTTCTTCTTTGGTGCAATACTATAAATACAGTGTACCCCTTTTGCCTCTCCCCTTTTTCTACAATTCCCCTGTGGGAGAGGTGGGTGTCATTTCTTTCCAGCACCTTAAAGCACACATAATTCATATTTAACCACCCTGATGTTTATGATTGCGATTTTAGTTCAGTTATTGTCATTATTGAGCCTGTTTTTGTAAGATGTTATAAGTGTGTAGTATGTGTGTGTCATAAATGTGTTTTAGGCGCCATAAATGATAGCATGAATATGTATTCCTTGCTAGCTTGGGAGCTGTGGTGGGTTGAGCTAATCCTCTTCCCCACTGTCTGTATTTGGTCGTAGGAGCTGGAGTGGGCAAATTATTTACTTGGAGGTCTTTCTTTCTTTTACCTTTTTTATCAGGTATGTCAGATTTCATGTTGCTTTTGTTTTATCTTATGTCAAATATGTTACGTGTAAATGCATATTTTATGTTTAATGTAAAAATAAATGCCAGCCCCTTTTTCTACAATTCCCCTGTGGGAGAGGAGCTGGAGTGGGCAAATTATTTACTTGGAGGTCTTTCTTTCTTTTACCTTTTTTATCAGACACAACGCAGAATCACACCGGTTACACTTGGTGCCGCTGACCCGTCACATCGCCAATCCGCGATCCACCCCTCCTCCTTCTGCTGCCGCTGTTTTCCCGCCTCCTCTCTGCAGCTGTGTGCCAGAATCCTGTGCCCTGCGCTTTGACTCACAGGTTTTTATATCGCGTGTGTGATCGATGCCCCGTAATTTGGCTTGCAGGCATCTCTGTCACGTGTGAACTTAAAGGGCAAATACGTAGGTGATCATTTCTGTCACTGTTTCATATTGTTGCCTCAAATTATACAGGCACGGATTGTAATTTTTTTTTCTCTATTGATATTGGCTTTTACAGCCTGTTTTAATTGAGAGGAGAAAACAACATTTTATTTTCTATGGTGTTTTGATTCTTTGATGTTTTTTTTCTTCTCCCCACATTTCATTGTTTTGTGAAGTTTTGCATAATTGTGTGTGGGGGTTAGGCTCGTTTTTTTTTGCTGTTGAACAGTGATATCTCACTTGGGCCAACATGTTAAGTGAGGAAACTGTGGATAGCGCTTTGCCTGATCTGTTCTCTGCGGGGAGTAATATGACCTTTGGTTTGGGGAGGGGTCATCAGATTGCTCCAAAGTTTTTTGGGAGGGGTAGGCCAGTAGTCCCGGGTATTGGTGCCCACACTGTAGACCAGCCAGTGATGCACTCACCATTAATGCCAGCAGCTAGCTCCACACCAGCTGCTTGCGAACGCCAAACACACACCCAGGCTGTCACTAGTGACATGTTGAGCAGCTTGATCACTGACTTAGCAAAGCAAATTGGGGAAAATATCACATCCTCTCTTAACTCTATGCACCAGCCAGCCCCCACCCAGCCACAGTCTCCCCAGAATGTGCCCTCGAGCTGCAATGACCAGTCCCAGCTGAAGGTTGTTGTTCAGTCAGACACCAAAGCTCCACCATACTTCAAGGGTGACAACACAGATCTATTTCCCATCGGTGAATGGGAGGACATGATGAGATGTTATCTGCACAGAATCAGCTGTGACACAGATGAAGAAATGTTTGCCATATTAATGTCTAGACTAACTGGCAAAGCCAGAGATGTGGTCAAGGTGTCACTTCGTTGCCGCCCTGAGTTGAATCGGAATGATCCTATTACTGCTGTGTTTGACATACTGAGGTCTAACTTCTGCGACTTGACATATTCCAGCCTGCCCATGAAAGATTTCTACAGTACTGTGCCACGTCCAGGTGAGAACGCCATGGATTACTGGATCCGGTTGAACAAGTCTATTGATGCTGCTGATGAGAGTCTCCGCAGGCGCGGCAAGATGGTAGAGGACCCCAGTAGTGAGGTTGTTTCGATGTTCATTAATCACTGTCCTGACCACAGTCTTACGTTGTCTTTTCAACTGAAGGCCCCTGAGGAGTGGACTGCAGCTGAGGTTCAGAGCCGTCTGGACAACTATGTGAGGAAAATGAGACAGTCTAGTGTTTTGTCTCATAATACAGCAAGTCTGTCCATCCCGCATCAGAGCCCTGTCGCTGTTAACAGCCAGCCCCACTCCAGCGGTGCTCAAGCAGTCCCAGTAACACATGAGCCAGCCTCGTATCCTATGCCCTCTGTTCCCTCTGCAGCCACATGTCAGCCTCTCTCTTCTGATGGCATGGTAAGTGTGCAGCAGCCCTCTGCTTGTCCTCCTTTGACTCTACATGTCATGCCCCCATCTTTGCCAGTTTCTGGCCCTCCTCCAGCTGAGCCAGGTGTTCAACAGATGGTAGCACTGTTTGACAAGGTTCTGTCCATGTGCACTGCATCACTAGCCACTGGTCCTAGGTGCCCACAACCCACAGGTCATTCCCATGGGCACCGCAATGCTCATCGTGCTTCGTGCAGAGTGTGTGGCTCACATGAACACACAACCCATGTGCATTGTAGGCTGTACAAGCTATGCCACAGCTGCTTTGACCCTGGACACATGAGGCGTGAATGCCCACAGTTGCACCAGAAACCAAGCGTTTCAGTCCCTCCTCCCACCGATGCTGCTTTAAACTAGCCAGCCCATGTAACGAGAGGGGTAGCATGGGCAGTGTTGATGAAACCCTCAGAAATGCAACAGACCCAGAAGCCATATATGTTAACTGCTGTAGTAGCCTCTCTGATGAGAAGACTGTTATTATGGGTTCACAAAGAGTTGGCAGGGCTAGTGAGTTGTTTTACACTCCAGTGTCGGTCAGTGGCCGGTGTTCCCTGACAAGCATGCTTGATTCAGGAAGTATGTCATGCACACTAAGTGAAGAGGCTGATAGCAAGCTAAGAGCCGCTGGTGTTGCTCTGATTCCGCAGCATATCCCTGAAAATGTGGTGCTGGTTGGTTGCGGTGGCCTTCTCACACAACCGAAATGCATCTATGATTTGGACATTGAAGTATATGGGACTAGGTTTCTTGTACCAACATTTGTGGTTCCTGGGCAAAAAGATGAGCTCATCGTGGGGAGCAATGTGATCCGGCCCATCATTCAGAAGATGAAGGCTGATACAAAGTACTGGGAGCTTATTAACTCCAATTACACTGGCACTGATTGTGAAGACTTCCTGCAGTTGCTGAGCTGTATCTCACGGTGGTCTGCTCCTGTGTTGCCAGATAAAGTAGGTACAGTCAGGTTGCGGAAGAGTGTCACTCTCCTGCCACAAAAAGAATATGTAGTTTGGGGAAAGCTGCCACCTTCTGCCCTCGTGTCTCCAGGAAGTACTGTCGTTGTGGAACCCACGTCAGCCCGTTCCACTCCAAAGAACATAATGGTGGGGCGCATTATAACACCCATGTGGGGAGATCGTTGGGTCCCTATGAAAGTCCTTAACCCAACAGAGAGCCCTGTGACACTTCGTCGCAATGCTAAGATTGCGGATGTCTTTCCTTGTATTGCTGTGGAGGACCTGCCCATCACTCAAGGTCTCTGCGAGACTCTGACTGACCAGCATACCAGTTTTCCCCCCTCATCAGACTCTGTGCCTGACTCTGCACAGCTACTCAAAGATGCTGGGTTGGCTGACATTGATATTGAGGGCTGTGAAGTGTCAGATGGGTGGAAGAGGAAATTGGTGGAGCTTGTGTTGACTTACCAAGATGTGTTCTCTAGAGACAAACTGGACTGTGGTGAGGTGAAAGACTTCGTCCATCGTATCCACCTCACTGACGACCGCCCTTTCAGGCTTCCCTATCGCAGAGTACCCCCGGCTCACTATCACAAGTTGCGAGAGGTGCTGTCAGACATGGAGATGAAAGGCATCATCAGTAAGTCCACCAGCGAATACGCCTCGCCACTGGTAATGGTTTGGAAGAAGTCAGGTGACTTGAGGATATGCACTGACTTCCGCTGGCTCAATGCCAAAACCATTAAGGATGCTCACCCACTGCCCCATCAGGCTGACTGTCTTGCTGCCCTTGGTGGGAATGCTTTCTTCAGCACCATGGACCTCACATCTGGGTTCTACAACGTTCCCCTCCATGAGTCTGACAGACGGTACACTGCTTTCACTACACCTCTTGGCCTGTATGAGTACAACAGACTTCCCCAGGGTCTATGCAACAGCCCAGCATCTTTCATGCGGATGATGCTCAGCATCTTTGGTGATTTGAACTTTTCCAGCCTCCTGTGTTATCTTGATGACCTGCTGGTGTTTGCGCCTTCAGAAGAGGAGGCCCTAAGACGTCTTGAGATTGTTTTCTCTCGCCTGAGGACCAGCAATCTGAAGCTGGCGCAGAAAAAATGTCACTTTCTCAGACGCTCTGTGAGGTTTTTGGGTCATGTCGTGGATGCTGGTGGTGTCTCGGTTGATCAGGATAAAGTGAGGGTTATCGCCAATTTTCAGAAGACTGACCTTATGGATGGTGACGGTTGCACCCCTTCTCAGAGGAAAGTGAGATCCTTCCTTGGCATGGTGATGTTTTACCAGCATTTTATTCCAGGGTGCTCTCGTATTGCGAAGCCACTCTTTGCTCTAACTGCCGGTCAGAAGAGGACTAAAGGCTGCCATGGGAGTCGGAAACCTGGAACTTTTCGCAAGCTCACCCCTCAAGATTGGACTCCTGCTTGTGAGAAAGCATTTGAGGGACTCAAAGGTGCACTTCTCAGCTGTGCGGTGCTGGCACATCCTGATTTTGAGAGGCCATTCATCCTTTCAACTGACGCTTCCATGGATGGGCTGGGTGCTGTCTTATCCCAGGTGCCAGCTGGTGAGGAGAGAGCAAGACCTATAGCCTTTGCTAGTAAGTCTCTCAGCCGCAGTCAGGCCAAATACCCAGCACACCGGCTCGAATTTTTGGCTCTGAAGTGGGCTGTGTGCGATAAGTTCAGCCACTGGCTCAAGGGTCATCGGTTCACTGTCTGGACTGATAACAATCCTCTCACATACATTCTGACTAAGCCAAAGCTGGATGCCTGTGAACAGCGTTGGGTCTCTAAGCTTGCACCATACTGCTTTGAGATCAAATATGTTCCTGGAAAGCTGAACATTGTGGCAGACACCCTGAGCAGGGAACCGTTTGTGAGGCCGTTGGCCCAGCGGCTCCTGTCGGAGCCCTACTTTGAGCTGCTAGAGCAAGTCAGTGGTGTGAAAGATGCCAGTGTCCAAGATGCCTTCCGTTTGACCTGTCAACCTCAATCGATACGCAGTGCTCCACCCTCTGCTGTGCTTGATGTGTCTCTGTCAACTGATGACGTGTCTTCTCTCATGTCTTCGCTCTGTGAGTGGGAGTCTGCTTCTCGCCAGCGTGCAACATCCCTCGCTGGTCACCTAACCTCCATCAGTCCACCTGACTGTGATGTTACTCATGCGCTGTCCCGTGCTGATCTCCTGTCTCATCAAACAGGGGATCCTGTGATCTCCAGAGTAGCCCGCTATGTTGAGCGTAAGCGCAGACCCTCCAGACGTGAGCGCTGTCATGAGAACCAACATACGTTGCGGCTCCTGAAACAATGGGATAAGCTCACATTCCTCAATGGTGTCCTCTACAGAGTCGTGAGGGACCCACTGACCAAACACAAGAGATTCCAGTTTGTGGTACCTGACTCCCTAAAACAAGTGGTGCTGTCTGGCATACACGACAATGCTGGTCATCAAGGTCAACCTCGCACACTCTCCTTGGCTCGTCAGCGTTTTTTCTGGTATGATATGGAGAAGGATGTGCGCGGTCATGTGAGAAATTGCCGCAGGTGTGTTCTCAGCAAGACCCCAGAGCCAGCAGCTAGGGCCCCGTTGGAAAGCATTAAGACCTGTGCTCCACTGGAACTTGTGTGCATTGACTTCTGGTCAGCTGAGGACAGCAACAACAAGTCTGTGGATGTCCTTGTGATTACTGACCACTTCACAAAATTAGCACATGCATTCCAATGCCAGGATCAGACAGCTAAGAGAGTCGCTAAAAAGCTCTGGGATGGATTCTTCTGTGTGTATGGCTTCCCTCAGCGCATTCACTCTGACCAGGGAGCTAGTTTTGAGAGTGAGCTGCTTGCAGAGCTTCTGGTTTTGGGTGGCGTTGCCAAATCCCACACTTCACCATACCACCCCATGGGTAATGGTACCACAGAGAGATTTAATCGCACCCTTGGAAACATGTTACGGTCCCTCCCCCCCAGATGTAAGCAGAAATGGCCGCAGATGATACAGTCCATGACGTTTGTGTATAACTGTACGGCACACGAGACCACCGGCTTTGCGCCATTCTACCTGATGTTTGGGAGGGTGCCAAGGTTGCCAGTTGACCTCATGTTTCGGGATGTCCTTCATGATGACACCATTTGTGACTATGATACCTATGTCAAGTCACTGATGGATGACCTGCGCTCTGCCATGCTCCGAGCCCAGGAACACAGCACAATGGAGCAGAGACACCAGTCTGACCAGTACAACAGAAAAGTGAAGGGTCTGCCTCTTTCACTAGGGGACCAGGTGTTGTTGGCAAACAAGGGAGTCAGAGGAAAAAGGAAGCTCTCTGACAAATGGGAACCTGTTGTGTACACGGTAGTTGACTTGGATCCTGCTCTTCACATCTGCCGTATCAGAGACAAAGAAGGTCATGAGCGTGTGGTGCATCGCAACCTGCTCCTTCAAGTTAACTTTTTGCCCTTGGACACAACACTGAATGACGATGCTGCACATCCTGCTGTGAGCGTTGTCAGTGGCCCCGCTGAGTCTGACCTGGATGGGTCTGTGACATCTTTTGGGGGCACAGGAGCTGTACCTCCTGCCACCTGGACTGTGGATTCCGTCTCCAGCATTGGCGAGTGTGATGACCGCACACTATCATGGATCCATCAGCAATCTGCCGCTGACCCGGTCGAAGATGGCGTTCATGGGACCCCTCCCATAATGGGTGTTTCTGATCTTGGTGGGCTGGCTGGTGATGGAGCCTCCCCAGGCTCCCCTGCTGCTTTCCCGTCCCACACTTTTCATTCTCTTGAACCCAAAAATGTGGACGTGGATCAAGGACTTACCACACGTTTTGGTAGAATCATTGAACCAGTTCGTCGCTTGATTGAATCAATGGCTCAACTTGAAACACTCCTTGGTGTTGAACCTGTTCAAGCAGCGGTTATTGATGTGTGAATTTGCTTATTTCTGTATGTTTTTCATTGCTATTGTTTTTGGAAAAGAATAATACAGGCACAGAGTTCATTGTATTTTGTCAGTCTGTGCAGTCTGATAGTGACGCCCATAGATATTATGGCCTGTTTTGTGTGGTGTAAATGGCACCTCATTTTGTCTATAGAAAGTCCTGGGATCTTGCTAGGCGCCGAGCAGGTCTCAGGTCTCTTATCCTCCTTGGAGGAAGCTATGTTGCTGATCTAATTCATTGTATATGCGATGTGAATTTGTTTGAGGCCACTGTATCTGTTATTGTGGGTTTATATTTTTTTTTGGTGTACCCTTTAGGATTTTGTGTAATTCTTGGGGGGTGAATGTAACAGAGTCATAAATAACATTGTTATAATTACACAAAATGTGTTCTAAACCCCCAAACTTCTCCTTTTATACCTGACTTTTAGGACCTCCAAGCCTGTAGTTGTGTTCATTATCAGTTAGAGCCCCTCCTCATTCTTTTCTTCTTCTTTGGTGCAATACTATAAATACAGTGTACCCCTTTTGCCTCTCCCCTTTTTCTACAATTCCCCTGTGGGAGAGGTGGGTGTCATTTCTTTCCAGCACCTTAAAGCACACATAATTCATATTTAACCACCCTGATGTTTATGATTGCGATTTTAGTTCAGTTATTGTCATTATTGAGCCTGTTTTTGTAAGATGTTATAAGTGTGTAGTATGTGTGTGTCATAAATGTGTTTTAGGCGCCATAAATGATAGCATGAATATGTATTCCTTGCTAGCTTGGGAGCTGTGGTGGGTTGAGCTAATCCTCTTCCCCACTGTCTGTATTTGGTCGTAGGAGCTGGAGTGGGCAAATTATTTACTTGGAGGTCTTTCTTTCTTTTACCTTTTTTATCAGGTATGTCAGATTTCATGTTGCTTTTGTTTTATCTTATGTCAAATATGTTACGTGTAAATGCATATTTTATGTTTAATGTAAAAATAAATGCCAGCCCCTTTTTCTACAATTCCCCTGTGGGAGAGGAGCTGGAGTGGGCAAATTATTTACTTGGAGGTCTTTCTTTCTTTTACCTTTTTTATCAGACACAACGCAGAATCACACCGGTTACACTTCATCATACAGCAGCATGAGTCAGGTCAGCCCTTCTCTCAGACATTTCTTCTTCGGCTTCAACGTCTTCTTTTTGGTGAGTAACTGGATTTTAAAAGGGGGAAATGGTTCTGTTTTCTTTCTAAGAAGATGAAAGGTATGAGAGAGAGAACAGTAAAGACACACAATGAGTCGGGATTTTTGAGTTATTGACATTCACATCTCTACAGAGCTAGTAAATAAATCAATACAAACAATCTGAACATGTAAATTTTATGACAGTCTGAAGCTAGAACATGATCTGTTCAGAGGCACAGGGATATAATTTCACGTTCTACAGTCACATTAAGCTGCTATTTGTTTTAAAGGGGAGTTTCAGATATTCTGTTCTACTTCAGACAGCCTGGTGTTCTACTGATCAAAACATTTGAATGATTTTATCGTTTCCTCTGCAAATGAAAATGCAAAGGGGCTGAGAGGTAAGCTCCATCAAAATCTTAAAAACAATGATGGCTAGAGTTTGCAGCAAAGCACACGATAGCTGAAGAGTCCAGAAAAACACAAAGCAATCAGAAAAAAGGTACAAAAACTTTAAGAAGATCAGGACATGCAGGGAAGACAAATAGCTTTGGTTTAGCTTGTTTGTTGGCTAGTTAGATTTTTAAACCATGTGTTAGAAACTAACAGAATGATCACCCAGGAAAGAAAAGGCAGTAATCAAAGTTGGTGGTGAGCAAGGTTGGACTGGGACAAAAAATCGGCCCGGGCATTTTGACTAGAGACCGGCCCACCAGGATAAAGATTGAAAATGTGACGTCATTCAGGGGTAAAACCGCAAAGGATTCTGGGAACTTGTGGCAAGAGGTACTAGCGCACGCAGGCTTTCAATTGAACTCAGTTACACAGCGATAAAAAGAAACACAAAAAATGGCAAGAAGCTGTTGTATTATTAACTGCAATAGCCGGTCACATGACAGCCACGGGAAGCCGATCGTTTTTTTTTTTTATCGGATTACGTCGTTGAAGAGAAATTTTTTAAGCCATGTTTCCGAAGTAAGAGCCGACGGATGGTCTGGATATACCAAATATAACGTCCCAGAACACTCCAGCTCACAGGTTAGTCTGCTCCAAGCATTCCCACAAAGGTCAGAGTTTTGTAGTAGTTAATACGTCATTTTTCTTAACATAATTGGTGATATAGGTTACAAGCAAGTCTGGCGCTGAACAGAAATTGTTGCACTATGCTCCTTTGTTTATTGTGCATAAATAGTGAATTGTCCTGACACAATATTGCGTTTCGCTTCTGTTATTACCATGGTACATTGACAAAAACATATGCTTTTATTCACAGGATAAAACAGTTGTTTTGTATCACTAATTGTCCAGTGCGATTACAGCATACAATATTATTGTCACTGCTACATTTCTGTAATGAACCAGAAATTATTTCCACTACTAATTAATTACCGTTGAGCTCAAAGGTTATATTAATAAACGGTTAACGAATGTGTATTTATGACGACGATTTGTGAGACTGGTAAACTTACCTTTGTTCGTACGATGGTCTTTCGTTCTACACGGTGCATTTCAAGATCCTGTACCCATCCGTCGGTAAACTGTACCTGGGCTTGTTGCAGTGACCTGAAGTTACTAAACTTCACGAGTGTATGCACTCACTCCAAGAACCGTATAATTATAAATATGAGCGTGGTGAAAGTTGGGCAGCACGCTAACGTCCTTTGTCCACTCTGTGTGCTCGTAAGGGTCTAACCCTTTCACTCCTTTGATTTTTTCCTCGTATCTTTTCTTTGTCTTTTCGTCGAGTCTGTCTTTGTACGGACCGGCATTGAATGTTTGTGGTGCTGCAAATGCTTGCATTTGATGCGGTACTTGGATTGTTTTGCCACGAGTTCCCGGCATGCAATGCGCGAAAAATCACGTGATTGCTAAACAAGGGGGCGGGTGCATTCGGCCTCCTCGGCTGTAATTGGTCCAGCCCAGAGTCAATCATGACCAACTGGCCAATCCAACACCTTTCATTATATATACCCTTCCTAAAAATAAATAAATAAAAAAAATCCATCGGCCCATAAAAACAAAAAATCGTCAGCGGCCCACCGGGCAAATGCCCGGTATGCCCAATGGCCAGTCCAGCTATGGTGGTGAGGCATTTGAGTTCCAACAGCGGCAACAGGTATTGCCGGTTTCAAGGGCACAAAGAGCAGATCTCACAGGGGTCAGTATTCATGGCCACAGACAGACCAGTTATCCAAAGCATAAAAACAGACTCCACAACAAGATGGAGGCCGTGAGCGGACCTGGGCCAACACAACGCGCCTTAAGCAGGAAGCCTGATAACTGCTCACTCAGCAGGTGAGTAGTCTTAGCCCTAACCCCCACAGCTGCTCAGCGTTCCAGCAGGAAGGTGGAGACATGGGGGAGCACACACAGAGTTGTTTTCATTTCTTAGTGGGGACATCTAATTGACATAATGCTTTCCCTAGCCGCTTACCCTAACCATCAAAAATGAATGCCTAACCCTACCCATAACCTAAATGTAACCCTGACACTTAAACCACATTTTGAGTCTTAAAAATACCTTCAAACTCGTCGCGACGGACATTTTGTCCCCATAAGGGACTGTCAGTCCCCACAAGTATAGTCACGTTCCAATTTTTGGTCCCCACAAAGATATGTAAACATGGTATACAGACAAAGGGAGAAAACAACTATAGAAAAACACACAGGAAAGGCGAGCCAGCACGAGAGACTCGAGGACCACGACTCCATAATAAGGTTCCATCTCAGACATAAACGTAGAAAATTAAATGGTGTTGGTTTACACTTGTACACAGCCCAGAAAACACAGGATTCCCCTTTTGTTGAAACTTCCTTGGATGATATGCTGCTCTGCTGTGTTTCAGCTCATAGTGGGACTCATTACAACTCCGGCTCTGCTGTTTAAATGTTATCATGACAATGTAAGTAGCACACACACACACACACACACACACACACACACACACACACACACACACACACACACACAGCTGTTTGTTATGAAGCATTAATCAAGCATAAAACTATTCTTCATTCAGTTTGTTCAGACAACCCACCTTTACATCTTTGCCTCCGTTACCGTGGTGATCAGCATCTTGGGGGCTCACGGAGCCCACACGGCAAACCTGATGAGCCTAACTGTGGTGAGCAAAAACTCAATGGCTGCTGACTGACAAATATTAGTAATTTTTCAGGTAAACTGAAGCATGAAAGAGTTTTGTTCTCACTTCTGCCATCTGTTATTTTCTGTCACATGTACATTACTTGAACATCCCTGTTAACTTTTAGCTTACATGGAGTCTGTTTTTCCAGCTCTTGGAGCTGTATGATGTCACAGAGGGGATATCCCTAATAACACTTATAATAAAGCTGACTTAAAGGGAAGGCCTTAACCCCCATCCTAATCACTAGGGTTCATGCAGACCCGAGGTGTATATTTGTTGTAATATCTACCTCATTCCACTTTTTTACAACCTTGTCAAAAGCACCCAATGTCACCTATACAGTTTTAAAGATTTGAACTTTTTATTCACTTAATGTTTGCCATGAACCCCAAAGTAAAGTAATATAAAACATCTGGGGAGTAAGTAGGTTACATTTTGGCGCTATAGTGGAACCAAAGCTGGGTCGTTCCCTGATCTTGGGTCATCCCAAAGGTCTTTTCTTTGCTTCCAAGCCACAGACAGGAAGGTGGTGATAATTTGGTCCTTCTGTCACCAGCCAGCATAGCCTGAGGCAAGTTATTAATGTCAGCTAAGAAGAGAAATACGTATTGGAAATAATATAATCATAAATAATCAATAACAAATATACACCAATTATCATTTTCTCGACTGTTTCCATTTGCATTTTTCTTTTCTTTTTGTAAATTCTCCCATTGTTAACCAAACTAAAACTACCAGCATCCACCTTTTTTTTTGTTTAATGGAAATTTTGATTGATTTTGATAATAAAACACTGAAAACTGAAGAATTTCTGTCACTTGAATCCAGATTCATATTTTTAAAAAATGCTTCAGCATACTGCTTTTTAATGAGACTATTTAATCGGAAATAAGAGCAGCATGGAGATTTTGTAAAGTAGTGAAACAAATTCTACTTTTTACTTAATTAAAAAGTACAAAAGTTTTACCTTAAAATATATTTCATGTGAAGACAGTGAAAGTGCTCATTGTGCAGAACACATAATCACATTGGATCATATTTATTGATTCATGTATTTATTACTTATTGATATAAGTTACTTATTTACTGCTAAATTTCTTTCTCTTTATCCAAAATAAAACAGCATGACATATTATTATAGTTCATGAAAGCTGTACTTTAGAAAAGAATTTGAGATAATGCACCCCACATCATTCTTATTTCTGAAAATCAGATGAACAGAGTTATCTTTCTCCCACGTCTCTCCTGCTCCTTAAAAGTCCCATGTTGATGTGGTTAGATACAAAATAGAAAACTACAACCAAAATAAAACAAAATGCAACAAAGGTATTTACATATAGAAGCTGAGGCAGCATCTCTTTGGTTCCTTCTCTGCAGTTCCTGCTGTGCACGTTCATTGGAAGTCTGCTGATGCTCAGAGCTGGAGCTATCACTGCTGCAGCCCGACCAAACGTAAGGACCCGGTTTCTTTTTACTGTGTTGGTTCTGTATTCAACATTCAGCAACGAAGCTTCTCCCTCAAACTCAGCATTCCCAACAAAACACAAACAGATCCCAGGTTCATGCAGGAACATCAGAAACATGGAGGTTTTTCATTGTGCTACATGGACCTTGTCAGAGTTGACATCCTGAAAGAAGAAATGCATTTTAACCACAACAGTAATTTACCAAAAAGTATGAAGAGTGCTAACAGCACACCACTTGGGTTCTGTTGGGTTATCTCAAAGTTAATTAGGAAAGTGTGTGGGGGGACCTGAGTTTGAGTACAAAGTGGAAGAAAAAGTTACAGGACCTATAAAGTTTATTTTTTAGAGGTATAGCAGATGTTTCCCTTTTTTCTCAAGAAAAATTAAACGCAAATAATTGTTTATCCTGTAAATTAATAGTATTAATGTTTCAGACAGGCACAGCTGATGACATTTGCTCTCTAGCTCCAACACTGAACGTTTTATTATTAGCCGGTAGCTTAATCCAATGTAGCAGATGGCTAATGTGGCTGTTGGGTAACTGCTAATGGCTAAACGGCAAATGTTACTGACAATGTTCCCTCTAATTTTCCATGTGTCTGAGCGAACACACAAACTCCCTGAGTGATCCCTTGAAGCACTGTGAGCAACAGCAGACGTGTGCACTGTGGTCACGCCAGCATCGAATCCATCCAAGTTACATGGTTTATTAAAATAATCAAATTACAGCGTTTACATTTATGTTAGACTACTTTTAATTAACTGCTTTAGCCCACTTACATTGAAAATTTAAAAAAAATCTTGTTCATGACCTGTGTAGTATGTTAACACTATTGGAAGTAAAAATAACTTAAACTCCAATTTTGAAAACACGTGTTTTCCACAGAAAAACAAAAACAAAACAAAGTTGTACAACTTTGTTTTGTTTTGTTTTTATGAAGCTCTGACTTGTATTATGAGTCTGTGGTCTGGGAGAGAGTCCTGTAACTCTGTCTGCAAAATACATTATTTAAAGACCAATGTTGGGCAATTAATTATATAATTACTTCTTCAAAACAGTGAGTTTTGCAAAAAACAAAGTGTTTTGCAGCTATTTATTTAATGTCAAACTATTTACAGAACAATCAGGTGTTCTGTATCAAATTTGATGCCACACAAATTATTTGTGCCACTCCAAAACATAATTTCTCTCCACTATAAGATAAAGGAGAACAACAGAATAGAATAGAATAGAATTCAACTTTATTGTCATTGCACATGCACAGGTACAGGGCAACAAAATGCAGTTTGCATCCATCCAGAAGTGCTTTAGTGATATAGATATATTACAACATATATTAGCAATAATATAGATATGTGAGTATATTACAGAAATGGGTCTATTATGGTATGTTATAATGTACACGGTATGAAGTATGTTGTGAATATTCTATAACTATAAGTATGTACAGGCTGTAGTGAGTACAAGCTATGTACAGGCTATGAACAGGATATAAATATGAAAAACTATACAGAATATGAAATAAATAACTTTACAGAATCTGAGATATACAGCTATACAGAAATGTGAACTATGGAAGTTGTAAACAGTTGTAGGATTAAAGATTATCGAATGTACAGAATGATTATTTACACAGAGCTATACAGTAGTGCAGTTAAGATAAGTGAGATATGTGGATAGTTTCTACAGAGGCTAAAGTGCTGGTGGTTGTGAGTGGTGGTTCAGTCCATGTTATTATTGTGTGTTTGAGGGTACAGTTGTCATGGTCGGCTGTGTGGCAGGCAGGATGAGGACCCAATCGCAAAACTCACACACACGGGGATGAACTCAAAAAACACAGCTTTATTGCTGGCCACGAGAAACAATACAAAATAAACTAAACTGGGAAAACTAAAGCACAAGGAGAGAGAAACAGGGAAATCCACACAGCATGAGGGAGACTACGACACAGAACTGAGGGAGACGCAGACATAAATACACAGAGGGTTAACGAGGGAAGTGGGAGCACACGGGGAACACAGCTGACACAGATAATCATAACGAGACAGGGCAGGAGTGAACACAACATGACGCATACTGACGAGAGACTGTCAAAGTAAAACAGGAAGTACAGAGGTTCAGACAGGAGGAGAGAGCACGGGGAGAACACAGACATAACAGGCTGGGGAAAACATGGAATAAAACACGAAAGGGGACAAGGGCTCATGAATACATAGAGGGGCACACAGGGGGTGAGAGTCACAAAGGGAAAGCACACAGGGAACCACATAACAGGGCAACTCAGGAAACAGAACCTAAACAGGGAACTGAATACAAAAATACAAGAGAACTAAGAATACTGGGCCAACACGGCCCAGGACCATGACAACAGTTGTCCATTGTGGGTGTGTGTATGTTCAGTCCATGAGTTTAACGTGGGTCAGATGTCAGGAGGCAGAGTTCAGGAGTCTGACAGCTGTGGGGAAGAAGCTGTTCCGGTACCTGGTGGTCTTAGTCCGGAGGCTCCTGTGGCGCCTCCCGGGCAGGAGGGTGAAGAGTCCATGTGATGGGTGACTGGGGTCTTTGATGATTTTCCCAGCCCTTTTCAGACACCGCTTCCTGTAGATGTCTTTTATGGCAGGAAGTGGTGCTCTGGCGATGCGCTGGGCAGTTTTCACGACCCTCTGCAACGCCTTTCGGTCCGAGGCAGAGCAGTTCCCATACCAGACTGTTATACAGTTGGTCAGGATGCTCTGCAGCCTGATACCTGCAGGCCTGACAACAGGAGATGTAATCAGAAGGTTGGTGGTTCGATCCCAGGCTGCATCCTGGCTGCATGCCAAATATCCTTGGGCAAGATACTAACCCCATGTTTGCCTACTGGTGGTGGTCAGAGGGCCCGGTGGCGCCTGTGTCCGGCAGCCTCACCTCTGTCAGTGCGCCCCAGGGCAGCTGTGGCTACAATGTAGCTTGCCATCACCAGTGTGTGAATGTGTGTGTGAATGGGTGAATGACTGAATGTAGTGTAAAGCGCTTTGGGGTCCTATGGACTAGAAAAGCGCTATACAAATGCAGGCCATTTACCAAATGCAGGCAGGCCATGTATCACTCCTGTAACACCTGTAACATTCAGCAGTCGCCTCATTGTTCTGACACACACAACAGAACTATTGACTACACTACACACTAACTACACAAGATTTGCGCTAAACATCACAAATCTCTCACATCTCAAAACACCGCCGTCACTCCTAAAACTTCCCCCTTCCTAAACATCTAAATGCCATGTTGCCATATCATTTTTTGATTAGTCGACATGGTACATTTTTCTACCAATAGGAAAAGCGAGGGGCGCAAGGGGGTGGTTTTGTTTTTGCTCACAGGCGGAGAGGGCTTTCGATCGCTTTCCTTATAAAACACTGTTTTTACCGTTTCTTCCCGCAGTAAATATAAACAACGAAAGTATTCAAGAAAAAAAACAAACATTGCATATATTTTTATCATAACTATGGTTTTACGTGGCCTATCAACACAATTTAAAAACTGGTATAAAGTCCACACTTTTTCCGTCAATTGTTCCGTCTGTCCTGCTCACATCTAAAATGGTTGTACACGTTGTCATTAACGTGGCTTCACTCCACATCAGCCACGCCGCTTTGCTAGCTAAAACACCGGTGTGGGAACATAAGGACGCTGTCATAGCCTGTCAACGTTGATTAGCTGCGTATGTGAATGCATTGGCTAGACTATGGGATAAGGTGGCATCATTCTAATCCCATACTGGAGCAGCCAGTCACTTACTGACTAACACTGCAGAACAGAATGAATTGTTAACGTATTTATTTTAATTTCAGTTCAGGATAGTTTTTTTTTTGTGCGCAACGCAGATTTTCTGTGCACAGAGACCGTGCCAGCAGTGCGCAATTGCGCATGCGCGCAGCTTAGAGGGAACATTGGTTACTGATAACTGTTGAGTGCTGTTGAGATGGGAGCTTTACTGACCTCTTAAAATTCATCATAAAGAGTTATTCGCTGTTATGAAAGTCAGCTTCAGCTGGTGGTGAGGTCAGGATGAACTGTCTGTCTGCGGCACTGATACTGATCCAAATGAGTATCCAGACCAATAGTAATTTTAGCATTGATTTCTTTTCTTTGTCTACCCTAGTATTGATTGCTTTTGTTTCCACTAGTTTTGAGCAGACATGCACAATTTTAATTTGAGTAAAATGTCATCAAATGCAGGTTGTTTGATGTTTTATAGATTATTATGAACTAATAAATACACTCCTGTGTGATTTTTCAGTTGGGGCATGTGATGGAGGAAAGGTTTCGTTTGCTTTTGCCACTGGATCAGGCTTCAGGTGACATCAGGGATCAGGTTGAAAGACTACAGACATCAGTAAGCACCTATCACACTGTCAGGCAGTATAGCACAATACTTTGAGTCCAGGAGCAAAAGGAAAGCCAGAGCTTTAAGATTTCTGACTTCCACAAGATATGCTCTGTATTATTCAGTATTATTTTTGATGTGGCAGCAGTCACCAGCACCGAGTTCTGTGTGGTTTGTTCTGCACTGTGTGGTGTAAATAACACTGCAGCTTGTAGCTCTTCTTCCCGTCTGTGTTTAGTTGCACTGCTGTGGTCTGTTTGGCTACAAAGACTGGGAGAACAGCATCCCTGATTCCTGCCTGTGCAAACAGGATGTAGAGGAATGTCAGACAGTCAGCTACACAGTGAGTAAAAGAAGCTGAGACACTAATAACTTGCAGAGTTATTGTATTAACTCAGTTTCATGTGAGGTGTTGACGCTTTCTGAAATGGTTCCAACTGAAAGACAAACAAAATGACTCCTGAGTTTGTTTCCTGTGTTTTTAGAACTTCCTGTTGAACCTTTTCTGGCAGAAGAAGTCTGTCTTCACACAGGTGAGAGCTGCTAAATGCTAAAATTAAAGTTATCACTTGATACACAGGTGTAGTGATGGGACGTTCTGTATCGAGGCTTCGGAGCGTGTGTCGAGTAATGGAGGGGGCGTTTCCGCGAAGCGCGTATCGAGGCTTGCTTCATTTATGGGAGGAGCTGAAAATGATGACGTCCGAAGCCTCGCTGCCCGGCTGTACCACGTGACTGGTTCATGAAGTGGTTCGAACTTTGCCGCGAGATATGACAGCGATATAAACCCCTCAGACTTCATTCAAAATGTGGGTGTTTGATGGAGAGTTGCGGTTAGAGAGAGTTTGGAGGTTTATGAGAGTGAGGAAAGTCAGGAGAGAATGGAGCCAGCTAAGAAGAGGAGGATGTCCTCCCCTGTGTGGGAACATTTTGATTTTATTCCTCCCAACAAGGTATGTAAATTTCTACAGAAGATGTATTGTCATGATACTGATGGTGCATTAGTTACAATTTATGTTGAGCTGTCTTGACTTTTGTACAAGGTGAAGTGTTTGCTATGTGCCAGGGAGCTGGGATATAACAACAACATCCATGCTTAGGCACTACAGAGCTTTGCATGAGAATAAGGGGGACACCGATTGTGGAGCAAGACCAGGTGAGCCATCAAATGCAATGATAATATAGCATGCAGTAATGTTACTAAATGATATAACAATATTATACAACTGTTATAAGTTACGTGTGTGATATTTATATTTGTGCTTTGTCTTTATTGTCTTTCCTCAGGAGACCAATCTCAAATAGATGAAGACCTGGTCAGCATGGTGATTGAGGACTCCCAGCCATTTAGCATTGTGGAGGACAAAGGATTCAAAAGATTTGTTAAATCATTAAATCCCAGCTATGTTCTCCCCACTAAAAAGGACGTAAAAGCAGTGAAAATTTAGTTTTTACAGAATAAAATGTGAACAGGCAGGACTGAGGCTCAAAGCCTCAGTGTGTAGCTGTCCATACCTCAACGTTACAAAAGCACAACTACTGTCCACACCCCAACCACACCTCACCTCACAGTAAATGATCATTTCCATTTCAAGCATTTCCAAATAATCATTTCCCATACTGCCACTATAAATATACACAGTATACTGCCATCACTACAATATACGTGTTTTACACACTCCTTTTGTTGTTGACATTTACAGGCTGTGTGCAAAATGCCACACTCTTCAAATTCATGCCAGCTATTATTTTTACGTCCAGTAGGTGTCCTGCTAGAGCAAATGAAGCTTCATGAAGCTTCGCGTTGGGGTGAACCAATTGGATGAAAAGCTTCAGTGCTTCATGGGGCTTCATCTGCCCATCACTACACAGGTGTGAACATATAAAAAGTGTATACCTTCAACGTTCACATCAAGGCCAATGCTCTCTCTGACAATTTTAAAGAAGTTTTAACAGATATGTGATTATGAAATAATGGAGGTAAGTGTTATCTGTTTCCTGATCCCCTGAAAAAAATTCCTTTTCCTGTCACTGCAGTCAGAGTTTATATGTGTTTGTCTCTCTGTCTTCAGCCCTGCTTTCCCATCATCAGCAGCAGGGTTGTAAGAAATGCCAACATCACCCTGGGCGTGATCTTTGGTCTCTTTGTTCTAACAGTGAGTTATTCATTAAAGTAAAATGTGTTATGTCACCATAGCTCTGCTTTTTTAATGTTTTCTTGCCTTGTATTTAAATCTCCTCCAAAAACGTAAAAAAGCATTTTGAAATGATTTATGTCCACATCTCTGACAGCCCAGGTAATGCTGAATGATGTGTGCTCTTAACAAATACTTAGAAATATTTACAGAGAATGTTTTTTTTTAAAGAAAGAGCTGATTCAGAACTTTGGAAATACACCAACTTTTCAGCACTGGAATAGTAAACTTTTTCCTGCTATGATCCTTTAGCTTGGGTAAACTCATCTTCACCACAGAGTGTCATGGTTCAGCTGTGTGGCAGGCAGGAGAGGACCCAAACGCAAACTCACGGAGACAAAACCTAAACTCAAAAACACAGCTTTAATGCTGGCATAAAGTGAAACACAAAAAACAGTACTAAACTTAAACTGGGGAGACTCAAGCACGAGGAGCCACAGGGAAAAATCACACAGCTATGAGGGAGACTACGACACTGACAAAGAGAAACACAGAGCTTAAATACACAGAGGGATAACGAGGGAATGAGACACAGAAGGGGAGCACAGCTGGGAGAAATCAGGACTGGACGAGACAGAGACGCAAAACTAGAAACACTCACATGAGGCATGGACCTTCAAAGTAAAACAGGAAGTATCACACAGAGACGCGAACTAGACACAGTGGAGACAGCAACTAAGAAACAGAGACAAACCATAAGGCAGAGGTCTAAGAACCAAAATACACAGAGGGAAATACTCAACTTTGAACACAAGAGACTAGACTAGAGGGAGTAACAAAAGACCAACCATGAGAACATAATGCACAATGCAGGGTGACAGAAAACAAGAAACTCAAACATGCAAAGACACACAATAAACAGAACAGAGGGGGCACAGAGAGACATGAAGGGCAGGGGAGACTTAACATGGGTTGAAACACAAGGGGGAACTAATAAGCAAATGAACATAGGAGGCCTAATGAGCTAAACATACTATAAACATCAAAATGAACTAGAACTCAAAACACTGGGTCCTAAGACCCAGGATCGTGACACAGAGTGCATGAGTGACAAACATCATCGTGTCAGTCTTTATTAACTGTTGTTTGTGTGTAGCTCTTCGGCATGGTGCTGTCATCACTGCTGATCTATCAGATGTATAACACGAGCATCAGGTTGAACTGCCAGTGGATGGACCAGCCACCTGCCTACGAGCTGCTGGACGACACGCCAGAGAAGACGCCTTCAGCCTCAAACCCTCCTCACAACTTTCAGTTATAGAGCTGGTGTTAGTCTAAACCACCTATACTAAATCAATCAATTAATCTAATGGGACATGACCTGATAAAGACAGAGGGAATGGACACAGGCTACATATACACTGGGGATAGAAGGGTAATATATCATATATCAGTAATATCATATCTGTGGAATAAAAAAATAAATAAAAAAGGAACCTTCAGATGTTGTTTGGTGACAGAAAATATATATATATGATTAAATATCAGATAAGCAGATTCAATCTGTTTGTAATCTTTCCTCTGTGCTGAGCTTCGTATCTCCCGCCCCCTCACCGCTTTGAGGGCGAGCTGGAGTTAAGGGAGAGCTGTCATGGTTCTGAGTCTTTGACTCAGCATTTTGAGTTTTGTTCTGGACTTGGTATTTATTTCTTTGAAAGGTTAAAATAATTAATGTTCTAGTTTCTTAGTTTGTTATTTATAGTTCTTGATTTTTTGTTTTGTTGTGTTAGTTATCTCTTTATCCCCAGTCCCAGCGTCAGGTTCACATGACTTAGTTTCAGTGTGTGTGTTTGTCAGTTTCTCTGTTGAGTCCTCCCACACATTCCATTTCACAGGACAGCTCTGGTATTTAGTTCCAGGTTTCCCCTCTCTTTCCCATATTTTCTTACTATTAACAGTTCATTTGCTACAGCGAGACATAGTCTGATGAACTGCCAGCAACCACAAAAGCACTTTGTGTCAACTCGTGTTATTCCCAAGTATGGTGTATTAATAAAAGTGTTTAGGCTACTGTACATGAAAAAGTAGCCAATTAGTAAAACAGTTATTTTGAAAAAGGAGAGCAAAAGAATATAAAAATGACAAGAATACTTATCATTTCCTTTTCTCATTACTGGTCTGTTTTCCTCAAAGCTGCATATTGTGTAACAATGACCACAGACTCAGTGGATTTTTTTCTGCACTGTTTTTACACACTCAAAAAAAAAAAAACAGCCTATACGGCTGTTGATGTTTAAGGTCTGGGAAAGCTTTTATAAATTCTCTCTCTCTTCCAACGAAAGTAAAACTCCTGGAAGCAAAATGAGTCACAGCTGGATGTTTAAACTGCGTGCACGTGAGCCCAACAACGTCCATACAGCTTTTCTCTCCGGCTCAGCAGCAGAAATTTTCCACTGCTGCTCCTGGTGCCAAAACATTGCGTTTGTGTGTGTGTGTGTGTGTGTGTGTGTGTGTGTGTGTGTGTGTGTGTGTGTGTGTGTGTGTGTGTGTGTTATGCCTAATATATTTGCTTGTATTGATAAATAGTTTGTAGTGAACAGGATTTAAGATAAGAGTATAACATAAAGAAATAGAAATATTAAATATCTTTATGACTCTCTCTTATTGACCGGTCACGCAGTCACACCAGAATAATTTGCGCAATTCATCATGGTGCCTTTAAGGGCACCTCGTAAATTCAGGAATACTGCAGCCATATAACTTGAAAACAACCACACGTGTATCCAAAAACATTTTTAATAACAGTGTGGTGGTGTTTGCAGAAAACAAGTTTTAAATTTTTTCTTTGAATTTGTGCTCATGCTGCAGTGATTTCTAGGATGTAATCATTTCAAAATGTTGCAGTTGTAAAAATCCGTAAATGATCACTGTCAGCTTGCCTGCTGTGACAAACTGAACAAGAATATGAGGTTAATAATTAATGGCGGCTGATAACCGCTTGGTTGTTAGATCCTTTGAAGTGTGTAACTATGTCTGTATATTAGTGTGTACTTTGCATTTTCATTTTATTTTTTGTAAAAAATGAAGGTTATTACAAACAGTCCTGTTGATGTGTTAAATAAAAAAAATGAAATTTGGTGGTAAAAATGAAATATTTAGAAGCTACCTTATTGATTTTAGCATTAAATTATAATAAACTTTATCAACAGGAACACCAAAATGGTTATAGATATGTTTATCCCAGCAAAGGGAAATAAACCCCCCAGAAAAGCCTTGTAAGCGATCTTGCAGTTTGGATTACAGAATTTAAGAGGTTCACCTAAAGGCACCATGACGAACTGCGAACGCATATTGAACCGTAAAAAACCTTGTAGGTGCGCAAGTTATAATCACGAGGGGATGGTTGCGGTCGTACATAACCTGTGTTCCACATCAGGCACGTGCTGGTGGGGGGCGGAAGGGGCTTGAGCGCCTGCCCCTTTCCTGATGGGTGCCCCAAGTGCCCTTTTCTTGAGGCAAATTTTTATTTAAGAAATGCAATCTTTTCATTCTAACATTTTCTATCGTCTAATGAGCTTAGAAAGCATCTGGACTTCGTTAGTTTTCTTGAAGACGTTTCGACTCTCATCCGAGAAGCTTCTTCAGTTCCAAGAGCAAATGGTGGAGAGTCCCAGATTTGGAGCCCTATGCTAGTGTCCCCCATTTTCTATCATTACTTTATTAAGGATTAGGTGCAAGAGTTGTTAAGTGTGGATAATTAAATAATAGATTAATGCAATAGCAAATTGTGCCTTGCTCTCAGGTGAACAGCAAGTGGAGAGTGATAGAGGAGATGGAAGAAGGAAGAGAGGCAAAATGTGATTCCCAGGCAGAGCCTAGTTTATTTCTCGCAGTTCTTTTTAACCTGTTGCCTTACGGTTCCAAGCGCTGTCACCAATCTTTGCATTTTAGTATCATCTCATGAGCTACCATCTCTCCTATGGGGACTTTTTTAATGTCTACAGTCCCAGATCAACACAGCTCTGCTGGCTCTGTGGCCCAATATAACTTGCTATCATTTATGAGGGATATATTTGTTCTTCGATTCTTATCAAATCTTTACAGCAGTTTAAATCCGATCCGTCTTGGCAAACACCGGAATGCCCCGGACTCTTCCTGTTAAGTATCATCTTGCTGCTCCGTGGTTTACTGGAACTCCCGCCCGCTGTCGTCTGGGGTAGTTTAAAAGCAACTCAACCCGCCCATCTCCTCTCACTTCCTCCGCAGCAGTCGGTGCTCCTGTGGACTCCACAAACAGAACTGTTTTCTTCAAAAGTGTTCTTCCCTCTCAAGCTGCAAATATGGCTCAGATCAACACCTGCCTTAAACGCACCTTCATCATCTTCAACATCTTCTTCGCGGTGAGTTGAGCTTCATTTTCAAACAGCAGCTAAAACGTGTTTGGTCCCAGCAGTAATTTAAAGTGCGCAGTGCCGGGTTGTTGTGCCAAAAACGTTTCCGTGTGTTTTTTATGTGTAATATCGTTACGTATGTTGCTAAATAGACTTCGGTGAACAGGTATCGCAAAGGGGTTAAATACACAATTTTAAAAAATTACCTGTTTCTCAATTATCTTTGTAGCTGTGTTATTGTACTTAATTATAATCAATCAGCTTCCTTTTGTCCACGTAAAATATGTTTACAGAACTATTTTTGTATTTGTTGCGATTTCAGCTGTCCTCTTGGCCAGAATACTCTTAAAAGAGACATTTTTAAAGCAAACAAGATTTTTTTTTTTAAACTGCATAAATAAAGGATACATAAAAGTCACTGCCAAAAAGTGATTGTGCTTCTACCTTGTTACAGGAATGTTGTTTGTTGGTCAAGATGACTTGATATAATTCATGAGGGATATATTTGACATATGTTTCACATATTGTAGATCAACAAGTTATTTATAGCAGTTTAAATACAACCAATCAGTTTTTGGCAAATGCCAGAAATCAGTTTTTGGCAGACAATCACTTTTTGGCACAACACCGTCAACATCTCACAACATAAGCTTCGAAGGTGTCACTGTTTCACTTGGGGTTGGTGGTTGGTGGACTTTGTTTTACTGGTTTCAGTTCTGTTTAGTTCTGTTACTTTAGTCTTTATTTGTTTGGAAGTAGGCCAGCTGATCGTTAGCTAGGCTGTGGTTACCTGTATTTCAAAATAGCTGCTCATATTCGAGTAATTCTAAGCTATGACCTAGTTTCCCGTTTTTCTGGGTGGTTTTTAAGCTTTGTGAATTCTTTGGTTTTTATCTTTTTGTTCATGTCGCTGTATTACAACACATCTGTGGAATGCACTGGATGACTTGATCCAAACAGATTGTACATACCTGTTCATACCTGCACAAAGAATGAACCCAAGCCCGAGGCTGAACCTGAACCTCAGCACAACAGTGATTCATAAATAAATCAAAAATAATGAATCGGTGTCTTTTTATTCATCAAATAATCAATAATTTAATGCTGTACTTAGACTTTTGAAAAGCTAAACTGCTGAACTGCTGTTCTAACTGCAGTTTTATTGTCTAAAGTTTTGGTTCACAGCTGTTTCGGTTGTCGTGGTCCATAAAGTTCTAACCAATCAGTTTTATTTTGTATTTAGATTGTTGGCGGCGTCATCATCAGCCTCGCTCTGCTGGCTCAGTTCTCCACCAGCATTCAAGAAGGAGGAAATGTGAGAACAAAGCTGTTGAAACACAGGTTTAACTCATGGGTGTGACTCTGAAGCCATATCTGACTTTTATTTACTGCTTTTGGCCGTAGCTGGAGGGTCGGGACAGTGGTCTGTTCAGCCTCTATATCATGGGCGCCATCATCATGGTGCTGGCTATCCTGGGAGCCTATGGAGCCCACAAAGAGAGCAGAGTTGCCCTGATTGTGGTGAGTACAAAGATTACCTGATCTTCTGGGATACTCTAACTTCAAAATAAAAACTCCAAATGTCGACTTACTGCTGGAGCCTTAGGTGGGCATCGGAAGTACTGTAACTTTTGATACTTCAGCCCTTAATTTTTAAGCCCCAAAGACTGCTGTTTGTACCCAATATGACCCCAAGGAGTAACTAACACACACACAGATCACTGTTTCAGAAAGTGTCCCCCTGTGAGTATAGACTTGCTGTGCAGAGCACACTGGAGCTGAAAGCATGTTCTGGAGGCACTGCTGTTAAAGTGCAAAACTGCTTTTAGGTAAAATGAGAACAGTTGAAAAGCTTGAAGTAGATCACATGCACAGTTGTGAAAGAATAAAAATTACTTCCTTTTTACATGTTACAAAATTAACCATCTTAGAAATATTCTATGATTTAACCTGGAGAGTCAAATGATCTTTTTTCTTCTTCCTCACAGTGAAACTGGTCAGGGTTGAGAAATGTCAGTAATCCCCAAATACATCAGATTAAGTGTTTTCATGTTCTTATTTGACAGCTCCTTTTCACTTGACAAACAAGTGTCTGCTGTTGTCAGATCTAGTTTTTACCAGCTTCGTCTTATCTCTAAGGCTAGGCGCTATATCCCGCATAAAGATCTCGAAAAGCTCATCCACGCCTTTGTAACGTCGAGGCTAGACTATTGTAATTCACTTTATTGTGGTCTCCACTCTTCCCTTTTACAGAGATTACAGACAGTTCAGAATGCTGCAGCTCGCATTCTAACTAAAACCAGCAAGTTTGCCCACATTACTCCTGTCCTTGCCGATCTGCACTGGTTGCCTGTCAAATATCGTATTCAATTTAAAATTTTGTTGTTTACTTTTAAAATTACTAACAACACTGCACCCAGCTACCTTAAGGACCTTTTAAACCCTTATGCTCCTGCCAGGGCTTTAAGGTCATCGTCACAGTTACTGCTGGCTCAGCCCAGATCTCGACTTAAGACTAGAGGTGATCGATCGTTTGCTCTTGTTGCACCTGTGCTTTGGAACAATCTCCCGATTGGCATCCGGGCATCTGATTCTATTCATTCTTTTAAATCACAGCTTAAAACATATCTTTTTAAACTTGCCTTCTCCACCTTTTAATTGCTGGTTTGTTTGTTTGTTTGGTTGGTTGCTGTGACCTATTGACCTCTTGTATTAATTCCCTCCTATCTTTCTATTGGTGTTTTTTATTATGGTGGTACAGCTTTTATCTTGCTATTACCCATGTGCTGTAGTCATTCTTATTGGTAGCTTTTATCTATGAACATAACTCCTTATTTTTATTTATCCGTTATCAATGTTTGAACCTTTTATTGTTTCATGTAAAGCACTTTGGTATGCCCAAGGCTTTTAAATGTGCTCTATAAATAAAGATTGTTGTTGTTGTTGTTGTTGTTGTTCTTCCCCACAGTTCCTGGTGTGTATGGTCCTTGGATGTCTGGTGATGTTCAAATATGCAGTCCCGGTTGCCATCATGCGTCCACAGGTAAAGGCCCACCTGTCACTGCTTTGGAGTCTAATGATAGGAAATGTAAATACAGGCACTCCTTTATTTATGCTGTGAACATGATGAAGCTAAATTCACCAGTAAACACAATTAAAAGCCATCAAATTTCCAATAATTCATTTATTGGCAGTTGTTGTGTTGCGTAGTTTCAGAAAGTAGAGCATTTTCAGAGTGCTTTCCATGCAAAAATTCCCCATATGTTGTGCCAAATAGATAAAAATTTGATGCAAAGGGGTTGATAGAACTGAACACTAAGCTTGCCCCCAGCCCTAAAGAGATTCACCAGTGTCTGGTACATGTAAAGAGGTTTACATGAGCTGACAGCAGCAGAGAAGTTTAATCAGGTATTCGGTTTTCATTTTTATTGTACATGGTTTTATTGTACCTGGTATATGTAGCTAAGGTGGAAGGTTGTTAAAATAAACATATATTTAATGACAGTGTTTAACTTCAGTAAAATACTGTAGATGATAACCTAACTAACAACTTCATCAGTTGAAAGTGTAAGAGTTCACTGTGGCTAAAGACATAGTGGAATTTCAGCTTCCTCTGAAAAAGTTGAAATAACCACATTTTCACAGCCTGCAACCACATGAGTGTCTGGTTGCCACATCAGCTCTACAGAGTGTTTAGCTTTGTTTTTCAAGGAAAAGTACTTGCAAACTACAGCGTTACAACAGCAGTGACAAATAACATCGTTTAATAATCCAAATGTCAACATAGTTTTTAGTGAAATTACTATAAATGAGGCCTAAAAGTGACGTAAAGCTGAGTTTCATCAGTTTAATCCTCTCAAGCTTTGGAGGGTTTTCATCTTATTTAAACTGTTCCTTAAATAATTTAATAAGGTCTAAACTGTAATATTAAAATATTTCAGTTATTACTTCAATTCTTTTTGCACAAATATCTCTGCTGGAAACCCTTTTAGTCACTTTATGTATCAAAATAATCACCAAGATAAATAATCACTGGCTAAAAAAAATGGTAGAACAACGTTATTTTCAAAAAGTGATATCTAATATGGATGACGATTTTGTTTGCAGATTGAAGGTATAATGGAGAACAAGTTTCGGATGTTTCTGCCTTTGGATGAAAACTCAAGGGATATGAAGAACATGGCTGACAACATCCAGAAAATTGTGAGATATTCAGCTCTGCCTTGTGTTTTATACTTCATGTACTTTGTGGATTTCTCTTTTGTTCAATTTAATGTTTTATTCTTACATCCAAACCAGCTGAGTGCCATTAAAGGCTGGGTTGGGATTTCCATGAAACTAAAACTTAATGGTACCCTTCAATGCCAAAATTGTGAAAATGCTAGTAGGGTTGTTGAGAAGGGAAAACAATCCAAATCGTGAATACTAAATGGTACTAAAATTAAAAAAATAACAGCAACACAACCAACTTGGTGAAGCTGACAACCCGGTGTTTCTGAGGAATTTTGTCAGGTCAGCATTTTTAAGCTGAAGTATTAGATTAGATTAGATTAGATTAGATAGAACTTTATTAATCCCTCGGGTGGGTTCCTCTGGGAAATTCGATTTCCAAAAAAGCACAGCACCGACAGAAGTTACAGAGTTATACACACACACATATATATAAATACAGAGACAATATAAATAAAATATACGAAGGGGATAAATAGAATAAATAGGAATAAAAATAAAAATACAAGTGAATTGCACATTTCAAGTATTGAGTCTATTGCACCGTTGACTATTTACAAAAGTATTGCACAGTGAGGTGAAGAGGCACTACAGCTTAGTTGTTCCCCCCTCCTTTGTCCTCCTGTTTCCCCTCCCTCTCCCCTCCAGAGAGGAGTTAAACAGTCTGATGGCGTGTGGGACAAAGGAGTTTTTAAGTCTGTTAGTTCTTGTCTTTGGGAGAAGCAACCTGTCACTGAACAGACTCTTCTGGTTGTTAATGGCCGTGTGCAGAGGATGCCTGGCATTGTCCATAATGTCCATCAGTTTCTTTAATGTCCTTTTCTCTGCCACTGTCACCAGAGTGTCCAGCTTCATGCCGACCACAGAGCTAGCCCTCCTGATCAGTTTCTCCAGCCTGGATGAGTCCTTCTTTGCTGTGCTGCTCCCCCAGCACACCACAGCATAGAAAAGTACTCCAGCAACCACCGACTGGTAAAACATCCTCAGGAGCTTCCTGCAGATGTTAAAAGACCTCAGCCTCCTGAGGAAGTACAGTCGGCTTTGGGCTTTTTTATACAGGTGCTCTGTGTTGCATGACCAGTCCAGTTTATTGTCCACCCACAGCCCGAGGTACTTGTACTTGTTGACCACCTCCACCTCCTCCCCCTCTATCTGAACCGGCAGTGGACCTTCTCTGGACCTCCCGAAGTCCACAACCAGTTCCTTAGTCTTTGAGGTGTTGAGTTGCAGGTGGTTTGTGTGACTCCATGCGACAAAGTTCCTCACCAGACTTCTGTACTCCTCTTCCTGATCATCCCAGATACACCCCATGATGGCCGTGTCGTCTGCAAACTTCTGAATGTGGCATAATTCAGAGTTGTAGCAGAAGTCAGAGGTGTACAGGGTGAAGAGAAGAGGGGACAGCACAGTTCCCTGTGGTGCTCCTGTGCTGCTGACCACTGTGTCAGACGTGATGTCCTTCAGCCTGACGTACTGTGGTCTGTCGGTGAGGTAGTCGGAGATCCAAGCCACCAGGCAGGGGTCCACCTCCATCCTGTTCAGTTTTTCTTGAAGCATACAGGGCCGGATGGTATTAAAGGCACTGGAAAAGTCAAGAAACAGGATCCTGACCGTGCCTTTTCCCCCATCCAGGTGTGAGTGGGCTCTGTGTAGGAGGTACAGGATGGCATCCTCCACTCCGACACCCGCCTTGTATGCAAACTGTAGTGGGTCCTGGGCATGTTGTACCTGTGGTCGGAGGAGGTTGAGGAAGAGCCGCTCTAGAGTCTTCATAAGATGTGACGTCAGTGCCACCGGTCGGAAGTCATTCAGCTCATTGGGCCGGTTCTTTTTGGGGACCGGGACGATGCAGGATGTCTTCCATAGGGCGGGCACTCTCCCCAGTCGCAGACTGAGGTTGAAGACTCGTTGTAGCGGCTATTAAACATTAGCATTAGCTTTAACTACTTTAGCTATTAGCAGTTAGCCGCATTAGCTATCTATTAGGTTATCGTTAAGGTAGTGTGTAGAAGTGATGGCAAATAATAAAAGGTTATCGTTTGACTGTGGGGCATTGTCATCAGTCAGGACTGCCAATCCTGTTCTCCATCTCATCTGTGCCAGTCAACAATAACCCTCCTGTTTCTTCTGGGGTTTTTTAGTTTCACTCCTGTGGTCTGTTCAGTTTTGATAGATAAATAGTGTTAATTTAATAGCAAAGCATAATTATAAAGTTTTTTTCCTATATTGAAGCAAAAGGAAGTAAAGTAAGTACCAGCAACCAGAAACTGTGACAGCCTAACATACCAGCTCTGTTTCATAAGGAGTCAAAGAGTCAGAAGTGTTTGAACATTTATTTAAAACATAAAATAAGAACTGTGTCCTTTCATTCTGTCATTTTGTCCTCATGTTGTGTATTTTCTTGAGTATCAGTATCGAGCCTGAAATTCTTTTTACGTGACAGTGTTACTCATGAAGACACCGTGCAGCCACGCACTAACTGCCAAGTATGAAAAGTCATGGTTGGTTGCTTTGACAAAAGAGCTTCCTCTTGCTCGCTACATTCAGATTGCAGCCGTTGACTTTCCAGCTCACAAACATTTGTTGTCAGACCTGTTTTTCCATTCCCGTAATTCCACACAGGGCATCCGGTTGAGTTTAGGCTGCTTATTGGCTGTCAGATGCATTCTCAAAGAGAAGTGCAAATCAAGATATGCAAAGTGAAGAGCCAGGAAATGCTTTTACCAAGACAGTAAACTGTGTTCCTTTATTTTACTGTCCTGTTTTTATATTTAAAAAAAAAAAAAAAAAAAGCAAGCAACACATGAAATGGTGTAACTGAATCTTTAAACTTTTTACACTAGTAGGACTATGATTGTCACGTCTGCAGTGAGGTGAGGTTGAAAGTAGGACCCCAGATGCAGGCAGCTTCTGATGTGAGCGAGCTTTATTGACATGGTAGGTAAAACAGACAGGAATGTAACAGGCATGAAACAAAACCTAAGAATAACCTAAACTGGTAAAAACTAACAGAAACAGCAACGCAGGGAAATACACAGAATGACGGATGGCTTTTACACAGACGAACCAGCAACTAACAGAGGCAGACACAAGGATAACAAGAGAATGAGACACAGAAGGAGGACACAGCTGGGAGTAATCGGACATGACTAGACAGAGGAAACAAAACTAAACACACTGACATGAGACACGGACCTTCACAACAAAACAGGAAATACATAGACTGAACTTAGAGGTATAATATAACACAGAACCAAAACGTAGGAATAAACAAAGATACAGTGGGGCAAAAAAGTATTTAGTCAGCCACCGATTGTGCAAGTTCCCCCACTTAAAATGATGACAGAGGTCAGTAATTTGCACCAGAGGTACACTTCAACTGTGAGAGACAGAATGTGGAAAAAAAAAAAAAAATCCATGAATTCACATGGTAGGATTTGTAAAGAATTTATTCGTAAATCAGGGTGGAAAATAAGTATTTGGTCACCTCAAACATGGAAAATCTCTGGCTCTCACAGACCTGTAACGTCCTCTGTAAGAAGCTTTTCTGTCCCCCACCCATTACCTGTATGAATGGCACCTGTTTGAACTCATCATCTGTATAAAAGACACCTGTCCACAGCCTCAAACAGTCAGACTCCAAACTCCGCCATGGCCAAGACCAAAGAGCTTTCGAAGGACACCAGGAAAAGTATTGTAGACCTGCACCAGACTGGGAAGAGTGAATCTACAATAGGCAAGCAGCTTGGTGTGAAAAAATCAACTGTGGGAGCAATCATCAGAAAATGGAAGACATACAAGACCACTGATAATCTCCCTCGATCTGGGGCTCCACGCAAGATCTCATCCCGTGGGGTCAAAATGATCATGAGAACGGTGAGCAAAGATCCCAGAACCACACGGGTGGACCTGGTGAATGACCTGCAGAGAGCTGGGACCAAAGTAACAAAGGTCACCATCAGTAACACACTACAACGGCAGGGAATCAAATCCCGCAGTGCCAGACGTGTTCCGCTGCTGAAGCCAGTGCATGTCCAGGTCCGTCTGAAGTTTGCCAGAGAGCACATGGATGATACAGCAGAGGATTGGGAGAATGCCATGTGGTCAGATGAAACCAAAGTAGAACTTTTTGGTATAAACTCAACTCGTCGTGTTTGGAGGAAGAAGAATACTGAGTTGCATCCCAAGAACACCATACCTACTGTGAAGCATGGGGGTGGAAACATCATGCTATGGGGCTGTTTTTCTGCCAAGGGGACAGGACGACTGATCCGTGTTAAGGACAGAATGAATGGGGCCATGTATCGTGAGATTTTGAGCCAAAACCTCCTTCCATCAGTGAGAACTTTGAAGATGAAACGAGGCTGGGTCTTCCAACATGACAATGATCCAAAACACACCGCCCGGGCAACAAAGGAGTGGCTCCGTAAGAAGCATTTGAAAGTCCTGGAGTGGCCTAGCCAGTCTCCAGACCTCAACCCCATAGAAAATCTGTGGCGGGAGTTGAAAGTCCGTGTTGCTCGGCGACAGCCCCAAAACATCACTGCTCTCGAGAAGATCTGCATGGAGGAATGGGCCAAAATACCAGCTACTGTGTGTGCAAACCTGGTAAAGACCTATAGTAAACGTTTGACCTCTGTTATTGCCAACAAAGGTTATGTTACAAAGTATTGAGTTGTATTTTTGTTATTGACCAAATACTTATTTTCCACCCTGATTTACGAATAAATTCTTTACAAATCCTACCATGTGGATTCATGGATTTTTTTTTTTTTTTTTTTTTTTTCCACATTCTGTCTCTCACAGTTGAAGTGTACCTCTGGTGCAAATTACTGACCTCTGTCATCATTTTAAGTGGGGGAACTTGCACAAATTGGTGGCTGACTAAATACTTTTTTGCCCCACTGTACATCATGAAATCAAAGATTAACCATACAAAACAGAAAACACTGGGTCACAGACCCAGGACCGTGACAATGATATGTGTATCTGACTTCCCTTTAGAATCAAAACCATAGCTCTACTTTGAATCTCGGTAAAAAGCAGAAGTTTCAACTTCCTCTCTTGCGGCACAATGTAAATCAGAGGTGCCAAACATATTTTTGCATTGAGGTCAACATACAGCAAGCTTTGGTCTGAAGAAACTATCCTTTCTGTCAGTGTAAAGAAGTTTAATGACACATTTCATCTCTGTCTCACTGTAAGATGTGCGGTTTCATGAACGCATCTCGACTGGTTATAGATTTATATATTTTCTGTTTTAACTGAGATTTCTGTAGATGCTGAAAAATATGAACGACCACGGAGGAGACAATTAAAAGTCCAGAATTTCTGCCCCCTTCACTTTTTCCAGAGCTGTCCAACAGACCAGATTACATAGACTGGATTATATGGGTTGTATAGATTACAGTTAATCATAACAGCAGGAGATGGAAATGTCCTGGACAGTGTCTTTTAACACTCTCTCACACTTTTAAAAGAATCGTTCTCCATCTCATCTGTGCCAGTCAACTATAACCCTCCTGTTTCTTCTGGTTTATTTTAGTTTCACTGCTGTGGTCTGTTCAGCTACAAAGACTGGAACAACATTCCTGAATCCTGTAAATGCAACCTGGAGGAGGAGGAAGAGGGCAAGTGTCAGACTGTTGGCTACAGAGTGAGTATCAACACACACAGCTTCACTTCTATTAAATGTAACTCGGTTAGTCATATCTTTTAATTTTTCTATCTTTCCAGTCTTTAATGGAGAGATCAACATCCATCTACACCCAAGTGAGTGACTCGGCTTTATTTTGAAAAATGTTTCTTGATTTCATCAGCTGATTTACAGAAACTATAACCCTAACTTTATTTTTTGTCTGTGTTTAGACCTGCTTCCCCATAATAATGCACTACTTCCTGCTGGGTTTTGACATCGTACTCGGAGTCTTCTTCACTCTGGCTATTCTGGCAGTGAGTATTGTTAGCTATTTAAAGACAAGGTTTCCACAGAGTAAATGTCCTGTTTCAGTTACTAATGGCAGCACTCAAAAAAAAAAATCTGATTCAATATCATTTTTTAAGAAAGTAGTTTAATATAGCAGTAAAGTATTCAGAGTAGTGGATGGGGATTTTTTTAGATTTTAAATATGGTGAAATTGCAGGATGTGGTTTGTCTAAAGTGGTTTGATCTTTAGGTAAGACTTATGATGCATTATATAGGGCGACCGTGTCTCAGGGGGTTGGGAATCGCATCTGTAACCGGAAGGTCGCCGGTTCGATCCCTGGGCTCTCTGTCCTGGTCGTTGTGTCCTTGGGCAAGACACTTTACCCTACTTGCCTACTGGTGTTGGCCAGAGGGGCCGATGGCGCAATATGGCAGCCTCGCTTCTGTCAGTCTGCCCGAGGGCAGCTGTGGCTACAACTGTAGCTGCCTCCACCAGTGTGTGAATGTTAGAGTGAATGAATAGTGGTATTGTAAAGTGCTTTGGGTGCCTTGAAAAGCGCTATATAAATCCAATCCGTTATTATTTACCATGTGATCTGTAATGATCCTTTAAAACTGAAAAAACAAATGGCCAGTCATTTAGCTTTTGTCTTGATGGGGAGTGTCACGTTTACATCAGTCACTGTTATTTTTGATTTACAAAATAATAACCGAAACTGTTTCTCTTTAAAAATGATCATGAAGTCCTAAAATCATGTTTCAAATACTTGAAAATGCCACATGCTCCAGAAGATCAGCATTTGATCTGTGACAATAAAAAGAAACATTTCTGTGATGAAATTTCAGTCAAAACTATTTTTTAGTTTAAGTGAGTTCAGTAAAATGTTCTCAGTTCGGTTTCATTCTAACCAAATACACCTGGAATTCCTGTTCCTGAGGTGGCCGCTCATAGTAAACATGGAAAAGTTTCAAATAATGAGGTCATTGCGTGTATAATACATCTAGTTGTTCAGTTTTTGGTAGCACTTTATAACACAACCTGCAAATACGGCTCAAGTACCCTGTACTTGCATGCAATTTGCAGGCAACAAGTCAGGTTTTGCAGGAAACAATGAGGCAAGTACACAGTAAGTACTCTGTACTTTCTGGAATGCGAGTCATATTATGGAGTCACCTGAAAGATACGCGAAACAATAAAACACTGTAGGACCCATGACTAAGCCACAAGTAGCCTATAATCATGTGTACCAATCCAGGTCTTTGCAGGAAACAATAAAATAATAACATAAAATATTGTATCATTATCTCAGGCAGAGAAGCCAAACCAAGTTGTTCATCAAAGCTTCTGTTTGAAGAACGAGTGGGTGGGGAGCCAATCAAATAAAAGCAACGAGAAACCAGAAGGAAATGTTTGTGTTAGTTGGAGAATGAACTTTCACCAAGTCCCAGAAAAAGATAAATATGATTATTTTGATATAAAAATAGAATTGTTTCATTGTGTGTGCGCGCGCACGTGTTGATTGATTGATTGATAATACTTTATTCATCCCGAGGGAAATTGGGTTAAGGCTGCCAGCCGTGCCAGCGCCATAAATCTAAATCTGATATTTCTCAGAGCCAGAATCTATTTTAGCTGAAAATCTTGACTCTGAGTTCAGTTCTCATTTCTCTTTAAATTCGAGACCTTTTCCTTTCTACAGTCTCGAAGTTCTTGCTCGTACAGAATGATCTGATTTTTTTGTATTATTGTTGGGCCTTTAGCTGACAACATGAAACACCCTGAGGAGACTGTTGTTGTGATTTGGTGCTATATAAAGAAAACTGAGTTGAATTTCCATGTTATCAATTTAAGATTTTTAAGCCTGCAGAGCAGCTGATTTTTAACTCTCCTTTCTGTGTCCCCTGCAGCTGCTCGGCACAATTCTGTCCTCGGCAATGATCCACCAGATGCGTTACCCCAACAGACCCCCCATCCTGCTCACAGTTCCCACTGTCCTCTCCACATCGCCACCAAAATACGAGGAGCTGTACAACCCTCCACCATATTAGACACAGAAAGATGCACTGTTCCTTTATTGCTGGCTTTGCTTGGAAGTTCCAGGAGTCCTGTTAGTTTTGTTTTTCTTGAATTTTAACGTGAGTTTGAGGTTTGTGTCCAAAGTGCCTTACAGCTCTGTAAGGAGTTCTGACTTGTTCCTTTAAGATCAGTGAAAACCCGAAAAATGCCACAGCTTTTCTGATACATAAACATTGTTCTTATGCTACTGTTTATTTATCTTAGTTGTTCTTGCTTTGAAGTTAAGAAATGTTTTCAGTTTTCCAAGATTTGACTTGTGGCTTTCATTTAGAATCAACTTTTATCAGAAATCATTATTTTTGTCACATGTTAAGAATGCAGAAGTTCATGTTCATTACATACAAAAGATAAGGGATGTGAAAGTGAAGCTCAAATCTCTCCAAAAGAGAACTGGTGCAGCCAGGACTACTAAAAATTAAAAGTTTAATTATTTGAATTCAAAGTTTACATTTTGAGTTTTAAATGTGTTTTCTATATATATTTCCAACACTTTTATCTTATTTTTATTTTTAAAAGTCCCGCTAAACTTTTAGAACTTTTATAAAAATGTTTTAAGGAAAAAAAGCTCCTCCCATTTTTAAGAAAAGAAATGAGGGTTATGCAGTCAGTGGCATTCAAGCATGGACTCAAAAGAAAACTCACACATGCCAACAACTCATTTTAGCCTGAAGTCGCCTTGAAAAAAGCTGCAGCAATCATTTTGGTTTTTTTCGTAAAGCAATTTTTTTTTTTTTTTTAAACAATGTGGACTCATTTATCTTACTCCACTCAGTGTTTTTGTACACACACACACACACACACACACACACACACACACACACACACACACACACACACACACACACACACACACACACACACACACACACACACACACACATAAATAAATAAAACAGCATTTTAAATATTTAGAAAGAATTTTTTTTATTCTACATTTTCTTGTGGGTCTCTTGTTTTTGTCATGTTTGATTTTTCTGATGTAAACATCAATGACTTACAAAAATAAAAGAGCAGCACAGACACCCCTGGTTTTCACAGACACTCAGCTCTTTCCACACCATTACTGCATTTAATTATTAATCATAAATAATAATTAATCATCGCTGGCTCTTTCTCCCAAAGTGTGTTTTTGTCCTGTCTCTGCTTGTCTTAAAGCCCAACCGGTTGTTCAGATGGTTGCCCCTCCCTGAGCCTGCTTCTGCCCGAGGTTTCTTCCTGTTAAAAGGCTAAAGGTTTTTACTTCCCACTGTCACCGAGTGCTTGTTCATAGGAGGTCATCTGATTGTTGGGGCTTTCTCTGTATTATTGTAAGGTCTCCAGCTTAGAATATAAAGTGCCTTGAGATGACAGTTTTTGTGATTAATTGTCTGTCATTCAGTGACAGAAACATGCAAATATCGAGACAGAAGACGAGCTACAAACAGAAGTAGAGTTCACAGTCATTTCTATTTCTTTCTGGCTGCTTAAGCTCATGTGTCGATAGATTTCCATGTAAGTATCCAGAGGCCTGTTATGATGTCTGAGCCATGACTTCATCAAATTGATAAATTTTTTAGGTCTAACATTTTGATGGTTAACAGTCACTCTTTACACAGCCTGAGGAACAAAAAGGAAATAAGCTTTAAATGTGTGTCCTTTCTTAACCACTCTCATTGAATATCTTTGTACTGCAGGCAGTTGGCCACCAGAGAGCACTGTTTAACAAGTGCCCAGCTGACTCTTACGAGAAGAGGGAAGTGTGCATGTCAAACTGCTCAGAGCTCCAAGCCCTGGCCTGAAATTTCCTGCTCTTTCAGAGGGAAAGGGGCACTCCCTGAGCGGGGGACTGTGATAGGTCAAGCTGTCTCCTTAAGCCTTATTTAGACCTATCTCAGTCCGCAAGATAGGACAGTTCATGCAGTCGAGCCAGAACAAGAAAATGACAAAAATATTCAGACAATACGAGATCCGAATGATCTAGCCACCATACAGAGAGAATGTATACTGTCTCACATGCTCCTTCAGCTGCTTCAGCCTTACTGCAAAAACGCCGAAGGGGAATAAATTTCCAGCTTGTCAGGGCAGATTTCAAACTCTCCGGGAAACCTTCAACCCTCAGCTGCTGTGGCCACAGATGCAGAAAAGGGAAGAGGAACCACAACTTCCCGAAGCCACTGGAAGACCTCAAAGGCTTTTAGTTCAGTCCAGAATCAGAACCATTTCAGCCTTAGAGGACAGATCACCATGACAGGAGAACAATCACTGATCAAGTTGTTAACGTCTAACCCAGACAGCTCAGATTCCATAAGTGACAGGCTGTTTAGGACTGTAAACTTATAACAACATTTATAAAAAGTATCATTCTCTGAACAAGTCTCTGAACTGTACATGTTAGGAAATTGTTGAATGTAATCCCCAAACAGGTAAATTTTTAGTCACATTAGATTCACAGAGAGCAGGTAACTTTCTTCTAAGCGCACTCAGGTATTGCTAACATTGGTGCCCCACCACTATCCCTCAACTCAAAGGTGTAGTCTTCATGTGAACTTTAGGCTAGCAGGCTAGCAGCCAGTGTTGGGGAGTAACGGAATACATGTATCGCCGTTACGTATTTAAAATACAAAATATGAGTAACTGTATTCCGTTACAGTTACTGTTTAAAAAGGTGGTATTCAGAATATAGTTACTTTGTTGAAATAAATGGATTACACTGCGGTACTTTCATGTTCCATTTTGTCGCGGGTCAGGACTGTTTGGGTTTTGTTTGACAGCTATGTTCTGTTGTTCCAGGCGGCAGCGCTACGGTTGCCATGGTTACAGGGCGACGCTCTCTCTCTCTCTCTGCGACTGTGTGTTTCCTGGGTGAGAAAGCGCCTTTTCGTTGTTGTTGTTGTTGTTGTGCTAAGCTAACAGGCAGAATGCTACAAGCATAGCTCTAAAGAATGTAGCATCATGGGCAGTGTAGTCCGTGTTGCAGGGAGAATGGACTGCCATACACGTTATGGGTCTGTGAGCGCGAGGAGGGAGAGAGAAAAAGGGGAGTGGAAAGGTTGGAGTTGTCATCGAGGAAAAATGGGAGCTGGAAGCATGTAAATATAATAATAACCACTTCAGCCAAGAAGAGTGTCTCACGAGCCCAGTTGTAAGTAAGCTATTAAGACTCGACTGTACACCGTGTTCGTGTTTTCCTCCGAAAACAATAAGTTCCGTTGGAGCAGCCTTTCAACGCCTCTCTCTGTCTCTCGCAAGAAAAGTTGACCCCCCCAACAAAGTAAAGCTATTTTTCGGCTACGAGCCGACAGGGACCCCGCCTTATTAGTCAGAGGTCCCTTTACTACAGTTCGGAGTCGCGGACCTTCAGTAATAGTAATAAATCACACAGCAATAGCACATTCACGTTGTTGTAAAAAGCATGATAATATATTAAGTAATCCAAAGTATTCAGAATACGTTACTGTCATTGAGTAACGTAACGGAATACGTTACAGAATACATTTTGGGGCATGTATTCTGTATTCTGTAATGGAATACATTTTAAAAGTAACCTTCCCAACACTGCTAGCAGCATAAACATCCACGACTGTAGCGCTAAAAACTGCAACAGTTTTCACTTTACTGACCTTATTCCATGTTAACCACCAGAATAGCTGACATTTTACCTATAGTGTATGTCATTTCTACTCCTATTTTTTTTCAATTATTGCTTTTTTTGTTTGTTTGTTTGTTTGTTTGTTTGTTTTTACAAAAGATTCAGTGTCAGTGAGGGATCAAAGAAAATCTCCAAATGATAAGTGAGAAAACCATTTAGGTGGTGTATCACAGGATCTCCAAGTAACTCTACAGGTTCTGAGTTTCCATAAAACCAAGAAAAATATTCATCCATTTTCTGTGTGGCAGACTTGCTGTAACTGCGTGGCTTTGTTCGGTAATAAACAGTTCTCGTGTACAGTAATGCATGCATGTGATTTCCTGAAAATTGAGATGGCAGGAAGTGGTTTTCTGCTCAATAGTGAAAGTATTTAGAGTTCAAACTTCATTTTACAGAAATGGAGCTCAAGGAGGGAAAGAAGGTAATTGTTATTGTGCATTTATATGGTGTAAGAATAATCATAAACAATTGTTTTTGAATGAAAAGATGTGCCTCAATTCTGAACATCTTTGTACCTGTAGCACATTTGGTACACACGCTTGTGACATAACATACACAGGAGCATGGTGGAGGAAAATAAACGTGGAGTCTGCTGTTTCTCCGTGGACTGCAAGAGAAAATAAGGATCTGCTCATTTATGAGAATTGTCAGCTTGGTTTATTACACTCTAGACTCCTGTCTGCAGTGTGTATGTGTGTGTTACTTCCTGTTCTAGGTGTGAAGTTTTTGTCTTTCAGTGTTGCCGGGTTCTCTCAGATGCACTGAAAATGAGGGATCTGCATCAAGAGGATTACAGAGCAGAGTATCCAGGATCCAGCTGTCTATCTATAAAGAGTGACTGGTCCAAAGCTCAGCCTCCAGTGTTCAACACTGAACCTAGACCCTCAGACACTAAGTAAGAGATACTTTCTGTCTGTAGATCAAACTGAAGATAATTCATTTCATAGGAAGACAAAACTAAATGCTGTTTAATTGTGTCAGATTAACCCACTTTCTGATTTTTAACCTTTTTCTATTTAACAAACAAAGTCATTCAAACCTACTGATGCTCTTTACTATATCCAACTGCTTTCTAATGTGTTTACCCACCAAAGACCATGAAGTCATCTCCCTGAAAAGAACTGGTCACAATATAATGGCAAAAGCTGAACTTTAGATAAACAGATGCTGATGTTAGAAGTACACACTGCTCACTGCTCAATAAAAGTAACACTTGGAAAACACATTAGATCTCAATAGGGAAAGAATGATGCTGGATATCTACAGTATACTGTTATGGACTGGGTAATATGTTAGGAATGAAACATTGTTTGATGGAAATGGAAATGATCAACATACAGAGGGCTGAATTCAAAGACACCCTGAAATTTAAAGTGAAATGTTTTGTGGCAGGCTTGTTTATTTCACCAAAATGTCATTGCTGCAACTAAAACTGGTACTAAATAGTTTATGTGGCTCCCATGTGCTTCATGCAGGCCAAATACCAACGTAAGGGCATGCTCCTAATGAGATGATGTATGTTGTCATTGAGAATCTGGTCCCAGATTTAGACTGGGGCATCACTAAGCTCCTGGACAGTCTGAGGTGCAACCTGGTGATCCAAGATGAACCAAAACATAATGTCTGTCAGGCGTTGTATGGAGGCGAGGAAGAAGGAACCCAAACGCAGGACTGGCAGGTAGGTGAGGTTTATTATAAGGAGTGGGTGAAGGGGCACTGACTGGCTGGACAACTGAATGGCGGACTGAACTGAGGGAACACACGGGAAGGACAACATAACATCAATGACATGACAGTGAACGAGTAGAAACAGAGGGCTTAAATACACAGACTGATGAGGATGATAATGAGAGACCGGTGAGTACACAGCTGAACATAATCTGGCTATTGACACAAGACGAGCTGACACAGGAAAAGGCAAAGCTGAGGCTGGACCAGGCGAAGCTGAGGCTGGACCAGGCGAAGCAGAAGCCGAGGCCGGACCAGGCGAAGCTGAAGCTGAGGCTGAGGCCGGACCAGGCGAAGCTGAAGCTGAGGCTGAGGCCGGACCAGGCGAAGCTGAAGCTGAGGCTGATGCCGGACCAGGCGAAGCTGAAGCTGAGTCTGATGCCGGACCAGGCGAGGCGGCGGCTGAGTCTGATGCCGGACCAGGCGAGGCGGCGGCGCGGAAGCCTCTGGCTGAAGAGCGGCCGGGCCAGCGGGTGCGGAAACCCCTGGCTGAAGAGCGGCCGGGCCAGCGGGTGCGGAAACCCCTGGCTGAAGAGCGGCCGGGCCAGCGGGTGCGGAAACCCCTGGCTGAAGAGCGGCCGGGCCAGCGGGTGCGGAAACCCCTGGCTGAAGAGCGGCCGGGCCAGCGGGTGCGGAAACCCCTGGCTGAAGAGCGGCCGGGCCAGCGGGTGCGGAAACCCCTGGCTGAGGAGCAGGAGAGCTCACAGCTGGCTCTGGGTGCTGTGGCTGCAGGTCCGGGAACTGAACGGGATGGTGGACGGGCGACTGGGAGACAGGAGGCGACTGGACTACAGACTGAACAGGAGCAGACTGGACTGACTGGACTACAGACTGGACAGGGGCAGACTGGACTGACTGGACAGGGGCAGACTGGACTACAGACTGGACTGACTGGACTACAGACTGGACAGGAGCTGACTGGAGGGCAGGAGGAGACTGAACCACAGGGGACTGGAGGGCAGGTGAGTGAACTGCCTGGACTGAGGAGACTAACGGATAAACAGAGGTCGGTGAGGCTAATGGCTGAGCTGAGGTTGGTACAGCTGATGGCTGAGCTATAGACTGAGCTAATGATGTCATGGTTCGTTGTGTGGCAGGCAGGAGAAGGACCCAAGATGCAGATTCACAGACACGGGGATAAACTCAAAAAACACAGCTTTATTGCTGGCCACGAGAAGCAATACAAAATAAACTAAAACTGGGAAAACTAAAGCATGAGATGTACAAGGAACCGAACCACGGGGAGAATAACACACAACATGAGGGAGAACGCGACGCCGAACAGAGGGAGACGCAGACAGAAATACACAGAGGGTTAACGAGGAAAGTGGGAACACATGGGGAACACAGGTGACACTGATAATCATAACGAGACAGGGCGGGGTGAACTGAACATGACATGTACAGGCGTGAGAGTCAAAGTAAACAGGAAGTGCACAGAGGTTCAGACAGGAGGAGAGAGAGCACGGGGAAAACACAGACATAACGGGCTGGGGAAACATGAAACAACCACAAAGGGAGACGAGGGCTCATAAATACACAGAGGGCACACAGGGGGGGAGAGAGAGCACGGGGAGAACTTAGACATAATGGGCAGGGGAAACATGGAATAAAACATAAGGAGAGACGAGGGCTCACAGATACACAGAGGGGCACACAGGGGGTAAAAGCCATGAAGGGAAAACACTTAGGGAACAACACAACAGGGCAACTCAGAAAACATGGCCTAAATAAGGAACAAAATACAAACATACAAGAAAACTAAGAACACTGGGCCAACATGGCCCAGGACCATGACAGTACCCCCCCCCCCTCAAGGGCTGGCCCCCGACAGCCCAAACCCGAGAAACAAAACAAAAACAGAAAACAACCCACCCAGGGCGGGAGGCGGGGGACCAGGACGGAGGGACCAGAACGGGAAACAAAAACAAACAACAGAAGACACAGGAGCACATGACCACAGTCCAAATAAAGTTCAGGGGGCCGACCCAGAGCCCACAGGCACAAGAGTTCACGGGTCACACGGTCGGGGGGCCGACCAGGTGGGTGGCACAGGTGACAGAGCAGTTCAGGGGGCCGACCGCGCGGAAGGCAGCGGCGGCGGCGAAGGAGACGACGACGGAGCAGTTCAGGGGGCCGACCGCGCGGAAGGCAGCGGCGGCGGCTCTCCAGTCTCAGGCGTGCTGGCCATGGCCTGGTGGGCACAGGACCAGTCGAGGCAGGACCAGACGAGGCAGGACCAGACGGTGGCGATGCGGGGGCCGGAGCTGCGCCAGACGAAGACTCGGAGGCCGGAGCTGCGCCAGACGAAGACTCGGAGGCCGGAGCTGCGCCAGACGAAGACTCGGAGGCCGGAGCTGCAGCTGACGAAGCACGGGCTGGAGCTGCAGCTGACGAAGCACGGGCTGGAGCTGCACCAGGAGGAGCAGAAGCAGAAGGTGGCTGGATGGGCTCCTCGGGCCCTCCAGCAGACGTGGCATGAGGCTGGTGCGGTTCTCCTGAACCCCCAGCCGACGTGGAAGGTTGCTGGACGGGCTCCTCGGGCCCTCCAGCGGAGACGGGAGGCTGAACGGGCCCCTCGGACCCTCCAGCGGAGACGGGAGGCTGAACGGGCTCCTCGGGCCCCCCAGCTGATGAGGTAGATGGCGGCGTGGGAGCCGCGGAGTCCTGGATGAGCTCATCCGAGCTCCCAGCAGGAGCTGATGCAGAGCCAGGGAGATTTGGGACCCCTGGCTGAATGTTAAGCTGACCAGCGGACCGTGCTGCTATCGGGGACTGGGCTACTGGAGCTACTGGGGCCTGCGCTACAGGCGGCACTGGAGCTACTGGGGCCTGCGCTACAGGCGGCTCTGGAGCTACTGGGGCCTGCGCTACAGGCGGCTCTGGAGCTACTGGGGCCTGCGCTACAGGCGGCTCTGGAGCTACTGGGGCCTGAACTGACACTGAACTGAGGGGGACACTGGACACTGAACTGAGGGGGACACGGGACACTGAACTGAGGGGGACACGGGACACTGAACTGAGGGGGACACGGGACACTGAACTGAGGGGGACACGGGACACTGAACTGAGGGGGACACGGGACACTGAACTGAGGGGGGCTGCGAGGGAGCTAACTGAGCTGTGGGGGGCTGCGAGGGAGCTGACTGAGCTGTGAAGGGCTGCGAGGGAGCTGACTGAGCTGTGAAGGGCTGCGAGGGAGCTGACTGAGCTGTGAAGGGCTGCGAGGGAGCTGACTGAGCTGTGAAGGGCTGCGAGGGAGCTGACTGAGCTGTGAAGGGCTGCGAGGGAGCTGACTGAGCTGGGAGTAGCTGCGATAGTTGGGGGGAAAGTGGAACTGGTGATTGAGTGGATGACTGTGCTAAGGGAGGCTGCGCTGGGGAAAACCGAGCTAAGGCTAACTGAGGAGGTAGCTGAGTGGCAGACTGAACTGAAGGAGACTGAAGTGGTGGTAGGGGTGAAAACGGAGCTTGTGGTGGAGTCAACGACTGTGCTAGCGAGGATACAGGAGACAGAGCTAGCGCTTCTGGCTGGGCAGCTAAGCGAAAAAACACAGCTCCGGAATAAACAGTCCCAGAGTCAGGAAACTCCTGTTTGTCCCTTCCACTCACCACAGCTGGCAACTCAGAAGTCTCGGTGTCTGGCTGTGGCGGTGGGTGTCGGCGGCGTGAACGCCGTTTTCTCCGGGATGGGGGAGGAGCTGAGCCGGGCCGCGAATCCTCCTCGGTGATAAGCCAGGGCTTCCAACGGAGCTCGTCCTCCCGATACGCCCGTAACACCTGCTGCCGCTCCTCTTCACCGAAGTCGCTGGCCTCCGGCATCTCCGTGCGCCACGTAGTGTAGACAGGCGGTGGCGAAGATGTAGAAGCCGATGAGAAGCGAACAGGCGGCGTAACGGTGGTGAGCCCCATGGTCCCGATCTTGACCGTTTCCGGTTCTTTCTGGGACAGCTGCCCCGGACGGATGCCCACGGCGGACACAAGAAAGTCCCGGATGTGGGGGCGCAGCGCGCCGAATAGCCACGGGAGCCCGGACACCATCCGCTGAAGACGGACGGCTACGGTCTCCCGGTATTCGCCTCTAGGTAGCGTCGCCCATTCCTCACAGTGGTATTCCACCGTGTAGACCAAGTCGTCCTGGAGGTCCGCGGAGGGGTTGTGAACTGCTGGGTCCATGTCGCGGTCGCGTTCTTCTGTCATGGTTCGTTGTGTGGCAGGCAGGAGAAGGACCCAAGATGCAGATTCACAGACACGGGGATAAACTCAAAAAACACAGCTTTATTGCTGGCCACGAGAAGCAATACAAAATAAACTAAAACTGGGAAAACTAAAGCATGAGATGTACAAGGAACCGAACCACGGGGAGAATAACACACAACATGAGGGAGAACGCGACGCCGAACAGAGGGAGACGCAGACAGAAATACACAGAGGGTTAACGAGGAAAGTGGGAACACATGGGGAACACAGGTGACACTGATAATCATAACGAGACAGGGCGGGGTGAACTGAACATGACATGTACAGGCGTGAGAGTCACAAAGTAAACAGGAAGTGCACAGAGGTTCAGACAGGAGGAGAGAGAGCACGGGGAAAACACAGACATAACGGGCTGGGGAAACATGAAACAACCACAAAGGGAGACGAGGGCTCACAGATACACAGAGGGGCACACAGGGGGTAAAAGCCATGAAGGGAAAACACTTAGGGAACAACACAACAGGGCAACTCAGAAAACATGGCCTAAATAAGGAACAAAATACAAACATACAAGAAAACTAAGAACACTGGGCCAACATGGCCCAGGACCATGACAAATGAGGGAGATAAAGCTACAGCCTGGGCTAGTAAAGCTGGTGCCTGAGCAGGGGACACTTCAGCCAGCCTAACCAGGGATAAAGCTAGTGCGTGAAAGGCTGGATCAGGTGGTGGATGAAGTGGTGGGCTGATGAGTAAGCAGGCTAGCTCTTCCGAGCCTCTGGAGCATGAGGGCACTGGCTGGAGAGCCTCAGCTAGGCCTCTGGGATGGTCAGGTTGGATTCGGGCTGCCCTCAGCCTGGGTGCTGGGACAGGCACGGGAGGTGGCTGGACACCAGTCACCCCCACCTGAGAAACAGAAGCGGGTGTGGAGGTAGACTGGGTCGCAGCTGCCCTCCTCCTGGGAGCTGGCACTGGTGTGGGTGTAGACTGGGCCCTAGCCATCAGAGGAGGTGAAACGGCTGAAGGGGAAGGCCGAATCTGGGCTGCCGTGCTGGTGGGAAATGGCTGAGTAACGGGTGTGGAAATAGTGACGGTGTGTGTGTTACTGGCAGGTTAATTGGGGATTGTTCTGGTTTTTCTGCCACCACTATTTACAGTCTTTGGAGCAGAGCAGAAAAACTCTTCCCAGTCCACGTCCTCGTCTAGGAGGGAGACTCCCCATGAATCAGAAGTGAGTCTATTGTGTGTTTTAAGTGAATAATCAGATGGCGAGTGCGAAAAACAGTCACTGGAGCTCACCATCGGGAGTGGCTGAAAGTAGTCCGTTTTATGGCGGCGTGTGCGCCGCTTTCTCCGGGAAGAGGAAGCGGCCGGGGTAAACAGCAGAGCCTCTGGTGCGGTAGCCTCCGTTGAGCCGAGGTGTGAGGCGTAGCCGCTGTGCCGTGGCGATGGTGGAGGTCCGGCGAATGAGGCGGCGGGTGTGTGAGCGAGGAGCGAAGTGGCGAGAGAGGGAGCGGCCGAAGCACGGCGTGAAACGCCCACACTCCGCGGCAGATGCTCCGGTGCATGGGAGGTAGCAGGTGGGTGAACATAATCTGGCTAATGACACAAGACGAGCAGGAAAAGCAGGAAGTGAGCACATGGAAGTGGCAAAATAAACTGAACATGAACAAAACTGAAAACACTGGGTCACCGACCCAGGAACCCTGACAATGTCCAGGAGATATTTTATTAGATTCAGGTCAGGCAACCGTGGGGGTCAGCCAGTTCCTCCAGTAATAGCTGCATACCCTGGGCACATGCGGTTGGACATTGTTGTAGACCAGGAGGAACCCAGCAGCCATTGCACCAGCATCATTCATGGTGCTGGGCAAGAAGCACAGATCCCACTAGAGGATGTCAGGCCGTCAGGTCACCCTCATAAAGTCTGTTTCTAATTTTTTGGTTAGAGACAATTGTTTGGTAAGGACATTCTACGGCTCTGTTTAACTTACTCCTAGATTAATTGCCTGTCTGCTGGACCTTCATACACTTGAGACTGTGCTGGGAGACTAAGCAACCCTTATGGCAATGGGATGTAATAATGTGCCATTTTGGAAAAGTTGGACTACCTGCAGCCCATGTTTGAGTCAATAGTCTGTGCTTTTGAATGTGATGCAATCAGGAAGTTACAAGTGAGCACTTCTTAAATCCTCTCTTAATCACAGTGGCCTGACTGCTCAGCCTAGTTTCATGGCAAAACCCAAAACTGTCTCAAAAGCTGCCATGAAAAAAAACAAACAACAAAAAACATTTTATGTCCATGAATGACAAGGGTTTTGGGGGGGGGGGGGGGGGGGGGGGGTTAGTTTGTTTATGCTTTGTTTGTGTTTCCAGAGATCAACACCACATACACATCACATCATCTGCAGAATCTAGCTGTGTGTCTGCGAAGAGTGATTGGTCCAAAGAGCATAATCCAGACTTCAGTGATGAACCCGCAACCTTAGACAAAAAGTAAGAGACTGTTTCTGCTGAACTGAGTAATTATATTTATATAATTATATTTATATTTTAATTATATTTATATTTCTGACTTTACTGTGTATTTTTCTGGTCAGAATATTTTTTCCTTCATGTCCACAGAGAGAAGAGTCATGTTAGTGTGGAGGAGCAGCTGTCCTACTGTGCTTTGTGTCAGGACATCCTGAAGGATCCAGTCTCTACCAATTGTAGACACTGGTTCTGCAGACAAGGGAGAGACTCCTTGTGTCCACAGTTTGGATGCAGGTCCAGACTGCAGACCGCCAGTCAGAGAGGTTGTGCTCAAAGTACGACTGAACATCTAAAGCCTGGACTTCTTATTGTGATGGGTATTAAAGAGTTTTCTATCTATTTAGCATCATTGTTTTTCTTTCTTTTAGCAGATGTTGGTCTGCAGGAGGTATTAGATGAACATAAAATCAGTCTAAGGAGGAGATGTGAACATGTGACTGAAGGAAGTGATGAAACAGGAAGTGGGACTCTGCTCAACAGGATCTACACTGAACTTTACATCACAGAGGGACAGAGTGAAGAAGTTCATACCCAACATGAGGTGAGGCAGCTGGAGACAGCTTCCAAGACCATCAATGACACTCCAATCAGGTGCCAGGACATCTTTAAAGCTTTGGCTGACCAACAGAGACCCATTAGAGTTGTTCTAACAAATGGCATTGCCGGCATTGGAAAAACCTTCTCAGTACAGAAGTTCACTCTGGACTGGGGAGAAGGTTTGGAGAACCAAGACATCAGTGTGGTGATTCTGCTTTCATTCAGGGAGCTGAACATGATCACAGATGAGCAGTACAGTCTTCTAGAGCTGCTCCATGTTTTCCATCCAGCATTACAGAAGGTCACAGCAGAGAAGCTCGCTGTCTGTAAACTTTTGTTCATATTTGACGGCCTGGATGAAACCAGACTTTCATTGGATTTCACCAACAGGAAGCTTGTGTCTAATGTCACACAGAAGTCATCAGTCAGCGAGCTGCTGACAAACCTCATCGAGGGGAATCTGCTTCCCTTGGCTCTCGTCTGGATAACTTCCCGACCTGCAGCATCCAGTCAGATCCCTACTATATGTGTTGACAGGGTAACAGAAGTACGAGGTTTCACTGACGCCCAGAAGGAGGAGTACTTCACGAGCAGATTCAGTGATGAAGAGCTGTCCAGCAGAATCATCTCCCACATGAAGACATCCAGGAGCCTCCACATCATGTGTAGAATCCCTGTGTTCTGCTGGATCACTGCTACGGTTCTGGAGCACATGTTGACTACAGAGGAGAGAGGAGAGCTGCCCAAGACCCTGACTGACATGTACTCACACTTCCTGCTCGTTCAGACAAAGAGAAAGAAGCACAAATACCACGAGGGACATGAGACGAGTCCACAGGAGCTGATGCAGGCTGACAGGGATGTTCTCCTGAAGCTGGGGCGGCTGGCCTTTGAACATCTGGAGAAAGGAAACATCCTATTTTACCAAGAAGACCTGGAGCAGTGTGGTCTGAATGTCACAGAGGCCTCAGTGTACTCAGGCATTTGTACAGAGATCTTAAAAAGAGAGTGTGCGATCTTCAAGAAACCAGTCTACTGCTTTGTTCATCTGAGCATTCAGGAGTTTCTGGCTGCTGTCTACATGTTCCACTGTTACAGCAACAGGAAGGAAGAGGTGCTGGAGAAGTTTCTGAGGAATGATTTTCCAGATTTATTTACTGATGATTTTGATGATGGTATGCCCATCTATTTTCAAGAGGACTTTCTTTCCACTGTCATGCAGAAATCTCTCCAAAGTAAGAATGGCCAACTGGATCTATTTGTCCGCTTTCTTCATGGCCTGTCACTAGACTACAACCAGAGACTCTTAGGAGGTCTGCTCAATAAGATGGAGTACAGTCCAGAAATTATCCAGAGAGTCATCAATAATCTGAAGAAGATGAAGAGTGATAAAATCTCTCCTGATAGAAGTATCAACATCTTTCATTGTTTGATGGAGATGAATGACTTCTCAGTACATCAGGAGATCCAAGAGTTCCTGAAATCAGAAAACAGATCAGAGAAGGAACTATCTGACATCCATTGCTCAGCTCTGGCCTACATGCTCCAGATGTCAGAGGAGGTTCTGGATGACCTGGACCTGAATAAGTATAATACATCAAAGGAGGGACAACGAAGACTTATTCCAGCTATAAGAAACTGCAGAAAGGCACGGTAAGACCAGATATAGTTATCATCAAAAAATAATTTGTGCTCAAATCTATGTTCTAAAGTACCGATTACATGAGAGAAAGACTCATCCTGCAGAAATTGACAAGATCTTTTGACAGTACTTTTCTAGCTTCTCATGGTCATTCTGTCTGATTTCCTGCCTGCTAGAATAGCCACATTGCCACTGTCAGTCTTACATTGTCTGACCTACTTGCATCTTTGAGTAGTTCATGGTGGCCTATCTCATACCCAGGCGCTTGCAAAAGAGTTCATTATGGAAAATTCCCAGCATGAGATGATAGAAGAATAACAAAGTGATGGTTCAGGGCCACCTCATCCAGCCCTTGCAATACAAAAAGTACATTTTAAAGGCTAGTCTTAAAAGTAGAGAGGATCTCTGTCTTTCAAATTCAAATTATAGTTAGCTACCACAAGCGGAATAAGTAACTGATTTTAAGTAATGGTTCAGTTACAGCAATTTTAAATTGTGCTAATATTGAATCTGATGATGTTCAGTTAGTTTAATTTTAGTTTAATTTCTATACTGTTTGGACAACAGACTCTAAATGTTCCACTTATGTAGATGAAGCTGGAAATTTTTCAAGTGTTTCTCATCAAATGGAGGAAAACTCATTTGTCCACTTTATAACATGTGTGGTGATATATTTTCCATCACAGGCTTTCTAGCTGTGAACTCTCAGAAAGTCACTGTGAAATTGTCGCATCAGCTCTGAAGTCCAGTCCCTCCCATCTAACAGGGCTGGACCTGAGTGGAGCCAAACTCCCTGATTCAGCTTTGAAGCAGCTGTTTACTGGCCTAGAGAGTGCAAACTGTAGGCTGGAGACTCTAAGGTCAGTTCATCAAGACTGTTTTTTATTTTGAACATATTGTAATAATTTGAATGTCAATATTCAATTTAATTTCAATTCTGTTTTATTCACATAGTGCCAGATCACAACAATAGTGAACTCAAGCTGCTTTACATTAAAATATGAAGACCCATAGAGTCATCACAATATGTGTTTCATTCCCACTGAATGAAAAACTTGAAAACATGTTCCTATGATTTTTAGGCCCACATACAATAACCACAGTTTTATCTTAATTTAGAAGCAGTAAATTGGAGGTGATCCAGGTCCTTATACCTTTACATTTCTTCAGTTTAATTAATTGGTGTGTTTGTCTGTTTTTGTTGACAGATAGACAGATAAAGTTGAGTATCACCCCAACATAGCAATGCAAATGTATTCTATGCCTTCTAATAATACTGCCTAAGGGAAGAATGCATAATGCAAATACATTTGGTCCCATCACAGAACCAGGAGGAGCTCCATAATTAATGCCAATTATATGAGCCTTGAGGTTTGGGTGTCCAGGACTTGAATTTTAGTGGATGTAGGTGCATAGGTGCATAATTGAATTGAGTTTTGCAATTCCAGGACACACACACACATACACACACAAAAAATGACAAGAGACAGCTGAAGACCACTTGTTCCTGTAGCAGATGTGAAATACCTTCAAAATTGGCTCATCATGTGTGTTTTTTTTCTTGGTGTTTACTAGGGATGGGTATCGTTTAGGTTTTATCCGATACCGGTGCCAAATCGGTACTTTTGAAACGGTGCCGGTGCTCAAACCGGTGCTTAAAGAATGGAGAACACAAAATTGGTCCATAAACCTCTCATTTTCAGCTGTTTTTTGTAAAAAGATAACAATGTTAGCTTTTTCTGCAGCTATAGGGCATATATGGTATCGCTCTTGGCTGGAAGCAGTGCTTAAACAATGGAAAAAACACAAACTTTGTCCTCTCATGTTTAACTGTTTTCCACTTTTTCTTTGGTCATTTTAGCCTTTTTGGCCAGGGTGAAGGGAGTATCTGCCATCAAACAAGAGGACAGCCGCATGTAGCTATGATGATGTTTGCTAGTTCACCTTACATGCATTAATGTAATAACGTAGTTAGCCTACTCAACGTAAATTACACACGAACAACATTAAGCTACTCATGCAGAGAAGAACGGCTGCTGCCATCATCATCCGTCATCATTTCTGCTACACTGGCAGGGCTAGGGGCCAGGACTCTCCTCTTCGTGTTTTTGGGGGATGTTGCATAACAGGCAACCCACCCACAGTAGATGTGCTCAGTGTGAGGTCTCGCAGCAAGCTATCAAATACGGCGCATTTCTGGGCTTTTAAAAAAACCGCTATGCGTCGCCAGGTGTTTCATCGGATTTGAGGTGTTACCTCCTTTGACAGTATCACAGTATCAGCTTAAAGCACTTGTTGCAGGCTGCTGAGTTTGCATATTTTGCTGTGAAGTACAGCCAGACTTTTGACCGCTTCGCCTTGGACATTTTTAATCTGTAGCTCTGCTCTAAAAGAACGTACGTACCTGGGCCCGCCTACTATCCTCGGAAACGTAAAATGATTGGCTAGAAGTGTATCACAGCTCAGGAAAAAAAAGCACCGAAATAAAGCACCAAAATGTGCTCTGCTTTTCGGTCTGGTTGCTACCGTTTATGTCAGAACCGGTGCCATCATGGCACCGGACACCGGTACCCATCCCTAGTGTTTACACAGCGTTTTGCTTCTGAGCTGCAGTGGAGGCATAGTAACTGTGTTGATATGAACAGGTTATTGAATACTATACTGACATTTAGATGATGTGTGTAGAAGTCTGACATGACGATAATTATACACAATGATAGAACTAACAACACAGACCAAGTCACTACTCGTTTTAGAGATAGGTTTGTTCATCAGCACGTACTAATGTTGAGATGCACATTTAACACTTAAACACATCTGATTGGATTATAAATAATTCTTTATTCAGTTTATGGGATTGCAGTTTGTCAGACGTCAGCTGTGCTGCTTTGGTGTCCGCTCTCAAGTCCAACCACTCCCATCTGAAATATTTGGACTTGAGTCTCAACAAGCTGCAAGATTCAGGAGTGAAACACTTATGTGATTTTCTTCAGAGTCCACACTGCAGATTGGAGACTCTGAGGTCAGTTTACTTACCTCTCTCTCACTCACCCTTTCGCTCCCAATATATGATCTGAAAAAATTTTCTTTTCACAATGTATTCTAATATATTTTGAGGATGTCCGGTGAAATGCTAGCATTTATTTTATTTAATTCAGTGCAACATCACAGTAGTGTCTGATAATTTCATCATCATCATCATCATCATCATCATCATCATCATCATCGTTTATTTATATAGCACTTTTAAAACACACAAGGCTGACCAAAGTGCTGAACAACAGAAACATAATAGATACCATAAGAATAATAAATACGATAAAATAATAAACATAGCAAAAACAATAAGATACAAGTCAGTCAACCACTGAATCAAAAGCCAGTGAATGAAAATGCGTTTTCAATCTGGATTTAAAAGCCATCACTGATGTCGATTGCCTAATGTGAAGAGGAAGATTATTCCAAAGCTTAGGAGCCACAATAGAGAACGCTCGGTCTCCTCTCAGTTTCAACCGTGGTTTGGGGACTGAGAGCAACAGCTGCTCAGCTGACCGGAGCGAACGAGTGGGGACATAGGGCTACAGCAAATCAGACAGATTGCCAGACCATTTAAAGATTTAAAAACCAATAAAAGAACTTTAAAATGAATCCTAAATTCAATTGGAAGCCAGTGCAGGGAGGCCAGAACCGGAGTAATGTGCTCAAATTTCCTTTTACCAGATAAAAACCGTGCCGCAGCATTCTGTACTAGTTGCAGGCATGTCAGAGTGCCCGGTCCAACCCCTATTAAAAGGGAGTTACAATAATCCAAGCATGAGGTTATAAAAGCGTGGATAACAGTCTCCAAGTCACGCCTTGAAAGAAAAGGTTTAACCTTCGACAGACGCCTGAGTTGATAGAATGACGATTTCACCACCCCATTCATGTGGCCATCAAGGGTAAGTGCAGAGTCGATTTTTAACCCAAGATTGGTAATTGAGCTCTTCAGGTGAGGGGTCAGAGCAGCAAGGTCAACATCAGGGATATCAGAGGAACGATTCGGGCCAAACAGAATTACTTCCGTTTTACGTTCGTTAAAATTTAAAAAGTTTTGAGCCATCCATGACTTAACATCACTAAGGCAATCAAGCAGGAGTCTAATTTGGGAGCTATCAGAATGACTGAAAGGAAAATAAAGCTGGCAATCATCAGCATATAGATGAAATGAAACTTTATGTTTACGAAAGATCGCACCCAGTGGCAGGAGATACAATGAAAACAGTAATGGCCCAAGAATAGATCCCTGTGGTACACCCCATGGTAGAGGGGCCACAGAGGATGATGACGAGCCCAACTTAACACAGAAGCTCCTGTTTGAGAGGTATGATTTTATCCACAGGAGTGCAAAGCCAGAAATGCCCACACAATGCTGTAAACGAGAGATCAGCAGGTCATGATCCACTGTGTCAAATGCAGCAGTCATATCTAGTAGTATAAGCACTACGTGTTTACCACAGTCCGTCGCTACCAGAATATCGTTCATAACCTTTATGAGAGCTGTCTCTGTGCTATGAAACGTCCTAAAGCCGGACTGAAAAACTTCAAACATATGAGAGTTGTTTGGATAATCCATCAGCTGAGTGTGAACAACCTTTTCCAAGATCTTACTCAGAAAAGGAAGTTTAGAGATGGGTTTAAAATTTGACATTACTGAAATATCTGAGCCTGGCTTCTTAAGTAAGGGATGAATAACTGCATGCTTAAACTCACTTGGTACTTGACCTGACAAGAGGCTGGTATTGATTATGTTTAAAATATGTGGTCCAACAGTAGGAAACACCTCTTTCAGAAAACGCGGTGGAACGACATCATTCGGAGAACCACATGGTTTAGCACTTAACACAAGCTTCTCTAGTTCAGGTAGAACAATCGGTTGGAAAGCAATAAGCAAATTTAAACAGGGAACATGCACAGCCGGGCCAACAGAAGATAAAGTGGAGGGTCTCAAACTGGCAACCTTATCCACAAAGAAATTAAGAAACCTATTACACGTAACCTCTGAAGATTGCAAAAGAACATGATCCTCTGCATTCAGTACAGAATTAATGGTATTATACAGAACACAAGGGTTATGTGAATTAACAGCAATAAGTTGTGAAAAATAGGAGTTTTTGGCGGTCTTTACTGCCCTCTGATAAGCTTTCCAACTCGTCTTAAGAGCTTCCAGAGAAACGCACAGCCTGTCCTTTTTCCATCGTCTTTCACATCTCCTACATTCTCTTCTAATGGCTTGAGTAAAATCGGTTAGCCAAGGGCTGGCCTTGGGTTTACACTGCCTGAGTCTTAGAGGTGCAACAACATCAAGGGCAGATTTACAAACAGAGCCCAGATGAGAGAGTAATCCATCTACGGAGGACGACTCAGAGGGACTGGACACAAGTTGTTCAAATAGTGTTGAAAAATCCTCAGCAGTATCTGAGCCGAAGGTACGATAGCATTGCATAGGTGCAACCCGTTTAACAACAGGACTAAGAGGAACAACGTCAAATAAAATGGGCATATGGTCAGAGAATACAGCATCCTCCACATGTAAGTTACAGACAGATAACCCATATGATAACACCAAATCCAATGTGTGACCACGTTCTTGAGTGGCACCTTTAACAGATTGAACAAGATTAAAAGAATTCACCAGGTCCATGAATTCCTTAGCCAGGGGCTTCCCTGGGCAACAGACGTGTATATTAAAATCACCGAGTAGCAGGACCTGGTCATACCGGGATGCACAGTCAGCGAGAAACTCCGAAAACTCAGATAAAAACTCCTTGTTATATTTAGGAGGCCGATAAACTATTGCACACAGCAATGAAGGCGAGTGGCCAAGTTCACACAGGCAAAGTTCAAAGCTGGTGTGGCGTGTCCATGAGGATAGTTGCTTAAACTCAAAGTGTGATTTAAAAACAACAGCTAACCCCCCGCCATGACCAGAAGCTCTCGGAGCGCTAAAATAAGCACAGCTGGCGGGCAGCAGTTCAGAAAAAATGCTTAACTCACCGGGTGAACTCCAGGTTTCAGTCAAACAGAGGAAATCCAATGCATGGGAAGAAAAGAAATCCTTCAGGATGAAGGTCTTATTCGCCACCGATCTGGCATTTATTAAACCCAACCTGAGGGGAGCTGGTTCGGAGACCTCCGCGGCAGTGACAACCAGATCCACCAATCAAAGGTTTGATCGGTCCATTCCCCTCCAACACAGATGCCGAAGAGGGAATGATTTAACAGGGCTGCTCCCGATAGAGCCGACAACGGAGACCAACCAGGAATCCACAGGATCCAGTGTACGCGATGGTACCAAGAGTCGTGGAAAAGATTGACGAACAGAGCGTAGATCGTGAGGAAGCTAAGAAATCTGGATTCTCAGCTTAACGAGGCGACCTCCACGGGTACCCCGTCTCCTGCGTCATTTCCGCATATCTGGTGGCAGTGGTAGGGGATGCCAGCGCAATGGTACTGCTTCCAGGTAGGGAGGCAGAAAACCCTGGCTATCTTTACCAAACCAAACTGAAACTTTGGTGGATAAGCCGCTTTCCAATAAAGTCTGGCGATCATACGACAGTGTTGAACTGACATGTTGCACAACATTCGCTAAAAACAATACAATCAAACAAATAAAAAGGAGCGGTTGACGGCATGCCAAACACACAGGCGCCATCTTAAAACACATCCCCCATTAACACTGATTGATCAGCACACACACACACACACACACACACACACACACACACACACACACACACACACACTGACCTGTAAAAGCTGAGTTGACCATTTTTTTTTTTATTCTTTTTTTTTTTTTGCTAGCTTTATGGTGTTTGTTCCCTTACGTGTCTTTTCTGTCTTAGTCTTGTCTCTGTGTTTTGTCCTTAGTATCTCATTTGTAAAGTCGGTCTGGTCTGGTCCATGCTTGTTTACCTTTCTGTTCTTGTGTCAAGTTTGTAGGGTTGTGTCTGTGTCTCCATGTTAGTTATTTCCTGTTTTATTTTGACAGTTTTTTTTGTCCCTTTTTTAAAATTCAGTTTTACTTCCAGTGTCTTCTGATTGATCCCAATTGTCCTGCCACCTATTTCATCCTCCCTCATTATCTCGTGTCTCCCTCAGTTTATTGTCGTGTCCTCCTTCATGCTGTGTGCCTTGTGTGTTCGAATTTCCTCGGCTCTTGCCTTGCCCCAGTTTTGTATTTTGGTATTTTGTTCCTTTGAGTTCCAGCAATACAGCTGCCTATGTATTTGAACCGTGTCCCCTGTGTCCTATATACTGGGTCCAAAATTTGAAGCACAGTACTTCATGACACCACAAACTGATAATCAGTTAATCAAACGTATTTGATTAGAAGCATGTGACTTCTGCTCACCCTCTTCAATTTTTCGTCAGCAGTGATAACATACTTAGAGTGTTTTCACATCTATGCACCATACATTTGGTAATTTAATAATTACAGAGTTTTGGGAGGATTCTTATACAATAGCCACTTACAACTGGGCATACAGGTTATAGGTTGACTCAGGAGATCTGATTAGATTATAAATGATTTTATTTATATGTTTTACTTTTTATTCAGATTGTATCGTTGCGGTTTGTCAGTGATCAGCTGTGCTGCTCTGGTCTCTGCTCTCAAGTCCAACCCCTCTCATATGAAACATCTTGACCTGAGCTACAACAAGTTGCAGAATTTAGATGTGCAGCAGCTGTTGGGGCTTCTGAAGAGTCCACAGTGTAGACTGGATCTTAGGATCTGAGGTCAGTAGAAGGTTGGAGTGGTGCTCCAGTAATATTTTCCTAAACAGAGTTTTATGAAAGCAAAGACCCAGTGTTTCCTGCAAACCTGAAGCCTCCAATATATCCACTATCCTCTGCACATGTCCAAGCCATTGCTTGTTTTTTCAACACTATACAACTTGTCAGTTTCATCTCTGTCACAGTTCTGGAATCACTCTGACTAAAGCCTGCAAATCAGTGGCTCTTATTTCAGAGAACCAAAATTGCATTTAGTAACCATTTAATACTCATAGAGAGCACAAGTTCTGCCAAGTTCCAGGAAACATATTTATACATCTGTCTTGTCAGTGCTTTCAGTTCAGTAACAGCATCCATGTTTATTAGTCAGCTGATATTTCAGAATCAGATATGTTTATAAACTAGGGCTGTCAACGTTAACGCATCATCACGGTTAATGAGCTTAAAATTTTAACATGTTTAACCTATCTGGAGTGCAGAATGGACAAACTTTGGAGAAACTGCCCGAAATGCATTGACAGAGACATTTCAGGGATTTTGAGTTATTCCAGATGGGTTAATTGTGTTAAATATTTTAATCACGTTAATCGTGATGACGGATTAATCCGCATTAATGTTGACAGCCCTATTATGAACACATGAAGACTCTGTTTTAGTGGAACAACAGGAAATGGTCCACTCTTGCTCTGAACATTAATCAGGTCCCTGCTTCATATTGGACATTCTGCATTACTGACAGACAGGAGATGGTGATGACTGTCAATATCTGTAAACAATCAGTTAGAAAATATGTTGTTTTTTTCTGCAGAGTGAAGTCATTTTGGTAAACAAGACAGCGTGTGTGCCAAGAGAGGATAAGCTGTGTCTTGATGATGTTGAAGTAGCATTGCTCTGACTGGGCCATGTTACTGGGAGGTTGAGTGGAGAGCAGAGCTTCATCCAGAAGTGACTGACAGAGGAGTCATCACCTCACAGAAGCTGTTTCTTTCAGGTGAACATAGATAATCCATCACTAAAGTGTTTCAGGAGTCTCGTGATTTATTTCCACTGTGGACTTGAATGACATCTGCAGATTTGATGCTAAAAATCTCTGCAAGTGTGAGCATTTAGCTTACTAAGTTCAGTCCAACATGACTGAACTTCCTTTTAACATTCAGAGCTGAAAAGGAAGCTGGCTACACTACACAGCTCCTCCCCGACTCCTCTCCTGCTTTCTGCACTGGATGTGCTGTCTTACTGACTGACGGCTGATGAAGAGTCCCTATGGAAACACTTGATTCACATATCAATTCTGTTATAGTGGAAGGACTCATTCTTCAGTGTCTGACAGATGAATGGGACGATGTGCAGATGATTTTCAGTGCTGCAGAGTGAACTGCTCTGTGAACAACTCCACTATCAGACATGATGTAGAGTCCAGCATCACCCCTGTGTGTCCCTCTGGATCATTAGTGTATTTGAACTGTTCTGTCCTTGTACACACAGAGAGTCCTCCACCCCTTCTGTTTCACACTCACGCACCTACTCAATCTGTATTTTATTTCATCTTTTTATTCACGGATATTCTGCAGCCAGAATTAAACTACAGATCATGTCTGCTTAGGACATTTACAGAACAGCATTTACAACCATGTATACAGTGCAGAGGCAGCTTAGTTGGCTGTCAACCCTTGCAAAGTGTCTGCTTATCACTGTTTCTTTATGTTGTAATGTCACCCTGTGGAATGATTGAGAACTGCAGTTAATGTTCAATTTATATCTCATGCGGGCACTCTCCATGCGCAATGACCATTCTTTAATCAGGACAGGGTTATATTTGTGTCCCCCTATGACGGGAATAAGAGGCTTTTATCTAGGCTTTTAAGGTATGGACATTGAGGCTGTGGACAGCTACAGGTACCTTGGTGTTCATCTGAACAACAAACTGGACTGGACTCATAATTCAGACGCCCTCTACAGGTAAGGGCAGAGCAGGCTGTACCTGCTGCGGAGACTCAGGTCTTTTGGAGTGAAGAGCCCACTCCTGAAGACCTTCTATGACTCTGTGGTGGCCTCAGCCATCTTTTATGGTGTGGTCTGCTGGGGTGGCAACATCTCTGCTGGGATAGGAAGAGACTGAACTGGCTGATCTGCAGGGCCAGCTCTGTTCTAGGATGCGCTCTGGACCCAGTGGAGGTGGTGAGTGACAGGAGAATGGTGGCTAAGCTGTCATTCCTGTTGGACAACCTCTCCCACCCCATGCTAGAGACTCTGACAGTACTGAGGAGCTCCTTCAGTGGCAGGCTGCTGCACCCACGGTGTGGGACGGAGAGATTTTGCAGGTCTTTCCTCCCCACTGCTGTCAGACTCCACAACAAAGACTTTTGCTGCTGATCAAACACACACAAACCCACACATGTGCAATAAGACTAAGTGCAATACTCTTTTTTGACAAAGTTGTATTTTTACTCAGTTGTATATAGCATTTGTATTCTATTTTTATCCTATTGTATATGTCTGTGAAGGTTCTCAGTCATCCAGGTCATCGTAGTCAAAGGAGCTTGCAAAGAAAAGCGTCTGGACTTCTTTAAGTTACTTGAAGACGTTTCACCTCTTCAGTTCAGTTCAGTTCAGTTCATTTTTATTTCAAACATTTCAAACATGTGCCTTCACAATCATTACAAAATATCATTCCATTATTTGTTTGAAAAGGAGTAGGCTGAAGTATTTACTTATTTGTCCCTACCCCCTCAAGTTTTACCTCTCATTCATTTAATTTTTTTTTTTGTCTTAAATTAAACAAACAACATATGAAACATATAAACATATGAAGTAAAACAAAACATAACATACATAAATCAAAAACAAGAAATTAGCAAGCCCCACCACAGTATAGTTTCTTTCATATGAAAAATACAGAATGTGTATATTTGCAGATACACAAGTTATGGAAAAACAACAAACCAAAACAAAACAAAAAAACAACCAAAAAAGAACCGCAACACCATTACCAGCAACATTACCGTCCTGGGTTAACCCCGTTTTCTTCATTCTTATACTTATTTAAAATTAGGTTTTTATATTTTACTTTAAACTGTTTTATGTTTTGACTGTCTTTTATTTCTTCTGTTAGACTGTTCCATAATTTAACTCCTGCAATTGAGATTGACATAGTTCTTAAAGTTGTTCTAGCACTTTGTATTTTTAAATTCCATTTCCCTCTTAAGTTATACCCACCTTCTCTTTCTATGAACAATTTACAGATTTCTTTGGGAAGCAATTTATTTCTGACTTTATACATTATTTGCGCTGTTTTAAGCTTCACCAAGTCTTGGAATTTAATAGCTTGCATTTTGACAAAGAGTGCATTTGTATGGTCCCTGTACCCTACATTATTTATTAATCTAATGGCCCTTTTCTGTATTATAGTTATTGTTTGTGTGTTACTTTTGTATGTGTTTCCCCAGACCTCTACACAGTAGCTCATATATGGCAGTAGTAAAGCACAGTATAAAATGTGCAGTGCTTTCTGATCCAACATATGCTTTGCTTTTCCCAGGACGGCAATGCCCCGTGCCAATTTCCCCCGAACATAAGTAATGTGTGGCTTCCAACAGAGCTTGTGGTCAATGATCACCCCAAGAAATTTTATTTCATTTACTCTTTCTAAATATACATTGTCAACACATATTTCTACTTCGATGTTTTTCTTTTGGTTTCCAAACAACATAAATTTGGTTTTATCGAGATTCAATGATAATTTATTTATATCAAACCACTTCTTTAATATCGTTAATTCCTGTGTGATCATTTCCAAAACCTGTGGCAATTCCCCACCTGAACACAGTATATTTGTGTCATCTGCAAATATTACAAACTTTAAAATCTCCGATACTCTGCAGATATCATTTAAGTACATAATAAACATTTTTGGACCCAGTACTGAACCTTGAGGTACTCCACAAGCTATATCCATCAAATTAGATTTATATTCATTTATTTGTACATATTGTTGCCTATTCCCTACATAGCTTTTTAACCATTCCAAAACCACTCCCCTAAACCCGTACTTTTCCAGTTTTTTTAATAGAATTTCATGATTAACAGTATCAAACGCCTTCTTTAGATCTAAGAAAACTCCGAGCGCATACCTCTTATTATCCATACATTCCGTTATCTTTTCCATTAAATCTATCAGTGCCAAAGCTGTTGATCTGTTGTTTCTGAACCCATACTGACTATCTGTCATTAATTCATATTTTTACACAAAACTGTCAAATCTTTTTATGAAGAGTTTTTCCAGTATCTTAGAGAACTGGGAGAGTATTGACACTGGTCTATAGTTTGTAAAATGATGTCTTTCACCGGTTTTGTAAATGGGAATAACTTTAGCAACTTTCATTTTTTGTGGAAAAACTCCTTTTTGAAACGACAAGTTGAATATATATTTTAATGGTTTTACGATACCATCAATAACTGTCTTTACCGTTACCATATCAATATCATTCCAGTCTGTACTGGTTTTGTTCTTAAGTCCTCTAACCATGTCATAAATCTCTTTCTCTTCCACTGCTCTTAAAAACATTGAGCTACTATTCCTTTCAATATTTTCACCAGTGTCCCTTTCTATTCCATCAACCTTTATTTCTTCTGCCAGTTTTGGCCCTATGTTTACGAAGAATTCATTAAAGCCATTTACTATCTCCTCCATGTTATTAATACTTCTTGTCCCTTCTATAAAGTACCCAGGGTAATCATTATTCCTTGATTCATTTTTGATTATTCTGTTTAATACATTCCATATATCTCTTGTGTTATCTTTATTGTGTTCTAACCTTTTAATGTAATACTCTCTTTTACAGGATCTCATTATATTAGTTAATTTATTTTTGTAAGTTTTATACTTCATTTCAGTTTCTATTGTTCTCTTTTTTATGAATTCTTGATATAGGGTATTCTTTTTTTTGCTGGCATTTTGTAGTCCTTTTGTCATCCATGGTCTTCCTGCATAGTTGTGTTTCCTATTGATTTCAATTACTGGGCAGTTTTTATCAAGTAATGTGTTAAATGTTCTTAAAAATCCTTCGTAAGCTTTATTAACTTCTGTTTGTTCATATACAATATTCCAATCTTGCTTTAAAAGTTCATTTCTAAGACAATTTAAGGTCTTCTCTGTTCTTATTCTTTTGTAAATAATCTTATGTCCATCGTTGTTCACTTTATAATGGCAATTATACGATGCAAAGACTGGTAAATGGTCACTTATATCATTGATTAACAGCCCACTTTTTATCTTTCCTTCTATTATATTTGTAAATATATTATCTAATAGAGTTGCACAATGAGATGTTATTCTGGTCGGTCTTGTTATCAGTGGAAATAAACCTATGCTGTACATGGAATCAATAAATTCTTCTGTACTCTTATTATGATTTGGATTCAATAAGTCAATATTAAAGTCCCCACAAATAAACATTCTTTTCTGATTTATATTTGTAAATAAGTCCTCCATATTATCCTTAAATATCTCAATCTTAGATCCTGGTGTTCTATATATACAACTGACAATTAGGTTTTTCCTTTTTTCTATACTTATTTCCACTGATAAACATTCCATCACTCCATCAATAACAGTTGTCATTCTTCCCATTCTTTTGTACTTTAGGTTTTTATCAATGTAAAGTGCCACCCCACCTCCTTTCTTGTTGATCCTGTCTACATGAAGGAATTCATATCCATTTATTTTAAAGTCTTCTTCTTTTCCAGGAGTTATCCAGGTCTCCGATATGGCTATCACATTGAATGGCTGTTCAAACTGTGTTATGTAGTCTTTGATGGATTGAAAGTTTGCATATAAGCTTCGACTATTAAAGTGAACCATTGTTATACCCTGTTCTACCTTGAATTCCTTTTTAAGTTGCTCATTTGTATAATAATTGCATTCATTTGTCTTATTGTTAAAGAAATTACAATCAGGATCTATGTTGCTGTCATACATCAATGTCTTATTTTCAATATCTATATGAGTTGTTAGTTGAAAATTGTCAGACATCTGCGTTGGTTGTGCACTTGGACGGTCACATCATATTTAGCACTGCTTTGCATTTATCGGTTATATTTTTCTAGTTCCGTCATCTCTTTGATGACTAGAACCTTAGCCTGCTCTGGTGTTCCATTTAACTTAATGAATATTTTACAGTCTGACGTCCAAGTTGACTGTATTTTCTTCTGTTTTCTTAATATTCTTGCTTGTCTTGCAATGTCTGCATTTTTCTTGATTAGGTGTTCATTTAAATAAACATTTGTACCTTTTAGCTTTCTTCCTTGCTTGAGCAGTTCTTTTTTCTGTTTTCTATTAACAAAACGAATGATAATGGCAGGTATTTGATTTTTTCTCGGAAGAGGATGGCATCCCTCAATATTTTTACTGTCCATTTCTATACCTTTGCTTTTAAAGAAGGCCATTACCTGCTCTTCCAAAGAGCGTAGCTCTTGCTCGGGTGGCTCCCCTCTCTCTGCTGCTGCTACCCGTGCGTATGTCTGATGCTTGGTTTCCAGTCCTGTCACTATCACATCATTTACTCTTGAATATTGTTCCAGATCTGACACCCGTCCTTCCAGCATAGCAATCTCATCTGAGAAGCTTCTTCAGTTCTAAGGTCAAATGGTGGAGAGTTCCAGATATAAACCTAGTGGGAGTTTCCCCCCACAGAGGGACAAAAGGACCCCCTGATGATCCTCTAATCGCCTGAGTCAAGGTGTGAAACTGGGTGTGGGTCCCAATCAGCCAGAGTTTCGGGTGAGTTCATTGTGAAACCTGGCCTCACCTTATCATGCGAATTCCTGAGATCAGATGGCCCAGGATGTGAGTTAAGGCGTCTGGGAAGGGATCTCAAAACTGGATTATAGATGGAAGAGAGTTGGTGTCGTAAACCACCGCCTCTGTTCAAAGATGGTCGCTCACAGTGGACATAGATGGCTTCTTTCACTCCTCTTTCAAACCATCTGTCCTCTCTGTCCAAAATGTGAACATTGGCATCCTAGAAAGAGTGTCCTTTATCCTTAAGATGCAGATGGACTGCTGAGTCTTGTCCTGTGGAGGTGGCTCTTCTATGTTGTGCCATGCGCTTGTGAAGTGGCTGTTTGGTCTCTCCAATGTAGAGGTCTGGGCATTCGTCGCTGCAACACGCTCAGACAAAAACTGGTTCACAAGCGCATGGCACAACATAGAAGAGCCACCTCCACAGGACAAGACTCAGCAGTCCATCTGCATCTTAAGGATAAAGGTCACTCTTTCGAGTGTCTAATTAGTTCCCAGAACTCAAAAAAATTGAGGAAACTCGTTGCCTCAAAAAAATTGAGTAAAGCTTAGCTAAAAATGACTAAATTAGGACAACTTATTTGAGTACTCTGTACAAGCTCATTTGTTCCCAGAACTCAAGAAAATTGGATCAAGGTTACGTAAGATGACCAAGTTAGGGCAACTTACTCATTTTGAGTACACTGTACAGCCTTGTTAGTTCCCAGAACTCAAAAAAATTAAGGAAATTCGTTGCCTCAAAAAAACTAAGTAAAGCTTACTTAAGATGACTGTTAGAACAACTTACACATTGCAAGTCTGCAGTATTAAGAATAACTTGATATTTCTGGCTGTACAATACTAATTGTTTACCTACTGACAAACATTTCAAGTTCAACTAAATGAAAAAACAATTTGTGGTAACCTGAATATGATTAAAAATAATTAACAAAACTTTTTGTAATGATGTTAAAATCAGCCCAACTTTTATTTTCAAGCACAACAAAGTATAACAGCCAACATACTGGACACTGTTCTGCTGAACAACAAACAATTATATTGCCATCACTGTTATAATCTTACAATGAACAAAGTCTCAGGTGTAATTATTCTGAAAATAAGTTTAGGCCTACCACAAGTTTGTTTTGTGCTTACATTACTTATATAATCAAAATAAAATATTTGTTGTTCTGTCACAAGTGCAGTCTCTGATTTAAACAACACATTTGTTTTTCATTCCAACACATGAGCTGGAATGTTGTAATATTTTAAGGATGGCTTGTTTCCAGTTCAGGCATTACTGCCTGAATGACTGTCATGGATCGAGGTGATCCAAATGTAGGTGCAGAAGAAAGTCTTTAACTTCCCTTAAGTACAGTGGCAGTGGATGTGGGTTGGAGATGCAATGAGCTTGAACCTGCAGCACAGGTCACAGATGGTGACCACACCATCTGTGACGGAGGTCTCATCTCTCCTGTTGTCCTGCAAGCAAGCCATCATATTTTTTGGAACATGAACTTAATTGCTTTCTTAAAACATTTTTTTCTGCATTTGGTATAAAACAGACTCCAATTTACACAATCTCAGGCTCCCTCCCCACCGGCGAGGTGACATTCAATGTCCCAATTGTCAGTCTGGATAGCCGTGACCACCACCCAACAAACAATAATGTCATGAAAGCATCATTTTAAAAAGGGCTATGCAAACATGGCCAATAACTTTCATTCTAATGATGTGCAAAATGATTGACCCTCTAAACTAAGTTTGGGGGATGTGATCTTTCAAGAAATGCAGACCAAACTGTTGTTGTTTGTTTACTTACACAGCATGTCTTGTAGAATTAACTGGAGTCACCAGCAACAGCCTAGTGCAGTCATATCTCAAGTCTAATAACAGAAGACAGGAAAAGATCAGTAAAGAAACAACTTCCCCAAACCAAAGCACAAATAAAACAATAAGTAAAACAGGCTGATCTAAAGTATGATTAAAGTCCAGCCTGATTAATATAAATGTCACTGACAGTTGCTAATATATTGGAAAACAAAAATACTTACCACTGAGTTGATGTCTTTCTGTCCAACAACAGGAGTGCTGGTCCCGAGCCTCAAAGACAGTAAGAAGCAAGCAGAGGGAGAAAAAACAGAACATTTTTCAGAAACCGATTTGATCCTTAATGGCTGTGCAATTATTGTAACATAGAGTTTGCTTATGTTGTTAAATAAAGGCTAGATTTGGCATTAATAGATGCCACAGATGTTCAAAAGCTGCCACAAAGCATGAAAAAAATGGACGTCTCTGAAAACGTCGGAGCATTTTTGCAAATATGTGATGTCTTGATAAATCGAGGAGATATTTGAACTTTACACAGCTACATTCTTGCCTGAAAATATCTTAAAAGTAAACTTCCAGCTTACTTAGTTTTTCTAAGTTAAGACAACTCAAATAAATTGAGTTTATCAGCATTTTTGCATAAAAAGTACTGGTAACTTATTTAAATCGAGTTCTAATAACAAATTGATAAAAATTGAGTTCAGCCTATTTAATATTTTTAATTAAACACAATATTACATTTTACAGTGTAGTAAAAACAATTACTATTTTATAGGACAGTTATTTTACAGTTTTTATGTGTTGTAAGAGACACAAACAGCATTGTGTCCTATAGGCAGTACTAAAGCTTCATTGTTTAAAGAGATGTTCTTGATGTAAGGGTCTAAGTTGTCTCCACCTGCTACGGCGGCTGAGATCCAGGACTCTTCTAAGGACGTTTCACGACACTGTGGTGGCATCTCTTATTTTTTCTGCTGTGGTCTGCTGGAGTGTTGGAATGGCAGAGAGGGACAGGGGGAAACTTAATAAACTGGTCAAGAGGGCTAAGTCTGTCCTGGACTGTCCGCTGAAGTCCATTGAGCGGGTTGGGGAGGAGAGCATGTTATCTAAGCTAAAATCCATCATGGACAACACCATCCACCCCCTGCATGACACTGTATGAGTACTGAGCAGCTCATTCCGCAATAGACTTTTACACCCACAGTTTAGGAAAGAGCGCTACCGCAGGTCATTAGTAATAAACAGCCAGTGAGAGTGAGTGGATTTAAGAAAGTCAGTGACTCAGGTGTGTCGCTTGGTTTGTCATCTGTTTGTGAGACTGGAGGAGACGTAGAAATCCTTTGTTTTAAATCTTAGTTAGGAAGGTTCCTGTTTGAAAACAAGCACTTTTTGTGAGAAATGCAAGAAGTACATCTGCAGAAAGCACACAGTTACATTCTGTCCATCATGTGGACAAAATAGAAAATGTTGAGCATTGAGAAACTGAGAACGTTGGGCAAGTTCAAAAGAAATGTGTTTGTAAGAACGAAAAACCAAATTGTTCCTAAAATAGTTATGGAAAGTCTAACTGTTGTATGTCTGTGTTCTACATGTTTATCTAATGGAAAATAAAGTTGCTATTGTTTTATTGCAGTTTTTGGATAATTCTGAGTGGATTTACACAGTACGGGTCAAAATGACCTGCAACAAAATCAATGTCAATTGTTTGTTCTTCAACTTAATACAAGGGTTAATTTCCAAAACTTGCTTATGATCTTCAATTTGTAGCAGATCCACTATCACACAGCAGCTGGAGCAGTCTCCAATGGAGTCCACTGCTGCCACCTGTGGCCAAGTACCATAGCCTACTACTAGATTAATTTGTGACACATCTGCACCTGCTGCTATGATCACATTGAGTAGAGGCTGAGTGGCTGCACTAACCCCTGGTACATCCAGATCTACCCACAAACATGTTGACAGATACAATCCCGGCAATGTGGATTGTCAACACTGAAAACAATCAGTAAGCAAAGACAACAGGGATCATTTGTTTCTGTTTATGTAGCACCCACAACATTTGTAGTCGCCTTCTGCACAGGGGAAGTCCACACACACTGTGTGGTACCACTTTCCACAGAAGGTGCATTCAATCTGCAAGACTGAATGAGATTTTCAGAGTCATTGTCTGACTGTTTATTACTAATCACCCGCTGTACATTCACAGTAACTGCCATCTCCTTACAAATGATCATTAGGAGTAACCATACTGTATATAACAACCAACTCTACAATGTTTGTTCGCAGAGAAAAGACACAGGCAGACTACACTAACAACATGTGATGTTACAACACTAGTGAAATATTAGTGTCATTTCATTCTTTTCAAAGGTTTATTTGCATGACGCACAAACAGACACAATTGAAAGGTACAAATGTGCATGACACGAATTCAAATGTGGTGCAGATGTGTGTCACAGGTTGATCTGGCTGTAGGCTGTGGCACTTGGCCAGAGGTGGCGCTGGTTGACTCGACTCCATGTTAGTGCACAAAGTAAACAGCACGCTGTAGTTGTGAAGCAAAAACGCTGAATAGTTGGGTTGCGGTCACGTGGTTCTGATGACGTGCGGAGGCAGCGCGATTTTTGAGTGGAGGGCGGAAGTAAACATGGAGGACACTGTGGAGAGTCAGGAGAGCAGCTATTGTGCAACTTTAGACCCCGTTTCTCGGGAGAGATATAAACAGATAGTTAAAAAATATATCGGACGTGATCCGTATTCTTTGAAAATGTCCGAATACACCACAGAAGTAAAGGATTTGCCTACTATCGAGGCTGTGGATATCACCAACTACTTGGTCCTCCAGACTTCTTACTACACTAGGCAGCAAATGAAAGCTTTCAAGAGTCTGGAGGCGTACAATTTTTTTGTCAGCGGGTGGGTCCACAACCTTGGAACAAAACGTCTCCGTGATGGATACAGTTTGGTGTTTGCAAGGGTGAGTGTTTGTTCTTATATTGCTTTATCTTAAACACGCTAACAGTTAGCGGTAGCGGCTTTAACGTCAACAAACATGCCACATCCTTAGGACTTCGTTAGAGTGACAGTTGTTTGTTTCAAGGTAAACCATTCTCAGCGGTCTAACGAGACACCTCTGAAGACTTGGGTAATTGCAAAGGAGGATGGAGAAGTGATTGCAGCTCATTGCAATTGTATGGCAGGGTTAGTAGCCTAATTAAGTAGGATGTTATTGCAATGAGAACACACACATACACACACACACACATATACGCATAGGGCACTGCTAGCATTTTGCAGGTGTACTTCAGTAGTAGTGGGGAGAGAGTGTTTTCTTTTAGCTAAGAATTCATCAGCTAAGAATTTGTGTGATTGCCTTAGATCCCTCATGACACTCAGATGCATTTTTCAGATAGAGGGTAGAACTATTCAGTCATGTCATCACCTAGATAATGATTTCTCTATAGGCTGTTGAGAAAGAGTTAATGAATAAACATGTTACTTCAAATAAAGTGCCATTGCACATTAGTATTAGTAAGCTATGCATCATCAAAATGTACTGTAAATATTGCATTTCATGTTAAAAAGATTATGTGCTCTATTTCCAGACTATCAGAATCATGCTCGCACGTTGGAGCTGTTCTTTTTGCAGTTGAAGCTGGGGTGAAAATGAGAGCGACATGCACATCAGAGCAGTGCAAGTGGCTGATGCCATCTCATGTTAAAAAGGTAAGCCAAAAAGCAAAATGTAGGATAAAGAATGTTATATTGGGACTTCATGTGACAGTAGGATAAAATATCTTCCCCTATACTGCTACCTTGTCGTGGTGGGGAAGCTTGAGTGCCTCAATGACCCTGTAGGCTATACCGGCGGGGGCTTCAAGCTCCTGGTAGATCTAATCAAGCCGGGCAGGTTGCAGGTGAGGGGTCAGACAAAAGGCAGTACTTTAATAAATGAAGAGTTCTATTCCAAAACGCTATAACAGCATTTAAAAGCCATTTCCTTTTTCATGACTAACATAACCATGACTGCAGAACCGTATACTGTATATCACACCCTTCTCATGCATGCCTCAACACCCTAGCACTTGTTTTCTGCGCACACACACACCTGACTGCAGCACTTTATATATTCACATTTCTCATGCATTCCTCAATACTCACAACTCCTCACACCACATTTTCATCAACATGGAACTGCTTACTTTTCACTCCTTTTATACCCAGCACATGGCACCTCCATCCCCACCCAACATACACACACACACTTCACTGCCAACCAACCACTATACCCAGCCTAAAACACACATACTCACTCCACTGCCATCACTGTTCAATTTCGAATATTTTTGGAAACGAATATATAGCGTTTTGGAAAAGAGCTTTTTAAATTTTAATGATCTTCTTTGGCTTAATTTTTCCAGATTCCTGCTTGCCCAGTAACTCTGATTGACTTCTCTTCAGCAAAGTCAAAAAAACGAAAGCTTGAGTGTTCCATTGATGGCTGCACAAGTACACAAAAGGTTGGGAAATCACTTCCATGCCCAAGAGTGCAGAGAGATTCAGAGACATACTGTAGGTTTTTTGAGAGTTTAAGCAAAAACTGTCCAAGGAGTGCAGCACTGATGTCTAGGGAACCTTACCACAAAGAATTTGTCCCCCAGTCTAGCATGCTTCCTAAAACTGTGCCTGAGTACAGAACACCAGAGACACTGCAGCTCCCCCCCAAAGACCTTGAAGAGCTATGCCTGGACTTCCAGCTTGAAGAGCTCACCCTGTCCCAAGTCCAGGCTGTAGAGAGGGCGACTCGAAGTCAGAGTGCAAGCAGTATTTGGTTTAGGCAAAGAGCTGGACGCGTAACTGCCTCTAAGCTGAAACAAGTTCTTAAGACCAACCCCCAGCAACCATCAAAGAGCTTGATCAAGGCCATATGCTATCCAGAGGCATATAGGTTCACCACAGCTGCTACAAGGTATTTAGGGTTTGATGTAGGGTAAGGCAGAGTTAAGATTTGGGGTATGAAACTGTCCATAACTGTAACTAAAAAAGTGTTATGAAGATGGAGGTTAGTTATAGGCTTATACGGCTAGGGTTATACAGGGTAAGAACTAAGTATAGTTTAGGGTAATGGCATATTGTATAATACATCACTTTACTGTTTTACACATCCAATACTAAGTAATAATTTCCTTTTCATGTTTGGCATGTGTACTGTTTATAGTTATGGATGCAAACATGAAGCACAAGCCAGAGGAGCATATGAGAAGCTTATGAGCCAGGAGCATGCAGGCTTCTCATGTATGGACAGCGGTCTCTGGCTGAACCCCAAGTGGCCATACATGGGGTCCTCCCCTGATGGGATAGTCACTTGTGACTGTCATGGAACTGGCATCTGCGAGATTAAGGTATTGACTCTGTTGTAGTCAAGGCCATAGGTGTGACATCTTTCCATAAGAATCAGTGAACTGAGTAAAAATGCAGGAAATACCTTTTCTAATTTCTAATCTATTGTTCAATTAAGATAAGATGAGGCTTTATTGTCTGTGTCAAATAGACATTTGTTTTGGGCAATGAGAGATTATGATAACACAGACCACACCCATCATCTTTGCTTCTTCACTGTTTCATCAGATAAATCTTGATTGTTGTTCTCATCACTGTGATTTTAGTGCCCACACTCTCAGAAAGATGCGGTCAACCTGCGCATGCGTGCTGGGGAGAAGGGCTTCTGCCTCATCAGTGACGGGGATAATGTCACACTGGACCCTACTCATGACTACTACTATTACCAAATTCAGGCACAGCTTCACATTGCAAATGCAGAGTACTGTGACTTTGTTGTGTGGAACCGCAATGACATATTTGTTGAAAGGATTTTGCCTGACCTTGAGTTTTGGGATGATGCGATTCCTAAAGTTGAGTGTTTTTTTAGAAACAGTATACTCCCAGAAATACTGGGACAGCAAGTTACAAACATACATGTGTAATGTGATAAAAGGACGACAACATAATGACATTTTGAATATTGTTATGACCTGATGGTAGTCATTATGAGTTCTGGCTATTGTATTTGCTCTGACGTAGCATTAGAGCACAAATTGTCATTTAATTTTATTGTACATTTAATTGTGTCATTTAAGTGTTGTGTAACACTACACAATGATTAAATGCTATTGAGGCAGCATAATAATACATTGGTGGTTTATTTACAAGATTAGACTTTTAAACAAATAAACAAAATAGATTGCAAGCCATCTCACAGTATAATACTGTACAAACTGCCAGCACAATATGACAGTTGGAGAAAAATATTTCATTTGAAAACATTTACAGACTAATCAGGAGTCAGGACTTAGGTACTACTATTACTCTACCCTGTTCTACTTATCACCAGAGCCAAGCAGCAGATACTGGACACTACTCTTCCTCTCCACCCCCTTCTGTGAGCCGTGACAGTGACAAGACATTTAATTTTTTTTAACTGATTGATTACCACCCACCCCCCTTACTCCAGTGGGACAACAGACTCGGAGAGATTTGATAAGGCACAACAAATTACCCCAATCTTGTCGATCAATGCATGTGTCTCACCTGGCTTTGTGGACATGTTCTCTATTGGCATAGCCCTGCTCTGCAGAATTTGATATTTCCTCCTGACTAAACCTATGACTCGCTCAACATGGATACGCAAATTGGCTATTTTCCTTGTCTCTGCCACTTCATAGGCTGACAGCTGTTTTCTCCCTTTAGTGAATGCCGGTGTCTGTAGTGAAGCACAGTAAAACCCCACATTATCGCCAATATTGAACCCACGATCTGCAAGGACAATATCTCCAGGTAACAAGTTCTTTAGGAGGCCACTCTCTATTGTGATCTGCTTATCGCTAACTCTCCCTCCCCAGGCAGAAGATATGTAAGTGACGTAGCCTTGGGGGGCAACACCAATCAAAAATTTTACAGTGTGATGGTGCTTGTAGTTGGACCAAGTTTGAGCTTGTGCAAGAAGATTAGATGGTCTCTCAATAAAGACTTCAAAGCAATCAACAATCACAGCCACTTTACATCCAAATGCCTGTCTGAAACTCAGTGGCATCGTAGCTTGAAGAACATGTCGCTCTGGCCACTCAATTAGGAACTCTAACCTTTTATGAAGTATGTCAATTACTTTATGCCAAACTCTAGAAGCAGTGGACAGAGAAATATTGAACCTGAAAGCTAAATCTTTCAGGGGCAGATTTAGTCTCAGCCTCAGCAAAACTAGTATGAATTGTTCAAATTTGGACAACAAAGACATAGGTCCCGAGGTGATATAGGGCTCGCACAGTTCAAAAATCTGAATTAAAACTAAGAAGTTGGGGAGCCCTGTGTAGAACTTTGTCTTGTCTTCATTTTTTTCAAAAGCCTCCTGGCTGAACTGTGTGTCCAGAGCCTTGCTCCGAAGATCAACCAGCTCTGCTGTGTTCTGTCTCAAAACATCCTCCATCTTCTCGATGTCATCCATCGTCAGCTCTGTCTGGCATCCAGCATCCGCACAGCCTGCAATATAACAGTGGGGGAGCATAATCAGCATAATAGAGGCAACCTCAATTTTTACTCATTTTCACTGTAGGAGTTTTTTAGTGGGCTATTAGAATCTGGTGTAATGTGTTTAATTCACTATGTTAATTTAATGTAATTATTTTTTTTAATCAACAAAAAAACATGTTGCGTCTAAACAAAAAAATATATTTATATGTTTCTCACCACAGAAACCTTACATTACGGATATCTTTACTTATCTGTGAAAGGAGACTGTCTGGAATCTGGCAATATAAGAACCATAGCAGTGTACAAAAACCTGTGGTGTGTGCCTGACGGTAATAAGTGCCACTTTTTCTTTTTTTCTGAATAAAATGGTATGGATTTACTCTGTGATTAAAAAATCACAAACATGTAATATGTAACTTGGACCATAATCATTACAGAAAATGGCATCTTTTTCTCTTTGACATGATTCTTGTTTGTTTTACATCTGTCCACAATGGACGATCTGATTTCCTCGTGTCAGCATTGTTCCCACATCATCATAATTAATGTTGTTCCAGGTTCAACATTGCAAGTGACCAATCACCTTCTTGTGACGTCATTCCTTTGCGACTTCGAAATACCCGCCTTCGAGTATTTCGAAATACAAGTGAAGAAGCGAAAAACCGCCGCCTGTCCGCCGAATTTGAAGTCAATTTAGGATACTTTCCTTTAATAAACGGTAAGCATTATACATATGTTCCTCACTTGGCTTGCTGTTTGTTTGCTAGCGATAGGCTACTTGACAACAGCATTAGCTAACCAGTGTTCTCTAGACCAGCGTTCCCCAACTTTTTGGGTGTTTCGTGGCCCGGGGGTTGGGTCAGGCAAAATTGCAGTAGCTTCCCTGATCATTTTACAAACATAAGTGAAGAGAATCTGGACTAAAAGGCCTAGACTTATGGTTGTGTGCTGAATCTATGAATCAAACTATCACCTGGAAACATAATTAACTGGTCCATAGCTGTGAAACTGGACATGAGTTCTTGATTCTATGGAGATTAACAGTAATCCAGAAATTTACAAATTTGTCCCAGGGACATCGCGTAGATGTTGTCCCTGACGCACTGCGTTAACCAGTATTCATTTCCCTTATTCACACTTGTTGTAAGAGATGATCATGGGCATGGAGTCCCTGTGGCCTATGCTATTGTCAGCAACGAAAGTCAGAAAACCCTGGAAACTGTTCTTGGAATAGTTTGTGAGCATTTCCCAACTTCCCCGAGGTAAATAATACATTGACAGCTATTAATTTTGAAATAATTCCTTTTCAAAAAAATTATAACATGCCAGAATCTAATGCTATAGCTGCAGCATGGGCTGCAAAAAACTTTCCTTTCCAGTTGTTAAAGTTATTCCTATAGGCTGTATGCAGTATTTTATATATCTACTTGTGAGTTGAAATGTTTAATTTGGCATTGAAGTGGTGCTTTGAGATAGCAAAAACATTTTCATACTGTTTAATCTCATTTAGTGTTTTCTTTTTTTCTGTAGAGCATTTATGGTTGACAAAGACTTTGCGGAAATAAATGCTTTGCAGAAGGTTTTTCCAGAGTCAGCTATCCTTCTATGCTGGTACCATGTCTTGCAGGTAAACCACATTGTTTTCTTTTCACGTTGTCTAAGATGCACCTGAAACACATTTTTACAACAGGGTCCTGTTGTTATGATTTGCCTCATTGTGATATTCACCTACTCAGGTTAATGAATATAAAGGGATAAAATGTTGAGTGACTATGTCCATCCATTTAAGACCACAGTGCACTCATCTTCTGGTGGCTGCTTCCCAAAGCTCTTTTTGACATTTAAAAATATGTTTGCCTGGTTGATTTCTGTAATGCACAGGTCCTCTTGTCCAGTGAGTGACAAAGTTATTTTTGGACGTCAGCTTTCTTTTATGCTTTTTGTACAGCTGCTCCTCTGTCTCTCTCTCCAGATTAACTTTTTTTCTCTTACATTCACAGGCTGTTAATCGATGGCTTTCAAAATCAGAGTCCGGGGTCCATGGGCTTTCTAACACCCAAAAGAGAAATGAAATCATTTCTTTCTTTTGTAAGCTGAAAGCTTGCACATCTGTAAGTGTAATTTGTCTATTTCACATTTTGATTTCTTGATTACACTAAGAGCATAATAACTTTCAGTTGCTAAAAAAAGTTACAGAGAGATACAAAATAGATTTTTGAAACAATTTCTAAAACTGGCTTTTTATCTTGCTTATCAAAACAAGTGCTTAAGCTGTGCAGAACATCATTGTGTCACCCACTGTGCAGTAGAACTTGTGAGTGGGATTCTTTCACAGAGATGCTGAAACCAAATATGCTTATAGGTTTAGTGTTCCTTCTTAGCCATTGTAAGGGAAGAAATAATTGCTTCTTAATACAAAAACACGACATATTATTAATAACTTAAAATTCTTAATGTTATTCAATAAAAGGAAAAGGGCTTCAATACATAATATTAAAGATTTCAATAGGTCTGTTAAATGGATTGAAATATATTCTGTTGCATCCAATTCTCTTAGGAGGACGACTTTAAAGCCACATCAGCAGAGTTCTGCCAGACATTTAAGCAATACCCTTTGGTGTGCCAGTATTTTCAGAAGCACTGGGAAGGCATTGGCCACATGTGGTGTGACTACGGCCGTCGCTTCAGTCATGCTCGTTCTGAAACAAACAATGTGATTGAAAGGTATGATTTATTATTTTGACCTCATTCAATTGTATTGCTGAAAAAAAGATATTATGCTTTAATCCAAGAGGCTAAACTGAGTAGGTTCGTCATGTCATTGCCAGAACAGGTTTTAGGCAAATCCTTTAAATTCTAGCAGCGTTTTTTATGTTATCACAACAAAAAACAGAGTAGGTGGATTTGCCTAAATCAGCTAAACCGGCACAGAGCATTCCTTTATAAAAGACGTGCGCAATAGGTATTCCAATTTTTAAAAAAATAATACAGTCTTGATTAAAACTTTAAATTCCTTCAATTACAGTTACTAATCATTTCAAATAACTGTTTTTCAGATTTTTCCACCGCCTGAAATACCAGTTTTTATCTGGCTACAAGAATAGGCGTCTGGATGATCTGATTGAAGTGCTCCTAGGGAAGGCCGACTACTTCTCAGTCATAAAAACCCTGCAAGATGTGGGCCGCATGAAAAACAGGTTTGCTGACACCTTGTCTCAAGTTTCAGACTCTGCTTCAAGACTGATGGAAAGTGGTTGGGCTCTTAAAATTACAGTCAAGAACAGCCATGGAGTTAATGCATATCAAGTCCCATCTGAGTCAAGAGAAGACATGGTGTATGATGTCTGCCCTGTTGAGTCCTACTGCAACTGTACATATGGCTTACGAGGACTTCTTTGCAAGCATCTAGTGTTACTTGCAAAATTAGCAGAGGCTGACAATGACATCTATCCAAACATGGAAACAGACCTTGGCAAGAATTGCAGTGAAAGAAAGGCATTACTTTGTACACTGTGAGGACTTGAAAGTGATAAAAATGCCAAGTTTGTTTGGAAATCTGTGTTTTTTTGCATCGGCTGAAACACTTCAGTGCACTTGTTGTACGTTCTCTCACTATAACACATGTGCTTGCCTGAAGGTGGCTTGTAGCCATTTTAAACAAATGAAAAACTCTCTGAAAAGTCCTCTATCAACTTTGAATGACACTCCTGTAGTTGAAAGCACAGACAAAAAATGCACAGAAGATGCAGTTGGAAAACTAAATGCTGTTTTAGACACAGTTAAACAGTGGGCATTCATTCCAGAGGGTATTACTGCAATGATAGATGAACTGCATACAAATGTCTTAAAAACAAAACAAGTAGGCAAAAGTATATGCCAATACGAAATAAAGACGACAGATAATGCACGCAAAATTAGGCCATTGTATTCTAGCAAGAAACGTTCGGCCAGCATCGACATTCCAACAGTCTGAAAATGAATGTGAACAGTCGATAACCACTGAAAGAGAGACATCCTCTGGAGAAAATGAAAACCTTTTGGAATACAAAACAAAAAAGAGAAGAGTTAAAGCTAAGTATATGCACAAGTAGACTTTTGTGTGACATTTCAAAGGGACTGCATCCATTACTTCTGTTTATTGAAACCTAAAGCTGAATAGCTGTCTTAACTTTCTGCCAAGGAACAGATGAAAAGAAATTGTTTGGTCTCTCAAGCAGTTGTTATTTATGTGTGTTATTCATTACTTTGGCTTGGTTGCTGTTTTTGATACAAATTCATCTGTGCCCATTGTAATATTTTCATATGTTACTATTTTTATATTGCTATGCATTATAAATAAAGGATTACTTATTACTATTAAAGGTCTGCATTTGTAATTGTTGGTATTATTTATAAAATATGCGCTCTTAAGTTTTTTGCTCCATAAAACGATACCTGTCACTTTTTGGACATAGAGTATCAGCTGTTGAGAATCCTGGCTTATACAAAATAGAAGTAAAAGGTTTCAACATCCAGCCTTTTTATGATTAAATACAAAGTGTAATAACAGAGTTATTGGGGTGTGATTTTGTTAATAGTTAGTCTTAAGTATAAGTTTAATAGTAATGAGTAAGAAAATATAGCCAGAATAATGGAATGAGACTAACACCTGACCTCACACTGAGATTTGGTATGAAGTGGCATGTTTGTGCTAATGCTGACATTGGGGCTCAGAGTTCCTCTGTGTGTATATATTTGTGAACGTTAACTTGGCTAATGTCCAAGGGTTTGACTGCTTTCCTGTTGGATTGTATCACAAAGAACAGGGATAAGAGCACCAGTGGCCGTGCACACCCTCATCTCTCTCCTTCACCCGATCATTAGTGTTGGAAACCGGCATTAGCTCAGAGTAGATTAGACTTCAGTATAGTGCAAGTGATTTGATTTTATGATTATTTGATTCAGTTTTTTCTGTGTTTAAGCTCAATTACTTTAATAAAATATGTTGAATTCAAACAAATAAATAAACAAATAAACTGTGGACATCACCCTTTTAAACCTTTCTGAAACAAGACAGGTAAAAACCAGTGTATAAAAGTTTACATAGGTATAAATAGCTCTAACACTTTACTCCAGCCTGGCGTCCACACATGTGGACATCACATTTTGGGTTATTTAGACCAAAATACTAAATCTTGATCAACAAGTGCCTGATATACAGTTATGAGGACATTATACTGCAACTGTTCTATCGCAATTTCAAATTAATGTCCTCATATGTGGCTCTCATTTTTCTCAGAAACAAAAATTAGGTAAAAAAAACCAAAACCTGGTAATTCTTTCTTTTTACATTCATCGGGTTCCAATCGGCCCAAATATCAAAGAGAAATTAAAAATGCATGCCATGGAAGATTTCGGGTCTTAGGGGGTTAAAATGACCAGACCCCTCCGGCCTGTTTTCCAGGCCACTAAATTAAACCCAGTCAATTACCAATTGAACAGAATAAAAACCTACGAGGTCCACTAATAGTCCAAAAGTCCAAATCTTTAATAGAAAAGACAGGCAGAACTCAAACAAACAATAATCCAAACGAGGAGCATATATACACACTGGAAAGTAAATAATTATAAGTTATTAAATCAGACTAATTAAATACAGTAAAACTAATAAGGGAAGACGAACACACGGGAAATAAAAATAACAGTGTAAACATACCAAAACTCAAAATAAAACAGGAAAGCTACTACAAACTGAGTGTGACACAATTACATTCATATTGAAACATATGTGATAATTTTCTTTCTTTGTAGCATTTTTAAGATATGTGTTAGAACAGTCATTATGCTGTTTGGATTAGGAACCAATCATTTTTGCCAAATAGTTAACACAAACTTAGAACAACAATGAACAATTTTCAAGATTCTGATTTACAGAACAAACAAAAGTCACAAAATGTTAGAGATTTTCTACATTATACATTATAACCAAATCTCTATAATACAATATAATCAAGTGTGCTTTATATTCTAACCAAGTATGCCTTATATTTTGTGTGTTCATATATTTTCACATAACCAAGCTTATTGTTAAAGAGAACATAATGCATTCCTTACCTTAGTGTGTGATGTCAGATAAGCATGATATACTTCTGCATTGTTATTTTCAGTATGTGTGCAAGGTCAGATAAGCTGAGATAATGCCTGACCTCTCCCTTTTCAGTTAAAAGAGGAAGTACTATGTAACTTACTTTCACTATAAATAAAGAACCAAGCCTGCGCTCAGTGTGTGTGTCTTCTCAGAGACATTCACCCGTGCGCACGTTTTCTAATTACTCTCTGAGTCGGTCTGCAGTTGTCTCATTTCTCTTACTTGTGTTTGAACAAATGTCTACCCCTGACACAAAAGGTTTCATTATTTAAGAGACAAGATCAAGTTTTTCACACAGGAATGAAATGACAGAATCCAGTGCAGCGGGGCCAAAGGTGTGTGTCAGCAAACTGAAGGTTGAGGAATCAGTCAGCTCATGTTTAAGATTGTGTTGGATTTTGAGAAGAGTCTGTCTGTTATTAGAAAGTAAGATTAACAATGTTACACCAATAACCCAAATACGGGGAAATGACAAATAATACCAAAAAAGATACAACTTTCATATTGTTTTACTAACTTACTTTGTCATATCAGCACTTGAATGGTCGATGCCTTTACAGACCATGTCTGTTGTGACATCGCAGGCCGATCTTCCGGCAAACCCGAGGGCTAGCTCCCCAGCCTCCTCTTCACTCAGAACACTAAACACTGTTACTTTAGTTTTGGCCTTCTTAGGCCTGTCAAGAATCATTGCGGGCAGTTTGGCTTTACGGCCCTAAAAAAGAAAAAGTGCAAACACCAAAAGAGCAGAGAGAGACACACACACGCGCACAAAGTTAAATGCTTTTGTTTACATGGTGTAATTGTGTATATGTTGCAGCAAATGCACAATTTCCAGCCACATTGTCACTTCATTGATACGAGTAACCCGGATTTATTTCAGGTGACATCAAAATCACGAAATGTATACCTACCCCAATCAAACCTCTGAAAACATGAACTGACATGTTCTCTGCGTTGATTCTGCGCTTGATCTCGTCTTGTTATTGTGTAGGTTTTCTTTTTTGAGCTTGGTACAGATAAGCGACCATGCACTCTGTAAACTGTACTAGTTCCTTCTGAATCAGTTTGGAATTCTGTATCTGCATCGATCCTGTCAACATCATCAGCAGCAGCATTATCTGTACTCAGACTTGTGCCGTATACTTCTGCTTCTTTTTCGTTGTCTTCAGTCTGTGTACCTTCATCTCTTTCAGTCTGTGTACCTTCATCTCTGACTGTCAGTCTTCCTATCTCACTGTTACTTGTCGATTTGCTGCAGATGTTCTCTCCCTTAGGAACTTTTCCTTTGTCATTCGCTGCCTGATGCTTTCCCTGATGACATTCTTCACTGGCTACTTCTATTGCTCCTCCTGTATAGCCACCCACTATGCTGCACAACTCCTTTCCCTCTGCTGTGCTGCACTGTGCTGTTACATAAAGAAGAATGATATAAACAGCACTATATCAATTTAATTGTGAAGGGAAATCCCCACACTACGACACAGTTATGTCTAAAATAGTTTTGTGTAAAAACTGGATCTTGAAACGTCCACTTTAATTACACAGTCCTGGTGTGCAAAGGCAAAATTACGAAAAAAAATTTTCACTTTAAACATTTTTGGACATTGTTTAGTTATATTGTGACTTACTCTCACAGAAGATACAGATGCCACAAACAGACTTTGAACAACGCATGTGCTTGTATGCACCACATTTCTGGCACTGCACCTGTGAATTAAAAAAAAAAGAAGAAGAAGAAATAAACAAACAAAAAACAAATGAACAAAGTCCATTAAATAAACAATCTATATGGCTAAGGACATGTCATAGTGTACCCGGTCTTTGGCTGCAATCACACACCAGCACTGACTGCACTTCCTAGTTCGATCTGCAAAATATAATTTGTTTAAGTACAAGTTACATTTTCCAATGTTAGAGAAAAAGAAGGCAGCTAATTTTATCTTTACCTATTGAGGAAAATAAGTAGTGGCAAAGTCGGGACCTGAGCTTTGTGATTTCAGTGTTGTACTCCTCCACTTGTGTTTTACCGTCAATGAGAGATTGGGCAAACTAATAATTGACGAAGAAGAAGAAAAAAAAAAAAAAAAAAAGAACAAAAAGAATTAGATTAACAAAGAAATGTTTGTTTGTTTTTAACCCCCCCCGAGGAAAAAAAAAAAAAAAAACAGAGCAACCAAAGCAAAGCATTACTGCTGAAATGGTTCAATCTACAAAAAAAATTGAGATTTTACCATCCTGCCTCTAAGGCTTTAAAAACTGAATAGGCAAAAATGTAAACATTACTTATATAGGTTAAAGCTATAGTTTTCAGTACCATTATGACATGCACTCCACATGAGTTCCCATCCTGTTGATGTGGGTGGCTCACATGTGACAACATGTCCACTCTCCAGCGCAGCCTCTTGCTGAAGCAAATGAGCTGAGAGATCGCAGTTATTACAAATAAAAAGCATATAGAGAAATCAATAACCACGTTCGGTAATGATTTCAATTAAATTAAATATGTTATGTTAAATATGTTAATTAATTACCTCCAGTTTTTCAACACCGCACTTTTTCTGACCTCCGACTCGCCAAATGAATTCATATAGACTATGGTCCTCTTGGGTATGTCACAAAACTGTTTTGTAAAAAGATGGATATGGTAGGCTTGGGCCTTGAGCTTTCCTAATGAGGGACACTGAAAAGTATCATGCACTAGAGAGAGTGCAAAATCTGTGCAACTTACAAACAAGGTCCAGTGGCTGCCGTTTTCCAGACAGGCTCCAATCAATTTCTCATACATCTGAAAGATGTTTTTCTGGAAATAAAAATAATGTGACAAGTATGTTTTTCTGTCAAGAATGACACTGCAAAACTGCAAAAGCTTGTCAGGTGAGACTTGTAATTAATTCTGCAGATACACAAACATATAGAAAGTGTCATTTTTGGTTTACATTAATTAATTTCTATAGTGTGTACAAAACAAATCAAGACCACAGACTCAACACGCACCACTCAATTTTTGGTGTTCTTTATCAGTTGGCCAAGACAGAAATGTTTTAATCTGTGTGCATTGCTTTTGAACAAGTCTTTACACAGAAAAGGTTTCAGAAAGGTATTTTTCAGGTTCTTCTGACAAGGCTTCAATTTTGGAAAATGCTGTTTGTTTATAGTGGCAACTTATAAACCCTTTGTGATAAGAACATAGTTACCACAGTCCAAGTCATACCTTCAAAAAGTATGCACTTTGTGCTCTTGTGGACCCATCCAAAATTTTTCCAGTGATTTGGCTTGGTATTGGATAAATGTGAGGGAAATTCTATAAAAATAACATAAATACACCTATGTTTTCAAATACATTACAAAAAACGTAAACATGCTATGTCATTATGATCAAACAAGCTTTTCAACATACCTCACACTGCAAATAGATTAGGCCATCTATTACCTTATAAAACAAATAAATAAATACATATAAATAAAAACAGAACTAAGGAATACGATTCATTAAGTAAATTGTACAATAAAGTGTATTTAAAGCAGAATTTAACATTAGTTTTATGACAACATAAAAGGATTTTTATGTCAAGAGGTACCTCATCTGAAATGTTAGTCTGGTCAAACAGGGATTTCAAACTTGAAATACCAATAGAGTTTGGTCCAGCTACTCCCACAAGGTAATCTGTGAGAAAGCATATGCTGTAGTCAACAGATATCATTTTCTTTTTGCATGCTGCAACCATCATCCATTTCAGTCTTCTAGGAGCTTTGTCTGGTTGTAGTTCTTTTTTCTCCTCCTCTCCCCTCATCTATTAATTAAATTGTTTTCTGACCTTCCTAACTGTTTCCGACCTGTCTTCCCAATGTGATGTTTAAGCAATATATGTATGGTCAGAAGGGGGTGAAATTTTCATTGCAGTTGTACGTGTAACATTGCATGTGATAATAAAAGGCTTGATTGGTTGATTATTCAACATGAGTTGACATTTACCTGACATTGTGAAGGAGTCACAGTTTCTGTAAGGGTGTAAGAACATAACATGTGGATTTGTTACACTTCTTTTTCACAAGTTAATAACAATCAATAATTTTCATTCCATTATTTACAAGCTATCACACGATGTCCCAGGGACAACATCTACACGATGTCCCAGGGACAACATTTACACGATGTCCCAGGGACAACATTTACACGATGTCCCAGGGACAACATTTACACGATGTCCCAGGGACAACATCTACACGATGTCCCAGGGCAACTTCTACATGATGTCCCAGGGACAACATTTACACAATGTCCCAGGGACAACATTTACGCGATGTCCCTGGGACAACATTTACGCGATGTACCAGGACAAATTTGTAAATTTCTGGATTACTGTTAATCTCCATAGAATCAAGAACTCATGTCCAGTTTCACAGCTATGGACCAGTTAATTATGTTTCCAGGTGATAGTTTGATTCATAGATTCAGCACACAACCATAAGTCTAGGCCTTTTAGTCCAGATTCTCTTCACTTATGTTTGTAAAATGATCAGGGAAGCTACTGCAATTTTGCCTGACCCAACCCCCGGGCCACGAAACACCCAAAAAGTTGGGGAACGCTGGTCTAGAGAACACTGGTTAGCTAATGCTGTCGTCAAGTAGCCTATCGCTAGCAAACAAACAGCAAGCCAAGTGAGGAACATATGTATAATGCTTACCGTTTATTAAAGGAAAGTATCCTAAATTGACTTCAAATTCGGCGGACAGGCGGCGGTTTTTCGCTTCTTCACTTGTATTTCGAAATAATCGAAGGCGGGTATTTCGAAGTCGCAAAGGAATGACGTCACAAGAAGGTGATTGGTCACTTGCAATGTTGAACCTGGAACAACATTAATTATGATGATGTGGGAACAATGCTGACACGAGGAAATCAGATCGTCCCAGCACGGACGAAGAGAATCTGGACTAAAAGGCCTAGACTTATGGTTATGACGATGACGACGACAAGAGTCTCCCGATCGTTTACTCTTGCTGTCCTGTGAACAACAACGGCGTGGTGTTACTTGTTTGCTGTTTTCGCGATCGCGTCGCGCATGAGGATATCACCAGGTAAACTCGCCACATTTTTAAACATTTTGTTGTTCAACAGCATCAAGACTGACGGAGTGTGTTTGAGACAACCTCACAAGTGTCACAGATGACACATTTGGCGTTTTTTTGCTGGTTTGTCGGTAGCAGCTCCTGAAACGCAAGACTGCCACACATCTGTTCGACCAACGCCAGTTGATCTAAACGCCAGTAGATCTGGAACACCGGCTAGGGTTTGTTTTTAGCCTATCACAGACTCCCGCCCGCTTGCCGCGCTTCCGCTTCCTCGCGCAACGCTTCCGATGTCCCCACCTCCGGCCACCGACATCAGGCAACGCCGAGGCTTCGAGGCCTGGTTCGCGGAGCAAGCAGAGTTCACGCAGCGTTTCCCGCAGCCCATCCTGGATGTCGTCAACCGGGTTATTTAGGTTGAAAAGTGTCTGGCTGTTGTATGCACGGACACCGACACCAATTGCGACGATATCCATACATAGTGCAAAATAAACACGCTACACACAAAAACGTAAACAATAAACAATGCAGCACCACTTTGGCTCCGGAGTGGCCGCTGCGTGCTACTGCCGCGCCGCGGCCAGAGTATGGAACGCCAGGACTGCCATAATGAATTAATTAAATACACCATTAAATAATTAATTAAATGTGGCAATAATTAATTAAAATTGGAATTAAATAATTAATTAAACAGTTATGACACATGTAATTAATTAATTATTGACACATTTAATTAATTATTTATGTATTTCACATTTTAATTAATTATTGACACATTTAATTAATTAATTATTGACACATTTAATTAATTATTTATGTATTTCACATTTTAATTAATTATTGACACATTTCATTAATTATTGACACATTTAATTAATTATTTAATGATATATTTATTTATTTCATTTTGGCAGTCCTGACGCCTGGCTCTCATCATGAAATAATTTTATCTGTCATCCTCACCCATCAAACTCAGGGGGCGGGGTTAACGCTGATCGAGTCAAAACCATTGCTTTGGCCTGGTGGCCATTGTTTCTAGCACACAACAACCGGCATGTGGAAGCTAACAGAACTGAGCTTTGAAAAACCCTGTTTGTGTGTTACCAAATACCGTTTTAATATTTTTTTAGCCGAGAATGTAGTGGTTTAATCTTCATGTGTCTGGTCGGTTTGTCAAGATACAGCCTCTTTGCAAAAGTGTTTCGATGATTTCGGAGATGTCTGCCCAGTCTCACGGCAAAGCGTGGGATAGACCCGCTCGCCTCGCAAGCAATCCCACCGACAAAGCGCAGGCCCCGGTACACAGCTGTAGTAACCCCCGCTGACTTCTTTTACTGAGGTTATATTTATCGGTGTTTTATTTCCTGATGTTCTTATGTGTCCTACGTGTTTCAGTCGCCAATTCTGAATTATAACTAACATTAAAAACATGTTTAAGGAGGAGAGAGAGCAAATAAATCTGTTTAACATCTGATCTTTGGGTTTTTGTTCAGTAATCAGCGTGACCTGTGTATAAACACATAAAAGAGATAACGTTGGTGTTTCCGTCATGTAGTAACTGCTGGCTTTAACTGTACAAAGGTTGTTCGACACTATGAAACACATACAGACTTCATGATGTTCGGCTAATATTTTTATTGTGAATATTAATCATGCTGACCTCGCTCTGTACACCACGCAGCGAGGTCAGCATATCCACGATATCCTCAGCTCCATGAGTTAACACAAAGTTTCCCAGCTGACTATCTAACTGCCAACTATTCCAGAGACGTGAAAATATACAGCATAAAGAAAAGTGTAAGAGACTCAGCAGCAGATTAGAATAACAGTTATACATTTAATAAATCACCAAATGAATCCAAGAAACGAGCAAACCTGTTCCGACAATTTGAATTTGTATTCCCTCAGCTGCAGACTCGCTGCTGTTTAAATGTTTGAAAAGGAAGATTAGATATAAAAAACGTCAAACATAGACTCAGTCTGCCTTCACATTTGATATGAGGCCAGCACGTATAGTGGCCTCAGCAGGCTATTACTGAAATACACGTGCTATATCATAAACTATGATATAAACAGGGAGGTCCTATTAACATGTTTAGTTTTAAAGGACACCTTCCTGCCTTTAGTCTCATTCATGAGCAGTATTAGTTTTCTTCTAACATCCAGAAGTCTGCACGATGTGTTTCATAGTTTGTAACAAGCCTTTGCCAGGTAAACATAACATGACCGAAAAAGCAAAAAAAAAGAAAAAAAAAAGAGAGAGAGAGAGAGAGAGTGTTGACATAAGAAGAGAAAATTCTCTCAATTATGGAGACAGGCAAATGGTTCATTTATGTTTGATGTGTGTTTATTCCTCCCTAAATATCGTCGGTGAAGTTCGCCATGCATGTCAGATTTTCCTGCGCATTTTTATACCTCTGCCAACAGAGAGAGAAAAAAAATCACATTCTAACAGACAGCTGGTGCTTAGAATACAGTTGAATAACTATTAAAAAACAGATGATATTTAGATGATAGTTCAGTCTAACACATGTGCCAGTGAACCATTAAACGTCTGTGAAACTATGCAGTTATGAAACGTAACTTTAACCTCAGCCAAACCGATTTGCTCAGTTGTAAATAAAACAGCGAAGTAAACGTGACCCGACAGACAGAACCTGAGTGAATGAAGTCCAGCGTTTAACCACTGAGAGCTAAAACTCAGCTGAGGTTTGAAAGCTGTGTGCCGGTGATTGGACATCAGCCGCTGATAAAGCTGTTCGCCTATAAAGTGCTCTGTAAGGAAACGAGCTCCAGCAGCTCTGCGCTCGGGGAAAACACTATATTTACTTATCTTGTGCAGAAAAATGCGCTGACATTGCGTTATATCGAGCACCGGCTGCCCAGTTAAACTGTGACTATCACCAGGTAACTAGGCGTGTTTCTTGAATTAGCAGCAGGTGTTAAACAGCTGACAGATGAGGAGGAGGATGCATGCAGGTAAACTGAGGGTCTGTTGAGCTGATCGCTGGTTTCGTGAGAAAAATGTCAGCTCGTTCTTTATGTTACAGAAGCACAGAGACACAAGACCAGGCGGAAAGAGACGATCGTTCGGTGAAAATGAGAATCTGCGAATGCAACATGTGGAACACGGAGAGTGGAATATGTAAACAAACCGGTTAACGTAGCCCCCTCGGTGCACTCTGCATGCTAATTGTTAGCAGAGCTAGTGAAATCTCTGAAAACATCTGAGCACTTTTGCAAACATGTTCTATGTTGACAACCTGACCAGACATACGTCGCGACATTCGCGGCTAAAACACTGTTAAAAGTGTAGCTGGTGACAGAAAAACGGGGTATTTTAAAACTACACCACCACCATTGCTGCTTGTGATTTGATCTGCATTCTGGGATAACTGGCTGCCCCAAGTCTACACAAGCAATCGATTTTCTAGGATCGACCTGTTTTGACTTACTTTGCACGGCAACCAATCAAATGTTAGAGAAGCTGCATGGGCAGCGTTAACCCCGCCCCCTGAGTTTGATGGGTGAGGCTGACAGATAAAATTATTTCATGACGAGAGCCAGGCGTCAGGACTGCCAAAATGAAATAAATAAATATATCATTAAATAATTAATTAAATGTGTCAATAATTAATTAAATGTGTCAATAATTAATTAAAATGTGAAATACATAAATAATTAATTAAATGTGTCAATAATTAATTAATTACATGTGTCATAACTATTTATTTAATTAATTAATTCCAATTTTAATTAATTATTGCCACATTTAATTAATTATTTAATGGTGTATTTAATTAATTCATTATGGCAGTCCTGGCGTTCCATACCAGAGTACCAGAGTGCAACAAAAGTAAAGTGCCAAATACATACCATAAAGAGAAACAAAATTAACACAGAGACACACAGCTTAGCTGTTGATGTGCAGCAATCAACACAATCTGTGAAGTGTGACAGAAAAATCACCCCTCCGACAGTCAAACCCATCTGTTCTCTGATTGGACGGTTAAATTTGTGATTGACATGACATTGGTCAATCAGCTGAAAGGAATAAAAACTAGAAAAATTTGCATTTCCTGCGAAAATGCTGTGGATGCCTTGTAGTGGAATCTACTGAAAAGAGCAGAAGAAGTAAAACTATGTGCTGAAAAGAGGTAAATAAACGCGTACTCAGCTCTGAAGCTTTGTCAAAGTTTGCTGTGTCTTTTTTAGATTTGGCGCCTATAATTCCTGACTGCTGCTCAGTTCGCTCATCTGATGGTTATGCTGATATTTTGCTATCATTATTTTCATCTACCTCTGATTTGACTGTACCTGACGACTGTTCTCTCTGTTCGGTTGATGGTTGTGCTAATATCCTGTTATCTGTTTGTTCTTTTATTCTTGATTCTGTTGCTCCCATCAAAATGAAGCGCCCTAGAACCTACTCTCATTGCTGGCTAAACGATACTACACGTGCCTTACGACGTGTCTGTCGCCGTGATGAGAGGAGGTGGAAAAAAGATAAACTTCAGGTTTCTTATGATATGTTACGGACCAGCTGCTCACAGTTTCAAACTGCTGCTAGAATGGCTAAGGCATCTTTTCTTTCCAAAGTCATTTTGGCTAATTGTCACAACCCCCGTATGCTATTTAAAATTTTTAATTCTGTTGTTAATCCCGGTCCTGATATGCCTTTACTGTATTCACAAGCTCTTTGTGAGCATTTTCAAATTCTTTTTTTTAGATAAGGTTTCATCCCTTAAGCTTTCCTCTTCGTCTACATCTTATCCTGTCTTTTCCTCTGAGTGTAATTCAACTTTTCATCAATTTGAGCCCGTGTCGCTTTCGACTCTGAAGCAGCTGGTTGATCAACTAAAAAACACCAATGCTGTGTTTGATATTCTCCCATCACGCATTGTTAAGGGCTGCTTTGATGTAATTGGACCGAGCATTCTGTTCTTAATGAATTTTTCTCTACTCTCTGGATCTGTCCCACTGGCCTTTAAGCATGCTGTAGTCCAGCCTATTCTGAAAAAGAAGAATCTTGATTGTTATGATCTTTTGAACTATCGACCAATCTCTAAGCTTCCGTTTCTGTCCAAGATCCTGGAGCGACTAGTTCTTTCTCAGCTTCAGGCATACTTAGACGCGAACAACATTGCAGAGAAATTTCAGTCTGCGTTTAAGCCACGGCACAGCACTGAAACGGCCTTGCTTAGAGTTCTCAATGACCTATTTGTAAGCACTGACTCTGGACGCTCTGTGGTCCTGGTTTTATTGGACCTTTCCTCTGCTTTATATATGGTTGATCATAACATTCTTCTACTAAGACTTGAGCATACTGTGGGTATAAGAGGCACTGCCCTCAACTGGTTTAAATCCTATCTTGCTGACAGGTCTTTTTCGGTTAATTTGGGCAACTTCTCATCTTCCTCGGTACCTGTACGCTGTGGTGTGCCTCAAGGATCTGTATTAGGCCCTATTCTCTTTTCGCTATATCTGCTCCCTCTTGGAGCAATTTTTGAGAAGTATAATATTGCCTTTCATTGCTATGCTGATGATATACAGATTTATTTTGAGATTACTGACGATCTTGCTATGTCTTTTCACTATTTTCATGAATGCATGCGTGAGGTTAAAGGTTGGTTCAAGAGTAATTCTCTTGTCCTGAACGAAAAGAAAACGGAGATCGTGGTGTTTGATAGTAAAATCCCCTGCGACCAACTGTGCGCTGCTCTGATGCCTTTTGCTAGCTCTCCTTCTGATTATGCCAGTAATTTGGGCATACTACTGGATAGCTCGCTTAAATTTGACAAGCAAGTGTCTGCTGTTGTGAGGTCTAGTTTTAATCAGCTGCGCCTCATTTCTAAGGCTAAGCGCTATATTCCGCACACTGACTTGGAAAAACTCATTCACGCATTCGTGACTTCCAGGTTGGACTACTGCAACTCTCTTTACATTGGCCTTTCCTCCACCCTTCTCGTTAGATTGCAGACTGTCCAGAATGCGGCGGCACGCCTTTTGACAGGTAGCAGGAAGTTTTCTTCCATCACTCCTGTTCTCGCTGGCTTGCACTGACTTCCAATTAAATACCGCATTCAATTTAAAATGTTACTTTTCACCTACAAAACCATTAATAACTTGGCACCAAGCTACCTCAATGAGCTTCTCAAGTTACACACTCCTGTCCGAGCACTTAGATCTGCTACCAGAATTCTTCTGGAAATACTATGATTTAGCAAAAATACTATGATTGAGCAGAAGTACTAAAATGTAGTAGAAGTACTTTGATTTAGCAGAAATACTATTATGGAGGAGTAATACTTTAACATGGGAGAAATATTGATACACAGACACACATACACAGAGCGTAAAGTGAACAGGAGCTGTTGAGAGTCTGGGCTTGGTATATGTAGGTCAGTTGAATTAGCTGCACCTGCTGTAGTCAGCCCTTACACACACAGACACAGAGAGAGGTATGAGTTTTCTTCAGTGTATTTCTGACATTCAGGATTCCCCTCGAACAAATGGCCATAATTTCCTAACCGTAGGGGCTAGAATGGACATTTAGACATCGTTTTGTTCAGAAGAGATGGGGGGAATCTTCAGGTCTTCATAATTCAGAGATAAAATATAAATTGTTAAAGATATATGACTTGTAAAACACTGTAACTAAGTAGAGGTGAAGCAAAAACTGCCTTGACATGCCCTCAAACAATGTTTTGTAACTCTAAATCTCTATGGAGCATCAAAATCATTCTTTCACCGTAAGAAACAGCAGGCTTTGGTAAACAGTCATGGAAATTTTCAGGGCTCTGTGGAAATCCATCAAAAAGATATGATGAGAGAAAAAAGTGCCTCATTTCCAGAGTTTTAAATCTGATGAAATCTGAGCGAAGAACAAATTTCCTACCCTCAAACAAGTGTAACTCATCTCAGAACGGTAATAGGTGAGAAATATATTCTTGAATTGTGAGCATCAGGAGTGTCTGAAGATATATTGGCACAAGCCTCATGTCTTAACTTCTAGTTGTGTGGATGCCTTTGAGGGCATCCACACAATTAGGTCAAAATTCGTACTCATACACAGCAAATTCTGGTTTTTGGAATAAACTCTCTGGGAGTTCAGATTAACTACATTTGAGTGTACATGCGTGACCATCGAATAAACTCTAGTGCAGAGTTAGAGTAACTCTTTTCTGGGAGTTGATTTTTCAACTCTTTATAGGAGTTAAAACTAAACTCTCATGGAGTAAAATTTCTACTACCATAAAGAGTAAAATGTAACTCATAACTAGAGTTCATTTTGATATTAACTCTTTTATAGTGTTACTCATCAAATGAAAAAAGGTTTTGGGTGACAATTACTACAAAAACACAATACTGATTATTATGAATGTATGAATTTTATTTATCAAAAGTATTGTGGAGGTATGTAACAACGACAGGAGAGGTCTCAGTGTCTCACTCCAACAACTTTATTAACTGACAGAACTTCACATATAGTCAGCGCCAAAATCTCCACCCCCACACTTCCCTTCAACTTGTGTGTGAGTGGAGCCACCTGGTGGTCCGCCACACATACCCCCCCTAGAACACACAGTCAGGTCTCCATTCAGTCCAGGACCCTGGGTCTAAGCAAACGACCCGCACGACTGAACCTGGGAGGGAGAGAACAGGCAGAGGAAGGTCCATCCTGTGAACGAGGCTGGTGAAGGCGAGCAGGAAAGGCAGGAGGAGGCTCAAACGTTGGTGGTCCGGGGGTAGTCCTGGGGGGAAAACCAGAGACTGTCAACCCCAGCACAGGAGGTCTGCCACGGCGAGGGGCCTGGGCCGGCACTACATCACTGTCCGGAAGAACATGTGCTGGTTTAAGTCTGTCAACACACACAGTCTCCCTTCGACCCCCAAAATCCAAAACAAAATGTTTCTGGCCCGGTTCAATAACCCTGAACGGGCCGTCATACAGCGGCCGCAGCGGTGTCCTGTGGGCATCGTGCCTGACAAAAACAAACTTAGCAGTCTCTAAAGTCTTTGGAACAAAGGTGTCAGGCACGCAATGGTGCACCGGACCAGGAACCCGAAGCGAGTGCAAAAGCGGGGTGAGAGAGAGCACCGATGGATCGAAGCAGGGAGGAGGATTTTCAGGCAAGAATTCTCCAGGCACGCGGAGGGGCTGACCAAACACTAGCTCAGCTGGGGAAGCGCCGAGATCCTCCTTAACCGCAGAGCGCAGCCCAAGCAAAACCCACGGGAGGCGGTCAACCCAATTGCCATCCTTTAAGGAGGCGCGAAAGGCAGCCTTCAGCGACCGGTGGAACCGTTCACACATCCCATTAGCCTGCGGGTTGTATGCGGTTGTGCGGTGGACTTTAGCCCCCAGTCCATCAGCCATGGCCGACCAAAGCTCGGAAATGAACTGGGGGCCTCTGTCTGACGTAATGTCCGCGGGTGGGCCGAAACGCGAGACCCAGGTCGACAAAAACGCCTTGGCCACCACTGCTGCGGTAGTGGACGCCAGGGGGACCGCCTCCGGCCACCTGGTGGTCCGGTCAACAACAGTCAAAAGGTGCGTAAAACCTTGTGACTGCGGCAAGGGACCCACCAGATCGACATGCACATGATCGAAACGTTTGCCGGGTATGAAGAACGGCTCCAGGGGCGCCTTGGTGTGTTTATGAACCTTCGCGCGCTGGCAGGGAATGCACGCCGACGCCCATTCCTTAACAGATTTGCGAAGGCCTGGCCAAACAAATTTAGAGCTGACCAGTTTAACAGAGGCCCGGACCCCTGGATGAGAGAGAGCATGTACCGAGTCAAAAACTTGACGACGCCAGGAAGCGGGAACCACAGGGCGAGGGCGGCCGGTGGAAACGTCACAGACGAGGAGGGGACCACCGTCCTGCACGGGTCTGTCCTCCAGTATGAGGCCCGTCTGGGTGGATTTAAGCGCGAGGATGTCAGAGTCACCGCTCTGATCGGCAGCCATGGCGGAGTAGTCTATGCCGAGAAAGACGGGAGAAACCAGCGCACGGGACAAACAGTCAGCCACATGATTGGATTTACCAGCCACGTGCCGAATGTCCGTGGTAAACTCAGAAATGGCTGCCAACTGGCGCTGCTGGCGTGCACTCCATGGATCGGAAACCTTGGACATGGCAAACGTCAAGGGTTTGTGGTCCACGTATGCGGTAAAGTGACGACCCTCGAGAAAAAACCGGAAATGACGAGACGCCAGGTGGAGCGCCAGTAGCTCCCTGTCAAAAACGCTGTAATTGCGTTCGCTGTCACGTAGCGTACGGCTGAAAAAGGCGAGCGGTTGCCAGACACCCGAGATTCGCTGTTCCAGCACCGCACCCACCGCTATGTCCGACGCATCAGTGGTCAACGCAATCGGCGCTGAGGGGGATGGGTGGGCCAGAAGGGCAGCATTAGCTAACGCTGACTTAGCATCAGAAAACGCTTGGATGCTGTCCGGAAACCAGTCAACGGGGTCATTAGCTTTTTTACCCTTTAACGCCCCATAAAGGGGCTTCAGCAGATGTGCCGCTCTGGGGAGAAAACGGTTGTAAAAATTCACCATCCCCAAAAATTCCTGCAGTGCCTTAACAGTCGTGGGACGCGGAAATTCCGAAACAGCTCGGACTTTGTCAGGCAACGGAACCGCGCCCTTGGCGGAAACACGGTGCCCAAGGAAATCGAGAACGGGCAACCCAAACTGGCATTTAGACGGATTAATAATCAGTCCATGCTCCGCCAAACGCTGAAAAACCTGACGCAGATGGAACATGTGCTGCTCTTTCGAGCTGCTGGCCACCAGTATATCATCAAGATATACAAAAACAAAGGGCAGCCCGCGCAAGACCGAGTCCATCAACCGCTGGAAGGTTTGGGCGGCACCTTTCAGGCCAAACGGCATGCGCAGAAACTCGAAAAGGCCGAAAGGTGTAATTACGGCGGTTTTGGGGACATCCTCCGCGCGCACGGGAACCTGGTGATATCCCCGTACCAAATCGATCTTAGAAAAAACCGAGGTCCCCGCAAGATGGGCGGAAAAATCTTGGATGTGGGGAATGGGATAACGATCGTTCTCCGTGACATTATTAAGACGGCGGAAATCCCCACAAGGTCGCCACCGACCATCAGATTTAGGCACCACGTGTAACGGAGAAGCCCAGGCACTGTTCGAACGCTGCACGATGCCCAGACGCTCCATGGTGGCAAATTCTTCCCTAGCGACAGCCAGTTTGGCGGGGTTGAGGCGGCGCACGCGCGCGAACACCGGGGGCCCTACTGTAGTTATGTAATGCTCTACCCCATGCTTTGTCACCGTGCTCGAGAAAGTGGGGACAGTGAGTGAGGGAAACTCAGAAAGCAAACACTGAAAAACGTCACCCGAATCTACTGAGTTAGCATGCACCACGGGCTGAGCACCCCGAGTCAAACAGGGTAATGAGGAAAAGGACACAGCATCAATTAAACGTCTGTTAGCCACATCAACCAGTAGTCCGTGAGCACAAAGAAAATCAGCGCCTATTATAGGCACAGAGCTAGCAGCAACAACAAAGTTCCACTGAAAGTCACGGTCGTGAAAGCAAACAGTCACCAACCTTTCACCGAAGGTTTTGATGGGAGAGCCATTAGCCGCTGTTAGCAATGGCCCGCAACCCTCAGCTAGCCTGTCCGAGCCAGCCGGGGGAAGAAGGCTCTTCTGTGAGCCGGAGTCCACCAGGAAACGCCTCCCCGAGCGTGAGTCCTCTAAGAAAAGCAGCCTTTCCTTGTTGCCAGCGGTCGCGGCTGCTACAGAGCGCTGACATGCCCGTTTCCCTGGGTCTGGAAACTGCAAGGCGGGAGGCAGCGCCGTGCCTTCGCTCCAAAACGCTGGTGATAAAAACAAAGCCCCTTTCCGCGGTGCCGCCGTGCAGCGATTCCGGCCACAGTGGACGAGTCGGAGGGCCCGTGGAGCATCGGTGAGGGGGAGGGGGAAAACGCTGGTGGGTCCTGAATAACCGTCTGGACGCCGAAAGTCCTGGTAGCCAGGAGGATGCGATCCGCCTCTTCCGCAAGGGAGCGGTAATCCTTCGTGGCCAATAGCGGGGAGTTGGCAAGGCCAGCGCGCACTGGAGCCGGCAGCTGTCGAAGAAAGAGGTGGGTGAAGAGAAATCCTCCGTCCTCCGCACCCAGCAAGGACAGCATGCTCTCCATGAGCTCGAGGGCGGTGCCGTCGCCCAGGCCCGCGATGGAAAGGAGTTTCTCGGCCCGCTCAGCATCAGAGAGGGAGTAACGCCGCAGCAGCAGCCCCTTGAGGGCGGCGTACTTGCCCTGGGCTGGGGGATCCCGGAGGAGAGTCATCACACGGCGGGTTGACAGCGGGTCAAGTGAGGCCACCACATGGTGGTATTTAGTGTCGTCGGCTGAAACTCCACGAAGAGCAAACTGAGCTTCTACGTGCATGAACCATGAAGGAGGATCGTGAAGCCAAAAATCCGGCAATTTAAGCGCCACAGCAAACGCAGCCATCGGCGTAGGTGAAGGTCCGGCGGCCGCCGATGCTTCCAGGCCAGAGCTGGCTTCGTCGTCGAGCCTTAGCATGTTCACTACAGGGGTCACCAATGTGGAGGTATGTAACAACGACAGGAGAGGTCTCAGTGTCTCACTCCAACAACTTTATTAACTGACAGAACTCATACATTCCCAATGATAAGCTAATGCAAACTGATGTTTCCTTGCAAGTGATACAGTCAAATTCTTAAAGTTCTTAACACAGTCTTTGAAAAATTTGTGTTTGGCTTCAAATCTCATGGTCCAGATATGAATGAGAGGACCAATCTTTCGAATGCACCTTGGATAGTGGACCATGAAATGATGTTTTGGAATTAAGTTGTTTGATGGGTATAGTTCCTTAAAGAGTCTATGGTGTTCAATAATCAGGTGCTTTAAATACACAGTCATTCCTTCAGTGATAGAGTATGAGAAAACTATGTTTAGAATGTGCAACAACAAAAGCAACAAATGCCAGTGCAAATCATCCTCTGGTACCAGGTCACCAAATATCAAAGGTATGTTTGTGATCAAACAAAGTGTTTGTGATGCATTTAAACCTATTCCATGCCCTGCACGATCCAGGTTAATATTCGTTGGTTTATTTTTCTTTTCCATATAGCCGTAATTAAAAGCATATATCCTATTTAACAAGCTATCTTTAGAGATGAAGTATTCGATTAAATATTGAAATAGCAACTTGACTTCATATTGACCAACCCCTTCCAAAATATCATGCATGATGTCAACGGCATAATTTTCCGCAATATTGAAATATTTTAATGAATTAAGTATGCTCTTTCTTTTTATGCCGAATGAAGATGTTAATGTTGGATCATCTACCAAATTATTATAATGTTGGTTATTCAGAATTGGTGATCTAAGAGTTAAACATGGGTCGTCCTCTGAGAAAACTAATTGAGCTGAAGACTGATCAATTAAGCAAAATCTACAAAAATAATTAGCTCTAAACGATTCCAAAAATCCAAGAATGCTATGCATCCCCAAGTTATCACCTGTAATTTGTGCCAGAGTACCAAATACAGGAAATTTAGCAAATGGAACAGCAATCCCACTCGTCTCTAATATTTTCAGGTCCTTTACTAGGGGCTTCAGGATTTCATCAATTCCATATTTTTTTGCGTCTTGTGCATAAAATAATGATACCAGATGAATGTTCATTAAAGCCGAATTCAGACTGGGAGGAAGATTTCTAAGGATGAAGTAAAGGCAGCCAACTTTGTGTATACCCTTTTTTGAACCTAAAGGATTTGCACACTCAAATTCGTCATAGTACAATTGGACTTGGATAGCAAACTTGCTACCTGAAAACAAAGGATGACTTTTGAAGTAGCTTCCATCACAGAAGTCCTGATATGTGTCAGACTGGGTGCATATTTGCATCATCTCACAAATACTTTCATTCTTAAAAATGAACTGGAGTGTTTTCAATATGGGAATATATATGAATTTGTCATTTACTGGGACTTGCTCATAGGTTCTAGTTTTGGTACATCGTCTAGTATCGTATCTTACTCCTAGGTGCAATTCAACTGGCTGTACCATTTCCCACTTATCTCTAAAATATTTTTTACATTTGCTTTCAGAATTCAAGTGACTAAACGGATTGTCCAAATTTTTAAATAAATCTGCAATGGCTGATCTGGAGGGACTGTCATTTGGTAATAGGGTCAATAATTGTTCCTGAATATTAGATTGCCAATCTCCCACAAATTCCTCTAAGTTCTGAACTGTAGAAAGAACTACAGTATTTGGTACACCACTTCCTAAAAGTCTGGCAATAATGGAGGCAGACATGTCCTTGCTCTGATTTGAGAATGAAGGGCCTGCTTCAGAATTTTGGCACTGAGATGATGTGGATGGTGTTTCATCATTTAAGCACTGAGAACTACTAAACTGTTGGGTATCATGGTCAGAAGGGGTCTCATGAGGAACACATGTGCTAACAGTAGCATGTATCTTATTCAGATGTCTTCTAAATCCAGAATAACTTGAGAATTGTAAACAACATCCTATCTGACCACATTTTAGTTTCAAATTTTTGCCAGGATACATTCCATGAACTAGTTTTAAATGTCTGAACAAAAGTAAAGCTGTAGCAAAGGATAAAGCACAGAGAAAGCAGGTCAACATTTTGAATGCATAACCTGGTTACTACTTATTCAACAGCTTTGCTCGCAACTCTTTGACTCTTGGACTTTCCACTGTTGTGCCTACATCAATATTGTACACAGTGGTCTGCAAAAATGTGTACAGGCTGGACAGAGCGTCTTCATATTTCACACTGAAAACAAAGTGGCACTTGAACAGCTCATCAAATGCACCCAGTGATGTGCCTGACTGACATGGAAGAAGCTTTCGATCCAAGACTATGTAGAAGCTGAAAACCTGTGCTTTTGAAGTCCCTGTGGCCAGGAGATATGGCTGAGGGTTTCCTTCATTGTTCATGAGGTGATCCTCAAGGCGCTGGCAAGACTGAAACACAATAAAAAGCATCACTTTATAAACCCTTAGGTTAAGAAAAAGTGTTCCATGAACCACAGTATCTGGAACTGGATCACATTATCTTGACAAACCTTGTGAAATTTAACCAGATGATCTATTGCCTCTCCAACACTCATCTTCTTTGGCTGTTTCCTTCCAGCTGGTTGTGGCGTGAGAAGGTGCAGCAGAACAAGAAGAGAAGCCATGTCGCTGTCCCACTCTGCAGACAGTGTTAAGGAGTTAAATACTAATGCTGGAAAGGGGAGACAGAACTGAACTTCACTAACATATAAAAACTGGTTGAGGGTATGAGCAGAAAATAAGTGATCCATACACACATTATCCACACTGCTGCTTTTTTGATAACTTTTAAAAATGAAAACTAAAATTACTACACTAATAAAGTGTTACTTTAGGACACTACCTGGCTCATCAGCATCATCCATTTCTTCGTTCAAAGCAGATTTCAGCAATCTTTTCAGAAGACAAGTCTCTTTAAGGTCTCTGGCTTCCCTGGCAACCTTGTCTTTAAAACTGGTGTTCCATTTTTCCAGGAACCTGGAAGCAGTCTCTACTCCAAACATCATTGCAAAGTCCTGCAAAATCTAACAAAGGAGAAGTATGTCCATTAAAATCAATTTTTTTAAGTCAAGTATTTTTCAGATCCCCATTTGTTTACCTACCAGTCCTTTAGTGTCCAAAAACCGAGGAAACATCTGAAGAATGTTTGCTGATTCTTGTGGGTCATGGAGTATCTGCTGACGATAGTAGAATGTCTCTCTCATCTTCTGGAAGACTATATCTTGGTCAGTGGTGTGATGAAGAAGAGACATGGCTTCCATACATTGATCTCTTGTTTGCTGGTCATTAGTGAAACCAAACTTCCTTCGTGATGTGGGCCCTCCTTTCAGTTCCACCCTGTTCTGTGATGCAGTGGGGGGTTTGGATTGACGTTGCACAGTCTTGATACGCCACTCAAGAAAACCTTTGTTGCTCTGAATGTCATAGAAATGCTCCTACAGAAAGAAAGAAATTGCATACATTGTAGAGTATATATATAAATAAAATATATATATATAAAATATATATATATATATAAATATATATATATATATTTATATATATGTGTAGGGAGAGAGAGAGAGAGAGAGAGAGAGAGAGAGAGAGAGAGAGCAAGTCTTATTACACACTACAGTTGCAGAGCAAACTCACATATCCCTTTTTGGAGTACGGATCCTTCAAAGATGGGAAGAGTGACACGATTCCAAGTGCATGAAACTCCTTCGTTGCTTTACTTACAGTTCTCCTGCAAAAGCAGAAGTGTTTTTTGATAAGATCCTTGCCAGTTTTAAAAATGAATAGAATAAACATCATTCCTCTTACCCTTCCTTTTCACGCATGTGAGCTACAATGATGTTCACCATTAATCGCCTGGTGGAATCTTTCAAACTCCCAGTTTTTTCATACTCATGGATGACAGTCACCCCTGCTGGTTTGGAAGTCAGAATCTGCTCCACTGTCTAAACACATTTGATACAAAGAACAAAAAAATTGACAAAAAATGAGACTATTTTAACCCAAACAACAATTTCAATCTGTGGATTATACATATGAACTACATGAAATACTATATCAAATTATTTTTCTCTAATCTGTTTTATCTTCGTGTTTAAGCTTTTTCAAGTAATGACAACTAAAGAGTCAAATACAAGTCTATTAAGTAATGTATCTACATTTCTTGCATGTATGCTGTCCAATAGAGGCTGAACCATTTGAAGTCCGGCATCGCTTGTGTCACTGCTCTGACTGCTGGTGGTTGAGACAGACAATGTATCTGTTAGACTTGGAGAGGAGGGCTCTTCCACATGTTGCTTCAGGACAGTCAAATCTGAGGGTGACAAACAAAAATATTACAATATAAGGCATATACAATCAAAAATCAACCACAACAAAGCTACCATTTACGCACATAGGCACATACGTAAATTGTATGCTTTGATTAAATTATACTTTCTCCCAGGAGAACAGATGGTTATTTTGTATTTTATTATGGTAATATACAATTTACATACCACAAGGTGTGAGTGTCACATAGTGTGTTAGGTCTGAGCAGTCACGCAGCTTCTTGGATGATTCTGTTTCCAGGATGTCTGAAATGCATGTGATAAATCCAACTTACTGTTGAGCCATGAAAGCAGCATTTTGTGATTGTTACCACAGGATATTAGACAAATTAAAAAAGGTTTATTTAAGAGTAACTGTAGAAATCAAATCCCACAAAATCTATCAGAGCATATATTTACTTACCTTCAGCTGTATAGATGACAAAACACACCTCTTTGACTCCTGCAAGTTCAGGAAAGACATCCTCATCCACCTCTATACCCTGCTCATCTGTGACTTTCAGTGCTGCATTTTCTGGTATGAGAAACTTCTGCTGCACTGAAGTAAAATCATCACTTAGTTAATAACAACATTATCATTTCCTCTTTAATGACTTGGTACAAACCATGTATAACTTACCTGCACTCATAAAATCTGTGAAGCTGACTTCTTCCAATTTGACATATTTCTTTGTCTCTCTGTGTTTTACTTTTATCAACATCTTGGCCACCTATGGAAAAAAACCTTTACTAATATGAAACATAACATGTGGAAGAAGAAGAGGCTGTTTATGATAACTTTATGTGAACTGTGTATAACGTAATCCATAAACACTTTCTAACATTGAGCTAGCCTGTCCACACTAGCTACTGCTTAAAATCTATTTAGCTAGGCTAGGTTTAGCAGACAATGTGACCGCATGTTTGCCGCGTCCTTGTCTTTTCAGGTGTGGCGAGTGGCGACAGGGTTGTGTGCATATCTGTGAAGCAGGACTAACTAACTTATGTTAATGGTACCTTGATATCTCATTAATGCAGGCTGCACCTCTCTTTGGTTAAATACGGCCATTACCATGAGTCTAAACATAATATTACTGTAGTTAGCTAACGTTAAATGAAACATTAGTGTTAAAAAAAAAAAGAAATACAAATGAACGTTTTCATTGACAACGTGAAATGTGTATCTTCAAATACAGTAAGATAAGTTAGTTAGCTAACTTTTGACTAATGTTAGCCTAGCTGCTATCAATGAATCAGCGTAACATGCAGAAAACACGTGTAGTGCTAGTTAGTTAACTTTATATTTTACTTATGCATCCATGTAACTGAATATATATATATATATATATATATATAAATAACATTACTACACTCACAGAAAATTCCAAAATAAATAAAGTATTTTTACCTCCTACATGTCGGAGTCCAAGAGACAAGCACAGATAGACAGGGTAACGGTCGACAGACAAACAACACCAGCAATGTGTTGAATTAGACTCCTTAGCACTCAGTGAATGAACACCTAAATATTACACCGCTTGAGAGTACTCCCCAACACTAACTGTAGTATAAGGTGAAAAATAAACTCCTGGAATGTAACTCTTGTGCACTTTTATGCCTTACTCCAAAATATTTAACTCCAGAGATTTGCTGTGTAAGTTGAAATCCACACACAACCAGGAAACCTGGGCACAGAGTTTTACACAGTTTTTTGCTTTGTATCTGTAACCAGACCTTAACAAAAAAAAATTGTAACTTGTATAAATACTTTTTACAAACAAATCTTTCTACACACACACACACACACACACACACACACACACACATACTCGCTTAAGTCCCGTTTGGGGTCGCATATCTTAACTCCCCCCCTTTGGGGACACCACTTTCTGTATGGTTTAGAAGCAAGCTGGCAACTCAGTTTTACTCCTCCAAGACCACAGAAATAAAAAATCACTTGAGATTTTAATTTTAAGCAACTTTTGTCCAGACAGTATTTTTACCTTCCCATTGGGGACTTGGAATGTTTAATGTCCCCTTTGGGGTCTTCAGCGATACACAGATAAAAAAAACTATTTTATGCCACTTTTGGGGACCTTACTTCCATTTGGGGTCTTCGGCGACACACACATACACAAACTATTTTATGCCACTTTTGGGGACCTTACTTCCATTCGGGGTCTTCAGCAATACACACATACACAAGTTATTTTATGTCAGTTTTGGGGACCATACTTCCCTTAAAGGCAATTCCTTCAAAGTACAATGTAATGTTAACTACCCAATCTAACAATAATCTAAACAATAATTAAGGTCTCTATTTATCTTGAAGAAATCAAAACTATGTCCAATGTCTCGGCCACAGAACAATTTAAATTTTTGACTGCATTTATTACTACTGTGTTGTTTTGGGAGTTTATATGCACATCATTAATGCAGAGAAACTTGGATAAAAAAAAATCATCTGTACTATTGAGTGTTGGTTACCAGCAAATTGTAAGGCAAGAACTTTGCTTCCAAATATGTTCACTGGGAAGAAGTCCCTGGTCCCCTGTCTTCATCTTGATCCGTTTTCTTGTTCTATTGTGTTTTTGTTGGCTCCATACCTGACAGAAGAGACTCAATCTCATTGCTTGAGGAATCTGGATTTTGCAGATCTTTTTTTTTTTTTACATTTCAGGCATTTCTCATGATGCTGCTTCAGCTTGGTTAGTCTTGAGTAGATAAACATCAGTTAAATAGGCAAACATTAGACAGTTAAACTAGTTTTTATATTCTATTTAAACTAAAAGAAATTTCTAATTTCACCTATGAATTGTTAACACAGATAATTTGAACACAATTACCAAGAGTTCATTTGATTTTCAGAAACTATCCAAACCTATCATAAAAGATCTAATTTAATTATTAATAAACACACTACTTTAACCTACATTAGAAGCAATCAAAATATCCTTTACATCAGGGCACCAATAAGTACAGTATTAAAGATCTGTGAGTGATAAGACAAGCTGTACGATTTTAGAATGGATATCTTAATTTTAGTTTTCACTGATGTTACGAGTAGATTTAACATGAATAACAAATAGACAAGCGACAATTAAAAACTGCCAAAGAAGATGACTCTTATGACTTCCGGGGACATTTCTAACAAAAATGCACTGCGTTAACCTGAATGAGGACAATCAAAAGGATATACATAAATGAAATTGAATTGATATAGTACCAGAGTACAGTGATCATTAACTGATCGTCATTCCCCGGGCGCCCAATGGCTGCCCACTGCTTCACTGAGTGAATGGGTTAAATGCAGAGAGCAATTTCCCCACGGGGCTCAATAAATTACAATAAAGTACACACTTTCTTCTTCTTTCTTTCTTCTTCTTAACGATCAGTGACCATTAACGGTTTTGTCACTGATCTCAAGGGTAGATTAATACTAAATACAGAAATATACCTCCATTTAAAAATTGCAAAAACATATGCAACAATAGTTATTGGTATACCTGACTCTTATGACTTTTGGGGACGTTTCTAACACAAAAACACTCCGCTTTAACGTAAATGGGGACATTCAATGGGAAACTTTCCTTAGGAAACTGGTTAATACAATGAACTCTGATCATTAAACACATGCATATGTTAAGGTATGTGTAACTACTTTTCGGATTGATTTCTTTATCTTAGTCCTCATTCTGATTGGTATTTGTTCTGTATTTTTAAATCTTAGACATAATGAAGGGGTTGTTCTTTCTTTTAACATAACCCTTGCTTGAGTGTGGGGATCATTGATAAATTGTTTACAGACTTCATGGATAGATTTATACTGAAAAAGGGACATGATACTATTTTTAGAAAAAAAATCCCGCAACATATCCAACTATAGTCATTAGTATGCCATATGCTTATGACTTTTGGGGACGTTTTTAACACAAATGATTTGGGGGATGGATTGCTTTATCTTAGTCCTCATTCTGATTGGTAACTGTTCCATATTTTCATATCTTTGACATAATGAAGGATTTTACAAATATAACCCTTACTTGAGTGAGGAGATCACTGATAAATTGTTTGTTGACTTTATTGGTAGATTTATACAGAAAAAAGGAACATGATAACATCTTTTAAAAAAATCCCAAAGCATATCCAACTATAGTCATTAGAATGCCATAAACTTATGACTTTTGGGGACGTTTCTAACACAAATACACTCCGCTTTAACCTAAATGGGGACATTCAATGAGAAACTTTCCTTAGGGAACTGGTAAATACAACGAACTCATTACACATACCTCAACATATGCATATGTTTCATAATGAAACATATGCATATGTTGAGGTATGTGTAATGATTTGGGGGATGGATTACTTTATCTTAATCCTCCTTCTGATTGGTATTTGTTCCATATTTTCATATCTTTGACATAATGAAGGATTTTACAACATAACTCTTGAGTGTGGTGATCACTGATAAATTGTTCTCGAACTTCATGTATGGAGTTATACTGAAAAAGGGACATGACACTATTTTTAAAAAACAATACAAAAACATATCCGACTATAGTCATAGGTATGCCATATACTTATGACTTTTGGGGATGTTTCTAACACAAATACACTCCTCTTTAACCTAAATGGGGACATTCAATGGGAAACTTTCCTTAGGGAACTGGTAAATACAATGAACTCTGATTATTAAACACACGCATATGTTAAGGTGTGTGTAACTACTTTTTAGGATTGATTTCTTAATCTTAGTCCTCATTCTGATTGGTATTTGTTCTGTATTTTTAAATCTTAGACATATTGAAGGTTTTTTTTTTTTTTAACATAACCCTTGCTTGAGTGTGGGGATCACTGATAAATTGTTTACAGACTTCATGGATAGATTTATACTGAAAAAGGGACATGATACTATTTTTAGAAAAAAAATCCCGCAACATATCCAACTATAGTCATTAGTATGCCATATGCTTATGACTTTTGGGGACGTTTCTAACACAAATACACTCCGCTTTAACCTAAATGGGGACATTCAATGGGAAACTTTCGTTAGGGAACTGGTTAATACAATGAACTCTGATTATTAAACATCTGCATATATTAAGATATGTGTACATATGAACATAATGAAGGATTTTACAACATAACTCTTGAGTGTGGTGATCACTGATAAATTGTTCTCGAACTTCATGTATGGAGTTATACTGAAAAAGGGACATGATACTATTTTTAAAAAACAATACAAAAACATATCCGACTATAGTCATAGGTATGCCATATACTTATGATTTTTGGGGATGTTTCTAACACAAATACACTCCTCTTTAACCTAAATGGGGACATTCAATGGGAAACTTTCCTTAGGGAACTGGTAAATACAATGAACTCTGATTATTAAACACACGCATATGTTAAGGTGTGTGTAACTACTTTTCGGATTGATTTCTTAATCTTAGTCCTCATTCTGATTGGTATTTGTTCTGTATTTTTAAATCTTAGACATATTGAAGGTTTTTTTTTTTTTAACATAACCCTTGCTTGAGTGTGGGGATCACTGATAAATTGTTTACAGACTTCATGGATAGATTTATACTGCAAAAGGGACATGATACTATTTTTAGAAAAAAAATCCCGCAACATATCCAACTATAGTCATTAGTATGCCATATGCTTATGACTTTTGGGGACGTTTCTAACACAAATACACTCCGCTTTAACCTAAATGGGGACATTCAATGGGAAACTTTCGTTAGGGAACTGGTTAATACAATGAACTCTGATTATTAAACATCTGCATATATTAAGTTATGTGTACATATGAACATAATGAAGGATTTTACAACATAACTCTTGAGTGTGGTGATCACTGATAAATTGTTCTCGAACTTCATGTATGGAGTTATACTGAAAAAGGGACATGATACTATTTTTAAAAAACAATACAAAAACATATCCGACTATAGTCATAGGTATGCCATATACTTATGACTTTTGGGGATGTTTCTAACACAAATACACTCCTCTTTAACCTAAATGGGGACATTCAATGGGAAACTTTCCTTAGGGAACTGGTAAATACAATGAACTCTGATCATTAAACACATGCATATGTTAAGGTATGTGTAACTACTTTTCGGATTGATTTCTTTATCTTAGTCCTCATTCTGATTGGTATTTGTTCTGTATTTTTAAATCTTAGACATAATGAAGGGGTTGTTCTTTTTTTTAACATAACCCTTGCTTGAGTGTGGGGATCATTGATAAATTGTTTACAGACTTCATGGATAGATTTATACTGAAAAAGGGACATGATACTATTTTTTTTTTAAAAAATACAAAGCATATCCAACTATAGTCATTAGTATGCCATATGCTTATGACCTTTGGGGACGTTTTTAACACAAATACAATCCGCTTTAACCTAAATGGGGACATTCAATGGGAAACTTTCCTTAGGGAACTGGTTAATACAATGAACTCGGATTATTAAACGTCTGCATATATTAAGATATGTGTAATGATTTGGGGGATGGATTGCTTTATCTTAGTCCTCATTCTGATTGGTAACTGTTCCATATTTTCATATCTTTGACATAATGAAGGATTTTACAACATAACTCTTGAGTGTGGTGATCACTGATAAATTGTTCTCGAACTTCATGTATTGAGTTATACTGAAAAAGGAACATGACACTATTTGTAAAAAACAATACAAAAACATATCTGCCTATAGTCATAGGTATGCCATACAGCATTCTTATGACTTTTGGGGATGTTTCTAACACAAATACACTCCTCTTTAACCTAAATGGGGACATTCAGTGGGAAACTTTCCTTAGGGAACTGGTAAATACAATGAACTCTGATCATTAAACACATGCATATGTTAAGGTATGTGTAACTACTTTTCGGATTGATTTCTTTATCTTAGTCCTCATTCTGATTGGTATTTGTTCTGTATTTTTAAATCTTAGACATAATGAAGGGGTTGTTCTTTTTTTGTAACATAACCCTTGCTTGAGTGTGGGGATCATTGATAAATTGTTTACAGACTTCATGGATAGATTTATACTGAAAAAGGGACATGATACTATTTTAAAAAAAAAAATACAAAGCATATCCAACTATAGTCATTAGTATGCCATATGCTTATGACCTTTGGGGACGTTTTTAACACAAATACAATCCGCTTTAACCTAAATGGGGACATTCAATGGGAAACTTTCGTTAGGGAACTGGTTAATACAATGAACTCGGATTATTAAACATCTGCATATATTAAGATATGTGTAATGATTTGAGGGATGGATTGCTTTATCTTAGTCCTCATTCTGATTGGTAACTGTTCCATATTTTCATATCTTTGACATAATGAAGGATTTTACAACATAACTCTTGAGTGTGGTGATCACTGATAAATTGTTTGTCGAACTTCATGTATGGAGTTATACTGAAAAAGGGACATGACACTATTTTTAAAAAACAATACAAAAACATATCCGACTATAGTCATAGGTATGCCATATACTTATGACTTTTGGGGATGTTTCTAACACAAATACACTCCGCTTTAACCTAAATGGGGACATTCAGTGGGAAACTTTCCTTAGGGAACTGGTTAATACAATGAACTCTGATTATTAAACACCTGCATATATTAAGATATGTGTAATGATTTGGGGCATGGATTGCTTTATCTTAGTCCTCATTCTGATTGGTATTTGTTCCATATTTTCAAATCTTAGACATAATGAAGGATTTTACAACATTAACCCTTACTTGAGTGAGGAGATCACTGATAAATTGTTTGTTGACTTTATAGGTAGATTTATACAGAAAAAAGGAACATGATAACATCTTTTAAAAAATCCCAAAGCATATCCAACTATAGTCATCAGAATGCCATATACTTATGACTTTTGGGGACGTTTTTAACACAAATGATTTGGGGGATGGATTGCTTTATCTTAGTCCTCATTCTGATTGGTATTTGTTCCATATTTTCATATCTTTGACATAATGAAGGATTTTACAACATAACTCTTTAGTGTGGTGATCACTGATAAATTGTTCTCGAACTTCATGTATTGAGTTATACTGAAAAAGGGACATGACACTATTTGTAAAAAACAATACAAAAACATATCTGACTATAGTCATAGGTATGCCGTACAGTATACTTATGACTTTTGGGGATGTTTCTAACACAAATACACTCCTCTTTAACCTAAATGGGGACATTCAGTGGGAAACTTTCCTTAGGGAACTGGTAAATACAATGAACTCTGATCATTAAACACACGCATATATTAAGGTATTTGTTCTGTATTTTTAAATCTTAGACATAATGAAGGGGTTGTTTTTTTTTGACATAACCCTTTCTTGAGTGTGGGGATCATTGATAAATTGTTCTCGAACTTCATGTATGGATTTATACTGAAAAAGGGACATGACACTATTTTTAAAAATACAATAACTGGTAAATAACTGGAACTGGTAAATACAATGAACTCTGATTATTAAACATATGCATATGTTGAGGTATGTGTAATGATGTGGGGGATGGATTGCTGTATCTTAATCCTCATTCTGATTGGTATTTGTTCCATATTTTCAAATCTTAGACATATGAAGGATTTTACAACATAGCCCTTACTTGAGTGTGGGAATCATTGATAAATTGTTCTCTGACTTCATGGATAGGTTTATACAGAAAATAGGGACATGATATCAAAAAAAAAAAAAAATACAAAACTATATCCAACTATAGTCACTAGTATGCCATATTCTTATGACTTTTGGGGACGTTTCTAACACAAATACACTCCACATTAACCTAAATGGGGACATTCAAAATCCTGCAGCTTATTTATGTTTCTTTGTTTCAGAATAATAAATAAATAAATTAAACAAATAGCATAATATTCCTCTTTATAAAGCTTATTTATTTTTTCCGTTTCATTAGCCTCTCTTAATTAACAAGATAATCCTCATTGTTAGCTTGCACATGAAAAACTTAAGGATGCTAATAAACATCCTTTATTATTTTAGAATCATAAAAGCATAAAAAAAATTAAATCCCCTAAAATATTGAAAGTTTGGTTCATTCAAACATCCCTTGATGTTTAATCCAAGACGGCTCTGAATGTGTAACTTATATGTGGCTAGCTTTTTCGGGCTAATTAGCTCAAGTCTTTTTTTTCCCAAATCATCAAGGGCCCATCTAGCAAACCAGTATTAGCAGTTATTACTAAATAACTTTCTTACATTCAAACAGAAAATGCTGAAACTTGTCAGCAGAACCCTTAAGATATAGGTATTAAAAACTAAAAAAGTTTTAATCACTTTTCATACCTTTAAAGCTGCTCTACATGCTGCTGCTTGCACACACCTCTATGGCTGCGATCAAGGCCTATGGTGACATAGAGGTCTTACCTCACCTCCTCTATCTTTAGGCTGTCCCTGCTCTGTCCCTCTTCACTCTCACACACACACGAACTCCAGACCTGCATTCATCTCTTTCCTCTGAGCCCCCCCACCCGACAGACATACAAAACTCTAAACATCGCCCTTTGACTGCCCCACCCCCACTTGCACATGAACTCTTTCCTGAAAGCACTCTGATTGTATGACACTAGTGTTCATTGTATTATGTTGTACATAGGACTTTTGTTTTGTTTTTATCTTTAAGTTTTTCACTGTACACTGTAGACCGTGGGAGCATTACAATTTAAAATTCCTGTGTATCATCTGTACATGTGGGTTTTCACAATAAATTTGACTTTGAACTTGACTTGAGTCAAGCTCTGCACATATCTCTAAGGCCCAGTCAACCATGCTACAGAAGCTAATCTTTCCCACTTGTATCCAGGATATAATTTTTTTTCTGTCATGATCCATATGTAATGACCATTGTCTTACACAGTTTTTGATCAGCTCTTAAAGAAACTTTGGTGAGAATTAAGTTTTATGCCATATGCTTGTGACTTTTTATGCCTTTTAGGCAGTATTTTACATACTACCTAAAAGGTATTAACATTGAAATTTAAATTTAGCTCAGCTGTTTCACCAAATTTTGGATCCCTGCACCATCCAACAGAAATTCAAGAAACATCTTAAATATTTTGCAATAAAAGTATCAAGAATTTAGAGTAATTTATGTCAAGCTGCAGTTCAGAAAGCAAATATGAACCTAAAGTGCTCCATTATTTCATGCATCTGCTTCACATCATGCCAAATAATTCTTTAAAAAATATTAAAACTATTGATATCATAATTACGTGAAATATGACTCTTTTGTATTTTCTAGTGTCTTCGTTACCCTTTGAAAATATAATCTACTAAATAGTCTACTGATTTCTATTATTTAGTCAAGAGAACAAATGTTTGTTTATATAAAACCATTCATACAGAAGAATGTTGAATAAGATTTTCAAAAAAGATCAGTATATTAAAAGAAATCTTACACTATAATAATATAAGGGTTAGGGAGAGGTAATACACACACAAAAAAATCCAAGATATGTCACTTTTGGGGACAGTGGAAATTCTTGCAATTTCACACACTTCCACTAGGGGCAACATAGAGTTATACACAGATTGCAAAAATTTTTGGGGGCAATGTCATACACATACACAAAAAATCTAAAAAATGTCACTTTTGGGGACAGGTGAGATTTTTGGATTAAAATATGTTTTAGAGCATGCTGAACGTTGTTAGAGGTAAATCTAATTGGGGACGGTGGTTTTGGTCCCCAAAGGTAGAGGTGTCCCCAATTGACTGGTGTGTGAGCTGACAGAAGTCCCCAATTTTGACACAAGCAAACTCACACACACACACACACACACACACACACACACACAAATTCTCATCTATAAATGCACAAACATAACTTTTTCAGATATTTTGGTTTACAAGGTCACAAAACACAGTTCACAAATATGCATCTGAAGTACAAAATATTTATGACCGCAATTTGAGCCCATAAATATCCACAAAATGTGTCTTTTTTGGCTACAAATTAATAAAAAACAAACATGAACACAAATTCAAAATTCTGCAAATGAGCTGAATCCTGAATACATGTACACAGAGGGGCTGAGACCTCTGTGTCACAGTCTAGCTGCAAAGCTGACTGTGTGGACTGAGGAGGTGGACCCAACAGCAACACACGAAGAGACAAAACAAAACTTGAGTGTGGCAAACGAGCCGTTTATTTAAAAAAGAAGACAAACTAAACAATAACCTAAACTGGGTGAACTAAGACTGAAAAACAAAGAAACCTTGAACATGGGACCAGGCATGGATACATGGAAAAAAACTGGAAACATGACGTGAACTTGGCAGACGTCCTGACGACGAATGACTGGAAACACACAGACTAAATGCACACATGAGGTGATCAGCGGAAGTGGAAACACATGGGGGAAAAACCTGATATGAATGAACAGGGGGAGAGTAAAACTAAACACATTTGAGCGTAGAAACACAAGATCTCATCAAAATAAAACAGGAAACATAATGAGACGCAGACATGACAACAAGAACTTGACAACACAAGACATGCAGACATGAAACACATGAAGGGCGAGGAAGACTTAACACAGGGGTTGAAGACACAAGGGGAATCTAATAACAAAGAACTATAACAGCAACCTAGGCATAATAGAAATGGACTTAGAAAACCTTAATGGACTTAAACATAAACCATAAACATCAAAATACACTAAAACTCAAAATGCTGGGTCAAAAAAAACGCAGGATAGTGACACTGAGGTTTTTAGACAGCACCAGATCACAAATCATCAGAGTTGCTGAAAGGAGGCGTGGTTTCATGTCTGTTTATTAAAGGGGGTAACTGCATCAGCGGCAGAGCCAGGCTGCTGACCTTGAGTACCAGCTGCAGCTGAAGTTTGGACATTTTTATTTTTGCCTGCCAGGAACTGAGATAATACGAATGAGAGGTTTATCAGAGGGATTATGTGGAGTGTGACCAGGCCACTGCTACAGGAGTGTACACTCGCCTGCTACAGGTAGCTCAATTTGACGTGGTAGACCGCCTCCTGAGCCAGATATTTCTTTCAGCTGCATCCTCACATGGCACTAACCATTATAGATTCATAATCATTTTCCTGGACAGACGCAGGGGTTGTCCTTTCTTCTTTTGAGATACAGTTACTACATACACAAATACTTAAATACATGTATAAATGACAGCAAAGGTTGCTAATGTGTGCCATATGATTTATAAACGAAAGCTAAAATAATCCAAAACAACAAGGTGTAATGGCTCGATACATGCCTTATTATCCATGTTAAGAAATCCCAGAAAGTTAACTTTGTTCATAACACACACACACACACACACACGCCTTTATTGTGAGTTGATGCAAAACAACTAGAAATAAAATTAACATCTGATTAAAAACCAAATAAAACGGCTTTTTTGTCTGTGTGTTTGCATCTAAATCTGTGCTTTTAATTCAGCTTAGACCTGAACGTCACTGACGGACCGACCTGTCACTGTTACTCACCTGTCACGGTTTCTCTCCACAGACTGCTCTCAGCCATGACACAGGCGGTTCCTCCGATCCTCTCCATCACCCCGAGTCGGGCTTTGGTTGATGAGAAATTTCAAGTGTTGGTGGAGAATCTTCCTCCAGGATGTCCGGTAACCCTCCACTCCCTCCACCACTCTGAGGACAAGGACGACTGGGAGGCATATGGTCACTACGTCAGCGACCACAGAGGCGTCGTATCAGGTGGGTCACCACTGACTTAGGATGCTGTCTCAGAGCTGGTCTTTGGAGGGTGAACAAGCTAAAAATGTTTGTGTTGGACAGTTTTTATTGGAATGTGAACTCGACTCCCTATGTGAGCAACTTCCTGTCCTGCTCATCATGCTTAACCCTTGTGTGGTGTTCGTATTTTTGTTACTCAGCCAGTGTTCATGGGTCTGGTGGACCCGCTAGAGTTTTGGCTTTCCAAATTAACACTATCAAACAATTTTATGTTAAATTACTCAACAGATGTTTACTTCATCCCAATTACAAGACATATGAACAGCAAACATGGTTAATTTTTTCCCTTTACCTTTGTTAGATCACATTTATGAATTAATGTGCTTCTCGTTTTTCTTTTATATAAAATGTTATAAATAAATCAGTTATAATCAAGTGGAGTGAGTGGAAAGACACAACACATTTACACGTGAAAAAATAATTAATTGTTTAATTTTTCTTTTGAAAAAAACTGAACACGGGTCTCACAGACCCGAACACCATACAAGGGTTAAAGAGATTCTCACTCTTTTTACCTCAGTAAGCTTTAAAACGCTTACCTGATGTTTTAGTTTGGGGTTTTGGCAGTTTGTGTTTCTTGGTTGATGCTGATGACTTCACTAAAACTGCTTTATTAGATTTTCTTTAATACAAAAAAGGCACTGTTGAATTTGGAGTGTGCTTTCTGAATTTATGTGTAACTCATTGTCTGTTTACATTAATGATCAATGCGGAGATAGGTGACTTAGATTCTTTGAATTGTCTGCTGTTTAAAGAACATGTCACAGTTCTGTCTCATTGTGACTCAGCATTTTGAGTTCTTATGTTTTGGTTTGATTTAGCATTACGGGTTGTATTCCTACTTCTTAGGTTTTGTTATTGTGCCCTCGTGTTTAGTGCAGGTAAGGTTCAGTGTCTAGTCTGCATCTTTGTAAATTGTTTCTTGTTCTCTGTTTTATTTTGAAGGTCCATGTCTTATGGCAATGCTACTCGTTTCGCTTCTTCTGTCTCGTTAGGTCTTATTTCTCCCGGCTGTGTTCCCACCTGTTTCTCATTCCCTCATGTTCTTGTCTGTGTATTTATAGTGTGTATTGTTACCTTAATACAGTTTTACCCGGTTCGTAGATTCCTCAGGCCTCCAGAAAGAACACCGGGGACTCAGTAGTCAATCTACAACACTTTTATTAATCCACACTCATTGGTTACACTTATTGATTACACCTTCTAGAAGGGAGATGTACAGGACCCCGGAACTCCTCTGCAGATCTCAACCCCTTTGTCCGTTTCCCTCAGTTTTGTAGAAGTGACCCCATGATAAATTGCATACCCCATGGTAAGCTGCAAACTCTGTGTCTGTGTGTATGCACAAGCCTGTGAGTGCCTGTGTGTGTGCGTACCCGTATGTCTATGTGAGTGCATGTGAGTGAGTGTATGCGCGTACTTGTGTGTATGTGTGAGTGCACGTGAGTGAGTGTGCGTGTGGATGTGTGTGCGTGACAGTTAAAACACTATGTGCGTATATTTCTATGTATGTGCCTTCTTGAGGGCCATAAAAGTCCATCTCCCTCCCAAACCAAAGATATTTAGTTACAAACTTTGAGACTCCCACCCAGGCATGGCCTGAGGAATTTCCACTCAACATTAACTCCTTTTTGTCTTAATCTCACAGTTCAAGTGGGGGAGGGTCTCCTAGAAATCTACTTCTAAGTTCATGACACAATCAGGCCTTTATTACATTGAGGGCAGTGTCAGTGTCTCTACAATAATTCTAGATTCTATGTTAACACATTTCTAAACTCTAAATCAGCTAAACATTCCTACAGTATCCTCCAGTGTTCAGCGTTGTGTCATCCCTCATTGCTGTGTTACGCTCCTGGTGTTTCCTCCTGAACTTCGATCTCCCAGTATAGTTTTGTTTTGTATGCTTTTCCCCTGCCAGCAAATAGAGCTGTGGGGTTTTTTTTTGGTTTGTTTGTTTGTTCAAGTTACCGCGTCTGTGAGTAATGCATTTGGGTCCTTTCCTGCCTGCCTTCACACAGCACATTCACCGTGACAGAACATCAAATACAGTCTTGTGCACCCTGGAAGATTCCTTCCCTGTCTGCCTTGATTTAGATAAAAACCACTGAAAACCGAACCACATCTGGACCTTAATAATCAATAAACTAACTTGTTACATTGCTTGATTTCAATTACTCAAAATATCATGCTCATGTATCATAATTAGGGAGTACTACTAAAATACTAAGTTTATTATTATTAGTAGTAGTAGTAGTAGTAGCTGTATTAATAATTGCTGAAATTATGATGCTTTCATTGCTGTGGGAATATTTAAATCCATTTATTGTACCTTCACACAACATTGATGTATGTGTGTGTCTGTGTCTCTTCAAGGTGAGTATCACCTGCTAGTCTCTTAACAAGTGTCACTGGGTGACCTTGATCAAGTCCTATTCGTGAATCCCAGGAGGTGGAAGGGCAGGACTATGGGCAGATGATCAAACTACTGACTTCGTTTACATTATATACAACACTGAAAATTAATTTACCGATGGCCACCTAATAAACAGGGTCTTTCTCAGGATATGGGGGCTATTTTTGATTTTTGGTAAAGGCCATCTTCCGGATCCTATTTCTGTGATATGGTTTGGAAGCGATTCTGAGATTTTAGTTTGTCCCATTTGATCACTGGCAGAATATAGTTAAACCCACTCACACAGCACACTCATTCTTATATCCCATATGTTGATATCCTCCTGTTACAGTGATTTTTTTCCAGGTTGTGTTGTTCTTGTCAGTCTTCTGTGTCCTTGGCACAGATATGCTGTCCTGTTTTGTTAATTTAAAAAAGGGTGGGAAAGAAATTAAGATGGTAACTGATTATTGTCAGTGTGAGCTCTGCTCACAGACTTTTTACTGTGGTATTAATCAGTAAAGTAAGTAAGTAAAACTCTAAATGAAAAACAGTAAAAGAAAACACTAGAAAGAGTTGAATGAATGAATGAATGAATGAATATGAATGAATATTCTTTATTGTCATTGTCACAGGTACAATGAAATTGAAAGATGTCTCAGGTACAATGAAGTTAATTATGATACAATCAGATGGACTGGTAATGTAAAAAGATATGAAATAAAAATGAAACCAAGTCAAATGGAATAAAATGGTTTTTATTTTCTTATAGTTACCGAGGATTTGAGTTTTGGAGGCACGTATACGGGAAAAGAGCCCATGGGCTTGCTGTGGAGCATGCGGCCGGTCCCAGGCAGCCGCGAAGGCCTCAGGTAAGGATTCGGTGGTCATCTTGCCGAGCTCGTGGCGTGTAAAGGAGCTTAAGTTATCACATCAATATTTATGTCGATTATACCAGTTTCGGCATGACAAGGACTGACTTGTACGCCTTTCGGGAGGTAACAACAGACATAATTAGGCTGCATAAAGCCAACGGTGAAAGTCTTTGTTTAAGAAAAATCCTGTCTCCATAAAAAAAAACAGCAGCCTGTAATGTCATAATAAGGAATTACAATACTCATCTTGGCAACACTGTACAGGGAAAAGAAAGGAGTAATAGATATTTGTTTAATTTTGTGCATTGAAGGACATATGACTAACTAACACCATGACTAGTGTGTGTGTGTGTGTGTGTGTGTGTGTGTGTGTGTGTGTGTGTGTGTGTGTGTGTGTGTGTGGGTGGACTACCCTTTGTTTATTCTGTTCAATAACTCGTATCATTACTGGTCAGGTTAAGGAAGATAAACGTGTGCACACCAATGCTGGTCAACATCTCAGTCCACAGTGGACACGAGGACTTCAGGGACCGGACCCCTCTGGCATCAGCACTCGCAGAGAGATGGTACATGGCTCCTGGTGTCAAGAGAATTGATATTAATAAGCAAGGAGTGCAGGGGACCCTGTTTATACCACCAGGTACACCGGAAATAAAACATTTACTACTTCTTTTTTTCTTCTTTTTTTTTTTTTTTTAAATAATCTGGATTTTGTGTGATGGATGGGTGACACTTCTGACCCCGAAATTACTACATGAGGAATATCCTCTTTTCCTGACATCAAACTGTCATGGTCCTGGGCGTTTTGTGTTTAGTGATTATTTTCCTCTGTTCTAGTTATTCTGTGTCCTCCCCCCTTGTGTCCGGTTCGGGTTCTAGATTTCCTGTTTTGTTCTGAAAGTCTGTGTCTGTTGTCATTGTGTTCAGCTTGTCTCCTCCGGTCCTCATGTGTATTGGGTTCAGCTGTTCTTCCCTCCTGTGTGTGATTACCCAATTACCGTGTGTGTGTGTGTGTGTGTGTGTGTATATTTAGTGGGTGTCGGTCTGTGTTCATTGTCGGCTCGTCTGCGTTCTATGGTGTTCCGTTCCCGTCTCTGCGGCTCTCTGCCCCACACCCCTTTTGTATGCTCTCAGGTTTGTCATTTAGTTCTCCCAGTTTAGGTTTCTTCAGTTGTTTTCTCATGCTTCGTTGTCTCTTCTGCCACTGTCACCTGTAAATAAACCCTCACTCATATCATCAGTCGGCTGCCTGCATTTTGGGTCCTCCTTTCACTCCACAACACGACTGCTGCCCCAGCCGTGACACAAACAGAACTAAGAGTAGAAAAAACTGACTAAAATACTGTGTTTGATTCTGTTTTTTCCCCTCAGGTCCTGGACCCTTCCCTACGCTGCTAGACATGTGGGGAGGCGGTGTAGGGCTGCTGGAGTATCGCTCTGCCTTATTGGCATCTCGTGGTTACGTTTCTTTCTCGCTGGATTACCTAAGGTCTGAACACCTGTCAGCAGATGTAGAGTTTAAGTACTTCGAGGTTTGTGCGATTTACATACTAATGTGTTTTATGGGGTTTTTTGTTTTGTCTTTTTGGACAAATAATACTTTTCCTTTTTTTTTTTTTTTTTTTTTTTACTTACACTTCCAGTTTTACATGATTAGTAATTAAACTCTGGGTGAAATCATTAAAAATAATAATAAAAAAAAAATCTTTCAATCTAATTTTTCTTCAATGCCGTAATATCTAACACATTTCATTTATTTCACACTTGGTTCAACAGTTTCCACAGAGTTCTTTCAGACAAACCAACCACACTTTCTCTCCGTATAGCACTGCAACTATGCCTGAAAAGGAGCAGGAAGAAGAAAATATTCTTTTTAAACCCTGCCCCCTATCTGCAATCCAATTTATATTACAAGTGGGCACCAAAAATCAAGGAACAAACTAACATTTATCTCCGGTTCTAACGCAAACCAAACAACAAATTTACAATCAGCAATATACCACTTCACATAGTAACAAGGAGAAAAGATAAGTAAATAGAATAAAATGAGGCAAAAAATAACGGATCCTTTTTCAATTAACTCCAATTTCATTCATATTCTTCATATTGAGTTATCGTTTTAGACATGTAACACTTTTTAAAACAATGTAAATTTATACATATTAAAACCTTGTTTTAATATCTCATTAATTTCCAGTATCACTCTCCTATTAGACAGCATTTAACATTATTAGGAACCATCCTCAAGTGATACCAGACAGAGTTGGAATTCTTGGTATTTCCCTGGGCTCCACGGTGGCCTTCAACTTAACAGCCTACAGCACCATTATTAAGGTAAACGTGGTGGGTAAGATTTCCTTCCTTCTTGATGCAGTGATATTGTGGATTGACAGTGATGAAACTGATTGTCAGTCTCTCGTAACAGTTTGGTGTCCTGTGGATTTGGTGGCTGTCAGGCGTGAGGGCCCCGGTGGTCTGATCGCCACTTGAAAAGTCTGGCTGTAGGTACTTAGGATGTGGCTTCTCTGTTAGGAAAGGAGCCTGAACTTCTTAACCACCAGAAAAGTCAGAAATGAGACCGTCTTTAGCATCCTGAAGAGGGTCTCGACTCTTTCACTATGGAGTTGCCCTTGGTGAGAGGCAGCATGCAGGTGTGGGTATACTATTTTCTACTCGGTTTAGTGGGTCCTGACTGCTGTTTGCACCTAATAACAATTTTTCTTAGACTGGTGGATAAGGTGCTGGAATGTGCTCCATCTTGGCACTCCATTGTCCTACTGGGTGAATTTGGCACTTATGTGGGCAGATGAGGTGTAAAGTGACGATGCTTGATGGACCTGGCCTGCCCAAACATACAGGGAGTGCAGAATTATTAGGCAAATGAGTATTTTGTCCACATCATCCTCTTCATGCATGTTGTCTTACTCCAAGCTGTATAGGCTCGAAAGCCTACTACCAATTAAGCATATTAAGTGATGTGCATCTCTGTAATGAGAAGGGGTGTGGTCTAATAACATCAACACCCTATATCAGGTGTGCATAATTATTAGGCAACGTCCTTTCCTTTGGCAAAATGGGTCAAAAGAAGGACTTGACAGGCTCTGAAAAGTCAAAAATAGTGAGATATCTTGCAGAGGGATGCAGCAGTCTCAAAATTGCAAAGCTTCTGAAGCGTGATCATCGAACAATCAAGCGTTTCGTTCAAAATAGTCAGCAGGGTCGCAAGAAGCGTGTGGAAAAACCAAGGCACAAAATAACTGCCCATGAACTGAGAAAAGTCAAGCGTGCAGCTGCCAAGATGCCACTTGCCACCAGTTTGGCCATATTTCAGAGCTGCAACATCACTAGAGTGCCCAAAAGCACAAGGTGTGCAATACTCAGAGACATGGCCAAGGTAAGAAAGGCTGAAAGACGACCACCACTGAACAAGACACACAAGCTGAAACGTCAAGACTGGGCCAAGAAATATCTCAAGACTGGTTTTTCTAAGGTTTTATGGACTGATGAAATGAGAGTGAGTCTTGATGGGCCAGATGGATGGGCCCGTGGCTGGATTGGTAAAGGGCAGAGAGCTCCAGTCCGACTCAGACGCCAGCAAGGTGGAGGTGGAGTACTGGTTTGGGCTGGTATCATCAAAAATGAGCTTGTGGGGCCTTTTCGGGTTGAGGATGGAGTCACCACCACAACAACCCTCTCAATCCTGCTTCTCCGTGATTTAACACCGCAGGCGTGATCTGCAGGTGCGTCCACAAGGCACCACAGACCACGCCCCACCACACACCCCATCGCTCAACTGAGGCCAGGGAGCCATCCAGCTGAACCTACCTACTTCCCCCGCCCCACCGGCCTCAACCCAACGACAGGGCAGTGTCTTTTGCTGAGGCCGCCCAAGTCTCCTGCGGTGATGGCAATGCTGGTCCGGAGGCCGGCCACACTTATAGCGGCAACGCTGGCCCGGCGGTCGGCCACCTGGCGAACTGGCATGACCGTGCGGGCACAGCCGTGAGCACCTGCTCACTGCCGGCTGGACCGGCATCAGCCTGTGTCTCGCTCTCGGCCCCAGGTCGTGCAGGTCCCCCTAACACGGGGACCTCCGTCTCCCCGCGCAGCTCCTCCATCGTCTCTGGCTGGAGCAGCTGCTCCACTGCTCCACCGCTCCGCGCAAGGTGGTGCCCAGGGGCATCTTTTCAGGTGGCGCTCGGTCTGTTCCCACAGCTCTTCCTGCTGGTGACACACCTCCACCGCCTGCTCCCGCTGGATAGCCGCCGTGCCAGCGATCATATGGGACAGCTCCTCCCTTCCCTGGCTCTGTTGTGGGCCTGTCATGCCGCATCCTGGGTTTCGGCACCAGTGTGGTGGGGTTAAGGCACGACAGGACCACAGATCCGTGTTTTGAGCCATCTTTATTTTTACATCCATCCGCATGGACCACAGACCACGCACCACCACAGAGTGCTATCGAGCTTGGATATCTTCCAGAACTCTTGCTGCAGCTGACAAGTGCTGGCAGGCCAAGCAGAGTGCAGCCCTAGAAGCCATGGAGGAAAACTTTCAACTGGTCTTGAAGCAGTTCCAGAAAACCATCAGGTGTCTCAAGTAGGGGAAGCAATGCTGTACTCACACTGTGTACAGTATGCATGAGACCCAGTCCGGGAGTCGAAGGAGTATTTCAACAGTCATCTCAATCACACCTACTCGCCTTCTTTAGAGAAAACAGAGGCGGATAATGAGGGGGACGACTCGCTCACAACTCGTGGAGAGGTCAACCTGGGGTGGACCAGCTCTTTATCCTCTTAAAGACATTTGAGGGTCTGTGGGAGTTTGCGCAACCAGTCTGCATGTTTCGTAGACTTAGAGAGGATATGCCCTGGGATGTCCTGAGGAGGTTGGGATCTCTGTCTGATTGTTGCAGGCTGTTCAGTCCTTGCCCAACTGTAATGAGAGCTTGGTGTTTTTTTTTTTCCAACAATAAGTTGGACTCACTCAGAGTTTGACCTGAAGTCAGTCAGGTCTGCCTTTTATCACAAATTCTGGTCTCAATTTATGGGACAGAAATTCTAGGTGGAACCAAGTGGCAGGCATACTCCCTTTTAGTGGTGTCAGGATCACATCTGGTTTTTGCAGGTGACGTGGTTCTTCTGGCTTCATCACCTGATGACCTCCAGCTTGCACTGGGACCGTTCACAGCTGTGTTCCCAGTTGGAAAAGAGTGGAAAAGTTTTTGGTTGAAGTGCAGCTTAGTATTTTCCATTAATGTGTCTATATGGGTTCTGCTAACTTTGTGCAATTGAGAAAAAAAGATGTACATTTACATTTTTCAGTATGACAAAAATAAGCACATAAAAGAGACCTTCAATGCAGATGGTCAAAATGGCAATTCCAGGAGGTTTAAACATTCCATGTTTTGTTGAAAACTAAGTTGGAAGCTGGTCTTTGGGTCTTTTAATTCAATGTGCAACATCAAATGTTTTGATTTATCATTGTGTTCCAGCCTCGCTGCATTGTTTGCATCAGCAGCAATCACTATCACCCACCTGGGACCCTGAAGGCCGGGTTTAAAATACTAAGCAAGTACGTACTGTTGACTGTTTGTCATGAAAATTTAATGATAATACAAATTATTGTTACTAATATGTATCATAGGCATTTTCACAAGGCACATTTCGATGAGAACAACTATATGAGCTGGAGAAGTTTTGCTCTGGATCTTATCGCTGACCCCTCAAACAACGTGGAAGTGAGTGCTGTATTATACTGCATTATACTACCAGTAGACCTAATGACCTCTCCAAACCTGAGTTGGACCTCTTAGTTCCTGTGGGATTTTTAAATCTGCTTTGTTGACAGGTGGGGAGAATTAACTGCCCGATGCTGCTGGTTAATGGCTGTGACGATCAGAACTGGCCTACAGTGGAGACAGCGGAGGAGGTTAGTGATGCTCTAAGACACGGGTCTCAAACCCGTGGCCTGGGGTCCACTTATGGCCCACGTCATCCCTGCTTGCAGGCCGTATATTGACATGAAGAAATATAATGCAATTTGGCCTTTGAAGTTACTTTTTTTTTTTGTTAGGGAGAATTTGTTTTTTGTTGAAAGCAATATTAAAAAAGGTTCTTTAAAAAGCAAAACATTATTTAATATAAAGGCAATATGAGCAGAGAGCCCAAACATGTTGAGGGACTGGCTGTGTTAGTTCAGTGAGAGAGTTATTTGTAAAGAAAACTATTTTCACTAGTAGTCCAAAACTAATGCGTACACTTATTTCCGCATTTTTATTTTGTTAAATACAAACAAAATTATAGCAGAAGTGCTGCCACGTGTCTGGCCATTAAGAGAGAGTACCAGTTTGTTTATTTGGTAGTTTAATGAAAGTTAGTTAAGAGTGGGGGGGGGGGAAGAATATTTCGTTCACATTCGAATTTATGGTTTGTTATACAGTATTTGAAATTTAAAAAAAAATAAAAAATTTGTGCGTGGTTTCTTGTTTTTTTTTTTTTTTTTTAAAGTTTGTTTTCTACTTGAACACCAAAGTGGCCCTCCAATGAGATGACAGTGCCAGCAATGGACCACAGCTCATTTAAGTTTGAGACCCCTGTTCTAAGAGCATTGGTTTAAAAGATGTATTCACACTCCAAAAACAATAAAAATTTCAGAATATGAACTTTGTTAAATGATGATGTCAGCATAAAATTAAAGTTGACCTCTGACCCACAGGTGGCCAGGTTGTTGCGTGAAGGTGGAAAGGAACACCTGCTGAGCAGATTAGCGTATCCGGGTGCTGGACACCTGATTGAGCCGCCATTCTCTCCTCATTTTAGAGCTACGAAGTTTATCATACTAAACAGTAAAAAGAAGGGTCAGTTTCTTTCTCTCTCTCACATACTCACACACACTTCAACCTGACTTCCAGGAAGAATTTCTGGTTGTAACCACTATACAGGGAGTGCAGAATTATTAGGCAAGTTGTATTTTTGAGGAATAATTTTATTATTGAACAACAACCATGTTCTCAATGAACCCAAAAAACTCATTAATATCAAAGCTGAATGTTTTTGGAAGTAGTTTTTAGTTTTAGCTATTTTAGGGGGATATCTGTGTGTGCAGGTGACTATTACTGTGCATAATTATTAGGCAACTTAACAAAAAACAAATATATACCCATTTCAATTATTTATTTTTACCAGTGAAACCAATATAACATCTCCACATTCACAAATATACATTTCTGACATTCAAAAACAAATCAGCGACCAATATAGCCACCTGTCTTTGCAAGGACACTCAAAAGCCTGCCATCCATGGATTCTGTCAGTGTTTTGATCTGTTCACCATCAACATTGCGTGCAGCAGCAACCACAGCCTCCCAGACACTGTTCAGAGAGGTGTACTGTTGTCCCTCCTTGTAAATCTCACATTTGATGATGGACCACAGGTTCTCAATGGGGTTCAGATCAGGTGAACAAGGAGGCCATGTCATTAGTTTTTCTTCTTTTATACCCTTTCTTGCCAGCCACGCTGTGGAGTACTTGGACGCGTGTGATGGAGCATTGTCCTGCATGAAAATCATGTTTTTCTTGAAGGATGCAGACTTCTTCCTGTACCACTGCTTGAAGAAGGTGTCTTCCAGAAACTGGCAGTAGGACTGGGAGTTGAGCTTGACTCCATCCTCAACCCGAAAAGGCCCCACAAGCTCATCTTTGATGATACCAGCCCAAACCAGTACTCCACCTCCACCTTGCTGGCGTCTGAGTCGGACTGGAGCTCTCTGCCCTTTACCAATCCAGCCACGGGCCCATCCATCTGGCCCATCAAGACTCACTCTCATTTCATCAGTCCATAAAATCTTAGAAAAACCAGTCTTGAGATATTTCTTGGCCCAGTCTTGATGTTTCAGCTTGTGTGTCTTGTTCAGTGGTGGTCGTCTTTCCGCCTTTCTTACCTTGGCCATGTCTCTGAGTATTGCACACCTTGTGCTTTTGGGCACTCCAGTGATGTTGCAGCTCTGAAATATGGCCAAACTGGTGGCAAGTGGCATCTTGGCAGCTGCACGCTTGACTTTTCTCAGTTCATGGGCAGTTATTTTGCGCCTTGGTTTTTCCACACGCTTCTTGCGACCCTGTTGACTATTTTGAATGAAACGCTTGATTGTTCGATGATCACGCTTCAGAAGCTTTGCAATTTTGAGACTGCTGCATCCCTCTGCAAGATATCTCACTATTTTTGACTTTTCTGAGCCTGTCAAGTCCTTCTTTTGACCCATTTTGCCAAAGGAAAGGATGTTGCCTAATAATTATGCACACCTGATATAGGGTGTTGATGTCATTAGACCACACCCCTTCTCATTACAGAGATGCACATCACCTAATATGCTTAATTGGTAGTAGGCTTTCGAGCCTATACAGCTTGGAGTAAGACAACATGCATGAAGAGGATGATGTGGACAAAATACTCATTTGCCTAATAGTTCTGCACTCCCTGTATTAGGTACACCTGAAAATCAAGGGTTTGAATTTTGAGGTCCCTTAAAAATATGTTTACACACCAGGTTGCTAAAATCTTCTGCTTTGTGCTTTATTAGTTAGCTCTGTAACTGTGTGTTTTTCAGTGATATTACTGTGGGGAGGACACACTAAAGCTCATTCAGATGCTCAGGAAGACTCCTGGAGGAAGATCTTGAGTTTTCTGCAGCTTCACTTGTACCATAGCCCGAGTGTTAAAGCAAAACTGTGAGAGTCACATGATGTCGAATCACTGGTGTGATATACTGACCATGGTTTCATTCTGCAACTGCTTTACTTAGATGAGTCAGGCTATGTCCACACGTACACAGGTATTTGTTAACACTAGGATTCTGTGTCAAAAAAGCTCAAAGTGTGTTGTTGTTTAAATGCAGGCATGAAGCCATAATAATTTTATAACCATATTTCTTATTATGAACCTTGCTTGATTATGTAAGCTCATAGTGAGTACGTGTTTTCCCCCCATATCATTAGTCTAAACTGTTGCTTTAAGACCCTAAAAACACCTTTCATCCATACACAGTACTTTCAATGCTAAGAAATATTATTATATACACTACATACATACTTTCACTGATATTTTCAGTAATTTTATTCTATTTAAGACAGTGTATTATTGTCTTAATGTAATTGTTTGACTAATTAACCTCAGGTGAAGCCATGGTTGCCCGCCAGACAACGAGAAAACAAGTAGCTATTGTACGTAATAGGCAGTTAAATAAAGAAAACAACAAAATACATAAAGCCGTGAGAGAAAGAACTCTTAAAGATACCTGGAAAAGAAGAGAAGATAAACAGAGACCATAGAGTCCAGCTAGCTTAAACACCAATGCTAGCAACTCAAGCCAACCAGACACATAAAAAGAAAAGTGTCAGTATGGCTCAAAGTCATGTGACACGAAAGCGGTTTGCAATACTTGATTCACCGCGATATGGATCTCTCAGCAAAGTGCAAGGATCTCCAAAACAGATTGAGATGTATGGATCTCAAAAGGAAGTGAAGGAAAGGATACGGTCAGGTTTGTGAAACAGCTACTTCAAGAATGATAGTGACGTTCCTCAATGCAGCAATAAAAGATAAGATTATAGAGCAAGCATGGAGCCAGAGACAGGTCTTCTTCCAAGATAAACGGATCTTCTTCAATCAAGACTACACTCCCAATGTAGAAAAGAGCTAAGGTTCACGAAATCATAAAACAACTAAAATAAAAAGAAAGTGCAGGCGAAATGTCTGTACCTGGCAGAAGTGAAAATTAAATTGGATACCACAGAGAAGACCTTTGCAACACTAACAGAGGCTGCTGAAGGAGCTCGAAGTCAAAATGCGCTGCAGAGAAAGAGGGGCACGGAGCTGTCAACACATTGTTAGATAGTTAAATATGTTTATTGTTTAAATAAGGGAAGCATATATTATTGTACAGAGATTATGACTTATTTACATTTTGTAAATTATAATGTAAGCAGAATCATTAACCCAATCAAGAGAAAAAAATTTTAAATGTGTATGCCCAAAATGAAGACTGCACTTTTTAAAAGGGATTGCACCTTTTGTGGCAGATAAAGGAGGAGGAATTATACTCAGGGGAGGAGATTTTAATTTGTACTCTGAAGACTAAACTAGACATATTACTGGTAATAATAAAACCTCAGTCCAAAATGACCTACTAGGCATGATGACTGAACTGGAACTGGTGGATGTCTGGTGTCATTTTCATCCTAACAACAGAAATTTTACATTCGTGTCCCAAATACATGGAAGATACACAAGGATAGTGAAGATATGCGTACCTATTTTAGAGTTTAGAAATGTGTTAGAATGTAGAATTATTGTAGAGACACTGACACTGCCCTCGATGTAATAAAGGCCTGAGTGTGTCATAAACTTAGGAGTAGATTTCTAGGAGACCCTCCCCCAGTTTGAACTGTGAAAGTGAGATAAGGAGAGGTTAATGTTGAGTGGAAATTCCTCAGGGCATGACTGGGTGGGAGTCTCAAAGTTTGTAACTAAATAACTTTGATTTGGAAGGGAGATGGACTTTTATGACCCTCAGGAAGGCACGTACATAGAGATATACGCACATAGTGTTTTAACTGTTACGCACACACATCCACACGCACACTCACGTGCACTCACACATACACACAGGTACGCACATACACTCACTCACGGGCACTCACATAGACATACGGGTACGCGCACACACAGGCACTCACGTGCTCGTGCACACAGACAAAGAGTTTGCAGCACACCGTGGGGGTGTTATGATGGGGTCACTTCTATAAAGCTGGCAGTAAATAACAAAGGAGTGAAGATTTTGCAGAGGGACACCGGCCTGGCAAGTCTTCCCTTCTAGAAGAATGCATGCTTAAATGAAGATGAATAAAGGTTTTGTGAAATAACTACTGAGTCCAGTGCATCTCTGGATGCTCGAAGAATGAAAAAGAACCTGGGTAAAACTGATTTCCCAACAATAGACTTTTCATGTCAAAAATCGACATGTATAGGATAAAACAGATGACAATTGAATCAATCATTGTTTCTGACCATAGCCCAGTTGTTATGAAAATGAATATAAGATCAAATGACAATTTAAAGACAAAGTAAAAAGACTAGAGAGAGAACATCAACAATATACATTTAAAAAGCTAAAAGAAGCTAGACAACAATTAGATGAGCTACTACCATACAAGGCAGAAGAGGGTCTCAGATATTAATAAAAACTGTTATTGGCCTTTCAGCTCAGAAAAGCACAGTTCCTAAGATCAGAAATCAAGAAATGAAACTCAAACTAAAGAAATATTCAATACTTATGTAAAATATTACAGACAGTTGTAAAGGAGGAAGCACAAAAACCTCGGAAACAAAAAAAATTGAGTTCCTTAAACCCCTTAAATTGGCTAAAATATCAATGATGGAATAAACTAAATTAGTAGTACCTATCACAGAAGCTGAAATAAAATAAAAGAGTCAATGCTAAATTTAAAAACAATAAATAACCCCCCATATTATGCAAAGTATATAACTCTACACTAAACTCAAGAGACGCCAAAATCATGGCTGGATGCAATTATTACAGTCATGCATATGGAAGGAAAAGATCCTATGCATATCATACCGTTCATGGTAACACCGGTATAATGTTGGGCAACGATAAGAAAATGAAATATCGCGATAGAATATGGGTAAACGCGCATGCGCAGTGCCTTTGTTTTCATACGCACATGGCGGGAAAAGCATGGCGGCAACGGAAAATGAGGAGGGCGAAAGCGGATTGTTGAATGAAACGGATGAACCAGAATTGGTTTGTAAAAATGCTGCAACTTCAGTGGTGTGGAACTGGTTTAGCTTTCGTCTGTCAGATGCACAACAAAGCACTATTTTTGGTAGAGCATGCTAGCGGGCCGTCGTTATTACCGTGTTTTTTGGAAAATACGGCGCACTTAAAATCTGAAAATCGACAGTGTCCCTTATAATCCTGTGCGCCTTATTTATTAATTCTGGTTGTATTTACTGACCTCGAAACAATTTTATGTGGTACATGGCGCTCGAAAATCTGTCTAATGTTTCAGTCCGACTTTGCTAAGCTACGAAGCCGCACCACTTGATGGACTGTCAGAGAACCGCTTCAGGTTATTAGGAGTGCACATCATTTGAACAGTCTTTACAGGCCAAGCATATATCTCCATCTCTCTGTCTAACAGTAAGATGTCTGTGATATATAATAATCCAGAAACTTTAAGCCGAGCATCCCGAGGACTCCAAATCCTGCTTCCTTCCCTGAGGATGCCTTTGTGTAAAGTGAAGGCTAGGAGCACGCTGGTGTTCAGTCACCTGAGCAGCATAAGAGTTCGAATGTGCTCGACAAGTCTCAGAGTGGGTCGGCTGATAGGATAGTGAGGTGGCAGCTTCACTTCAGAGCCCGACGGCATCACAGAGTATCTGCAGGACCAAAACAGATCTGAGCTGTCAGACTTTGGAGCATTTACACATTTCTTCTTTATAATAAGAAGTTAACGTGAGCACGTATGTACTTAGTGACTGTTGTGGCTGTCTTGAGCATACCTGAACTCCTCTCTGAAATGCGAGCGCAGGTGCTGAGCCAGCTGGCTGTTGTACTGCAGACAGGCCAGCAGGAGGTTGAGGCGCTGGAACAGCAGGACGGACTGAACGGGACTGGGGACCGACACTTGCAGGCCCGTCAGAACCAACACCACCTGCTGGACCTGGTAACCAATGAAGGAGAGCTGCGGGGACGGAGAGGGTCAGCGTTTGAGTAATTCTTATCATTCTGACAGAAATCACAGTTAAATCTGATGAGACCTTTACCAGGTGGGGATGAGGCTGCAGGACTCTGAGGATCCAACCGACAGACAGGAAGTTTTCAGCAGAGACACACCTGCTGGTCTGAAACACGAAGAGTTGAACAAAAACTGTGTTTGTTTCTTGTTATGTGGATATTCAGAGCTTTCTTGGACCATATCATAGCAAATAACAAATGTTTTAAAGCTATGCAATCTGTATATAGCAGTTGAACTTTTTAGATAAGTCTACTGTGTACACAAGAATAAGAATAACTTAATGTATTAAGCTAAACTGGCTGACACTTTCATATTATTCTTGTGATTTCTTATTGGCCCTGTTTATTTAATGCAGGCCAGGTGACCCTTTTCTGGTTTAAAAAGGATGGCGAGCCAACAAAGGGCAGGGAGCAGGATTCTTAACACATCATTTCCCCCGTTTATGGACAATAGCGCTTGGACATTTCTCATGGACACCCAGATAAAAATCATGGACTTTCTCTCATCAGTGTGGACCAGTGTTTTTGAATTGGTGGTGTGTTATTTATGGGGAATATTATTGAACTTGAGAAACTGTATTGCTTGATCTAAGCTACAAGACTGTTTAGTTGTCTTTGTGCACCTTAAACCGGGCACCACTGCACCAGGAGTAATTATTTAAGTTTTTCCTTTTCTTTCCTTGTTATTTTTCCTTGGTTTTGTTTAAATACATTGTACCTGCAATAGCGTTCTGTGTTGTGTGTATTTATTGATTACTGACCATCAGCTTCAGTAGCCGTTCTTTAATCTTCTGATTAATAATATTCTGCTTAATACCTGACGTGTATTAATTCATTAGTGCTTCATCAGTGTTACAGTTGTTTAGTTTTTGTAATTCCCAGGAGAGCCTGAGGTGTTGCATAAACACATTTTACTCACAGCTGAGAAGCGCCCCCGTTGTACGCTTTATCAAACTCACCACGTGGCCTACGAGCAGCAGTTCAAAGAGCAGAGAGGCGGCGGTGTCCAGATACTCAGGGAGTAAGGCCTGAAGCTGTAAGAGGCACAAGGTTTAATGCATCGAAGGCACATGAAAGACACTTGATGTGAGCAGAGAGCAGCTCACCTCTGAGTACGTCAGAAATCCTCCGCTGTGAGTTTGTGGCTGAGGGTCACATATTAAGGCAAGCAGCATTCGGGAGGCCAGAGCACCTCTGCAGGGAAACAACAGTTAATGCAGAAAAGGGAAGGTGTGCTAACATCTGGAAATGAGCTTTATAACTCTTCTCTGGGTTTCACCAGACTACAACAAAGGAAAGCAGCTCCAGCTGCAACCAAAGAAATGATAGAAAATCTCCCTGAGAATAATCACATTTATTATTTTCTCACTTTTTATTTACTATTGTTAATAGATAAACCTCACAAACACACTGGAGACACATCAGTCTATAAGCCATGAATCTGTGTACATTTCTCTCATTTTAATACAGAAAAAAAAATAAGTAAAGACTCCTCTGGAGCTCAGACTGAATTCAGTTTTTGCCATCACACTGGCATCATTATCCATCTATCGTTCAAGCCTGTATGATTCAGATTTATACCAGTTTTTACAAGAATTTTTCTTTTATAATATTTCACAAAGACACCAGTCTTCTTTTGTAACCACATCCTCTTCAAAAAGGCAGAAATCCTAAACTTCAGCAGTACGGGGAATCTCATATCTCGGCATTTTAACTTTTCCTCAGGTACTTTGGTTTCTGCACTGCCTCCAATGACTCGGACGATTTACTCCTGATATATGATTAAAAAAAACAACTGATGTTTACTCGCCACTTCTTTAGTGGATGTTATGAACTCAACCCTGAACTTCAGCCTCGTGTGATATGCCAGTGTTCTCTTCCCATTTAACTTAATGTGTCCAGTATTCATTTCATTTTGATCCTAAACCCTTCGAGTAGTTCTGTAGTCCTCTGTGTCATTGTGTATCATCACTGTGTCAGTTAGTGTATTGACTTCCTTAGATGTGGATCCCTCACTTGTAGATACATAGAAAATCTCTTTATTCCAATCTAAGCTCCTTTTAGGCCTTTACAGGAGCTGCCAACAGATATTTCAACATACCTGAAATGAGGACTGTTTAATGAAAGGAACAAACATACACTGTGTTCTGTTTACTTTTTGGCAGAGAGCAGGCTGAGTCTGGCAGCTTCGACCTCCGTCTCTCTGAACATGATGGCGAGCGTGTCAACGATCAGAGAGCTCAGTCTGAAACACAAACAGCAGAGCTTCAGTCACATGCTCATCATCATCGTCATAGCAACACACAGCAAGGAAGATATGACCTGCAGTTAGTTATTATATTGTTACTATAAATATTATCACAGTCGCAGATTCTTTCAGTGTTTTAGGTAATATTGCGGTCTTCATCCACTCACTCTGGATTTGTTCCTGAACAAACTGAATCCTGTGAATACTGCTGTTGTTGGTATAACCGCACGCAACAATAACAGGACCTGTTCTCAGTACCGATAAGTGCGAACATTAATGGGACTATAATGTAAACTTCAGCTCTTTACATGTTCTTTATTATCTACTTTATGAATGAGGAGGTGAAACTGCTTCAGGCTCGACAGGAGAAGGCAGAGAGAGGAAACCTGCCAGTGAGCAGGTTAGGTTCACAGTGTGTTATGCTGTTAATGCAAACTAAGTTTAAGTTAGCTTGTTTAAAGAAAACTCAGTTTCCCTCATCTCAGGCTTCAAAAATCTGAAGTTTTCACAAAACCCACTTTCTGGAAACAGCTGTGAAATAATGCACATCATCTCTGTAATCGCCACGCTGAATACAGTCAAAGAAACACCTTAATGAATCTGAAATCTCGCCTCTGTGGAGCTATGAACACCTGCTAAGGGGCTTACAGGAGCTGATCTGCTGTGTAGAGTCCACCGAGGCTCTGGCGGCCGTGAAGACATCCCTCCAGAGTGCAGAGCAGGAAAGTACACACCTCACTGGACTGGAAAACAGAAAATGAGTCATTCACTGCAACTCACAGGCACGTTCTGTACGTCAAACACACAGTGCCGAGCAGGTTTTATAAACTTTACCCTCCAGAAGAGCCGGCGCAGGGTAACGCTGCGGTGCGCGGCGGTCCTCAGCTCCTGCAGCAGCAGGTACATACTCTCCACGCTGCTCCCGTCCTGCAGGAGCTCGGAGCTCAGCTGGCCAAACAGGTGAGCCGTCCGCTCCCAGCTTAAATATAACATCAACATTAATACCGACGTTTGAGCCTGTTAGCAATAACAAGTTTAAATGAGCCTAAACTCGTCACAGTCCGCTGTGATGAACCTTCAGGGCTCAGATGAGGTTTCTCAGAGCAGGTCGAAATCTCTGGAAATGTTTTTATATAAATCTTTATATTGGAATATGAGCGCTACAGCTCAGCACAGCCAAGATAAAATAATATTTCAGTTCATTAAAAATATTTCATGGTCTCATTATTTAAGCTCCACTCAAATGTAAACTAAACAAATGTACGTGTTTGCAAATATTAAATGTGCAGTGAAACATCTGGAGCTGATGCAAAAGAGGTGCAGTTCTCCTGAATGTGAACTTCTGCATGATTATGCGTGGCTGATGCAGGCGGCTGTAGCTGCCAGCTGTCTGATAGGCTTCACCTCAGCTAACTGCAGTCACTGAGCTGGAGCTTTGTGGGGAGCTACCATACTGTAATCTACAGCTACTCCAGGACGCCTCGGCTTCAGTCTCAGAGAGTATCCACAGCACTAATCAGTAGAGTGGAGTCCAAAACCAGTGGGTGCCGTCACAGTGGCTATGTCCAGTGTAGTCTATGAGTGAATGATTTCTGTTTCCACAGTAACAAACTGACCTGTGACCTTTATTCTGACTGGACAAGCAGGAAGTTGTGTGTCTGCAGTCTGCACAGAACAGTTTATTACCTGATGGCAGCAGCAGACAATGAAACGCAGTTCCTCCTTCTGTAGAGCGGATCTAACAAAAGGGTGGACCTCTGAACACACACACACACACACACACCTCAGAAATCTGAGCGAGTACACCATCAGACACATGTTTTATACTTTTATACTTTTTCATTTTATACTTCCTGTTTTTTCTTATTTTGTATTTTCTTTGTGTTTATGAGCCTTTCTGATCTTCTGGTTCTTGGTATTAGTTCTTTATCGTTATAACTAAACTAGTTCTCAGTGTAGTTACAGATTACTTTAGGGTGATTAGTTCCCTTTAGTGCTCCCATTCTGTCCTTTTATCTTTCTCGCCCCCCTTTCAGTTGTGCCTCACTTCCTGCTTCATTTTGATAGTTGTTCCTTGTGTTTGCTTTCAGTTTTGCTTCTTTTGTCTCATCCTCTGTGATTTAGCTGAGCTGTGTTTTGTTCTCCCAGCTATCTCCACTTCCCTCATTACCTTTCTGTGTCTGTGTGTATGTAACAAACAGCTTGCCTTTTGTTACATACAAAAGTTAATCCCTGTTTTCTGTGACTGCATTTAAAGTCCATATCATTACACAGGACACGCTCTGTATAACCTGCACACTGTGACATTTACTTATCTACTCCAAAAATCCACAGGGCACCTTTAAGCTCCACTTTCATATAAATAACCACAACATTTCTAAAGCTAACAGTCAATGTGTTAAATACTATTCATAGACAGTCTTCACTCACAATACTGAAGCTGTTCCACAAGCTCTGCAGGTGGAGGTAAAGTCTGGACTTCTCTGAGACGGCGTACAGGTGGAGCTCCGCCTCCCACTCCTCCTCGATGTCCACGCAGCCTCGTCTCAGCAGACGTGACAGGACCGAACCGATCCTCCTTTGTAACTGTAACAGCACACACAACAGAGCTCGACCAAATTTACAGAGACGTGTGACCCTTGTCTAAGTTACTTCAAATTGAATTTGAGTAGATCTTCATCGGAACAGCCGCACGTTTATACCTGACCACTCTCGAGGGTCTTCAGGCTTTTCTCTGAGAGCAATGGCGATGAGGCAGGTGAGCCTAAGGGGGAGTAAAAGGGGGGAGGCTGCGGGACTCTCGTGAGGCCGAGAGTCTCTGGGTTCGGGCACGAGGCTGAGCGGGTGTGCTTTAACACTGGGGGGAGCTCCTCCTTCCTCCATTGGCTGCTGGAGAGAAGAAACAGCGCAGACATCAGGTTTCTGTGAAGTGTCTGCATCATCAACTGTGTGAGTTTCATGTCGTATTCCAGCTGCACAAAACAATTAAAAACACTTTCCTGATCAGCTAATGGTCTCGGTTGCTAGTTTGAAGTCTACCTGAACACAACACAAGGTTCATGTAGTAAATTAACGTCACACTAGAGCCAAATAAGCCTCTAAAATATGCTTTGCTTTTCAGAACTTCTTTATTGTTTTTCTGCACAAATGTTGCAGCTTAAAAACAGAAAGAGCTCTCAGGTAGATTCACACAGTCATGATAGTCGTGCTCCTGAGACTTCACGCTGTCAGCTCATCCTTAGGTTCAACTTTACAAGCAGTCTAAGGTTTGGGAGTGGCAGTGAAAGAAAAGTGTGTACGTTTAATGACCTACCGGGGGTGAGCACAGCTGAGCAGCAGGGAACATTAGCGTGAGACAGCTTTTACATTTTATGCTGTTTGCGTCTGTTTTACAGTGCTTCGTCGTTACCAGGCAACAGTTCAATGACAGTAAATCTGTTCCTTCCTCCCTCCATCTCCTGCCTCATTCACAGAAGAACTCAAGGAGGATCGGAGCCCCGCATGCAACCAAGTAAAAATGCAAACTGTCCAGCAGCGAACCAGCAGGTCCTCTTGCTGTGGGAGTTTATAAAAACGTGTTTGGAAAACACATCTCTACATTTCAATCATCAGTGGGCACATTCTGCTGAAAAAGGATAAATGATGGACCAGCAGTACCAGGTGGATGTTACCTGCTGCCTGGTGTGTGGATGAAGCACTGCAGGTGTGATATTGAGGAGCAACACTGGAGTCACTCTGTGAACATGTTAATGAGCAGCAGGTAAACTAGTCCCTGGAGTAAATAAGTCATGAGCTATCTGAGACACTGGGGTGGTCATTACATACTCAGGTAAAGTGGCTCAGCTGTTAACAAGTTCACAACAGACAACCACATTACAGTGTTGAAGTATCCCACACATAAACTTTCACTGTCTGCCTCACTCCTGCACACTCTGCAGCTTCTAAAATGATTATAACCAAATTCAACACTGGCATTACGTAATGTGTTTGCAGGGAGGACTTAAAAGCCTTTATGTGTGAGTATCCTCAAATAAAACATGCTTCTGAAGTGTGTCTGTGTTTTACTCACCTCTCTGTGGAAAATCCTGTGGAGAAAATGGAAACACAGGATGGCTAGAGTTACAGATAAAGAAACAAGACGACACATAAACCTCACTGGTGTCTTTCCAAAGGATCAAATCTCTGAAGAGACCATTCCACATGTCTCTGACTCGTCTTACAAAAAGCATAAACTTCAGTCTGATATCATTGCGTAGCATCATCAAATTACATAAACTGTCTCAGTTACCTTGTAATGTGCTTGTTATTTCAGGACAGTGGCTGTTTCGGCGAGAGGACGGGGCTGCAGGAGGAAGGCCCTCTTTCTTGGCTCTCTTTAACCAATTGCGTTGCTTCGCTGCAGGTTTTTTGGTGACGTAGACGATCCGTATGTGTTGGCAGCGTTCCTGATGCTTCCCACTGAGGAAATCTGGGATGTCGTTCACCTGTAAAAAAAGACAATGCTGTAAAGATTATAAAATGTGACAATATGAGGGAGCAGAATCAGAAATAAGACAAAACCAAGCGGTGCAGAAACGAGTCGACAGAAAACTGACATTAGCGCATCGATTCTAATGATTGACTATTTTTCAAGCAAATTTTGGTTTTGTAGAAACTATTAATCAAACTATTAATAAAAAGATGAATCTATACATTATCATGAGTTTCAGCCCTTAAAATAAAATCGGATATTTACAGAATAACAAGATTAAATAAAGATAATGTTTATATTTTGTGCCATATACAACCTTTGAACATATATACAGTGGGGCAAAAAAGTATTTAGTCAGCCACCGATTGTGCAAGTTCCCCCACTTAAAATGATGACAGAGGTCAGTAATTTGCACCAGAGGTACACTTCAACTGTGAGAGACCGAATGTGAAAAAAAAAATCCATGAATCCACATGGTAGGATTTGTAAAGAATTTATTCGTAAATCAGGGTGGAAAATAAGTATTTGGTCACCTCAAACAAGGAAAATCTCTGGCTCTCACAGACCTGTAACGTCCTCTGTAAGAAGCTTTTCTGTCCCCCACTCGTTACCTGTATGAATGGCACCTGTTTGAACTCATCATCTGTATAAAAGACACCTGTCCACAGCCTCAAACAGTCAGACTCCAAACTCCGCCATGGCCAAGACCAAAGAGCTTTCGAAGGACACCAGGAAAAGTATTGTAGACCTGCACCAGACTGGGAAGAGTGAATCTACAATAGGCAAGCAGCTTGGTGTGAAAAAATCAACTGTGGGAGCAATCATCAGAAAATGGAAGACATACAAGACCACTGATAATCTCCCTCGATCTGGGGCTCCACGCAAGATCTCATCCCGTGGGGTCAAAATGATCATGAGAACGGTGAGCAAAGATCCCAGAACCACACGGGGGGACCTGGTGAATGACCTGCAGAGAGCTGGGACCAAAGTAACAAAGGTCACCATCAGTAACACACTACAACGGCAGGGAATCAAATCCCGCAGTGCCAGACGTGTTCCGCTGCTGAAGCCAGTGCATGTCCAGGCCCGTCTGAAGTTTGCCAGAGAGCACATGGATGATACAGCAGAGGATTGGGAGAATGTCATGTGGTCAGATGAAACCAAAGTAGAACTTTTTGGTATAAACTCAACTCGTCGTGTTTGGAGGAAGAAGAATACTGAGTTGCATCCCAAGAACACCATACCTACAGTGAAGCATGGGGGTGGAAACATCATGCTATGGGGCTGTTTTTCTGCCAAGGGGACAGGACGACTGATCCGTGTTAAGGACAGAATGAATGGGGCCATGTATCGTGAGATTTTGAGCCAAAACCTCCTTCCATCAGTGAGAACTTTGAAGATGAAACGAGGCTGGGTCTTCCAACATGACAATGATCCAAAACACACCGCCCGGGCAACAAAGGAGTGGCTCCGTAAGAAGCATTTGAAAGTCCTGGAGTGGCCTAGCCAGTCTCCAGACCTCAACCCCACAGAAAATCTGTGGCGGGAGTTGAAAGTCCGTGTTGCTCGGCGACAGCCCCAAAACATCACTGCTCTCGAGAAGATCTGCATGGAGGAATGGGCCAAAATACCAGCTACTGTGTGTGCAAACCTGGTAAAGACCTATAGAAAACATTTGACCTCTGTTATTGCCAACAAAGGTTATGTTACAAAGTACTGAGTTGTATTTTTGTTATTGACCAAATACTTATTTTCCACCCTGATTTACGAATAAATTCTTTACAAATCCTACCATGTGGATTCATGGATTTTTTTTTTCACATTCTGTCTCTCACAGTTGAAGTGTACCTCTGGTGCAAATTACTGACCTCTGTCATCATTTTAGGTGGGGGAACTTGCACAATCGGTGGCTGACTAAATACTTTTTTGCCCCACTGTACATGAAGTACTTGAAACGGTCACATGGGCAGCCCTAACAATAAGTACATACCAACATTACTGACAGCTGTTAATCATACCTGAGTCCTGCTCCGTGATTGGTTTCCAGGCTTCCTGCAACTCAGGTGCTCTGAGGCTCAGTGCAGCTCAGTATGAGCAGACATGAAATATGCAAACCAGAGCAGGTGTTACGCTCTTGTTCTCGCCATCAGCAGTAAAGGTGAGAAGTGAAACCTATAAATCGAACTAACTCGTGTGTAATCTGAAGAGTTTAACAGGGATTAATCAGCAGAAGCCGGTTAGTCAGTGAACGCATCATGTGACATGCATGTAATCTAACGTGCTTTAGTCGTGGTTTGGCTGTCACTCAAGGTTATGTCAGTTAAGTCTCCAAAAACCTAAACTTATTCAGTTTACTGTCAAATTAGACAGAAAAAATTGAGCTTTAACATATTCTGCTAATAGAACTAGCTCTAAAGATCCACTAATTACCTCATTGGGTTCAGCTTTAAAGATGTCACAAGTCAAAAATAATAGAAATCTATGGGGTCCTAATTATAAACTGCAAACTTCATCCATATTTATCTCTAAATGTTCTTTAAAAATCTGGAGCTTGGTTTTAAACCTAAGCGTGAAGAGTTAAACGTCAATATCAAGTTTAGATTTAAAGTCTGACTGTAAATTCTCATCTTTACGGCTCTGGTCAGAAAAAAGCTAGACGAAAGGCCAGAGCCATTTAAATGTGTGTGATGCTTCTTCAGCCCTAGCTCTCAGCCAAACTTCACTGCAGGAATATCAACCAAAGTGCAAACAGGTCACAACCCTTTGGGCTTTGTTTTGCTGTCTTCTCTGGTTTGTTCACAGTTTAGGTTTCAAAGATAACTGAGATTTTCCTTGACTCAACATCCACTCTGTGATGTCAGTCTGGAGATTATTTCGTCTTGATGCATTCTCAATCATCCAGGTAAATTAATCTCCAAAGGTTGATTCTGTTCATCTGGATGTAGCGTTTTCAGTGGGAGAAACGTTTCGTCACTCATCCAAGTGACTTCTTCAGTCGACTGAAGAAATCACTTGGATGAGCAGAATCAACCATTGGAGATCTGGTGAATATTTGTAAAAGAAATACAGATATTTTCTTCTACAGCCACTTCAAAATGTAGGCCTTGTCTTGTCCTCTTTCACCTGATGTGATACACGTTGCAGTTTTGACACAAATCCCTTCTGAACACATCCTGTATACTCATTACAACACAGCTTCCAAATGCAATGTTAGGATTTAACTATTAAAGTTTTCGAGCCTTTACTGAACAAACGAGACATGAACACTTCACAGTATGCCTATTTTCTCGATTCATTGATAAATATTTGGTCTGCACAACAATATCCATGACAGACATTAAAACAGTCACGTCATCATTTAAGATAAAAATACTGGAAATGAGTGCTTTAACTCTGTACTGTTTCTTTTAAAAGTTTACTTTTATTTACCTTAAAAATAACTTACCTTAAACGCCAATTTAATAGAAAATCCAATAAATATGGTAGAAGGTTTTTCTGTTGATTTTATATCAATATTAAAAATACATATATTTTTTTATCATTTATTGAAAAAACCCGACGTCTTAGGTCTTCACAGTATTTACACTTATTTTCTCCAATAATAACAAATATCTATCGGCAAAATACTAATTTTTTTTTTCAAAATATCGTATCTTACTTTATTAAAATCAGGTTATAACAGGTCATGTTCAGATTTTTTGTTTGTTTTTTCGTTTAATAAAATCAGCTTTTGGATTTTGTGTCGGTTAATTAGGGCGGGATTAATGCAGTAGAAACAAAAATAAATACTTTTTTAAATCACTTTTTCTGTTCAAACTCACCAGCTCGATGTAACGCACGCGCCTGAAGCTAACGGCTGCCGTGAGAGTGCGTGGCGAGTACTCGGTGAGGTACACGCACTCGTCGCTGAGCACCACGTGCATGTACACCTTGTTGATGGACTCGGACAGCACCACGCACGGCTCGTAAGCCCGGATCCGTTCGTACACCCTCCGCTCCAGCTTCCGCTGCAGGAACGAGTCCAGCCGCGCGTTCCGCCGGCACAGCAGCGACCCGGAGCCGCTGTGGGCCATGACGGGACCGCTCCGTGGAGCCGCCGGTAACGCCTCTGGGATTTCAACCGCCGCTTTGTCGCGAGGCAGGTGCTCACAGGTCCAGCTCCATCCGGTACGTTTGAAAAGTCGAGTTAAGATGAACACACGCCGCTGGTTCTGTCCCGGTTCTGGACAGTGAGCTGTAGGTAAAGCGCCAATGACTCGAGCCGTCAGTGCGTCTGCTCTCTGATTGGTCAGCGAAGAGGAGCGGAACATTGCTGATTGGCCAAACGCAATAATTATGTAGTAATTACTGTACTTAAATAATATATGTCATGATTAAATAAATAAGTATATATATATATATATATATATATATATATATATATATATATATATATATATATATATATATATGTTTTACTGAGCCGTCTGAGTGAATAAATAATGATGCACATGAAGCGTGTCGCTCCCAGCGAACCTGCTCACTGTACCTCTTTTTACATGTTTTATACAAATAATGGTTTGATATGGAATTAAACCTCATTTTATATTTAACATTAGTTATTAATTAAATGATTCTGTTTATTCATAATATTTTGGGGGAATATTTGTTAATTTCTCATATTTTATTTGCTTAAAATAGATTACAGGTTGCAGTTTTATGAATTTCTTGTGATGGATATTAGCCTATAAATTAGATTGTTGTAATTTAATAGCATTATAAAAACATACAGTCTGCGTTAAACCTTTTGAATGATAATAAAATATTTTTTCTTTTAATTTCGATGTTGTTGCACTTTCTGACTCTTACCACTAAGAGACGGCAGACTGCAGATTATCACAGTTTCTTCCTGTCTCTCTAACACGGTTCAGTGAAGAATAAATCTTTGTGCTGCTGCTGACAGATTGCGTCTGTGTGAAGCATGAAAAATGCTGAAAATGTGGCATTGTCTCCTTCATCCTCCTTGTCCTCCTCATCTTCCTCGGGATGACCGTTTCAAGCGCAAAGGCGGTTTGAAGGGAAGTTTTGTAACGGGATGAAAATGTTAACGGAGGACCACACACACACACACACACACACACACACACACACACACACAACATGAAGGTTGTTGTTCTTGCAGTGTTGTTTCAGAGTCAATCTTTTTCACTCAAAGAGGTTTGGTAAAGATTCAAATTCATCTTAATCTGCTGTTTGATTCTGTCTTAAAAAAATTCTAAATTTTGTGTTTTCAGCATCCTCAACTCTGAATAGACTCCAAAACACCACAAAAAAGTGAATGTTTATAAAGACTAAATCATAAAAATTATGCCCTTTCTCTTGTTGGGTTACAGCTGTCACTGCTTGCAGTTTTAGTTTACTGGTCCTTGTGAGCCGATCAGTACTGTACTCCTTTATCACCATCAGCACCATCTTCCTCACCATCACTGTGTCTGTGTGCAGCTGCAAAGAGCAGCGGTGGGCTGACCGCGCACACTACCGTCTTTGTTCTGCAGAAGAAGAAGTAAACACTTTGCCAGCAGACAGAGGGAGAATATAGCCTCATGACAAACACACACACACACTGGATTTGGTTGGTTATGACCTTTGTGGCATTTTGAAAGTATCAAGGATTGTAACATCTAGTCTTTTTACTGAATCAAAAGGAGATGCTGGAGTTTCATGAGTTTGTGTTTGTCATTTAAATTCAGTCTTGCTTAATACACAACATTCAAATTACTGTCACCTTACAGTAATCCTGATACTTGTACTTGATGTGTTCAGTTTAGTTATTTGCACTCGCGTTCAAACTACTTCCAGTCTTCTTCTTCTTCTGGCGTTGTTACAGCGGATGATCTGCCTCCATCTCCTCCTATCCCAGCATCCTTCTTCTGCCCGGCAGTTCTATCTTCATCATCCTTCCTCCAGTATGTCTTCTCTCCCTCGTCTGCATATGTGCAAACCATCTCAGGCTCTCTGACTCCAAGCTGTCCCCCTGTCCTCCACTTGCTTCCAGTGAATATCTGAACATGTTCAGCTTGGCCTCCAAACCAACATCACAGCAGAGGGTTAAGGTTTAATTAATAACTACTAGTTAGCACCTCCACCCTGCCAGCAATCTCTTCTTCTTGTGCACTCTGTTGCTTTGGATGGTGACTTTCATTCCTCTTCTCTGCAGAGCATCCTTCCACTTCTCCAGGTTCTCCTCCACCTGCTCCTTACTCCGGCTGCAGATCAAAGTTTCATCTGCATCTGTATTCTCTAGATGTTTGCAGATCTCCAGTAAATTGCCCAAATTGCTCAGAAATGTAAATTTTTACAGTTGCAGCATTAACAGACACCCCAGAGTAGCTTTTCGAAAGGCAAGTGTAAACAGACTCACACGGCTTACAGTCAAACATTTGAATGTTTGAACTCTGATTCTGATTTTGATTTTAATAAATATGAGAGAGCACAGTGTTTATTTCTGACTGTGGTATTTCAGTTTCTGAGGCTGTTCTCTGTAGATTTGACGGAAACGGGATTTTTGTTAGACTTGTGGTTTCGTTTTTAATAAATCTGGAGAATTGTTTTATTCAGAAGTTTGATGTTCGGTCCTGTGATGAACAAAAGTCCAAACAAAAGACAAAGACGTACAGAGATCTCTCTCTCTCTCTCTCTCTGTGGGTGTCGAGCAGTCGATGGTCTGTTTCCTCCCAGCAGCAGCTGATCTGATCGGAGGCTGTCTGAGCAGAGCCGAGCAAACGGCGACAGGTCGACAGCAGGAACCACGAACATCACTGAGCGAGAAATAGGAGATAATTTCAAGACTGAATTAGTCCAAACACGGCTGAACACTCCGCAGGGATGACGGCTCTAACTAGCTGGGAGCTGTGCGTAAAGTACGCGCTCTTCATCTTCAACTTCGTCTTTTGGGTAAGTTTAAACACGCGGGATGAAATATTTAAAGCTCCAGCCGCCCGTGTTTATTCATTTGCGCACAGAAATAAGTCTTCATCTCTCAAATTTGAGCCTGGAAAGATGAAAATGTATTTTTGTGTGATGTGGTTTGTGTTTAACAGAGATGAACCGAGGAGCGTTTTGTTTTGATTTAGCCTATGGCATTTTGAACACTAGTGTGTTTTGTTTAACGTCGTTCCGGTTTGTGTGTGCTCTTTTATATGAAGCTGATAATATTAATTTTGTGTTTGTGTAACTATCCACTAAAACCGCACTTCGCATTTTTCTGTTTTCTTGTTTCTGACATTCTGGGATGCTGTTGCAGCAGCTGTAGACAGCTGACAAATTAAAGGAAAACCCCACGGAAAGCGTCAATAAAGTGCAGACACACGACAAACCACCGGAACAGCTTCGGTGTTCCTCAGAGTACTAAACAGCCTGCTAGTTGATGGTGTTCATTTCTGGTGACTTTAAAGTTTCGTTGGTTTTGCAGTAGTTCAGAAATCCAGTAGGGGGCGTAGATGAGCCTAGCACGTCATTCAAAGACAGAGCGGTTGCCTAATCAGTGCTTTCACCTCCTACTCAGGTGTCCTGTGCAGCGAGGAAGCTTAAGGCAGTCTGAAGGATGGCTCCTTAAAAGTCTGAATGATTTCTCAGGGCAGAGGTCAAAGGGTCGAAGGGCCAGCCTCGGGTCCACACCTCCACCTCAGGAATGTAAAACACTCCTTTACATGTTAAAAGTCCTGATGTACATTTTAAATTCATCCATCAGTTCAAAGAAATAACTTCTTTTTTATTATTAAAATGAAAAAACTCTCACAAATCTTATCGTTTTTTAAAACGTATTTTTACTACCACACTACAAACTCATATTGAAAATGAAAAAAGAAAAGGTTAAAAATCTGAAATAAATCAACCATCCATCAACCATCTTCTAATCTAGCTATCCATCTCAGGGTCTGAAAAGCAGGGTACACCCTGGACTATATGAACTGAGTTAAAGGGAATCAAATGTCTGATTTGTTCCATATGGGACATTAAAGTGGAATATTAAGTGCTTCCTTATTGACTCTGGTAAGCTATTGTTGATAAGCTTCATATCATTCAGCACAGGACAGATGGGGATTATTTTGAACTGTGAATCATCCAAAGCTCCTCTGATGGAGTCTACGAATAAAAACATGGAGCTGAAAATGAGCAGAACAAATCTTTTTAAGGATTAAATTATTTGTACCAGTTTTTTCACTCATTTATGTCGAGCTGCTCACTCACTTTCTCTGATGAATGATCGAGTTCAGTCAAGCCATCAGAGTTTGAGCTCAACAAACAACAGCAGCTTATCACTAAAGACATCCTTAGAGAGAACGAGAGTGACGAACAAAAGACAGGCGGGGAGAGATAACGGAGGCCGACAACAAAGCCGGCGTTGTTGGTTTCACTGGGTCCACTGGGAGCCGATGCAGCGTTGAGTTACTGCAGCAAACAATGAGTCTCCCAAGAGGTGTGAGGATACACCTGTGGAGTTTTTGTTTGTGATTCCTCTGAAACAGCTCGTCTTTTTTTTTTTTTATCTGTTTTTAAAGCCAAACGCAGGAGTATGGAGGTAAAACTGACAGCATGAGTCCAGCTGTGCAGCACAGAGGTTAAACTGGAAGAGTGTTTTTATCTTAAAAACAGCACTCAACATGTTTGTTTCTCTTTGTTTCTTTTCAATCAAAGAGCATACTTTTAAAATGCTTCATTCCAATTAGAATCAGTTACGGCTAAGCAAGTCCCAGAAACTGCAGTCCTCTAGCATCCACTGGAGGCCCTATAGAGTGAGGCAGTTTCCACAGACTCCAGTATTAAACTGCCCAACTTATCTGAGATCCCCATGTTGGCATTATTCCTGCATTGCAATAACGTGATTAAACTGCTGTGATATTATAGCTTTGAAATGTGAGGGACGAGAGAAAGAAGTGCCTTTGTTTACATAAACCTCTTCTGAAACAAACGCTAAGCATTTCAAGTGTTTCCTTTATTGATTTATATAATATAATAAATATATTATCAAGTTGGGTTTTTTTGGGGGTTTTTTGTTACTCATGTTGGTTTGCTAGAGATAGTTTTTAATAGCATGAGCCAAATTCTGGGCTAATTGTAATTGAACGCTGAGACAATGTGATTGGTTAGCTGCAGCGTCACCAACATTATTGTGATGATATAGTAGGATGACCAACTGTCCTCTTTTTTTGCACACGCTGACTTCTAAAAGCTTATATGACATATTTTTATTTCACCATTCATTAACCGCACAGAGAAGGCATAGTTTAAATATGTTAACGTTTTCTTTAAGCAAACTGTATTATTAAAGTTCTTTGTGACTGGCGCAAGTGTCCTCTTTTTTGGAAATCAAAATATGGTCGCCCTATGATATAGGGTTAACTTTAATGAGGCTTTGCAGACACTTGATGTTAACTTGGACACCTCGAGTCAAACGGACTTAGAGACCACGTGTCATGAGGGGAAACTGGGTTCCCTGACCAGTGGTTGCTGAGAATGTGATTGTTAAAGCTTCGGTTACACAGACCTAGAGACCAGTCAGTGACAACCACCCTGGCAGCCACCTGTTGCTTGGGAAAATTAAGTATTCCCCAACCTGTTGCCAAAAACCTTGTGGTTGCTTTGGAAGTTTGCATGTAGATTTCCTCTCCAGCTACTCTCTGAGCTGTAGTGAGACAGTGAAAAAAGGATTTCCCTTCAAATTAAAGGTTGTCCCCTTTGTAACACATTGGCTGCAGCGCTCAGACACAGCTTTTACTTTGAAGGCGAATCTTGTCCATTTCCAATTTTCCAACCTTTACTGCTTTAACTGCTTTAGTAGTTTAGAGTAATTGCAGACAAACTGCAGACAACCAAAGAAACCAGAAGGAGGTTTTTGGTGCAGCAGCTTCTTTAGAGAGAGGCAGAAACCTCCAGGAACTACTGCCACATTATTTCCCTAGCAACCGGCGGTTGTATCATGTCCAAATTGGCAGACTGCTCTTGAACAGTATTTGCATGATGTCACCTAAAAAAAAGCAGAAATAAACATGTTTACAGCCTCTGTGCTCTCTATGGATGGTTTAAACCTTTCTATGAATTGTACTGTGGGTAATAATTCATCCCCATGGAAAACTGACATTAGTGGTGTGGCCACTTTGATTTAAAGGCTGTTATTGAAGCCACATAAATGAAAGATAATCAAACTTTAAACTGAATCATTTGATATAAATCTTTGTTCTTCACACAGGAAGCAGATTTTCTCTCAGCCTCAAGTCTAGCAGCCAATCAAACTGGGAAACACAGTGTCGATTAACATTTATGAGCCACATGTGAGGTATATGAAGGTTTTTAATTAATGGTGGTCCACAGTGAGTTAGGAGTTGACATCTTGTTTCATAAAGGAAGTGTTAAAGGAGGTAATACAAGAAGTACTGAGGCACCTTTCATGAGTATTTAGAAAAGTCAAGAGGTGTTAAATGCCTTCACCTGTGTTAGACAAGCTGGGTTATGCAGCACACATCCGATTGGATGTGTGCCCCTCTAGCTCCTCCCTCAGCCAGGTGAGTGCTCAGCAGGGTGTGGCTCACAACAAAAGCTGCCTCTCTCTGTCACCTCTCTTCATTCTCCTTCTCCTCCTCACTGTGTGACACTCAGGGCGCTTTTTCTTCCATTTTTCTGCGTAAGAAGATATAAACAGATCCGAGCACCATGAAGAGACAACAGTGCATCAAGTACCTGGTGTTTATCTTCAACCTTCTCTTCTGGGTACGTAGCCTGGTTTAGTGAGTGGACTGAAGTGGTTTGGTTGCTTTGGATTATGCTGCTTTGTTTGATTGTTTGATGGTTTCTGTGACTGGATCAGATTTCAGGAAAGACTCACAATCTAAAACACAGGCAGAGTTTATGTTTGGCTGGAGCCGCAAAATCTTTAATAATTTGACTATTTTTGATGTTTTGGGAGCTTCAAACCTCTAAAACCATCATTAAATTTGTGCTTTTGTCATCGAGGCTCTTTGAAAGAATCAAAGTGGCCTCACGCAAACCCACGTAGCACTTCCTTCTGGGGAGTTTCAGCTCACAAATCTTTGCTTTTAATTCGCTTCCAGTCTTTATTTTATGTCCCACACTAATCTCTGTAAATGCTGCAGTTTGTTGCTTCTGCAAACTAAATCATCAGTGCTGTGACAGTTTATCAACCTCACAGTCCATCACAAGACTGTCGAGAAGTTCTGGTGCCTTTGAAATGGTCACAATCTCGGTCACCTCCGATGCAAAAGGATTTGACTTCAGGAGTATTATGAGTACATGGTCTGTGGCAACCACGGCCATTAAAATATGTGAAATCATCACGTCATACTGAAGGATGGGGGGGGGGCTTGTGAATTGTGGTCAGATGGATGGATGAGTGATTGATGACTCACTGTTGCAGGAGCTTAAGGAATTTTCTAGATGGAATTTCCTAAAAATGTTCCCCTTTATGGTCAGGTAGATGGTCAGGTGGAACTGACATGGAATGACACGGCACATCTGAGTTTTGACATATTTGCTAAAACTGATTCAAAAGTTAATGCAGTTTAAGGCGAAGGAATGAAGATGGGCAGGAGACCGAAGAATGTCATTTCCTTGACTGCAGACAGATGGACATGCTTGGAAAACGTGCAGAGCGACTCAAAATGAAAGAGCAAGATAAACGAGTGGCTAATTTGCTCAAGAACTGCAGTGACTGTAGGGCAGCATGAAATTACAGCCTGACTTGGTGGTTTGATGCAGTGCATGCAGCATGCAGGACAGAACAAAGAGAACTGGCCGGGTAGCTTTGAGCCACTTTTATGTTAAGGTGACGTCACACACATACAGGTGAGAGAGTGAATGATCCCCAAGCCTCCTGATTCATCTCCAGGATGAGGGATTTTACAGAAATTACAGAATCAAGTCTAAAAATCACAGATTTTAAACAGACTGTGAATAAATGGCATTAACTATTTTAAGCAAAACTGCTTGCAAAGAAACAGTTCTCAAACTGTGGGTTGTGGACCACGAGGTGGGAAATATACAGGGACGGTAACAGAAGCTTCAACCACTACAGTTCAACTGGAATGCTTTTTAAATGGTTTTGATAAATGCAAATAAAAACCGGTTAGACATGAGGTAAAACCCGAGGTGTAAGTCTGACCTACTAAGTTTAAACGGTGTGTATATATTAAGAAAAGACATGATTTGCATATGACTCAGGTGTGCTGAAGCTGCGCTGCTAGGATGTCAGGTCATTATTTTACAATGTGCACCTGTCAGAAATTTATGCCAGCACTGAGAGGACTGGAGTGAGTGATAAACTTCCAGGCGACTGGAAAATGTGTATCTGTGTCTCTGCAGTGCGTCACCTCCGGCTGTTAAATGGTCTTTTGTCCTGTAGGACTCCATCTCATTGGTGGACCACCCTGCCCTCTAATTTAAGTTCGTCTATTGGCCCCCTCCTCCAAACACAAACGTGAGATTAGACTGATTTTACATTGAGTCGGCCTCGAGTGTTTCTGATTATTAACCTGAAGAAGTTTCCCACAGTGTGAAGAGCTGTAGGTTCAACAGCACCACTAATTTTTTTTTTTTTTTTTATCACACCTGGAATCAGTTTTGCTTCACCTGTCCTCACAAGCAGTTACAGTTACACTTCACCAGACTCCATTCACAAAAACTGCAGTTTTATTTTCCAAAACATGGGAGAAATTCTACTTTTGATTTGCTGTTAGGTGGTACCAGCCTGTGCATCGCCAGAACTCCCAAACTAACCTCGTCATGGTTATTGTTGTTTCTGCATGGCTAATAGTGCTGCAGAGCAGCTCTGTGGTTAATGAGAGCCAACATGAACCTCAGGGGAAAATGCCGTTTTAATCTCCTCCACACACAACAGTCGAGTCCCTAGAGTGTTTGTGGTTCACTAATACCAACATCCCCAGCATTCAGGATGCCAGACGTCCTTTCTTTTTTCTATATCCCTTTTTTTTTTCTTTTTTTTATTGTTACAAATTAATGACAAATGTTTATTTGGGTTAATTCATGTTAAATATTCTGCAAATGTTGGTAATGGTGCACTAGACAAGCGTGAGAGCGATGTGAGAAGGCTTCTCACATGAACTCTGCTATTGTTCATAACCAGCGATTTTCACTTTACTTTAATTTACTGAAACTGAAGTGGACTGTGCGTGCCCTACATGAAGCCGTATGATTTGTAAGATCATTCTTCTAAACTTGGCTGAAAATTGAGTTTACTCCCTCAGATTAGTGTCTAGGAGGCTCATGGTTCGTGATAAAGTTGCCACCTGCAGTTATGAAAGCTGAAACTACCCACAGAGACTAAAATAGTTTTCATAGCTGCCTGTAAACATGATTTTTTGTTTTTTGTTTTGTTTGTGTTTTTGCTTTTGCTTTTTTTTTTTAAAGTAAAGCGGGATGTTGTAACCTGAGTGTAGACAGGGATCGACTCAAGTGGACAAGAGGAACTGCAGTTAATGGTAGCGCATTGATGATGTCTCAATATTCATATACAGATACTGGAATTTAAATCTATTGATCTGTGAAGAGATTCATTTGAATATCTGCTGACTAGTCTGGACAATATACTATATATAATTAGATAGGGATGATTAAATGAAGAATGAGTGGAAAGTTATCCATCATACATTAACTAATACTTGCATTCAAACAGTAGCAGGTAAGATGTGGTACTTTAGTCAAAGGAGCTTGCAAAGAAAAGCGTCTGGACTTCTTTAAGTTGCTTGAAGACGTTTCACCTCTCATCCGAGAAGCTTCTTCAGTTCTAAGGTCAAATGGTGGAGAGTCCCAGATATAAACCTAGTGGGAGTGACCCCCCACAGAGGGACAAAAGGACCCCCTGATGATCCTCTAATCGCCTGAGCCAAGGTGTGAAACATCTTCAAGTAACTTAAAGAAGTCCAGACGCTTTTCTTTGCAAGCTCCTTTGACTACGATGACCTGGATGACTGAGAACCTTCACAGACATGTGGTACTTTACTTTCACAACATGATGGGGTCATTTCTGACTTCTGCTGTCTATGACGGATATTTTAAAATGCTCTATTTTCATGTTAACATGGACTCCTGCTATTCTAGCCCTGTTTATTGCAACGCAGTGTAGAGATGAAGTGGAAAGTTGCGTTGAGACTGAGTGACACTAGTGAAAGGTGCAGAGGCTTAAACCTCCATTCTTTACAGAGCGAGTGGTTGGATCAGACAACGACTGCAAGGCAAATAAAGCAAACTGATCCTGCGTTCTTTAAGCTCGAGGCTACGTTTGGAAAGATTTACTGATGATGATCATAAGGTGTGCCTGGCTGACTTAACGCTGACAAACCAGCGATGGGATGATGTCACATGCTGACAGTTACAGGTGTGGCTCTGATTGCTGGAAGATTTCTACTTTCAGTTTACTCACATTGAGGTCACACTAAGTCGAGCAGCCCAAGGCGTTATATAAAATGACCCTCCTTATGATGTTTCAGGCAAGTCTGTGCATCCCAGTTTGGATGACTGACTTACAGGTTAATCTGACATGGAGCCTGAAACGCACAGTTGTGTGATAAAAGTGAATGAAAGCAATGGTGTTTGCTTTTAGAGGTGTATGAATTATGCAGCTGATGCCTCTAATTCTCCTACATGTTTACAGCCTGATGCTGTTTTAGTCTCTGTAGGGAGTTTATCTTGCAATTGACTACAGGCCTCGCCTACGAGTATTCATCATGTTTTATCTGTTGGAGCATTTATTTGATAACCTGGCACTACAGTGTTCACAGTACAGTACAGCCAGTCAACTTGTGCTGCGGGTTTAATGAACGTCTAGTATTTTACAGAAAACAATGGCGTGATGATCCTCCAACTCAGTTGGGAATTTACAGCTGTGCTTCAGCATGTTAGCTAATACTTTTTAATGAATTAAATATTTGCTACTTGAAACATTTTAACAGATTGTTATTTAACTCTAACCCTCTGTTGCCTCTAACGCCCATATTAAAGTGTTTCTTTGTTAAGGATTCTGGTTAACAACAATAAAAGGATGGTACACTAGCTAATGCTAGCATACAAAACTAACAATGAAAGGGAATTTTTCCCAATGACATTAAAAAACAAGGTAAGCTGCTACGCTCGTTGTCATATTATTTGTATGCCTTGGTGAGCTAACGCTGGCTAGAAAAATAAAGCTGTCTAACAGGGTAGAATTGTCAGACAGAAGTAATTTAAAATTTTGAGTTGATATCTCAAAAAAAATTTTTTTCTTAAATTTTATTTCTGCATTTAAATCAAACATAACATGCTTATACAAATCAACCGAGAACAATTACTGTCTTTAACATTTGTGAACTTATAAGCATGAAAGGAGGAAAAAAAAAGAGAAAAAAAGAAAAAAAAAGAAAAAGACCTTCATCTTTCAAAACCTTCCTATTCATTTGCCACTTAAATTTTTTAAGCAGCTTGATTCATTGATTCACTCATTCATTTGGGCAGGAAAACCCCCTCGGATATCCATGGCTCATCTTCAAAAAAACACTTCCTACGGGGGGTTAGGTCTCCCTGTGTTTAGACATTATTATTGGGCAGCAAATTCAAGAGCTCTATTGTACTGGCAGTGGGGTTCGCCTATTGATTATTGTCATGACAAGCTTCCGATCTGGCTCCAGGTAGAGGCAACAACAGTATCTGAAGCTTCATTACCGGTCTTATTGTTTTCTAACACGGGTTCTTGTAATAATTCGCTCAGTCGTAATTTTGTTGTTAAACACTCCTTAAAGATATTAAGTCAAATGAGGAAATCTCTCAAACTACCTGATTTTTCAGTAGGAATGCCAATAATACATAACTACGTGTTTAAACCAGGTAAAATGGATAGGGTGTTTTTAGAATGGGGGGGGAAAGGGATTGAAATACATTGAGGACTTATATACAGATGACAAATTTATGTCCTTCCTTCAACTTCAAGAAAAGTTTCAGTTACCTCAATCACATTTTTTTTCGTTATCTTCAAATAAGGAATTTTGTTCAACAAAACTTTTCAGACTTTCCACTGAAGCCACGAAGTTATACTTACTTTGATATAATTCGGAAAGCAAATTTTAAACATTTGATATCTCAGTTTGTTAAGTGCTTTACAATCCCAGTTGATTCCGACCGAATTAGGAAAACATGGGCTGAAGACCTCGGGGTCTCTCTGTCTGAAGAGCAATGATCAAATTGTTTGTCCAATATTCAGAAAGGCTCAATAAATGCCAGATATAAACTAATCCAGTTTAAAGTCATTCATAGACTACACTTTTCTAAACTCAAACTTAACCGGATCTATAATTCTGTATCTCCCTTATGTGACAGATGTAAAGTTGGTGAAGGTTCCCTTGCACATTTATTTTGGCATTGCCCTGTTTTGAATGCTTTTTGGAGCCAGATTTTTATGTGGTTTTCAAACCAATTTAGGAAAAAAATACCACGTGATGGTACATTGGCTATACTTGGATCATTTGCATCAGTCGAATCTTTTTCCTTTTCACAAAAACAGATAATTACAATGGGTATGCTGGCTGCAAAGAAACTTATTCTTTTACAGTGGCGGTCTTCTTCGGCCCCGTGTTTTAACAGGTGGCTTAATGAGATGGTGTCTGTGGCCAGGGTGGAGCAGATAAGATTTGATAGAAAGGGGAAACTGGCGAGTTTTTGTATGATTTGGCAACCATTTCTAGAATTCCTAAAAGAATAACTGATCATAATTTATGCCTCACACTCCACGTGAATTATTATTATTTATTTATTTTTTAGTCTATTTCACTCTTTATTTAGTTAATATTGTTATAAATTTTTTTTTTTTTTTTTTGATATCTCAAAATTTTAATTTGCCAAGTATTTTGGAATTGTATTTGGAGTTATATTTGAGTTAGTCAAACTTTCAAGAGAGAATTCAAGACCTTGATTTACAGATAGCACCCCCACCCCAAAAAACCAAAATCCTGAATCATGGTCAGCAGACCGTAGGAGGAACCAGACGGACGACATGTTGGGGCAAAGTGTTGCCATTCGGCCTGAATGCTTTATGGTGTGCTTCATATACTCCCTGTTGCACAACAACAGACGTCAGCGTCATGCTGCAGGACATTATGGGAGTTATTTGGGTGGCAACAAAGAGTTGATGTAAACTGTTTTGTGGTTGCTGAGGTGATTCTGAGTCATGGTAGTGGGTAATTACTGTTTGAGACAAAGTATGGCTGTCATTTATTTATCTGTGGATGCCTTCATATCTAAGTCTCCGTTGTGCAGAGGCTCCACATGTACTGAAGTCATGTTTCCTGGATGGCTCCTCTGTGATTGGGTTGGTCTGGATTCAGGAGAATAAGCCGGGCAGCAAGTCGAACTTCATTCCTCAAACGTTAGCCTCATGTTCACCTTCAATGAAAGGGATTCTTATTCATCCACACTAACATACTTTGATTTGAATATGAAACCATTGCATTCCATACTAGCTGCACATAGTTTTGCAACAGTGAAGCATCACATCATCATACCTTACAAAAGCCAGTTCTTTCATTTTGCTCTGAGCAGCTGTTTTTGAACACCTGTCTAAATGACTGTGATGGGTCCATAAGTTCATGGTCTCTGTAGTTTTCTGTGTTTTTTAACACAACCTCAGTTGTAAATCACTGCAAAGCAGGATTAATCTGGTTATTGTCTAAGGTAGGATGCTTTATACTCGATCAGCTGCCACTGTGTGGGTGTCCACCTCTTCATGTCTCTGCATGTTGTTTAACCCCCAATCTCTAAATAACGTTCACATCAAATACTCTCCTTGTTCCTGCACGTCTCAGATTATCGTGCTGTTATAGTCTGGTTCTTATGAGTTAACTCAGATGTTTAGGATAAAGTTGCCTCTGATGTACTGTACACTGCAGCATCTTTTCCTTTGTTCTTTTGTTGTGTGCTTTATTTTTTTCTACGGTCGTCGTTCGAGTATACAGTGTAATGACAGTGGAGTGCTGTGAGGCAGGTCCAGGTGAGCCCTGTGGTTTCAGTCAGGTGATACTTCTCAAATCCAGCCTCATTCGGGCTTTTCACTTCTTCTCTCTGTATCTAACTGGTAATGTGTTGCCTGTGTCTTAGACCCCCGGAATTATCGACCCGCGCCTACAGCTGTTGTTGGATTTGATGAAAGTGTCTGTTAATGCGACAGACTTGAGCTGTATGTGCCTTCATTATTTTAAGAGTGGATAATAACTCAATAACAATTTGAAAAAGTGCTCCGGTGGTGCTGGCTCTGTTAACTTACCTTGTTGTGAGCACAGTGTTCTTCCAAACATCAGGAACAAGGTCACACGTGCTGCAATGCCTGCTTTAGAAGCATTTCTGCAGGTTCAGACCACAGACATGGACATAGCTTCTGCTTGTATGAAAAATGAAGTCTGCGTCAAACTGCCTTTACAGCTGCATTGGGGTTTTTTTATGCCCACCAGGGGGCGACCCTTGCGGTTGGATAGAAGTGTAGAGGCTCAGTTTCTCTCTGACTTCAGTCCTTTTCTTGGCTCAGTTGCTAGTTCTGTATCTTTTTGCTTAACATGAGTTTCTCTGTGGTTTATCTGTAAATGAGGACAAATGTGCAAAATGACACTAGTATTTGAATATAGTCTCACGGAGAGAACATTAAACCTCCTTCAGAGACAGTAAACATGTTTTTCGTCTTGCAGCTGGCAGGAACCGGCGTGCTCGCTGTGGGACTCTGGCTGCGTTTTGACTCCAGGACGGCAGGACTGTTCGAAGGGGAGGAGTCGCCCTCTGTCTTCTTTACGGGTAAGGCCCCTGCTGGTTAAACCCTGGATGCAAAACACTTACATGGAAACAAAAGACCATGAAGGAGAATAACCTTGAGGATGGCAAGAACCCTTTATAGAGCACAGGTGAAGCATCTTAATCGCAGCAGCTTCACTTTTACATTTTTGGATATCTCACAACCATAAACCACAAAATAACAAAAAGAACATACAAAGATTCAAACTGCACAGAAAGACGGGGAAATGATCAGCTCCTCCTCCACTATCATGGTCTTTGAACCTGCCATGGAGTGATGGTGGTGGGTGTTGTTGTAATTACAGCTGACGTGTCTGTAGTGTAGCTTTGACGCACATTACGAGTCTGTTCGTTTTATCATGCTGTCCTATCAATGTAAAGTCTGACACTGCTCATTTCACTCCAACCAGCAGAAACCGTGCCGAATAATCTGCAGCTGAAAATAGTCCCCAGTAACCACTTCGTCCTGTTTATTAACAACCACAGCGTTGTTTCTAGAATGAAATCTTTATATTTGTGGAGGAAGTCATAATTTCAAATTAAATGCACTACAGCTGCATTTAGCTCTGTCGGGCTCTGGACGTGGATATAACCTGACCTCAGAGAGGCGGGGCACTCGGAGGGCAGCTGAGGCCAAAGTTGGTCCACAGCGAGGCGGCTCGTCCAACCCAGCAGATCCCTCCACACATAGCGCTCATTCTTCCCGGCGCACAGGGACTCCTTTGTTCTCAGACTTCTGTATTCCCGGAGGAACTGTCCCACCCTCCCGTCTTTGTGCGTTGCATCCATCAAACTGATAAGAGAAGTGGGCAGAGAGGAGACGGAGGACGGGCCTGACATGACAAACATCTTAATAACGGCTTTGGAGGAGTATTTGTGTGTGTGTGGCTCATGCGCTCACTGTTGTTGTTATCCGACAGCCTGTTTATGATTCATCCTCATGAAGTCACCGTTGAAGTGTCGAATCATCGCTCTAAATCACCCTGCAGCTGATTCCCACTCACCAGATCGTGACTGAAGGTGTTTTTGATAAATAACTCCTCATTAAAAACAGCTTCTGGTGCCTCTCAGGCCTTCGTGTCTGTTCGAATCAGAGCGGCAGCAGCCCTATGAGCCAGAATGCAAATCACTGATGTACATTTACATTTTTAAAAGGCTTGAGCAGGTAAATCAGGGCTGATTTCCAATCAGCCTTCCACATGCACTTGTACACTCACTGACACTTTATTAGAAACAAAGCATGGGTTCTGTTAGAGTTGATGCTTTTGAGATTGTCATTTGTGCTAAGATATATAGACGTGGACAAAATTGTTGGTACTCTTTGGTCAATGAAAGAGAAACTCACAATGGTCACAGAAGTAACTTTAATCTGATAAAAGTAATAATAAATTAAAACCAATGAAAGTCAGACATTGCTTTTCAACAATGCTTCAATTGAATTATTAAAAAAAATAAATGCATGAAACTGGTCTGGAAAAAATTATGGTACCCCTAGAAAAGAATGAAAATAATGTGACCAAAGGGACATGTTAATCCAAGGTGTCTACAATCTTGTAATCAGTCAGTGGTCCTATATATGGGACTCCAGGTAGTCACTGTGTTTGGTGACATGGTGTGTACCACACTCAACATGGACCAGAGAAAGCGAAGGAAAGAGTTGTCTCAGGAGATTAGAAATAAAATCATAGACAAGCATGTTAAAGGTAAAGGCTATAAGACCATCTCCAAGCAGCTAGATGTTCCTGTGACTACAGTTTAGGGCTGGGTATTGTCACTGATTTCTAAAATCGATTCGATTCCGATTCACAAGGTCCCGAATCGATTCTATTTGCCTCAGTCAGAAATATTAAAATTCTGATCACGTATCAAATATCCATATTTTTATATCTATAAAAAGAAAGCTGACACTTGAGACTTTATCAAAGGTGTAAGCATCACAGCAGATGCCTTTGTGTCAAAGTAACTGAGGATAAAACAGAAAAACATGAAGGTGATTTTCCTGGCCTGGGATTTTATAGCAGATAACCTTAAAAATATTCTGCAGTAGATCAAAAACAAAAGAAAGTCATTAGTCAACATATGAACATTACCTGATGCTGCTGAAGTGAAGCAAAGTTACAGAGGTTTTATTAGAGACACAGCTAAGCATTTTTGCAATTTTGCATAATTTTAAAAAGTTTAAATTATCGTTATCCAAGCTAGAATTGATTTTAATTGATAAATCAATAATCAAAACCCAACCCTACTACAGTTGCACATGTTATTCAGAATTTAAGATCCATGGGACTGTAGCCAACCTCCCTGGACATGGCCGCAGGAGGAAAATTGATGACAGATCAAAGAGACGGATAATCCGAAAGGTAACAAAAGAGCCCAGAAAGACTTTTAAAGAGATCAAAGCTGAACTTCATGCTCAAGGAACATCGGTGTCAGATCGCACCATGCGTCGTTGTTTGAGCCAACGTGGACTCCATGGGAGACAACCAAGGAAGACCCCATTGTTGAAAACAAATCATAAAAAAGCCAGACTGGAATAAGCCAAACTACATGTTGACAAGCCACAAAGCTTCTGGGAGAATGTCCTGTGGACAGATAAGACAAAATTTGAACTTTTTGTCAAGGCACATCAGCTCTATGTTCACAGACAGAAAAATGAAGCATATCTAGAAGAGAACACTGTCCCTACTGTGAAACATGGAGGAGGCTTTGTTATGTTCTGGGGCTACATCTGGTACAGAGTGTCTTGAATCTGTGCATTGTGCAATGAAATCTCAAGACTATCAAGGATTATAGAGAGAAATGTGCTGGCCAGTGTCAGAAAGCTTGGTCTCGGTCACAGTCATGGGTCTTGCAACAGGACAATGACCCAAAACACACAGCTAAAAACACCCAAGAATGGCTAAGAGGAAAACATTGGACTATTTTAAAGTGGCCTTCTATGAGCTCTGACCTCCAATCCTATTGAGCATCTTTGGAAGGAGCTGAAACATGCTGTCTAGAAAAGGCGCCCTTCAAACCGGAAACAACTGGAGCAGTTTGCTCATGAGGAGTGGACCATAATACCTCCTGAGTGGTGCAGAAGTCTCATTGACAGTTACAGGAATCGTAACGAAAGGTTGTGCAACAAAATATTAATTTGTGGGTACCATCATTTTTGTCCAGGCCTGTTCCATGCATTTATTTTTTTAAATAATTCTATTGAAGCATGGTTGAAATGCAATGTCTGACTTTCATTGGTTAACATTTATAGAATTTTTATTTATTATTACTTTTGTCTGTGACCATTGAGTTTTTCTTTCATTGACCGAAGGGTACCAACAATTTCTTGTGTATGTGCTGATAAAATGTTTCTCGTTATTAGGTTTCATGCTTCTACGATGGAGTGAGCGGCCTCGTCACTTCTGCTTTTTACACGTTAGTCCGTTGAAAGGTCGCAAACTGTACGGGGTGTGACTGGTTGATAAGAAGTCATGCCTTGTATGGTATGGCGAGGGGCCACACACACACAGACAGACACACTCGCTCAGATACGCTTGCATTACACTGTCACATGGATAACTGAACCTGTTCTTAATCCTTTAATTTTTTTAAAATCTGTGTCAACAACAAACCTAAGAATGGAGCATCAAGTTCTAATGTTAAACTGTTGAATTGAACATCAGAGTGAATCGCATCCCATTTAACAAAACAAAAAAATGTTTTGTTAAATGTTTTGAACAGTGTGGTGCTGATATCACTGAGGTTGAGATTATGTGCATAAATTTTAATTTAATCGTGTCTCCTTTGTTTGTAACTGGCCTTGGGAACTTAAAGGCACAGGTGACCCCAGAATGCTTGTTTCCTCTGGCCCATCTGAATGTTTTGTTGCAGGCGTGTACATCCTGATCGCAGCAGGGGCTCTGATGATGGTGGTGGGTTTCCTGGGATGCTGCGGAGCCATCAAAGAGTCTCCTTGCATGTTGGGACTGGTGAGTGATTTCTTTTGTGTTTTAGTTCTCCACATTACATTAAAGACGGGTGACTTTGCTGTGAATCATGAATTCATGCTCAGATTTTTCAGTTGGCACATTTCAGAGATGTTTGGGCTGTAATCACACCGATCACCAGGAAAGACTCCTCAATTTCACCACAAGCGTGTTGGCTGCTGCAGCTCCGGTGTGATGTGACTGTTGGTGGCGATTTGCTGTTATGTTTTTACAAAATGTTTTTGTCCTGCGATTGAAATGGTCATATGAAATTGGTGGATGTGATCACATCCACCAATTTCAATCTACTCTGAGCCGTCATTTTAAATATTAAATGGCTTTAGTTTTAACTTACATTTCAGGTCATCTCTTCCTTAGTCATCTGTTATTTGAGCTCTGTGCACAGAAAAGGTGAACAGCAGAGCTGGTGCACAACAACTTAAAGTGTTGATGTTATGTTCACCACACATAAATCTATGGTTGAGGAAACTTTGGACAAAAGTGACAGATAAAAGTAAAAACCCACTCAGTTTCCTTTCAGGACTGATAACCAAACAAAATCATGTCTACACTCCAAATCTTCTTGTTTTCCGGTTTAGTTCTTCTTCTTCCTGCTTCTCATCTTCGCTGCAGAAGTGGCTGCCGGGATCTGGGGTCTTTCCAACAGCGACCGGGTAACTAACTCTCCCCTTCTGTCTCTCGCATGTATGCACACATTCTTTGTTGATTGACAGGAGTGTTAACTTTGTCCGTGTGTCTTCAGGTGGTGGAGGACATCACAGAGTTTTATAAACAGACTTACGCCAACTACAAGGACACCAAACAACCAGCGCTGAAGGAGACCCTCCGCCTCATCCACTTTGGAGTGAGAACACACACCTGGACACCTTTTATGCAACTTGTTTCCTTATTTTGAAACAGAACAGATGACTGCCTAACCTGTGTGGGCTATTCTCCCCCCCCCCCCTGCAGCTCGACTGCTGCGGTCCAACAGGAACGGTGATCGATGCTGCCAGAGATATCTGCCCCAAGCAGGAGGGGCTGGAGATCCTCGTCACCAAGGTAAGGCAGACTGCAACAAAAGGGAGATGACCTCTCATGTCACATCATGTAAATTTTTACTTAAACATTTTAAGATCTAAGAGATTTGTACTAAAAAGTGCTACAGCTAACATTTTTCTCTAGGGTATTCTGGCTTTGTAGAAATCAAGCTCAGATTTGCATCAGACATTTGGTTTAAAATAAGATGTGGAGCTCACACCTGTTTTTGCTGTTTTTGCTTCACGGTCCTGCTTCCCTCCTGCAGAGCTGTCCCGCTGCTATTGACGAGGTGTTTAACAACAAGCTGCACATCATTGGTGGAGTTGGCATCGGCATTGGAGTCATTATGGTGAGTCTGCCACTAATGCACATGTACTGAAACCTTAAGTAAAGCTATCATATGGTTGTTAAACTGGCACAAAGCCTAGAATGTGTCAGGTTTAGAAATGGTTTAGAAAAAGCCAAGTGTCTCATTGTTCTAGTAGTGGGTCTGGCTCGTGATTTATTTATTAAAAACAAAGCCAATTCACAAATGTTGTAAACCTGGCCCCAGTAGGGGCGACATCTGTGGTTGCAAAGACACTTTCATATGTGTAGAAATCTATGAAAAACGACATTACTACTTACTTCATATATGACATCAATAAACACTTTACTGGTGAGTTTATGGCTCAGTCATGAGTACAGAATGCTAAATATGAAGTCTGATGATGACTAGCTATGATTTTTATTGGCTAGCTACCAAACTGTGTGGTAGTTTCACACTAACTAGACATTCTACTTGGTTTGGCCCCTGAAATTTGACTGGCCTGCCCTGATGCCACCAAAAAAATCAATCCCCAAGGACTATTTTCTTTCATAGAAGAACAAGAAAAATATTAAATATTTACATTCAAGAAGGTGGAATTGGTAATATTTTTTTTTTTCAGGGTTGGTCCATTTTTATCATAGAAAATATTTAAAATGAACTTATCAAGATTGTGAAATTTTAAATAACCAAAATACAAAATTATGGAAACTTTGACACTTTTGTAAACAGTGTGGTTTATTTCTTAATGCCACATTCCTGTGTCCTGTGACTCTCTGCAGATCTTCGGGATGATCTTCAGCATGATGCTCTGCTGTGCCATTAAAAGGTCTAGGGACTATGTGTAAAAACCCATGAAACGCCGTCCACCTTTAACTCTGCTGCTGCTTCAAATCATTTAAGAAAGAATAACAACATTTGTCCCTCTGTGTGCTGCTTGGGTCCGTACAGGATGGCTTCGTCGACCTGTGAGAGTATGGCTCCTTTTCAATGACGCCTCTTTAATTCCTCCACTCTGTGGGGTCTGCAGCGAGTTATTTATACCCAAAGTAACCTGATAAGTGATAACTGATACAATCTTTTAAATCAAAAACCTACTTTTCATAATAGGACAGGTTTGAGCATATGCAGGTGAAAGGAGACTTTTGCGACTCTGCTGCCCCCTGGTGGACGCCCCATTTTCTTTAAATCCTTTCCTTTAAGTTATGTTTACAAAATCTGCTAAACGTTTGAGCTAACAGGGTTTTTGCAGCTAAATGAATGTTAATGACCCATGTTTTGTTTTAAAGCTGCGTATTAAAAGCTTTGATTATTTTTTATTTTATAAGTTTTATGCAAATGATTTAATGATTGCAGTTCATGTCTTTAAGATGTCAAATAAATGAACTAAAACAAAGATTTGTCTTAAATGGAGTGCTTGCTGTGAGTGCTAAAGGGGTACAATACAGTCAAATGTACAAATGTTAGGAAAACATTTAATGCAATTTTAACATACTCTAAAAAATTAAAAATGAGCTTAATGGGTTATTCAATTTTTATTTATTTGTAATATAAGGTTTGGCTAACACTTGTGTACAATTGAATAAAAAATTACATTAAAAAAATAACGAATAAAACTATCTGGACTTGAATTTTTGTATTTCTGTAGGGGCAATGCACAGTGGGAGGTGTGTTAAACTACATGGTAATACTGAAAATGTGACCATCAATCCAAAATTACATTTTAAATTTGATTATATTTACAAAAAAGAGGCATTAAAAGTAACTTTACCCATATGTGTGGTAGAAATAAAATATTTCTGAGCTGGTTCATAATTTTAAAAATTTCATCAATCTCAAGATTTCTGCTCTTTTGTCAATTTTTTTTTTTTTTTTTTTCCCTAGCAGGGGGAGGGGGGGGAACCCAAACTACACTACAGACTGTTTTCGAAAACCATAACACGCGTGTTTATAAACGGGTGGCAACAAAAGGTTGCTAGAAATCCTTTCCCCCCCCCCCCCCCCCAAACACCAATAAAAACAGACAGCCCAGCAGTGAGGTTTACAGTTATACTCCCATTTCCTCACTGTGACTATTAAAAAGAAATACACACGCTTTGTAAAACAAAATCTGATTTAAAAAAAAAAAAAAAAAAAAAAAATTGAGATATGATGCAAATTTTTACTGAGCATTACACCAGAGAATTGAACCCAGTTAGCTTAGCATAAAGACTGGTCACAGCTTTATCCAAAGGTAACAAAATCAACTAATGCTAACACACGGTACAAATGAGATGTTAATTAGTATCCAGTCTCCGTACCAAGTTAAACTTTTAACTCTATGCAATCTCATTCTACCTGAAACAGTGGATTGATATAGTTAAGATGACAGTGAATGTCATAAAAGTAGAAACAAAAGCAAGAAGACATTGTATTAAAAATGCTGTTTGACTCAATTTTCATGTTCAGGATAGATGAAGAGGAATGCATCATACCAACAACTGTCCTCACAATGCATTGCATCATCCATGGTCCCCACAAAGCAAACTGTACAAGTACGTGTGTGTGTAAATTATTCATCCCAGGTGAAGTCATATGGCTGGAAGTCATCTCTCAGCTGTTTGCAGCTCTCCTCCTCCTCCTCTTTGCTTTGTTTACACTCTTTCCAGTCGGCTCGAGTCGGGATGTTTAGCACCGCCTCACTGGCCAGAACCTCCCTACGCACGCACACAAAAACCCCCACACCGTTACTCTGTGACACTGACATTATTCTCCCACAGTGCAATTCTGAACTCCCATCAAGTTTTTTTTCCCTAAAATTTCATGACTGACATTTTGGAAACAGCAATTTGTCATTTTTAGATCAGTGCATATTTATGTGAACAAAACACATTAACAGTGTGCAGAATTATTGGTAATAATTATTTACCAATATTACTGAATAACATGAGACTAAAAAATAATTTTCTGCAAACCAAAGCATCTTTTCCCTGACTTAAACAGGTTTGTAGGTATGTTTGTGTATACATAATGGGTAAGTCCTGACTGTCCAGCTCTCTGGAGCCCCCTGTGGAGGCTTTTGTTTTTACACTTTCTGATATAACGTAATTTTTCTGATGACGTTTTGATAATTCTGTTATTTTATAGAGAACACAGGTATAAACAGAATGACCTGCTTTCTCTTTTTATTTTAATAATCTAATCCAAATGTGATTAAAAACGCATCTGGACAACATTTGCATTTATACATAACATTTCATAAGAAACAGTTTTATTTTAGCTTTAAAAGATGACACTGACAGTGCTGAAATTTTATGAGGCTCTTCTTTATATTTACAGGCAAACAAAGGGTGTTTAATGGGGACTGATGCTCACCTTCCAAACTGCAGAGGAAAATGTTTTTGAATGCGGTAGAAGAGCTTCTCCCCCGAGTCCAACTCTACATAGAAATATGGAGTCCCTGGAGGAGCAATCTGAACACACGTTTAATTCAGCTTTTCAAATAGATGTTAAAAATCCCAGAATAGCCAAACCACTGTACTCCAGGTGTGTTTACGGGTACCTGCTTGAGGTCAGTGTGTTCAGGAATCTCCATCATCTCCATCTGTTGCTCCTGAGCCTGGACCATGAACGCCTCCTTGATGTCCTCTGTGGCACAGCGGTTCAACGGCACCGGCACAACCTGAATGACAATAATAACAAGAAGATGATAAATAAAGTGATCAGCAAATGTGGCAGTAAATAAAAAATCATTTTACGTTTCTCTTCCTGCGCTTGGATCACAGGAATCACACTCTAAATAAAGATACAAGGAGTTTAAACGTGCTAATTTATTGCCCAGGTGTGACTTACTTTGTGAATAACTGGCTTCTTGTATGTCAGCAATAGCAGACTTAAAAAAATATTTATCTAATTCTACGCTCAATCTCAAATTATTTTAGCAGCTTTGCATAAAGTGCACAAGTTTACCACATCTTTGTTGACCTTTTTGTTTTAGTTTGTGTTACTTCATCATTTATTACAGTGAAATATCTTGTGTACCTCCATAATCAAATTTAAAATACAAAAGCAAAAAACAATTTATTAAAAAATAGAATTATGAAGCTTTAGCTAGTTATTTTAGATTAAAAGTGGCACAAATGAAACGCTCAACTTTTATCATTCTTTTCTTCTCAAATTTTGCACTCTAAAGTGAAAAATATGACTTTTTACACTTCTACACACTGCATCTGTCAAAATGAGAAAATATTCACCCTACAGTATCATTAAAAAACAATACGAATAACACTGAATTAAAACATGTTTTCTTGGTCGTGTTTCTACCTGCAGCTGCAGATGCTGGCTCCTGTAGTTCCTCTCAAACAGCACACAGCGCTCTCCTTTGCTCTTGTAGAACTTCCTCAGGGCTGACTTGTACTTCTCCATCTCCTCCACCACCTCCGAGCTCAAGTCCACCACCGACTGGTAGTGTCCGATGGGGAGGATCAGCACATGGCGAGGAGTCAAACCGCCTTTGGCCAGCGCGAGGTAACACTGCAGAACAAATCATCCTCACTCGGCTCTAACGCTTTTACGTGAAGTCTCGAAGGAGCTTCTGTGATGTAGATTTATGAACAGCATGAACTCACGTGTGTTCCTATGCTGATGACGAGGTGCTTCTCCACCTGAGGGCTGGCCAGACAGAACCAGCATGGACCCGAGGGCTGAGCTGCACACAGAAAAACAAATTATCTGTGTAACCTCACAAAACCACACTAACTAATGAGTTCTTTCTTAAACCAGATATAAACAGAGTGTGGCTGGACTCACGGTGCCGGCGGGGCTGCTTGGGCTGCCCCTGATGATGCTGCTGGTCTCGCCCTCGCCCATCTCCATCAGAGTGCCTCTTCCTGCCGTGGCCCCGAAAGCCTCCACCCTGCTTCTTGCTCAGGTCGAAGAAGTACTGATTGGCTGGCTCCTGGCACACATATAACAACATTTTGTACTTTAAAACCTCAAATACACATTCAAAGGTGATTTAGATAAGAGTCGAGGTGAATTCTAGTGACTATGAATCTCCACAGAGGACTCCAAACAAACAACCTCCTCTGTGGCGCTGAAGGCCGTCTTTTGTGTGTCCATCTTGTCTTTCGTGGGGCATCTGTACGGGTTTTCTGTGACGTCTTGCGGTTGCTTCACAAGCTCTGCGGGGTCCATGGTCTTCATGGGGATTATGTTGAAGGCGTACAGATACTGCAGACAGAAGGTTTTCACTTGTCATGACACATCTGGAAAATTTTTCACAGCAGGAACCTTTTAGCACAGATCTGCTCTGTTACCTGCATTTCCTGCAGGAGAACCAGGGTCTAAATTAGAGTTTTAAAATAACAGGGAGAGTCTAAATTTAGTTCAGCTGAATTGGCTATTAGGGCTTCCTGTTTGCACTGGAAACATTGGTCAGTGAAGAAAACTTTAACTTCTCTGTGGTTTCTAAGCATTTTTAAGGACTTTATTAATCACAGATTTTGATGTTTTCCTAACTTTTAAGAAAACCTTGACACAAAGTTTTAATAAATGCAGCTATGCACATAATCTCCATGTAACTGATTCTTTGTCTTGCAGGGAAACGCACCTTCTTCTTGGCGGGGTTGTTGACGGCCGCCAGAGCAATGAAGCGGCTGACGTGTTGAGCATTTTCTTGAAGAACAATGTGATTCCTGCCGATAGACACAGTGAAAGATGGGAGTAACATAAAACAAGAACCAAACAGTTGCTTCGAATCAATCTGACTTCTGCCAGGGGGGTCACCCCCTACTGGCCAATCAAAATAATGCAGGTTTAAGGCTCTTTGATATCCAGAAGAAATTAATTAACAGGGTCATCAGTGAGCTCCCTCACCACTCTGCAGCTTACCTGTATGGGAGTCTTTCATAGTGAGCGCCCTCTAGTGCTGCAAAGTGGTATCGTGGTTTCAGTTTGTCTGCGAGGCTGGCTATCGAGTTGCTTCCACAAAGTTTTGTGTTCACTTCCTGCCGAACAGAGTTCAGAAGAATCCATTCAGCATCTCGTGGGGTCAGAGGCAGTAAAATTAAAGCAGCATAGACATCTTCATTACCGGGTTGTTTGCGTAGTGCCACACTCCTCGGGGCCACTGCGATGTCAGCAGGATGTCAACACCTTTAAATTTCGAGCTGCTGGTCAGAGGAGTCATGAGGGCCACCAGATCTTTGGAGGTGAAGCAATGAGCCGGCGCTGGTTCCTGCCGGGCTTCCTGACCGCTGACATAGGCGATCTGCAGTCCCGACACGCCGGTAAACACACCACGCCGGCCTGTAACGCACAGATGAGAGCACTGTGTCACATTTTGGTTTCATGTTTTTATTAAAAGGTCATGAATATGTGTGATCGCTTACCGAGATATGTGATGTTTTCAGCAAGCTCACAGCCATCGGCGTTTGGGAAATTCTTTACCGTTTCCTGGCTTGCTGCTCCGAGGATGTAAGTGTGGATGGGAGCTGAGGAGGCGCAGAGAAAAAAAAAAAAAAAAAAAAAAAAGAGGCTTTTGAGTTTCCTCAGAAAAAGCCAAAAAACATGCTTGCTTTCAGCATGAACATAGGAGGCGCTGTTGAGTTCTTATGCAATGCTATTAATGTAACAGCGCCCCCTGTGGTCAAAAGCAACAATAAAGATGAGCATCTGCCCAGATGTTCCAGATTTTTTCACCTTTCTTGGCTCCGGTTTTGTACAGCTGCCACTCGGCTTCAGCTTCCGGCGTCGTTCCAAAAAACTCTCCAACACACAGCAGCAACTGGTGGAAAACAGATGTGAAAATCACCACAACTTAAAGACGATTACAGGTGTTTTAATATGATAACTTAACACACAGTTCTATACAATGATCTACCAGGTCATTGAAGGTAACAAGAAAACATTTAAGGGGATGGATGGGGGAAAACTTAGATGGAAAAAAAAAGAATAAAAAGTTTTATGAGAAACAAAATGAGATATTTACCAGAAAAAGTCTGTAAGGACAAGTCTATAAACAAGTGTGTGTTGAAAATAAATAAACCGGTTGATTTAGAAGAAAAAACGCAAAATTGCCAGAAAAAAAGAGAAACAGCTGACAAATTCATGTAAAAGCAACTGACAAACTTACAGAGGAAAACTGGTAAAAGAATAGAAAATGGCAAATTTCTAAGAAAAAGCTTACTGTAAAAAAGGCAAGTCTATGTGGAAAAAGGAAAAACAAATTATGATAAAAATGTAATAAATTAAAATAATTTTAAAAAAAGAAAAACATCCATCCATCCATCCATTCACTTCCGCTTATCCTTTTCAGGGTCGCGGGGGGCGCTGGAGCCTATCTCAGCTGTCATAGGGCGAGAGGCGAGGTACACCCTGGACAGGTCGCCAGTCTGTCGCAAGGCTAACACACAGGGACAAACAACCATTCGCACTCACATTCATTCACACATTCACACCTAGTGACAATTTGGGTTATCCAATTAACCTATCCCCACAAGCTGCATGTCTTTGGACGGTGGGAGGAAGCCGGAGTACCCGGAGGGAACCCACGCAGACACGGGGAGAACGTGCAAACTCCACACAGAAAGACCCCGGCCTGATGGTGGAATTGAACTCAGGACCTTCTTGCTGTGCGGCAACAGTGCTAACCACCGTGCCACCGTGCTAAAATCACAGCTAGTATAACAAGAAAAAACTGTCAAATTTACATTTAAAAAAAACTAAACAGATATAAAACCCCACAAATCATTTAAAAAAAATTAAATGATAACTGGATAATGTGACGCATCTGACTCACATCAAACTGCCCAGTCTTCTTCTGGATGGCCTGGACTCGGTTGAACAAAGCGTTCAGACGGCCTTCAACGTCCCCACACGCCAAACTAGAAACACGCATGTTTTAATATTTTAACAATCAAGGCAATTCATAGATGATTTCCTCTGGAAAACATCAGACAGTCTCCAAACATCTGTTGTGTTTTTGGGACTTGAATGATGCCTTACTCATTGGTAAAGTTGGACACTGAAACATCAATAGCACAAAGTGCCTCTTTTATTTTTATTTATTTATTTATTTTTAGAAAGAGGAACAATACATATTAATGAACATTTTAACAAATGTAAATATGCCAGATTATGGCCTTGGGCTAATTTCCATCTGCAGACCCTCTGGCAGGTTGGTGTTAAACACAAGTTAGTAAAAACATACAGAGACACTATTTACAGGTCATGTGACAAGGACAAAAACAGTGATCACATTATACTAGAACAAACAATGACAAGAAGAGTGGACACAGAGGACAGTATAGACAACAATAACGGAAACACATCAATTATATTGCACAAACCCCAGTATTGCACATGCCCTGACTGTCGTGATATCGCGTTCACCCATTGCACTAACAGTTGTTTTTACCTTTTTGTAATACACTAACTCTTTTTCCCATCCAATATAAAGCATGATTATTAAACATGATCACATGTTTGCGTGTCCCTCAGCCGCCCTTTTAAGTGACTCTTAAAGATGGGTAGACTTGTACTTTCCCTCACTGACAGTGGAAGACTATTCCAGAAGCTCACTCCCTGATCTGACAGAGCATTCTGTGAAAAGGTGGTCCGCCTGAATGCCAGTTCACAATCACCTCTAACAGTGGCTCGAGTCAGTCGAGACCTGCTAGACTTTTGTTTAATAAAATCACTCATTGGTGGAGGTGCCAGACCATGTATAACTTTGTATATTAGACAGGCAGATTTAAATAATTTGAAATTAGTAAAATTTAAAAACTTGTATTTTTCTAAAATTTGACAATGGTGATATGAAAAAGGTTTTTTTATGCTCTTTTGTAGCATACTTCGATTGGACCAATAGCAGCAGAGTTCGTATTAAAATAACATTAAAATAAAATAAATCAACAGAACTCGTGGATATCATTCTGTTTAATTAAAATGACGTTAATATATTCTGGTAAAGTGCAGATTTTTCACCACAAACTGCAAATATCAAACATGCCTCTACGTCTGGAGACTGTTTAATGCAACCTTGAATCATGCAAGTTTTTAACGAGGTTCTGTATATTTCAGTGTAATACATTATGCCGAAATAAAAGTGATGACCTCGTATATTTTCAAACCTTTAAACACATTTTACATTAGGCGGACGGCTTTAGAACCCATCCTGGGGGTGGATGAACACTGACGTTCAGCAGTGAAACGCGTATTTATAACATATAAATCTGAAGTTAATAAGAAACGCTTAAAATTTCTGAAATTTGTTTTAAGTCTGATGAGAGTGGTCACATTTTTGCATCTAAACAGTTCCGAAAAAGTCAACAATTACAAGACCCTGACCCGGTGAGGTTTACACGCCTGTTAACGGAAGGGTTTTCATATTTTTCTTTTACCAACGTGTTTGTATTAGAAACGGAGATCCTCTAACATCATAGCTGAAACAACATAATCAACATGGACAACATAAACAGCATCGATTTAACCAGAAGCTACATTTAACCGGACGCTGCGTCCTGTGTTCACTGAGCAGACTTACACTCTGAGCGGCTGCTCCTCCATGTCCCTGAGCAGATTTTTACTCTAAATCTTAAAATGTGGGATTTGGATTTTAGCAGCTTCCATTAACCGCCCGTCGCTAGTAACTGTCCGACTAAAACAAAGGCGGAACTATTTGTAATTTACGAAGCGGGAGTACACGCGGCTGCGCGAGACACACTAAGAAAGACAAACATTTATTAAATTAAAAATGATAATTTTAATTTCTAAAAACTACAAGAGAAGTAGCTCAAACAGTAAGAAATATTCCATGTGGCTACCCGGACAGATTTCAGTGCGGAAATAGTTGTTGCCAGGTTTGATTTGAGTGGTTTGAAGAAGCTGCCGTGTTTCAGTACGTTGTTTCTGTTTTTTCTGTAGTTTACACCTGTTCTTAAATCCACTCAGCTCTGTAATCCTGATTTTACTCTGTTTTAATTATTAAATCTGCAGTGTGTTTGTTTATTTTATTTATAATTCATATCAATAATGGGACAGAAGACTAACGAATGAATGAATTAAAGGACTTCACCAGGGAGGTAAAATCAAGCATTAACTAACAAAATAAGCAAATAAAAATAAAATTCTAAGACTTTAAATAGTTAAATTAACTGGAGTATGGGTCCTACTCGGGATACAAACTGAATGTACAAAAAACACAAGTTCTCAGTAGTTTCTATAGAAAGCCCTGATAGATACTGATAGATAGCAGAATGGGATAGGATCCTCTCCAGATTTATATGGGCGGGTAAAAAGCCAAGAGTTAAGTTTAAAACACTTCAGCTTCCCAAGGATAGAGGAGGACTGGGCCTCCCTTGCCTACATGACTTATTATAGGACAACCCAAATAAGGACTCTGGTGGGCTGGTGTAAACCTGGATATTGTTCAAGATGGAAGGAAGTGGAATTTTCCTTGGGAGGCAACTTCCCTATCGGGGCACTGATAGGAGATCCCTCAAAGTTACGTCTCCTGGGAGCCCCGGGCAACCATTGGATGGTAAGCTCAATACAGACATGGAAAAGAGTACTTAAAAAGTATCAATTAAATCACAGAGCTGGATTTCTTAGGTGGTGGGCTAATAAAGGTCTCACCACATACAGTACCTTGTTGAAAGACGGAAAAGTGATGAGTTTCCAGGACCTTAAGAATAAGTTTGGGTTGCAAAATCAAGACTTTTTTTAGATATTTGCAACTGAGGGACTTCCTGAATAAAAGCTAAAACATCACCAGTTATCGACTGGGAATGAAGAAATTATTTACATATTCGAGAATGCATTTAGAGATGCACCCTATCAACAAATTATTTCTATATTATATCGTTCACTGACCAACCTGGGGTCATGATACAAGATATGTTAAAGCAAGATGGGAACAGAGGGTAATCTATCCCTAACAGGAGAGGAATGGGATGGGATCTGTAGGCAGCAATGGTCGGTAACAAGCGCCTCCTCGTGGAGGGAATTCAGTTGGAAGAATGTAATTCATTATTTTAATACCCCGGCTCAAAAATCCAATTATTCCCATAAGACAACATGCTGGAGGCAGTGTGGACATGCAGCAGCAAATCATTTCCACATTTTTTGGGAATGTCCTTGTGTGGCTCCATTTTTGAAGGAAATACATAAGGTCCTGGAAACAATCTTCCAAAAGAAAATACAATTTAATTTTGCAGTATTGTACCTAGGTAACTTAGAGTCTTAAACTATGTAAAGCGGATAAATATTTGTTCAGTGTGCTGTTGGTAGCTTCCAAAAAGGCCATAACCCATTGTTGGCTTAATGAGGATACTCCTACTATAAATGAGTGGACTGACGTGATATATACTATTTTTGTTATGGAAAGAATAACTTTTAGGCTAAAGTTGCAGGCGGACTCATTTGACGAATACTGCTCGAAATGGTTGAACTATGTACAAAATGGGAGGCCCGATTTTGTATAATCTCGTTGTATTTTGTGGTTTGTTTGTTTTTGTCTTGTTCCCCCCCGCCCAACACACACACTGTGATTAAGTTGTATTGTTGTACATGTTGTATAAATAAGAAAACCAATAAAACACAAATGAGAAAAAAAAACTTGTTAAATTAAAAAAAAACAACAACAACTCATCACACATTTGCCAGAGAAAAATGCAAAATTCACGAGGGGAAAGACAACCTCATATTTTTTACTCTTACAACTTTCAGTTTTATTGATTTGTTACATGTTTTAATCAAACAAAAATGTGTTTTCCTTTTTACCTTTTTATGGCGCTTCAGTCGTAGATGTCGTTTATTAAAAACCATGAAATATAATTAACATAGGCATGAACAATTTACGGATACTGTACGGACCTGGCAGCCCGCTGGCCTTCGCGCAGCCGAGCCTCCATCCTGGCACTTACCTTCATCCTGGTAACTTGCAAGTTCCCGGACTAAAAACAGGAAGTAAGTAGCCAAATCAAAAGTAAAATTCACCGTCTGTTTGGTAGTCGAAGCCAGTGAGAGGTGCGGAGAAAACTCGGAGCCATAAAAACTGCACCAAAGCCGAGAATAAAGCGCAAAAACAGTGTCAAACTGCACAGACGCCATAAGCTGCAGCTTGTCGACTAACATGGCGCCGGAGAGTTTTCGTCTTTCATTCAGCTGCTTAGCTTTCAGCAGGCTAACGGTTAGCATGGAGTCAGCGTCACTGAGTGTTGGGAATGCCGGTCTTTGTTCGTATCACATTACAGCTTATGCGTTAGAACAGCGCTGGTCTCTTTTCTAATATTCATGTAAGCGTACCATTAAAGATGCGTTAGTCTGCGCAGAATCGATCTTTTCATCAGTGTAAATAACGATGCACAGCAGCGTCCGCCAAACTCCGTTTAAAAACCTCCAAATTTGATAGAGTTTTGATAATTAAATGCCAGTAAACATATCATTGATCGTAAATTGAAGGAAAACATTAAAGACTTAAATTCTGTGAACTCGCTGTCAAAGAAATGCGGAATATTTGAAAATAATTTACACCTTTCTTTGTTTGTTATATTTCCCCTCAAAACAGTGGGGGGCGGCAGCGAGCAGGGTAGAATTATTACATTTTATAAATCACGTAAAAAATGATAGGTACTCCCCTGAATTTACCGGCCGCATCTGATAATAACAAATGTTATTATACTTTATTGTTGGGGAAAAGAACTGTCTGTGAGCATTCAATTTTTCTTTTAATCCTTCTGTTTTTCAAAGCAGCTTGGCGTGTACACAATAAAAGTAACACATGTTAACTTGTATGGTTTACAGTATTTATTGTCTTCATAAACCGGTGTAAGATCACATGCATCACACATCTACAGTGACACTGCTGGAACTGAGTCACAGTGATGGCGCTTAGCTTAAAGTGTCAGATTTCAGAAGGGAGTTCTGACTGTGATTTTTAGTTTAGTTGCCTATCAGCTCTTTTTCATTATAAAAAACATCTGCTAAAACATTTGATACTTTCATTTTTGCAAACTCAGCATCATAACATGTCTTAAAAATTACAAAAGCAACACTTCTATACCTCACCTAAAATTAATAAATGATGTTTTATTTACCGTGTTGTGCTTCTTTTTATTAAGAGGGTGCTAACTGTGCCATGTGCATTGTTTTTATTATTATTATTATTATTGTTGTTGTTATTATTTTATCACTGTCAGTGAAATTTGAGTTTTAGGCAGTTAGTGTGATTTTTTTTCTATATATAATATATGTACATATTTAAAAAATATAATTATGTGATCAATCACCCAAATGACCCATTTGGAGCTAGAAAAACCCTGATGGTTGGACAGAAAAATGACTCACTTGGAAAGTGACATTTTATTACTATTTTTTTAAAGAAGCAAATAATTAACAAGCTTAATCAGGACTGAGATTAGTCATTAGTCAGATCTAGTGTGTAGAAATCTTGATTTTCCCATCTTCAGGCACCCACAGAGTCGAAATCCGTCCCAGTCCTTGCAGATCTTTGCTGTAAATAGTTTTTCTTATGAAGGTTTCTAACTGATTGAGGTGACCCTGAGGTGTTTGATGCCAAAATAACAGCCGGTTGAACCCTGTAAATACCAAAGAAGCTGCTTCAGCTATTATATCATTGAGTATAGCAGACGCTGATCGAGAAAAAAGAGAGAATAATCCTATATAGGGCGCCTCTAACCTACAAGCCGCTTTGCAGCCTACTATGAACACACCAAATTGTGATAATTTGGTGTGTTCGTAGAGAAATTAGTACCTGAGAACACCTGTGGCTGTGAAATCGCTCTGAGTTCGTCTTTGTGTCTCTCTGCAGCTGCAGGATGAGTTTAGCAGCAGAGGATGACGACGCCGGCGCTTTAGAAAACGTCAAATCTGTCACGCTCACTCAGGACAGTGATGGAAGCATCATACTGCACTGTCCTCCCTCTGGTGGGTCCACACACACACACACACACACACACACACACACACACACACACACACACACACACACACACACACACACACACAAATCCCATCAGTAACTAATCAGTACACTTAAAGTATGTTCAGGGTTTTTAATTTTAACATTCTGTGTGGTGATTTTGATTAAATTAAAACACTTTTGTTTTTTTAATTGTCACATTTATTTATTTACTTTTTTGCTCCTGTGGGTTTGTTTCTCTTACACTGCACCTGAGTGGAAACAGAACAGCCAGGGTTCAAATTTGTGATGTTTTCTTGTCATTTTTCCTATAAATTTGAGCGTTTTCCTCATATTTTTCAGTTTTTAAGTTTTTTTGAATTTTTTAAATTCATGTAAATTGGTCATTTTTTCTGATAATTTGTCTTTTTTTCCTCATAAATGAATTTTTCTCCTGATAATTTTCCAAGTTTTGAAATTACCCAATTTAAAAAAAAAAAAAATGTTGTTTTTTCTAATAAATGTGACACTTCTTAAAACGTATACGTAAGAAAAACCCCAATTAATATAAAAGTGAAACTAAAAATAACAACAAAAACTTTAGATGATGTTTTTGTCAGATTAAGGCTATAGAAATAATTGTGTGTGTAATGGATTGGATTTATATAGCGCTTTTCAAGGCACCCAAAGCGCTTTACAATACCACTATTCATTCACTCTCACTGGTGGAGGCAAACTACAGTTGTAGCCACAGCTGCCCTGGGGCAGACTGACAGAAGCGAGGCTGCCATATCGCGCCATCGGCCCCTCTGGCCAACACCAGTAGGCAAGTAGGGTAAAGTGTCTTGCCCAAGGACACAACAACCAGGACAGAGAGCCCAGGGATCGAACCGGCGACCTTCCGGTTACAGATGCGATTCCCAACCCCCTGAGCCACGGTCGCCCTGTGTGTGTGTGTGTGTGCAGACGAGGACTCGGAGCCACTCCAGAAGAAGCTGCGACTCTCCACACACGAGCAGGAAAACTCGGACACGCCTCAGTTCTCCGTCGTCACGTTGCCAGGTCAGACGAGCTCTGGACCGTTCCCCGTTCATGACTACAGTGAGTCACACTGAAATCACCTCACACGGTTGCTGCTAACAGCTGCTGCAGCTGCATCCTGATCAGAGGGTTTTCATTTACTCAAACTCTAAATTTACTCAAATCCAGCAAAAATAACAGAAAATACAAGTGAGGTAACTCAGATTGTTCAGATCCTGGTCTCCTTAGCCAGAAAGTACCTGCTGGTGACGTCATCATCCTCATGCTGGTTTATGGTGTTTGCTGTTAATGTCTGCATTAAATGGCACAAATAAAGCTTCAGATATGTGAAGTTGTTTGGGTTTCTGGCGGGATAATAAGGTTCGAGGGTAAAAGATTTTCCGTGTCGTTTCTCAGTGTCGGACACTCAGGCGGAGACCTTTGAGGTGACGATGACGCCCACGGCGGACGAGCTCTCTGAGGACAGCGTCACTCAGATTCAGGTGGTGCTCAGGCTCCTTTTTTCTTATTCTAAGCGTTCTGTGTTTGCTCTGTGTAGTTTCCTGTAAGGATGAGCCACCAGTTAAAAGTGAGCTGTTTCTGCTTTAATAAAAACAAAGTGACGGAAAACAAAAAGGAGTTTTATTTATATGAAATGGATTAAATGTAAGAGAACGGGGTGTGACTGAACAGAGGTTTTCATTTTGATCACTTTGTGTTTGCAGATCCTACAGGAAGATGAAGACTCCCTCTCAGCCAATCAGAAGACGGAGGTGTCGCCTGTCAGTCAGGCCTGGTTCACAACTAAAGAAGACAAAGACACGCTGGCTAATAAAGGTACCAACGAGGCCAGAACCTCTGTAGCAGACAGTGAATGCAGCTCACTGAGAGGCTTAGAGAAAACAGCACGGCCCAAAAGAAGTCAGACTGTTTGGAAGTCTGTGTGAAAATGAGCTCAGTGAACTCTTTCCTGATGACTTCATGGTGTCAGACTCTAGTTTAGAGTCCTGTTGAAGACAGCATGATGTTTATTTAGGACTCCTACTGCACACCTTGTAGTCCGCCTCGATGGATGTTGGAGTCCGTTAGCAGCAGCAAAGTACACAATAAAAAGTTCTAATAAAGCCAAACTTAACAAAGGGGAAAAAAAAGTCTGGTTAAAAGCTGATTTTTCTTCTCCTTTTTGACTTTAAATGAAACCAGAATGTATAAAATAAACATAATTTTTTACTCAAACCAGCGACTGGAACCATGAACTCCTCAGGAAAGACTTTCATATGGCTGGAGTCCAGACGAGTCACCCCCTGCTGTTCATTAGAAACAATGCAGGTTTTCATGTCTCTTCCTTTTCAGGTCATAAGTGGAAACAGGGCATGTGGTCTAAAGAGGAGATCGACATCCTCATGAGGAACATCGACCAGTACGTGAAGGTACGTGGGGTTGGTCCCTGACATAATTTCTGCCTCTGTGACGTCTGATGACGTTAAACTGTTCTTGTGGCCACGATCTCAGGGCCGCGGCATCGAGGACCCGGCAGAGATCATCTTTGAGATGTCCAAAGAGGAGAGGAAGGACTTCTACCGCTCCGTGGCGTTGGGATTGAACAGGCCGCTGTTTGCCGTCTACAGACGAGTCCTCCGGATGTACGACAACCGCAACCATGTCGGCAAGTGAGTGCACAGAGAAAAGATGGTGTAAGAAAGGCAGTGCAAGTTTGTTGGTTTTTGTTTAAGGAGTGGTTTGTGTCTTAGGTACACTCCTGATGAGATCGAGAAGCTGAAGGCGTAAGTACAACTTTGTTTTAACGAGCGCTTGATGACGGTGTAAAATGGATTTCACACTAACCCGTGTTTATATGTGATGCGTTTAGGTTGAGGGAGAAACACGGGAACGACTGGGCGACTATCGGTGCTGCACTAGGTCGCAGTGCATCCTCTGTGAAAGATCGCTGCCGGCTGATGAAGGACACGTGCAACACAGGTACTGCACAGCAGCCGTTTGTACTTGTAGAGATATTTAAATGCTTGCTTTTATTTTGAAATTCGCTCTGTTTTTAAAAACCAGGTAAATGGAGCGAGGACGAGGAGCGACGGCTTGCCGAGGTCGTATACGAGATGGCAGGGGTGTCACCGGGGTCGGCGGTCACAGGAGGCGTGTCATGGGCGACGGTGGCTGATCGAGTCCGCACACGCTCAGAAAAGCAGTGTCGGTCTAAATGGCTGAACTACCTGAACTGGAAGCACAGTGGAGGAACTGAGTGGACGAAGGAAGATGACTTGAATCTTGTACGCAGGTACGGCGGTGTGGGCGTGCACACGTGTGTGTGTGAGCGAGCATAGTGAACCATGTGTAAGCTTGATACCGTGTTTCAGGATATCAGAGCTTGACGTGGATGATGAGAATGAAATTAAGTGGGAGGATCTCGCCGGCGGATGGAGCAGCGTTCGATCACCCCAGTGGCTCCGATCAAAGTGGTGGAGCATCAAGAGACAAGTGGCCAATCACAAGGACATCCCCTTCAGTGGTATGGATACACACACACACACACAAATTAATACCGTCATTTATTTCCTCATGTTTCTGATTCTCTTCTTCTATTATTAAAATCTCGTGATGTGGTTTGCGTCGCTAGTCCTCCTGAAGGGCCTCCAGGAGCTCATGGCCTCCTCGCAGTCAGCATCTGTTCCGGGCAGCCCCTCCTCCCTTCAGATCCGACTCACCCGATTAGACGAGAACAGCGGCGGAGCCAGCCCCGCCCCTAGCTCTGTGGCCGCACTGCAGATTCCCTTACAGATCCCGCTGCAGATCACACACCTGGGTGAGCCTCGCACGCCTGCACTACACCACCCACATGTTCACTTCCTCTGCGTGTGCTGCTGCTGTGGCCACACTATTTTTTTTTATGGAGATACTAAACCACCATAGAAGAAGAAGAATTAGAACCAGACTACGCTGATGAATCAGAGAAGAAGGTGACTGAGGTTTACCTGTTGGACAGCGTGTAACAGGTGTGCTGCCTGCAGCTGAAGATGTTCTTGTCCTGACAGCGAGACCTCTGACTGTTGCTCTGTTTGTGTTTCTGTGTTAGCGTCAGATTCAGCGGCAGCAGCTAGCGACAGCGAGACCATCACACTGAATGCTGGAGCGCTGCAGACCTTTGAGATCCTGCCGGTAAGCACCACGAGCGCCTTTCACAATAAAACACATGAATATGAATGAATTTAAAACCTTTTCTTTGTGCAGTCGTTCCACCTGCAGCCCACCGGCACCCCGGGAACCTACTACCTCCAGACGACACCCAATCAGGGCCTTCCATTGAGCTTAGCCAATAACAGCACCGTTACCCTGACGACGAGCTCCTCGCCCTCATCTCATGAACACATTATCCTCCACAGTCTGTCGGTCAGTTTATTGCCCTGCTGAGGGTAAACGTGTGTGTGTGCGTGTGCATCTTTTCACATGCTTTCCATCTCCAGGCCGACAGTCTCTGCTCCAGCGATGGCGTCATCATCCAGACTGTCACCTCTGACCCCGCCTCCTCCTCCTCTGAAGCCCTCAGCCAGCAGCAGCTGGTGGTGGAGACTGAGACCCGGGGCCAGGACGATCGTCTCGACGCCGCAAGTCTGTTGGAGGGGTCGGAGAGTGTCGCCACGGAAACTCAGGAGCCAATGACGAATGGCTTCAGTGACACAGACAAAGTAGAAGCTTCAGTTTTTCCTCACACGTTGTTTGCGTGCTTTTAATTCGAAAAGCTTTCTGTTAGTATCGTTCTGTTTTTGTTGAGAAATAAAGGGGTGGACAAAATAATAGAAGCCAGTTTTGTGGATTAAAACTTTTTTATGACCAGAATATGTAAGAATTTTAACTTAAACAAAACAAATAAATATATTTGTACAGTGAGAAAAAACAAGGGGGGAGGGTGGGGTCACAACACAACCAAGTCAGCTGTGTTGTCCTTGTACCCAGAGGGAGCACACAATGATGACTGAACAATACAACAGTGTGTGTTTGTGTGTGTGTCAGGGCCTGCGTTCCCCCCCGATGGAGGCTCCAATGGTGCATTCTGGGATAACGTCTGGGAGTGCCGTGCTGATCGTGTCTCCTCCCAACATCAGTAGCACACTAACGGGTAACACGCACACACAGTTAAAGTAGAACGTAACTGCGAATCTATGCTCTGCCTCCTGTCAGTGAAACTATGGCAACCGTGACCCATGAGGCTCAGCATCTCCTTTACTGCTCAGAGACGAGTCCCTGTGTGCTGCGTGCGCTGCTTTAAATTCACACTGTTTGATTGGGTTTTCAAGCCTTCGTGTCTTTTAAATGATGAGGTTGTGCTTTAGTGTCCACGCCGCCCAGCTGTATGGCGGGGTGGTGAAAATACCCAGGCTTCCAAATCTGATGCCCTCTACCCCTGTGGTGCACTTGGAAATTCTGATGATTAAAAATAGAAAAATAAATTAAAGAAACAAGAATTGTTTAACATGAAAAATATAGCCTGAAGTTTCTCTCCAAGTGTGTAATCAGAGTATTCATACTGCTGCACGAATTTCACCTGAGCATCACTTCCTTTGTTTTTCATCAGATCCCATCTTGGAAAACCAGGAAGTCTCTGACTGAGTCGGACTTCCCGCTGCAGCTGTCGCTCAGGGCGACACCTCCACCCTTGGGCTTGACCCGGCATGTCAGACTGTGATACTCCCTCCTCTCCTGCTTCCCGTTTCCTCTTTAACGGATGCAAGCACTTTAAAACTAAACGGAACATTTTTGGAGTCCCTGAATGAAATGACCGCAGTGCCAAAGAGACTCTAAAGCCTGGACACTTTAATGTGAATGGACCCTTGGATCTGAAAAATCATCCTTTTTCATTTTACATGAAGTTGTTTTGTCGGGATGGTGACAATGATCAACAGAACTCAAAGGAATAGTTCAATGTTACACATTTTCCACCTGTTTTTTCATGACTTAAGTACACCTTTATTTATTTATGCTCATTTTTGAAGACTTTAAATCGTAAACTGCTGTTTTCAGCAGGAACTTATGTGAAATTTTAAAGTAAAAAAAAACATAATCCTGAAGCTGTGGTCAGGTTGGCTTTTATTGTGAAAGGCTGGGCTTATTTGCCCTAAAGAGGTTTATCCTGTTCCTCTGTAACACACAGCTCTGTTTCCATTGTTTCATAGCTGGTAACGCCTGTAACACCCGCTGGATTTATCCGCAGCTGAAAATAGTCCCTCAGAGAGCATTCATTCCAACAGATGGCGCAGAGATGGGAGTGCTGCTGGTTTTGATGTTTTTTGTGAGTTTTGCTTGAACTAGTCAGAAGTCATAGCTGCCCACAGAGGCAGTGATTTCTTACGGTTGGTGTAAACATAAGCAGCCTTGCATGATTAATGCGGAATCCAGTTTATAGTCTGGTTTGGTAATTCTGGGCAAACCGGCCCTTTAAACAGGCCGGTTGGAGGATTTACTCCAAACTAATTAAGCACCAGGGTTCTTCTTGCCATTGTTCCCTGGTTGCTAATGCTGCCTCGTGCTGTGGACGTATCAGATTCTACCTGATCATCATTCAACCTACCAAACGTCGCTACTAGTTAGTTTTCTGTCTTCTTTCTGTTAGACTCAGGTTTATTATCTTTAGATGGAAAATAACCTCCTGCTCCTGTTTTTTTTTTTTTTAAACTTTATTGAAAAGAGGATCTGAAGGCTTTTAAACCCTCGATGGTGTTTTTTGGAAAATTGGAAAACTGAAAACCTTATATGAATAACAGGTCATAAAGCAGGAGCAGCAGGAGGAATGGATGCTTGAGGACTGAATGGATCTGAAACAGCCAGATTAATAACAGTGACACAGCTTTATGGGTAAAGCCATTTACAAAGCTTTCATTCATTTCCACTGGTGCTACAGCTGGCCTGAGAGAGAAAAAGGGTAGAGAGAGAGTGTGTGTGATTTAGAAATGCTTAGTGCAAAGAATTGGCAGTCTGTGTAATTCGGCATTTAAATCCAACTTAAAATCCTCTCAGCCACATGTGGACAGTAATTATATACACGGTTATCAGAAGCCGACAGACGGAGAAAACACAGGTTTGCATATTTCCGATGTGCTGCTACAGCTGCCTGCTAACGTCTACAGTACTGAACTGCTGCTTCCCTCCATGCTCACAGCCTGCATCCAGGTTAAAGGAAAAGCCCACCTGGTTCTCACCTGAGCAGGTAACAGCAGCAGAATACATCTGAATTTGGGCTGAGGACAGAAAGCCCCCTGAATGCACCACTATGGGTTTTTATATTAGTTAATGGTAACAGACGACACACACCACCATTAGCTTCCGTTTTCTCTCCTGAGAAGGGGTGGTGGTGGCATGGCATACTATAATCCATAATTAGCAGATTCTCAGACTAACAGATAAGATGAGGTTATGGTATGACAGTGGCCTGGTCCTTTGTTCCCTTTGTGAGCTTGTCTATGTTTGAATTGTTCTGAAGAGTCCACTTTGGAAGTAGATTTAGGATAAAACATGTTTATGCCTTCATAATGTCCACAGTCTGTATATAAAAGATGGACATGGCCATTGTGACGTCTCAGGTTTGTTGGGCACCACCATGGTTCATCTCTGCTGCAGCTGTTAAAGGTTTGAACAGTGTATCAGGATAAAAATATGTTTATTTCTGTGTTTTAACAAGGGAGTCTACCGACTCACTGCTGGTGCCAGCCTCTAGTGGCCACTAGAGGAACTACAGGTTTTGTTTTTGGACACTTTCTCCCTGGGAAAAAACAGAGCGAAGCTGGTGAGTAAAGGAGCTCTCTGACATCCAGCCTGCATTCCTGCCTCCTGCTGTCCTGTTAATGGGACCTTTGATGGCGTTTTGTTGGAGTTTAATGATCAAAACTCATATCTTTAAAGAACTGCAGATCAAACGTGAGAGTGAAGGAAAGATAAATGTAAAAGACGTCAGATTTAAAGCGACTCTGAGAATCAGAGGTGGATTTTTTGTGCGTATAAACAGTCGACTGTGTTGTGCTCCAGCAGTTTGTCACCTCTTACAGTACATCATCATCCCACACTGAGTCAAGTCTCTGTGCACAGTTCCCACTGGTGCTGATTCCACACCAGGTTCAAGTTTATGTAACAGTTATTATTTTGGTCATGTGACTCCTTCACGCTGGTCCTGCTCATGAAGGCTACGTGTTCCCTTGTTCCCGCTTCCTTGGCCCTGCCTTTACCTGACGTCATGGAAGTAGAGGTTGGCACATATACACAGCAGCACGATGGACGCCAGCATGAAGTAGATCAGATTCCTGAATTTGGGCTCCAGGTTGCCCTGCCGGTACCAGAATATCTGCAAGACAGAGAACAGACGTTTAAAGGCTCCCTTCTGTGACCCGGCGACCTTTGCGTGAGCATTTGGCCATGTTTGTTTACCAGCACTAACGTAGAGCTGCAGGTCAGCAGGATGCACACGGCGAAGAAGATGTTCAGCGGCCGCGGAGGCATCGTGGGAAACACAAAGGAACAGATGACAGTCACCTGCAAAACAAATGCTCGTGAATAAAAATACATGCTAGTGAACATACGTCACTCTTCTGTACGTTCTTTTGAGCACAACCCGCATGAAGCGACAGTCGCAGCCAGAGATGGTAAAGACTTCTGATAGCTGTGGTTGCTAACACTTTTGGTCGTGCAACCGTTTTGCAGTCAGCTGACATGAACTTGTCCATTCTGGTCATGCGACACAAACTGAAAGCGTTGTCCTTCAAAGTAAGGGTTTCATCTCAGAGCTCATGTTTCAAAATGTGCAACTTTTACTTTGAAGGTGAATGTTCCATTTTCTGTTTGCCCCCCACTTTTTGGGGTTTTAATGCCGTTCCACTCAGTGAGTGTTTGCAGATATGCTGATGTCTCGTGTGCAGCCTACAGGAAACCATAGACAGCTGCGATTTCACCTAGCAACACCAGGTCTGGGAACAACATTCTCCCCTCACGACCTGTTTTTAATATCACATCCAATATGGCCGATAGCTCCAGGGCGAGATGTCGCTGACCCTCGGGAAACACTTTTCTGATAAACTTACTGGCTCAGTCCCACGTTTTTAGGCACACTGAAGAAAAGATAAAAGCTGGTGAACTTTGGTTTGGTTTGGTTGAAAGGAGGGTTACCTGAGGTATGCTCATTGGTTCACAGCTTGTGATTGACAAATCATTAGCCGTAAGGATATCCAGCTACCTGGTGGATAATTTAGCTGCACAAATATTAAATGATGCTGTTAACAGTTATGAAAATAATCCCAAGTTTGAGTTCCTTTATTCTACTCCTTACTCTGAGCTTCAGACAGACAGGCAAGGTCAGGCTTTGTAATTCTGTCTCAGGACACCAGCAGCATGGGTTTTAGATCAAAGAGGTCTCTGGCTGATGGACAGATGTGTTCAGGGACAAAAAAAAGAAAAAAAAAAGATTGAGACACTGCACTGAGAGGAGAAGAGCAGCAGCTGCTAGACTGGCTGGTTTCACCTCCGCCCACTCAGGAGCGGCTTCTTCCTGTGTGCCAGAGCAGGTGTGGTGACATTTTTTTAGGTCTGTATGAACGATGCGGAACTCACCAGAACCACCACAGATGTAAATCCCCCCACTGCCGTGTTGATGATTCGATCCTGCAAGAAACAGATCAGATGAGTGCATCACCCTGAGGATTACGCACTGCTGATCAGACCTGATCATTTTCAGCTAAAGTGACTCTAATGAATTACTTCAGTACAAGCAACAGTTAATAAATATTCAGATTAATCCGCTGCTGAAAGTAGTCCTCAGCAGCTTTTGCTCTTTATACACAGCCCAGTCGCTCTCCTGCAGAAACATCAGTAATGGCTGACATCATACCCGAGCGGACGTCTCTCCAAACAGCGGTCTGTTGTCCAGGCCACTCGTGCCATACGTCCTTGTAGTGAAGTCATCCATGGCGGCGCCGGCAGTACAGCCCCGACTGATCGTTTCTCAGCAGCGCCACTTCATGGAAAAGCTGCGACAGTTCTGCTGCATACTAGCCGTGTCTTTCTGCACGCCAGGGAGAAGACGGTCAGTGTGGGCGGAGCCGTGGGGACATTATAGAGGTGTGGGCTAAAGGGACCAGGTAGGCTGCTGCTCCTCCTTCACTTTAGTGACAGAAAACAGAGACTGTTAACAAGAGGCAGCGTGGGCAGCGCTCCCTGAAAAGCATTAAATATCAGAGTGTCAAAGTTTCTCTGAGGAACGACATGATTGTCTGTCAGTAGTGGTCAGCCGCTGCCGCCAATCAAAGGATACGTCAGAAAGATTTACACTGTAGTTCCTCTTGCTTCACTTCCTCTTTGTTTAGGATAGATAACAAACCACAGCTGCTGATATCGATACAGTGAATGGTACAGAAAGAGGAAGCTCAAATCAAAACCTCACAGACTCCTTTAAAGAGCTGTGAGCTACAGCGTGTCGTTAGTCTGGCGGTTCACAGGCCGCTCAGTGAGATCATGAGCCTGTCGCTGCTTGCTCACACGCTGACCTCACTACTTTACAGTGTGATGGAAAACCGGGAGGAGAAGCAGAAAACATCGCTCTGCTTCTGCAGTGAAACTGAAACAAACACCTGCTGCTGCACAGTTCTTATGAACACCATTAATATTTCATACACAGCAGAATTCACTTTATATAGAAAACAAAGTGACAGCTGTGGCTGAGGCACAGAGAAGCCAGCCACATCTGGAAGAAGATTCCACCTGATCCCCCCAGAAGCAGCAATGCCTGTTCTCTATAACAGAAGCTTTGAAACCCCCGTGAGGGATGCAGTGATAAAAACAAAAAATAAAATAAATAAAATGGAACCTCGGGCCTCCCGACTTATAAACCCTCCTGCAGCCTCATTGCCCGTTCCATTTGATTTTCTGTTGTTATAAAAACACCAATAAGGACACATTTACCGCTAAATCTTTACACTGGTGACACAGCGGCCTCCTCCAGGCTCTCCCAGGCTGCAGATTTTCCTGTGTTGAACCTTAGTAAAGCCTTTAAAAACACTTAAAGTGTTTATTAGAGAATTCCATCTATAAAGCACGTAGCAGCTTGGCGTTTCGTGCTCGGATTTTAATTTTATCCTGTTTGTTTTTGTTATCTTTGATAACGTTACAAAAATAAAGAGTTTCATCTCAGGAGAGTTCCTGACTAAAGAAAAAACACAAATATAGTTCATGAGTGTTTAAGGATGAGCATATTAGGAAATTATTTGAACTCAGAGGTCGCAATACTTATTTATCGTATTGTTTTATTACTTGTTATTCTGTTTGTTAAAAAAACAAAAATAACAACAACTACTTATTTATTACTTCTTTTTTTTTAAAAGAAATTCTGTTTCTTCATTATTTTGTTTCTTTTAGCTCCGGGACCGTGTGTACATAATTTCGTTCCACCTCATGTTAACATGTGATGGAAATGACAATAAAGCTCCTTGAATCCTGGAAGAGGAGTCTGGTGTCAAAGGTCGGCGGCACCAGCGCACGTTTCTGTCACAGATTTTATCCGGTGTAGTTTCTTCAGACACCGACATCAAAGCTGGTTTTAGAAAAATGAACAAAAGCCAGATGTGGACATTAGACTGTGGTGCCCACAGTGGCTGTCCCACTGATCACTGAGTCACTCCTCTGCAGTCTGAGGGCCTTAACAGGAAATACTGGCAATGTGGAGCTAAACTTTACTAAAGCTACAAAATGTGAGCCTGCAGGGTGACGACATCGCCACACGGGCACAGATGCATCCTCTCAGCAGATTCAAGCACCACTTTCATAAAGGCGGCTGCAGACATTTCTTCTTTTCTGGGTGAGAAGGCGGCAGGAAAGGAAATAAAACCCTCAGCAGAGCTTTCTCAGCAGAAAAAACAAGAGTGCAAAACAACAGCTCTTTTATCACCGAGCGTACGGTCGGCCCAAGGCGACATTCCTCCTAAGCCTTGTGATTCACTAGGCCGCTTAACAAGAAACCCTGAGTCTGAACAGAGGCACCGAAAAACAAAAATGACACCCCGATAAATCCAGATAAAGGAAGAATACAAACACAGCAGCTTCATACCAACACAAATCAGAGGAAAATATCGAAATCTGCACTTTAAAACACATGAAGACACACCAGGACTGATACAGGCAAAACTAAGGAGGAGAGAGAGGTTGTGTAGTCATAAAGCAGTGGTCATTCTCAGAGTACAGCGAGAATTTGCCAGGAAAAAGCATAAGGCTATAACATCAGATTTATGAGCAGAAAAACTGTAAAATCTTTGTCAAATGTGTGCTGCTTTAATATGTACGATTTTCTCACAAACCTCTGACTTTAGAAAGTTTTTAAACTCATCAAACATGATTAAAACTGATTTTTAAACTCTATTCCACTGTAAACGCCACGTTTCTGAGATCACTTGTGTCGATCTCAGACAAAATGTGGCGCGACAGCTGAGTGCGCCTGCGTTTTCACGGTACAAACACACGGGTGTTATCTGATGTCCTTTCTTTGCTTGTGTCGTGCACACTTCAATCATCCCGCTCTTGTGCAACTGTGGCACCAGCAGAAAGGTTCCAAGGAGCACTCTCGATAGGAACCACGTTCCCACAGCTGTGATCGATCAGCTTTAACCTGGACAAATGTTTGTAGAGTGCTACACGTTTTACAGAGCTCAGAGCTTAATAAATGTAAACAGTGTGTTACTGTAATGAAAAAAGCATTAAGCACAAACAGCCTGACAGCGAAGTCCCATGTGATGAAGGTTTGATTATTTACCTCTGAAATGTTAGCAGGACCACAGTTTTGGTCAAAAACGTCTCTCTTGTCAGTAATGGTTGGTTTCAAGTTACAGGGACATAAAACCACAGACAAGCTGCATAAAAATAAAAACACGGGGAATTACTGAAAATAACTCGTTAGTAATTATTATTGTTTCAGTAAATACCAATTTCCAGAAATCTCAAAGTCTTTAGCATTGAACTGTCCTCCAACACAGAGAAATTAAAGAGCTTTAATCTGCTTTGAAAACATAGTCTGACTCAAATTGATGCTGTGCACTCTGCGGGCTCAGTATATAGCTTATCGTGTCTGTAATCGCTCAAGTTCACTCAAAACAGCTCAGTAGCTTCACCTGAGGGTTAACGACCATATGTTAGCACTACGAGGAGAAAACGCTGGAGAAGAGCTCGTATCTTAGCCATTAATATTATTAAGCATGCATAGAAATGGAAAGAAGACGGTAACCTTAAAGCTGCCTTCAGTAGTGTAAGCTAACCTGAGATTTACCCGTGATAGGGCCAGCACCGAAGCGGGTGATCTGAGCTAAGCTAACTCCAAACAACTGCTCCCCGGCTGCTCGAGAAGTGCCCACAAATTTACCAAAAAATCTTCCTCTAATCTAAATCTTCCAGTGAAACATACCTGCCTCCCACTTCTGTGTTGACTCTACTGGAATCAACTTCAGAGCGATCAGGGTCACAGTTAAAGGGAATTAAAGCCCGGCAGGTCCGCATCGAGCTGTTATCACAGCCGATCTGTAAGATAGCCATTCCACTTCCTGTCGGTCCCACTGTACTCAAAATGGCTGCACTTCACCCTGGAGCGCAACAGGGGGCGCTCCTCAGTGAGCAGGAGTGAGTGTAGATACACGGCTAAAATAGTTACTTAGACTTGCTTATAGCTTTAAAAGGTCACATTTTATTGTATTATTTGCTAACACCGTATTTATTCTGCGTCTGAATTGAAATAAAACGGCACTACGTTTTAGTTTTTCACGCTGTGAAACAAATTTACCTATTCTGCCAATACTTGCTGAGTTGCCTGGTAAGGTATTTACGACAGTAGGCAACTCTTGATGGCACATATTTATGGACGATAAACATGCGTACATAAAACATAGTGGAAACGTTTAAGTGTTCGGAATATTTAGTTGACTGAGATGAGTGAACGTAATGGTACAAAGAGGTAGCTGCTACAAATTCTCTGATGCTGCCGCCTTCTTGCCTGAAATCAAAATGGCAGCTGCCGTAAAGTTGCTAATGGTGCTGTGACGTCCCTAATAAGCACAGAAATACTTTTTTAACTGCACTTGAAATCTGTGAAAAATTAAAGTAGAATGATGTTTGTCATTGTAAAAACATATTTGTTTAAAAATACGATGAAAATTTGTAGAAGATAATTGTAACAAGGCAACATTTACATTTTTGTGTCGCCGTCCATTGCGGACTAGCTCACGAGCGCCCTCTAATAGACAGCAAACACAAAATGTCGGGAGTTCCAGTTTCCATTAAAAGCTCTCTGCTGTTAAAGGCGAGTGGAATTATTGTTGGGCCGACGCTTAGGCCGAACTCCATAAAAACCAACAAAACAAACAAACACACAAACAAAACTGGCCGTTTATAACCAAAAGCGCCGTGTCTAAAAAAAAGTAAGAGTAATGTAACAGTGGCCACTAATAGGCACGCTATTTTAACAAATTGTTTTTTAAATTAAGTTTTTTGCAGTTTAACCCGGTAAATATATTATTTTATACAAAACATTTCTTTAAAAAAAAACAACGATTTCAGGTAAACAAAAACGATTTTTTAAAAATTGGATATTTAAAAGCAAAATTTTCCCGTAATAATTTCAGCACCCTGCTAAGTTAAATCACTCAAACTCTGAATGGAGTTCGGTGTGAAGAATAAAAGACTTCTGTCATAGCAACTTAAAGCAGTCCTGTAATATGAGTAATGGTATTTCACTCACCTCCTGCCTGTAGCAAGGCCGGATCAACTTTCTTTAATTACAAGTTAATAAGCATAAACACACTCCAGGGGCAGCTAAATAACCACTGGGTTTGATTTGAGGTGGGGGAAGCCTGAGATCTGAGAAGCAGTGGGCCCATACATAATCTCACCCCTCATGTTAGCATCACATGAGGGCAGTGTGACAAGCCCTGAGATTAACCCCAGCAAAACAGACCCAAAGAAAGAGAAACTCATGCTTGCTTGAAATCTGTTCTAGAAAATAAATTCCTGCAATGACGTAACTGAAGCATTTTCTCAGAATACAACTTCACTTCAAGATAACGTGACTCACTTTCGGGCCTTGAGTCTAACTTCTTACACAAGCATTATTATCTATAAACCATCAGTAAAACTGATTGTTTGATAATTAAATCGTTTTTTCTAACTACTGTCTAACTCTCGTGGAAATAAAAACCCTATTATTTTCATATTATATCAGCTCAGGTGGTTTACAGGGTTAGAAAACTGTGTGCTCAGTGCTGAATTAATTCATCTGTTAAAGAATATGATTATATATATATATATATATATATATATATATATATATATATATATATATATATATATATATATATATATGATTGAATTACTAAAATATCTGATCTGTATTCTTTGGTGCTCCGTTTTTCCAGATTTGCAGTCAGCGTCCTTCCGCTCTGCACATGGACTTTGGCTCAGTTATCAGTGAACACGACAGGTCACAGTAAGGCTCCAGCCTGATGTAAACAAAAGCACAAGGGCCCAGGTTTTAAGCCCATACAAACAGATCTCCCCGCTAGTTATCGGATTTTGCTGGAAGTAAGTCATGTCGATTTAATACCTACAAGCAGGATTTTAAATACTGTATTTTGTAAATTTAAGTTTGTATTATTTATGTAAGTGTGTATGTATGTATATACTAATGCTATAAAAAATATTCTGTTGGACTTTCTTGAAAACTGGTATCGGCTTAACAAAGTGGTTAAATATCATTTTAGTTCTTTTTAGATTTTATTAAAAAGTAGCTCCTTAGATACTGCAGAAGATGTTAAACGTATCATTCTGTTCCTCCGGTAATCGGCATTGAAATAATCCCAAAAGCTCCATTTTATTTTAAAAATATTTTAAATAATTTAAAACCCTTTGCCTCTCGGTCGTAGCTGGGATAGCCCCCCAAACTATTACATTTTTCTTTTTGTATTACATGTAAGTACGGAAGAGGATTAGGCCACCGGGGAAAAAAGTGGCCATATTGTTTTGTTCCTGCAGCATCTGGACTCCCCAGGAACCTACGCCAGGATCCTGTTTGTGGACATCAGCTCTGCCTTCAACACCATCCTTCCAGACCATCTCCGAGACAAGCTTTCCCAGATGAATGTGCCTGACCCCATCTGCCGGTGGATCACTGACTTCCTGACGGACAGGAAGCAGCATGTGAGGCTGGGAAAGAATGTCTCGGACTCCCGGACCATCAGCACCGGCTCCCCTCAGGGCTGTGTTCTTTCTCCTCTGCTCTTCTCCCTGTACACCAACTGCTGCACCTCCACCCACCAGTCTGTCAAGCTAATCAAGTTTGCAGATGACACCACCGTTATTGGACTCATCTCGGACAGGGATGAGTCTGCCTACAGGAGGGAGGTTGAACGTCTGGTGTCCTGGTGCAGCCACAACAACCTGGTGCTGAATGCCCAGAAGACAGTGGAGATTATTGTGGACTTCAGGAAGCACACAGCCCCACTCCCCCCCATCATCCTGACTGACACCCCCATCACCTCTGTGGACTCATTCCGCTTCCTGGGTACCACCATCACCCAGGACCTGAAGTGGGAGCCCACCATCACCTCCGTCATTAAGAAAGCCCAGCAGAGGATGTACTTCCTGAGGCAGCTGAAGAAATTCAACCTGCCAACACGGACGATGATGCAGTTCTACACTGCAATCATCGAGTCCATCCTCACCTCCTCCATCACCGTGTGGTACGCTGGAGCCACTATCAGGGACAAACAGAGACTGCAGCGTGTTGTGCGCTCTGCTGAGAAGGTGATTGGCTGCAGACTCCCATCTTTGCAGGACCTGTACACCTCCAGGACATTGCGGCGTGCAGCTCGGATCTCAGCTGACCCTTCTCACCCTGGACACAGTCTGTTTGACCTGCTCCCCTCAGGCAGGAGGCTCCGGTCCATTCGCACCAGAACCTCTCGCCATAAGAACAGTTTCTTCCCCTCTGCTGTTGGACACATGAACAATAACCATATGACTGTTCCCGCTACTAACACATGACCCTACGCTGTGTTCACTGCATCATTCCATGATTGGCACTGATCACCACCTGCACTCATGTATATATCTTTCAACGTAGCACTCTTAATTCTTATTCTCATGTATATATCTCATGTATAGCTCATGCACATATCTTTCTACGTAGCACTTTTAATTCTTATCCCTACTTTTATTTTTTCATGTCTATTTAAGTGCTATTTATGACACTATGTTTGCACTGAAGCACCGCAGCAATTTCCTAATGTTGTAAACCTGCTCAACATTTGGCAATAAACCCCTTTCTGATTCTGATTCTGATTCTGAGAATTCTGAGAAAAAACGTCATGTCCATATGTAAGCCATGCTGAAAGATCGAGACAAAAAACAACAACAAGTAAATAACAATATATAATTCATTTGCATTTAGAAAAATGTTATAATTTGGCTTTTTTAAATGGAGTTCTGCCAACAGACGCGCGACAGATACCAAAACGTTTTATTTGAAGTAAAAGATCTGTAGACGACTTTTGGACGGACCCTGCGCTTGTTGGTTACCTGGTAACCATGAATTTTCTTCTTCTACGTTGGAGGGCAGCGGTCACAAAGTTTCATTAGATGGCCACAAACGACATGCCATCTCACTGGTGATAATAATATTAAGAAAAGAGAGTCTGGGATGGTGGCTGAAAAATTATATTAATGTTAAATGAGAAACTGGAACATCTTAAACTCACTCTGATGAAATACCAGAGGATAAGAGTTCGCTAGCTCGACAGGAATATAGGACTTCGAGTTGACACTGGGTGGCGGTAGTACTGGCTAAATGGTCTTAAAAATAAAGCGAAGAAGGGGAGCTCAGTTCCGTGGGCGGGACAAACAAACAAACAAACCGGTATTGGGAATAAAAATATGTTGGTTTCGTTAAGTTAAGTACGCATGAACAATTAACAGGAAACTGAAATAAAATAGTCGCAGTGAAGATGAGTTCGTTTGCGGGTCGGATGAAGGAGTACCCCACCATCTCTCTGGACCGGTTCGACAGGGAGAACCTACATGCCCGGGCATATTTCCTCTCCCACTGTCACAAAGGTGAGCCTGGCACCTGCACAGTTGTTAGAAACGGTACATATTACATGTGTGGCCTCCTGATGGCGGGTGTCCTCTCTGTTTCACTGAACAGATCACATGAAAGGGCTGAAAGGACCTCTGCTGAAGAGGAAGCTGCAGTTCAGGTGAAGCCTGGGTGCTGTTAAACTGATATTTAATCCAGTGATGCTCAGATATTTGAGTCAAAGTTGAGATTTGTCTCAGACTTCGGGTGAAGAATTACAATTGTGACCTTTCTGCACTAATTTACCATCTTTTAAACTTACTGTGAAACGTTACTATGTCACACAGGGTGCAGTTCAGCTGCTTGTTGTGGGCGTTATGGGCATCAAGCAGCCCCATGGTTGATCGGAAAGATGAATTGTTCCTGCTGTGAAATTAAAACCTAACACTGCTTTAATGAGCGTGTAACTCAGGGCTGAATATAAATTTGTTGTTTGCAGTCGCACTGTGAGGCTTTACTGCTCCTTTGTAACCAAAGAGCTGCTGCTGAACAATCCAAAGTACGCTTTTTGGGAGGAATACATCGTGAGTACACATCTCTGCTTTTATCAGATTGTTTTTTAAATATTTAAACAGAAGATATATAACGTGAGTTATCTCTCCTGTTAAATCATCTGTTCAGGTTCCTCTTGAGCTCGAGAGCCCGACTCAGATTTCTCTCGTGGACGAAGCATCAGGAGAGGTACTGGGTGCTCATCGGTTTGAGTCTGGCTCTGTGTCGAATTTGAAACTACTAAAAGTCAGACATGTAGCTGTAGATGCAACCTGTCATCCATATGTGTGAGTTTGTTGTTTTTAACCCTGACAGAAAGAAGAGGTCGTGGTGACGTTGCTTCCAGCAGGTCACTGTCCCGGCTCCGTCATGTGAGTTTAATTTTCCACCAACATTTGTATGTTTGGAGGATTTCACTTTTCCCAAGCTTCATGCGGATCCTTTACAAAACACCCAAAACTTTAATCACAACTCAGAACACAACTCACACAGAGAAATCTATTGTTTAGATCTTCTGATCTTTTACTTATTGAGGTTTTGTTACAGCTGGTCAGGAAATATATGATATAAGGTGACTTCAGGGTCAAATGGTAAATGGCCTGTATTTGTATAGCGCTTTACTAGTCCCTAAGGACCCCAAAGCGCTTTACACAACCAGTCATCCACCCATTCACACACACACTCACACACTGGTGATGGCAAGCTACATTGTAGCCACAGCCACCCTGGGGCGCACTGACAGAGAAAGTATGTAACCTTGTGGGTTTGTTACAGAGTATAACAAACACCAGGAGACCCAGGAGAACTTAAACACATCTCTTCTACAAACAATTCAGTTTCACCTCCCCTCCCACCTGCTCAGTCTGAAGCTCCCGTTTTTGTTAATTTTTCCATAATCGGCTAAATAAACTTCACTCTTTAACATCTGTGACTTCGAGGAATTCAAAAATGCGTTCTGTGTACACTTTAAAGGGGTCACATGATCAGGTGAGAAAATCGGAGACCAAACAAATTGGTAGTTTGTTTGTATCGCAGGTTCCTGTTTGAGGGTTCCCATGGAAACGTGTTGTATACAGGAGACTTCAGGTTGCCTGTCGGAGACGTGTCCAGAATGGAGCACCTACACTCGGGCAGCAGGTCAGTCACCAAACATCGCCATCATCCTCGTTTCATCCTGAGTTTCTCTGATTCGCTGTGTCTGGAATGCATTTTCTTCTTGAGCTGTGATTGGACAGCTCACGTAAGCTTCAGATGCGGATTGTTTTGGAGCACTAAGTTCACGCCGCTGTGTCGCGCTTCACAGGGTCAAAGACATTCAGAGCATCTATCTGGACTCCACCTTCTATGACCCGCGCTTCTACCAGATCCCATCGCGGGTACGTGCTGGTTTTCAGTCACTGCTGAGATATACAGTTAACACACAGGGACAGGTGCCAGTTCATTAAGTACACCTCGCTCAAACTTAATATTTAGTACATGAACCTTTTATTGTAAATAAGTCATAACCTCACTGACATTTCCTCCATTAAAAAATCTTGTTTGTTATAACTTGTGTTATAACTCAGGATGATTATGATGAATTAGAAGCAGTCAGTTTTCTATGATTTTAATCGGTATTTGAGCCTGTGTGTGTGTGTGTGTGTGTGGGTGTGTTCGTTTGTTTGTTCGTAGGAGGTCTGTTTATCCGGAATCTCTGAGTTGGTTGGAAACTGGATCAGTCAGAGTCCTCATCACGTTGTGTGGCTCAACTGTAAAGCTGCGTATGGATACGAGTACCTGTTTATCAACCTGGGAGAGGAGTTCAACACACAGGTCTCTTTTGTCAGCCTTCTTTCCTTCATCACCATACCATACCATACCATACCATACCATACCATACCATACCAGCGTTATTTATAAAGCACTTTCACATAAAACAAGGGTTCACAAAGTGCTGTACATATACAAATAGCATAAGCAAAGTAAAATAAAAAATAAGATAAAATAAAATAAAACATGTTAAAACACACTTATGGAAGCTACATTGAGTATTTATTAATGAAAAGTTTAGAGGCATGGTGGGTAAAACTTCAGTAGCTGGTAAACCACAGACATCAAATATGGGGAGAAACTGATGCATGGATGGAAATATTAACCTCATAATCATCACTGTAACATGAAGTCCACTGTTTTTCCTGCAGATCCACGTCAACACTCTGGCGATGTTCAAGAAGATGCCGGAGATCCTAAGCTACGTGACAACCGACCGCAGGACTCAGATACACGCTTGTCGACACCCAAAGGTCCCGTTTTAGTCTCTCACAAACAAATTCGTGGTTCCTTTACTTCAGAAGTTTAGATTTGTTTTCCTGAACCTCAATATTTCTGAAAAACAACTTTGTGGTAGTTCTGCGTTTATGATAATGAACCATTTCCACTTCTGATACAAAACCTAAATCTTTTCTTCTTTCATTCTTTCTGTTCCTGCGACACTACGTTTTTATCTGGGATTTTTGTTTGTAGGATGAAGAGTTTTTCCAAGGAAATCGGCTGCCGTGTGGATGCACGGCTGCTGATGGGACGCCTCTTCGCATCATCAGCATCAAACCGTCCACGATGTGGTTTGGAGAAAGAACCAAGAAGACCAGCGTCATAATAAAGTAAGAACAGCTCCAGCGTCATGCACTCACTAGAAATAAAGTCTGGTTTTGTGCTCCAAATGTATTTTTGTGTGTTTATGCAGGACAGGAGGCAGTTCATACCGAGCCTGTTTCAGCTTCCACTCCTCCTACTCCGAGGTAAACGCACTTCCACTCACACAGTATTGTATTTGGACCTTCTTGTTTGAAGTCATTAAAGATGTGTGCTAAACAATCACTCCATTCTGGTTCGGAAAACAGTTCGGAGAATTAAAAACCCAAAATTATCTCAATATTCCTTGCCCATGATGAGTAGATATATACTTGTGTCGCATCAGTGCTGATGTTTGAGGCCATGTTCATTTCTGTTTGGACAATGAAACCAAAGCCCCACCCATTTGCTGTTCAAACCTTTTGTTTATGAGGGGCAGCCAATCAGAAGAAGACTGCACTAAGAACTACTATGATATCAGTAAGAATTATTTTGAACTGTGAATCATGCAAAGCTGCTGTATCAGAGTCAAAGCTGGAAGAGTAGTCCACTTTAAAAGGACTTCATGTTGTTTCTGTTGCTATGCTTCTCCTGATTTTCAGATTAAGGACTTCCTGTCATACCTCCAGCCGGTGAACATCTACCCCAGTGTCATCCCCATTGGTCGAACACTGACTGAAGTCACACAGATGTGAGTCAACTTCATTTTAATTGTACAAATGTAAAAGTCTAAACTTACTTTTACTTGATTTATAATCAAATGTAACTTGTGGTAACTTTAAAAGGTTTTACTGCTGTCTTTATTCAACAATCTAACAGTTTAACACGACGCCATTTCTGCATGTCTGATCAGGTTGAAGCTGATGTGCAGGAAGCAGTCTGATGAGGCGGCGTTTGTTTACAAACCTCTGGGAGTCCTCAAACGCAGCAGGGTGCAGCGACCTACTTGTGGTAACACAAACACACTCGTAATGACAGGTGCTCTCCATAACAGCACGCGGGCCTGCCGCCACACGCTTGTTTACAGATCACTGCTTGGCCCCGTGTTTGCCTCTCACGCGTTGCCCTTCATTCAGCTTCTTCACACAAACACAGGAGGCGACGCTTTTATAAGCGTTTGAACAACAGGCAGGAATGTGTTGTGTTGCTTCAATAAGATAGACCAGTCATTAAAACAAGGCTGATGTGTGTTTGTGTGTTCAGACTCAGAGAGCGATGATGAGCTGTTTGATGGGCTCGATGTGGCACCAGTGAGGAAGAAGTTGGGAGTACAAAAAGGTAAGTCTGCAAGTTACTTGCTGTCACTTTGATTTGCACCAAAGCAGCTGAAATGGATTCACGGGGTCTGAGGAAGTTCAGCTGAGATGATCGAGTAGGCCCTTTAATTTTCCTGAGCGCTGTAGGATATGAATGTCACGACAGGAAGTGATGTCATGTTGCAGTATTTTTTTGCCCTGAGTACTTCACTGTTACTGTTTGTTTGATTTTGTTTCTTTTGTTCTATAAGTAGAGGGAACTCTCGAAACAACAGCACTCCCTGTGTGTGTGGAGGAGTCTTTACCGCTGACCATTACCGATGCCCAGCCTGCTGCTCATAACTACGTCGACTGCACTGAGTCCAACGGCGAGGAGGAGGAGGAGGAGGAGCAGCAAGGTGACGAGGAAAAGGTTGGAGCCGGACAGCCGGAGGACATTTCATCTCAGCCTCCGAGGTGGGAGGACTTCTTCACCACCGAGACTCTGACCGACAGCCAGAACAGCCTCAGGAGCCAACCACAGTCCTGCTGCTCTGAGATGACGGGCTCGCAGACACCCGATCTGTTCAGCGACGAAGAAACTGCCCCCGATGGCTTCAGCCTGACACTGTCCGGCTCGCAGTCCAATCATTCCTCTCAGAACATGGACTCGTGTTTACCCGACACCCTGATCATCCAACCAGAGCTGGATGGGCAGAAGCAGAGGGAGGAGGGGGATGATGGAATTATCCAATCGGAGTCTCAGCAGTCGTCAGACTTTGATATTCCCTGCACGCCGGAGTCGAAGGTGCCGCGGCGTGATGAGCTGTCTCAGTTGTACAGGAAGCTGGCTGCAGGAGAGGACATCAGGGCTCTGGACTACAGGACCGAACATTAATGGGGAGCTCCTAAAAAAACTGTGCAAACTAGAAAAGTAAAGCCTTAAAAAGCAGCCGGACGAGGCCAAAACAAGCAAACCACACAGCTACCTCCGTTTTAGTGACGAACCTCCAGCTCTGAGATCCCCCACTAGCACACTGGGGCAGGAGGAGAGGTTAACATGCATTCAGTGCCTGCTTCCAGCATGAAGAGTTTCTCAGCCTAATTAGAGAGCATAAATAGACCAAACTTTAACGTAATTTTCTTCAGACCTGTCGTTCTCACTTAGACCCTTAAGCTGTCACATTCCTTCTGCAGGCTGAGCTGAAACGTCCTCTCCTCCAGCGTCAGTGTTGGCCTCCAAACCCCACAGACTTCAGTTTGTTAAACCACACACTCGTTCCTGCGCACTTTAAGCCTATTGGTGGATTCTTGCACCTGTGCAGGTCACAGCTGACACTCGTTCCCTCTCTGCTGGCAGTTTGTGGTTTGTTCTGCTTCAGCTGCTGACAACAGGAGGGGAATGTTTGCATTAAAGCTAAAGTTTTGTTCCAGAAACAAATAAAATATTTATTTTTAACTCAGGTGTTATGGCTGATTATTCAAATCAAAATGGTAAATGGCCTGTATTTATATAGCACTTTACTCGTCCCTAAAGACTCCAAAGCGCTTTACACATCCAGTCATCCACCCATTCACACACACATTCACACACCGGTGATGGCAAGCTACATTGTAACCACAGCCACCCTGGGGCGCACTGACAGAGGCAAATGTTGTGTTTGATGGGAAAAAGCAGTAAGAATGCCAGACATTGCGAGTTTTTTCCCCCAATAATTCCTAAAATAAGTGGAAGAACTGCTCGACCAAAGCTGTGGTTGTGTAATACACTGCAGCTCAAACTGAATCACTATCCATGATGACATCATCAAAAATTCCAAAACTACAAATATATTCTGTATAACAATAATAAAGCAAATCTTTACTCTATAGAAACTGAGTTGGAATCATTTAGCTTTAAACCAGGTTTTTCCAGCTGCATGTGAAACAGCTGCTAGCTATCTGCTCAGCTTCACTTCAGCTTACTGAAGTCCCAGAACTGGACGTCTGCACCTTGTTGGTGCTGTTGAAGGATTTTTAATGCAACTGTCTGACCAATGATTCTAGTTTCTAGGCTAATTTAGCAGGTAACCAAGTGAGGACTCTCACTCAAAGGACTTTTTTGCTACCAGCCTTATTCACTCAGTGTGTTCAAGTGCTTTTTTTTCTACGTTTCAGCACTTTTGCACAGTGCTGAGTACCGCTGCTGGAGTTTGAATCCAGCCTTTGTCCTGATGTGTGGAGTTGTGCTCCACCTATTATCTGGATGGATATCTCCAAGTACTCTGGCTTCTTTCCATGGTCCAAACACATACATGGATCAGATTAACTCCCTTATCTTTCCAGCCCTGGAGTTTTCCTCTGTTTCTCCAGAAGCCACAGTGGAAATAAAGGAAAGGAACCAACTTACCTGAAGCTTTTGTCCTTCGAAAATTACATGCTTCATAAAATCTACTTGGAACTCAGAAAAAATAATTATCGACTGTCAGAGCGACAGTCGGACAGTTATTGTCTGTATCGTGCTTCCAACATATAACACGGAGGGTTAAAAGTGAACTTAACTGCTGGTTTTCTCCTGATGGCTTTAGACACATGGTCGTCTGATTTATTTACAGACAGAAACAAAAAAGCTTTTTACAGTTGATCTAAAACTCAAAGGTAATTAACACCATAAATGAATGCAGTTCATAAGGTTTACAGTGAATGCTAGAAAATTTTTCATCACGACTACCACCACACTTTGCCCAACATCAAAGATTTGTGGCAGATTTTCACATTTTAGAAGCTGGAAGAGCTGCATTAGAAAATCAAAATAATAACTGCCGAATGTGGATCAAGATGTCGTCCACTGAAACTTTGAGGAGGAGAGAGCCGGTGTTGTGCCAAAAACTGATTTCCGGTATTTGCCAAAAACTGATTGCTTGTATTTAAACTGCTATAAATAACTTGTTGGTGTATAATATGTGAAACATATGTCAAATGTATTCTTCATGAATGATATCACATTATCTTGAGCAACAAACAACATTCCTGTAACAAGGTAGAAGCCGCAATCACCTTTTGGCAGTGACTTTTATGTATCCTTTATGTATGCAGTTAAAAAAATATTGTTGACTTTAAAAATGTCTCTTTTAAGAGTAATCTGGCCAAGAGGACAGCTGAAATTGCAACAAATGTGAAAATAGTTCTGTAAATATATTTTAAGTGGACAAAAGGGAGCTGATTGATTATAATGTAAGTGCAGTAACACAGTCACAAAGATACTTGAGAAACAGGTAATTTTTTTAAATTTTATATATAACCCCTTTGTAATACCTGTTCACCAAAGTCTATTTAGCAACATACATAACGATATTACACATAAAAAAAACAACAAAAAAACACGCAAACATTGGAAATCAGTTTTTGGCAGGCAATCATTTTTTGGCACAACACCGGCACCACTGAAGCTGGATGACGGCAGGTTTCCTGCTCAGTTTCATTTATGTGTGAATACTCTGAGGAGGCGTATAAATTCCAGGGAATTTCCTTGAACTTGTATAGTATGGTTTTTAGGTAACTAAGGTATTATTCATGTAAGATAGACAGCAACTTCTTACTCACAGGTCGTAGACTGCACCATTTTTACCCCAAGCGGATCAAAACCTATATAAAATGAGCATCATGTTTTATTCAGTCAAACTTTAGGTTTGCACCTGAGACCATAAAATCATCAGCAGGTCATAAAGGAAGTGTGAAGTGGAGCAATTTCCCCTAAACTTCATTTTCCCCTACAAGATGGGTTGCCCCCTGCTGGCCATAAGAAAGAATGCAGGTATATTCCACTTCTTGTTCCTGGGGAGCCACGCCCATTCTTTATAGTTTACATCTGTGGTTACAACAACTGGAGAAGGCAACATTTACGTCATAGTATGCCAAAGTTTGGTTGGAGTCCACAGCAAGGCCAGCATTACTGTGGCCGTGTGCAGTGAACTTTAAAATGAAATCATGAAAATAAGATGGGCTGAAGTTGCCAATTACATGCAGTCTGTGCTGATAAGGCAGTTAACTGTAGTGAAGCATTAAAAATCTGTTGCCACATAGGCACTTCATAGACTTCAAACAGAAAATCTTCCACAAATAGTGACGTAGTTGCTGCAGGACAGCAATTTAACAGCAGAATGAAACAGGCGCTGAGCAACCTGGTATTAGGAACATAACCATTCTGCAACCAGCTGAGTCCTGTGCTGCTTTGAGATGCATTGCAGATGAATTGCACTAAGTGGTGCAAAATGACTGAATGATAGCATTGTATTGGCAATCGGTCAAATTATTTGCAAACCTTCGCCAATCAATCCAAGAGCAACTGCAGACAGTCTGAGTCAAACTGCAACTGTTTGTAGACAGTCGCCAAAAGTTGATTCTGTTCATCTGGACGTAGCGTTTTCAGTGGGAGAAACGTTTCGTCACTCATCCAAGTGACTGACTGCAGGTTTTTCCAACCTTATAGACAATACATTTGCATAATGACTGAAACTAGCACCACTGAAGTAACAATGGGCTGTGAGGTCAGTTCGTTAATCATTAATATGCAAATTCTCATGACAACAACCACTGATCAAAAATCACGATTGAAGACCACTGATCAATGGCCATGAGTACCATACTGTTTATAAGGTTGGGGAAACCTGCAGTCAGCTGAGACTGAAGAACTCACTTGGATGGGTAATGAAAAGTTTCTCCCACTGAAAACGCTACATCCAGAAAAACAGAATCAACTTTTGGGGATTTACTTATCTGGATGATTGAGCATACATCAAGATGTTTGCCGACAGGTTCCATCCCACAAGGCTACCTGTGCAATTGCATTGGGATCAAATGTAATTGCCCAGAGGTTGAGAGTGTTGTATGCTTAACTTATGGGTAGTCTTTTAGTTTGCAACAAACAATTCAACTAACAAATTTCCCTATCTGCCAGAAGGTTGCCATCCTTTTTCCTCTAATGTGACTGAGCTGTAAGCTGCATATCGTGTTCTGTGAGCAGTTTAATCTCACGTGAATCATTCAAAAATCTTGAAGCCATTGGCTGACAATACAAAAACATATAAAGCATACCTAATGACTTAATTTTTCAATGACAAGAGGAGCTATGCCATAATATTCACAAAAACTGAACAAAAGTAATAGGGACAGATGACAGCTACCAATCACTCCAATGAGGCCAAATGCTGAGCTCCCACTGGTGCATCTGCCTGGAATAAAAAGCCTGCAGCGTTACGTCGCCTGAGCAGCAAACTGTGACCAATTTGAATGTCCAGGTCCAAATCTACGTCCGGACTCTCTAACCAGTTTGTCAGGGTCGCCGCAGTCAGCTGAATCAGGTGGAGTTGATCCCATTCAAGCCTCTGAGGGGACGCTGAGAGATGAAATTGGCTCTGCTGGGTGCTGCTGCTGCTCAGTGGAGACTCGGTGGGTTCCTGATGACAACACAGAGGAGCTGATGAACGCCTGCAGGGTTTCTTTTTCCTCACTCGACAAACTCTCTCACACTGTGTCATTCTTCCTCTGTACCTATCAGTTCACAGAGAAGCACAGACTGAAATAGGCTTCGATGGGCAGCATTCAATCTATACAGAGCTCTTAGTTTGGATGTCAGTGTGACCTAAAGGTCATTACTGGTATTTTCTTTCTTATTTTAGTCTGTTTGCCATGTCTTTATATTTCAAAGTGTGTTTTTCCATACTTTTCAGGTCTTTACTGGTGTCATTTTATTTTTATACCTTACACATACAGTATAAAGTATAAAAAACAGTTTTTCTATATTTTATATATTAGGGATGGGTATTGTTTAGGTTTTATCCGATACCGGTGCCAAACCGGTACTTTTGAAACGGTGCCGGTGCTTAAACGGTGCTCAAACCGGTGCTTAAAGAATGGAGAACACAAAATTGGTCCAAAAACCTCTCATGTTCAGCTGTTTTTTTTGTAAAAAGATAACAATGTTAGACTTTTCTGCAGCTATGGGGCATATATGGTATCACTCTTGGTTGGAAGCAGTGCTTAGACAATGGAAAAAAACACAAACTTTATCCAAAAACTTCTCATGTTTAGCCGTTTCCCACTTTTTCTTTGGTCATTTTAGCCTTTTTGGCCAATATGTTAAATGCACTCGTAGCATCACTACATTATATAATACGGAGCTGACATCGCACACACACACACACAGACACACACATTAATAATAAAACGCTAACGAACACACAGCGTGCCCAGAGTTCTCTCTCTCCCAGGCTCTCGTGACCCTGAAGATCCAACAGGAAATTGAGGATGTGCTTGTTTACTTGTCATGAGTTCTGATCATATTTGGGATATAATGTGGGCAGAGACATTAGGTTTATGGCACTGTGGTTCCTCCTTGTTTATGTGTTCAGACTTTGCATTGCACTCATTTTCTTTGCTCCTACTCAAAACAGAACAATAGCTCCATCATAACCCCACAGCAAACAAACCAGGACGCAGAGCATAGAAACTCATACAAGGTCAAAGGAGGTCAGACTTAGTCTGGTAATCATTTATGTCATTATATTCAATTGGTTTAGATCACCTGTATGTCACAGTTTATTGGATTTGAACACGCCTGGTTTTGAAACAGCTTCCATTATGTTCTGTTCAAAAGTCTTGAGCCACCACTCATTTCTTTATATATTCCTTCCAAGCAGTCAGACTTGGAAGGTGCCCTTTACCAGTAGTTCTCCAGGTTTTCTGCGAAAAATTCTTTCAAAATTTTTCTTTGGACATTGGCTTCTTTTTTCCTCATTTTCAGTCCACTTCTTGTACATGGACATTTTCAGAGGAATTGTTTTGTTTGTTAAGCCTCTGAAATCTGACCTATTAATCATTTAAGCATAAAAAGCCACCTAACTCATGAGACAACTTAGCAAGAAACCAATCTTTAGACACCTCGTTACTAGCAGCCTGTTACAGAGACACATTCATTTTCATTTATTTAGTTCAGTTTACAAAAAATGCCAAAGATAACACAATTTAACAGACATAAAATAATATTTTTACACCAACTAGGTGATTCCCAAAGAACTGATAGCTGAAGACTTGCATACCTCATCAGAAGTGCAGTTTGTCCTTAAACCAGAAGAATAAACTGTAGAGGTGTAGGACTACGTGAAACCATTTAAGACCTGATGGAGAGATGAACCCAAATCAGAAAGTTTTGATTCTAATCGTCATCAGTATGTACAGAGGAGGTCAGGAGAGAGGTGTAACAGTGATCAGCCACTGGTGTTGGAGTATGGTGGAATAATGAATACAGAAATGAATACAGACGATAAAATAAATAATTGCACCCATTTTCCTATCAGAACAAATAAATGAGGGGTGGCTCAAAACGTTTGCACAGTACTGTATTTAGCAAGCACTTCAGCTGTAGACCATTGGAAACTAAGTCCAGGTGTAGAAAACCATTTAAGTTAATCCAATTTAAATGAATGAAATGCAATGTGACATTGCTGTGGGATAGATGAAACATGTCTATAAATGGGAGAATCAGCTTAGAGGTGTCTTTCTGCTTGAACATCCTTACTCAAATCCAAAAAATAGGAAATGAAAGAGGTCCCAAAGTAGATTCCCGTGGGAAAACATTAGCTTAGATCTGGATATCTTGAGGTTGCTAAACTGCAAAGACAAACTAGTTCTACAGTCTGAGTTCTCTACACGAATTTTATCCAGTTTAAAAAGAGTCCTTCCTCCTCACTTTCACCAGGTGCTGCTCATGGGTGAGATCATTGGAGTTCTCAATCTGATGTTGCAGAATCTACCCCTTATGAAAGTGTCTGGAGATCACTGCTGATGTGAAATGGTGCTGTATAAGTATAAAAAAATGAAATTGCTATCAGCTGATACTGTGGATGTGTTACCTCTGAGTGAGCCAATCTGGACTTGGGGTATGCTGCTCAGGTCTGTAGGCAACCCCACGTACACACCTCCATAGTTCCTGATCACACACACACACACACACACACACACACACACACACACACACACACACACACACACACACACAGAGAGAGAGAGAGAGTCAGCTGCACAGATCAGCTCATTAGACATATATTGGATGGCTGTGATGAATGAGATAAAAAGATTTTATAATCAAAAATGAATGACTGACTTCCGTTTGTCATCTTCTGGCACTGACTCAACTGATCTGTCGACACACACGCACACACAGAGTCAGCTGATTTACGTTAACAGACAACATGAGAGAAAGGTCAAACAACAGTGACATGTTTCAAGATGAAAATATGTTTGAAACTTTACTCACAGCTTTGATGAAAACTCAGCAGGATCTGAAGTCAGTGACAGAAACGAGATCAATCGAGAGTTAAATTCATTCCTGCTCACTGAAATCACTTTGTAAAAAAACAATTTTGACATTTTCACACACTGAAAATTCCGTATTTGTTTTATCTAGAGCAAAGAGCTACAGTGAGAAAGTAGACAGGCATGAAAACTTTACTTTGGGTATTTGTGGTGAAAACTTTGTAAAATTGGAAAAACTGATGATTTGTTTTTCAAAAGTCAGATTTAAACAGCTGTGACAGCTCAACAATCACCAATAATTTCCTCACCAGATAAATGATCTTTGACACTTTGACACATTCATCTTCCTGTCGTGTTTTATAAACTTTTCTCATTAAATCTTGATTATTAAAAGTTTCTCCCTCTCATTTCTCTCCGTCCGTCCTTTTCTTCCTTCCTTCCTTCCTTCCTTCCTTCCTTCCTTCCTTCCTTCCTTCCTTCCTTCTTCCCTTTATTTTTTTCTTTTTCTTCATTTGCTTCTTGCAATCCTTGTTTCCTTCCTTTTTCCTTTTCTTCCTTGTTCCTGTCCTTCCATGTTTCCTTTCTTTCTTTCCTTGTTCCCTTCCCCATTACCTTATTTTTTCCTTTCCAATGTTCTTATGTTCAAAATTTAGGTGAGGTTCCCATACTTAATCCTCAGATAATTCTAATATTTTATTGGGAATAAAAATGTGAAGCATTTCACATTAAACTGTTGTATAACATGTGCATCAGTAGCAAATATGCCCAACAGCAAAAAGGAGACACAAGAAGATCACAAAAAAAAAAAAAAAACAACCAGGGGGAGACAAATTAGTTCAAAGACAACACCAACCCACCCCCACCTACCCACCCCACAAAGGTTATATCATAACTGTTTCATGACAACATCAGCCTGTTTTCTAAAAACCACACTGATGTCTGACCATTGACCTATGACCTTGACGCTCTATATACTTAAAAGGTAGATTTTTTATTATCTTTACCCAGATGACTGAGCAGAACTGGCTTCGAGATTTTAATCTATATTCATGCAGTGTGTGACTCTGTGAAAGTTTGACATCACTATGACATCATAGGATGTCTTATTAAAAAAATGAAAAAGTGTGTTGCACGGCTCCCACCATGCTCTTTAATATGATACATTACTCGATATTGTTTCTTGAATTCTTTTTTTCAAGGTCAACTTTGACCTTGGGCACTAACAATCAAGGTCAAATCCTTAGCCAACTTAACTACTCAAGTTCTCCAAGACCTCGTATAATGTTGTGAAGTTTGAAGACGATCTTTGAAAAATTGTGGGTAATATACAGTTGTTACAGATTTGTACATCTGGTGTGACCTCGACTAGATTTTCACCAAAATTAAATTAGCTCGAGCTGTTATTGGTATTGATCATCAGATAAAACCTGAACATAATATCTTGAAAACCACAGATGCTAGACTTCTAACAAACAGCCAGACAGACATAAACAAATGGAAATGATTCTCCCTCCCTTCAGAGAACAAACCAGGAGTTTCAAAAAATGCACAAGAAAAAAAAAAAAAACCCAACCCAAAATGAAATGGAAAATGAGGTAAGTGATAAAGACATATCAGTCCATCAGATAGTGACTCACATGACGCTTAAAAACAACCAACATGGGAGACGAATCAGCAGAAAGAGACCGAAAACAAATAATAATAATAAAAAAAACCAGACACTAACAGAAAATTACTCACAAAACCATCCTGAAGACATGCACAATGACTAAAATCACACACTAAATTATTTTGAAACAACCCAAATGATAACAATAAAAAAGTACAATCAGTCAATCCTGATTGCTTTTAATTATAGTTAAGTAAAAGCACAAGTGAACTTTGAAACAGCAAAACACCACAAACTGCAACTGAAACCTTACAGATGAATTGCTTTCCAGCGTTTCCAGGAGTGTCAGAAATCCCTGAAAACTTTAATTGATTTTGAGCAGACAGACGTGGACTCTGCTTTCACCTCCTACAGCTTCCAAAGTCAAAAACTCTACAGACTGGACCGCTAACACCTGCAGGACATAAAAAAGTTACTAAAGCACCTTTAGTAACTCTAAAAGCAAAATAAGACACCTTAAACCTGCCAGCTGCTCCATATGACTAACAGTATGTTCAGTTTTTCAGTGTCCTCACCTCTGCTGCGGTTGCTGCTGCTGTTGTTGTTAGTCATGTGTTTGGCTGGAGAGGAATTTCCACATCCCATTTCAGAAAGAAAAGGAAAAAACAGTAGCGAGAGGAGAAATGGAGCGAGAAGAGTGAGGACAAAAACGTCTCTTATCTCGCTCTTACTCTCAGCTGAAGCTCCCAGTATAGAGAGGATTAGATGATGGCAAGGGAGGGAGGGAGGGAGGGAGGAGAGACGGAGAGTGTGTTGACCCCTGCTGCTGAGGGAGTAGAACTTCAAGTGTGTGTTTCAGAGTGTGTGTGCTTTAAAATCTCTGCGCAGTTTTGGAGGAAGCAGATCAAAGTCAGCTAGAATTGATTTAATTGGTGCATTTCTGCTCAAATGGAGCTGAAACAGGATTAGAGGAAAGTGGTGACAGAAGAGTGTTTAGCGTTCCCTGAGCAGGTTGGATCTGTGGTGTCTGGCTCTTGACGTCAGCTGTTGTCGAGAAGAAAGCAGTCTGTTCGGAAGTACTTTTATTATTGTTCTTGGCCTCCAGCCTCCTTCCTCACTGCTCCGTCTGTGCTTAAACCTACAATGAGTCATGCCACCCACACTCTAACCTCACATCCAGCCTCGTTGCTGCTCTCACCTCAATTACAGGCGACAGCAAAGTGACTTTCAGGAAATAATTTATTGTTCCCGCCGTCTCCAGCAGGAAGTGGAAAATGACTTCTGGACTCGTGCTGAGAGTTTTTCATCTTCACCAAAAAGTTTCAGCGTGCCGAGTTTGGAAGATTTGATGATAAGATTTTGCTACTATAATAAAACAAGGATGACACGCTCCTTCAGCGGCTGCATTAGAGTGAACCAGAGAAACAGGTCAGAACAATTAAAAATTAAAGGAAGGAAGGATGTCTTAAGGGTGAATAATTTGGAATTACAAGCTCTATTGTATGTTCACTGATGAAAACACTCTTTCTCTGCAGGTCTGAAACAAACAACCTTCAGACCTGCAAAATGAAGCCAAAGCTGCAGTTCCTATAATGACCACTTGAGGGCTACAGCAGAATAAACAAACTGTTTTAACCTCTGTGGACAGTTCTCTTCATAACAGCTGTTCAGAGAGCAAATTTATTTTATAATGCATCTTTTTGGATTTTGTTTAAAATAATGTGCAGCTGCAGCTGAGCGCTGTCTGTAAGGCTTCTGCTTAAAAATTCAACATGGCCGACGCCATCAATGCTAACGCTCAGGCTGCAAAGATGACGTCATGCTGGCTACATCCACCAGGCTTTCATCCGACACATACATTTTTTATGTGATCTTTTATTTATACACGAACTGATGTCATGCATCATTCTTGGGCTTGTCTGCAAAACACATCCAATGCAAAAGACATTCAGGTATCGATACAAAGAGTTCAACATTGTTTAAGCAGAGAAATAATAATCAATCATAAAGCTTTCCAGCTGCACAAATCTGCCTAATTCCAGGAAACAGAGGCTGTAAATAAGAGCAGGGTGCAGAACAATCTGAGGTACAAAAGGAAAATTGACCAAACAATAGAAATTTTAGAGAAAGAACACATAACCCAAAGTGTAATTCCACATTAAGGACACAGGCGGGCAGTATTGTCATGAATGTGCTGCAGTGGGAAGTAGGAGTGAGTCAGAAAGAACCAGCATTTCCATCAACTGTTGAAAAAATAAATCAATACAAAGTTTTTTTTAAAAATTTCTATCTCTGCTCCATTTTCTTTTAGGGAAGAAAAAGTGCAAGAGCTGTCTGCTCTTTGGTCCCTCTACCATCTCACACTTCTGTTTAATCAGTTTTCTGTTTGACATTTATTCAGCTGTGTGAAAACTATAAGTTTAATCTCAGCCAAACCGATTTATTGGGGAACAAATAAAACACTGAAAAAACGCCAAACAATAACATTTTTAAGTTATCTAAGTGACTTATATATCATGTTTAACCTGAGTAGTGAAAGACCGTGGGGGGTTTAAAAACAATGTGCTGGGAGTTCGCTGTTCTTGCTGCTCTGGTGAGCCTTGACCGCCCGGTCTGCTATTGAGAGGTGGTGGGTAACAGATGTCTCTGAAAACGTTGGAGCACTTTTGCAAAAATGTGATATATTAATAAATCGAGCAGATATTTGAAGTTTACACAGATACATTCTCACCTGAAAATATCTTAAAAGTTTATTTTGTGACCCAGAAAGAGTAATATTAAAACTATGCAGCTGCTGCCATCGTTGTTTTCCCAAAGATTCCAAACTTACTTGAATTTTCTAAAAATGATATTATCTTTGGATCTCTAAGAAAAGAAAAGAAGCTTGAAAATGTTCTAAATGTAATAATTATTATGGGTAAATTCTTCATTCACAAATGTCGTTTTCTGAAAACAAAGCTGTCCTTTTATACTCTTCACAAAGAACTCTGCCTCTTCTTCTCATCTGTAAAGTTTATGGACAAAAAACAAGCTCTGGATCTGTATCATATGATTAATGAACTAGATCTGTTAGAAAACCCCTAAGGTAAACCCCTCTTTTATGTCTTTTAATTATCTTTTGTTTGTTTGTTTTGTTTTTTTGTTTGTTTTCTTTGCTTTTGTTTGGGATTTGTTTTTGTTTTATCTATTTATTTGCTGTTGTTTGTACTTCCTGTTCATTATCTATCTTCTGTATGTTGGAATACAGCCTGTTCTGATACTATTTCAAGTTGGGAAGAAAATCTTTGTAGAGATTGCCAGATTTGTTGCACCCCCCCCCCCCCCCAACAATTAATGTCAACACTGATTATTATGCACTATTGTTTTTGTTCAAGGAGAGCAAAAAATATAAAACTCTCTCTCAGGTTGTTTGTTGCCAAAAATGGCCACCTTTTGTGTTTGTTCACAAAATGCTATAAAATTTATATTTATTAAAACATTATCTACTTTTACCGCCTTGACTCTTTAAATTAGCACCAGTCCTTTTCATCAAAACCAAAATTTTATCTACAGTCTTTTTTTTTTTTTATCTTTAAATGCCAGTTAGGCTATATATTGGTTTCCGCCCCAGTCATAGCACAGAAACTGCTCTGTTAAGAATTACCAATGACCTTCTGATGGCAGCTGATTCTGGTCTCCTATCCATCCTCATCCTTCTTGATCTTAGTGCGGCGTTTGATACCATTTCTCTCCTGAACCGTGTAGCTTCCATTGGTCGTACCCCCCTTGCCTGGTTTACCTCCTGTCTCTCAGACCGCACTCAGTTTGTCCAATTTAAATCCCATTCCTCAACTCTCTATCCTGTTTCTGCTGGTGTGCCCCAGGGTTCAGTATTAGGGCCTCTTTTATTCATTATTTATATGCTCCCTCTTGGTTATATATTCCGAAAATATAATATCAATTTTCACTGTTATGCCGATGACACCCAGCTCTACCTTTCTTCTAAACCCAATTCATCTCTCCCACCTACCTCCCTCTCAAACTGTCTTATTGAGATTAGATCCTGGTTCTCCTCCAATTTTCTCAAACTTAACAGTAATAAAACTGAAGTTTTACTTGTTGGTACACCATCTATCTTAACCAAATCCCACAGTTTTTCCATTAACATTGAAAATGCTCCTACCCTTCCCTCCCCTCAGGTTAAGAGTTTGGGTGTCATACTTGATAATACTCTTTCATTCCAGTCTCACATTAATTACATAACCCGGTCTGCTTACTTCCATTTACGTAATATTAACCGACTCTGTCCCTTCCTTACTCCTCATGCTGCTGCCATCCTTGTCCATAGTCTTATTACGTCCCGTATTGATTACTGTAATTCCCTCCTATTTGTTCTCCCTAAAAGGTCCCTTCATAAACTCCAGCTCCTTCAAAATTCTGTAGCTCGGGTCATAACTTGCACTCCGTTAAGTGCTCATATTACCCCAGTTCTTCAGCAGCTTCACTGGTTGCCCATAGAAGCCAGGATAAACTTTAAAATCTTACTCCTTACATACAAGTGTATCCATAAATCTGCGCCTTCATATTTGTGTGACCTGCTCCATATCACCACTGCATCCCCCCTTCTCAGATCATCATCTGCTATTCATCTTACTGTTTCGTCCTCACACCTTATCACTATGGGGAACAGAGCTTTCAGTCGCTCTGCTCCCCGGCTCTGGAACTCTCTTCCTCCTGCACTAAGAAATATTGACTCCCTCTCTGTATTTAAGACACAGCTCAAAACACATCTGTTTAAACTGGCTTATTCGCTTTAATGCTGATTTTATCTGTTTTCACGCTCTGTTTTGTAATTTTAACTTATTTTATGTATTTTATGACTACTGTTCCTTTTATTAATTTTGTTTTTTGTAAGGTGACATTGGGTTTCTGAAAGGCGCCCTCAAATAAAATGTATTATTATTATTATTATTATTATTATTATGTATTACCAGTAACCTTTCAGATAAAAAAAGTGAAGTCCTAATGGTTTCATAAATCTTCCTATTTATTTATTTATTTTTTCATATGAGCATCGGGGACAAGGCTGTCTTACAATTGTTGAGGTCACTAGCGTGCACCCTATTTCTTCCAGGATCACTCTTCATTTGTAGGTTTTAGTGAACTCCTACTACTGTGAAGTGGTTTTCATGGGACAAAGGCATTGTATTCCAAGATTTGGGAGATTGTAGAAATGAGCATTAATGCCCTTCTTGCCATCTTTACAGAAAAAAAGTGATCTGGAAGCTGTTAGGCTTACTTACAGCAGTAGCACTTTCTGCACCTGTATAAACTCCAGGACACATTTTCTAACAGTGTTTGTTGCTGAATGTGCTGCTGCTTTGAATTTTTTTGAGAGTTAATATTTTGGCTATGGTGTCTTGTTATGAAAAGTACCTGAGTAAAAGTGTTTTTAGCATGTGCTTCAAAGATAAATTTGACTGGGAAACCCAAAGCTCAATAGCCCGTATCAACAGAAATTGACTGCAGCCTGTGTAATATTTGATGCGTCATAATTTATTCCAGTCTATCTTGCAAATACATATTTGCGTTGCAATGTCATGCACAAACACACGCAACTATTAGATCCTTAAGATCAAACCTGTGTCCTCCTTTTGGTCCACTACAGTGTAGTAAGCCATCAAACGACCCTATTTGAAACTAAGAATATTACGTGAAATTGGTTGTTTGGCTAAAAATGGGCAAATGATGTCATTTGGTAAAAAAAAAAACAAAACCCCAAAACAACAAGCATAATTTTTATGTGTTGAGTTTAGAATAAAAGCAATTATACCTAAATTGCATGATTTAGCACTGTCAATAACAAGGAATTAAAAAATGTCATAATGCTTTTCAAGTAGCCAAAAGCTGAAAACAATCTAGACCCTTTCATTCCATTTGCATCAACACAGCAAAAATGGTAAAAAAAAGAAAAAAAAGAAACGAAAAAAAGAAGAAGTGGCCACAAATGGCCAGGATAGAGCCCAGAGGGTTAATGTGTAAAATGTATAAAATATTACTGATTACAGGGTAATACATTAATGTTAATAGCAACTGTAAGCTTTTTATTTTGAAGTTACAATTATAAACAATGCTGTTACATTTACACTAAATTTTTTACTACAAGTATGGAAATGGAAACAAGTGAACAACATTTTATAATAAGTTTAATTGGAATTCTGTACACTAGAAAAAACCCCCCACCAACACATAAAAAACACAAACAAACAGCCAGTGCCTTCATCTGTCTGTTAAACGTCAAACATTGCATTGACCTGTATTCCCTGGTCGTCAGCTCATGCTTTTAAAAAGAGCTCCATGACCTCTGCAAACTGAAAAACAAAGAGGAAGATGTCCCTCTACACAAAAACACTGCAGATGACAGGCCAGGCAAACATCTACTGTATTGATCTGTTTGAATGTCTCCTCATCGTGTGAGCCTTGAATTATTTTTTTTAAAGAAGACTAAGACCACAGTGAGGGCATTTCATTTTCATGGACTTTCCACAAGCCACAGTTCCATTTAGCACAGAGGGTAGAACACATGAATGCTCTACCGAAGATTCAGAAAATGGTTTAGATGCTGGAGACAAGACAACGAGAGGGAGATGGGGCTCCACGGAGAGTTCAGTGGGGAGCAGGCCTGAATGCTGACATGACAATAAATGCCTCATGCTGTATGACCGTCATGTTACAGACAGGGCAGTGAAAGTGAACTGGCATATCATTTTGTCTGTAAGAGAGAAAAAAGAAGAAAAAAAACGACATAATTTAAATGTAGTTGTACAGAATGCAATCAGTTTATCTCACAATCAGTTTGTACATATTAACAAAAACATCCAAGCCATCCTCATAATGAAAGCAAAATGGTGTGGATCACAAGAGCGGTCAAGAAATGTGGTGAACAGGAAAATTTATATTTATAACTTTAACTATGAGGTATATTTAATACCAACATACCTTTGAAAGGCAAAGCATTTTTAATGTGTCCACTTATATGCTCCTTAATCTTTGCCCTGACAGTAGGGCTGACAGTGGGCAGAGAAAAACATGTTGTGCATTCCTGCAATTCTGGCTTGGAGGCAGAATTCCAAATTGATATGTGCATCTAAAACAGAGAAAAACAGATAAACACCATATACACATTTAAGTTCAGGTTTTAGCAGAAATAACACGTTACAGTTAGCATGTAAGAGATTTTGGGAGAAAATTCTTTACAAAAACATAATTTACAAGACACTTTTATTTGTGACATATGTATCTATTGACATATAACAGACAATTTAACAAAGGCTTACTAAAATCTGGGCAATAAAAAAGCAGAACAGAATGGAATGGAAAATATTAGTATTTATAAATATATAATGTCACGGTCTGACTGGGGCAGACCGTATGTGTTGCAGAGGAGGACTCAAACGCAGACCAAAATGTGGTGTGGATTAACAAAACAAGCCGTTTATTGAGGTTAGCAACGAGGGTACAAAATAATAGGGCATCGGTGAAAACTAAACAATAACCTAAACTGGGTGAACTAATAACAAAACATGAAAAACCTTAACCATAGTGAACTGACATGGGTACCTGGAGATGAGACATGGATGAGCAGACGACCTGACAATGGCATGAAGAAAACAAAAGGCTTAAATACAGACATGAGGTGATCAGGGGAAGTGGCGACACATGGGGGAAAACAGCTGACAGACATAAACCTAATGACAGGACCAGGAGAGGAAAGCTAAATACAATAAACAAAGAACACATGACATTGTCAGAATAAAACAGGAAATACTAAAACATGACAACACAACTTAACAGACCTAATATGTGATGAATAAATACAAAACCCCAAAACATAGAAAACCCAGGAACAATAACTGCCTAAACTAAAGGCAGATAGGAAATAACACAAACTAAATCACATAACAAAATGAGACAAATACAAACATGAACTCAGAGCGCTGGGTCAGAGACCCAGCCTGTGACAGAGCCCCCCCCTCAAGGGCGGATTCCAGACGCCCAAAACCACGAAAAACAAAACCAAAAACAACCCACCAAGGGCGGGCGGTGGGGGTCCAGGACGGAGGGCCAGAAACAAGGCCAAAAAAACCAAAATGTCCATCAAAATCACAGGAGCGCAGGGAACAGTTCATGACTCCTCAGGGGGCCGACCCGGAGGGTGACGGTACAGAAAATCATAGTTCAAGTGATCAGGGGGCCGGCCCGGAGGCCGACGGCACAGAAGTCCATGGTCGAACAGTTCCGGGGGCCGTCCGTGCGGACGGCAACGACATGGAAACCGTTCAGGGGGCCGACCGTGCGGACGGCAACGGCGTAGAAACAGTTCAGGCGGCCGACCTCGACGGCGGTGACGTCCAGCAGGTGGCCGAAGATTCCCAGGTGCAGAGCGAGGCTTGGGCGGCGGCATAACAGCCGTAGGACCAGGCGACGCTGAAGCAGAGGCCGCACCAGGCGTAGCACAGGCCGCACCAGGCGTAGCACAGGCCGCACCAGGCGTAGCACAGGCCGCACCAGGCGAAGACGAAGGCCGCACCAGGCGAAGACGAAGGCTCTGATGAAGCCGCACCAGGCGAAGACGAAGGCTCTGATGAAGCCGCACCAGGCGAAGACGAAGGCTCTGATGAAGCCGCACCAGGCGAAGCACAGGCTGGAGCTGCAGCAGGCGAAGCACAGGCTGGAGCTGCAGCAGGCGAAGCACAGGCTGGAGCTGCAGCAGGCGAAGCACAGGCTGGAGCTGCAGCAGGCGAAACAGAAGCAGAATCTGAAGGTGGCTGGACGGGCTCCTCGGGCCCCCCAGCTGACGTGGCTTGAGGCTGGACGGGCTCCTCGGGCCCCCCAGCTGACGTGGCTTGAGGCTGGACGGGCTCCTCGGGCCCTCCAGCTGACGTGGCATGAGGCTGGTGCGGTTCTCCTGAACCCCCAGCTGACGTGGCATGAGGCTGGTGCGGTTCTCCTGAACCCCCAGCTGACGTGGCATGAGGCTGGTGCGGTTCTCCTGAACCCCCAGCTGACGTGGCATGAGGCTGGACGGGCTCCTCGGGCCCTCCAGCAGACGAGGCATGAGGCTGGACGGGCTCCTCGGGCCCTCCAGCAGAAGCAGTGGCAGGACCAGTAGGTGCCGAGACTACTGGCTGAACAAAAGGCTGAGCAGGTGATTGAGCAAATAACTGAGCTGAACAATGGGGAGCTGGCTGAGCTGCACAGTGGGCTAAGGGCTGAGCTAACGGAAACACAGGAAAATGAACTATTGACTGGGCTGCTAACAGAGCTAATGACTGAGCTATAGACTGAAAAGCATGCAGTAGTGATGGTGGTGTTGGTTGCGGACTGAATTCTCCTGAGCCTTCAGTAGAAACAGGAACGGGTGCAGGCACCTGCTGGACACTAGCCACTCCCACCCGAGGAGTAGGTACGGGTGCGGAGACGGGCTGTATCCTGGCTGACCTCACCCTGGGGACCGGCATGGGTGCAGGGGTGGACTGGTTCACAGCCCCCCTCACCCCGGAAGCCGGGACAGGCACCGGCAACGGCTGGGCAACTGCCCTTCCCACCCGAGGAGCTGGTACGGGTGCAGAAACGGACAGAGCCTCAGCTGGCCTGGAAACCAGAGCAGGGACCAGCTGGGCCTCAGACTCCCTCACCCGAGGAACTGGTACGGGTGCAGGGGTACGCTGGGCCCGAGCTGCCCTGGCAGCAGAAACACGAACAGGCAAAGGAGCAGGCTCAGAAAAAACAGTCTTAGAAATGGCAGGCTTAGGGTTAATATGTATTGGGTCGACAAAAACAGACCTAGCAAAAATGAATCCGCCGTCCACTTCATGTTTAGCAGTCTTAGTATTAGCAGTCCTTGGGTTAACGGTCTTAGAGTGAGCTGACTTGGGGATGATTGAACCAGACTTAACAAAACCTGAACTGAGTGTTGTAGACCTGGTAGAAGTGTTAACAGTTTTTCCTTTAACCGCATGTGCAGACTTAAGCGAGCGGGAATTGTCTTTCATCCCTCCCTGCGTAGAGGGAGTAAAACAAAACGGATCCTCCCAGTCCACGTCGTCATCCATAAGGGAAATTCCCCATGGATCGGAAGTGAGCCGATTGTTTTTAATGTCAGACGGGACGTGAGAATAAAAGTCATTTTCACTCACCACCGTGAGCTCGGCATTGTCCAGTTTGTGGCGACGGGCGCGCCGCTTCCTTCGAGCGGAGGAAGCCGGCGGAGCGAGCGACTGAGCCCCTGGTGCACAGAACGGAGACACCGAGGCTGGAGCGTGAGCGCCTGAAGCCACACGGAGGACTCCCACCTGAAGCGAGCGAGGCTTAGATGCAGGCAGCGCAACAGGCGGGGACTTTCGGCAGCTCTTGGGACCTCCGAGAGCTAGCCGAGTCCCGTGGAAAATGCGCTCGTAGTCGGGGGTACGCCACGGCTTCCAGCGGAGCTCCTCCTCCAGCTGGGCGAAGGCTGCCTCCCGACGCTCGTAAAGCTCGCGGTCTGCTGAGTCCATAGTGGTCAGGTCGTACTGTCACGGTCTGACTGGGGCAGACCGTATGTGTTGCAGAGGAGGACTCAAACGCAGACCAAAATGTGGTGTGGATTAACAAAACAAGCCGTTTATTGAGGTTAGCAACGAGGGTACAAAATAATAGGGCATCGGTGAAAACTAAACAATAACCTAAACTGGGTGAACTAATAACAAAACATGAAAAACCTTAACCATAGTGAACTGACATGGGTACCTGGAGATGAGACATGGATGAGCAGACGACCTGACAATGGCATGAAGAAAACAAAAGGCTTAAATACAGACATGAGGTGATCAGGGGAAGTGGCGACACATGGGGGAAAACAGCTGACAGACATAAACCTAATGACAGGACCAGGAGAGGAAAGCTAAATACAATAAACAAAGAACACATGACATTGTCAGAATAAAACAGGAAATACTAAAACATGACAACACAACTTAACAGACCTAATATGTGATGAATAAATACAAAACCCCAAAACATAGAAAACCCAGGAACAATAACTGCCTAAACTAAAGGCAGATAGGAAATAACACAAACTAAATCACATAACAAAATGAGACAAATACAAACATGAACTCAGAGCGCTGGGTCAGAGACCCAGCCTGTGACATATAAATCTCTTTGTGACAAACTTTACAATGTTGATGCAGGTGGAATGAGAGACATGAATAAAGTGCAATATGCAGTAAATGGAACAATGTGCATTGATGTTACAGATAGTGAAAAGTAGTGAAGTGAATTTGTTCAATAACAAGCAAAAAACAAATATGCTTGAAATTGATCACTAAATGCTAACCAGAGGTGTCAAAAGTACACACATTCCTTACTAAAGTTTAGATACCTCGTGTCAGCTATGAAATTAGTCATCGATGATTTTGACAGTCGTAGCCAGCAGGCAGCCCGTCAGCACAGTTCTTCAGCAGCTTAAAGCGATACAAATTCAACACAAAGAAATTTCACTTAATGTGAAAGAAGATCTGAGTGAACAGAGGTCCCGTCTCCACAAATATCATCACAGACAAAAACATAAATCATAAAACAAGAGGCTTCAGAAGTTGCTTGGAAATCATCACATTTCTAAGTTTTCTGCTGCTGGGGTCCACAGACAGCTGTCTATGCATGGGCGGATACACTGCAGGCTAATTTTGGCTAATTCAGCATATTTTAGTTTCAAAGAAGTAGCAGCAGAGCAGGAGAAGTTACTCCTGAATGTTCGTTTCATCTTTCAACCTAAAATATAGGTCAGATAAACCAGTGTGTTCACCAAGTTTAATGTTTTCTTTTTTTTATGTTTCAGTAAACTGTGTTCAAATATAGACGGCTAAACTCACCTGTGCCAGAGACGCCATATTGCTCCTCACCTGCCCACGCCCACCCTGTAGCTTTAATTAAAGCAGATTAAAAGAAGACTTTTGTTGAGTGGATTAAACTGAACATTTTTTGAACCAAAAATGAAGAAATGGACCTGAAATGTCTGAAATATTTAAATACATTTTAAAATTGTAACCACATAGTTAAACTTTTCTTAACTAAGTTAAATTATCATGCAGTTAAGTAAAATATAATTCTAAAATTATGTAATTTTATTTTTATTTTATTAGGCAATTTACATCAAAGTATTACCTCTTCTAACTATACAATAATAATAATAATTATATCTTTTAATTTTGTAATGAGGGCAACGTGATTTAAAATATATTAACCTTCTGTGTAGGGCTGGGCGATATGGCCTAAAATCAGGGCTGGACTGGGACAAATAATCGGCCCGGGCATTTTGACAAGAGACCGGCCCACCAAAAATGTGACGCCATTCAGGGGTAAAACCGCAAAGGATTCTGGGAACTTGTGGCAAGAGGTACTAGCGCATGCAGGCTTTCAATTGAACTCGGTTACACAGCGATAAAAAGAAACACAAAAAATAGCCGGTGTTGTGCCAAAAAGTGATTGTCTGCCAAAAACTGATTTCCGGTATTTGCCAAAAACTGATTGCTTGTATTTAAATTGCTATAAGTAACTTGTTGGGCTATAATATGTGAAACATATGTCAAATGCATCCCTCATGGATGACATAAAGTCATCTCTCCATCTCCATCTCTCTCTCCTGCTCTTTTATTTCTCTCTCTTGCTCCATCTCTCTCTCCTGCTCTTTTATTTCTCTCTCTTGCTCCATCTCTCTCTGCTGCTCTTCTGTCTCCTCTGTCACAGACTTCTCCACTTTTGATGATAAATCAGCCTGGTGCAACATGTAAGGATTGGCACAATTTGTTAAGATTTTGAGGAGTTTGAGAAACTAACCTTAAGCATAAAATAAAATTTACTATCAGTAACTTCATAGCACCCGCCCAGCAGTATATAAACATCGTCATGCTAGCTAGTATGCAGTACCAGTTATTCTAAGCGACTGTAAAAAGTCAGCACAACGAAAACAAACTACAACTAAACTTGGTTTATATCTGACACAGATAGACAGCAGGTCATAACTTCTTACCTGAAGTTCAGTTCCTCTGCCACTATGACCGGCGGCCGCCTCGGGTCTCTCCTCCTCTTGCCTCCCCTTTCCCTTATCCACCTGCTGGTCCACCACTTGCTGATGTTGCTAAATCTGTGGAAGCTATGCCATAGCTACCACCAAACACTTCAGTTATTTTTACACATTTGGCAGCGTCTGCCTGAAGGGCTTGTTTCTTTTTGGCCCTAATTTTTTCTGCACCTCCTTTCCTTTTTTTGTTCTCCATTTTCTTTAGTTCGTCTATAAGATTGCTAAACAAGGGGGAGGGTGCATCCGACCTCCTCGGCTGTAATTGGTCCAGCCCAGAGTCGATCATGAGCAATTGGCCAATCCAACACCTTTCATTATTTATACCCTTCCAAAAAAAAAAATAAAAAAAATAAAAATCGATCAGCCCATAAAAACAAAAAATTGCCAGAGGCCCACCGGGTATGCCCGATGGCCAGTCCAGCTATGCCTAAAATTCATATCGCGATATAATTTGAAGCACGTGCGGTAACGATATATATCACGATATATTCTTTTCTTCTGTATAACGTATTTTCCACACTATAAGGCACACTTAAAATCCTTTAATTTCCTCAAAAATTGAGAGTGTGCCTTATGTATGACTTCTGGTTGTGCTTACTGATCTCGAACTGATTTTGGCGTGCAGAAATCTGTTAAAAAATGTTTTAGTACAACTTTGGTAAGCCGCACTGCTTGATGGATTGTCAGAGCATTACGGCTGCTGTAGTGAGGAGCTTCGCGGAGTAATCTGGGTCCAAAACTCCGTCTACTTCAGGTCCCAAAGTCAAACGAACACTGAGAGTTAAAAACGGTCTAAATTCTTTCATCTTTAATTAAATCATTGCTTTATCAGGTGTAACAATTAAGTTTTACATCCATGAAAACAGAATTTTTTAAATTTAACAGGAAGTTAGCTCGCTAATTTACACCTAAACATTTCATACCATGTTCTGAAAGAGATTTTTGAAACTAATTAAAACGTACAGCTCTGCTACCACTTTCAACATAAATGAAGACAGAAAACTAAACAGCAGTGGCGTTTGTAGGTTTACTGAAGTTGGACTACCTGGCAGGGGTGGAAGTAACGAATTACAAATACTCACGTTACTGTAATTAAGTACATTTTTTGGGTACTTGTACTTTTACGAGTAATTTTTCAAGTTTGTAATTTTACTCATACTTGAGTACAACTTACACCATGTAATCTACTTCGCTACTTATAAAATCAAAGTCACTACTGAGTACGCCCACAATTTGAATTAATATTCAAACCTTTCGTCTGCATTTTTGCAGCCAATAACGCTTACGTCTTTGCTTACGTCTTAAATTGGCGCGGTCTCGATTGACCGCGCCAATTTAAGACGTAAGCAAAGAATAAACTCCGCTGCAGCAGCAGGCACAGGTGTCTGGAGGTGCTAAATGGTGGAGTATAAACTACTTTATAGACGGAAGATTTGGAGACAAAGAAGCCAAAATGGAGACAGAGGATAACACTGTCAACCATGAAAACGACGTAGAAAAGACGGAGGACGCGTGCCGTGGCCATACCTGGAGGAATTTTTCGTGTACAGAGGGAGAAAAGGAGACAGCGTCCAGATGCAGTGCAAACTTTGTTTGACCTCTACAGTCATTTCAGCTTACAAGACTTCAGCATCTAATCTAAAAAAACACATTGAGGTAAGAGGTTTTACAACTATACGTGTATGATATTGCTTTCTTATTTTTCATGTGTTTTAAGGTTACTAGTTTGGCTAAGATATTGTCACCGCCATTGGTTAGCCTGATATTAAAATAAGACGGAGCTAGCTAATGTGCTTGTGTGTGCATGCATAATTGAGCTACAATTCGTAGGAATGTTTTAGCTTATTATTTGGATAACCACCGTCATTACAATAAATTAAACTTGTAGTCATTTAAAACTCACAGGCCTACAATCAGCTGCCCTATATATATATAAAAAAACAAAACAAAACAAAAAAAACAAAACTTGAACACAATGCTGAGCTGCATCTCAAATTAATCTTCCAGCTCTCAGCTGACATGTACCAGAGCCCGATTGATGGATCAGTTGATCAGTATCATTGGCCTGATATAGGTCTATCATAGTGACGTGGCTCTTAATCAGTAGGGTTATATGTTTCCCAATATGATATATTTTTTTAAAGAACATAATGTGGATTGTTTTTATTTGTTAGCTGTATGGGCAGCATTTTTGTGTATGTGATCCCCTTTCTTAAATTAGATTTGCTATATACACATATTTTGCTCTCTTAGTATTTTTAGGACCTGACTAATACTGAAAACTTTAGGGTGATACTGATAAAAAGGAGTTAAAAATTTAGATACTGATACATTGGTCGATACTCTTTTTACAGATAGTATACATATTACAGAACTTAGAATGTATACAGAAATTCATGTTTTTTGCAATGATCGTTCAAAATTGGTTTACACTTGTAAATAAATACAGCAATATATCTGCAAAATTTGACCAATTCACCACTCTTTTATACTATGCTCAACAATCAAAGATTAGCTCAAGTCTAGTTGAATAATGTTTTAAAAATGTGTTTTCCTTTAGTGTTAATCACAGTGATGTTATGAAGTAATGTATGAACCTGACGTATGATAATATTTATCTCTACAGAGGAAACATCCATCGAAGATTGAGCAGTACAATATCACTGTGGCATCAACATCTCGACAGCGAAAGACCACAGCCACACCAAACAAGCGCTCAGCAAATACGCAAGCCAAGTTACCAGACCTGATGTTGAGAGCTGCAAACAAACATGTTCCACAAGCAACTGTTGACAAGCTTGTCATCAATTTCATATGTGAGGGTCTACAGCCATTTGCAGTGGTAGAACAGCCATCTTTCAAAGAATTGGTTACCACATTACAACCTCAAGCCAAAGTCATCTCCAGACCCACTGTCCGTGCCAGAATCTGTGAAGCTGCTGATCACATGAAGATGACTTTGGTTGCAGCATTGGATAAAGTCAAATTTGTTGCTACCACTACTGATTGTTGGTCAGCTCATCAGAAAAGTTACCTTGGAGTCACATGCCATTGGATAGAGGAAGAGTCGCTGGAAAGAACATCTGCAGCACTAGCATGCAAAAGATTGAGAGGGTCTCACACATTTGACATGCTTGCTGGTGCGCTTGATGATATCCATTGCCAATACAAGATTAGAGGCAAAGTTGTAAGAACCACAACTGATAGTGGATCCAACTTTGTCAAGGCCTTCCACATGTTTGGGGCACAAAATGATGCAGATGAAGCTGAAGATGAAGCAGACCCAGAAACTCTTGACCTGACTGACCATATTGACTACCATGAGGCAAGTGCAATTCTTGATGAAGACTCTGGTTTGGAGTATCAACTTCCGCCTCATCAGCGATGTGCATGTCACCTGCTAAACCTTGTGGCAACATCTGATGCTGCCCTAGCAGAGAGCATGAATGACACCTACAAGAGGCTCTCCCGTGCAACCTTTGCAAAATGCCAGGCCATTTGGAACAAAACTGGCTGATCTCATTTGGCTAATGAAGTGGTAGAGGACAAGTGTGAGCTACAGATCATTCGTCCCAATGCAACGCGATGGAATTCAACCTACCTTGCCATTGAAAGGAAAATACGCATCATTGATGAGAAGGGGGAAGATGCCACCAGGAGCATTTGTGAGGAGTTCAAGGTGAAAATGTGAGTAAAATTGGACACCTACCAATATGGTTTCAAATTTTGTGAATTTTCCTTAATGTATGGTTAAAAACGTGAGCAGACTCTTAATATTAAATCAGAAGATCCCTATTATAGTCATGGTGGGTTTTGTTGTTGTGTCTTACAGGTTGAGTCCTGCAGAAGTTGCATTCCTAAGGGAGTACTGTACCACCATGAAGCCACTGGTGAAAGCTTCAAACATCCTTCAGTCTGAGTCCACTTCCTTTATGGGATGGCTCCTGCCAGTAATCCAACAACTACTGTCCAAACTTAGCAGGCTGGAGACATCAAGCAAGACATGCGTGCCACTCATCAGAGCCCTGCAAAATGGCCTTCAAAAGCATTTTGGAGCGATGATGGAGGATCCAGAGTTGGCTGCAGCTGCAGTCCTCTTACCCAAGTTCAAGACTTCCTGGACTGACAGAGCAGATGTAATAGAGGCTGGTAAGGATTCATGTGATCCCATTTTTGTGTATTTTTACATTTGAACACATGCTTAAGTGAGTATTTCACCTAATACATTGTAAGTTATTGATGGTCTGTCCTGAATACTAAACAATCCTTTTTGAGAATTTGCCGATTTTAAATTTGTGTTCAGGAATAATCACTGAAATTTAAATAACAAAATTGTGTTATCTACTTGCAATTACAGCCTTGACATACATCAAACAACATCTTGAAACGACAGAGCATGAGAGTGAGGATCAGCAAAGAGAGTCATCTGATGAAGATGAATTCTTCTCCAGACCAATCTCCAGAAGGCTGCAAAGTGCAGTTGAGCTTGATGGTTATCTTGCTTGTGCCACAGACATCATGGAGCTGCTGCACTCCTTCTCAGCCATCAAAAACCTCTCTCTTAAACTGAACACAGCTCTGCCTGCTTCTGCTGCGTGTGAACGACTTTTTAGCTGTGCTGGTCTACTCTTCACTGCCAAACGAAGTCGGATTGCCTCTGTTAATTTAGAAAACCAGCTCTTGCTGAAACTGAACAAAAGGTTCAGAAAGTAAAGTGTGAAAGAAATGCTAAGAGTTTAAGACACTTACCTGCCTGTTGTTCAGTGTATGGGGAAAAGTTTAAATGGTTCTACGCATGTTCAGAAACATTTTTGTCATTGTTTTAACAAACAAAATTCCTTCTTTTATATCTACATTTATTTACAAAACAAGTTACCTTTCTATACCTTGTTCATCTGAAAAATGTGCTTTGAACATAAATATTTATACTGGTGAATCGAGTTGAATGCCTGCTATTGACAACAGAATAAAACATCAGTCTGTTAAAAAGTAATTAATACTCTGAGTAGTTTTTGAGAACAGTACTTTGTACTTTTACTCAAGTATTTTTTTAACACCAGTACTTTTACTTGTAATTGAGTACAATTTAACCAGTGTAACAGTACTTGTACTTGAGTACAAATTTTGAGTACTCTTTCCACCTCTGCTACCTGGTATATAATGTTGTGCTACGTGATTGCTAGCGACACAGCTATGTTAGCATAACATTGGCACAGTGAAGCTGGAAACTTTTTTTCCACTCGATAAAAGTTAACGTGAGGGATTCTGGTGGTCAGGGACAAATGCAATCGCATAGCAGGATGCTATACACGGGGCAAACTTCAGTCAGGAGAACAACTAAGATTATTCATCCACAATACGAGGTTAGTTATTAATATACTACAACGACATGGAAATAGAACAGCTGCGAGAGAATTCAACATTAATGAATCAATGTTACGGAAGTGGAGGAAGAGCAGGTTTTGGCTTTCCTCATATTTCAAAAGTGCTTCATCTCTTTGCTATGACTGTCGCCCGGCATAATTTGCAGATGATAATGGTTTTAGCCGCTGCAATGCTTTCGACCAAAACAGGCGCAGCTTGATGACATCATCAACATGCGCTATCGCGATAGAGTCAAAATCTCTATCGTTGGCCAAATTTATATCGTTTCTATCGTATATCGCTTATATCGCCCACCCCTACTTCTGTGTTAAAAAAACTTTAATAATCTCAAATGTTTTATATTTCAGTCTTACAGTTTTCATAAAATCATTAAAATATTTATTTAAGTTTATTTATTATCCACTTCCTGGCTTCCATACAGATTAAAAAAGAGAACGAAGATGATAAGAATAAAACTAGCAGATGACGTAAAAACCATTTCCATCAAGAACAAGTTTGAACAAGTTTGCTTCAGGTCGGCTTTGAGACAGAATTTACTTTTTAATTTTATTGAAACAGAAGAAAAAAAAAAAAAGTGACCGAAGCCTGCAGTCACAACACTCCCAACATGGCACAGAGGACTGTTATAAAGCATGTTTAATATAAAACAGTACAAAAGTGAGAAAAAAGAAGACATTTGGCAGGAATAATGTTTAAATCTGGGGGAAAAAAACTTGCAGAAGGATGCTGAGTTTGTGTCCTGAGGGTGGGTACAAGGACTCGGAGCTGCTCTGTGTGGAGTTTAAATCGATTTACAGTCTTTGTTGTGTCACAGACTGTATATAAATATATAAATTTAAACGGTGTACAGATACTGTATGTGCTGAGGCTGATGGTTCAGGTTTAAATCCTGGGGTTTTAGATAGAACTCTGGGTCCCAACCTTCTAATATTTATATTAGAAAGCAACATAATTTGGTTGCTTTAGGGATACAAACAGGAAGTGTAATGTTTGGGCTAAAGTCTGAGCCATGTTATGCTGTATTTTTTGAAATTTGGGCCATCAAAAATGTGCCAAATTAGCTTTTAACACTTCCTGTTTGCAGTGCTGTCATGGCTGTGAGCACAAGTATCTCGGGTTTACTCTGATCCAGAAGAAAATCTAAAATGTGGATTATTTTAAGGCAAATTCTGCATTTATAAGGAGTATCGTTTTTCTTTCATTTGCTAGAGGATTTCTTCATTTTTGCTTACTGTGTGTTATGAGTCGGAGAAGGACAGCTTTATGGAAGCAGTGCTGCAAATATAATCGCCAACTGTGTCACTGAGCAGCCAAATCAGCATCACTAACCTCCTGTTGGTTTTCAAAGAGGACAACTGTTATAAGTCTTTATGTCTTTATGTAAAATAAACCTCATCATAACTGACACAGTAAGAGAATTTGAAGTTGACAGATTTGCTGCGCATTGGCTCCACCAGGTGGTGCTTTTGAATTGTTTGCACTTCAGGTTATACTTTGTACTTCGTCCACCTAACTCTTCATCTAATCTCTTAATCTAATATTAAAACAAATAAATAAATTAAATAATACACGATAAATAAAAGAAATAAAGAGGCCAGTGGAATAAGCATAAAACTAATAGAATTGAATTTGAATTGTTTTACATATATTATAAATCATCTTGTGACATCTTAATTTTGCTTTGGTAACAATGAATGGAATAAGCAGAAAAAAATGAAAACAGCCTGACCATCTGAGTAATGCGCAGCGTCACTGGAAACACTTCAGCACACAAAATCATCATTTCCACACTGCCATGTCCTGAACACTGCCCCCTTTCTAAAAACAGCATTTAGTCCCTGCAAGTGCTAATTTTAAAGTGCCCCTGCACCTCCTCGTATATAAAATTACAGTCACATACAAAATAAAAATCACATCTTACCAGAGAGGTTGAATCCTCCTGCTTTGTTCTGCTGTGTAAATGTTAATTGTTAAAAAAAAAACCCCAGAAAGCTGCCATTTGAATAAATCTACATTTAAAAGCTGTTTATTCCTGTTGAAGTGCAGGAAATATTTTTTGCTACTCTGTCTTCTTTTCAAAATCTTAATAAAAACACCCATTTCTCTTTAATCCCATCTCACTGAACAATTAGCCTTCATAAGATTTTTTTTACTATTTTCTCAATTATTATTAAGGCAATAAAAAAGATACTTACAGATATTTATTACTCGTTTAAAACATCCTTGAGGTGTGAAAACTGTGTAAATCTGTGCAAGTGCTTGCTTTGATATGAACAACAACATATGAACTGAAAGCTCAGCTGCATTACTCAAAGTAAGGCAACCGAAAGTATAAAACTGAAGAAACTATTGTGCCTTGTTAGCTGCATTTTAGAATCTTCCAAGATGAACCATAAACTGTTCCAAAAGGTCTAGTTATTTTTTATATTAAATGTGAAATGATTGTGTTTTTAATGACCAACCTAAGTCAGCTATCTGAGGGGCGCATTCACTTCTGGCTAGACAGTTAGCTATTAGCTTTTAGGGTTGTAACAGTGGTGCAAACAGAGATGTTACTAATGGCATGGTGGTTAAAGTGCCAGTTAGCCATGAAATTGTTATTTTGGGATTTTTCATATATTAAATTTCCATATACCTGAAAGCTGTAGTCAATCTGATATGCCTTGAACAGTACTTCAAGATATCTACAAAAGCACTGAAAAGGAAAACACAAATAACAGTCAGCACTTTGAAACATAGCTTAGCACCCATATTCAAGTTTTGTGTGACATTTTTGATATGTGGTGTTTTTAGGGTTGAGTGAATAAGGCCTGTGTAAAGAGGTTTATGCTGCTGCACCAAAAACCTCCTTACAATTGCATTGGTCTTCCATAGCTTGCGTGAAAGATGACAATTTGTCTGCAAACAATTGCCAACTACTCTGTGAGCAAACTGTTAACAATGTGACACACACTTGGTAGTTGCTGAATGTTTGCAGACCATTTGGTGTCCTCCATGAAAAATACAGGTGACCATGTCAAATACAAATCAAAGCAATATCAAGGAGAGTTTTTTTTATACAGCCCTCTTTTTGGAACCAATGTGACTGCCAGCAACATGCAGAAACTGCTTGCCAGCCAATCATGGAATACACATTTTCCCTTTGCGTACAATAGCAGACAAGTTATGTGCGTATAATGCACGTGAATAGCTAAGTGATGATTCATGCCATTGTACACTTTGTAAGGAAAAGCTATGTATAATAAGGGGCCTTGAGGCACCACCCATTAGTGATCTTAACAAAGCAGCCATTTGGGTTGTTTGGGTCTTTGGTTAAAATTTGTGCTAGCATATAACATAAAGGCTCATATAAGTTTTTAACTTCTAGTCTGGTCCTCATTCTACTGCTACATGTGAAAATGTCTTTTGCAAATGTTTCCTGTTATCCATATCAGAAGTATGTAACTTCTATGCTTATGAACCTGGGTGCTCCACTTTAGCTCTGACCATCACAGTATTCTCCACTAAATTTCATCTCATGGTTTCATGGTCTCAGATTTGTTTGGGGCAACAAAGCTTGCAGGAATTGTCAAACTCCTGCTCCATGTGTCTCCTCAGAAGGCTGCAGTTGACATTGTGTCACAGTTTTGATGTACGTGTTTGGTTTGATGTCGATAGGAACTGAACCTAGCTGGCAATTTCACTTCAGTCGATCAGGGATCGCAGCACTGCCGCCATGCTGAGCCCTATAGCCAGGCTGCTCCACGTGGGCCTGTTCATGGCTCCGCCCGCCTTCTGTTGTAAAGTGTAGTTACAGGTAGGGGTGGCATCAGTTTGGGTAGTGCTACCCACAGTCCGTCTAGTCGTTCGGGCTATGCGTCGTAACAGGAAGTCGTGTTTAAGGGCAGAGTATTGATCCGGACCATACGGGACACTGAGAGTCTTTGTCAAAACCTCGTGACCTGGATATGTTACCTACAATAAAAGATATGGGAGAGCAGGACATACATTATGCATGCTTCCTTGGCAATATCATTAGAAACACAGTATACATTTTCATTGCTATGCAGATGATACCCAGCTTTATTTATGTATGCCCAACCTTAAGTACACCCTGCTTTATTGTGTTTTTAGTTTTTACTCTAACATGACCATAACTCACAAAACAAACATCATGTGGCAGTGAATGTTTATTTAGGTTGAAGAATAAGCTGCACTGGGCTGTAAAGTCTTACTGTGAATGTGTAGTTCCCAGGTAGCAGCAGACGGTAGTATTCCCCATGTTGATTGGTTCTGAATGGACATATATTCCTGCGACCTCTGACCTCCACCACTGCGTTCTCCACTGGCTCGCCTGAACCATCAAACACTTGACCTTTGACACCTGAACACCACATACCGGGTTATTATCAAGTACTGATACTGCTTCAATAGAGACAGGTGGACTCAAAGACAGAGACATACTGACCCAGGTGGACTTGCTGGACGTAGGCCAGCAGAGCCTTTTTATTGTCGTTCCACAAAGCAGGAAGCTCTCTGGCTGGAGGATACTTGCAGCAGGACAGTTCCAGAGTGATCTCCAAACACTGCCCCCACACATAGTTGTAATCCTGCATCCCACCTGATGCACACATTCAAACACATTCAGGTCCACACTGATGCTGAGACTAAGCTGCAGCAGCACAGATGGTCAGATGTTACTCTTACAAATATTTCACTGACCATTTTAAACATCAGTTAATACGTTTGGTCCATGAACTGTCAGAAGATTAAGGAAATTCAAAATCTTTTTAAATGTGATTCTAAAAGGCATTTGATCTTTATGTCTTAATTTTGAGTAACCTCAGATAAGCTGTCTATTGGAGTAGTCCTGATTGAATAACCAGGTTTTCATGACTGTAAAACAGGATCCCTGTCGGTTTCTAATGAATGTGCACAACAAGAGTCAAATCTCCATTGTGACCATCAAATGAACCCCTCGAGCCGTGCACAGTTCCCACATATGTGATAAGGTTACTGCGATCAGGTTTCTGCAGGATGACACCAGAGCGGGCTGCACGGGCGCTGAGCGCTCAGCAGCTCCTCATCGAGTTTCTGTCGTTAGAAACTCTCTCCAAATATGAGGAGATTATTTTTCAATGAAGATTATGTTTGAAAAATCGCAGGAAGTTCTTTTTTAGTTGTGAGAGATGCATTCTGGGTTGTTCCTAGTCTTAAAGCTGCTTAGCTAGGGGATTTTTCTTTTATTATATGGTGACTCGGCGTATTTGTTTGGTCTTGTTTAACCTGCAGTAGTTTCCAAAGGTTCTGGTAACGAGTTTCAAATTCATGACAATTAAAGAAAAAAAAAAGTTTCTCTACTGCTGAAATTAAGCATGAAGTTTGTCACAGATTAAGAGCTCAAAAACAGTCTACCAAAAGTTTCATGTGAGGCAATATATGAGTTTATCCAAGATTTAAGAGGATTTATTTTAGAAGTGATTCTTTATGTGTCACTCAGAGATGTTAATGCCAGGGACTTTCTTCTCCTTTGAGGTATTAGAAAATTTTAGGGAAGCTAAAGTGATGAGTGTAAGAGTATTTCCTGTCCTGTAGTTTTGCTGGGATGCTTGTCCTCCACTTTCACAATAAACCTCACATTCCCACTATCTTGGAATATTTTTACAGCTTACACTGTAAAAATATTCCAAGATAGCATTTAAAGTTGAAATTCACCCAACTTTCCAAGCAACACAAGCAATGAATGTCTTGCTTTATTAAAACAGGAAAAAAGCTGCTTTGCTCAGGTTTTCAGTTTGATCAAACAACTGCAATAGAAAATTAAAGAAATTGGCTATTATTTCTTTTCAAGATAACTCAAAGAGTGAAGTTGGAGAACCTGTAAAAGCTTTGTACAGTCATGACTTTTTGCACTGTGAAAAAACAAGTGCACTCTGTGATTCAGCAGCTTGTAAAGCTGTTTTGTGGCAAAAGTTTGAAGTAATGGTTCTCTGTATGACTTTATCAGACTCTGTCATTACTATAGATACATTTTGGTCCACACTTCTTTACAGCGTTGCTTAGGTTCATTCATTTGCAGCCTTCATGTGTGCATAGGTCTTTGAAGGCCCCACCACAGCACCTGAGTCAAGCTGAGGTCTGGACTTTGACTGGACCATTGCAGCACTTTGATTATTATCATTATTATCATTATTTTTTTGTCATTCTGATTGGAGATTTGCTGCTGTTCTTTGGATAATTATCCTGTTGATCCAATTTGGGGAAAAGTTGATGGTCGAGTCAGTGACTGCAAGGTGCCCAAACCATCATTCTTCCACCACTGCGCTGACAGCTGGTATGAGGTGTTCGGTTTGTGCATCATGGATAAACATTTCCACTTTGTTACAGTCTTGTGTCTTGTTCAGATGATACTTTCCAAACTTTAACCTTTATCATGCTAACTGAGGCCTGTAGGATCTGAGATGGCGTGGGTGGGTTTTACACGGTCTTAACTTCTTTACTTCTGAGAGGAATTAAAGAGTAAATACAAAAATATGGGGTAAATCTGATCAGACGTCCACTTCTGGGGAGAATGTGGTACTGAATTAACACAAACCTGAATTTTCCAGACCTGCAACCTGCAAAAACTTTAGCTCTTTGGTGCTTATTCGCAGATGATCAGGTAATAAAGTCGATTTGATTATCAGCACCTGGCTGCTACTTACAGTAATAATTCCTATTGGCGCAGTGAGGATGCACTTAATTTTTCACAGGACTGCACTTCAATATAAATAAATCATGGAGCAAAGGTAGTAGTGGTTATTGTAGTGGTTTTTCTACAATGCTAATCAGAAGCTAATCTTCTGTATGTTCTCTATAGTATCACAAATCCCTGTGTGATCATTTTGCTATCCTTCTCTAAACACTTCAGTAGTAAATGAACTATTTGACAGAACCAGATGAACGTTTCCTGTTTCCAGTCTCTCTGTAAGCTAAGCTTAGCCAAACTCACTGACCTTCCAGACGATACCACTGGAATCCGTTGGTGATGCCCTCCAGGAACGGCCTGCTGTCCATACAGAAGTTACCTCGGTACATGGAGGCGTGATTGTGGGAGTACTCCTTAGCCAGGTGAACAAACACGTCATTATCAGGAGCGATGCTAGCCCCGCCCACCAGTTCACTACCTGTTTAAATGATGAGAGCAAAAGCCTGTGATTGGTGGTGATTATTTGAGCTTTAGAATTATTTTGTTTCCAGTAGCACTTCCTGTTGCCTTTTCCTGAAGTTTTCCCCAAGTTTTTCTGTGTGTGAGTTTGCAGGCTGGTAAAGTTAAGGCAGTAACTCTGACTAAATGACTGTTTTTAATCGAATAGTTCTACTGAGCAGTTATAAATCTGATTATCTCGATTAACACACTTCCTTTTCTGCATTTTGAAGTCAAAACAACAAATTCAAACAATACAAATACAAAACAAACAGGCTTTAAGCCATAGCGTTATGTGTTCCCACATAAACATCTGAAGTACAGGACTTAAAGAGTTTTAGCCGCTCAAATAAGAGATTATGAGAAGCTAGATTTATTCAAACTCAAAATCTCTTTTCTTTCTTTTTCAGAACAAGAGAATGAGCTTTTTATGAGCCGCACATTTTTTTTCTGCAGCTTATCCGAGTCCTGAAAGTATCCTAGTGCCTAAAATACCTCAACTGACTCCTCCAACAGGTTTTTAAAGCTCAGGTGTTTTATTAGATTTTTATTATTATTATTTCAGATAAAGGGAGAATGGCAAACAAATATTTTATTTCATGCTGAAAACTGGTGTTTAATATTCCTGTGAATATACCTTCTGGTCTAAGCCTTCCCTAATGATTGAGCGCTCCCTTTCTCTGCATTTGTAGTTTCTTTCTTTCTGTCAGTACCGTGAGCCCGTGGCCATGAGGTAACAAACTGTTAAATTAATATCTTTTCTTATTATTATTCCAGCTCTATTATCTTTGAAAATTATAAATATTCCACATCTAGCACATGACAGAAAGCTACGCTCTTCTGTAGAGGTGCACTCATCACACATTCTCTGTACTTGTATATTTGTCTGGTGGGTCTGAGGGCCTATTTCCTGCTTTGCACTTTCCATTTCACATGCTGATATGAAGCAAATAAGAAGCTCCAAAAACATTCTACAAAGATCCACAAAAACACGACTGTGGGACTGTTGTGGACGACCAGCTAAAGTCAGACTGCTGGATCTGCCGCTTACCGCCATTGCTGTTGTCATAGGGGTAACTGGCCACCACAGCGCCTCCATGAAGGTTTGCAGAGAGAACAAAACTCTCCGTCCTCAACCAGCCAATCACTGCTTGGACCTGAAACACATGATAGCATCCTGATGACAGAGGAAACTTAAAAACGCTGTCTCGTTCCAAAGCAAAACCAACCTCAGCTTCCCTTCTCTCCTCAAAGAGCTGCTGACTTTGGAGACCAGCGAAAGCATCCGGGAAGTCCCTGTTCAGATCAATGCCGTTGCCGTTGTACCTGACGGAGAAAAACGGTCACATCACGCATGAAAATGCTGTTTTCATTTCTGTATCAGGTCAGAGCACACAGCCTTCTTGGTTGGACTTCCCCCCTTGCCTGCGCAATTACAGTGAAATCAGGAGGGGTGTGACTTCACCTCTTAGTGCTAATCATAGTTTACCTCTTATATTTCTTGTCTATTTAAAAAACAAACTTTGAAAACTTTTTAAAACTTACAGTAAATTATAAGTCATTTAGTGCTGCTAAGGCTCCCTTGAGCAAGGCACACGTGTTAAAAATAGTTTCCATGATACTCTGAGTGTGCAGGATGAGAGTGTCTCTATTTAAAGAGCAGCTGCTGAGACACAAAATGATTTCTGTGCACAGACAGGCTGCCATCAGTTCCCTGTTAATTACTGACGATAAGAGATCACAAATATCTTTTTCATTGCGATCAGGCTGTTCTTGTCACTGCCATCTTCTGCTGCTGTTTTCAGACATTTACAGAAGGATCTGATTTTGTCAAGTTTATTTGAACACTACACAAAGGAAATCCAAACTCACAAACATCCTGTGTTCTACTGGGATTTGTTATATTTCAGATCAGAGCGAGGGCCGTCGAGGGGATCTCGATCGCATGACCCAATGACAACACGAGTCATGATTGACCTCACAGGACTCTAACGGAACTCAGAGCACTGACTTATTTAGAATCACATTTCTCTCACATCACAATTTGTCATTGTGCTGTCCCTTATTTTCTGTCATATCAATGGTGGAAGTTCATATTAGACGGGGCGATCGTGGCTCAAGAGTTGGGCGTTCGTCTTGTAATCGGAAGGTTGCCGGTTCGAGCCCGGCTCCGACAGTCTCGGTTGTTGTGTCCTTGGGCAAGACACTTCACCCGTTGCCTACTGGTGGTGGTCAGAGGGCCCGGTGGCGCCAGTGTCTGGCAGCTCTGTCAGTGCGCCCCAGGGTGGCTGTGGCTACAATGTAGCTTCACCATCACCAGTGTGTGAATGGGTGAATGACTGAATGTCATGTAAAGCACTTTGGGGTCCATAGGGACTAAGTAAAGCGCTATACAAATACAGGCCATTTACCATGATAAGTCGGGGTTTGCATAATACATTTTTTTTTCTTTTGGCTCTGTATGATGTCGCATATTTATACTGAGGTTTGTGACAATAACTAGTTACTCTCGCCCGTCTTTCTCAAACCTAACTGCTTGCGGCCCCTCTCTAAACCTGTTTCTGCTTGAGGTTTCTTCCTGTTAAAAAAACGTTTTTCCTTCCCACTGTTGCCAAAGTAAGACAAATGTACAAATACATTATAGAGCCTCTAATTTGTCACTTAGCACTAATTAGCAGATATTAGCTGCTTTGTTTATATTGTTGATATTGCATCTGCACAGTTTAGTTTAGCTAGCATTAGTGATAGGTTAGCACTAAAACCCCAAATGGTCACTTCTCACAAAAACCAACATGGAAGCAACAAAAATGCCAAAGAGTCTGAAACCAGTCGGTGATGTCACTGTGGTCGTGCCGATCATTTATTTACTGACTATAGTTTCAGACCGTGGATGAGCGAAGTAGTTGCACTGAGGCTCAGTATGAGATAAATAAGGATTATTTTGATCTGTCAATCATGTAAAGCCGCTGTAGTGAAGTCCAAGAGTAGAAATATGTACCTTTTATCATAAAAGGCCTGCTCTGAGTGTCTTATGTCCAAATAATGATCCAATTCTTCTTTGAAATCTCAAAAGTGAACTTCTTCTCTCATCTACCTGAACTCTAGAAGAAAAGTAATTCATCCAATGGGACGACCCAAATCTTCTGGCACCTTTCTGTAGGAATTAGTGCCAGCATATTAAAACAAGACTTCACCATCTCATTTGTCATCTCACTCACTTTCATGTGCTTAAGTGAAATGTTTCCTTATAAGGTTTGGAAAGCAGTGACCCCAAAGAGACCACACACACACACACACACACACACACACACACACACACACGCACACACACACGCACACACGCACACGCACACACACACACATGGACTAAACCTATATGGGAGGCAAGTCCACATAATGAGACTGTTCCCACAAGCAGTTACTGCAGACATGAGTCTACTGTAAACAGAATATACGAAGACGACGAAACAATCATAATTAGATGCTTACAGAGTATAATTGTGTGTGCATGTGTGTGATATAGATCTACAGTGTGTGTGTGTGTTTCTCTTGCCAATCAAAGTATTTTGGGTGCAGCAATGTAGCTTAGGCTTTACAAAACAAACAAGCTGTGACTGCAAGATTATGTCTTTGTGTCAACTTGGCATTTAATCTCTCTCACTCACTCACACACACACACACACACACACACACACACACACACACACACACACGCACACACATGCAAAATTATTCTTTGCAAAAGTTAAAGTGTGAGAAATATTTTCCAGCGTTCATGTTTTGTTATCAACGTGTTTATGCTAACAGTGGATCCCGTGAAGAGGGCTGCTGATGGTGCGTAGCCTCACTAATCCAAGGAACTTTACAGCCAGTCAGCTGTAACTAAGTGGTTTAAGTCAAGTACTGCCCTTAAGCATGTTCCTCACAAATTTGAGGAATGTAAACTTTTAATACTACTTCATAGTTATTAAATGCTGCATAAATTTGTAGGTTTGCCTCTAAAAATATGAAATAAGACAGCCTCTCATAAGTCACCATAGTCACGGGCTATTTCAGTTTGGAATCTGGCATTATTCGTTTGGACTACAAACCTAATCAACTGGAGATGGTGCAGGAAAACAACAGGATGTCCTGAAACACAGTGCACATCGTGGTGACAGGTGGTGTTCCTGCACTCAATGCTCCGCTGCTGATTGAGGAAGAAAACTGCAACTGCAGATCTGTTGATACCAGACTTGGAATGTCTCCATGTGTCTGTGGATGAGACGACTCCCGGCTGTGGAAGTGCATATAAAAACAGACTGCCTTTCAAGATACGCTGTTACAGCTTCCCAGAATCACAGTGACAGAAGATGGCCAGAGGCCAGGTCAGTCGCTGGGCAGCCTTTACTTTACAGGGGACAGTATTATATTTCCTACATATTCATTTTGTTTTGTGCAGTAAAAACAAGTGCAAGCTGTGCCTTTTAAAATCTGAAATCCATTTTAATATATCTGACATGATTTTGGGTGCAGTTATTTTTGTTTATGTGGCATTAATTTTACTGTCTAGTAAAATTCTAAAATTTTTAATATTAAACTTTTTTTTTCTAACTTCAGTGATATTTCTTAATCTAAGCCCTTTTTAGCGTGCTGTCAGTACTTTAATTACAGAAGAGGATCTGTATACTTTGTCCAGCAATGCTTTTAGCCAGCAGCAATGTTTTTCCCGCAGCAGGCAGCGGCTTTCAGTTGTCGAGGCTCTAAAAAGCCACCGTACGTGACCTGCTGAGCAGCCAACAGCAGGGTACATCAAAGACGAGCAGGTGAACACAGCAGAGCATTTAGCAGCTACAGAAGCAGATATGTCCCTCAGGAGGGAGTCATGCATATTGCATGAGCATGCAGCAAATAAAGCTCTGAGTCCTCAACAACGGCTCATTTGTTCTCTTGTACAATTTCACTTCCTACTGTTTCACTTAAGAGGTTAGTTCATGCCTTTGAGTTCATCATTAGGGGTTTTTGCTAAAATACACACTGCACACAGAGAGCAACACAATCAACAGTGTTCAATCTCTCTTTTAGTTCTGTTTTTGGTCTCCACTTCCCAGTCAGGAAACGTCTGTTTGCCGTCTTAATGTTTTACTAGCTGCTGATGAGCACAGGGTGTGCCGCAGGTCTCTCAGAACTTAAAACAGAGGTAAAGCTGTTTGCGTTACCTGCCCTGGCTGTTGTAGCAGTCCTTGTCTGCTACGTCAAAGCCGTCTGGGTTCATCGTCGGCAGGATGTGGATGCGTGTGCTGTTCAGCAACCGCAAAGACCATGTTTCGTTGCTACGGTAACTGCGCACCAGCTCATCTATTAGTTGAAGGAGCAGCACTCGGCCAAGAACCTGAAAGCACACGAATACAAACACGCAGAAAGAAATTTAGGTAAAAACAAATGTTGTGATGGAATTTACGGCTTGTCCTCACACATAAGTCATAAGTGAACAGCACAAAGTTTAGATTATGCATTATGCAAGATTCATATTTAGGAAAATGGGTGAACAGATGTTAGTGCAGGTATGGTCAGCCAACTGTGAAGTAATCACTTCCACCTTCCGCCAATATAACATAATGTCTTTCCACCATAACGAAAGACATTATGTTATTCACCTCCCACATGCAGCTGGCCATTCCCATGGCTTATCGTAGAGCTAAAACACCCGTCAAGGTCAGTCCTCCTAAATACTCCACTGTGACTAACCTTTGACTAACACACGAAAAACATGACTACATATGAAAAAGAGTAGAAAAGATGATGTTTCCAGGGTTAATCTGAGTATCTGAATGGGTTAATGAATAGAATAGAATAGAATAGAATAATCCTTTAATTGTCCCACAAGGGGAAATTTGGTTGTATCAGCAGCAAAAACACACATATACAAACAGAACAGAACACATACATATTTACATCATGGACAATAGTTACCAAAGCAGAGTACTGTACAGTTATTAAAAATAGAGTACAGATAAGTGGCAAACCCAGGTTGTAGTGTGCAAACAGAGCAGGATACTGAAAGATGTTTAAATAGTTAAGAATATTTAGAATAATTAGAAAAGTGCAGGTTGTGTATTGTACCTGTGCATTAAAAAGTAGACATGTAACTTCCAATAAGTTAGTGCATAGATAACCTGAGAAAAGTAATATGCAAGTTATAACAGTAGAAGTTGTTACAGCACTGATGTAAACATCTATGTTTGTTGGGAGCAGTTCTGATTGTACAGTCTGACAGCTGCAGGGAGGAAGGACCTGCGGAAACGCTCCTTCATGCACCGAGGATGCAGCAGTCTGTCACTGAAGGAGCTCTGCAGCTCAGCAACATTTAAATGCATAGGGTGGGAGGCTCTGTCCATCAGAGAAGTTATTTTGGCCAGAGTCCTTCTGTTTCCCACCACCTGCACTGGATCCAGGGTGGATCCCAGAACAGAGCTGGCCTTCTTAATGAGTTTATCCAACCTCTTCCTCTCAGCTGTCGATAAACTGCTGCTCCAACATACAACACTGTAAAAAATGACGGATACCACCACAGAGTCATAGAAGGTCTTTAAAAGCACTCCCTGGACTCCAAATGACCTCAGCCGCCTCAGCAGGTAGAGTCTACTCTGACCCTTCCTGTAAAGAGCATCAGTGTTGTGGCTCCAGCCCAGTTTATTATGAACGTCAAGTTTACGCCAAGTTTACGGCTGTCCAGGGTCCATTTTGGCTTAATGGATGGTTCGCAAAGTTTGCAGTGAAAACCGCAGTGAAGTCAATAATAATTACAGGGGTGGGATTAAATAAGTGTATACTTCTTCCCACTCCCTTTCAACATGTAAATTAATCAGAATGTTTTTTTGTATGTAATTTGTATAGTATATTTTTTTTCTCTCATTTCTTTTCTAAATGTACTTGTATATTGTTCACATGTTGAAATAAATTACCAATCAATCAATCAATCAATCAATCAATAAATATTCCAATCAGTTCAGCTTTCCTTTAGTGATATTTGTGGAAACTTTAAGTATTTCCAGGTGAGGACATTAAGTTTAGTTGCAAAATTGGAAATGTGCTTTCAGTATAGTGACAGCAGACTCAGTTAACGTGGATAACTACGGAGCCCCGCAGGGGACATGGGAGAAAAAAAAATTAAGACGGACTTTTGCGAGATCTCGCAAAACAAACTCAGGATCTCGCAAAACAAACTCGGGATCTCGCAAAAGTTTTAAAGTTTAAAAGTTTTAAACTGGTATCACATGGAAGTACAGGCAGACACAGTCTAAGTTATTTTCAGTTGTTAGCTCTTCAATAATTATATAAATTTCTTTAACACGAAGAAATGTTTATTTTCATTGTTTAACAGCTTTAGTTATTTTTTTTTATTTAGAGTGGTTTATTTTTCCTAAACTTTACAGTGCATTGCTTTCACTTTATTAGGCTAAAAGTTTAACATTTAATTTCACTCCACCATTCTTTGTTTTCTGTGTGTTGACCTTGCATGTTCCTGCCTGAAGAAAACAGCGGGGGAGGAAGTGATGTCGTGAGTCAGCGAGGAATTGAAATGGAATCCAGGGACGAGTCACGATGAGGCATTTTTTCCGGATACAGGCGGCTTATTGGATGATGAAAAACATCTTTGTGAATGAATGAGAGCCTTGGGAGTGGGAATGACAGAAGGCTGGGAAAGGTGTGTATCCACATCATCTCACTCACACACACACACACACACACACACACACACACACACACACACACACACACACACACACACACACACACACACACGTCAGGACTAGCGCTGCCTCCAGCCATCATATTGCTTTCCTTCATCAAACTCCCTCCATCTTTTGTCTCTGTTGCGATCACACGAAAACACACATTTTTATTTTTGCATTTTTATACTGTGATTTATCTTTTTACTTTATATCAGCTGAACATCACTGACACCCTCTGTTAGGTTAGGCAACTGTTCCTTCATCAGGGTCGGCGTGGAGCCAGTTTTCAGTGCGGGCAATTTCATCCACCAACACTTTTTTCATGGTCGAAGAAATTCGATATCTACTGTTAGCTCTGGCTTTACTGTGTTTTGTACAATCAACATGTTCCTTATCAGTCTCTACGGCACCCCTAACTCGGGGATAATTGGCCTTGGAAGAGCTGCTCTTTGCTGCTCTTCTTTCTGTGCTAAATGGCGCTAAAAAGTCAGAAAGCAGAAACCATCACATAGCAGCTGCTGATTCAAGCACTCAGGAGGCCCAGGTCAGTCTCCACAGAGAGGAGGGGACGCCCTGCAGCTGTGAGCAGCCACGCCTCAAACAGCAACTGTTGGTGCTATATAAATAAAACTGAACTGAACTGAACAACCAAATGGAAGAACGTCAGCAAGACCAAGGAGCTGGTGGTGGACTTCAGAAGGGGTCAGCACAGAGACTACAAGCCCATTATCATCAATGGAGCTCCAGTGGAGAGGGTGCAGTCCTTCAAGTATCTTGGTGTCCACATCTCCTCAGACCTGACATGGGCTGCCCACATTCAGGTCCAGACCAAAAAGGCTAGGCAGCGCCTGCATCACCTACGACAACTGAGGAAGTTCAGGGTCTCTCCAAAGATCCTCAGGATTTTCTATACAGGCGCTGTGGAGAGCATCCTCATACAGAACATGACATCGTGGTTCGGGAACAGCTGTGTGAAGGACCAAAAAGCTCTCCAGAGAGTGATCCGTACAGCAGAACGCTGCTGCAGGATTGCTCTCCCCCCGCTTCAGGACACCTACACCAGGAGATGCCGGACTAGAGCAGCGCAGATACTGAAGGACCCGTCCCATCCTGGCAACAAACTGTTCCAACTTCTGCAATCTGGTAGAAGGTTCCGCATCTTCCGGGCAAGGACAGAGAGACTCAAGGGGAGCTTCTATCCCCAAGCCATCCGTGCCCTAAACACACACACCCGCCCTCTCACATCATCTATAATTGACTGAGACAGGACTCTTCCAGACACTAAACCAAGGCACAATGTACATTTCAATTCCTTTAATTTTAAATATGTTTATATTGTCTATCCTGTAAAATAGTCAGATATCTATTCATATTAATGTACAGAATTCACCTGCTTGCTGCTACTACTGCACATTCACCCAGTGTATATACTATATGTGTATATATATATATATATATATATATATATATATATATATATATATATATATATATATATATATATATATATATATACACGATGGATGGGTGGCAAACCTGGAGGATCTTGTGCCTGGCGGGACTGTCTATCGAGGACGCTGAGGATATTTACCTATTCGGAACCATGATAACAGGGTTCTTGCTGATCGGAGCTGGCTTGGCCCTGACTTATCGGAGAAATAAGAGAGCGGAACCAGCTGTTCAAACCCCCCCTAAGCTGACCGCTGGAATTGAAGCGATGGGACGAGGCGCGGCCTCCCACACCGAACGCAGCATGGTTAACACCTTGGAGACACTTACAGCTGCCGTGAAGACTCAAACTAACACCATTGAGCGTATGATGGGATACATCAGAGAGGGGCCTGCTCACAATAACACCCTTGAGCGAAAGTTGGATAACATCGCAGAACGGCTCACTGCAGCTGTGGGGTCTCAGAACCAAAAGACTGACAACACCACGGAACAGAAGCTTGATACCATCATGGGGAGGCTCGCAGCGCTCCAACGGGAAATCGAGGCCCCAGTGTCAGAGTGCTAAATTCGCTGCTCGCATAAAGGAGAAATCAACAATATTCTACATTTGGACACCACGGCGCCAGCTGCTCAGGCCCAAGGCTGGAGCCCACCAAAACAACTCCCTGATAACGACTGTGTGATGACTATTCTTCCCATCCCATGAAGGACACCTGGATCGGCTGGAGGACTGTTTACTTAGCCTGATACAGCGAAGGACACTGTCTCAGCTGAACTATGGACACGCACACACATACACTTACACTGATAAGCACGCACTCATCCCCCTCCCTTCCAAACGCCTTCGATGCTTGTTCCTGCGGGGGAAGGCAGCGGGTCTGCGTGCCGCGCTGAAATGGTAGCATGGTGCAGGACGACTGCTGTGTTCCTTCGAATCACCCCCCACCCCCCTATCCATCCCCTGTGGCTTGTCATGTGCTCTGATGTTGTGATGTGGACATTAATGTGCTCTCTGTGCAGAGGAGTTTTTTTTTGTTTCCTGTTCTCATGCTGTCCTCCCATAGGTTGCCCAGCGTGTGAAGAGGTCTCTTTTTTTTTCCTCTTGTACTTTTCCCAATGTTGTGTAATTTTTTCAGTGTTATTCTCCCAACGCTGCCGATCTCCGACTGTATTCCCTTGTGTTGTCTTGTTGTTGTGTGTGTAAGTCGGGGGGGGGTCCTATTCCTCTGTGGGGCAACCTGCATATGGCCAATAAAGCATTCATTCATTCATTCATTCATATATATATATATATATATATATATATAATGTTCTTCCTCTACACCCCCCCCCCCCCAATTTTTGCACATGTCGAGGAGCGTGTCAGACTACATTTCACTGTGTGTTATACTTGTATAACTATGCATGTGACAAATAATAAAGAACCTTGAACCTTGATATCGGCAGTTGACAGCGGATCTACTCTAGATTGTGTTTCTTGGGCTTCACTTGAGCAGTTTTGCATGTTTCACAGTTCCCTTCACATTCTGTCTTAAATAGGCTGTGTTTAAATGAACGCCCCTTGAAGTTTTATTCTCTCCCTATGACATCATCCAGATCCATGAGTAGAAAAAACATCTGAAATGAAGCAGTGTGAGGCTTGAGCTTTTGGCTTACACACACTGACCTCATTATTTGAAACTCTGCCCCCCCATATCTCTGCAGTTTAGAAAATGGGAAATAAGGGCAGTGATTTACTGAACTAGGTAAATGTAAAGGAAAATATCCCAAGTAAGTATATGCTTTAAAAAAGTCAAAGGTAGGTCCAATCTAATTACTGATATCTTCAAATCCAGCAGCCATTACTGGATAAAACCAAAACATATGGTGGTGTTTGCCACCCATACAGTCCATGTGTCACTGAACAATTCCTCCAACAAGTTTAGATAACAAGATTAAAGCCGTCCAGCCGTGTTTATGTGACCTAATGTTGAGTGAAGCTGAGGTGAACCGCAGTGTTTGTCTACAACTTGCAGCTGAGCTTCCCTGGAAGACAAGAGGAACATGAACACCTGAGGCAAATTCATCAGGATTCATCCTTCAGGGAACAGAAATGTCCAAAATCACACAGACATCGATTCAAGAGTAGAAATCACATTTGAGGAAAGAAACGTGAACTCTCAGTGACACTTTAGGAAAATACTTTCACTTTAAAATCAGGATCTATCCCCTGGGGAACATGAACATCTGTGCAAAAGCTGTTGAGTCATTTAGGATACGACAGATATTGTCATTAAAAGAGTCAAAAAATAGAATTAGAATAACAAACAGGCTTCCAAGTGAATCCAAAGAAAGGTCAGTGCAGCACACTCAGTGTACGAGGTTAATGTGTGAAAGGAGGAAGTGCCTCCTGTTTAAATTTTTATTATTGTCCTTCAGGCAAAGTTTAAAGACGCTGAAAGTTCTCTGTTTGATTTAGTGTTACTAAACATTTCTAACACGCAAGACTGCATTCCTGCTGCTGACATGATTCTGCCATGCCATGATGGCTGTTTGTATTTTGCACATCTGAGCATCGATGACAGAAACATCCTCTGACCTCTTGCTCGCTCACTCAGAGTTTCTGTCATGCGGTGGATATACGATGGATGTTCTTTGCTTCCTGCACTGCAAACTGTACTAAACAACTGTTTCCAACTTAAAGCACACTTAAAATACGTGAAAAAGAAAGTACACCCTCTTTCACTTTAAGCCCTCGGTTAATAGTGATTGAAAATGTGACGTCACTCAGGGGTAAAACCGCAAAGAATTCTGGGAACTCGTGGCAAGAGGTACTAGCGCACGCAGGCTTTCAATTGAAATCAGTTATACAGCGATAAAAAGAAACACAAAAAATGTCAAGAAGCTGTTGTATTATTAACTGCAATAGCCGGTCGCATGACAGCCACGGGAAGCCGACGGGTAAAGAGATCGGTTGTTATCGGATTACGTCGTTGAAGAGAAATTGTTCGAGCCATGTTTCCGAAGTAACAAAGAGGCGACGGGTGGCCTGGATTGCAGCCATTCAAAGACTAAATATAACGTCTCAGAACACTCCAGCTCACAGGTTAGTCTGCTCCAAGCATTTACACGAAGGTCAGTCTGCTGTAGTAGTTAATGCGTCATTTTTCTTAACATAATTGGTGATATAGGTTACAAGCAAGTCTGGCGCTGAGCAGAAATTGTCGAGCTATGCTCCTTTGTTTATTGTACATAAATAGTGAATTGTCCTGACACAATATTGCGTTTCGCTTCTGTTATTATGGTACATTGATAAAAACATATACTTTTATTCACAGGATAAAACAGTTGTTTTGTATCACTAATTGCCCAGTGCGATTACAGCATACAATATTATTGTCACTGCTACATTTCTGTGATGGGTACCAGAAATTATTTCTACTACTAATTAATTACCATTGAGCTCAAAGGTCCTATTAATAAACGGTTAACGAATGTGTATTTATGACGACGATTTGTGAGACTGGTAAACTTACCTTTGTTCGTACGATGGTCTTTACTTTCTACACGGTGCATTTCAAGGTCCTGTACCCATCCGTCGGTAAACTGTACCTGGGCTTGTTGCAGTGACCTGAAGTTACTAAACTTCACGAGTGTATGCACTCACTCCAAGAACCGTATAATTATAAATATGAGCGTGGTGAAGTTGGGCAGCACGCTAACGTATTTTGTCCCTCTGTGTGCTCGTAAGGGTCTGACCCTTTCACTGGTTAGATTTTTTTCCTCGTATCTTTTCTTTGACTTTTCATTAAGTCTGTCTTTGTACGGACCGGCATTGTTCTCCTTCGTTTTGTACACACCTTTTTGGGGGGCAAAGAAAAAGCAAGAATTTATTGGAACCGAAGAATGAACGTTTTGCGGTGCTGCAAATGCTTGCATTTGATGCAGGTACTTGGATTGTTTTGCCACGAGTTACCGGCATGCAATGCGCGAAAGTCACGTCACGTGGTCTGTCAATCTCTATAAAAACAGTCATCTGGTCCTTAAGTCTATCATTCTACACCTCAAAGATCAGACAGTGCAACGCTCAGAGATACTGCAACAAACTCCAAGAGCTCCACCTCAGACTCTAAAGGCCTCAGTTAGCATGCTAAATGTTAAAGTTCATGATAACACAAGTTAGAAACAAACTGAGCAAGTATGTTTTGTTTGGAAGGGTTGCAGAAGAAAGCCTCTTCTCTCTAAAACAAACATGAAAGCACGGCTTTGGTGTGGAAAAACACATCAGGACAAACTGCAACACTTCTAAGTGGAAATCTTTGTCCATGATGCAAATCACCCGAGGAAGCAAAACACCTCATACCAGTTCTCAGCACGGTAGTGTGGGGATGATTTGGGCACCTTACAGTCATTGAGTGGACCGTAAACTCGTATAGCAAAGTATTCTAGAGTCAGTGTGAGACCCACAGCAGTCAGCAGTTATTATTGCTAAAAGCGTCTCAACAAGGTGCAGGATGTAATTTGTTTCTCACACACTGATTCTGCATTGTAGTTTAGTTTTGTTGAATAAATGATGACTCAATGTAAAATGTTGGGTTGTTGCTAATCTGAGGTTGCTTTTAAATAACTTCATATTTACACTTTTAATATAATTTTCTCCTCCTGTGCGTTTAACGTGTTTTTGTTGTTGTTGTTGTTGTTGTTGTTTTTGTACACATTTTGCATCAAATACACTAAATATGTAATAATAAATATGTTTCATTTTCAGAAAGCTTCAACCTGCCCCTGTGCTATGTGATACAGAAATTAGCTGGAAGTCAGTGTGGGGAAAATAAAGATGCGATAAAATGAAGATACAATAAAATTTGTCTGTCTGCCTGATCAAGCAAGTCAGAGTTTCTCAATGTTAATCAGTAGAAGCTGTGGCAGAAAGCATGGGAGCCTCACAGGAAATATACTCTAGTCAGAAACTCCTGAGTACTCACAGACAGTGCACGCTACACGACACCTTTTCAGCATTCCCATTCGCCACCCTGCTGTTTCCATGTGTATGTATGGGGCCGTATTCCTCTGAGCCGATATACTCCACTGGTTCTGTTTGTGCGTGTGTGTCCAGGCGTAACGTGTCTATTTAAGGACACTTCCATTGACTTTCACACACATTTGCAGTGTGATCAGCTGTCCACTGTCACCATGGCAACCTGACACTGGTCAAACGTTTTAGTCTGGTTTTTAAGGACATTCATGCAGACTCAATTTGTCTCATCCCAATGGAATTATTAGACTATTAAATGATGGTTGTAATTACATTGTGTTATTAGAATAACCTTTGTGTTAACAGTTTGAATGTCTTCTGTGTTCTGTTCAGTCAGAACAAGTTCAGAACAAAACTTGTTCTGACTGGAATAAACAGAGCTTGTCTATTTGTTGATTAGTGGTGCCACAGATTTCATCACACTGATGACCTAACTCTGGCTGAATGTGCTGTGTAACACCGCAGATCAAGCAAATCAGTTTCCTCTAAGAACAAAAGTTTGAAACTTTTGCACAAAATCTGAGAATTGTCAGGTTAAAAATGCAGATAAGGTGTTTTAGTTTGTAAAAATGTCTCTCAAAGGTCAAACACTCAAATACTGCATACTGTCAATAAGAATAAAAGCTAACTGAATTACCTGTGTACTCTTGCGAAGAAGCAAATAAAATAAAAAGTCAACTGTAATTTTTTTTATCTGCAGAACTGCACAGATTAAAGGTCTCAGTGCCCTGCTGAGCTTTTCATCTGTACACTTCTACATGGGAGCAGCAAGGCAAGGCAAGTTTATTTCACAATTCAACAACAAGGTGATTCAAAGTGCTTTACAGAGACATTAAAAACAAAAACAAATAAAAAGCATGATTTAAAATTGATTAAAAAAAACAAAAAAAACCCAGCGTCAACTCTTCTCAGTTTTTAGGTGGTAGAATCTGGTATTAGGTACTGTTTTAGCACTACTGGGGTTCCAAGTGAGCTGAGTTGGGCCAAAGATGTGATGTCAACACACCACTGATGAGCCAAAGAGTGACATCACTGGATGATCATGAAAGTGACTCCTTCACGTCATGGCACAATTTTCATTTTGAACCATTCCTTGATCGTGACTAGATGTCCAAAAAGACTACCAGGTCAATGTCAAAGTGTTTGCTGGGTTTAATAAGAAACGTTTAAAGAAATATAAAATATTATATTAAAGTTTCCTTAAACCACTTCTGTCTGTGCTCAAAGAGCTGTGCGACCAAAAATCCTGCATAATGCTGTTTTCCTGTTTAGGTTGTTGCTAGACTGAATCACCTGAGGGATGCTGTGCTGTGATTCGCTTAGATGTTGTTTGCTGCACTTCACTCTCTCCTGATTCGAGTTTGGTGTGATCAATCCACCTGTGCATACAGTTGTAATTATGAGTGTTGCTTTGTGATGTGGTTAAAAGGAGGTTGTTCATGCTTGTTTTGTGGTCAGAAGAAGTGAAGCATCATATAGGGTTTTTTTTTCCTCTAAACATCCACCAGGTCATTGAGACGCCGACTAAGGGTGGAGTTGGGTTTTGGCCTCATCCTAAATGAGCAAATCTTCAAAAACTTGAAAATGCCATCTTTTAGATCATGTGTGTTACATGGCGTGACAGACACAAGCCACACCTCCAATCCATTTCTGTTATAAAACGGATGAGTGAGGCATTCAAAGTCAACTAACTGTCAAATCCTTATGTTCTCTATACTATGAGCTTCATTCAGATGTACAATAGCCATTCATATACATATAATAAGAGACACTTTTTTCCATTACAGCTATTTCCAGTTACTAACTGACCTGCCTAAGTATACAAAGAACCTGAGATTAGTGTTTCTTGATTCGGTTGATTCGGCACACTGTCCATTTCTATCTGAGAATTATGCAGGTCATCACACACTCTGTTGTCCACACACAAAGAAATCCACGGGCTCTGGACTCTGAATGGCTTTTGTTGATCTCTTTTGTCCTCCTTTAGTCCTGCTTCCTGTTAAAAGGGAGTGGCACTCTTCTGTGTGTGTGTGCGTGTGCATGTGTGTGTATTGTCTTACCTCATTTCCATGCATGTTACCCACATATTTGAACTCTGGGATGCCAACTGTGTGCTGGTGAGGACTGACACCCAAAGCCAACACCCACAGCTGCTGACCTGAGAGACATGCAGAGCAAACAGAGCCTTCAGGAGCTAAGAGTTACAGTTTGTGCTGCTCACATCTGCTTAATTGAACATGATGTGCACTGGGAGATAAAAATATGTAATTAGGTAACAGTTCATTGTCACCTGGGTTAGTTAAGAATGCTAAGAAACGCACACCAGCATGCACAAAAATATTTGCTACAGCAAAGCTTTTCACAGTGACAACGTGCAATAAAAGCAAGTACACACAAAATATGACAGAAACCAACAATAAAAACAACAAAACAAATAAAACTCTGAATGTCCACCCGGTCTCCAGAGACCTGCTTCTCTAAATTTGCTGTGAGCGTTCACAGCTGACAGACTGACTGAGGAGAAAAATGAATTACAATATTCAATATGGTCAACATTCAGTACTAAGAAAGTAAGCAGCAATTCAAAACATGTGAATGTAAAAGTGCTCTCTCTCTTCACATCCAGTGACTCTGTTCTGTCCACATAAGTATCCCATGATGCCTTTCTGCCTGCATCTTGTGAATTACTGCTATCTGTTGTCTTTGGAGGTCAGTTTGATGATAAGCCACCAGAATCCATCCTTGCAGGGCCCTCCCTGTGTCCTTAACAAATTCTGGAGCCTTCAGATTAGTATGCACTACTGTGTAAAAGTCCACTCCTTATTTCTTTATATTATTAATTGTCTAGTTATGTATTAAAAATTACAAGGTCCACAGTCCAATTAAGTAAACAGTAGAAAATTAATTATCACTCCACCAGATCTGTTTCACTGACTTTCAGTCAAGTTTTTTATATTTTAACAATTTTTATATCAGGCTATAAGCTTGATTATTTCTGCTGTAAAGTTGTTCATTTTAAGAGTCTATGGGAACTAGAGAAACTGCAGCTGCACATTTATTCCCCTGTTCACTTCCATTTTATTTCTGGAAACATCTGGAATACCATTTTACTTTAAGATCAGTTTCAGATACGTTGAAGGGAGAGGAACACTAAATGTTCAGCTTGTCCATCACCACGTGTCCATGCCAAACAGCACTCTGCTTTATCACACATTTGACCTTATATGGAGACAAAATTTACAAAATGAGGGTTGTGATTTGTTAAAAACCGTGAAACTGAGGCTCATAATGTGGGAATCGGGCTCATTTTCTCATGTTTCAAAATATATATATGTTTTTTTCTTGTTTTGAAACCAGAGGAGTCGCCCCCTGCTGGTTAGAAAGAATCATATCAATGCATCTTTCACGTGTTTTACGTGAAACTTTTTTAATGTTTGCAGTAAACTAAAGGTCAATAAATAATCTTTATCTGCTGTATTAGAAGAAACTAAAATAAGTTAATATTTTTAATCAAAGGCTTTAATTCCTCTTTGCTCTTTCAGTGTCTTTGAACTCTGTGCTTTGGTTTGGCAGCCTGCAGTTTTGAGGTTTAAATTTTAACTCTCAGTTAGTCAGTTTCCTCACAGGCACACACACCCACCCACACACACTTCTGTAACTGTACTGCCAGTACTACTGGTTATTCAATGAATGAAACTACAAGTCTCAACAAGCCAGGAACACACACTCACGTAAATCACGGCAAAGTGTGACTCAGTCATCAGAGCAGCAGCCTGAGGGAAAAACTGATTTGTTGCACAAAGACAAGATGAGACTGAAAAATGCATAAACACACTCGGGCTGGACGGAGGCCAGCTGGTGTCCCAGATTAGCTCAGATTAGCTCTGTGTGTGTGTCAGATTAAGCAGTCTGGGATTAAATTAGAAACTATTTACTGTCCAGTCATGCGATCCACCAACAGATAGATCCAGGTCAGTCAGTCATTGGTGGTGGGTATAGAGGCGGATGCCCGATGCTTCATCAATTATCCATCATTCCTATTGTGGCGTCTACATGTAAGGGAATCAGTCTAAGAACAGGTTGTGTTTCAAAGCTTTATGATCACCTAAATCCAGTGTTGGGACTAACGCGTTATTAAGTAACGCGTTACAGTAACTACGTTATTATTGTGGTAACGAGCACAGTAACTAGTTATTATGCCAAAACCAGGAACGCGTTACTCGTTACTGGGATTTAGATAGGGTCGTTACTCGTTACTTCGTGTGGTGGCTATCGCGGAGCTTCCACAGATTCAGTAACATTAGCAAGTGGTGGAGGCCAGCAGGTGGATGAAGGAAAAGGGACGCAGAAGGAAAAGAGACCCGAGGCGGCCGCCGGTCCAAGTGTGAACTGAACTTCAGGTAAGAAGTTATGACCTGCAGTCTCTCTGGGTCAGATATGAACCAAGTTTAGGTGAAGTTTATTTTCGTTATTCTGACTTTTTCCGTACTGCGTGCTAGCTAGCATGACGGAGTTTCTACACAGCTGGGTGGGTGCTATGAAGCTAATGATGTTGAACTTTATTTTGTTCATAAGTTATTAGAGTTGCCAACCGTCCGGTCTGGTATTCAGAGAAAATATTACGCGTTTCTTATTGAGGTGAAAAGGAACAGTTTGTCCCGTAATTCAGCAACAATGAAAAAGACAGAAAGCTGGAGTTATTCTGTGTTTACGCTGCACAGCTGCCTCTTCTTCTCTCATTCTCCCCCTCCCTCTCCTGTTTCTACTTCAATCATGAAAACTGATCAATGATCAGCTGATCGTCTTTTCTCTCTTGTTTGTTTATCGCTCACTTTGCACCGAAAGAGGAAACCAGCGGATGTCGCGCTAAACAACAGCAGCACGTTTAAGCTTGATCAGCTGTTGTTAGAATTTATTTAATATTAATTTCTAGTATCAGCTGATGTTTGCTGGAGCCACAGCTGCAAAAAAGCTGCTGGTCAGGATGTCGGTTTGGATATGTGGTGAGAGGGAAACATGAAGATGAAACCAGGAGATGTCCTTACTGAATCATCAGAGCTGAACAGGTGATGGAGAAACAGGTTTACCTTTTAGGTGACATGAATGAGTTGAAGGGAAGTTATGAACTGTTTCTGAGAGACAAATAACCCCAGGATCCTTTTTTAGGTAGCTGACAGCTGGTAACTGTGCAGGTGCGGGTCTAGCAAAGTGTTGCCAGGGGGGCAGGTAGGGCATCAACAGGGAAAGGGGGGCACAAAGAAATACTTTTCTTTCTTATTCTCATTTAAAATGTCTCGCTTTTAAAAAATAATTATCTGAATCTTACAACAAACGATTGATAGATTGATGCATATATACCATCAGAACAGTGAACATCACTGTCACAACAGCGTTTGTTTTCATTCAAAGGCTTTATGATTTTTCCTATAATGGTGGGCCAGTCTCTAGTCAAAATGCCCAGGACGATTTTTTTGTCCCAGTCCAGCCCTGTATGCAGCTCATCTGCAGTCTGGTGTTACCTACATCTTCCTATTCAGAAGGCAGAATTTCCGAGTTCTGAGTACAATCGAAAGCACCACGACTGCAGTTTTTGTGTTGGATGTAAAAGGCGCACATGACGCTGTGACGTAGGCTAGAATCATGGCAGCAGTCAATGACGGTCCAGGCGTGGGATTTCTCTTGTGGAAATGTGCACATTATCTTTTCCTTTCTATTGGTAGGTGGCACAGTGCACTTGTGGCAAGTAAGCAAGCTAGAAGACTGGCAAAGTTATGGAAGAAACACATTAACAAGAGAATTCTGAGTAAAACCAAAGTTACTTTCCCTAGTAACTAGTTACTTTGAAAGTAACGAGTAACTTGAAGTAACTGAGTTACTTTTGAGAGAAGTAACTAGTAATGTAACTAAGTTACTATTTTAAAGTAACTTACCCAACACTGCCTAAATCTACATCTGCTGTACTGTATTTCCTGCAGTCGCCTCAAACGGAATTCATTGTTACTCACTTTTTGTCAGACATTTAATGTTAAATGGATGAAATTGTCATTTTCTTTTTCCAAACCAATAAGAATTGCACAAATCGTGGTCTGGGATAATTGTCCTGCTGAAAAAATGAAGGTGCTGGCAATCAGATGCTCTCCAGATGGTATTGAAAGCTGGATCAAAATCTGGTGGTACTGCATTTGTAATTTCATTAAATTTGAGAAGATCAACATCACTGGTTGAAATGAAGCCCCAAACTGAGTCACACAGAGTGTCCATTGTTTTGTACAGATGGCTGTAGACTCACACTGTTGGATCTCTACTCCTGACCTCCTCTGTACATACTCACATGTGCAGATCACCTGAATAAAATTAGTAGGTCATTAGCAAGACTCTATAGAACTTGACTGCATGCTGAGGTGGCAACCCGTAACCCTACCTACTCAAATAAATGTAAGTAAATGTAACTGTTTGGAAATGTGTACTTCTAAAAGTACTGTTGTTGCAACATGTTAATTCACTCATGAGCTGCTGTAACACAAATCAAATGGCTAAACTGCCACCTCAGCATGCAGTCAAGATCTATAGACTTGCTAATGACCTATTAATTTTATTCAGGGGTGTTGTAGCAGGGACACATGTTAAAATTTAAGGACACCGGCCCTGGAGGACTGGAGTTTGACCCGTGTGCTTTAGAGCAAGTCTGGCTTTTTAGCAGCAAGTCCAAGACTTGCACAGCACAATATATGATACGCACACAAGAGAAAATTGTTAAGAGGGTGTTGTGTTGCAGGATTGTGAAAGGTTGTCTTCTAATATTTGGAAAGTAGGAAGTCCCATTATGACCTAATGTCTCATCTCAGAATGTAAAAAAACCAGAATTTGTTTCAGAAGTGAAAGTTTAGTAGATGAAGATTTAAAGTATTCAAGTTTCAAATGTTCAAATGCAGATGACTGTGATTAGACAGTGGCCAGCTTCACACAGACTGATTTTGCTCATACTTTTAGAAATATAAAGCCAGCCAGCGATATTCATTTATGAGGCATGTTTCACAGACAGGAGGATAAGAAGCAATTAATAATAAACAGGAGAAATATATACAAAACAAAAGAAAAGGCTACGGAGCCCCGCAAGGGACATTGGAGGAAAAAAAATTAAGATGAACTTTTGCGAGATCCTGCAAAAATTTTGCGAGATCCAGAGTTAATTTGGTGAAATCCTGCAAAAGATTTTGCGAGATCTCGCAAAAGTAACTCAGGAGCTATGTCCCAATCCCTAGGCTGCATCCTTCGGAGGCCGCATTTGAAGGCCGATTACGTCACAGCCAGGCGATGAAGGCTGTCCCAATTCAAAGTCTCCTCCAAATGCGGTTCATTTCCCCGAATTTGAAGGATGGGTCGAATATTTCTTTCGTGGCCCAACCTATCCCAGAATTCATAGCGCGGCCCATCCAATTCCAGTTACCAACAATTGGGGGCAGCTCCGTAGTTTTAATATTACTCTTTCTGGGTCACAAAATAAACTTTCAAGATATTTGAAAATGTGTGTGAATGTGTTTGTGAATGGGTGGATGACTGGATATGTAAAGCGCTTTGGGGTCCTTAGGGACTAGTAAAGCGCTATATAAATACAGGCCATTTACCATGTAGGTGTGTAACTTCAAATATCTGCTTGATTTATCAAGACATCACATATTTGCAAAAGTGCTCCAATGTTTTTTGAGATGTCTGTTACCCACTAGCTCGATAGCTAGTTGGGGGGTTCAAGGCTTACTAAAGCCGCTGAGAACAGTGGACTTCCAGCACTGTCAAGGGCAGTGTCGTGGATGAGAGAAGGAGGACCCAAACGCTGGACTCACAGGCAGGTAGGTGAAGGTGGATGTTTATTGCCGAAGGAGTGAGCAAACAGTACAGAGGGAGGAAACGGCTGGCTGACTGAACGAACAAAGGACTGACTGACTGACTGGACATACAGACGACATTGACATCAGACATACATCATTAACATCAATGACACGACAGAGAACTGGTGAAACCGAGGAACTTAAATACACAGGTTGAATGATGACAATGATTGGAAACAGGTGAGTATAGGGCTGAACATAATCTGACTAATGACACGGGAGACAAGCTGACACGGGAAAAGACAGGAAGTGAGAACATTAATGTGGCAAACCAAACTGAACATGAACAAACTGAAATCACTGGGTCAACGACCCAGGAACCCTGACAGTACCCCCCCCTTCAAAGGCCGGCACCCGACGGCCAAAAGAGAAAGAAGAAAAAAAAAACCAGAACAGGGTGGGCGGAGGGGGCCCAGGACGGAGGGACGGAGTCCACACCAAGACAGTTCAGGTGGGCGCCCCCGCGGCCCGTGGCCGAGACGAGACAGTTCAGGTGGGCGCCCCCGCGGCCCGTGGCCGAGACGAGACAGTTCAGGTGGGCGCCCCCGCGGCCCGTGGCCGAGACGAGACAGTTCAGGGGGCCGACCGTGCGGACGGCAACGGCGACAGCACTGGTCCGGGGGCCGACCGCGTGGAAAGCGACGGCGGCGACGTGGGCACAGTTCGGGGGGCCGGCCGTGCGGAAGGCGACGGCGGCCACTCAGGCGAAGGCGGTCGGGGGGCCGGCCGTGCGGAAGGCGACGGCGGCCACTCAGGCGAAGGCGGTCCGGGGGCCGGCCGTGCGGAAGGCGACGGCGGCCACTCAGGCGAAGAGGGTCTGTGGGCCGCCCACGACGGCGATGGCGCCCGGCCAGAGGCCTAGCCAGCGGTCTAGAAAATGGCCGTTTAGCTCCAGACCCAGGCGAGGCTGAAGGCACTGAGGCTGCAGCGGACGAAGGCACTGAGGCTGCAGCGGACGAAGGCACTGAGGCTGCAGCGGACGAAGGCACTGAGGCTGCAGCGGACGAAGGCTCTGAGGCTGCAGCGGACGAAGGCTCTGAGGCTGCAGCCGGGCCGGGCGTGGGTGCAGCTGAGGCAGAGGCCGGGCCGGGCGTGGGTGCAGCTGAGGCAGAGGCCGGGCCGGGCGTGGGTGCAGCTGAGGCAGAGGCCGGGCCGGGCGTGGGTGCAGCTGAGGCAGAGGCCTGACCGGGCGTGGGTGCAGCTGAGGCAGAGGCCTGACCGGGCGATGCAGGCGCGGAGGCCTCTGGCCGGAGACAGGCAGGGCCAGTAGGCGCGGAGGCCCCTGGCTGAGGAGCGGCCGGGCCAGCGGGCGCGGAAACCCCTGGCTGAGGAGCGGCCGGGCCAGCGGGCGCGGAAACCCCTGGCTGAGGAGCGGCCGGGCCAGCGGGTGCGGAAACCCCTGGCTGAGGAGCGGCCGGGCCAGCGGGTGCGGAAACCCCTGGCTGAGGAGCAGGAAGGCTCACAGCTGGCTCTGGGTGCTGTGGCTGCAGGTCCGGGAACTGGACGGGATGGTGGACAGGTGACTGGGAAACAGGAGGCGACTGGACTACAGGGCACTGGGCGGCAGACTGGACTACAGAAGAGTGGAGGACAGGTGGAGACTGGACTACAGGTGACTGGAGGACAGGTGGAGACTGAGCTACAGGTGACTGGAGGACAGGTGGAGACTGAGCTACAGGTGACTGGAGGACAGGTGGAGACTGAGCTACAGGTGACTGGAGGACAGGTGGAGACTGGACAGCAGGTGAGGGAACTGATTGGACTAAGGAGACTGACGGATAAACAGAGGCCGGTGAGGCTAATGGCTGAGCTAAAGAGTGAGCTAGTGACGGAGATAAAATTACGGCTTGGGCTCGTAAGGCTGGTGCCTGGGCAGGGGACAGTTCAGCTAGTCTAACCAGTGATACTGCGAGGGCGTGAAAAGCTGGATCAGGAGGTGGATGAAAGGGTGAAGTAGTAGGTGGACCGGTTAGCTCTTCCAAGCCTCCAGGGAGGTCAGGCTGGGTTCTGGCTGCCCTCAGCCTGGGCGCTGGGACAGGCACAGAAGGTGGCTGGACACCAGTCACCCCCACCCGAGAAACAGGAGCGGGTGTGGAGGTAGACTGGGTCGCAGCTGCCCTCCTCCTGGGAGCTGGCACTGGAGTGGGTGTAGGCTGACTGATAGGAGTGGAAATAACGACTGGGTGAGTGACACTGACAGGTCTATCGGGTTGTATTCTGGTCATTCTGCCACCACTATTTACAGTTTTTGACTGAACAGTCTTTGGGGAGCCAGAGCAGAAAAGATCTTCCCAGTCCACATCATCCTCAAGGAGGGAAACTCCCCATGAATCAGAAAAGAGTCTGTTGTGTGTTTTAAGTGGATAATCAGATGAGGGGTGTGGAAAACAGTCACTGGAACTCACCACCGGGAGTTGCTGAACAGAGTCCGTTTTATGGCGGCGTGTGCGCCGCTTTCCCCGGGAAGAGGAAGCGGGCCGGGTAAACGGCTGAGCCTCTGGCGCGGTAGCCTCCGCTGAGCCGAGATGGGAGGTGTAGCCGCTGTGCCGTGGCGAGGCGGAAAGGCTGGAGAGTGAATAGGCTGGCGGGCGAGCGAGGAGCGAAGCGGCGGGAGAGCGAGCGGCCGAAGCTTGGGCTGTGACGCCCACTCTCCGCGGCGAATGCTCCGGTGCAGCTGAGGCAGCAGGTGGGGGAACGTGGCGTCTCCGAGGCCCGCCCAGAGCCAGGCGAGTCCCCTCGAAGACGTGCTCTCTCTCCGCGAAGAGCCGCTGTTTTCCCCGAAGCCCCTCCGTCCAGCGAAGGAGCGCTGCCTCCTGCCGCTCGAAAAGTTCAGGGTCCGCTGGGTCCACAACGCGGGGTCGTGTCATTCTGTCAAGGGCAGTGTCGTGGATGAGAGAAGGAGGACCCAAACGCTGGACTCACAGGCAGGTAGGTGAAGGTGGATGTTTATTGCCGAAGGAGTGAGCAAACAGTACAGAGGGAGGAAACGGCTGGCTGACTGAACGAACAAAGGACTGACTGACTGACTGGACATACAGACGACATTGACATCAGACATACATCATTAACATCAATGACACGACAGAGAACTGGTGAAACCGAGGAACTTAAATACACAGGTTGAATGATGACAATGATTGGAAACAGGTGAGTATAGGGCTGAACATAATCTGACTAATGACACGGGAGACAAGCTGACACGGGAAAAGACAGGAAGTGAGAACATTAATGTGGCAAACCAAACTGAACATGAACAAACTGAAATCACTGGGTCAACGACCCAGGAACCCTGACAAGCACACCATTTTCAAAACCCCTGCAACCTTTCGCTACTCAGATTATGATATATAAGTCACTTAGGCAACTTAAAAATGTTATTGTTCGGCTTTTTTCAGTTTTTTATTTGTTCCTCAGTAAAACAGTTTGGCTGAGATTAAAGTTATAGTTTTCACACAGCTAAATAAACGTCAAACAGAAAACTGATTAAACAGAAGTGTGAGATGGTAGCGAATTTACTCCAGTGTCCCGTTATATTTTAGATAGCAAGGAGCAGATAACTGACACAGGTGGTGGCGCAAATCTGAAGGCTAGACCGTCCCATTTCACAGCCTCGCACTTCCAGCCTTGTCAGTCTTCGGAGGACCAGGCCTTCGCGGTCTACGTGGGCCGTGTCCTTCGAAGGATGCGGCCGGGATCTTGCTCCTGAGTAAAAGTTTTGCGGGATCTTGCAAAACTTCATCTTCATTTTTTTTCTCCAATTGTCCCTTGTGGGGCTCCGTAAAAGGCACACAGGAGAGGACAGGTGCGAAGTGTTTGGAAGTAGTGCAAAAGGACTCCATGTGTGGTTGTGCAAGTCATTAATGCAAGACATTAATGTATGCAGTTTTGTATATCAAATGCAATGAAATATAGAGAAAGTTAGAAACATTTCTTGATCTTGACAAACTGAATCATGAAGAGAACAAAAAAGATTATTGCAGCAGAAATAAAATATCCCGGTCTGTCAGTCGAGCTGAGAAAGCTGAAACGGTTCACTTTTTAACCAGATTCGGTTCATTTTCATTTCTGCAGCACCGGCTTATAGCAGCAGCTGCCTCAGCCTCAAACCTCAACACTGTTTACACATTTGGCAAAATTACCTTTTTAGATTCTTTCACTGAGCTGCTGCTGGGTGGATATCCCTTAAATAAGAGCTCCTGATCTCAAAAAAGCCCCAAGACATTGGCGCAGGAACAATAACCTCCTTTATTCTTTTTTCACCGTATCTGATAATGGCTATCAAAACAAAAAGACTTTAATAAAAAAAAGCTAAACACATGGCTGTGTGGGAAGTCTTCACGAGGAACACATCCGCCCAGGAAATCTTGTTATTGTGATCATCACAAATTGTCATTTCACACCTTTTGTCATTTCAACTCCCAACTAAGTCTCAGAATTACAGGTGGGACAGGAAGCAGCAGGAGCAGGGTTACCTTTTGAAGACTGGCCGATGCTGTACAGGTGTGTGATGTCAGGATTCGAGGTGCTGACCTGCTTGAGGTACTGCTCAATCTCATGATTGTTGTGATACCGAAACTCCAATGTCCAGGCGGGTGTGAAGAGGAAGAAGGGAGGGAGGAGGAAGAGGAGTGATAACATCACTGCAGTAAGACCTGTGGAGGGAAACAAAAATATTTTTAAAGTAAATGAAATAATTTAAACATCTTCACTGACATTCTACTCATTTTTATAAGTTTTTATAACTCTACATAAACAGATAATCAATGATGTTCATGCACAGAGTCCTTCTTGAAACAAGTCTCACCACCTTTAAATGTCTCTGGGCAATTATTTGGGCAGTTAAGTTTAAGCTTTCTGTAAATTAACTGTAATTTCAGTGGTTACCTCCACATAAAAATGCATGTATATAATCATAATACGGTTTGACTGGATGTTGTACTTCCAGAAGAAAAAACAGCTTTGCTGCTGCATAATCCTCCTGTTCCTCGAGAGCCATACCTCCCACTTATAAAGGCTTTGCTTGAAAATAAAGGACTCCGACTTGAAAATAAAGGACTCCGACATCCTGAATTTTAAGGGATTTTGTTAGCATCACATCACTGTTCAGTATTAATTCTCAATCTCAAGAGAAAGAAGCAGGTAAGTCTTCATCTAGTTAAACCAGTCATATAAAACACTGGTAATGTTTTATCTCAGTAGAGCATTAATCCAGTGAGGAGACAGTTTGTAGGATTACATTAGATGACTCTGTATATTTCTTGTTGACTAAGTTGTGCCATTTAAAGATTTTTGGTTGAATTAAGTTTGAGTTTAAATGCAACAAAACACTGAAACCTACCAAATAAAACACTTAATAAGACAATATCAGGGAGCAACAATAATAATTGTTATTATTATTATTATTATTATTATTATTATTAATAATAACAACAATAATAATAATACATATTATCGGATGATTAGCGAAGGATGATCAGTGAAGTTAAACTGCAATTTATACATTTTATAAATGTCCTTATTAATCTAATAAACATAGGAGAAACAAATATTAAAAAAATATTTTTGTGAAAATAATAGCAACAAAACAAGTAAGAAATAAACAATTTAAAATATTAATATATTTAAAAATACATTCTAGTCAAATTCTGAAGGTACTGTTAGTTGTAAACATCACCATCGTGAAAGTGCTGTTTAAAGGAGAAGTAACACAGAGCGGGAACGCGTTTGAGGTCAAGTCTGTGACTGTCAGGTGAGCAGAGACGGTCTTACCTGTCCCCGCGGCTCCGAACAACACCGGCAGAAAGACGAACAGATAGCCGCTGTCTGTCGCTCCTCTCAATGAGTGTTACTCATTCACCATCGGGTCTTCGTCTCACTCCGCGGGAGGGGCGGAGCTTGGAGAAGTGTGCGTGTATGTGTGTTGGGCGCAGGCGCAGGTTGTCGGCAGGTTTGTGAATGAAACAGAGCGATGATTCATGCAATCTGCTCAAAGAGGCTCACATGAGTAGATCTGAAAGTGTGGTTGACAGCGACGGAAGCAAAACATATCCAAATGCATTCAAATGAAGAGGAAATGACAGAGGAAGTAGGCGTCCAGCAAAGAGAGAGCAGGCAAAGAAAAAGGCTTCTAGTGAGCTGTGTGTTAGGATGGACACTGAAGAAGGAGAAAAGGAATTGTATCTATTGGCTCAGCAGAGTGAGCTGGAAAGGATGTGCAGCAGGTTGGAGTGATTAAGGATGGAGAAGAAAATGTAAGGAGTGAAGAGACTGTGCTGAGAAGATGGAAGAAGACTAATAAGAAAGAGAAGAGGACAGATTGAGGAGTGACAGTAGTAGCTTTATATTGTAAGGCAAAGACCCTACAATAATGGTATGTTACCAGTAGGGTGAGATGGAGGCAGATGACCCCTAAAGAAAGCAGCAGAAAGAAGAAGAATTTATTATTTTAAGAAAATGTGATGGTGATTTAAGGTAGAAAAAGTTGTATTTTGATCTGGTTGAAATTTTAGGTGGGAGATGATGCTGTAAAGGCCCATTAATGTTTTCTCTGAGTCTTTGTTCTTTTTGCTGAGGAGGCTGAATGAGTCTTGGAAGAGTTAAAAGGGTCCTTAAAATAGCTGTAGGAGTCTTAAACAAATTGAGTTGTTGAAGGGGTTGTAAAGATGTTGAGGAGATTGTAGGGACTTCAAAGAGGTTGTATAGGGGCATGCTCTTCTTATAAGGGGTCTTGAGAAAGGTGTTGGTATTGCTGCTGAGATTGTAGTTCTAAATGTTCATAAAAATTTTTTGCTGTGGAAATTTTGGGAGGCATTCAGCAACTCATGCACGCTTCTCAAGAGTTGGTGAAAGGTTTGGACTGCAGACAGGCCAGTTGGTTCTGGGTCTGGTGACCCAGTGTCCATGTGTTTTTGTGCATGATTGGTATTCCTTGGTTTTGCGTAATTTTTTTTTCTTTTCAAACCACGAAACGGTTTCATAATACTGTCCGATACCACAATAAATAATTTTCTGTTGTAACCCTCAAATGGTAAGGTAACGACAATCATTTTTCACTTTCTCACAAAACTAAAACATCTCTGCTTCCACGTCCAATTGTCTGTAATGGAGGTGGAGTAAATTAAACTGGATCCGCATTCTGTGCCCAACTAATGCTTGCTATGCAGGGGGAACAAATTTTGTTTGGGATGCCCACCTTGGCACAACTCCTGGTTTGGCCGCATGTAGCGAGGCTCCAGATGCTTTCAGTGTGAACTCCAGATCGCCAACAGGTCTCGTACACAACAGCCGCCTTTCACGTGCGGCTCCGACGTGCTAAGGTCACTACCTGAGTTACACCATGTCGCAAGTTTTGTGAGATACTGTATATTGGATTGATCCATCCCTAGTCTTGTGTTTTGTGAGTCTTGCAAAAAAAAGTTCAGCACTTCAACTCTCATTAAAGCCATAGAGCTATAATAGATGCAGTATGTGGTTCAGCATTGTCCTGCAGAAATATGCAAGGCATTCTCTGAAAAAGACCTCATCTGGATGGGAACGTGCGTTCCTCTAAACCCTATTAACCATTCAGCACTGATGGTGACTTTCCTGATGTGGCAGCTGATAATTCCTTTAACACTAATGCACCCTGATCATGTTCATGAGTAGGTCCTTCTCTGCACGATGGAGCAGAGCATGTCTTTGTCCTGTCGTCATCCACTCGCACCAAACCAGCTGCCGCAGATGGCCGCCCCTTCCTGAGCCTGGTTCCGCTGGTGGTTTCTTCCTGTTAAAAGGGAGGTTTCCCTTCCCACTGTCACCAATAGGGGGTCATATAATTGTTGGGTTTCTCTCTCTATGTATTATTGTAGTGTCTGCCTTACATTATAAAGTGCCTTGAGGTGACTGTGGTTGTGATTTGGCACTTTATAAATAAAATTGAACTGAATTTTATTAATGTGAATCTGAACTCTCTGATATTCATGTCTTTGATGTTCCAGTATCTCTAATGTGGTGTCACACAGTGATTTTTTATTCCTGTCAACAGTAAAAATGGAAATAACTGTGTGATGGTAGGAAGAGGCTTCATAATAAAATCAGACAGGAGCCTGAAGTTATGCTAGATTGCTTTGTGGTAATTTGGCGCCATCTGCTGGTTAAAGTTCTAAACTATAGTTCAACTGTTTCCATTATAGCTCAAAAAGAACCGAGAAATTATAGACTTAAAACATAGAATCAATTAAAACTTAGTAGAAAAAAAAATCTAATATTTTTCACTAGTCATCAGTGATGACTGGTGTCCACCCTCAATCTCTTTGTATGTATCTCAGGGCTCGTGGTCTACTTTAGGATCAAGAGATAAAGATCAAGGGAAAAGCTTTCACATAAATTTAACTCATATAAAATGAATTCACATAAAAGGAAAAACAAACAAACACACACATTAAGTAATTATTCCCCAAACATTACATATAAGGAAAAAACTGACTTTGTACAATTCAAACGAGCTTAAAAGTCGATATTTGGTATATTTTGATATGACTGCCTTTCACCTTTATTCTTAAGCAGTCTGAACTCTCTGAGGCAACTTTCTTTAACTTCTTTAAGTATCTTCAGGCATTGTTCTCCAGGCTTCTTGAAGGACATTTAAAACTCTTCTGTGGATGTTTCTGCCTTTAGGTCTCTCCTCTGTTAGGATGATCCCACACTTCTTCAACAATCCTGAGGTCTGAGAGAGGCCAATCCATAACTTACAGTGTTCCATTGTGTGTTGTTTCAATCCAGCCAAGGTTACGCTGAAAAATGAAGCTGTTGCCAATCAGGTGGTTTCCATTTGATATTGCATGGTGGATCAGAATCTGATGGTACTTTTCTTTGTTCATAATTCCAATTCCAAACAGCACTGCATCCTATCTGATTCACTGAAGTCCAGTTCTTGTGCAATTTTCATAGCTTAGCCTCTTCTCTCTGTTTACCTTCCTCAAGAATGGCTTCTTACCCTTCCAGGGAGACCATATCTGTTGAGGCTTCAGTGAACAGTAGCTGGATCAATGGAAAGTCCAGATGCATCTCTTGGGTTCAGGTCTTTGCTGGATTTCTTCCTGTTTTTAAAGGACATGACTTTCATATACTGATCATCTGCTGTAGATTTGAGGGGGATTGTTTTAGGGCTGAGACTTTATCCGTCAATTTTTTAAGGACACGCTGCAAACCATGCTCAGTTGTTGGTGCAAAAATAAAAATTTATGGCTGAAAAATCGTTGCTATTTTTCATAGATCCATCTAAAGAACATATGTTTTTGTGAGAGGTTGCTAGTAATGAAGTGGATAATGGAAAAACCTAGGAGTTTTTTTTTTATACTTGAATGATTCATAAACATTCTTCTAAGAATGGACAGATACAAGAACTGGACTGAAAACGAGTGCAAAAAGCAGCCAGAGTCCAATGGACAACTTTTCCTTCCCACTCCTTCAGGAAGAGTGAAGAACTATTGCTCAAGGACACTTTACAAAATTACAAGAAAGTCTGGCTACTTGGAGGCAAAACATAAAGTAGTGAGGGGATGCTGTACGGTACATTAATTATTAGGAGCATCTAAGTAGTGTTCAGACACGAGCAGCCCATTCAGTTTGTTCCTTGAGCTTCCAGTCAGATGTGAAGAAAAAATACATTTTGTTTTTCTTCAGCTAAAAGGAAAAAAAAAAAAAGATCGGATTGTGATCAGAGGTATGAACTGACAGTGGCTGGAAGAAGATCGCTGTCTCTTTTAAAACACTCAAAGACATGCAACTATGAACTCAGAGCAAAGCAACATGTGAAATACACACATCTGTTTTAATATATATGTTTAACATACACGTTATAGCTCAAAGTGCTGTACTCAACTTGCCTTATTCTCCCAAGCACTTTTTTCTATCGGTCATTCACACACATGTACTCACACTCGATGGATGCATGTTGGTACTTTAGTTCTGTCATAAAGCTTACATTTCTGTGAGCAGCTTTTGTTGGGGAGAAGTTGTGATGCTCACTCTCTCGATTAAGTCTATTGCAGATCATTTCTGGCGTGTTCTAATTGGAAAAACTAAATCCATCATAGATTTTTGCTAATTTGCATCTTTTTGACTGACTGCATTGCACCGCAAGCCTAAATCTTATTATATAATGAGCACTATCATTATTACAGAGATGTAAATGTTTATTTTCTGTGGATATTAAGTTTAGTCATTAATATTTTTGTTGTGCATGGGTTATTAATGGCAAGTATTTGACACATAAATACACACACTTTGTTAGGGAGCAGCAGCACCCCACCCGGTGCTGCTGCAGGGGGGCAGTGGAGCATTAAGTGGGGCCCTTTCGTGCCGTGCAGGTGTCACAGCAGTGCACATGAAGGCCAGTAGAACCATCCCCTGAGATGACGGAGAGTTTTGGCATTCCCATAGTGGCCGGGCCCCCTAAGCCGTGGACAAGCTCGAACATCTGTGACCGCAGCGACCGAGGCACCAACAGCTGCAGGAGACCCTTGCCCTGACCGGCTGCCCACCATCTCCGGTATAGGAGGCCGTCGTGGGTCTCCAGATTATTGTACTGGGAGTAGTAGGCCTTCACTTTGGGCCCCTGTCCTGATACCCATGTCTAGCCTGGGCGTCGTGCCGCCTCCAGCCAGGCCCCCACTTAAACCAACCTCGCATCAGCCTCCTGCTCCCGCTTCAGCTGCTGCATGGTCAACGAGAGCCATCCCTCTCCGCTTGTTGTGGCCCGATCAGTAGCCATGCCCAGTGCCTCCTGGGCCCACTCCCCCAGTCATTTCAAGAAGGGCAGTTGGTGTGGGCGCAGACAGATGGGTTGAGCAGAGCCGGTGTCGATGGTGTGCTGAACCAGCCGCATCTGCCTGAAGTCTCTGTCACTAGCGGCAATGATGTCCACATTCTTGTCCAGGAGGCACCTCAACCGCTGGCGCGGCCACAGGTCATCAACAGCTTGGGTTGTCTTGGTCGAAGGAGGTTTGTCGGGCCTAGAGACTGGGGCTGAGGTGAGTAGAGATGGTCCAGAGCCACCGGCGTCCGAAGTCTGTTGAGTGGCAGCTGCCTGAAGCCCGGCTTGTCTGTCTCTGGTTCCCTCTGTTCCCTGCTTTTGACTGCACTGGAGGGCCAGAGTCTCTGTACCAAGAGTGATCGCCAGCTTCGCGGTGTCAATGCAGGCCCCCCAGCAGGTCAGCAGATCAAGGCCGATGATGCACTGGTCTTGGATGTCAGCAAGCCAGAAGTCATGCACCACCTCCACATCCTTCACTCGGATCCGCAACGTTTCTTCCCCTGCATGTCAGTCCTCTCCCCCGTCACTGTCATCAGCTGGGTGTCAGTGGGTGACCAACCCATCACAAGCGGCCCGGACGTCCCAGGGAGCACCCCAGGTCGTATTAGGGAAATGGTAGACCCCGCATCCACCAGGGCCCGGCAGGGCTGATCCTCAACACAGCAGCTCAGGTAGAGTCCCTTGATGTGGCCAACTAGGCCCACCACCGTGCATCGTTCTTGGAGGGGGGCAGGAAGCTGGAGCAGTGGTCCCCTCGCTACACCGCTCCCCCTCTCGTTTCCCTGAGGCCACGTAGTTTTGGTCTTCGGGGTGGGCGCCAGGCAGTCACGCGCCAGGTGGCCAGGCTCATCGCACCGGTAGCAGCGGCCGGTCGATCAACGGGGATGCCTCTGGGGCACCGAGGGCTGCAGCTGGAATATCTCCGCAGCCTATCCCTCCCTGCCGCAGTCTGTGGCTCTGATTTGGGGGGTAGTTTGGGGGGGTCACCTGCTGGTTAGGTCACGAGGCGAGCACCAGCTCAGCCCTTTCAGCCTCAAGGAGCGCCTCACAGAGAGTTCGAGGCATGGCCAGGCGGACGTGTTGGCGCAGTCGCTCTGGAAAGAGTCCTCGCAGAAAAGCATGCAGGCTAAGCTGCTGCTGGGAACTCCGGGTAGCCACGACGAGCATATAGCAACACATCAGCTGCAAAGGTGCCCAGGCTCTCCCCTGTCCAGCGGCTCCAGTTGGTCAGCTGCTCCCTGCTCTGATCAGTGGAGTGCCGCTGCCCAAATCACCTCTCGAGTGCCATGGTGAGGGCCTGGAGCTCATGCTGATCTGCTGGGCTAGGTCAAGGAGTACCTGCAGTGCATCTCCTTCCAACGCTAGCGCTAGGTGTGTAGCAGCCTCTTCATCGCTCCAGCCACTATGCCTCGCAGCTAGCCATACTTGTGAGAGGTAGGGCTCTAGCGGAGTTAGCCCATTGTATTTCGGTACCTTAGCTGGCGTTGTAGGCATCACTGCTTGCTGTCGGGGGCTTGGCCTATTGGTCGCCAGAGGCAGCCCACGAAGCATTGTCCTAGCGTTTGTTGCAGCGGGCCGCTGCTCCTCGACGGCTTGCTCCAGCCTCTGAATATCTCTCTCCATTCTGGCGAGGGTGAACTATCCCACTTCTGACACCAATGTGGCGAGCTCAGACAAGGAGGAGACAGAGGTAATGTCCAGTCTGGCATCCCGCAGTGTTAGCCAGGGAGCACAGCCGTTTAGCATTCAACAGACTAACACTAACACAACCACTTGGCGCAGCTCTAGCATAACAACAAAAAAAGAGCGTCACCTGTAACCATGACAACATAATGCTGCAAACCTGGAACAACAGAACATAGCTGTCAAAATCCCAAACAGCCCTGACCAGCTACAAAATTAAGCAATATTAAATAATAAGAAATTTTAGTGTATTTCGTGTACATGTTATTTTATGGTATGATATTTACAATATAGCACAAATCCATAATAATAAAGTTTAATTTCAATGTAAACAGGGGGCGTTAAGATGCTCATTAAAGTTTAATTATACAGTTTTAATTTCTTCCAAAATACTCCTACTCCTATACTCCTTTCTAAAATAAACCGAAAATAAATACATTTACCTGAATAAAAAATTCCTTTGAAATAATTTCTTTCTAAATGTCAGCTTTTCTAAGTGAAACATTGATGTTAGTGAGCCTCCTTTAAACCTAAAACCAAGAGTATACCCTCAAGAACCACCAACTAAAACAAAATTACATCCAAACAACCAAATAGTTAAAAAAAATAAAAAATTAGTCCGATCTTTGCTGTTTGACAGGAGTGATGATTAGGGGGGCAGTGTTTGTGCCACTGTCACTACTACCAGGACTGAAAAATGGATAAAGTTTCTCTGTGAAGGTTTGGCCAGTATATGAGTGAAGAAGAACTGCAGCATTTACATCATAAAAGGAAACCAAACCCTCCTCATAATCCACAAAAACTCTCACCTTCTCTGGGTGATCATTCACAGAGAGAGGGACAGGATCGGCAGCAAGTGCAAAGTACTCATTTCTGTCCCTCAGACATATAGCCCAGTAGCCGTTCTCTGGGTTAAGTTTAATTTCTCCCTTCCTATTGACCGACCCTTTGGCCACTCCTAACGTCCACCCAGTCTTTCCTTTAACCTGGACGTCATAGTAAAGTCTTCCACAGGAGAAGCCTCGTGTCCCTAAAACAGAAATTGCAGGTTCAAATCTTTTTGAGCTGTCTGGCAGTTCCTTCCATTCATAATCACAATGAACTTGCTTCCCATCATTGGACAGGATGAGAGCAGGATGTGCCGTATTGGGATCCAAAGTAACATCCACCGCATTCTGCCGAATGTTGTTGAACTGAGCGTCCCGTATCATCTTCACCTCATTTTTGATGGTCTCTGTCAGCTCATCCACAGCTTTCACCAAAGCTGTCCTTGTGATTCCCTCGTATATTGCTGGACAGATGCTGACATCTGTCCAGTCTTTGGTGGGTGGAGCAGCATTCAGGGACGGGAAGCTCTGGAGGAAACGAAGACGGTCTTTAGAGCGTGAGAGTTCCTCCATCTCATCACGTCTCCTTGTCAGCTCAAAGGCCTCCTGCTCCAGCTCTGTGATATAAACTTTGGTCTGTTTCTCTGTCCTTCTCTGGTTCTCTTCAGTCATCTCGATTAGCTCTGCCTGAGCTCTTTCCAGAGACTTAATCAGAGCCGAGAAGACCCGAACACCATTTGCTGTCTCTCTGTCTGCAGCTTCTGTGCTGAGCTTTAAAGATTGTTTGAGCTCGTGGACTTTTCTTTGTCTCTCTTGGATCATGTGGAGAATTTTAGCCTCTGTTATCCCAAGTTGTGTTTTTTTTTCTTCATATTCCTCTTTCAGGGGAACTACCCGGTGAAATCTGTGATCTGCGTCCACACATGACTGACATATGATCATTTGTTCATTCTTGCAATAGAAGTCCAAAGGTTTGCCATGCTCAGCACACATCCTGTCTTCTTCTTTCTCCACAGAATTAAACAGCTTGTGAGATTTTAAGATGGACACTGTTTGATGAAAATGTAGATTAGCTACAAAGAAGAGTGTAAGAAAGGTTAAGCTAAGAATTATGAACAGGCAGGACTTCAGCGATGTCCGTTTAGGTGCAGCAGGAGCATCATAAGAACCTTTCTCTTGTATGGCATTGTGTTGTTCTGAGCTATCATCAGCTTTCTTTCCAACAGTTTTTCTAAACTGAACAGCCATCTCAGATATGAAAGTATTCACACCAAGCTTATATTTCCTATCCACCTGCTCTTTGCACATGGGACACTTGCGCTGGGAATTAAAATTTAAATGTTCCGTGATGCAGTCTTTGCAGAAGTTGTGTCCACATGGGAGTGTGACGGGATCCCTGAACACGTCCAGACAGATGCAGCACAAAAGCTGCTCTTCAGTCAGAAGATAGCTGGCAGCCGTCATGTTGATGATCTGCAGCCAAAAGAGAGAATGAATGGAGCCAAAACTTTTCTTAAAAACATAAAAAAACTCATATATTTTAAATATGTTCAATAACACTGTGTGTGTGAAATTGTAGGTTTCAGAAATTTTCTGCATGCCTAAAATTATTATTTTTTTGTGTGAAGTGAAGTAAAACATTGGCAATAAAAAGCATCTAATACATGAAGATAGCTATTGTACCCACTGTTGGTCAAGTTACATGAAAAAAGTAATTAGTAACTAATTACTTCTCCAAAATAGTAATCACGTCACTTTACTGATTACTTATTTTCAAAAGTAATTAGTTACTTAGTTATTAAAAACATGATATACAACCTGAATAGGTAATAAAGCAATGGACCTTTCAGCCCAATTCCATTTTTTATGCACAATTGATCATGTAAAATGTAATCAAATGATAAAGTCTCTTTAAAACTTGTATTATTTGTTTTAATCTTTTAACTTTATGCACATTGCATCAAGCAAAAATTAAACAATACAGGGAGTGCAGAATTATTAGGCAAATGAGTATTTTGTCCACATCATCCTCAGGGATAGCAGGGATAGCTCAGTAGGTAGAGTGGTTGCCCCATGATCGGAAGGTCGGGGGTTCGATTCCCCTTAACAGCTACCCTGAGGTAGCCCTGAGCAAGGTACCGTCCCTACACACTGCTCCCCGGGCGCCCAATGGCTGCCCACTGCTTCACTAAGTGAATGGGTTAAATGCAGAGAGCAATTTCCCCACGGGGCTCAATAAAGTACAATAAAGTACACACTTTCTTCTTCTTCTTTCTTCATGCATGTTGTCTTACTCCAAGCTGTATAGGCTCGAAAGCCTACTACCAATTAAGCATATTAGGTGATGTGCATCTCTGTAATGAGAAGGGGTGTGGTCTAATGACATCAACACCCTATATCAGGTGTGCATAATTATTAGGCAACGTCCTTTCCTTTGGCAAAATGGGTCAAAAGAAGGACTTGACAGGCTCAGAAAAGTCAAAAATAGTGAGATATCTTGCAGAGGGATTGCAAAGCTTCTGCAGCGTGATCATCGAACAATCAAGCGTTTCATTCAAAATAGTCAACAGGGTCGCAAGAAGCGTGTGGAAAAACCAAGGCGCAAAATAACTACCCATGAACTGAGAAAAGTCAAGCGTGCAGCTGCCAAGATGCCACTTGCCACCAGTTTGGCCATATTTCAGAGCTGCAACATCACTGGAGTGCCCAAAAGCACAAGGTGTGCAATACTCAGAGACATGGCCAAGGTAAGGGCCAAGAAATATCTCAAGACTGGTTTTTCTAAGGTTTTATGGACTGATGAAATGAGAGTGAGTCTTGATGGGCCAGATGGATGGGCCCGTGGCTGGATTGGTAAAGGGCAGAGAGCTCCAGTCCGACTCAGACGCCAGCAAGGTGGAGGTGGAGTACTGGTTTGGGCTGGTATCATCAAAGATGAGCTTGTGGGGCCTTTTCGGGTTGAGGATGGAGTCAAGCTCAACTCCCAGTCCTACTGCCAGTTTCTGGAAGACACCTTCTTCAAGCAGTGGTACAGGAAGAAGTCTGCATCCTTCAAGAAAAACATGATTTTCATGCAGGACAATGCTCCATCACACGCGTCCAAGTACTCCACAGCGTGGCTGGCAAGAAAGGGTATAAAAGAAGAAAAACGAATGACATGGCCACCTTGTTCACCTGATCTGAACCCCATTAAGAACCTGTGGTCCATCATCAAATGTGAGATTTACAAGGAGGGAAAACAGTACACCTCTCTGAACAGTGTCTGGGAGGCTGTGGTTGCTGCTGCACGCAATGTTGATGGTGAACAGATCAAAACACTGACAGAATCCATGGATGGCAGGCTTTTGAGTGTCCTTGAAAAGAAAGGTGGCTATATTGGTCGCTGATTTGTTTTTGTTTTGTTTTTGAATGTCAGAAATGTATATTTGTGAATGTGGAGATGTTATATTGGTTTCACTGGTAAAAATAAATAATTGAAATGGGTATATATTTGTTTTTTGTTAAGTTGCCTAATAATTATGCACAGTAATAGTCACCTGCACACACAGATATCCCCCTAAAATAGCTAAAACTAAAAACAAACTAAAAACTACTTCCAAAAACATTCAGCTTTGATATTAATGAGTTTTTTGGGTTCATTGAGAACATGGTTCGGAGTCTTCTCTCACCCCCGTTCTCTGCGACCTGCTGGAGCAGGGGGGCTAGGACTAGGAGGAGGAGTTGGCCGTCCGACTGCGGTCTGGAGTGTGGAGCCTTCCTGCTGCTGCGGAGTCGGGGCGGTCTGCCTCCCCCCACCGCAGGGAAAAGGGAAACACCACCTGGGTCTGGGTGCAGTTCCCCCCTCCAGGGGCGGGGGCACCTAGACCCGGTTTGTAGAGTACGCTTGGGGAGTGTGATCGTGTGTACAACGTCTCTTTATGTCTGTCTCCACGTTGGTTGAGTGTGGAGTAAGTGCATATGAGAGCATGAGGGTGGGAATGGATGTTTGTATCTGTGTGTGCCTGTATGTCTGTGTCTATATGTCAGGTTGGGTGTCAGGCGCCACCTCTCTGGGGACATCTCAGGCCCTCCAAGGTTTGGAGGCCTATCTCCCCCTACCACCACTTCCCCTGCCAGTGGCGGACCCCCTCAGACATCGGTGCGTTGGTGGTTCTTTGTGTCCGGGGATGGGCGTCCAGGTACACACCGGCTCACTCCTTGGCGGCCGCTTATCGGGGCCTGGAGCCTGGGGCTCGCTCGGGCCACTTCGGAGGTGGGGTGCCCCCGGCCTCTCGGCCTGGGGCTCGGTCACTCAGGCGCAGCTGGCTGCCGGCGGAGCTCACGGGCGCGTCACTGCAACTCCCCCTGGCTTCTGCTCCGCGGCTGCTGAGTGAGCCCTCATCTGGGACTCTCCTCAGCTCTTTCCGGGACAGTGGCGCGGCTGCCCCTCTGTTGGTCTTCCTTGGTCTCTTGTGTTCTGGGGGCCTCTGGATGTCTGGAGTTTTGATCTCCTCCACACCTGCTTCACGCCCTGGAGGACGGGGCTGTGGCCCCCCCACACCCTCTAGCAGATTATTACATGAAGGAACCTTTTAAAAAAACAAAAAACAAGCGCGTCCATGCTCACAGGTGTACACACGGGTGATCACACCCACAAACTACACCCTTTTTGGCTCCTACCTCAAAGCACACTGTGTTCTGTTGATCTTATGTGCTGCACAATAATGTTTAACATTTAGTATTTACTGTCATATTCCCATATATCATTGTGATGTTGTTTATTCTATTACTCTTGTTCTCTTCTGCTTGCTTTCTTTTTTCTTTCTCAGCAGGTGATCCAGGTGATTGATATATGCATTTTTTTTTCTCTGCCCGTTCTGTTGGTTTTTGTCTTTTGCCCTTCTCCCCCGTCCCTCTTCTCAGCTGTTTCTCTTTCCCTCTTTCTTTCTCCCCTTCTTTCCCCCAGTCAAGTCTGTCCCGTATTCAGTAAGTGAAAATAAAATAAACAATAAAAGGTGAATCAAATGGACCATTACGGCAAGGCTGGGATGGTCAGTTTGGTAAAGTAAATCCGTTGGGCATCTTTCTTAGCCTTTAGACAACAATTCTGAGGGCAAAAGAGCCAAACGGGACAGGCCAAAAAAAAAAAGAAAAAAAAAAAAAAAAAAAAGAGAACATGGTTGTTGTTCAATAATAAAATTATTCCTCAAAAATACAACTTGCCTAATAATTCTGCACTCCCTGTATGCAACACCTCTCTGACATGAAGAAATTGTTTAATATTTAAACCAATTTTCTGCATATTTCAACATGTTTTTAGTAGAAGTGGAACAGCCGGAGCTTTGCCCAGTGCTGCAGCGGTCATGTCAGTGGGGAGATCCAGGGGTTTCTCTGTGAATTTCACATTCCCGTGGCAGCGTGCTAGATACTTGCTCTGTAGATTAGGGTTTTTTTTACGCTGTAAAAAGAAGTTTACTTCTCACACAGTGTGCAGCGGATGCTAATGTTTTTGTCACTTTTTACAGAATCAAACTCAAACTAAGGTCAGTACTTCCATGCTTTAAATGCTGCACGGTCGTACTCTCTCCTGCCCTCTATATATTATCCATTGTTGCTCTGCCCATGTCTGTTACCATGAACGTCGCACTTGCTTATGTCATTGTCATGAGACACTCACAAACCAAATCACAGTGTAGTAACGCAGTAATGCAGCATGCTTGCGGGAAAGTAAGGGTAATCTAATTACTTTTTGCAATAGTAATCCCTTACTTTACTCATTACTTGATAAAGGTAATCTGATTACAAGTGTTACTGCCCATCTCTGATTGTACCCATGTTTGGCTTGACAAAAAATGAGCTCAGGAGTTAGAGTAGATCATCTACTCACTGGAAGGTTTAAAAACTGCCTGCTCCTGTCTGCATGCCAAAGTGTACTTAGATGTTGAACCCTGATCTCACTGGAATATTACTGTTAGATAAAAATAACATGCAAATGTAGAAGTGCGCTGATTAACCAGTCACACATTACAGAACTCGTTCCTGTGTGCTAGTGTTAAAATAGACACACTGCCAGTTAAATAGTGCCACACTTCTGACAAATTTAAAAGCAATAAACATAAAAGGCAAAAATATATGAGCTTTACTATAATTATGTAAAATCAACACAAAAACTGCCTCTGAATATCTGAAGCAGTTACAATAATCATTGATTATGATAATTGATTATTTCATCTCATAATCTGCTGCCATTTTAAGGTAACTGAAATTGTACTAACCTGTGTGTCTAAGAGTCCTCTGCTGTGCCGCTGGAAGAATGAATTTATTTAATGTTACTCTTCCTTGTTATGGAAATACACTGAAACCTTTTCAGGCAAGCGTGCACACACCCATGACTGCGAGCAACCAATAAATTCTTTTGCTCACCTGAGCTTGTTTGCGTAAGAGCACATCCGTAAATCTATAGGATGTAAGATGCAAGCTGGGACAAAGTACACTGAGAGGCACTAATTGTCTGTCTTGACTTTAAACAGGCTATTCATGCTTGAAAGCAATATCAAACCACGGTAACACTGACTGTATAAACGTGTTGTAGCATGTGTGAGATTATTATTCTATCATATGTTATCCTATGCCTGTAATCGAAATGAGTGAATCATTATACTGCTGTAAGCCACATCATATCTATTATGGAGAGTATGATCAGTATGTAGTTTTAGTTTGCATTATACTTCTGAATTAAGAAAAATGTGAAAATCATTAGATTTCTTAGATAGGTTTATATTATCCTATACTGTTGATTTACTGTGAATGAATGACACTGTTTCATGACATTTCATACTGCTGAGTTAAGAAGAGGATATTGTGTGCAGAGGGCCTTGTTGTCTGATAACGGAGGAGACGGACCACATTCCACAAGAGTTTCACCCCCACCTGTTTTCTGCAAGCAGTAAAACAGGGAGCCGAGGCCATAAGTCAGGCTCAGCCAGGAGTTAGAAAACATGTGAATGTTAGGATTTTACGACTAGGTGGGGGCCATCAGAGGCTATAAGAGTTTGAGTAACCCTCCACCATTTTGAGATTTGCTGTGACCCTCTCCATCCAGATGGTTTGTGCTCAAAAGTGTTGAATTGTATGTAATAAAGTAATTGTTGATTGAGCATTTATACACCGAGTATTGTCCTTCCTTCAGCCCAAAGATCGAAAGAATTGGGAGGATTTAACACATGGCAGTTAGGGACGGGTATTGAAAACCGGTTCTTGTTGAGAACCGGTTCCCACTGTTTCAATTCCTTGGAATTGTTTGCCATTTTTGAAAACGATTCCCTTATCGATTCCAGTTGCCCCGAATGACATCACCACGTTGCGGAGCGTCATTTACCTGGCAGGAAACGCGGCAGCGGCTCAAACGCTCAAAACTTTGGTTACTTTACGAGAATGGATGACAACAGGGCAACTTGCAATACTTGCAAAGTAGATATTTCATTTAAGGGAGGAAACACTACAAATATGCAAAAGCATTTGCTCACAAAACACACGATGACCTTAAATGAATGTTGTGTTTTTAATTCCACTCTGGACTCGTGAATCTCAACCCAGCAGCAGCGGTAACGTTTGCACGTCCTCTCTCGTTAATGCAGCAGGTAAATAATCAACTAACAGTGCATATTATGTTAGCGCAATCTGCCTTATTACAAAACCTGCCATTACTGTGCATTTAGGTGACCATGATGAGAGAGACAGACAGAGTCTGGCTGGCGCTCGCTGGCAGTTCTCGCTGCAGTCTACCGGTAGCGTCTCCTTTCAGGCCAGGATAGACGAATGTCACCGAGCAGTGACTAAGTTTGTGGTCAAAGGCTTGCACCCATTTGCCACAGCAGAATCCCCTTATTTTCAGTAAGTGAATGTGTTTAATTGTAGGCAGGGACATTACAGGATATTCTTGTGTAATTGCTACAGAATAATTTATGTTATACTTTGTTATTGCTACAGAAGAACACTTATTTTATTATTTTACATTTATATTTCTTTTCCTGGGGACCCTGTGACACCCTATTGAAGAGCCGTAGGCTGGATCTCTTAAGATCTCACTGTTGGGTTTGTAAGGCCATGCTACTCCTAAATTTCTATCTTGTTCAAAGAGAGGATATAAAACAAAGTTCTAAGCTAATCGACCTTAGTGTTCTCCTTTTTTAAAAAGAATCGAGAAAGAATCGAATCGTTAAACAGAATCAAAAATGGAATCAGTATCGTGAAAATCTTATCAATACCCATCCCTAATGGCAGTTATCAACTTCATAATGTGTGGCCATCACACAGATGTAATACAGTGTCTGCTGGAATTAGCATAAAATCAAATCACTTTTATTGTCACATCACACGTGCAGGTACATGGGTATAGCACATGCGAGTGAAATTCTTGTGTGCAAACTTCACAAGCAACAGAGGTGTGCAAAATGCAATACAATAACATAAGAACAAGCAAAATATAAGAATCAGTAATCTGAGGATTATAACAATAAATATATGTACAAATATAAGAGTGTATACGCATTAGTGATACTAAATATATATATCTACACACGTGTGTGTGTGTATACATATATATAAATTTAAATAAAGTAAAATAAAATATACAGAGGTCAGCAATTGGAAATGTGCAAAACAAGTGGCATTTATGTACCGTATGGAGTGCATAATGTTCTGGTGAGTGAAGGTGAGGTGTCTGTGAAGTGTTCAGCAGTCTGATGGCCTGATGGAAAAAGATGACTCTCAGTCTGCTGGTTCGGGACTGGATATTGCAGAACCTCCTTCCTGATGGAAGTATTCTGAACAGTTTATGGCTGGGGTGACTGGAGTCTTTGATGATCCTTCCCGCTTTCCTCAGGCACCGCTTCCTGTAGATGTCATGGAGGGAGGGAAGCTCACCTCCAATTATCCTTTCCACACACCACACCACTCTCTGGAGAGCTTTGTGGTTGTAAGTGGTGGTGTTGCCGTACCAGGTGGTGATGCATCCAGTGAGGATGCTCTCAATGGCACAGCGGTAGAAGGTCCTGAGGATGCGGAGGCTCATGCCAAATTTGGCCAGTGGCGGAGCGGGGGGTGGCTTACTGGGCTTAAGCCCTGGTTGTTTTTTCAGAAGCCCGGGGTCTTTTGGAGTGTCATTTGTTTCATAGTTAGATGCCTGACTGACAACTGTATAAAACAAAAAAACAAAAACTACACACAATAAGCACATAGTGCACACTGTGGGAATTTACGACTGTGCGTAAATTCCCCCTAATTATGATCCGAGCTCAGGCACTAAGCAACTGAGCGAGGGGCCGGGGGGAGCTGCTGCCTGTGAGTTTGTTGTTGGAGAAGCACAGAGAGGCAGACAGAGGAGAACTTAACATGATTAAACAATGAAATTACCTATAAACAAGGTCAATGAATGCGTCAATATGAATAATAATACTTCAATTTACAGAAATATACAGTTAACAGTTGGTTTTAAATAATAATGGATTGCATCCATATAGCGCTTTATGAGACCCTCAAAGTGCTTTACAATTCCACTTTATAATTCCCCTCTGGCCATCACCAGTAGGCGCTAGGTGAAGTGTCTTGCCCAAGGACACAACAACCGAGAGTGTCTGAGCCAGGGTTCGAACCAGCAACCTTCTGATTACAAGTCGAACTGCCAACTCTTGAGCCACTATCGCCCTAATAATAATAATAATTATTTGATGTAAAAAAAGTTTATACCAATCATTTTATATAGTTTTCCATAGCATTACATTTGAATTTGACAGTTCAATCTTTCAAATGACAGACAAATATTTGTGGAATTATGATGCATTTGTGAATGTATTTTAACAATCTAAATATGCATATGTACAGACAAATACATTTAAAAAACAAGAATATTTTGTTTTATTACAGTGATTTTACGTTAATTTACATTTGAAATGTAAAATCACAGTCTATTTATGTAAATTTAATGATATTCTAGAAGAACAGTACAAAACTGTAAAATACACAGTAAAATACTTTTATATTACAATTTTTTTTACAGTGAGTTCATCGGGGTGTTGGCCTGGTTTCCTTCATCAGGCCACTCCCACATCGACATACTTTTTAGACAAGTATTTTCTTGGCACTGCCTATTTTGCTGCCTGCCTATAATGTGTGCTTTTGTCTTATTATTATTTGTATATATGTGTCTCCTGTTTACTACTTATACCATGTGTCATCTATTATATTGTTATTCTGGCAAAGCTGGTGTGTAGCACATACGTCTTGTACATGTACAATTACAATAAGGGCTATTTTATTCTATTCTATTTTATATAGGTTGGATGATAGTGCTTTAACCAAGATAAACCACAATCTTGCTTTACCTCCAGAGCAGAAATGTGGTTGTGTTGGAAAGATTTTTATCATCATTTTATTTTCAACTCATTATAGTACAATATACTGAATTAATATTTTTTTAACTGTCCTAAGGTTCACTGCTAATGCCAGACTGGTTTGTGGTAATTTCTGCTGCCTAAAGCTCTCAACTGCAGGACAACAAATGATCTTATATATTATCAAAGAGAATTTTGAAAATATAAATTTACAAAAATGTGACATTTTTGCCTTTCATATATTGCAATTAGAGGTAGGAGATTTTATGCAATGTTATAGTGTCCATTCTGTATATATCCTATAACACATTATTTTGTGTTATCTTTTACATGATACAAGCCGAACATCAAACCTTAGTATATTTTTTCTTTTAGTTGTGTCAAGGTTAAAATTAAGATTCTAATACTTTCATCAGACTAGCAAGTGTGGTTTTGGGGGGTTTTCAGCTTATGATTGCACTAAAGTGAACTGACAGCACTAAAAGTGATTTTAAAACTGTTGTCTTGTATGCTGAGGTATTAATGTTGGAGTAATTGTGGCTCTGGAGCTCCAGCTGCCTGATTGGCAGCTCATTTAAACAAACACTGTGAAGGAGATGAGAGATGAGGTTTAGAAACGGGAAGTTTATGAGATAAGCGACAGTTACAACATCACTGATACACTCCTCCTTCTCGCTGTAATTGAGACCTCATTTAGTGAACATGATGCTGATTCTTTAGTTTTGTCTGAAACAAAGGTGGCCGAAAGAAAAAGAACCTGGATTTACCTGAAACCAGCAGAGGAAGGTCTTTTTAAAAAACTGACTCATAAGATGGACACAAGCAAAATGAGTCTTGTTAGAAATTTTAAAGAACCTCACAGATGATTCAGTGTGATTGAAGGGTTTGTACTAATGCTTTTCTCAGAATACCATGAATTTCTGCTAGATTAATTCTGTCAGTTTGATCTCCATGCTGTCACGTGGACATGTTTTATTGTTGAAAATACTGAAACTAGTGTGTGATAGTGGGAAGTGATTTCAAAATAAAACCAAACAAGACTGGCATCCCCGTTGTAATTTGGCTCCATCTGCTGCCAAAAGCTCTCAACTGCAGCACAACAAATTCCATTACAGTTCAAAGAGAACTTTGAAAATACAGATTCAACATAAAAATAATTAGAAGTTAGAAGAAGTGCTGATTCTTCATTTCGAGTATTTGAAAGGCAATGCTAGGCACTTCTCAGAGGATTAAGCTTAAGTACTTGACCTTTCATCAGGTTTTTCTGATCTCTAAACTTATGGACATAAAAAATATTTTAAGGTTCAAAATGGGGTCCAGTTTTGTGTTTAACCTCAAAATCACAACCAACTCGACTTCTTAGGTCGAGTCATGTTCTAGGTCATGTTCTGTTTGAGTCTGAACTTTAGAGAGTTTCTAGAAACTCTATATGGGGCTCTTTGTGAAGATTATGATGATATTAAAACTTTAGGGGTCCTTAAAGGATTTCCAACTGTCCTGACAGGGTTTAAATCATTAAAAAGTTCTTAAAACCCAGAGGCAGATTTAAGGAGGATATGGAAACCGCTCGTAATGGTCTGCTCCCCCCCCACACACACACACACCTCAGAGCTAATACAACTATATACACCCACCCGTTAGGTCAGCCAATCAGCAGCTCCTTAGGGTACCAAAAAGTTTCCTTAAAGGAGTGTTAGCGGTTAGTCAAGAAGCTTGAGATCACACTGTGGTTGCAGGGCCCTTGAAGAGGTTGTTCAAGGGCCCTGCAGGGCCTTGAACAACCAAGAACCTGCTAAACTACAACATTTATGTCATTAAGGAGACTGTAATATGTGATGCAAGCTGAACATCAAACTTTAGTATATTTTTTTCTTTTGGTTGTATTAAGGTTAAAATTAAGATTCCAGTACTTCTTTCAGTCTAGCAAGTGTATTTTGGGGGGTTTTCAGCTTATGCTTGCACTAAAGTGAACTGACAGCACTAAAAGTGTTTTTAGAACTGTTGTCTTGTATGTTGAGGTATTAATGTTGGAGTAATTGTGGCTCTGGAGCTCCAGCTGCCAGATTGGCAGCTCATTTAAACAAACATGGTCAAGGAAATGAGAGACGAGGTTTAGAAACAGGAAGTTAATGAAGGTGGAGAGATGAGCGACAGTTACAACATCACTGATACACTCATCCTTCTCGCTGTAATTGAAACCTCATTTAGTGAACACAATGCTGATTCTCTACTTTTGTTTGAAACCAAAGGCGACAGAAAGAAAAAGAACCTGGATTTACCTGAAACCAGCAGAGGAAAATCTCTAAAAGAGCTGACTCATAAGATGGACACGAGCAAAATGAGTCTTGTTAGAAGTTTTAAAGAACCTCACAGAGGATTCAGTGCGATTGAAGGGGTTGTACTAATACTATCCTCAGAGTACCATGAATGTCTGCCAGATTAATGCCATGTCACTTTCACTCAGCCCATTTTATTATTGTTTTTTTCCAGGCAGACTGAAGAGAACCTTTTGAATCTTTCAGAGAATCTTTCTCTGAAGGTGCTCAAGAACATCTACTCATGCTCCATCCAGAGCATATGATGGGAAATATCTGCACCTGGTGTGGGAACAGCACCAAGCAGGACAGACAAGCTCTTCAAGGAGTTGTGGGCCTTGCTGAGAACATCATTTGCTGAGAGCTTCCTGCCCTGCATTCCATTTACATTAAGCGGTGCAGTACCAAAGCCGGGAAGATTATGAAAGACCTTTCTCATCCCGATAATGAACTCTTCTCACTGTCGAGGTCAGGGAAATACATCTGCTACCTTAAGGCCAACACAGAGAGAATAAGGAGGAGTTTCTTCCCCCAGGCTATTCAGGAGTGTCCAGGTGCTGGACTGGACTCTTTACACATTTCTACAAATCACTGCGCGTGCACCTTAATAACAACAACAATAATGTACTTCTGATCTGGTCTCATACCACATCATTGTACATGCACTTAACTCTGCACACCTTAACTTTGACTTTAATTTTATACTTGATTTTTAATTTCACTTTATTCTTGTATTTTTAATGGTCAGAAACTGCAATTGCAATAAGCATTTCACTGCATGTCATACTGTGTATGATTGTGACAAATAGGATTTGAATTTGATTTGAGTGGTACAGACACTGATGACTGAAGCATTAATGATTACTAATTTAGTTTATTATACAATACATAACATTAATGGGCATCACTGTGGTTAGCACTATGTCCTCATGCATGTCTGGAGGAAGCTTCAGTTTCTGGGGGAAACCAACATGGGCACAAGGAGAAAATGCAAACCCCAAACAGAAGGCCCCGTCTGGGATTCAAACCAGGAATCTTAATGTCCTAATGTCTTGAGGCAACAGTCCTAACTACTCTGTGCACCACTGCATGATGTAAACACAATGCAACAAGGATGAGATACTGAGACATGAATGTTTCATGCAACTGAAGTAGAGTTGAGCAGATTTCCTACACTGTAAGGCTATTACAGGTCTCTGTGTTTGAATACACTCAGGGCCTTTGCCACTGCTCTCTTCTAGCTATCACAAAAACTAAAAATGGAGAGAATAAATTTAGGCATGCCCATCATAATCTTGTGATCCATTCAAGCATGGAGTGAAACAGGTCAGTTTAGCCTGCTTTATTTATTTATTTATTTTTAAAACAGTCTGTCTGAATTACAGCTCTAACCTCAAACCCAGAGGTTCACTTGTGACCTGCTGGACGTTACAAGGCTGAATCAATATATTGATTTTTGTGCTATAAAGTGGCTTTAAGAAAGTTTAGTGGCCTATATCAAAATAATGATTTTTATTTTATTTAGAGAAAAAGTTACCCCCACATAGGCTCCTGGATTTTACTTAAAAGGTCGGAAAGACTCAAAACCTGAACAAAATGTATACAAAGGAATGATAAAAGAGATGAAAAATGACAAAAGGAAATACTTGAAGGGACACAATGCTGACCAAAATACATGGAACTGCCACAAAATCTGTAAAAGGAGAGGTTAAAATTAAGAACTGATTCCAGATTTTGATATAAAACAAAAAAAAAGGACCACGATGAAAAGGGGAAAAAAGATCAACAGAAAATGACCAAAACGAGAAACACCAACATTACAGGTGTAAATATCAAATATTGTATTGTACAAACATCCATCCAGTGTTATGTGGTGTAAATATATAAACCCATTAGTGACTCTTACTAGTTGGCACAGAGTTGTATGAACAAAACAAGCTTGGTAGATTTGGTGAATCAAAGATGAATATGCATATTAGTGTTTGGAGCATCAGTGTAAGTGTAATAATAAAGTGTGAGTAAATGATATTTGAACAGCATTATTTTGCATATAGCTGCACTGCAGGCAGATATCATTGTCTTTTATAATGATAAAGAGTGTAGAATAATTTATGTGGATAAATCTAGTGAATGCAAGCAAGTAATTAATTGTAACCTGTTATTTTAGATTCTTTCCCTTCTAATATAGATAGTTACATTTTGTAAGTTTGTGGTTATTCTCAGTAGAATGTTACAATTCAGAGTGACAGTTCTCTCTATAAGCACGCAACTGTCATAAAACAAGTTCGTTTTAGTCATGAACCGGTCCTGAAGTCATCATTGAACTATCTAGACAATATCTAAACAGCCAACATCTGTCAACATGTATGCTACTGATTCAACCCTAAGCCATTTTGTACTTGTCTTCCGGGTATTATGAGAATTAAAATGCTAAAACTAAAATCGCGCCAGTTTTGACACACCCGTCAAAGCCTTGTGATCTAGCCAAGTTCTCAGTGAAACAGGTAGTTTACTCTGAGTGTTTAGTTAGTGTTGGCAAATACTCACTTCTAAAGTGAATATTTGCTTGAAAGCATAACATAAATCTGTCCCCTCACCCCAAACCCATCAAAGCAGATAGCTGCCCCTGCCTGAGCCTTGTTCTGCCAGAAGATTCTTATTTTTTAAATTAATTAATTTAAATTTTAAAAAGAATGTTTAAAAAGTTCTTCCTTCCCAGTGTTGCCAAGTAGTTTGCTCATAGGGGTCAATTTGATTGCTGGGATTTTCTCTCCATTAAAGTAGTCTTTACCTTAAAATGTAAAGTGCCTTGAGGTGGCTGTTATTGTGATTTGGGGCAATATAAATATGAATGGGACAAAAAACCTTCCAACAACCAATATTGTCAGAGAAAGGGTTAATGACAGTATTATAAGAAATTCTTCATGTAGCACTTAAAAAACCCAAACCAAACCAAAACAAACCAAAACTGCATAGTAAAAAAAACCACACAATTAAAGAAGCTTCTCGGATGAGAGGTGAAACGTCTTCAAGCAACTTAAAGAAGTCCAGACGCTTTTCTTTGCAAGCTCCTTTGACTGTCTGGAAGTAAGTTGATTTAACAGCACAATACGCTGCTGAACTACTTCCATTTTACTTCCATTTGCTGAGGCTCATGTACTGGTGACAAAGGAGAACGGTTGAGTTTCATCTCATAAAACTGATACCACTTCACCTTTAGGGTGAAGTCGAAGGCTGTATCAGTAAACCACTCTGAAGTCACGCGTGCCAGTGACGGCCCAGCAAAATCTTTGAAAATGGGAAATAAACAAGAAAAATTAACACCTGATGAGAAATTTTTAGAAAAACAACAAGCCGGAGCAGGACTAATCCAAAAGAAAGGGAGAGGAATGCAAGAGGTAGAGGCAGGCCTACACACACACACACCAAACAGTGGCTTTAGCACTACATGCTGGAGGTGTGGAAAAGAGGGACATTTTGTATGTGACTGTAAGAAACAAAGAAGACAGTGACTCAGAATAGGATAGCAGCTCAGGTGAAGAGAGAAGTTCAGACTAGGAAGAATATAATAATAATATATATATATATATATATATATAATATATATAATAATCCCTCACCAAGTGAAAATTAGAGATCAAAGTAGTTTAAAGTAGTTTAAAAAGGGTTGGAAACAGACCCGACTGAATAGATATAAATACAAGATGAATAAAGTAAAATAAACAAAAGGCTAAATTACATTAGAGCTTATCTTTAATGTATTCAAACTAATAATAGCAAGGATAACAACCTGTAAACTGGTATTAACAATGAAACATAGTTGGGATGAAGATCATGCCCAGAATGAATAGAATGAAAGAAAATACACGATTCACACAAACACATATTAAATGAAATAGAGAGATGCATAAGGTACATTAAGGCTGTGTCATTGTTCAGCCAAGGAAAGTTTGTGAAAAGGAAAATGTCTCCAGCTTGGGAAAGGGTGAAACTGCAGATCACCTGCAGCCGTTGGTGGATACAAAATAAAATATAAATAAAATATTGTAATATACCATTGCTGTTATATAAAAAGATAATAGCATTAATAACGAGATAATATTAATATGAAGGGGCACCTCAGTCAGTTATGATGTGAGGTGGATAACTATTAAAAGCAGTCTGCATTAAGCTTAAGGTTTGCTCAAATTCAGTACAATAATATATGAGATGAAGAAAATAAAGAAAGTACCTAAACTAAATAAGTGCATAGAGGCACTTGACCTGCTTGAAAACCTGTCATCCTAGATGAGACATTGCTGAAATATAGAGCACACTTATACAAACAACTAATAAGCTAAACCCTTTATATAACGGCTAACGCTACAAAATTGAGAAGCTGAATTAAATATGTGGTCACTGCTAAGCTGATGAGCAAGTAACACGTTTTTTAGAGCAGGAGCTGCATGAGAGCTCAAACATGCAGCTGTCTGTGAGCTCAGTTTTTTCCCCTCATATTTCTGATTTGCCTTTGGCAGCAGCTTTTTTTGCACCCTGACTCATGTGTGTAAAGCGTTTATGCCATCAGCAATTTGTTTTTTGTTTTGTTTTGTTTTTAAAAATAAGTACATTTGTGATCACACTTGTGGATCACAGTGACATATAATGATTAGGCATATGATTTACTAATGCAGATGAAGTTTATTCTAAAGTTCAAGGAGAACAAAGAAGAAAAGCATCTTCAGTTGTGTCTTGGCTATTGTTCTCTGTGTAGTGTGCTGAGTTTTTGTTTTTTGTTTTTTTGTTTTTGACGTGTTGCTTGAGTGAGGAGTACTGTGACTTCTGAAGTAGCTCTCACCATGCGACCTTGATGATGATAAGTTCAGAGCCAGCTGAGAGCTGGGTTGTTTGCTTTGTTTTAGGTGACAAATCAGAAAAGTTAAATCTTAGTTTCTTGTCTTGAAAAAAAAAGGAAGGGGTTTTTGTGTTTCTCAGCAAAGAACAACTACAACTTCATTTTCTGTTTTTGAGAAAGGAGAATTTAAAATAATAATAATAATAATAATAATAATAATAATAATAATAATAATAATAATAAAGCAAACAAAGAGTGATGTTGTGTTTAAGTGGTGAAGAAAGCTAATACTGCAAAATACCGTCTAGTGCATGATCTGTGAGCAATAAATGAAATCACTGAAATGATGCCACCAGTAGTATCAAATCCCCACACTATACTGAATCAAGTCACTCCAAAAGAACAATGGTTCTCAGTGATAGACTTATCAAACCATCTACTCTAACGTAGATGACATTTTAGTGACTGGCCACACAGAGGAAGGGTCACTTGGCTGAGTTAAGGCCACAAGGTATCTTTAAATAAACTCTAATTATGGAGACCTGAAGTCACATGCTCAGGGCACATCCTCTCAGGTGAAGGCAGAAAGCTACTAAACAAAAGAAAAGAAGCCATACAAAATGCGCCACAGCCACAAACTAAGCATTTACATTCTTTCTAACTCCCAGTGAGCCTGAGTTATGACCCTTTCTCCCTGTTTTTCTACTTCCAACAAAGGTAGAGGTGAAGAATGTGTTCTGTTGTCTCTACTATCAGAAAACAGTGTAACACACTCACAGTAAGTCAGCAGTATAGGATAATACAAACCTATCTAATGAATCTAATGATTCTCACATTATTTTAACTCAGAAGTATGATGCAAACTAAAACTACATACTGATTACATAAGAAGTTTGATGTGGCCTACAGCAGTATCAGTACTCATTTTGATTACAGGTATAATGTAATATATAACAGCATAATAATCTAATAACTGCTACAAGCACATTTGCCTTTCTTAACACACGTGAGAGAAAGGCAGCTGTTAAGAAAATGCCCTTTTGTGGTGAGACAGGCCCTGCATGCAAGCGTACTAACACACATACATGCATGGAAGAACAGCTTACACTATAGCACACACTATAGATGCATCTGAACGCACACATACATATAAACATCCACATTCCAATGTAAGGAACAAACACCCACCGATGTATAAAATAAAGGCCAGGGCAGTCTCAGAGCTGCGAGTCTCTGAGCCCTCACTCTCAAGTGGCTTCCCTTGCTAGCAAGAAAACCTGTGTGTTTCTCCTCTCTGATTCTCTGCTGAAGATGTCATGGTCCTGGGCCATGTTGGCCCAGTGTTCTTAGTTTTCTTGTATGTTTGTATTTTGTTCCCTATTTAGACCATGTTTCCTGAGTTGCCCTGTTGTGTTGTTCCCTAAGTGTTTTCCCTTCGTGGCTTTTACCCCCTGTGTGCCCCTCTGTGTATCTGTGAGCCCTCGTCTCTCCTTATGTTTTATTCCATGTTTTCCCCAGCCCGTTATGTCTGTGTTTTCCCCGCGCTCTCTCTCCTCCTGTCTGAACCTCTGTACTTCCTGTTTGACTCTGCCCGTCTCCCGTCAGTGTTATGTTCACCCCGCCCTGTCTCGTTATGGTTATCTGTGTCAGCTGTGTTCCCCGTGTGTTCCCACTTTCCTCGTTAACCCTCTGTGTATTTCTGTCTGCGTCTCCCTCTGTTCGGCGTCGCGTTCTCCCTCATGCTGTGTGTGGTTCTCCCCGTGTCTTCTGGTATATGTTACAATTAGCTTTTCCCAGTGTAGTTTAGTTTTGTATTGCTTTGGTATCACTGCTTTCGTTTGTCACCTGTCAGCAATAAAGCTGCATTTTGAGTTTATCCCCTGAGTCCGTGAGTTTGCATTTTGGGTCCTCATCCTGCCTGCCACACAGCGACCATGACAGAAGAAGTGTTTTAGAATACATCTCTTGACAAACAACATCAACAAAAAGAAAAAAATTAGTCCGATCTTTGCTGTTTGACAGGAGTGATGATTAGGGGGGCAGTGTTTGTGCCACTGTCACTACTACCAGGACTGAAAAATGGATAAAGTTTCTCTGTGAAGGTTTGGCCAGTATATGAGTGAAGAAGAACTGCAGCATTTACATCATAAAAGGAAACCAAACCCTCCTCATAATCCACAAAAACTCTCACCTTCTCTGGGTGATCATTCACAGAGAGAGGGACAGGATCGGCAGCAAGTGCAAAGTACTCATTTCTGTCCCTCAGACATATAGCCCAGTAGCCGTTCTCTGGGTTAAGTTTAATTTCTCCCTTCCTATTGACCGACCCTTTGGCCACTCCTAACGTCCACCCAGTCTTTCCTTTAACCTGGACGTCATAGTAAAGTCTTCCACAGGAGAAGCCTCGTGTCCCTAAAACAGAAATTGCAGGTTCAAATCTTTTTGAGCTGTCTGGCAGTTCCTTCCATTCATAATCACAATGAACTTGCTTCCCATCATTGGACAGGATGAGAGCAGGATGTGCCGTATTGGGATCCAAAGTAACATCCACCGCATTCTGCCGAATGTTGTTGAACTGAGCGTCCCGTATCATCTTCACCTCATTTTTGATGGTCTCTGTCAGCTCATCCACAGCTTTCACCAAAGCTGTCCTTGTGATTCCCTCGTATATTGCTGGACAGATGCTGACATCTGTCCAGTCTTTGGTGGGTGGAGCAGCATTCAGGGACGGGAAGCTCTGGAGGAAACGAAGACGGTCTTTAGAGCGTGAGAGTTCCTCCATCTCATCACGTCTCCTTGTCAGCTCAAAGGCCTCCTGCTCCAGCTCTGTGATATAAACTTTGGTCTGTTTCTCTGTCCTTTTCTGGTTCTCTTCAGTCATCTCGATTAGCTCTGCCTGAGCTCTTTCCAGAGACTTAATCAGAGCCATCTCTGAACAGCCATCTCAGATATGAAAGTATTCACACCAAGCTTATATTTCCTATCCACCTGCTCTTTGCACATGGGACACTTGCGCTGGGAATTAAAATTTAAATGTTCCGTGATGCAGTCTTTGCAGAAGTTGTGTCCACATGGGAGTGTGACGGGATCCCTGAACACGTCCAGACAGATGCAGCACAAAAGCTGCTCTTCAGTCAGAAGATAGCTGGCAGCCGTCATGTTGATGATCTGCAGCCAAAAGAGAGAAAACGTAAAAGGATTGTGACCATGTAAACGTAACTTTCTCACGGAACACATTGTACTTCTCTGCTGTAGAAACTTACACAGCTTCCAGCAGCCACATTACAAACAGTGATTACTTCATCTTACAATCTGCCTTTATCTTATGGTAACTGAAATTGTACCGACCTTTTGTCACCGTCTGGCTGGCAGACCGTGGAGGTGTAGGGAAGGAGGACCCAGGCGCGGTGCTCTATGTACAAGCAGTGCCTTTATTTACAGTGATGGACAGACATGACAATAAATCCCGTGCTCTCCCGACTCCCATGACGTGTCCTCTTCCCAGTGCTAGTGCTCCTGTCTCCGCTTCTCCGTGATGAGCACCCCGTGCTCGCTGTCCTCTCGTCTCCCCGTAACTCCTGGGGACATAAGAGAGAGGAAGCCGTCAGACACACAATAATGCAGCAGACTCAAACTAGAAACTTGTCAAGAGACTAACGTGAAGCCACACAATGATCCAGCGTCGGAGAGAGTTCCACCACACTCTCAAGTAGCTCCTCCGACGAGGCCTGATCAGCTGCAGGTGTGTTACGGTCTTCAGGCGTGGCCAATCACCTGCCAGGGCCACACCCCCACCCACACCTACATACACACATATCTACACGCAGGGAGAACGAGGGACAGCAATACAAAATACAGACATTGTAATACTAGTCCATGACTGCTCAGGGTCCCTGGGTCGCTCAGACCCAGGACCCTGACACCTTTGCTGCATGTGTTTTAGTCCTCTGCTGTGCTGCCGTAAAGACGAAATTATATGCTGTCACTCTGGTATTTGGCACTACCATGGAACCTTTTCAGGCAAGTCTGCACACACCCACGATTGTGCAGTAAAAATGAGCAACCGCTAAATTATTTCAATTAATTGAGCTCACTTGCATAAGAGGACAAAGAGCACTTACTATGATCCCCCCTGTCCTTCCTCAGAAGGTTTATTCTTGGAATCTACTCAGTTTGCTTTACGTGATTTACACTATGTAATATTCCTGCATTACATGAATTCATCACAAAATTATCTTCTCTGAACTGGAGAGGATAACTGCTGAAAACAGCCCGAAGGTGTTGTCACACCTATAATTTCTTTATTCTGGTTACTCCAGTCCACTGATGTGTTTGTGAACTTCACAGATAAAACCAAGTGAACTCAAAGCAATGCATACTGCGTCACTACAAACCATGTGAGAATGTTCCTGTAAATTATCCCTCTGAGCTTTTTATAGACCAGCAATTATATTCCGTTCACACAAATTCAAGTTCTGACAAAATACATCTCAGCTATTAAACTTTCTCATGCAACATAATTTACTTTGGTCTACAAACTTATACAGCCTTTTTCATCTATGAGCTCTGTTTATTACAACAAAAGTGGTTATTTCATCATACCATTTTAGGGTAACCTAAACTATACTAGCCTGTGGTGTGTGTGTCTTAGGCTCCTCTGCTGTGCTGCTGGAAGAATGATAACTCTGTGTGTGCTGTCATTCTGTCTTGTTATGCAAATGCAAGTCCTTAGCTGTGTCCCAAAACGTCGGCTGCATCCTTCGGAGGACCCGGCCTTCGCGGTCTACGTGGGCTGGGTCCTTCGAAGACCGAGAAGGCCGGAAGTGCGAGGCTTGTGAAATGGGACGGTCTGGCCTTCAGATTAATGTCACCAGCTGTTCCCGCCCTTACTGCTTTCTCCCCCTCGGTGAAATAATGGATATCATTGAAACTCTCTTATTTTTGTTAATCGAAGAGTTACAACAAATCAGCTGTCGCAGACGACTGATTTATCTCCGACTAAGAGATAACTGAGTTCAGGTACAGTGAAAATACATGTCTTCAGTTTTTTTCCCCATTGTTTATGTGTGTATTTGAAATCTGTTTACTAGCTAAATAAAACTCCGATGTAGAAGTGATTTTATTCGCTCTTTTATCTTTTATCAGTTAACCAGTGAATTTTAGTTAAGAATGATAATCAAAATAAAGTTTTGATACGTTTTTTTTTAAAGAACAAGAGCAACATTCATAATAATGACAAGAATAAAACATTTTCCTTATTTTCCTTCACCAGGCAAGACCACAGTACTGCAGGATTAACCTGAGTGTCCCAGTCCTGGACAGGTCTTTTAATAGGCCTAGACACTAGGCCTGATTTTCGTCTGAGCAGGGAGTCTCTGAAAGTGCTGCTGAACCTCCTTAACCAGGATCGGCCACATGGTTGGGGTGCCACTATTGAGGTCCTTGTGTTTCTTTTCTGGCTGGCAAGTGGAGCATCCTACAGAGTTGTTTCCAGAGTGTTTGCTATTCCTCGCTCCACTGTTCACCGCATCGTTCACAGGGTCACAGAGGAGGTGGTGGCTATTCGCCATCAGGTTATCCATCTCCCTTGGACTCCTGAAGACCTAGATATTCTGTCTCATGGGTTTGCAGGGCTGGCAAGACACAGAGCCTTTTTAAAGGCTGCTGGTGCAATTGATGGCTGCCATGTCCGCATCAAGCCTCCCAGCGGCCCTGATGGTCAGTGCTACAGAAACAGGAAATTGTTCCCATCCATACTCCTGCAGGCAGTTTGTGACCATCAGGGCCGCTTCATCGATACATATGTGGGCTGGCCTGGGTCACTCCATGTGCTACCCAACAGCCCACTGTACCGGCAGGCCATTTACCCTCCTCCAGGGCATTTCATCTTAGCAGATGGAGGGTACCCATGTCTCCAGCATCCACTTCCCCTCATCACTCCCACACAACATCTGCCTCGGTGTTGGTGACGCTATGGACCCGGAGGATGCACCTGAGGATGATGTGCAAGATGAGGGGGAGATGGGTTTGGAGGCAGTCAGTGGTGCTCCCTGGCGGGACCAGCTATCTGCTGAGGTGTCTGCCCTGGAGGAGCTACTCCAAGACCATGAATATTTTTAAACAGGCAAGTATTCTGTTAGTAGAGCATTTTTTAGATATTAGATCTTTATTAACAGGATTGTTTGCGTCTTTATGAATACATCTTAGTGACATGGCAGCCGTCAGTTACATCAGCCCTACAAACCCAAGTGACAGATGATGCGGTGGACAGTGAAAACGAGCATCCCTAGACCTTATGGAGATCACCCTGTATGATGCTCCACTTGTTAGCTGGAAATACAAACCAACTTGCTTGTGGCACCTCCTCCATCTCTCTGGTCCTGGTCCAGCACATTCAACAGCACTGCCCGAGAAAAATAAATAAATAAATTGAATACAGCTGTACTTACTTTGTATTTCTTTTTTAGATTGTCCCATTTTTTTTCGCCTGCAAAGGGGTGACTTTACCCTGCAGCTCCATCTTCTCAAGAATGGCCCTAACAGACAGAAAATAATAGAGCGTATCAATCTTCTTAATTCCTGAACAGCATCCATAGCAAAATGTACACACTTCGGACTAAAAGACAGATTAAGCTCTCTCCCTTATGCCTAACAGATTAAAAGCGGCATATTGTTGCGGTACCTCCAACCCACAGTGGTTTTTCAATTCAATTCAATTCAATTCAATTTTATTTATATAGCGCCAAATCACAACAAAAGTCGCCTCAAGGCGCTTCATAGATACAGAGAAAAACCCAACAATCATATGACCCCCTATGAGCAAGCACTTTGGCGGAAAAACTCTCGTTTAACAGGAAGAAACCTCCGGCAGAACCAGGCTCAGGGAGGGGCGGCCATCTGCTGCGACCAGTTGGGGTGAGAGAAGGAAGACAGGATAAAAGACATGCTGTGGAAGAGGGAAAGAGGTTAATAACAGATATGATTCAATGCAGAGAGGTCTATTAATACATAGTGAGTGAGAAAGGTGACTGGAAAGGAAAAACTAAATGCATCATGGGAATCCCCTGGCAGCCTACGTCTATTGCAGCATAACAAAGGGAGGATTCAGGGTCACCTAGCCCAGCCCTAACTATATGCTTTAGCAAAAAGGAAAGTTTTAAGCCTAATTTTAAAAGTAGAGATAGTGTCTGTCTCCCGAATCCAAACTGGAAGCTGGTTCCACAGAAGAGGGGCCTGAAAACTGAAGGCTCTCCCTCCCATTCTACTTTTAAATACTCTAGGAACAACAAGTAGGCCTGCAGTGCAAGAGTGAAGTGGTCGAATAGGGTGATATGGTACTACAAGGTCATTAATATAAGATGGGGCCTGATTATTTAAGACCTTGTATGTGAGGAGCAGGATTTTGAATTCAATTCTGGATTTAACAGGAAGCCAATGAAGGGAAGCCAAAACAGGAGAAATATGCTCTCTCTTTCTAGTCCCTGTCAGTACTCTTGCTGCAGCATTTTGGATTAGCTTAAGGCTTTTCAGTGAGCTTTTTGGACATCCTGATAATAATGAATTACAGTAGTCCAGCCTGGAAGTAATAAAAGCATGAACTAGTTTTTCAGCGTCACTCTGAGACAGGATATTTCTAATTTTAGAGATGTTGCGCAAATAGAAGAACGCAGTCTTACATATTTGTTTAATATGTGCGTTGAAGGACATATCCTGGTCAAAAATGACTCCAAGGTTCCTCACAGCGTTACTGGAGGCCAAGGTAATGCCATCCAGGGTAAGAATCTGGTTAGATACCATATTTCTAAGATTTTCAGGGCCGAGTACAATAACCTCAGTTTTATCTGAATTAAGAAGCAGAAAGTTAGCGGCCATCCAGGTCTTTATGTCTTTAAGACATTCCTGCAGTTTAACTAATTGGTGTGTGTTATCTGGCTTCATGGACAGATAGAGCTGGGTGTCATCTGCATAGCAGTGAAAATGTATGCTATGTCTTCTAATGATGCTGCCTAAGGGAAGCTTATGTATAATGTAAACAGAATTGGTCCTAGCACTGAACCCTGTGGAACACCATAATTAACCTCAGTGTGTGAAGAGGACTCTCCATTTACATGCACAAATTGGAGTCTATTAGATAGATATGATACAAACCACTGCAGTGCAGTACCTGTAATACCTACAGCATGTTCTAATCGCTCTAATAGAATATTATGGTCAACAGTATCGAATGCTGCACTGAGGTCTAGCAGGACAAGGACAGAGATGAGTCCACTGTCAGAGGCCATAAGAAGGTCATTTGTAACCTTCACTAAAGCTGTTTCTGTGCTGTGATGAACTCTGAAACCTGACTGAAACTCTTCAAATAAACCATTCCTCTGCAGATGATCTGTTAGCTGTTTGACAACTACTCTTTCAAGGATTTTTGAAATGAAAGGAAGGTTGGAGATTGGCCTATAATTAGCTAAGACTGCTGGGTCTAGAGATGGCTTTTTGAGTAAAGGTTTAACTACAGCTAGCTTGAAGGCCTGTGGTACATAGCCGATTATTAGAGATAGGTTGATCATATTTAAGATTTTTGGCACCGGTAAACAGTTGCTCATTGTCGCTCCGGAGTTTAATGAAATTGGTCGTCTGCTCTTTGCTCCCTAAAACATGACAGGACATTGGAGTATAATCACCATCTCACACTTCTGTTTAATGGGTTTTCTGTTTGAAGTTTATTCAGCAATGTGAAAACTACTATAACTTTAATCTCAGCCAAACTGATTTACAGAGGAACAAATAAAATTGTTAAAAAACAAACAAACATTAAGATTTATAAGTTATCTAAGTGACTTATATATATCATGCTTAACCCGAGTAGTGAAAGATAGCGCAGGGTCGGAAAACTTACAACTGTACAATCGTAAGTTTAACGACTGTAAAAAATTACTTCCATTGAACTGCCTTGTTAACTACTTTAAGAAACATCTTAACATTTGTATTGCTACTTCAAATACAACTTACATTTAAAAATGTAGTTGTCCTCGACCGCCATTTCTACCGTCTCCGTAACTGCCACCATTGCTGAAAACTGGAGTTTGGGGTGCACACACCCACGATTGTACCATTTAACTGAGAACACTTCCACTAAATTCTGTAATTCACTTCAGCTCATTTGATAATACATTCAGGGGATTTACTATGTTTTTTCCATATTCTAGTGCCATATTTCTTTGATTTATCACCCGAAATTAAAAATGAATTTATCATAAAATTAAAGATACATGTTTCTTCCTTTTGTGGCGTAGGATAGCCCATAGAGTCGGCCGGTGGACGCTGTTAAAAGCCTTCTCGAAGTCAATGAAATCAGTCGATAATGAGATTCACTTGCTGTTTCCGTAGCAGTTGGAGTTTTTACAGGGTGGGGTTGTTAGCCCCACGCCCAACCCTCCTCCTCCGCTACCCTGCACTGAACTTGAAAGCTGTCAGATCTGAAGCCACTTCATGTATTGAGTTTGTGTGTTCAGGATAGTTTTTCCATTGTTGATTTAGTTAGTGTTGATCCACCTGACTTCTTAAAATGTCATAGTGCCATTATGGGAAGAGGACGAAAACTGTTCCTGTCATAAAGACAAAGATGCATGTTTGATTATTTTCTTTCTTTTCTGCTTTTGCATTTTGCTTATGTGAACTTGCTGCATTCAAAAGCATTCTGATCATGTGCCAGTAAAACCAAAACAAAACTGCCTCACCTCTTCCTTGAAAGCCAAGCCACAAACCACAGCCTGCTGGCACAGGTGGATTTACAAACTGATGTTGAACTACATGTTTTGCTCATGGGGTGACTTGGGAACTGAAAATACAAGCATGTGTGTAACCTGGGTGTAACCTAAGCAGGGTGTGGCTGTAAGAGGTAGAGGTGAGAATGAATGAGGGAGTGGCACCTTTAAATGGTCACTTTGTGATGACTGTGAGGTTTCAATAAAGAAAGCAGATAAAAACGGGTGTGTCAGGTAACTGATGTGAGTAAAAAAAAAAAAGCCACCTATGCACAGGTAATGAATGGAAGAGTACATGAGCAAATTACCAGGAGTAATAGTAGACAGGTAATGAGACGCATACAAGTAACTATGGGTTGCACATGAACTCCATCTTCTAAAAATAGCTCACTAACAAATGAAGCTAGAATGCTGTGGAGACAGCAAAAACATCCCGAGATGGCAACATCATGTAGAATCATGTAGATTGTGCAGAGTATGGCAGCCTCATCGCAAGCTCCCTCAAACAACAGTTGTTTGTGTTTAATTCTACTTTTACTACATGTCATGTCGTTTTGTGTACGATCACCAAAATTTACTGAGCATAAGAGCTGGACTTTATCATTTTCTTGTTCTAGTTTGACTACACAGATCCTCCGTTTGTGACAAAGTACAAAACAAAGTAGGCATGTTTACCCACCATTATTTTTAGTCTTCATTGATTGATAACCATAGCCTTAGCAAAACTTTTTTTTTGTTTAAACCTGTAATTGACTTTAATTCCAATACATATCTCAAGTTAATATCTGTCTCACATTACACATATATCACAAAGAAAAGTATGTATGTATGTTGTGATGACCACAGAGTTTGTGAATTTGAATGTCACTTTATATATAGGACTAGTATAGCTCAAACGTCTACCACCAAATGTCTAGAATACACTTTATGGACAAAAGTGTTGGGCCACACTTCTTAATCTTGAAATTTTAGCGTTTTCAGTCCATTTGCCACAGGCATATGAAAATCAAGCCCCAAGCAGTGTAGTAAATCTTTGCAATCTGAAAGAATGGGTCACCCTAGCTAGCTCAATATATTTGCGGGTTTTACTGTAGTAGAAGGCCACCGCTGTAACAACTCAGTTTGTGAAAAAACAATCAACTATAAATTTTGTTCTTGCAAAATGAAACCTTTTTAGTAACCACAGCAAATTTACCAACATCAACAGTAACTGCAAAGCTCCAAACCTTCTCTGGGACCTTCTCTGGAACTAACATTGGCATGACCAACTTTAAAAGTTAGGCGTACTGGCACAAAAGTTAGGCGCACACAAATTTTATAATAATTTATATAATATAATGTGTTTTTCTGGATACACTGTGCTTTTTCAGCATTCAAAGATTGATGACACCGTGTCAGAGCACTGGCTATGAATTTCAGAAGGATCAGGCCTTAACTTAACAGAAAAGTTAGCAATAGTTCTTTTCCTATTACAGCTACAACCACTTCTGTTGTGTCTAGGCTGCTCACTAGGCTGGGTATCATCACTGATTTCTATAATCCATTCGATTCCGGTTTTCAAAGTCCCGATTCGATTCAACTTTGTCACGATCTGGTTACAGGGACTCAAACGCAGAGCGGTTAGGTGTCTCCAAGGTGTAGTTTATTTACAGCGCCAGTGCAATATATGTACGGTGAAGGGATCCAAAACTCCGGGGAATCACAGGGTAGCTCTCTCACACTCGCTCACGTCTTCTTTGCTCACACTCACACACGTTCACACGGCAGGGAGGTCGCAGGGGGGGGGGGAGATCTGAGGCAGAAGAGAAGGAAAGTCACCAACCAATCACAAATCACGAATCACGAATTGTGAAGCACAAGTCCACAGGAGCTGTGAGAACACTAACGTCAGTAGTACAATCATCCAGCGACGAGAGGATCTGTGTTCCAGCCTCAACTTCCGGCTTGAGTGAACGCTGGCGCGTCTGGCTGCCGCTACTCACCGGTTCATTTTTTGATTATTTGGATTTATTTGGATTAATTGGATTATTTGGATTAATTGGATTTATTTGGATTAATTGGATTATTTGGATTCAGATTTGAATAAACAGGGACATTCACACTCAGGACCAGATCGATCTCTGCCAGGGATTGAATTGCAACGCTTGTCCTCAACTTCTGTTATTTCAGCTGAATGTGTTCTCACGTCTTCTTCTCAGTGAGCGGCACTAGCTTAACTGTTTGAGCTATTTTAGCCTACCTGTTCGTTGCTCCGGCCGGCTCGGCTCCTTTTCCTCCACACAATCGAAGATGCGGACCAAGATGTTCCTGAGCTGGTCGGCACTATTTTGGATTCTCCTGACGCTCGTCTACCATCCTACGGCTGGACTGCTCCGCTATACAGCCGCTGAGCTCCTGCGCCTTCGCGGGCAGCTATCGCTCCCGTCGCCGGCGGAGCTCCACTACCACCCGGGCATCACTTTCCAGCCTCGCCGGAGATACATCCAGCCCACCTGCCTAGGGCGCCCACCGCGATTAGCAAAAGAGAAGATACTCCACTCAACTTCGGTCTTCTAAACATTCGTTCATTGACAAGTAAGGGACCTCTCATCCAAGACCTCCTATCTGACCGTAAGTTTGACTTTTTCTGCTTAACTGAAACCTGGCAACAACCTGATGACTTTTCTCAGCTAAACGAATCTGCTCCTCTGGGCTTTGTTTACTTTTCTAAACCCCGCTGCTCAGGTCGTGGGGGTGGTCTCGCAATCCTTTTTCGCCAGCACTTGAAAGTCCTGCCAGTTAACGTTGATACCTTTAGTTCTCTAGAGGTCCTTGCATGTGAGCTGACTGGACCCATTCCCACTATCATAGCTACTGTATACTGCCCCCCCAAACCTAACCCTGTCTTCCTCAGTGACTTTGCTAATCTACTAACCCATCTTTCATCTCTCTCCCCAAATGTGATCTTGGTGGGAGATTTCAACATTCACTTGGACAATAATGACCTTCTGCTCACCAGAGACTTTTCCTCCTGTCTCGAAGGCTCTGAATTTAAACAATTTATCGACTTTCCCACTCACTCTAAAGGACACACCCTGGACTTGGTCTGCTGTTCTGGTCTTACTCCCTCGAATCTTTCTGCTACTGAAATCCCCATAACTGACCACTTCCTCCTTTCATTTAACCTCACTCTCTGCTGCTCTTCTACCAAGCCAACCCGTCTCATCTCGTTCCGCAACATCAAGAACATTGATATGGACATTCTCACTACCAGTTTGGACAATGTTCAGATTCCGGACTTCTATTCTACTCCTGATGATTTGTTGTTATATTATAATAATTGTCTACGCACTGTCCTTGATTCACTGGCTCCTGTAAAAACCCACTCTGTTTCCTTCGCTCGCTCTGCTCCCTGGTTTACCTCTGACCTCCGAGCTCTGAAGGCCAAAGCTCGGCAGCTAGAGTGTAAATATAAGAAATCTGGTTTAACTGTTGATTCAGAAATCTATAAATACCACGTACTTCAGTATAAAGACTCCATTAACAAGGCCAAACAAAGCTTCTACTCTGGTATTATCAGTTCTTATGAGGGTAATGCAAGGACTCTGTTTTCAGCTTTCAACAAGCTAATTCAACCCCCCAACGCTTTACCACCGCACTTCTATTCCTCTGAAACATGCAACTCCTTGATGCTGTTCTGGACTACGAAAATCAATAACATCCACCAGCAACTCAGATCAAATGTTGTGTCTACGCCCTCTCCAGAACCTCTTCTCCTTTTTGAGCCGTTTTCCACTTTTCATCTTCCTGATTTATCTGATATTTCCGAGTTAATATGTAAATCAAAGCCTGCCACATGTCATCTTGACCCCATGCCCACGGGGCTTGTGAAATCCTGCCTCTCTTCTTTACTCCCACTCATTTCTGCTATCATTCACTCTTCTCTCACCACCGGTATCGTTCCCTCCTTATTGAAGACTGCTCTAGTCACTCCTATACTGAAAAAACCTTCCTTAGATCCTAACAACTTTAACAACCTTCGTCCGATTTCCAATCTACCCTTCATTTCTAAGATACTCGAAAAAGTGGTTGCAGCTCAACTTCATTTACACCTGGTTAATAATAACATCTACGAGAGATTTCAATCCTGTTTTCGCTCATGTCACAGTACCGAAACTGCTCTACTTAAAGTCACTAACGATCTTCTAATCGGAGCTGACTCTGGTCTTCTCACCATTCTCGTCCTTTTAGATCTGAGCTCAGCCTTTGACACCATTTCTCACTCTGTCCTTCTAAGCAGACTTTCCTCTCTCGGCATCTCTGACACACCCCTCGTCTGGTTTCAATCATATCTCCTCGACCGCTCCCAGTTTATTCAACTAAGATCATTCCGCTCTCGTCTATTCCCCGTCACCTCTGGTGTACCCCAAGGCTCAGTTTTAGGCCCTCTTCTCTTTATAATATACATCCTCCCTCTAGGTACCATCTTCCGCAAATTTGAATTTCAGTTTCACTGTTTTGCTGATGACACCCAGTTATATCTCTCTTGCAAACCTGATTCCTCCCTCCCACCTTCTTCCCTTACAGAATGTCTATCCGAGTTAAAATCCTGGTTTACCTCTAATTTTCTAAAGCTCAATGAGGATAAAACTGAGATCCTCCTTATTGGCACCAAATCCAACCTTTTGAAGGCAAACCATTTCTCACTCACCATCGATAACTCCACAGTTTTCCCTTCTCCTCAGGTTAAGAGCCTTGGTGTCATCCTAGACAGTTCACTTTCCTATAAATCTCACATCAATAATCTCACCCGTTCTGCCTACTTCCATCTACGTAACATTAACAGATTGCTTCCTTCTCTTTCCACCCAGTCTACGTCCATTCTTGTACATAGTCTTGTTACCTCCCGTATTGACTACTGCAGTTCTCTTCTGCATGGTCTCCCCCAAAAATCCCTCCATAAGCTTCAACTGGTTCAGAACTCTGCTGCTCGCATTATCACCAGAACCCCCTCCTACCAGCACATCACCCCTGTTCTTCAGGAACTTCACTGGCTCCCTGTGAAATTCCGGATAATTTTCAAACTTCTTCTGCTCACCTTCAAGGCCATTTATAACCTCGCTCCTTCTTACCTTTCTGACCTGTTAACCACCACTTGTTCTGCCCGTTCACTCCGTTCTTCTTCTTCTATCCAGCTTACTGTACCTTCCTTCCGCCTCACCACCATGGGAAGCAGAGCTTTCAGCTGCTCTGCTCCCAGGCTGTGGAACTCTCTGCCCCCTGAAATAAGAAATATTGATTCTCTCCCCCAGTTTAAATCCCAACTCAAAACTCATCTGTTCAAATCTGCATATTCACTGTGAATCCACTGTTTGTTCATTTTATCTTGTGCTTGTATTTTATTGTTCTTATTCTCCCATTGTTTTACTAAGTGTTTTATTCTATTGTAAAGTGTCCTTGGGTGACTTGAAAGGCGCTCATAAATAAAATGTATTATTATTATTATTATTATTATTATTAAATAGTGCTCCCGGTGATGACAGGTGATTGTTGTCAGGTGTGTGTGTGGGCCAAGGGCGGGAGCCCACAGTGAGCTCCGCCCAGGCAGAGAGGGAGAGAACAGAAACAGCAAATGTAGCCTTGTGGGGCCGACCGGGCAGGCACGGAGACCATGACAAACTTAGCCTCAGACAGTCAGAAATATTATAATTCTGATCACTTATCAGTACTGACTTCATCAGAATTGTGAACATCACAGCAGATGCCTTTGTGTGAAAGTAACTGAGAATAAAACAGAAAAACATGAAGGAGATTTTCCTGGTCTGGCTTTTTATAGCAGATAACCTTAAAAATATTCTACAATGTTCTGCATATAAAGTTTAAATTTCTTCAGTATTGAACAACAGAAAAAATAGGCTTTCTTGTCCGAGGTCATTTAAGTGAAAAAAAGAAAAGAAAAAGACAGCAGCCGACAGCGCTGTAAACAATGGTAGACTGGTAGGTAATAAGCGAATGAATAATACAGAAAACAGAGATTGGAGACGGGAAACTGTTCTTGAAATACAGAGAGAGATAGAGAGAGAGAGCTAGCTGTGCATGGAGTGTGATTTTAATAGTCGTGGAAGCAAAACAGCAAAATTCATCACGATATTGATCAAATGTGAAGCGCAGTTTGCTGCTTCTTTTGCTGCTGGCTTGGTGAATTTTGGTTGGAGAGAGACAAAACCTGCAGCTCAGAATCAGCGCAAAAAGACGTAATCACAGCGCGTACCGGACGCATCAGAATCGCTCTACGGACCGTCGGGTGAGAAAGCTGAGAAAGACAAAGTTGAATCTGATGCGTCGGGTCCGTTCTGTGTTTACGTCTTTGTGTGGAATCCGTCTACCTGCTCTCATTTGCTGTTTGATTGTTGTTGAAATGGTTTTGTGAGCTTTAATCTGAGAATCTGGCGTTTCTGGCAAAACACAGTTATATTTGAAAGTCGATTCAGGATTTACAGTGGGGCAAAAAAGTATTTAGTCAGCCACCGATTGTGCAAGTTCCCCCACCTAAAATGATGACAGAGGTCAGTAATTTGCACCAGAGGTAGACTTCAACTGTGAGAGACAGAATGTGAAAAAAAAATCCATGAATCCACATGGTAGGATTTGTAAAGAATTTATTCGTAAATCAGGGTGGAAAATAAGTATTTGGTCAATAACAAAAATACAACTCAATACTTTGTAACATAACCTTTGTTGGCAATAACAGAGGTCAAACGTTTACTATAGGTCTTTACCAGGTTTGCACACACAGTAGCTGGTATTTTGGCCCATTCCTCCATGCAGATCTTCTCGAGAGCAGTGATGTTTTGGGGCTGTCGCCGAGCAACACGGACTTTCAACTCCCGCCACAGATTTTCTATGGGGTTGAGGTCTGGAGACTGGCTAGGTCACTCCAGGACTTTCAAATGCTTCTTACGGAGCCACTCCTTTGTTGCCCGGGCGGTGTGTTTTGGATCATTGTCATGTTGGAAGACCCAGCCTCGTTTCATCTTCAAAGTTCTCACTGATGGAAGGAGGTTTCGGCTCAAAATCTCACGATACATGGCCCCATTCATTCTGTCCTTAACACGGATCAGTCGTCCTGTCCCCTTGGCAGAAAAACAGCCCCATAGCATGATGTTTCCACCCCCATGCTTCACAGTAGGTATGGTGTTCTTGGGATGCAACTCAGTATTCTTCTTCCTCCAAACACGACGAGTTGAGTTTATACCAAAAAGTTCTACTTTGGTTTCATCTGACCACATGACATTCTCCCAATCCTCTGCTGTATCATCCATGTGCTCTCTGGCAAACTTCAGACGGGCCTGGACATGCACTGGCTTCAGCAGCGGAACACGTCTGGCACTGCGGGATTTGATTCCCTGCCGTTGTAGTGTGTTACTGATGGTGACCTTTGTTACTTTGGTCCCAGCTCTCTGCAGGTCATTCACCAGGTCCCCCCGTGTGGTTCTGGGATCTTTGCTCACCGTTCTCATGATCATTTTGACCCCACGGGATGAGATCTTGCGTGGAGCCCCAGATCGAGGGAGATTATCAGTGGTCTTGTATGTCTTCCATTTTCTGATGATTGCTCCCACAGTTGATTTTTTCACACCAAGCTGCTTGCCTATTGTAGATTCACTCTTCCCAGTCTGGTGCAGGTCTACAATACTTTTCCTGGTGTCCTTCGAAAGCTCTTTGGTCTTGGCCATGGCGGAGTTTGGAGTCTGACTGTTTGAGGCTGTGGACAGGTGTCTTTTATACAGATGATGAGTTCAAACAGGTGCCATTCATACAGGTAACGAGTGGGGGACAGAAAAGCTTCTTACAGAAGACGTTACAGGTCTGTGAGAGCCAGAGATTTTCCTTGTTTGAGGTGACCAAATACTTATTTTCCACCCTAATTTACGAATAAATTCTTTACAAATCCTACCATGTGAATTCATGGATTTTTTTTTCACATTCTGTCTCTCACAGTTGAAGTGTACCTCTGGTGCAAATTACTGACCTCTGTCATCATTTTAGGTGGGGGAACTTGCACAATCGGTGGCTGACTAAATACTTTTTTGCCCCACTGTAATTAATTGATATCGCTTTATTCAAGCTACTCACCTCCCACTTCCACCTGCACTTTCAACTGGACCACGGCCAATCAGAGAGGTCCCGCCCCTGACTATCTCTGATTGGTTTAGTCCACAATAGGGGCAAAATGTGTGTCTGTTGTTGACCACAGGGAAGGTTGCCGATTTTTTTTTTTGCTACCCAAACATTTGGTCGCACAGGTGCAACCAAATATTATTTTTTAGTCGCACCACTGAAAAATTTGGTCGCATTTGCGACCAAATTGGTCGCACTCTAGAGCCCTGACATGGCCCAAGAACGTGGTCTCTCTCACCAACAGCCGGCATTTCGCGGGGTTGAGCCGCAGCCCAGCTCGTCGGATGGCACTCAAGACCTCGCTAGGTGAGACAGTGCACTGTCGAAGTCGCCACCGTGCACCAACAGGTCATCCAGGTACACAACGCAGCGGCTACAAGGGATATCCACGAGCACCCTCTCCATCAGTCTCTCAAACGTCGCTGGTGCATTGCAGAGCCCAAATGGCATGACTCTGAACTGCCACAGCCCCTGTCCAATGGTGAATGCAGTCTTAGGCCTTGCGTGTGGGGCTCGCTCCACCTGTCAGTAACTGCTGCGTAGGTCGAGGGAGCTGAACCAACTGGAGCCGGTAACGTAATCTAGGGCCTCATCGATCCGCAGCAGCGGGTACAAGTCCTTCTTGGTGACTGCATTGAGACGGTGAAAGTCCATGCAGAACCTCGGGCTGCCATCCTTCTTCCCCACCAGAACCACAGTGTTTGCCCAGCTTAATGCAGACTGTTTAAACTAAACAAGCTGCTTTTTCACATATTAAACCCTGTCACCCGCAGTATTGCTTTCTGTTTCAACAGTTAAAGCAGTAGAGACGAACTGTTTGCATGTGCGTTGAACTCTAGCTTGCTTAACCAGGCTAGCTGTTAGCTTATAGCTCACGCTAGCAACCAGCGAGCAGTTAAAAAGACAGCTGAAGCTGCACAAAACACCCACAAACTTATCTCACTACAACATAGCGCCGAAAATATGACTCGCAGCTCGAGCTCGACACAGCTGCTGTAACATAAGCATCCAGCTAACCACAGCTAAAAAGATATTTAGAGAAAACTTACCGTTTCCTCAGGTTACACGAGTTGAGTTGTTTCACGCTGAAAAGTTGGTTTGTTTTGGCTCTCACTGAAGACACCGACACTGAAGACATAGCTGTTCTTTTGTACTGCTTTTAAGCGAAACATTCTTTGTATGTGAGGAAAATGCTGTTCATCCTCTTCAGCATTAGCATAGACTCTGCCATGTTTTCATGTTTCTTCTTTCCGCTTCCGCCGTGTGTCCGCTACTTTGAAACTCTTGGGCCGCTCTGCCCGCCACAGTTTCAAACTGGTCATGTGACTGCATGGCCACATCTCATTGGTAAAAAAGTTACCGGAAACTCCACTGGCGGCATGTTATCTAATGTGTTAAACTAATTATTTTTTTAAAAGTAACGAGTCGAATTTTGCGAATGTAGCGGAGTAAAAGTACCGTTTCTTCTTCACAAATGTACTCAAGTAAAAGTAAAAAGTATCGTGGAAAAAAGGTACTTTAAAAGTACATTTTTTTCAAAAACGTACTCGTGTAAATGTAACGGAGTAAATGTAACTCGTTACTACTGTTGAAATCTCCCAATTCTTTTAATCTTTGGGCTGAAGGAAGGACAATACTCGGTGTATAAATGCTCAATCAACAATCATTTATTTCCATACAATTCAACAATCAGAGCATTACAGCGTCCGGACGGGAGAGATGCTTGCAGAGGGTCAACAGCATGTCTCAAAATGGTAGCAACTTTCACAGACTTTTATAGCTAGTAACAGCCCCCCTCCTTGTCATAAAAGCTGCATCTTCACATGTTTTTCTAATTCTTAGCGAGCCTGGCTCCTGACCTTGCCTCCCTGTCTTTCTGTGTGAAGTAGGAAGGGGGGTAAGGAATGTGGTTTTATCTCTCCTGCCCAGACACCTAGTCCCCTTCTTACAGCCTTCTTCACATGATTCAGCAATAAAACATTTCAAGAAAACAGTGTAAGACATTCACAGCTGATCAAGGATACAGAGTAATGCACACTTTATCTAATGAACTACAAAATGATTATGTTTCTTTTATTCAAGAGTATAATAAAGACTAAACTACATACATAGCACACCATCAGAACTAAAGGATAATATATGGCCTACATCTGTTAACCTAATTTACTACATTGACTACTGGTCATAAAATGGCATATGTTTAACTACTAGTCTCAACAATCCCCCTTTGATCTCTTTTCTCCAAAGAGATCACTTACAACACGCATTCCAGGGTCACAAGGTCCACGTCTCTCCACTCCTCAGGCTCATCCTTTAACAGAGGCATCATGACCCCCCGGCCCTCCGGCCCTGAGGCTACGGCCCTGTCAATAAGACGAACTACTAGTGCTCTGAGGCAAGGGACCAAACAACAACCACATGTGGTTAAGATTGCATCGAAAACAGACAGTGAGACCATGATTGACATAACAAAACCTTTCCATTGCCCAAAAACAGAAGTCATCCATTCCTCCAGCGGATTTTCAATACCTGAATGTTCATGCATATTATGGGCCAGAGTTCGTAGCCCCTCCAGTGCTCGAGTTACAGAGCCATCCGGAGCAGTATTGTTGGGAATAAAAGTACAACACATTTGTCCAAACATTTCACAAACCCCTCCTTTTTCAGCAAGAACCATATCCAGCGCCATCCGGTTCTGCACTGCCATCAGAGAGGTTGGACCTACTTGTTCCGCTAACCCCTGAATCGCATCACGGGTCAAATTTGACAGTCGGAGAACGTTATAATACACATAGTTAATTCTATCGACGTTTTTGTTGGGGGTGACGGGAAACAAGGCAGAAAGTACTGGGATGTTTTCAAAACTGGCTGCTATCTGATCTACTAATTTAAACTCATTTGGGACGCCACGCGGAACACCGATAGAATCTATATATGTGGGTGAATTAACAGTTAAATCAAACGACCAAGAAGATCCTTTAGGCCACCCCTGACGTCTGCGCCTAGGTGGTCGTCGCGCATTCCCCTCTACCCCCTTGGATTTACCCTTACCCCCTATTATCAGCAGAGACGCTCCTAGTCTGACCATGGCACAAACACCAACCGCTTCATTTGGTATCCGCACATGCAGACTCCCACCTCCGCAATAATAGTACAAACCGGCTCGAGCCCAAGTCCCCACGACCGTGGCGCCCGCACGCGCTGCCTCCCCTCTTCCTGGAAATGTGACCTCACACCAATCAGCCGGGATCTCTCCAGCGTCATACTCCTGCGCTCCGGGATCATCTGCAGTAAAATTAAAACAAGTGTAATTAGCTTTCCTAGGTGTGAACGGTCCGGGAATGGTGTTATTATCTATTGGGGGAAATAAAGCAGACAATGGCGCACATTTTCCTGAAGATACTGCTCTCCGAGTAAGTCGGAGCATGCAATCAAAACCCCATGGGTCCTCTGGATGCAGAGGTGCCGGTTCAGTAAATAAACGTGGGCGTGCTGTAGCGCATGCCACACAATCAGACACCTTTTGCTCTTTTGCATTTTCAATCAGCCAGTCCAACCGCAGGTTGCTGTCCACATACCCTGTGGCACGAGACATCAGCTGTCGGGGTTTCCACTTTGTATAGTCCATTTTCGTTACCTTAGACACGGAAGGGGGGGCTTTGCTCGATGCGATGTTGCTGCTGGATAAATTACAGCTTGATGCGATGTCGCTGCTGGGTAAATTACAGGGAGGGTCTATAAAGTTTATCTTTATCACGCCCCTCGGGTCTTTCCCAAATACATCTACTCCTAACACTAAATAAAACACTTTATCTTCTTTCCTGTACCGCTGCGGTGTAACCTGCCACCCACCAATAGACATTGTAAGTGGATTTCGAGTGTTACTGAAATCACGCTGAATCGCAAACCCTTCCCATCGGCCCCGTGTATCCCATCCTGGGAGGGTGTAACCGGTCACCATTTCCCACTCCTCACACGGGGTGTACCCCATGGCGGTGGGTTTACCTATAAGACAAGCATTCGTGAATCTTATGTCATGACATGTCCACACTTCGTACCTGCGCCAACTAGTCTGATCCTCCCCACACTTTATCACGGAACACAGATCAAAAGTGAAGGCTGTGGTGGATCCTCTAATGTAATCCACCTCTATGCCTCCATAATACTCCAAACAAGGATCTGGTTTCTCACCTACATTGCGCTCAGATCTGGTCGCCTCAGGGTCCGCGAGAGGAAGAGGAGGTGGATGAGTTCTGTAACTGGGCAACTCACACAACAGAAAAACAGTAGTTAGCACACCAATAGTGATCATGGCTAACACTCCCATCAGTTTCCAATTCTCCAGAAACTTTATTTTTGCATTAGACTTTCCCTCCCCCATTTCAATGCTCGCTAATAGCTTCTAGACTAGAGCTTAGGCCTAAGGCACTTTTAACTTTAATTTTACTGCAGCTAACAATATCTTTTCGTCGGGTGATTCTCGACTTCTTTCTTCAACCTCCGGGGTGGACTACCCTTTGGTCGTTGCACAGATCAGGGGATTATTCTGCCCCTTCTATACTAAGATCTGTGTTTTTTGGGGTCACAGCTGTGTCCCCCTTTTTCGCCAAGAGCCTCTCCGACCGCCTAGGCTCCTCTGCCGCCGCACACTGGCTCCAGTGGTACCAAGTGTCGCCTTTGCCCCTCAGCTGGACCACGTGAGAGGTTCGAGTGGTCACCTCGAAAGGTCCCGTCCACCTGGGCTCGTCCCACTTCCGCTTATACACCTTCAGCCACACCCACTTCGCCTCTGGCGTGGTCACCTCCTTTCCGGTTGGATCTCCCACCTGCGTAGTGAAGCTAGAGACAAGAGCTTTTAGTGCTTTAAACTGTTTCACATGTTCAGACACGTTTACCTCCTCTCTCAATTCTTTTACACCTGCTGCAGGGCCTGGAAATTGTCTTCCTGTCAGCAGCTCATATGGAGTGAACCCAGTGCGCTGATTAACGGCGCACCTTACACTCATTAGGGCTATGGGAAGAGCATCAACCCAATTCATATTTGTCTGTGCACAGATTTTTGCCAATTTGTTTTTAAGATTTTGGTTCATTCTCTCCACTTTTCCCTGAGATTGTGGATGGTAAACTGTACCATATCTATGTTGCAACCCCAACATACATTCCACCTCAGCGAGATCTCGATTTTTAAAGTGAGTGCCATTATCTGATCTTACCTTCTCTGGGAATCCATGCCAGGGGACATAATAATTCACCAGACATTTGATCACTGTTTTACTATCCTCTCTGCGCGTTGGCCACGCCTCTGGCCAGCCAGTCAGACCATCCACACACACCAACAGATATCTAAACCCTCGAACAGTGGTTATCATGTCAGTGTAATCAATCACAATTTCCTGGCCTGGTCTTTCTGGCAAAGGAAACTTACCCATTTCTGGTTTCACGGTGGGCTTCGGATTGTATTGTCCACAAATCAGGCAGGTTCTCACGTGTTCCCTTACCAGGTTTTTCATGTAGGGATGCCACCAATGACACAAATCCCTTTCCATCTGGGCCACTCCCACATGACCTAGCCCATGAGCTTCTTTAATTTTCTCCTGGGCCATTTCTGCTGTGAGTACTGGCCGCCCGTCGGGCCCTCTCCACAATCCTTCCGATTGTACGGCCCCTCTTTCCTGCCACACCGCCTTTTCCTCGGGTGAGGCTCCCCCTTGCGCCTTTTCGATGTCCTCTCGCTGTTGGGCTGGCAGGTCTCCCCATTCCATACCCATACTTACCATTTGTTTTCCTTCCTTATAGCCTGCCGCCCGTTTTGCTTCCTCGTCGGCTGCTCTGTTTCCTTTTGCCACCCAAGTGTCAGACTCGTCATGCCCTTTACACTTTATGATAGCGACCTCCAGAGGTTCTTTCAGAGCGTCCTCCAGCTGTCTCATCTCCTCCTCATGTTTGATCAGTTTATTTGTGGCTGTTCTGAATCCAGCCCTCCTCCATTGCCCCAGTTCCACATGTGCTGCTCCAAACACATATGCTGAGTCTGTATAAATGTTAACTCTTTTTCCTTTCCCTAATCTCAGAGCTTCTATCACTGCAACAAGCTCTGCTCTCTGCGCTGACTGAGGCCCTTCCAATGTTCCTGACTTCTCCACATGCAGCTGGTCTCCAACTCCTTTCACCACTGCATAACCTGTTTTCAATCCTTCACTCGGATCTCTAAAACAACATCCATCTGTAAAATAATCATCTGCCTCACTCACCGGTTCTGCTCTCAAATCAGACCTTACTTTCTCTTCAACCTCTACTATTTGTGCACAGTCATGAGGTGTTTCCCCCCCCCCCCCCCATTTGATCTGCCATATTAATCCCTTCATGTGTGAAGGTCAAGTTTGGAGACTCCAGAATCTTAGTCAGTCTCTGTTGTCTCAGTGGGGTCATTGTAAATGCCTGTGAGTTCACATAGGCCACCACACTGTGTGTTGTGAGCACTTTCAGTGGGTGCCCTCTCACAATGTGAGCCACTTTCTGAATTATTTTTGCTACCCCTGCTGCATGTTGTGTGCACATGGGGTGTCTTTTTTCTGTGTTATCCAGGCCGATGCTGATATACATCAGCACTTGTCTCCTTCCCCCTTTTTTCTGAAACAACACACCATTTACTACTCCATTTGTTTCAGAAACATCAACTGAGAAATCAGAGTTATAATCGGGGATTGCCAAATCTGCTGCACGAGACAGGGCCTGTTTTAGTTCAATGAACCGCATTTCAGCTTCAGTGGTCCAGTTCAGATTAGCTGTGAGGTCTCTCATGCCGTGTTCTTTCACCAAATCCCTCAGAGGTTTGGTTTTGCCCACATAGTCAGGAATGTAGTGTCTACTGTAACCTGTGAGCCCAAGAAATGACAACATTTCCTTAACTGTACGTGGCTGGGGGTGTGACATAATTGTTTCCCTCTGGGACGCCAACATGCCCACCGTCTGCATCGCCACCACACGACCTAGAAATGTAACTTCAGTTCTGACAAGTTGGAGTTTTTCTCTACTTACTTTAAAACCTGTTTTGGCCAGCTGACGAAGCACAGTCATTGTCGCTTGAAAACAAGCATCAGCTGTTTTAGCGGCAATCAGCAAATCGTCCACATATTGGATCAGTGTGCATCCTTCAGGTAATACACATGGAGAAAGAGCATTTTTAAGTACCTGATTGAAAATCCCAGGTGAAAGGGCAAAGCCCTGCGGCAGCCGTGTGTAACGCAGCTGCTGGCCCCTGTAAGTAAATGAAAAAATATCTCTTAAAGATGGATGCAGAGGGAGACAAAAGAAAGCATTTGCCAAATCTATGCATGTGAACCACCGCTGATCTGGAGATAAATTAGTCAGAGCTGTATAGGGGTTTGGTACAGGTACTGTTGGTGTCTTAAGGACAGCGTTTATTGCCCTAAGGTCATGTGCCATGCGATACTTGCCCGTGCCTGATTTTTCAACTGGGAGGATTGGAGTGTTCCATGCAGAGGAAGACGACTCCAGCACACCCACCTGCAGGAGCCCTGAAATTGTTTCTGCAATCCCATTATCTGCCTCTGGACTGTGTCTGTATTGTGAACGCCAAATAGGGGTGTCATCCTTTAACTCAAATGTGATGGGTGAACAAAATGTTAAACCCACATCAGTGGGACCTTTAGACCACAGAGTGTCTGGGAGTTCTGTTAAGCCTTTAACAGCTTCCTCGTGATCAGATTTCTCCCTGCCATGTGTTCGTTTTAAAAGTTTGTGTTCTAACACACTCTGATCAGTGGCAGTCACAGAAATTCGATATGTTTTACAACTAGGTGAGTATGAGACATCAGTGAGTTGTGTTTGCTGCCAATCTGTGGCCCTTGTGGCTGTTCTCACCATTGGGCCCAAATCTTTTGCTTGATGACCCTCATGTACTGCCAAAGACACATGGGGAACCGCTTCATCCCCCATTCTATACCAACTCATTTTATCTTCAGGGAGTGGAACAAACGCTGCCACTCCAGCTGAACCAACATAAATGTCCTGAGAATTAAGCTCCCAAGTTGTCTCATCTAGACACTCATTAAACATTTCCTCAAACCACTCATAAAACAAGGTCACGTGGTAGGGGTCACGCAAGGGTGAGTAAACAGACATGGACATTATCCAGGGACGCCAGAGTTGGTACTGTGCCAGAATTCCATCTGATGTGGTCAGTCGCGCCCAGTAAATCTGCGCTGTGCGTTCACAATCCTCAGATAACAGCCACTGTCCCCTCACTCCTGATTGCAAACAGGAGAGCTGTGTGCCATCTTTCAAAGTCACTGTCAATCCATCAGCTCCATACATGATAGTAGCTCCAAGCTTATGATAGTAGCTCCAAGTTCCAGTTAATCTGCCCCAACAGATTAACTGGAACTTGTGGTGAAATCATGTATGAATGTGTTAAGGACTGGCGTCCTAATTCAGTCTTTAGAGGGACGGTCACTGGCAGGGTCATTGGTACCCCAGAGAAGCCGATAACACTGATTCTGGTGTCTGTGAGTGGGATGTCGTCAGGAGCAGTGCGAATGGTGGAATACGTTGCTCCTGTGTCCACTAAAAAGGGCAGGTTATGTCCTTGAACCCTCAGTGGCACCAGGGGGTCTGCCCCTCCCCCTATGCCCAGGCCTCTCTGTGGGGTGTGTCAGTATTGTCCCTGCTGCCAGTATTCCACTGAATACTGGCCTGGAGGAGCCATCTGTGAGTTGGGGGCCGACCATTGTCCACGCCCCCTTCTGGCCGAACGTGGCATGTTGGTATTGTACTGCTGAGGCGGGTCAGGGCACTCTCTAGCCCAATGTCCAGTCTGACCACAGTTGAAACACGCAGTCCCTGGCACGTACGGACCTCTAAGCGCACCCCTTTGTCTGCCCATGCCGCCGCCTCCTCCCCGCTGACCACCACGTGAACCCCAATTTCCTCTACCGACCCCACGGCCACCCCAATTTGTGCCTCGCGCAGGTCCCTGTGTGTCTACTGGCAGTACATTAGGATCAACATCTGTCCCCATTTGCTGGTACCCTTGAGCCATCATTACTTTAGCTATTTTTTCATCCTTTTTCTCTTGTAATTTCAACAATTGCTCTTTCATGTTATCTGTATCCTCACTTTTAGCCCTAACCTCATCATGAGCTTTCTGCAGGCGATGCACCAGATGTTTCTCCCACACGTGAGACTCCGCCCCCCTCCACTACTCCACTTCCTGCCTCATCATCAGAAATTTGATGACGCTGCTCTAGAGTTATTATAGCTGTTTCAAGCAGCCGCACAGCCCGCTCTTCTTCAGTCTCTACCTGCTGGGGAGACTGTTTCATGGGCGGTGACTGCACTCCGCCACAAGCTCCCTCCTCATTAACAAAAGTGGAGCTTTGCTTTATTCTTTCACTCTTCGGGGCTGGAGTAGGTCGTTTGGGCTCTTTAGATATATCACAATCTACATAGCCTCCTGTAACTTCTAAGACTTGGCCATTCTCACCAGAGAGACAGCCCTGCTCCACCCTCAGCACAGGGTAAAGGGGGGCGGGGGCCTGATAGGGAGGGGGAAAGGCAGTGAGCGATGACTTCACCGGAGAAGCCGGCAGCATCAGCTTCTCAGGCTCCTCCTTTCTCTCCCTCATCCAGTGCTCCACCCCCTGGCATGTCACAGCCCACCTCGTTACACGGGCTTTCTCCTCCTGCACCTTCTGCAACTTTTTTCCGAGGTTCCCCCTGTTCCAAAGAGAGGCCTCCTCTAACTGTGTACTAATCTCCTGCTCTTCCTCCTGGAGCTTCTGTGCTATTCCCAGAAGCACTTTTGCCAACGAGCCTCTTGATTCTCCTCTCACTCCTTCCTTATCACACAACTCTTTGACTTTTGCTGCCACAGCTGCAGCCTTTGATTTTTTCTCAAACGCGCTGCCAGGTCGCATGACCCTCAGCGCCCGCAACAACTCCTTTCTTTGTTCTTCAAAAGTTTTCCACTCAGCCTGCATTTCTCCTCTTTCTATGTCAGATTTAAGATCCGACATATTCACACCACCACACACTTCTCACCTTTTCTCTCCCCTTTTTTTTTTTTTAATACTTTTTTAAATGCTTACACCACAGAGTAATACACGCAATTATGCCCGTCTATCTCTATGTGGCTCCAAATTCCCTCTTTATTTAATTTCACACTCGTCAGGGGACAGGCACACAACAATTTTAACCACTGAAACGAGGAATTTAACCTTTTTATTTCTTTACTAATCTAGACTCAACCTTTGTTCGCAAAATGTGTCTTGTTCTAGTCCGGAATAAATGTGAACCCGTGATTACACTGCGGTTCCAGTGTTATCCCGTAGCTAAGCGGGAGTCCTCAGTTCCCAAGTCGCCACCTCGGCACTTAACCTGCCTGCACGTCTACAGACAGGGGGGTTGCCAAACCATGAACAAAATTAGTTTCCACAGGTACACTAGACATCAACCTTTGATCCTAAAATGTGTCTTTGCTCTAATGTCCTCCTATTCAAACACATCAACCGTCACTGTCACTGTGTTCACGCTTCACACTCACAAAAAACACACTCAGAGCGCGCCTCACTTACACTCAAAACAACACCTAGAGCGCGCTTTACACACAAGACAGCACCCAGAGCGCGCTTCGCAGCTTCGCACACACTCACTCAGAGCGCGCCTTCACACACACACACACAACACTTTTCCTCAGCGGAAATTTTACACAGAAACCTCTGAGCTCAACTGTTAGATCTTCTTAAAGCACACTGCACCATAGACCAAAATACCCCTTTCTCTGCGCTTATGGCCGCCACAACGGGGCAAAATCGCATCATAAAAGTGATGCCTGCGTCCCTTGAAGTTATACTGATACCATAAACCAGGTTTTGCTCTATGTACTTCTTGGCAAGTAAAATTTTACTTTGTTTTATGACCGCAGCCCTTGAGACTCGACTGACGCCATAAACCACCGTCAAACCTCTATTCAACGTACTGAAACCAGCACCAACCACTACTGCACTCCACGGTCGTACCACCGGAACACGGCCGTATCATAAACCAAACCTACGGACGTGTTTCGCTTCCGCGTTGCCAGTGTTCAACTGCACCGTGAGCCAGCATCTGCTTTTCCTTAAATCAACTTCTATTTCATAGCCGGCAAGAGCCAGGACTTTACCGACACCATAAACAACTTCAAAACCTCGACTTCAATGTACTGAACTAATGGCCGGGTCTCCAGAAGAAATTCGAATGTATTATTGCTACAGAAGCCAGTATTAGACAAAATTAAATGTGGAAGGTAAAGTGGCTGCAACTAGCTCAACGTAGTATCTTATTAGTTTCTCGGTAGAAGCAGTTTACTGCAACTAGCTCAACGTAGTGTCTTATTAGTTTCTCGGTAGAAGCAGTTTATTTAACACACTGGAATTCAGCCTCAACTTATGTTGTTAGTATCTCGCGCCAAAAACCAGACACCGACAAATTTAATGTGAAAATACATGTGACTCAGCGAACAGATTAATTTGGAAAGCCCAATATGCACAGTTACATTCTTAGAAAAGACAAAATTGTTTTTCATTGTTATGCAGATGACACTCAGGGCTATGTGTTAAAGTCTATACAAACTTTAAGTGAGTGTCTCGAAGAACCTAAAGTTTGGATGGCTCCAAAGTCCCTAAATTTTAAATGAAAAGGAGACAGAGGAAATTGTCTTTGGTGTTGGTGTCAGTAGTGGGTCTTCTCCTGCAAACATGGATCCTCTGACATAGTAGAAAGTCCTACTGTCACAAACTAGGGTTGGCCAGCGATTCTAGACTGAGTGGCTAGGTAAGTGCAGTGGTGAAATCCAGCTTCTGTCATCTGAGATTGAAATTGAATTTGTGAGGATAAAAAGTACCTCTGTTAATAGATGAGTTTAAAACAGTGATCCACGCTGTCATCACAGCTCTGATGGACTACCTGTTGTTGGTGTTAGCCAGTTCTCCCTGTCTTGATTCCAGCTGATTCAAAGCAGTGCCTCACAGCTTTGGAACACAGAAGATAAACCACATTACTCCCATCTGGGAAGGTTCTCAGTCATCTAGGTCAGCGGTCCCCAACCCCCGGGCCTCGGACCGGTACCGGTCCGTGAGTCGTTTGGTACCGGGCCACGAGAGTTGAGGCTCAGGTGTGAAATGTATAGTTTACAGGGTTTTTATCGGTTTTCAGCGTTATTTTGTTATCGTTTTTATCATTTACTCGGTTTTCCTGGGTCTTTTCACGTGTGTTATGAATAAATTTTCTTTTTTTCGGTACCGGTACTAGTTTTATTTTGTTGTATTTATCCGCGACACCTTAAAGGCCGGTCCATGAAAATATTGTCGGGCATAAACCGGTCCGTGGCACAAAAAAGGTTGGGGACCGCTGATCTAGGTCACTGTAGTCTACGGAGCTTGGAAAAAAAGCATCTGGACTTCTTTAACCTTTAGCCTTTTTAAATCCCGGTAGCACTGCAACTACGTAAGCTAGCGCAATAATTTCTTTTGCATATGAAACTGGAGGAGTTGTACTTACATCCTATGCCATCAGCTTGTCCCAGGTCCCGGTTTCCTTCCACATATACCTTTTCAAAAATTGTATTAAAAGCACTTTCAGCAACAAAAAACATAATATTCCAGAAACATGCTTTGCCGATCCGATCAGCTGTTCGTAACACTTACTACGTCCATCAGCGCGAACTATCGCATTTACGCCATGACCTACCCGAAACCGGAAGTGACGTCATTTTGCGGAATTGTAGTTTTTTACCATCAGGGCCTTATGAGCTTATACTGGTGTTTTTAAAAGTTATGTTTGAGTTTATGATTTTCTGTGTCGTTTCTGGGATGCTTAGAACTCAATTTGCACTGCTGGAAAGAGTTTATTTTAAAGCATATGCTGTTTTTTTGCAAATTTGCATTATAATATTTATTTTCGTTTTTCCTGCACTATATAAAAATTGGTGCATTTCAAAAATAAAAATATGAAGACACTCAAAATAAATTTCCTGTGGTGGGAAACTATTTTGTGCAACTTTTTTGCATTTACAGTTTTGAAGGATAAGCCTCTTAAATTTCTCTAATTAGAAATATATGTTAAAAAAACGAAAACGATTTTCAATTTTTTGGTAGTTTATTGCACATTTTTGCAAATTATGTAATTACTATACACTTAATGCATACATATTATTAAAATTTGGGCTATAATGGTTGTATTGATGTATATCAACTTGAAATGCTCCCAAAAATGGCACTACAGCATGTAAAAATATAATATAAGCTCTGGCGGACTTGGTTCTATGGTAGGTCTTAAAGGGTTAAGTTTCCTTGAATTCAAATGAATGTGATTTCAGGGAAGCTTAAAGAAGTCCAGACACTTTTCTTTCCAAACTCCTTTGATGACATTACTCGTGCTTTCTCCACACTGCACAGGCCGCTTGTCCATCTTAGATTTTATTTTAAAATTCGTTTATTTTTAAGTCCTTAAATGGTTTTGACGTATCCTATCTCTCTGAGCGGCTGCACTTACACTCTCCTCCCCGTTCACTATGATCAGCTGACAAGCTGCTCCTGGAAGTTCCAAGGGCACAGCGGAGGCTCTGGGGGACGGGCCTGAATTCTAGAATTTGTTGCTGTTGCTCTATAGACGGCCTCATCGACAGCCATTTTTAATCCACTCATAAGACCCACCCCTTCTGTTTGGCTTTCGAGCCAGTTTTACATGTTGATTTGTTTTTATTTGTGTCTCAGATTTATTTTGTCTTATACTTACATTACTGTATGCTTATTTTATACTAATGTATTTTTATTTTTATTTCTATTGTTCTGCACTATATTTTTTCTGTAGTTATTGCTGTTCTGTTAAATAAATTTCTTCCACTTGCATATTTTCTTCCATATGCATGATCTTATTCTTTTGGTTGATAGCCTCAGTCTTTGGTCAGTGATGGTAATAACGTAGACACATTTGTCATCAAGGCCCTGAGATTTGCATTCCTCTACTTGGGTCAACCACTTCTCCCCAACCTGAAGTGGAAACTCCACCTACTTTATTCTGAGAGTCATGGCCTTGAACTGAAGTGCTTACTGGGCTTAAGCCCGGGTTATTTTTTTAAGAAGCCCGGGGTCTTTTAGAGTATAATTTTGTCATGGTTAGATGCCTGGCTGAAAACTGTATAAAACAAAAACTACACACAATATTCGAAGCACATAGTACACACTGTGGGAATTTACGACTGTGCGTAAATTCCCCCTGATTTTGGTATGATCCGAGCTCAGGCACCAAGCGACTGAGCGAGGGGGCGGGGGGAGCTGCTGCCTGTGAGCCAGGCAGACAGAGGAGAACTGAAGTTTGACCAGGTACCAAAGGAAATCATTCGTACTGTACAAACAGTGTTGGGGAGTAACGGAATACATGTACCGCCGTTACGTATTTAAAATACAAAATATGAGTAACTGTATTCCGTTACAGTTACCGTTTAAAAAGGTGGTATTCAGAATACAGTTACTTTGTTGAAATAAATGGATTACACTGCGGTACTTTCCTGTTTCATATTGTCGTGGATCAGGACTGTTTGGGTTTTGTTTGACAGCTACGTGCTCTTGTTCCAGGCGGCAGCGTTACGGTTGCCATGGTTACAGGGCGACGCTCTCTCTCTCTCTCTCTCTGCAACTGTGTTTCCTGGGCGAGAGAGCGCCTTTTCGTTGTTGTTGTTGTTGTGCTAAGCTAACAGGCAGAATGCTACAAGCATAGCTCTAAAGAATGTAGCATCATGGGCAGTATAGTCCGTGTTGCAGGGAGAATGGACTGCCATACACATTATGTGTCTGTGAGCGAGGAGGGAGAAAAAGGGGAGTGGAAAGGTACGAGTTGTCATCGAGGAAAAACGGGAGCTGGAAGCATGTAAATATAATAATAACCACTGCAGCCAAGAAGAGTGCCTGACGAGCCCAGTTGTAAGTAAGCTATTAAGACTCGACTGTACACCGTGTTCATGTTTTCCTCCGAAAACAATAAGTTCTGTTGGAGCAGCCTTTCAACGCCTCTCTCTGTCTCTCGCAAGAAAAGTTGACCCACACAACAAAATAAAGCTATTTTTCGGCTACGAGCCGACAGGGACCCCGCCGTATTAGTCAGAGGTCCCTTTACTACAGTTCGGAGTCGCGGACCTTCAGTAATAGTAATAAATCACACAGCAATAGTACATTCACATTGTTGTAAAAAGCATGATAATATATTAAGTAATCCAAAGTATTCAGAATACGTTACTGTCATTGAGTAACGTAACGGAATACGTTACAGAATACATTTTGGGGCATGTATTCTGTAATGGAATACATTTTAAAAGTAACCTTCCCAACACTGTGTACAAATAATGTAAATATGACGGTGTATCACAAAAGATTGATATCAAACTGATCACTTGACCCATATTACATTACTCGTTCTTCGAGTGAATCAACAAATGGCGAAATGAAAAGCCGAACAACAACAATGCTTTTTCTTTAGAGAGTCTTAGCTTACATGTGTTTATTTCATATTTTCAGTTGTTACCCTCCGGCTAAATAAATCGGTTTCAGTAATGCACTGATATACAAGAATGGACATAAGGAGCTTCTTTCAAAGAAAAAACTCAGGTAAATGTTATTTTATATATTATGCTTTGTATGTTGTTCAGTATATTTCTATGCAAAACAAGAGGGATTTCAATACACAGCAGTATATTCACAGCTTAAACCAGATATTTACATACACTTTAGGGAAAACACAAGAACATTTTTTTACTGTACAACATCAATTTAGAGGAAACTTGTTTTGTTTTGGATAAATAAATATTGAAATATATCTTGAATTAGTTAAATGTCAGAATAAAGAGAGAAAGACCTGTCTATTTTTTATCACCCATCCATCCATCCATCCATCCATCCATCTTCATCCGAGGCCGGGTCGCGGGGGCAGCAGCCTAAGCAAAGAGGCCCAGACCTCCCTCTCCCCCAGCCACCTCCTCCAGCTTATCCGGGGGAATACCAAGGCGTTCCCAGGCCAGCCGAGAGATATAATCTCTCCAGCGTGTCCTGGGTCTGCCCCGGGGCCTCCTCCCGGTGGGACATGCCTGGAACACCTCACCCAGGAGGCGCCCAGGGGGCATCCTTGTCAGATGCCCGAACCACCTCAGCTGGCTCCTTTCGATGTGGAGCAGCAGTGGCTCTACTCTGAGCCCCTCCCGGATGGCCGAACTTCTCACCCTATCTCTAAGGGAGAGGCCAGCCACCCTTCGGACGAAGCTCATTTCTGCCGCTTGTATCCGCGATCTCGTTCTTTCGGTCACTGTTGTGATATTTTGATACCACGGTTAGCATTTACAGGATATTGTTTTATACAGGAAAACTGTTACTCAATAAGGCCCATCTACTAGTTGTTTTTCTCTTTCTCTGTGACCCAAGAATTAATGTGTAAGACTCACAAGCTGGTACCCCAAGGTCGAAAACACCACAGAGACGAGACCACTTCCTTACTCCCATCCTCCCTTTTTCTTTATCTCTTAGAAAAAGGCTCGTTAAAGGCCAGGTGGTTTGTTTCAGAATTCACTAATGAAAGAACTCTGTATTCTATGTCTAGGAGTGTATTTTGCTGGGATGATCATAAATTGTAGCTGAACTGATAAACTACACACAGGATACTTCTTTGCTCACAAGGCAGGAAGACGTTTCCTTATTTGGTCTGTACCGGTTTGAACTGAGAACTTGCTGACACACGAACCTTTTTTTCCTCTATATAAGCTGTTATGTACTAAATAAACCTTTGAGTCGATTGGGAGGGCAACCTAAAGCAGTCTCTGTTTTCTTGTTCTCCCAAGCTGCTCCCGAGCTCGTACTAACACGCTGAATGGCATACCTGAGTGTTACTTTAAATAATTAGGAATCTTAGAAGGAAAGGACAGAACTCTGCTTATCGCTCGTGCCTTGGAGGGAAAACCGGGATGGACATTTTTTTCCTTCAATTTGGTGTCAGAAGTGGGATTGACTGACAGAAGGTAAATATGCGTCTTTCATATTTATATAAAGACCGTATTATACCTCTCTCAGTGATCGATCCATAAAAAAACGGGATATGCTGACGAAGTTTCACTTAGTGATCCAGAGAGATACACTGACGACTTCCTCAGTCCCCGAATAAAGTAAATTAACCCTTGTGTGGTGTTGGTGGACCCGCTAGAGTTGTGGCTTTCCAAATTAACACTATCAAACAATTTTATGTTAAATTACTATGAATTAATGTGCTTCTCGTTTTTCTTTTATATAAAATGTTATAAATAAATCAGTTATAATCAAGTGGAGTGAGTGGAAAGACACAACACATTTATACGTAAAAAATAATAATAATAATAATTAATTGTTTAATTTTTCTTTTGAAAAAAAAAAAAAAACACGGGTCTCAAGGGTTAAAAGCAGTAAATTAAAAGCAGAAAGACACAGGAAGTTGCCTGTTGTTTTGCGAGAAGTTGCTCGTTAAGCGAGAAGTTGCTCACCAAAAAGTGACACAGGAAGTTGCCTGTTGTTAAGCGAGAAGTTGCTCGTTAAGTGAGAGTTGCTCACCCAAACAAAAATTGCTAGCAATAAATTTAAAGTGACCTCAGCTGTGCCGCAGCGAAAATACTAACCTAAATCCTCCTAGCGTGTAAACCCCTCTGGAAATCACTGAACATGGGTCAGAATTATTCAAAGACCACAGACAGGTCCGATAAAAAATCTAAAGTACCTGTAAAACCAAAAATTAATAAAATACAAAATAAAGTCTCAAATAACGGCTCAGTACAACTCCCATTTCCGGTTACGTGTAACCTACGTCCGCGAATCGGTGAAGACGTCCATGATCACGTATCCAGAACATGCGGAAGTGCTTACGGGACTGACTTTGTCTACAACTTAAGAAGTTCAATGCATTCTAATTTATTTCCGGAGCCCTATCCCGAACGATTATCGCCAGAAAACAGGTCAGTAAAACTGAAGGCCAGTGCAGATACTACCACGAAAGCTAAAAGTGTTAAGATAAAGTTGAATTTTGATGTAGAAGGCTCAGAGGAAAGTGAGAAACTAATGTATGCAGGATTACCCGCTCCAGCACAGCAAGGAAGTTTCAGAGGACGGAAGGATAAAAGTAGAGATATGTGTTTTTATTGTGGCTCAGTTTTCCAGCAGCCGCAGACACCCAGAGCAAAAATGAATTTGTGTATTTCATTTAACATAAAGGGTGAAATGTTTGCTGACACTGATAACAGCTTATGTTTTCTCTGCCCTATGTACCGACATGATGGAGAAGGAACATCCTCTGTGTCAGCTGGGCCCTCAGCAGAGAATGAACTCAACATCCTTTTTGTCCGGTACTCTATGTCACACACTGTGCCAAAAAAACGTGTACAGACGCCACTACCAGGTAATCCCATGACTGGGAGCCACACTTTTGTTTCTCTAAAGTCAAACAGTGATTTTGTCACATAACTCAGACATAGGTTATGACATAACTACACCATGTCGTCACATAGATCTAACCTACCCTATCCACTGTACTATTTCTGCACTTACGTTGCCAGCTGAATACCAGAATATGACATTATGGTCTAAAAGTGAGAATGATATAGGATTTATTGACTGTACACTTTATCACGTACACCTATTAAAACACAACAAGCCAGTATATGTCAAGCAACATCCCATTTCTGCCGAAAAAGCCGCAGCCCTAGATGTCATGATAGGAGATTTATTGACTACAGGAGTAATAAAGCCTACAGTATCTCCATATAATACTCCTGTCAATCCTGTGCCAAAGCCTAACAAACCTGGCGTATGGCGTTTCATACAAGACTTAAGACAAATTAATGAAGTCAACATTCCTCTGCCACCTCTCGTTTCAGATGTTCACAGCATATTGACATGCATTGCATACACATTTTACCGTGGTGGATTTATGCTCCGCTCCTTTTTCTCAGTGCCTGTGCATGAAGACACACAGCCGTTATTTGCATTCACACATAGAAATAAGCAGTACACTTGGACTCGTTTGCCCCAAGGCATGGTAGACAGCCCTGCTGCTTTCTCAATGGTGGTCCGTGCTACCCTGGACAGCTTCACTCCTCCAGGGCTGTACTGGATGACCTCCTCCTCTGTGCTGAAAGTGAAAAACTATGTCAAACTGCTACACACATGCTTCTCCAGCACCTCGAAAAGACTGGCCAAAAAGCATCAGCAAAGAAAATGCAGTACTGTCAGACTTCTGTTCAATATTTGGGATTCACACTGTCTCACGGAAAACGTTCCATGACTGCAGACAGGGTCAAAGCTGTGACCTCCGTCCCTCGGCCCACTACACAGAAGGAAATGTTGTCCTTCCTGGGCATGGTGAACTATTGCAGACAGTGGATACCAGACTGTTCTTTTCATGACCACATTCTGCGTGACTGTTGTAAAAAAGAGAAGCCTCCTCGAATACTGTGATCCACAGAAATGACTGCCTCTTTCAATGCATTAAAGGGAGCGCTGACCTCCGCCACTCAAAGGTGCTGCCTGAATTGTTCAGGGAATGCCGGCCTGCCTGGGGGCAGTAGCAGCTTGCTCTATCATGATAAGGGACTGCGAGAAGCTCACACTCTCACATGACACTATTCTACACACCAATCACCAGGTCACGACCATTCTAGCAAACATAACTAAACAACATATGCAAATCTCACTATAAAAGCGAGCAGCACACCTGATTCGCCGGCACATTTATTGATCCTATGCTGTGTTCTTCTGACCGACAGGATGGCTCAGACAGGCTTGACGATCATGACTGCATGACACGTATACAGGAATCCACAGCACCACGCCCAGATTTAGAGCAAACACCTATCCCAGACTCAGCCACGGTTTATGTGGACGGGTCCTGTTCAAGGCCGAGTGACAACTCATTTCTTTGTGGCTATTCAGTGGTAACAGTGCCTGACATCATACTAGAGGCTCACTCATTACCATTTCACTCAGCACAAAAAGCAGAGCTCATGGCTTTAATACGCACCTGTGAGCTACATTTGGATAAGCATGTGACGATTTACACAGACAGCCGCTATGCATTTGGCGTTGTACATGACTTTGGCACATTGTGGAGACAGAGAGGATTTAGATCTGCTGATGGAAAATAAATTGCTAAATTCTGATTTTGTTCAAAGACTTTTTCAGGCTATACAGCTACCATCGGCCGTTGCAGTTGTAAAAACGAAAGGACACAGTACAGCTGACACAGACGAAGCAACAGGTAATGCTCTAGTAGACGTGACTGCCAAGGCTGCAGCTGCATCACAGCTCCCACCTCCGCAGGAAGTATTATCTGTGCCCCTACAGCTGCCACTTGTTACACTCCCAGACTATTTAGAAACAAATGTTGATTTAAACTTTATACAAGAGCAAGCCTCTGCATGTGATTACACCTATTGGGAGAATAATGACTGTACCTTAGATGACAGAGATGGCTTATACAAAATCTTAAGGGTTTGATTGCCCTCCCATATTCCCTGATGCCAGTCCTTGCCCGACATTTTCACTGTGTGAGTCATGTCGGACAAAGAGGGGTAATAGGGGCAATAAAATCAAGATTTGTAATTGAGAAAACATCACATGCAGTAAAAAGCATATTAGCAACCTGTCTAACATGTGCGCGAACTAATGTAGGTAGCTCAAAAGCAAAACATCAGCATTTACCACAACCAGATTTTCCATTTCATACATTATGACTCCATCTGCAGTAACCAAATTATCTCCATTTGAAATAAGACTATTTCCAACACCATGGTCAGCTTCCAGAGGGGCACCGCTAGTAGAAGGTGATGTAGATATTGCATTGTCCGACTATGTCTACAATTTGGTAGAAACACTGAATAATAACTATCAGAAAGTTTGTCTCTCTCAGCCTTTCCCCTCCACAGTTCCACCAGTGGAGACAAGGAGATGCGTGTTGGAGAAGTTGCTAAAACCAAGGACACTCTGGGAGGCCGCGTTTTCCAGCCCCCAGGCTGTACTGGCAGTGACGAAGAACCAGCATCCTCACAGACGGACAACCTCAGTGGATTCATGCCAGCAGGGTTAAGACCAGCCCAATCGGACCATCTCAGGCGTCGGATCAAGCAGATGACATCTCCGGCGGGCCAACGCCCGGAACCAGAACAAATAAACACACACGGGTAGACGACATCTCAGGCGAGCCAGCGCCCGGATCCAATGTACATACACACACGCAATCACTGATTAACACACAACGTCTGAAAGAGCCACAGCAAGGTACTCGAACATCCAGCAGGAATAGAAAGCCAAAAGTACCACATGATGTCTAACCTGATAAAGCTAGACTCATTTCATCCTGATCATGGAGGAAATGAAATGCCCATTATCATCATACGACGCTTATTCTGTGTCTCTCGAACCTGGGACCAGGCCAGAAGACGACTGAAGCTGTTTTTCTTATATATTTTCTTATATATTTAGGTTATTTATCATATCTATCGCATTAACTTTAGGATTTCTCTTTGCTATTTTGTATTGTAAACTGCAACCATGTTCACATTTCTGCAGGTCATATTTTGCTGACTATACCTCATGCTCTATTTTGCAAGACACCTACTTAATGCACTCCTCACGTTCCCTAAAATCAGTAAATGACAACATAGACGCCACTAATAAACCATTTTATGCACCCTCTAGAGCAGGAGCTAACGCCTGGTATGAAAATGCCAGAACAGCCGCTCGTGACTTAGGAAACAGTAACTGTTATGTCTGTTCAAAGGCTAATCCAGAACAGGTAATAGTAGGATACCCCATATCCGGTTTCCCCCTCACTGAGGGACTAGAGAAAATCGGCGGAGATAATGCTCTCCTTAAAGACGCTTTACAGTTGACTCTGAGCCCTCTCGACTGCCTACTTAGACACACACACACACCAACTAACCCTGAGACTCCATTAGGCGAATTATTGAAGTTATCTACTGACACCGCAGGGACCTGCGCCCCAATGAAACGCCCTAAGAATAGGTTAAAACCCTCACTGCCCTTAGGACAGATCCCTTTCCATTTTAATACTAGTATGATATGTCTGCGCAGACTAAAGTTAACTGGCCCAGACACACACATAGATTATACAAAGGATAACTATACATTTTTTTCTGACTCTCCAGGAGCACGCTGTAACGAAACATGGCTAGCAGCGAGTGTTGACAGGACACAACATAGACATATGTTTTCTTATATATATGCATATATAAGTACGCATTCAGATAACTCCACAATCCTGCATTCGCCCAACACACTAAACGACTCGTACTGGGGAGGCATATTAAAAGGCTATACAGCTTCGCGCCTGACCAGACCAATCCCACATGCTTATTGGATGTGCAATAATACCCTTAGAGTGGCTTTACCTGTTAATTGGACCGGTACCTGCGGTCTAGTAACTTTAGCTCAAGAACTACTAATACAACAAACCTCAGATCTGCCTGTATCCAGCAGACGTACAAAACGCTCCACTTACTCACATAACGTTTACATAGATGCTATAGGGGTTCCACGCGGGATACCAAGGGAATTAAAGGCACAAGGGGAAACATCCGCAGGGTTTGCCTCACTAATACCGCATATACAGGTAAACAAAAATGTAGCCTGGATCAATTATGTTTATTACAATCAGCAAAGACTTACTAATTTGACCAATACGGCCCTTAAGGCCCTAGGAGAACAGATGTCTGCTACCTCTTTAATGACCATGCAAAATAGGATGGCCTTAGACATGCTGTTAGCTGAGAAAGGAGGTGTTTGCGCGATGTTCGGAGATGTTTGTTGTACTTTCATTCCCAATAATACCGCCCCTAACGGTTCATTCACACAAGCTATGAATAAACTTGAAGCATTGCAGATAGAACTAAGAGCCAATGCAGGTCACGGTCAGTGGCTAGACAAGTGGCTGCAGGACACGTTTGGAAAATGGAAGGAACTAATTGTAGCTTTTGTAACCATTGTAGCATGTATTATTTTGTTTTTGATGATTATTGTCTGTTGTGTGGTACCCTGTGTACGTTCAATGATAACCCGTATAGCTACTAGTACAGCTACTTCAATGTATTTGCAATTGGCACAAATTGACCCAGATTATGTGTCAGATGTCATCAATGATGATCCTGATGTATGTATTGAGCATTAGATTGTGAATTACTCGATTGTCCAAGAAGAGAATGACGTTTTCTTCTTTTTCTTTTCTTCTTTTTAAAATTTTGATATTAAGCTTACTCGAAGGACTAGTTACATTTATGATTTGTTTCACATTTATGATTTGTTTTAAGTTTATGATTTGTCTTTATATTATGTTACTACATTCTGTCTTTATACTATGTTATCATTTCATGATAAAAGGAGGGAACTGTTGTGATATTTTGATACCACGGTTAGCATTTACAGGATATTGTTTTATACAGGAAAACTGTTACTCAATAAGGCCCATCTACTAGTTGTTTTTCTCTTTCTCTGTGACCCAAGAATTAATGTGTAAGACTCACAAGCTGGTACCCCAAGGTCGAAAACACCACAGAGACGAGACCACTTCCTTACTCCCATCCTCCCTTTTTCTTTATCTCTTAGAAAAAGGCTCGTTAAAGGCCAGGTGGTTTGTTTCAGAATTCACTAATGAAAGAACTCTGTATTCTATGTCTAGGAGTGTATTTTGCTGGGATGATCATAAATTGTAACTGAACTGATAAACTACACACAGGATACTTCTTTGCTCACAAGGCAGGAAGACGTTTCCTTATTTGGTCTGTACCGGTTTGAACTGAGAACTTGCTGACACACGAACCTTTTTTTCCTCTATATAAGCTGTTATGTACTAAATAAACCTTTGAGTCGATTGGGAGGGCAACCTAAAGCAGTCTCTGTTTTCTTGTTCTCCCAAGCTGCTCCCGAGCTCGTACTAACACGCTGAATGGCATACCTGAGTGTTACTTTAAATAATTAGGAATCTTAGAAGGAAAGGACAGAACTCTGCTTATCGCTCGTGCCTTGGAGGGAAAACCGGGATGGACATTTTTTTCCTTCAGTCACTACCCACAGCTCGTGGCCATAGGTGAGGGTAGGGACGTAGATCAACCGGTAAATTGAGAGCTTCGCTTTTACACACAGCTCTCTCTTCACCGCGACGGACCGGTGCAGCGTCTGCATTACTGCAGCTGCAGCCCCAATCCGTCTGTCGATCTCTGGCTCCCTTCTCCCATCACTCGCGAACAAGACCCCGAGATACTTGAACTCCTCCACTTGGGGCAGGAACTCATCCCTGACCCGGAGTGGGCACTCCACCCTCTTCCGGCTGAGAACCATGACCTCAGATTTGGAGGTGCTGATCCTCATTCCCGCTGCTTCACACTCGGCTGTGAACCATTCCAGTGCGAGCTGGAGGCCCTTATCACTTTCATCAAAGTTAGGAGTACATGTACACTAAGTTTATTGTTAATTAATAAGAAAACTCCACACGATTCCATTCTGAGCTGAAGAAGCTTCTGATAGGTTAGTAGAGTCCATGTGAGTAAATTGGTGGCACAGCTGTGGATGCATATAAGGCAAAACACAGAGCCTGTTTCTTTGAAATGGGAACATCAAGAGATGTCAACCAAAACACCTGGAAAAGTATTGTGGAGCTCCAAGTGTGGCTCAGGTTTGAATACAATTTGGTGCCATTTGTAATTAAGAAATACAGATAGTTTCTCTCTCTTAAAGTTAACAAATATGTTTTTTATATTTATCAATCTAAAGAAAATAAACATTTAGTCTGATTTGATGTTACAATTAAAAAAGTGTTTTTATCTGAAGAGTGTGTAAATATCTGGTTTCAACTGTATATTTGATGATGTTGGTGTTTGGTTGTACAGCTGCTGTTATTGTGTATATATATATTTATTTATATTTCTTCATACATTCTTATATAGTTCTATACTGTGTATTGTGTATTTTGTTGTACAGTTATTTTATTTTCAACTTTAATTTATATATTTTATCTTATTCTTTCCCAGTTAAATTTACCCTTCATTCTAATTTGTTTTGTACAGTTATTTCATTTTTAATCTTAATTTATATTTTATTCCTTCCTAGTTAAATTTACCCTTTTTAATTTTTCATATTTATTTCCTATCTTATTCATAGCCTTTTCCTTTTTTTTTCTTTAGGTCACGAGCAGTTGTCTAAGCATTTCACTGCATATCGTACTGTGTATGACTGTGTACATGACAAATAAAATTTGAATTTGAATTTTGAATTTGGTTTGATTGTCAGCACAAAGAGGGAGAGAGAGGAAAAGAGAGGGAGATAGAGGAGAATGAGGACAGAACAGAGATGAACAAGAGCAGGTGAGACACACATGTTAGTCAAATGGTTGTTTACCAAAAGTATCACCGTATCATAGGTCCTCATGTATCTCGTACCTAGTGTTTCTTTTTAGGTTTGTTATTTTTCAAATTCTATATTTATTAAGTTATGCAGGCTTGTTTGCACAACAAGGCTAAATAATTATATAAACTTTTCTCAATCTAAATAGTGGACTTTGGTAGAATTAAAAAATAAGTGTAGTGCAGGTCTATGATGATTTTTAGCGCTACTATCATCTAGTTCTGATTCTGGTTCTGTCTTGGTTAAATCCTAAGTACTCCTGATTTTGAACTGTTGTAGTCCTGTTTTAATTCTGGATCAGTTCTTGATCTGGTTGAATTGGGGTTTAGTCCACGTGTCTTGATGCAGCCCCGACTTTGTTCTGCCTTGCTGCTTAATTAAAAAACTAGTTTAAGGTGTCCTGCATATGTGATATATATTTTTCCCTATATGAAGTCGTTCTTTTTTGAACAAAACTCAAAACAGAGCCAATTAATCTTTCAGTCATTTCAACACCCCCCCCCCCACCACCCTCCCCCACCCCCAATCCCACATGCATACTATCCTTTAGGGCTAAGCCCCGGGTGTATCAAATGTCTGCCTCCGCCTCTGATTTTAACATCAGTGGAAATCAGGATTCATATTTAACTGTCAGTTAAATATGTCTGTGTAAGCTCTTTTGCTGCTGTTAATAAATTAACTCTTCAAACACTGTGATATGTATGTGTGATACAATACATAGTTTGTTGTTAATTGCCAACAGTGTATTCAGTAATTTTAGCTGCAAGGCTGTTAAAGTAAACCGTCACCTCGTCTTCCTTTCAAAGACATGTGCAGTGTATGTGTGTGTGTGTGTGAGAGAGAGACTGAATATAATTGGCTCCTTCAGGAATTCACCACATTGTTAGGTTTTTTTCTGTAAAATTTCTACACTTGGCAGAAATCTTTGAGTAGAATCTGACCAATCACAGGGCCACTGGGGGTTTCGACCAATCAGCACATTTTCCAGTAATGAGGCTCTTACAGAGACAGGTAGGTGACATGAAAATAAATACAAAAACAGAGAGAGCCTCCTTATAATTAAACTCTGCCAAACCTACCGCAAGTGACTTGGTAAAGTTTTTTGCCTCATTAGCTGATTGTGTCTCATTTGTTTGATGATTGGTTGTCGGCCAGCCCCACCCCTCACTTTATCCAGGGCATGTGATCGGTCCATCAAGCAGTCATTAGTGGTAAAAAGCAAACAAACAGGGGCTGTGAATAACATGAAAATGTCCCCTTTTTAAATCTTCTATCAAGTCTTTAATTTCCTTTCCTCTAGGCCAATCAGATCATCCTGCTGACTGTCAGCATCAATCACCGGGCAGATCAGTCACTGTAATCAATGCCCTAGGGCCTAGGCTGTGTGTGAGCAGGCATGTGTTCCTCTCTCTTTGATTCATACTGTGTTTACACTTAAAACTTTTAGGACAACACAATTCAATTCAATTCAATAAAATTTTATTTATATAGCGCCAAATCACAACATAAGTCGCCTCAAGGCGCTTCATAGATACAGAGAAAAAAACCCAACAATCATATGACCCCCTATGAGCAAGCACTTTGGCAACAGTGGGAAGGAAAAACTCCCTTTTAACAGGAAGAAACCTCCGGCAGAACCAGGCTCAGGGAGGGGCGGCCATCTGCTGCGACCGGTTGGGGTGAGAGAAGGAAGACAGGATAAAAGACATGCTGTGGAAGAGAGACAGAGGTTAATAACAGATATGATTCAATGCAGAGAGGTCTGTTAATACATAGTGAGTGAGAAAGGTGACTGGAAAGGAAAAACTCAATGCATCATGGGAATCCCCCGGCAGCCTATGTCTATTGCAGCATAACCAAGGGAGGATTCAGGGTCACCTGGTCCAGCCCTAACTATATGCTTTAGCAAAAAGGAAAGTTTTAAGCCTAATCTTGAAAGTAGAGATAGTGTCTGTCTCCTGAATCCAAACTGGAAGCTGGTTCCACAGAAGAGGGGCCTGAAAACTGAAGGCTCTCCCTCCCATTCTACTTTTAAATACTCTAGGAACAACAAGTAGGCCTGCAGAGCGAGAGCGAAGTGCTCTAATAGGGTGATATGGTACTACAAGGTCATTAAGATAAGATGGGGCCTGATTATTTAAGACCTTGTATGTGAGGAGCAGGATTTTGAATTCAATTCTGGATTTAACAGGAAGCCAATGAAGGGAAGCCAAAACAGGAGAAATATGCTCTCTTTCTAGTCCCTGTCAGTACTCTTGCTGCAGCATTTTGGATTAGCTTAAGGCTTTTCAGTGAGCTTTTTGGACATCCTGATAATAATGAATTACAGTAGTCCAGCCTGGAAGTAATAAATGCATGAACTAGTTTTTCAGCGTCACACACACACACACACACACACACACACACACACACACACACACACACACACACACACACACATATATATATATATCAAGAGAAATGAGGTAAACACAGAAAATAATTCAGCCTTTCACTGTTTTTCATTTCAGTTTTGATTATGTGTCTTTCTGTGGTTTTCTGCTCTGCTGTCAGCTCGGATTACAGTGAAATATTGATATTGATATACCTTTATTAGTCCCACAAGGGGTAAATGTGTCTTTAATGACTTTAGTTTCTGGTCCAGACTGACAGCTGCTCTGCTTTAAGTGCTGATTTATCCACAGAGATGCAGCAGATGAAACTTTAGGGAAAGCAACGATTACATTTTGTGAAAAACATAAACTTTCAGCATCTTAAAACTTATTTTGTTAACTGCTGACCGCAGTGAGTAACAGAGGGCTGAGATAACAGCTTTGTTAGAGTGAAAGCAACTCTGTGAAGTGCTGTCATCTGTTATTCGGTGTGCTATCGAAGAGGACTTTGATCTACTATAGCTACATATAACTTTGTAATGCAACACAAACTTACCTAAAACACCAAAAACCAGAACTTGAGCTCTTCAGGGTGTCTTTGGGTGAAAGTCACACTTACCAAAGAAACCAATCTGTCACATCAGATGGTCATAACTTTGGCTCAGTATATTTTTAACTTGTAGTTACAGCATGGCTGTCATAAAGACCAAACTATTACCAAAGACTCGAGACCGGACCCTATGTTTTTCTCTTTTTCTACCCAGATGAAAGTGAGCTACGAAATTGGACCTCCACAGCCAGCCCCAAGTGGACATCAGATGAACTGCAGCTTTTGGAACGTCTGCTTCAGCTCAATTGTTGAGCCCTAGATACTGAACCCTAAAATTGAACCCTCTAATATCTAATCAGTGTGTGGGTGTGTGTGTGTGTCTGTCTGTGCCTAAAACCAAATTTCATTGGTGGAGAGTTTTTCTGTCTCACAGACCTTCATTATGCCTCAGGAAATCATTTTTTCAAAGGCATTTTTAACTGAACTGAAATTCAAAAAACCTTCGGAAAATGCAGAGGACTCTTTTAAACACACTTTAGAAACAGAAATTTAAACACACGCACACACAAACACACTGGTAGAGGCGGAGGCTGTGGAGAGGAAACATCATTTATTCAATATTTCATTACCTTCTCATTTGCGGTGAAGGACTCATTTATTCTCATCAGGAAAGCGGGAGAGAAACAGGATATCGTGTATTAACTCCATCAGTGTAATGATGTGGAGCCTTTATATAAAGTTAAATAAAATGCTGTGTGTGTGTGTGTGTGTGTGTGTGTTCCTAACATGCATGCAGCTCTCCCAGCAGCCACTGGGGGGTGCTGCACCTCTGTCCATCAAAATAAACCATCTTCCGAGCAGGTTTTCGTCTCTCACCTGCCTCCTTTCTTCCTTTGTTACCCTGTGATTCCACCTTTCCTTTCTGTCACGGTACACTTCTTTTCTTTCCCATTTTGAAATATTTTTGTTTTTCTGTTTTTCTTTCTTTCTATCTAACCACGTTATCGTGCCTTAAAGTGTTCCTTATCTCCTTTCCTTTTCTCCTTTCTCCTTTCTACACTCTCAGAATCTGTAAAGTAAAACCAGTTTTTCCCTGCAGGTGTGATTAGCTCAAATGTTACTCTTGAGACTGATTATTAGATGTCAGGTAGCTATGCGGATCATTGCAAGGGCCACAACAGGGTACACATGTGCATATTTACATTGTTTCTTTCATATTTAAAGAGTCAGAACACCTAAATATTCTCCTTACACAAAACAAATTTATTTAATCATTAATTTTTGTCCAAATGTAAGGCCAAGCCTGATCTCTTTAAGGTACCAACAATAAGTGCAACAGCACAGGACTTGTCACAGTGTTTTACCCCCAAAGGTGGATGAAGTCCATCTTTGGGAGGCAGTAATGGAATCTCTTGCTCTTGTTTTAAGTTGCTAAGGAGAGGATAAAAAGTCATGAAGTTTTAAAGTTTAAAAACTGAATATTTAAGTCCATTTTCCCCCTCAATAACTTTTTCTTTCCTCTTTTGTTTTTCTTTAACTCGTCTCTTTACTGTGACCCAGCAGCAAATTTACTGCTCTGTCTTTTCTCCGATTACCTCCTCGGTCGCTACTTTCTCACTGTCCAGGTGAAAAAAATGGACTTCGAGCATATAAATGGATGGGTCTGAACAGATGGGTTGGCCTAATTTCACCGTCTCCCCTCCTTCTATTGATCTGTCCATCCCTCTATCAGTAATCTATCATCCGTCCATCAGTCTCCGTAAAACAGAATGAGGAGGAGGAGCAGGAGAAAGATACAGTCTGCTTGAGATAAATACTCTGAAACTCTGCTGTAGGTTTTCTTCTTTGCTCGAGAAACTCTTTTTTTTTTTTTACAGGATGATATACTGAATGATTTTATTTAATATCAAAGGCCTTAATATGACTTACTACAAGCAGTTGTTTGTTCTGATTTTATCGCAGATATCGTCCCAAAAAGTTTCCCTTCTGGAATATTTCTGATTTTCAAGCATCAAATAATAAACAAAGGATACTGGACTTATCCATCCATTTTCAGGGTCGCAGGAGCCTGGAGCCTATTGCAGCTGTCATAACGCGAGAGGTGGGGTACACCCTGAACAGGCTGCCAGTCTGTCGCAGGGCTAACACACAGAGACAGACAACAAACAGAAATAGACAAGAAATCGCGCTCACATTCACACCTATGGGCAATTTGGATTAATCAATTTGGATTAACTATTAAAACCTGATTCTTTGATCCCTATAATAGAACAGAGAAAACCCGACTCATAGTGGTCAAAACATTTATAATTCTTTATTCAATCATCTTCCGGAAGAGAGAGAGCCCTGCACAGCCCAACGGCAGTTGCAGGATCTCTAACATTAGAATCATAAAATGTGTCTCATATAGGTGTTATTTTGGATCTCTACACATCATACAGTTTCAACAACTCCTTGTATGGTACCAGTTCCTCTTTTCTGTCTGGCTTCCCATATTTATTAATATGCTTGTATAGCTCTACACTAACTTCCTGTTTTTCAGTCTGGGTGAGCACTTAGTTTGTGAGTCAAAAGTGGCCTTGCTTTACAAACCTTCATTACTAAAGTACATAAAACAATATAATCAGAAAATAAGCACTAAGAATATATTAATTACATGACGATCCCCACAAACTGCATGTCTTTGGACGGTAGGAGGAAGCCGGAGTACCTGGGCGGAACCCACACAAACACGGGGCGAACATGCAAACTCCACACAGAAAGACCTGGTGGAATTGGACCTTCTTGCTGTGCAGCAACAATGCTAACCATGCTGCCTGGACTTATTAATATTTCCATTATTTATTAATATAATGGACAGTGATAACAGAGACCTTTGTGAGTTACATTTTAATCAGTCACACCTGAAACGTGTTGGGACTGATCTAAATAATGCTTTGACCTGCTGCGTCACATGCTACCATCAAAGGACACTTTGTGTCTGGCTGACACACCAGCAAAATGGCTTTACACTCTTTAAATTTGAATAGTTAGAATACCACCGATATAGAATGTTTAGGACTATTATGGATATTTGATGACTGAGAAATCTGATATGCCAGCCAATTTTATTTTTTCCTTAGCTGTAGACACACTTAGCTGTGGTTTTGGGCTGAATTGAAGTTTCTTTTCCTGGCAGGTGTGTCAGGGTTGTTTTTGCTCTTCCCTGTGGTGGTCTCGCTTCCCACTCCTCGCCTGGCACACTTGTCCTCCATCTGGTGATTGGTTTTTAAGGACCAGCTAGAGGCGCAACTCTCCATCAGATTATTTTGATCAGCATGGTAATCGGCCAACCTAAGGTCTTGGTGTTTTGATTGTTTGCCTTCTACCTTCTGTATTGTTAAAGCCAAGTTAAACTGCTAAAATACTCAAATCATTTCTTTGAATTTATGAGCTGGTCCACATTCCCTGATGGAAAAAAATAAATAAATGAAAAAAAAAACTGTTGAAACTTACCTGCAATACTAACCTGTCTGTCCATCCGTTTCTGCTCTAACGAAATCTGCTCACTTTACTCACAGCTTTCTTCTGCTCTGGCTCAAACTCCCCACCCTGTTCCAGCAGATCAGCCTTCTGAACTAAATTCTGTAACCTCAGTGATTGGTCAGCCTCACGTGCTTGTTGCTTTGAGTGAACGTTTTAAATAAAACTCACCAGCATGTTGTTGGTAGTTTAAAAGTCCTAAAGGTCAGAACTCCTCGGCTTTCAAAGCTTTGAGGTGTTGGGCACATGGTCCTGCTGCAGTATGAGTCTTTCTCCAGGGGGTGGTGCATGTCTGAATAATGGAGTGCTGTCCAGCATCTGTGATATCTTTTTGTGTCCTTACATTGGTAAGTGGGACTTTTGTTCATGATAAACTGTAAAATCCTTATGTGTCTCAGCCCAAAGCAAGCGTTTCTCCTCGTTTCCTCTCCTGAGAAGTAATTTAACGACTCTTCTTATGCTCTGAGAACACTACTAGTCAGACCTTTGCTGATTTCCTCTTTTATTTACCAAATTCTTTATCTGTGATAATGGTGCTTTTCTGCCTCTTTGTGAGCAGTGCTTGATATATTGATCTTCTGATAGTGTGTTCACTTTTTGGCCTGCCTGATCGTGCTTTGGATGCAACTAAGCCAGTTTTCACAAATTGTTTCAGACTGCCGCGCAGGAAACCCACCCTAGAGGACTGGAGTTTGACAATCCCACTTTAGACTTTTACTTTTTTTAACAACTTAATAAGAAAGAAAAGCAACAAATCTGAACAGATGTCTTAGATCAGTGGTTCCCAAACTTTTTTTGCTAGGCCCCCCCTTTGTTTTACAAGAAAAATGTCTCCCCCCCCCCCCTCCCCTACGCGCACACACCCATATTTTGCTCCATTGCAGTTTATTTCACACCTCAAACATTTAGTAAACAATTAAGCAAATACAAGTAAACTGCAATAAATTACAGGTAGTAATAAAATAAACTACTCTTTTACGCTACGTCCACACCTACAAGGGTATTTTTGAAAACGCAGCTGTTTCGTCCACATGTAAACGCCGTTTCGAATCACCGAAAACAGAGATTTTTTTAAAACTCCTTTTTTGCGTTTACATGTGGACAAGGAATACAGAGTTCATCACGCAACGTCAAAGGTATGTGCCTTTTTTCACGTCACGCTGTGCAGCACGCAGTGTTGGGTAAGTTACTTTAAAAAAGTAATTAATTACTATTACTAATTACTTAATCAATATTGTATTTAAAATACTTATATAATTACTGTGTCTAAAAAGTAACTTAATTACTAAATAAGTAATTTAACTAAATACTTATTAAAATCCCCATAAACCTTGAGTGGACAAACAATAGAAATTAAACTCTTTAAGGCTAAAAATAATATTTTGCCCTTTAAGTTACAAAGAGTATTTTTAATGTATTCAGGGGGAGAAGATAGTAGAAGGAAATTTTATTTTAAGCATCAGTTAGCTAGGACAACACAAAGATTAATGAGTACAACGGTTAGGGGTATATACGACTGTAGAACTCTCTTCGTTATAATTTAAAGAATTGTATAAGTTTACATTGTTTTAAAAAGTGTTACATGCTTAAAACGATAACTCAATACGAAGAATGCGAATGAAATTGGAGTTCATTGAAAAAGGATCCTTTATAATTTTTTGTTTTATTTATTTAATTTAATTTTTCTCCTTGTTACTATGTGGAGTGGTATATTCCGATTGTAAATTTGTTGTTTGGTTTGGGTTAGGACCGGAGAGAAATGTTAATATTAGTTTGTCCCTGATTTTTGGTGCCCACTTGTAATATAAGTTGGATTGTAGATAGGGGGCAGGGTTTAATAAGAATATTTTCTTCTTCCTACTCCTTTTCACACATGGTTGTAGTGCTTTATTGATAGAAAGTGTGGTTGGTTTGTTTGATCTGTTGTACCAAGTGTGAAATAAATAAATAAATGAAATGAAATGATGTTGTTCAGGCTTAACAACTTACAGTGTGGCACTAGCTGTTTCAGTCCTGGTGTGGAACTTTTCTTAATGCATTTGGTCTAAACAAAATGCTCTTCTCAATCAAGACTGCACAGTTTGGTTGTTGTGAATCAAGCAGACGTTTGTTCACCAGTGGACATTCTGGGCTAGGAAAACCCATATAATATTGACAACACCCTCATCTGTCAATCAGTGTTATTCATTTGTGGTGACTTCAATGACTTGGTTCACATTTAAGGAATATTTAATTTGAAAATGGTCAAATTAAATAGGCATTGAACAGAAAGTGAGATTACAGCCAACCCTCAAGTGGCTGTTAGAGGAACTGCGAAATGTGGCATTTCTGTTTCAGCCCTGCAGGTCGCCAGTCGCCACTTGCTGCTTCAAACACGTTCTCACTCACAACTCGTCAAACGTGTGACGCATGGTCAGGCCCCCTCTGCTGCACATATGGACGCGCAGGGTACCCCTCTGGCGTCGGGAATTGACGTGAAGGGTCCTCCGATTGAAGAGATTTTGTCGGTATATTTAGACATTTTCCAAATCACATTGTAACGACCTATACTGAACACAATAAATTATATAATGCAGGCAACTATCTGAGAGAAAAGTACTGCAGATAAAACTAATTACAGGCTGTTATTTGTGTATCGGTTCTTGCATTGACGGAGTGAGCGATGTATGCTGGGTAATGGCACAGCTAGCGATTGGGTGAATTTATTGCACCGGTTTTATAAACTGTTCTACAATCCTTTTGATATTTGGAAATCTGTCGATCATTCTGCTACAGCTGTAAGATATCTTCTCCAACTCCTCTGAATACATGCAGTCATTTTACCGTCTGCTTTGGCTAATCACGCTCTTACGTATTAAATTAAATTAAATGCCTAATAAAAAAGCTGTTCTTTTTTATTAGGCAAAAACATTTTCGGCAAAAAAACATTATGCAAAAACATTTTCGGAAAAAAAACATTATGCAAAAACATTTTCGGTGCTGTTAAGGAATTCACAGCGACTCACTTGTTTATTTTTGAGAAAGTTTATTTTTTTATCATATCAGATGAGCGGCAGTGACGTCAACGTACTCGATCGTTGTTCTTTTTTATTAGGCAAAAACATTTTCGGCAAAAAAGCAGTATGCAAAAACATTTTCGGTGCTGTTAAGGAATTCACAGCGACTCACTTGTTTATTTTTGAGAAAGTTTATTTTTTTATCATATCAGATGAGCGGCAGTGACGTCAACGTACTCGATCGTACCACAGGTAAGTGCGAATCTGAATCTGTAGATTTTTTTAAATTATTTTTCTTATTTAAAACCAAAAAGAAAAACCCGAAACAGTGAGCTCACAAAGCTGCTTTTAGCAGTTCCATGGGTTAAGATTAGCAATTTCGTGGAACAGCGAATGACTTAACATTTAATAGCATATATGTTACCACACCACATGTGCTGTAAGTTAGCTAAATTCATTTCTGTTAGCCAATCAAGTTAAGCTTATCATATATCATCATCCAGGGTACAGTGATAGAGAAGTGTGTGCTGACGTTTGCTGTTGTTGCCACTTTGTAAAGTTTGAGGGTTCTAATAAGGGTCAGTGTTGCCAGATTGGGTTGATGCTGAAATTGAAGATAGACGTTATCTATCAATCTAGCTCTCTCTTTATGGCTCTCTCTCTCATTCTGGCTCTCTCTCTCTCTCTCTCTCTCTCTCTCTCTCTCGATTTTAAACTTAATAACAGCATTACATAATCATTAAATAGCAGACCGATCATCTATGCTGCAAATGAAATACAAATGGACACTAAACAGGGTTTATCTAAATCGTTACAATAGGGTTTAATGTATATATTTATTTATAAGGTGCTTCTGAATTCTGAATACTTTTTTTTTTCTAAACAGGTTCTTCATCAATCAGCCTATTATTGATTGATTCCTTCCTACATCTGCTTTTTGAAAAACTCCTAAAGGCACTTTTAAGAGCCACGTCAGTCTGTTTGTATCTGTTCTTACTGCTGTCCTTATTGGTCTGTCTCTCTGTTTCTGCCTCGCTCTGTTGGTCTCTGTCTTGTTTGATTATTCTGTTTGTGTGTGTGTGTGTGTGTGTGTGTGTGTGTGTGTGCGCGTGCGTGTTTGTTTGTTTGTGTGTTTGTTTGTGTGTTTGTTTGTTTGTTTGTTTGTTTGTTTGTTCTTCTTTCTGCCATGAGTGACTCCGAAATTCAAGATCCTTTAAGGATCCTAGATAATCTGACTGATCAGCAGGAACAAATTGATGAGCTCCAACACCTCGATGACATGCTTGGTGAGCTGAAGCAAGAGGTAGCTCCTGTACCTGTGAAGCCACCTGAACTAACAGTAAAATGGAAAAAAAGAGACAAAGATGGAAACCAACTCTATGCGAGGCCAAGATCAATCCGGAGTCAATTACATAAGGGTCAGTACTCTTTCATACAAGATAATTTGAAGATATAGATTGTATGGACACAAAACCATAAATTTAACGTATTAATTAATTTAAATATTTGTAAAGACAAACAGGAAAGTAATTTGTTTGTTTTGACACAAAAGGACATTAAATAAACCACAGAATTATCTCTTAAAACTGAATGATCCCCCCCTAGCAAGTATGGCATTCATTACGTTATGTTAGTCCAGTAACAAAATGTGGCTGACAGTTACCTCCTCACAAGGATTTTGGTAAAAGATATTGGTACTTGGCAGCACAGTGGCACATCAAAAAATGTCCTGATTTCAATTCCACTATCAGACCAGGGTCTTTGCGTGTAGAGTTTGCGTGTTCTTCCCTTGTTTCTCTGCTCGCAGGTTACCTGGTTTACTCCCACAGTCCTGAGATGTGGAGTTTGGCTAATTGGTGATTCTAAATTGTTTCTGTGTTATAAATGTGGATTTGATTTGTGTTTTTGATATACTGTTGATGTTTTATACAGCTGCCCACAGTCAGAAGACCAATTCTACCACTAATAACAGTCACTGTGAGGTGGCATTTGCCCCAGAGACTGTTGGTATGTACTCCACTGTGTCTTCACTAGATCAAAGCAGTATGTTCATGTGTTTGCAGCAATTGCTAGCATATTTATAGCCATCAAGCTTTACTCTCATAGCTACTCTGTCCATTACACTTTTATAATTTAATCAATTTTAATAGAAAATGTATTTGTTTTTTTTAACAGAGCGCTTTCTACAAGAACTCCAGAGCTCACTGAATGATTCTTCAGACGATCACCATGAAGCACCACCACCAAAAGCTCCTCTTTTGGCTTCCTTGAACTGGAGCACAAGAAAAACTCTTTTTTCAGAGAGTTGGAGGGCCAAAAGACCCCATCTGGTGAATACCATGGCAGCTCAAGAAAGTGTGTCGGAACATATATGCCAACAATGTGGGAGCAATCCAGCTGTGCTTCGTTGTCGTGACTGTCTACCACGCCCCCTTTTTTGTGATAAATGTGATGTCATCACGCACACCAGATATGTCCTTCACAATAGACGTGCCATGACTGCCGGATTCTTCCAGCCATTGCCTCCAACAACTTACATTGTAAATAAGACCCTTTGCCATGATGGTAAGTTCTGTGACTAAACTTATTGTGTTTACTGTTTATACATTTCCCTTACGCTCTCTCTCTCTATCTCATTTTTTAAAAAAGTTGATGCTTCCTCAGCTCTCAACTACACTGTTAGCTTTGAGCTGTTAAGTTGTTTTTTTTTTATTGTTTCAAGTAAGGCTCAGTTGGTCCTACCATATCTTAGTCACATTTCAACGTTTTACTTCATAGTTAATAAACTTATTTAAATCATATGTTACGCATACATGTTCACTTCTTTAGCACGACTTGTACCTGTGGAGAGCCCAGTCACAATCTGCGGCTGTCCACCAGAGTGTTTGAGGGTCAGACCAGGAAAGGTTGTTGCTGTGGTCACAATGAATGGTAAGAAGAACTTCATTTTGTCCTGACTGACAACCATCTGTAAATAATTCACCTAAAACTAAACCCTCACAAGCATTGTTGCAGTATATTCTGAGACAAAAAGAAGACCTAACCCAAAGATAATAAACTTTTACTCTGGAGTCATGAGTTTTTCACTTTTCTAGGACGTTACAATCTCAGCATGCCAGAGCTGAGGTGTGAGACATGTGAAGCTTCTTGGACTGCTGGAGTAGATGACCTAAATCTAAGTGATTACTGGCCCGCTACCCTTCACTTTTCTACTTTGTACGCAACAGATGTCTTCTTCACATTTGAAGAAATGAAGATGGCATCACCCGGACTCTCCTGCAAAGCATTTTTAAAAATGCTTGATCAACGAACTCTCCACTTTGGCCGTGTGAGCATTTTAGTTTATGCATCCTTTACAGTATGGTTCTTCTGTGTTATTCAGGATTTAAAAGTCACTTGTAGCGTAGTTGTTTTCTGTTTATGTCTTTCATTTTAAACCAGACGGGAAAGATCTCTGCAGATGGCTTTAAGAAAAGTTTCTTTGAGTGGGAAGCCGTGAGATATGAATTAGACAAGATTTTAAAGGAGGATCCCTTCACATGTCATGCATGTGCCCCAGACATGCTTGCAATTTCAGTGGATGGAAACCGCAAGCATTACCGTTTCAAGAATGCAGCCAGGTACAGCAAAATATGTGTAATACCAACGTTTGTTTCAGACAATGTGACTATAAGGTGCACCAATTAACTTTGGACTTACTTTGTATGACACCATAAAGTATACTGTATTGCTATTTTGTTCAGATCTGAGGAACTGGGCATCTTTGAAGACGCCTTCATAGCAAAGGATGAAGATGTGGGAAGATTTGTGGACTACATACACAGCACATCCAGACATGTAAGATTGAACGCTCTAATTACATAGACATAATTATGTTAACCTTTAACACTCTGTTGAAGAGATTGTGAAAAGACATTGTCACCAGCTATTTAATGCATTTTAGGTCTCCGGACGAGGTGTTTGTGGAGGGGAGTGGTCAGCAGCCAGAGAGACCTCCCAAAGATCCAGCAGCAAGGTGGATGAGGAGGGACTGGAGCTTGCAGTGTGTAGGCATGGAGTGCTGCTCCGTGCTCTAAATATGTACAGGGGTGAAATTTTTGCTTATCCCTTGTACCTGCAACAAAAGCTGGCCAATAGACATATCACTTTTTTTTGTATGGATGTTACCTGCAAGTATTGGCCATATCTTGAAAGAGTAACAAAAAGCTGTCCAGAGCTCCAGCACCTTCTTAGCATGAAGCCATTTCTTTCAGTCTTTCATGCTAAAGCCCACGATTTCAAATGTGAGGTATGAAATTCTGACTTTAATGACTTTATCTGAACAATTGCACATCAACATTTTGTGTAATTTGTATTTTATCTGTGTGTGTGTATGTGCATCTGTGTGTGTGTGTGTGTGTGTTTTTTTTCCAGGTGAAATGGAGTGGAGCATATCAAGATGGGGCTGGTTTGACTCTAGGGGAGGAGGTAGAGCAATGTAATGCCTTTTTGTCAAGGATTGCAGTTACCACAAAACATATGTCCAAAGCAGGTGAGAAGGCAAATCCTGCACTAGTTAGATTTTAAGTGTGTAATTATGATGAAAGTGGTAACACTACGTTTTCTGTGTTTGCAGGATGGAGTGACATGCTAACTCTTATGGCCATGCGCTGGAATCAACAAAAGCTAGACCAGTTGGCCACCTCTCTGACCCATCGATATCAGAAGGTAATGATATTGTTACTTTATTTTTAGATGATTACTCCTCTGTGTTCTTATTATTTGGAGTAAACATGTGTTTAGTGTTTTTTGTTTGTTTGTTTGTTTTTTAATATCAAATTGACAATGTAGGCCACAAAAGCTCTTCTAACCCAGCTTCAGAACCTGGAGTCCTTAAAAGTCCAATTAGCAGTGACTGACAGTCAACTGGATGAATGGGTCAGTGATGTAAAGGATTGGGCAGAAGGTGAGCAAAAACTGATTCAAAAATGTGATGCAATTGTACAATGACTTTATGTAAGTGTAGCTGTGTTATTTCTTCTAAGCAGCAACAACAAGCACAAGTGATATTGATCCCTTGGTGAGCAGAATCGAAGTGCTCGTAGCGAGCATAAAGAGACGATCCTAGCGTCTGTACAAAGACACCGATGGAAATAAAGCCCGTGCCAAGATTCGTCGCAAGATCAGAGAAGAGAAAGGAATCTTGACTTCTGCTGTGGAAAAATACAACAGAATGTTTCCCGACAAAGAAACTCTGTGCTTGGAAGAAATTCTGTCTGGTGACACAAGCTGGCCGTGGCAGCGGGCACACAGCGGTAGTTGTACATATATGTTGTCTACTTTCAGCATATCTGACATATAATGAAACCCTAAGCTTCAGGTGTTGACCTAAAATCATTTATGACTTCAGACGTTCTTTGTGAATTGATTTATAACTTTGTTATAAATGCATTTCAGACTCTGTCAGCCTTACAACAAAGAGAAGGGCATTCGATATCATCATGGCAATAAGAAGGAAAAGAAGATTCTTGTTACAGAGATGGACCATCACTGGAAATCTCTTTCAAAATATGATGATATCCTGAAAGAGCTGTCCGGCCTGTTTTCCAGTGAGATATTTAAAAGTATGTATTTAAGTAATGCATACAAAACACTGACTGTTTCTTAAGGCATTAAAGCAGACTAAATTATATGTTCTATTTTTAAGGTTCGCATTGTGGCCTAAGTGAGGAGGGTTTGAGAGGTCTACAGAGCATCATCCTCAGAAAACGACAGAATGTGAAACAAAACAAGCTGCACGCAAGACAGTGTTACATGCAAGTTTTGTCAGGAGCAAAGAACATTAACCTTGATCATACTTCCGACGATGACTTTTACAGTGACTCTGAATTTTCTGATTAAAGTCGGTAATAAATATCTGTAATATATCAGTTTGTCCTCAAAGTTATATCAACTTCCTACCTTGCAGGTTTAATGCTGGGGGCCCCAATTTTTTCAAGTTGGCCATAGACCAGTCATTGACAGTGCATTCCCAAGACTTCATCACATCAATGCATATAGTTTTTTACAAAGACAGCTGGCACATTTTTATTTAATGTCATTCGTAGAGCTAAAAACTACCCTGTTACACTGTTTTTAAACATGCATTTTGGTAATACATAATAGTACACTGTTATGTATCAGAGGGAGATTTTGTACTTTTTACATTTTTGTCATGTTAAGTTACTGTAATATATTTTTGGCTCACAGAATTTACAAGACATATTGAAATGTGATTGATAGAACTTTGTAAGCAAATTTCAAGTATGCTTGTCACAGGTGAGAGTTTTCATTCTTGAGTATTTTGATGTACATGTTAAGGATATTTTCATGGTATGTATCATTCATATCAACAGTATCAATAATGTTTGAGTGCATTACTAGTACTTGTGCTTATTTTTAAAATAATCATACTACAGTACAGTAGGCAGTTCAGCTGATTCTGTCACAACAACCCTGATCCACAAATTAACTTTTGGATATATAACTTTTTTTGTTTAGTTCCAGTTGTACAGCGATGTGCTCAACCATATTTTTTTTAAAATTTAGAGTATTAATTGATCCAGTGGTTACTAAGCCTACAGTGTCTTAGGGTGGACCAACATCATTGTCATTTTACCCCCACCAAATTTCCTTAAGTTGTCTGTATCACTGTAGTTTATTTGTTTTTATATTACCAATGACCACAATCAAATAAAGTTGAAAAATAACTGTCAGTTTGATGTTTTCATGCAGTTTCAATGGATCATTTTGTCACCACAGTTAAAATTTAGCAACATTTATATTTCCATGACAAAGACATAAAACACATTTCTGTTTAATATAGTTATGACTGTAGACTTGATATGTAAAAACTGAAAATGACTGTTAGAGTTTGTATTGTTGATTGTCATTTATGCTTAGAAATATTTAACCATAGATGCTTAGAGGTGTATAATCAATTGTGTAGTGATAGGTTGTGTGATCTTTAACAGGCTACAGAGGCTTGGTGTGCATTCCACACTAGAATGCACACCTACATCCTGGGAGCATGGGAAAGTTCGTACCTTGCTTAATTGTTTTATGGTAGGATTAACGTAGCTACGTCTGTTCTAGTCTAAGTGCTTTTGTGTATAAATGAACTGCTGGACTTCCTTACTGTGTTATCTAGGATGAACCATCTAGGGTGAGGGGGAGGCTACCCTCTTCCTGACCAAGGATGTTTGACCCTTTGATCAGCAGTCCACACACACACACACACACACACACACACACACACACACACACACACACACACACACACACACACACACACACAGGCAAGGTACTCTTTGTGTGTATGTAGACGTCATATGTTAATGAACCTATGCATATTCATGTAACCTCAATAAAAGGGCAGTGGTACGGGAGAACGGACGAGAGCAACTGGGGTCAAGTGAAGGAACGGCACTCTGTCCGGTCTCTCCCGTGCACGAGTAACATGAAGAACTTTGCCTACTTGTGTCTTGCTTTGCAGTGTAATTATATTGTCTTCAACGTTCCAGCGGATGGGTTCAAGCTACAAACCTATCAATGACTGCCAATCATGTAAGTAATTTGTGAAAAAGAACGTAGAAATCTATTTCACAAACAAAAACAATTTCTTATTATGCAACCCTTTCAATACTATAGCCCACACCAGATCAAATTTAGGTATTTGTGACACATACAGCACATACATTTATTCCACAAAAGGAATAGATGGATGGCCACTATGGAGAAAGGCAGTCCTGAAACTTCATCAGGAGGACAAATCGTTGTGTGCATCAACTTCACAGTGTCTTTTGGTCTTTTATCAAAAGATATTTGCCATTTTTTAGTTTCTTTTAAAGTTCTTGGTTAGGTTTAGGGATTAAAGACCAAATCCAGATTATAATATAAAAATATTGTGACACATCATCAGTAGTGGGCCTTGGATTCATTGGGTGTTTTGGCCCTTACCAGTAGACACCCTCATAAATGGAGGCCCTGCCAGGGTTGATCAGGCCCCGGGGTGTGTCACTGGTTGATGTGAAATTGCTATTTCTCTTCTACTTTTTCCTATTTAGTTTTCTACAATTTATTTTCTTCTATCACTTCACTGCAAAACGATAAGTACTATTTAGGTCTTTAGTGCTTAAAGAGCCTCACTTCTTAAAGAGATAGAAAAGGTGAAAGAGAAAAGAGATAACATAGGAGAGAGGAGAGCCGGAACTGGGGCATGTGATCTGGCATCCCATACCTCCGCGCCCAGATCGGGCTGTACCCTCTACATCTCCACTGCCTCCCACAAACAGGAAAAAGAGCTGAGGGTAGAAGCAAAACGTTTTTTCATTCCTGCCTTATGTTTCACTACCATGAGGTTAACTGCACAGCCCCAGGAGCCCTGAAACAGCTGTATCAGTCAACAAGGCTTCAGGTCTATCACAGTACAAATTATAGTGTTATGTTTTCTACCCTTTTGATGCCCCCTGCTTAGGTAGCTCCACCACAGTTTGATCAATTCTGGGCATGTGTGTTGCGGATAGCTGACTGCCCAAGTGATCTCAGCCCTCTTTAACCACAGCCAGTGATTGGCCCACTCAGCAGTGTTAGCTAATTTTCTTATAACCTGCAGCAGCACCTGTCCTCTGGCTCCAATCTCTTTAAGCAGTTTTGCTATTGTACTGGCCCCTAACCCTAAATAGTAGTTCAGGTCGTATCTCTCTACAGAAACAGCTTAATTCTCTTTCTCCTATGACGGCCAATATTTGTTAGTAATATTCTAAAGCCAAAAACGACATAGTCCCAATATACGGGGTTAAGTGCTGTTAGAGCTCAGAGGGTTGACTTAAACCTCTAATAATCAATGTAGTTAAAATACTCAAAAGAATGTTGTCAGTGGTAATGGGACAAAGCCACATTCAATGTTGATTTTAATTTGAAAATATGTGTACATAATCTAACATGCTTATTATTTGTGGGGACATCACACTTGAAATGATTACTGGTAGTGCAATTTGACATTTTCTGTGTTCTATGTATACATTATATGTGCAAAGCAGAAAAAATAATATTTGCATAGAGAATGAAGTTATATAACAGTGTAGGTGGATCAAGGCCAAGTCAATGTTGAGCATCTAAGAAAATTATGAAAGTTGATACTACTAGTAATGGAAACTTTCAGTCTCAACATCAAACAGTACTACAAGTTCTCATATCTCAATAGACCTTTGATTTTTTATTTTACTTTTCATTGACAGTACTCAGTACAATTTCACCAGCCTTCATACTTTAAACTAAACAGAACACCTGTTTACAATAACAACTTCATATGAGAAACAAAGGGAAACAGACTGATGGGTTTTATGGATTGAGTTGCTAGCTGTGGGTCATATTCACCGTAACAATTATAACAGCCTACACTCACTTTTTAAAGAATGTAGCAAATATAAATGCTGTACAAAAACATTCAAGTTAAGAACACAGAACTACTATTGTAGTTAACAACATAATATAAAGTCTTTTTTTACGTAACACAATGCATTTTAACAAGTATAAATATTTGTCTAACATTTCTAAACAATCAAACTGCTGAAAATGAACATATCCAGTCTGTGAACAGAGAAGATCAATGTGACATCTGGATGTATGGACCTTTGGTTCCACATATTTCTGAAAGTGTTCCTTGTAGACAGTACACAACTTCAGTTTTCAGACATTATATCTTACTTGTTTGTAACATGGAAAAACAAACATCACAACATCATAAAAAGACTTCCTCAGTGGCTGAAGGAGGTGGCACATCTGGCATGGCAAAGTGGTGTTGAAATTCACTGGCTGGCTCCCACGTGTCATCCCAGATTTTCCCACTGGAAAATATAATTATTGAAAGAAACAACACCAAAAACATTAATATCGTGTTGGGGATTACTTCGTGCTTTTTATGTTTAACACCAGAGGTGGAACATGATAAAGACATTTCCTTAAGTACTGTACCAAAATGCAAATTGTCATTTTTATGGATATTTTCAACTTCTGCTACACTATTTGTAATTTAGATGGATTACAAACAAAACACTACTGTACAGTTACACTCGACACATATGAAAGACTTAGTTATTGTTTTTCAGTTGAACAGTTCATAATATCCTTTCTGTGAAGTGAAAATAAAAATTGTTCAAATGTGATAATTAGTTTCTTTTGGATTATTATAAAGGCTGTTGTTTACTCTTTAATTTGTAGAGATTCATTGCTGTCACACAATTGTAATGTTAGAAATACAGTATGCAAAACAACTGAAAGCTTTCACAGTGTGATATTAGTACTTCTTTGGAAAGTTCAGAATCTGAATACTCCCTCCACTGCTTAGGCAATTTATCCTTTGGCACACATAAATCTGTGTAAGACATGGACAAATTCTCTCCACTTTGTCAAAATCCTGATAGCTTTTATATATTTCTTACAATTAATGTGAGTGCTCTTATGGCCCCAGCACAGTCCAGCTGGAATTATTCCCAGTACTTTTGCATCTAAGTGAGACACTACGTGTGTTTTCTGAACAGTTTCAAATATATTTCTTATTAAATTTGTTATTTTATGATTCGACAAAGATGGCAAAAAACTTTGCAATAATCCTTAATTGATTAAATAATTGAGATAGGATAAGAAAAAAAGCGAGAAGTAAGACGTGACAAAACACCTGGTTTTCCATTTTCATTTGTGCTCCAAAAAGGTAATAGATGGAAACAGAACATTCTCAGAGAATGAAATATCAAGAGCTTCTTACCAAACAGAGCAAGGCAACCAACGCACTTTTACTTCTGTGTTCCCCTAGACAGAAGGAATCAGAGAGGCAATCGTTAAATAACATGGTTAATGGATAGGTGTCTTCATAAAGCTTGTGTGTAATCCAGTGTGCACACCTGAGACACACACAGACCCATGTAAACACACTTTGATAGATGTGTAGGTATGTGTATGTAAGGCATTTCTGTTTATAAAAAAAATAATAATAGGATTTTGAAAAGCATGTATCCAATTGTGGCATTCACAAAAAATTATTTTGATCACAGGTTTAGTTAACTGCGTCTATCTGTTTTTGACTCTGGCTATGTTCTTTTCTTCGGAAAGTTTGACGTACTTGATACATCATACACTGACATAATCAATATCATCCCATTATGAATTGTTTGAATTGTGTCCATTTAAACACTTCAAACTACACATGCAGGACACTGACAATCGTGTCGCATTGGACAGTTACACCTCCACTGTCTTGGACTACATCTGTTTCTGTGTGGACAATGTAACAACTTGGAAACGATTCCGTGTGTTCCCTAATAATCCACCCTGGATGACACACGGAGTTCAACAACTTATTCGAACAAGGAACAACGCTTTCAAATCCGGGGACCAGGAGGCATACAGTGCTGCCAGGGCCAACCTGAGAAGAGGCATCAAGACTGCCAAGCAGCAGCACAGGAGGCGTATCGAGGCCAGGTTTGAGAACAACACAAACCCAAGGCAGGTCTGGGAGGGCATCAGGGCTATCACGGACTACAAAAGAAGAACACCATCACCCTCAGCCGACAGTTCTACTCTGGCTGAGGATCTAAATCTCTTTTATGCCCGTTTTGACAGGGAGAACACCGACCCTGTCCTGTCCCCTCTCCCCTCAACCGACCCTGCTCCGGTCCTGAGCACTCATGAGCTGAGGCGTGTGTTCCGGAGCATTAACATCAGGAAGGCGGCCGGGCCGGATGGAGTGCTGGGCCGGGTGCTAAAAGACTGTGCTGCGGACCTGGCGGACGTCTTCACCTCTATATATAACACCTTGTTGTCCTGTTCACTGGTACCATCCTGTTTCAAAGCAGCAACCATCGTTCCCATCCCAAAACAGTCAAATGTCACATGTCTGAACGATTTCAGACCTGTGGCACTCACCCCCATTCCCGCCAAATGCCTGGAGAGACTGGTCATTAAACACATCAGAGCTGCTTTTCCACCATCCCTGGACTCACACCAGTTTGCATACAGGGAGAACCGGTCAACCGAGGATGCGATCGCCACAGTGCTGCACACATTACTGAAGCACTTGGAACACAGGAACACCTATGCACGGCTCCTCTTTGTAGACTACAGCTCGGCTTTTAATACCATCCGGCCATACAAACTCCGTCCCAAACTCCACCAACTGGGACTTAACTCTTCTCTGTGCAACTGGATTGTGGACTTCCTCACTAACCGTAGACAGAGTGTCAGAGTGGGTAAGAACACCTCTTCCACCCTTGTGGTCAACACCGGTGCCCCTCAGGGGTGTGTTCTGAGCCCTCTGCTATACACTCTCTTCACCCATGACTGTATTTCCTCCTGCGCGTCCAATCTCATTGTTAAGTTTGCAGATGACACTACAGTGCTCGGACTTATATCCAACAATGATGAGACAAACTATAGGACAGAGGTGCAACAACTAGAGTCATGGTGCCACGACAATAACTTGGTCTTAAACACCAAAAAGACCAAGGAGATCATTGTAGATTTCCGGAAGAGGGGTCATAACAACCATCTGCCTCTCTTCATTGGCAGTGAGGCGGTGGAGAGGGTGAGCAGTTTTAAATTCTTGGGGGTAACTGTGACCGAGGACCTGTCCTGGGGCAACCATATCACCTCAGTTGTACGGAAGGCCCAACAGCGTCTCTACTACCTGAGGAGACTGCGGAGCGCACACATTCCCAGATCTCTGATGTTGAACTTCTACAACTGTGCCATCAGCAGCGTTCTGACGTATGGATTTCTAGTGTGGTTCCCCAGCTGCACCAAGGCCGATCAGCAAGCACTCCAGCGGGTGGTGAAAGAAGCTGGCAGAATTATTGGAACAAGTCTGCCAGAGATCAGTAATATCTTCCCCACTCGCTGTCTGAGGAGGGTGCACAGTATCCTGCGGGACCAACATCACCCTGCGCGCCACCTTTTCCATCTGCTGCCCTCAGGGAGAAGGTACAGGTCTATACAGGCCAGAACATCCAGACTGGCCAACAGCCTGTATCCACAGGCTGTGAGGCTCCTGAACTCTCTGCCCCCCTCTCACGGACAATAACCATATCCAACTTCTTAATAGCAATGAACTGGTCTGCATTGGTGCATCATATCTTTATTCTCTTCCCCCTCCTGCCCCCCCCCCCCCTCTTTCTTAAATAGATAACTATCATATCTGATATCATATCTCACAGTACAATAATATTGAATGGGTTGCATTGTTGTATTTTGTCATGTTTCTCAGGTCTTTGTCTGAATTTCTACGAACATTATTGCTAAGGATTGTCTTATTGCATTGGAGTCACACTGGGTTAAATATGTACACTTGGGTTTTAAGGGGTATTTATTATTTTCTTCTTTTTTTTGGGTTGTATGGAAGCCCCAAACGCAATTTCATTGTTCTTGACAATGACAATAAATAAATAAATACTAAATACTAAATACTAAATAGATTATCTACTATTTATAGTGAGACAGGGCTGGTCAGCATATATCAGGATCTATAAATTGTGCTTTCTATGATCCTGATTCAACAAGAACAACTGAGGATATAGGCTTACACAGAAAAAAATATGATCCTTCCTCATATACAGTCATTTGTATGTTAGCCATGTAGGTTTTTGTAGCAAGATGTAGCAGTATTCAATGTCTGTGATTAATTTTGCAGAATTGTTTAAGAACAAACACATGAAATACAATACAATCTTTTAATGTAATTCCATTAATCATTTCCCTTCACTAATCTCAAAAGTACATTTGAATTTACCCATGTAGCACAGTTCATGGCTGTAGTGCATGGATGAAAACAACTTGAGATAGGCTTACTGTAAAAAGTCTACTGAAAAGCAAATTAAAACATTTTAAGTATTACCTCATTTATCCTGCTCTCAGTGACTTCTTCAAACTGGAACACCTTCTGCCTACTACATCTTCGACAGCCTAAGAAATGAAAAATTACATTTAAAAAAAACATAAGACTCTGTATACACAAGAAATCAAATATGAGTTTTCACTCAACAAGTGAAAATCTGTAATATCCTCCTGATTGCCATACTCCATTTGTCCTCTGGGGTCAAAAAGTGAACCCACCTCAGTTGAGTTTTTTTTTTAAAGTACATACCATAAATTGTGAATCAATTCTGTGTAAAAACTTAGTTTCACTTAGGACCAACAAATTAACAAAAAAATTCACCCTTCATTTTGCAATTGAGTGCCACCAGACCTTGTTTATATAAATGCATACACTATTTGTTGAGAGAAACTAAAATGTTCTCTAAAAGTGCGTTTTAGTTTTCTCAATCCAATCAAGTTGAATTACAAAGTCCTCTTAACTAAAGTAAGGGATTGACCATATTTAATTATAGTCTTTTTTATAGTGTACACCAAAATGCAGCTAAATAACTAGTGAATAATACTTTGCAATGGTTTGTTAGTTCTCTAGGACAACATATGTATCATTTTTGGGTAAGAAACTTAAAAATCTCAAGACATAACATGCAAAGCAATACTTACTCTTTCTCTTCTTATTTTCATGTTGGCCACCCTCACTTAAGGACTGGGAGATCGCGTGGCTAGCAGGTGGATGAAGAGACTGCAGAGATGGCTGGTCTGCGGGTTTAAAAGGTGGTGGAGAGGTGGGAGAGGTTGTTTGTGAGGTGCTTCTGTCTCTCTTCTTTTTTTGGAAAGACTGGGAGCATGGAACAGAAGAAGGAGATAAAGGAACAAGATTGAGAACAAAAACAGTCTCTGTCTGCTCGTCTGACAGGCTCTTTGGGTGCTCCTCGAGGAGCCTAGAAGATTGATGTTCCTGGGTGGTCATCTCAGGCTGCTCCTTGGCGAGGCTCTCTGCTTGCTTGTTGATCAGGGTCTCTGCCTGTTCTTCACTGGGGATCTCTGCGTGTTCTTTGATGTGGGTCTGTTTGTCGGCACAATGCTCCTTGGTGGCATTCTTGGACTGCACAAGCTGCTGTTCTGTGGGGGTATTGGGGTGCACTGGTGTGGAGGTTCCTATAAAACATATTTACTTTCATAAAAATATTTTTCAAAAAAGGCCTTATATTTAGCAGGAACTACACTTTGGCTACGTTCACACTGCAGGCGAAAGCGCAGCAAATCCGATTTTTTTGACCCTCTGCGACCCATATCCGATCATGGTCTGACAGTGTGAACGGCACAAATCCGATATTTTCAAATCCAATTTGGGTCACGTTCGTATGTGTTACTGAATCCGATACATAGCTGATATTTTAGAAAGCGACTGCTGTTTGAATGGTCCTTTCACATTAAATCAATCTTCCACGTCACTGACACAAGACAGACGCCAATTATCAGCGCCAGAGAAGCACCACAGAAGACATCATGAACGCTTCCTGGCCATCCAGCTAAACTGTTGGGAAGACAACGTTGGAGAAACGTGAACATTTTATTTGCAGATTCTGACAGAAGTCTGAAACTACCCTTTGAAGCACCGCTCCTCTCTAAAACAGCAATAAGGATCATTATTAGGCCATATGTAAATAACAAAATAACTTAAAGCAAAATTGGGAAACATAAAGTCTCAAACAAGTCTTTATAATAAGGGCCATCAGTCAAAAAATACTGTTTGGTCTGGGTCTAAACAGAGCGCAATGTGTGTGACGTCTTCTTTTGCGCATGCGGCCGCTTTGGGCGTTCACACTAGAGCGCGTTTGCTGTCACATTTTATTTGTAGTGTGAACGAGCAGACAAAAAAATCTGAATTGAGCATTAAGACCTGCAGTGTGAACGAAGCCTTTGATAACATATCCTTCAATGGTTATTTAATGACCTTAAAATATACTTACACAATTTGCTTAAAGATTAATGAAGTATTCTGATTGTGAAAGCAAGTTGAGACGACTTGTTGTGAAAAGTTGCTATATAAATTAGCATTAATTAACTGGACTGAAAGTATACAACAGACTTCACTCTTACCCTTAGACAGTATAAATTCATAAGCCCTCTGCATCTTCTCCAGGAAATTTCTTGTAGTAGAAGTGGGGTCCAAATGGGTAATAACATCTGCTACCCACTTATGTGAATTCTTGTCTTTTTTGCCAATGAATAAAATGGGCTTGTAGCCTATAGACTCAAGTTTCTGCACCTGAAATTAATAAAAAAAATAGTTGGCACAAATTAGTCAAACACAGCCTGTTGTTAAATGGTAAACGAAATGACTCTTATATAGCGTTTTCTCGTGGAGCACTAAAAGTGCTTTATACAACATGCAATATTAACCCATATTCACACCAGCTTCTTAGAAGTTTCCATTTAAGCATTCACACACAGCGATCGTGGCTCAAGAGTTGGCAGTTCGTTTTGTAATCGGAAGGTTGCCGGTTCGAGCCCCGGCTTGGACAGTCTCGGTCGTTGTGTCCTTGGGCAAGACACTTCACCCGTTGCCTACTGGTGGTGGTCAGAGGGCCCGGTGGCGCCAGTGTCTGGCAGCCTCGCCTCTGTCAGTGCGCCCCAGGGTGGCTGTGGCTACAATGTAGCTGCCATCACCAGTGTGTGAATGAGTGGATGACTGAATGTAGTGTAAAGTGCTTTGGGTTCCTTAGGGACTAAGTAAAGCGCTATACAAATACAGGCCATTTACACATTCATACTGATATGAATACATACAGCCACCACTGATGTATTACAGTAAAGTAATTGTTTGTCTTTAGCAAAATGTAGATAAAATATTGTTGCATGTTCTCAAAAGCACATATGATGAGCTGTGTTAATGTGCCAGCAACATCTTATAACAACTTAATGATAATATATGAAACAAAAATTTTTTTACTTACTGCAATACGGGCAGAATCAATTATCCGGCAAACATTTCTGTTTTTCAAGACAACTTCTGCCCACTGGCTATCCAATGATTCTACTTTTTCTTTTAGCTTCTTTTTGCTGGACAGACTTCCGAAGCAGACATAGCAGGTTCTTCTGCTTGCCTGATTGGGAGTCTGGCAAAATGTACAGGGCCTGAATTTGGGGCGTGTCATGTTGAAACAAAGAATAATTACAGACAGAAAAGGCAGCAGACAGACAAAAGGCAAATTATAGGTTAACCAGCACACTGACAACAAGAAAAAAGCTGAAGAGTTAAAGAGACAGAAATGCGGATAGAAACAGAGAGACAGACCAATAAGGACAGCAGTAAGAACAGATACAAACAGACTGACGTGGCTCTTAAAAGTGCCTTTAGGAGTTTTTCAAAAAGCAGATGTAGGAAGGAATCAATCAATAATAGGCTGATTGATGAAGAACCTGTTTAGAAAAAAAAAAGTATTCAGAATTCAGAAGCACCTTATAAATAAATATATACATTAAACCCTATTGTAACGATTTAGATAAACCCTGTTTAGTGTCCATTTGTATTTCATTTGCAGCATAGATGATCGGTCTGCTATTTAATGATTATGTAATGCTGTTATTAAGTTTAAAATCGAGAGAGAGAGAGAGAGAGAGAGAGACAGAATGAGAGAGAGAGCCATAAAGAGAGAGCTAGATTGATAGATAACGTCTATCTTCAATTTCAGCATCAACCCAATCTGGCAACACTGACCCTTATTAGAACCCTCAAACTTTACAAAGTGGCAACAACAGCAAACGTCAGCACACACTTCTCTATCACTGTACCCTGGATGATGATATATGATAAGCTTAACTTGATTGGCTAACAGAAATGAATTTAGCTAACTTACAGCACATGTGGTGTGGTAACATATATGCTATTAAATGTTAAGTCATTCGCTGTTCCACGAAATTGCTAATCTTAACCCATGGAACTGCTAAAAGCAGCTTTGTGAGCTCACTGTTTCGGGTTTTTCTTTTTGGTTTTAAATAAGAAAAATAATTTAAAAAAATCTACAGATTCAGATTCGCACTTACCTGTGGTACGATCGAGTACGTTGACGTCACTGCCGCTCATCTGATATGATAAAAAAATAAACTTTCTCAAAAATAAACAAGTGAGTCGCTGTGAATTCCTTAACAGCACCGAAAATGTTTTTGCATACTGCTTTTTTGCCGAAAATGTTTTTGCCTAATAAAAAAGAACAACGATCGAGTACGTTGACGTCACTGCCGCTCATCTGATATGATAAAAAAATAAACTTTCTCAAAAATAAACAAGTGAGTCGCTGTGAATTCCTTAACAGCACCGAAAATGTTTTTGCATAATGTTTTTTTGCCGAAAATGTTTTTGCATAATGTTTTTTTGCCGAAAATGTTTTTGCCTAATAAAAAAGAACAGCTTTTTTATTAGGCATTTAATTTAATTTAATACGTAAGAGCGTGATTAGCCAAAGCAGACGGTAAAATGACTGCATGTATTCAAAGGAGTTGGAGAAGATATCTTACAGCTGTAGCAGAATGATCGACAGATTTCCAAATATCAAAAGGATTGTAGAACAGTTTATAAAACCGGTGCAATAAATTCACCCAATCGCTAGCTGTGCCATTACCCAGCATACATCGCTCACTCCGTCAATGCAAGAACCGATACACAAATAACAGCCTGTAATTAGTTTTATCTGAAGTACTTTTCTCTCAGATAGTTGCCTGCATTATATAATTTATTGTGTTCAGTATAGGTCGTTACAATGTGATTTGGAAAATGTCTAAATATACCGACAAAATCTCTTCAATCGGAGGACCCTTCACGTCAATTCCCGACGCCAGAGGGGTACCCTGCGCGTCCATATGTGCAGCAGAGGGGACCTGACCATGCGTCACACGTTTGACGAGTTGGGAGTGAGAACGTGTTGGCTGCTTAGAGACTTGCATGACAGCAGATCAATTGATTCCGACTTTTATAATGTTTTTTTCTTTTGTGTGCTTCATTGTGTGATTGCGTTCTCAAAGACAAGTATTTGTGTTAGGGTGCGCACTCCTGCTGGCATGGCCTCCACTGACCACACTGTCAGTTTGTTGTTTTCACCAGACAGACCAACAAGAAAACATTCTTATTTCTTCAGAAAGGAGGTGGTAAAATCTCTCTGTCTGTGTGTGTGTGTGTGTGTGTGTGTGTGTGTGTGTGTGTGTGTCAGCAGTGGGTAATCGGCTCAGTACAGAGCTCAGAGACCTGTCCTAGGGGATTGTGGGTATTTTCATGTGTCAATTCACATCAGGTTCAACATGAGAGAGTTCAGCAACAACTACACACACTGACACATTTGCACACACACAAATCTTTTTTCTCAATACCTGACACACACGCCCATATGGCCTTTTTTTTTTACGTTTGTATGTGTGTGTGTGTGTGTGTGTGTGTGTGTGTGTGTGTGTGTGTATTTCTCTCTCCAGGTGTATTAATCATCCAGGAATAGACTCAGCAGTCTGTCAAAAACCTGTGAAAGCCAACACACACACACACACACACACACTGACTCTTGACTGTTCAAGCGTGTGCTGCTGAGCTGTCAGTCATGCAGAGGTCCAGTTAACACAACGGCCACCCACACAGTCCACATAAGTGATTCATGACAGTTACATAAACATGACTAAAGGATAGTCCACATTAGTTTCTACTACACGTTGTTTTTTTGAAACTGTGTGTTGAAGGTTTACTCTAGGTTTACTCTAACCTGACCAGATGAAAGAAACCTTAATTTTTGTACCCAGACAACACAGGCGTCATTTTCACAGTGAAGTTTGAAAGCTGAATAGTAACTTTATTTAATAAGTCACAGGGGAGACTTGACTGGTTAGTGCAGCCTGTTTCACTGTGGGCCAGCAAATGTTAACCAATGATGTGGTAAAGAAATAATCATAAATATGCTTCTTGTGAGCCTGATGACAGCACTTTGACTTCTGTTTTTCTATGGCTACTGATTTCTTCCCTTGTGGCCAGTACACAGCTATCAGCCACAGTTTAAAATCACTGGCAGGTGAAATCAATAACATTGATTGACTCATTCCAGTGATACCTGTCAGGGGGTTGGGAAACATTAGCAAGGAAGTGAGAAGTCACTTCTTATGTTTATGTGCTGAGGAAGAAAAAAAGCTGAACCTAAAGATCTGAGCAATATCAGCCAAATCGCGATGGTTACACATTTGGGTCAGAGTAGGTTTGTGGAGAGTTCTCAGTATGTCAATGATCCAAACAAATAAAAAATAATTTAAAGAAGGTGCCCTGATCTGAAGGATCATGTTTGCTTTTCCATCGTGTGGCTAGCTGAGTGCTTCATTTACAGAACATCAGGATAAAATACAGAAAGAAGGTTCCTGACATTTCTTTGGATGTTACTTTAACTCATAGCAAATACCTAAACTTTGCTGAAGTCACTATAAAAGCGCTTAATGGCAGCTATATTGTGTTTTTGCATAAATTGCAAATACACATTAACTTATCTACATTTTGCTTATGTGACAATCAAGATGACAATGTAGGATCGAGTGAATACGGGTTGAGTCAGACGACCTTATTCAGGCCTAGGGACTGATCAACGACAAACTACTGAGTCATGAGGGAGAAATGAGTTGCTGAAGGTTGCTGGCAATCACAGGAAAATTGATAGCTATGGCTCCAGTCACAGAGGCCTGCTGATCAGTCACTGACCCCCAGTTTGCCAGCAGATTTCTGTTTTTGGTGTTTAAATAGAAGTTATAGACCACACCAAACTGTGAAAAGTGTGATGCTTCTCGAAATGGAGAAGATTCACCTTAAAATTAAAAATGGCACATCTCGAAACATCCTGGCTGCAGCAATGAGGCACAACTCTGAAAGGATGACCGCTGAGCACGTTAACATATCTGGAGACAAACATGGAAAAAAACACAACCACTTGGAAGATTTTGGTGCCACATCACCATCACCACCACCCATAAACCTTAAGGAGTCATTGCCAACCAGAATATGCTTTTTTCCAAGCAACCAGTGATTGCATTGAATGGGCGAGACAACTCTTTAGCCATGTGTGACTGACATCATGTGAGAAACTTCAATTACTTGATAATTACTGAAAAAATGATTCCAACCCAAATAAATGACTTGCTGTCTTCAGAATACGTTCAGAGGCCTTGAATCGACAAGCCAGAGATGCTTTGACAATACAAGTGAGAGGTACCTACATAATATTAGGCAGGTAGTTTTTCTACTGTGGATGATCTGTGTGATCAGTGAGCTCACTGTACATGTGACCTCCATGTTAACATGCAGTAAGGAGCCTGTTATGATTTATATGGCTTTTATAATCAGATTCACCACATTAAAATGGAGCAGAGAGCATGCTCACTGTTGGGAGGAGATATCATTTCTATTGGGGTTTCATCACGCCTTCACCTCACATATGCAGGTATGCAGCCCAGAAAGGGGGGGTGGGCGGGTGGGGGGATTTTGTGCTGCAGCCAGGATGTTGATTGGACTGCCATCAATAAGTGATGTTTGAACCTCCAAGCTGACATTTTCATATCATGCTTCTGCTGCTCAGTCTAAAGGGAAAAAAAGACACCTGACGAAGCGCTGAAAAATACCCTCCTACATCGAAGAGCATCATAATGCATACTTACATTTACATTCTCATTCACATCAAATATAGTTTCAGTTTTCTACATAAATTAAAATGACACCATGGCATATTTAATTAAGGTTTTAAATTGCACTTAAAGTACATACACATATGTACAGAAATTTTTATTTTTTTAAACACATTTCAGCAGTCTGCAGAGGACACCAGAAATGTTCACAAGTTTTATTTTACTAAGGAATACTGACTACATGACAGAACATATGATATTATCTGGAGATGATGACATTTTGTAAGTATTAAATCACAGGGTAAAGACAGATGGTTCATGCAATACTGAAGGAATGTTCAGTTAGGGTAAGGTCCAGGCAGGCAAACAACACCAGAAAAAAAGGCAGAGACCCGGATCTGACTCTAAAAAGGTAATGAGGCTGGTGGGAAGAAAAGAAAAGGTTGGAGTGCTAAAGCAAACGCATGAATAGAGTGCTTTGACCTACAAAGAATCGGTTTATTCTTGTTCATGTGCTAGCCCTGTTCAGAAGCGACCTTCCAATCATCTCAGAGCAAACCAGTACATTTCAGTAACAGCTGCAGACTCCAACTCTAAGAGGAAAAAGCGCCAACCACCGTGACTGGATGTAACACAAAGCTTCTTAAAAATAGGACGCCATTCAGTGACTGACAGCGAGTAGTTGGCCTTCAAAACAATGAGATTGAGGCTCCCTGATACCAGGTCTGAGAGGCAACCTGTCTCCAAACGATTGCGGTCTGACTGCAGTCACTCTCAGACAGACGGGTGTATGTTCTGTGTTCTGTGTATGTAGACTGAAACAGAAGTTCATAAGAGTTAATCTATTATAATATTATCAGACTGGCAGCTTGACCTCATTCCTACTCAAACTGATAGACTGAATCTGTCTTATTGGGCTTTCATCACCAGAGTTGTGTTGAAGACGGCGGCTGAACGGAAGTGGTCATTAAGCTGTTTTTTTTCTTTGAAGGAGCTGTTTAAAAAGCATAAAGGTCACGACTTCCTTGAAAACATTCACAATGGTGTTGGTCATACAGTCATTTTAAGTAGATTCACCTCAGGTTTTCTGTTTTGAAATATGAATGAATTTTTACTTCTGCATGACCTGAATCCGTGTTTTTTTTTTGTTTTTTTTTTACATATGAAGCATGCAATTTAGAATGCCCCTGGAGGCCACTTATTAAACCACCTTAAGTAACCACCTGCCTCTGATCCTCCTATATTGATTGGAGGGATCGATTTGTTTAGATAATTATTAATCAGCCATCTGTCTGTGCAGATCTAAATAAAAGCAACTGAATTCTCTGAAGGTCTGCTAAATGAACATCAGTTTAAGCTGAGTCCATTTGCTCACAGAAAAACTCAATAATCCTTTAAAATATCACAGGCCCGCTTCAAATCCCCACAGCAATATTACAACCACAGGGGCCTGGGAACACATTAAAACTGAGTGAAATCCCACAGCACCACTACAACCATCTGAGCCCACAAACATATTAAAGAAAAGAGCTCCAGTGAAATCATAGCGGAACAACTCCAGAGTATACTCCCAGAGGGGCAGCAGAGAGCTTCATTCATATCTGATGGTGGATACAGTGGATTTAAATACTGTTTAAATACTGTGTAACAGTCACGAAAAATGTATGTGTTTAAGTGAAACGTTTAGACACTTTTAGCAGTCTGCGGTAGGTCCTAGTTTACTTTGTGGGTTTAATCATGATTTTATTTTAGGTTTAATTTAGTTTCTTTTTTTAAAACTGGTTTATTCTCACTGATTAAAATTGTGTTTCTGTGACTAAACTTCTGCTGATTTAATCCGTTTTGTACCTCTGTATTTAAATCCTGATATTTGCTGTTGTTGCTCCTGCCCCACACATGTGACCAATAAGCCGAGTGAATGTGGATGTCCTGTGGTTTGTCTTGAAGCATTTTGGCTCACTTGGAGATTTCTCTGCATAAAAATAAACAAGCAAAGAGAAAAAAAAACCCCTCAGTTTACAAACTCATCATCTGATTCAGGTCAGAGTCAATGAACTTAGAGGTGTGAAAACTTCCGTAGATAGCAGAGTAGACACAGAAAAACAATAACTGTCTCCAAGAAAAAAAAGGTTTCAGTATGCTTTGACATCTTGACTTTTTCATAAGAATCACAATCAGTCAGCAGGATGGCTGCTACCAAGGTCACACTGATTGGTCGGCTTCCTGCGGTGTCAGCTGTGTGTGGCTCATCAGCGATCGAGCAGAGGGTGTTGCATCACTGTGTGGCCCGCTGCAGTGTGTTCATCACTGCCCCCAGCGGGGCAGAATCAGGCTGAGATTGTGATAACATACAGAAAAAAAGAATCACTCAATCTGTGCAAGTCAGAGCCGGATCAAAGGGAAGCTGTGGTTTGTGCTGACTGAACCCAACAATGCACCTCCTGTGGGGAGGAAGAGAAGAAGAATGGGAGGTTGGAGGGAACTGACCTGCCGGCAGCCGTGACAGAGGATCTATTATACGGCTGCACAGAGCGCGGTTGCCATTTGAGCTACACTGCACAGTAATTTAAATTAAATAGCTTCTAAAACTTTGCAGGAACAGGGAAACAGACTGAGTGTAATTGGTCACAATGAAGACTGCAAACTCATTAATTAAGCAAATGCGTGACTATTAGTGTTATACATCACATTGTTGCAGATGCTGCTCGGATTCAGTGTCTGGGTGCTGACTGTATACATATAAGAATCGCTTTTTCACATTCTCCCTGTAAGTAATGAGGCGGGCACAGAAATGCTTGACACACTATTATTAACTAAAGTTCAAACTCAGCTTTTATTTCATTTCTCCGGCAGACAAAGTGAATAATATTTCCATCAGCCTCAGCTTTTGCTTGATACGTCTCGCAGAGCTGCCAGCATGTCTGCAGGCTCACCCGCCCTCTACCCTCCACCTACCCACTCTGACTCTCTATGCATATTTACATGGAGTGCCCGCCACATTAAGTGCCATTGAAACCAACTCATGTTAAGTGGGAGTGGGTTGATGCAGGTTTAGTAGCCACAATCCTCACAAGTGCTTTGCTTCCATTTCCAAATATGAGTTCTGCGTGGTTTTAGGGCTGCACAAGAAATCAATAAAAAAAGCTGATGCTGGAAATGTCGGAATAATGTTTAGTGAAGTAAATACATTTTGCCAGAGAATGGACCATCTCAAAGGGAGAACCACCACCACCAACCAGTGTTTTGTGGCAGTCAAATTGCAAATCAATAGAGGGAAGTGTATAAATGCTGGAAATAGCATTTTAAACTTCCCTCTAAATGCAGGAAGTATGCAGAGGAACCAAGCTAAAAAAGAAATCTGAGGAAAGACAGTAAGAAACTATATCAAGAAGTAAGCCCCGGTCACAAAGCAATAGTAATGTTCCCAGTTAAGTTGTTTAGCAGTTGCTAGAAGCTGCAAAGATTTGGGATTAACAAAGAGTTCTCCAGACCAGCCACTCCCAACGTCAAGAGCAGAGGCGGCGCCAGACATTTTATACACCCGGCTCTTAGCCCTAAAGGTTAGTATGCATGTGGGATTGGGGGTGAATGAGAGATTTATTAGGCTGTGCTTTCAGTTTTTTCAAAAAAGAATAGCGTCATATAGGAAAAAATATATATCACATATGCAGGATATCTTAAACTCTTTTTTTTAGTTAAGCAGCAAGGCAGAACAAAATCAGGGCTGTATCAAGACACAGGGACTAAACCCAAATTCAACCAGACCCAGAACTGATCGGGAATTAAAACAGGACTTCTTTAGGACTTAACCAAGACAGAATCAAAACACTCAAAATCATCATGGACCTGCACTACAATTATTTTTTAATTCTACCAAAGTCCACTATTTAGATTCAGAAAAGTTTATATAATTATTTAGCCTTGTTGTGCAAACAAGCCTGCATAACTTAATAAATATAGAATTTGAAAAATAGCAAACTTAAAAAGAAACACTAGGTACGAGATACATGTTCTGATGAGTTTTGGCAAAAAACCATTTGACTAACATGTGTGTCTCACCTGCTCTTGTTCCCTCTCTGTTCCTCTCTCTCTCTCTCTGTTCCTCTCTCTCCCTCTTTGTGCCGACAATCAAGCTAAACACCAACATCATCAAATATACAGTTGAAACCAGATATTTACAAACTCTTCAGATAAAAACACTTTTTTAACTGTAACATCAAATCAGACTAAATGTTTATTTTTTTTAGATTGATAAATATAAAAAACATATTTGTTAACTTTAAGTGTAAAGAGAGAAACTATCTGTATTTCTTAATTACAAATGGCACCAAATTGTATTCATACTGAGCCACACTTGGAGCTCCACAATTCTTTTCCTGGTGTTTTGGTTGACATCTCTTGATTTTCCCATTTCAAAGAAACAGGCTCTGTGTTTTGCCTTAAATGCATCCACAGCTGTGCCACCAATTTACTCACATGGACTCTACTAACCTATCAGAAGCTTCTTCAGCTCAGAATGGAATTGTCTGGAGTTTTCTTATTAATTAACAATAAACTTAGTGTACATGTACTCCTAAATTTGATGAAAGTGATAAAAAATAGACAGCTCTCTCTCTATATTCTGACATTTAACTAATTCAAAGGATATTTAAATATTTATTTATCCAAAACAAGTTTACTCTAAATTGATGTTGTACAGTTAAAAAAAAATGTTTTTACGTTTTTCCCTAAAGTGTATGTAAATGTCTGGTTTAAACTGTGAATATACTGCTGTGTATTGAAATTCCTCTTGTTTTGCATAGAAATATACTGAACAACATACAAAGCATAATATATAAAATAACATCTACCTGAGTTTTTTCTTTGAAAGAAGCTCCTTATGTCCATTCTTGCATATCAGTACATAACTGAAACCGATTTAGAGCGTTTTATTTAGCTGTGGAAGGTAACAACTGAAAATACGAAATAAACACACATGTAAGCTAGGACTGAAAAAACAGCATTGTTGTTGTTCGGCTTTTCATTTCGCCATTTGTTGATTCACTCGAAGAGCAAGTAACGTAATATGGGTCAAGTGATCAATTTGATATCAATCTTTTGTGATTCACAGTCATATTTACATTATTTGTACAGTACGGATGATTTGCTTTGGTACCTGCTCAAACTTCAGTTCTCCTCCGTCTGCTTGTCTTCACTTCTCCAACAGCAAACTCGCAGGCAGCAGCTCCCCCCGCCCACTCGCTTAGTCGCTTAGTGCCTGAGCTCGGATCATACCAATATTAGGGGGGATTTATGCACAGTCGTAAATTCCCACAGTGTGCGCTATGTGCTTTGAATATTGTGTGTAGTTTTTGTTTTATACAGTTGTCAGCCAGGCATCTAACGATGAAACAAATGACACTTCAAAAGACCCCGGGCTTCTGCAAAAACAACCCGGGTTTAAGCCCAGTAAGCCACCCCGCTCCGCCACTGGTCAAGAGTCCTGCGGCCGACTTACAGTTTTTCTCAGTCGCTTTGGTGCGTTTCTCAGATCAGAATTGAAATTCTCATAACTATTAGTTCAACCCCCACAACACTCAGTCATTTGTGCACATCATAGTAGCAATTTCTCCTCTCTCTGAACAAACTGCAAATGATTTTGGACATGAATCAGTTGCTTCCATACATTTCCCTGCTGCTTTCTGACATTTCCATTTGCTTATGTCATGTCAGTCAAAAGTAATCATACCTATGGATGCTGAATAGTCATTCCCAATAAAACTAATGGTCATACATCCATTGCTTGAGTCATCACACACAAAATTGTTGAACTAGTTATCACATGCCAAATATTGGCCATCTGTCAAGCAAATCCTATACCTTTCTGTATCATTGTTCCTGGAAATGTCTCCGAAATTGAACAATTGATCTCAGGTGAATTACAGCTGTCACTCATGAGGAGGCGTGTGAAAGTTTAGTTGTAACCAATGACAAACAACTTGTTCACTGTCAATTATGGATGAATCCTGTGAATCCCCAATTGGCAAGCATATATAAACTGCGCAGGAGCTAGTGTGTACCATTTCTACACTTCTGTGACACATAATGGAAGGTCAGCACCGTGGAAGAGGGGTGAGGATGCGGGGAGGAAGGGGAAGGGGAAGAGGGAGAAGAGGCAGATATAGGCGGATTCCTAATGAAATAAGGGCTACAATTGTGGACCATGTTGTCAATCACGGCCTCACCATGGAGGAGGCTGGTCGAAGGGTGCAACCCAATATTGGAAGAACTACTGTCAGTTCAATCATTCAAACATTCCGTAGGGAAAACAGGTATGCAAACAGTAATACACTGTACTGTACTGTGCCATCTCAGACACATCACATGTTACTGTACTGTATTTGCAATTTCACAAAAAGTTCACTCTGCACCACATAGGATTGTAAGACAACCTCGCGGAGGCGGAAGAGGGCCCCTTTTTACCCCACAGCAAGAAGAAGCCATTTGTGCAATGGTCATTGCAAACAATGCAATAAAGCTGAGAGAAATACAAAGCGCTGTCATAGAGAATTACACGGTATTTGGCAATATTGAATCTGTTTCAATTTCAACAATTGACAGAGTACTCAAGAAAAATGAAATCCACATGAAGCAATTGTATAAAGTGCCATTTGAACGAAACAGTGACAGGGTGAAGGAGATCCGTCACCAGTATGTGCAGGTAAAGCTGGTCTTCTATGTTCTGCACTGCAAACTGTTGTACAGTACTTCGTAGTTTCATGCAGTACACTTGCAATTCCACAGCACATACTCTACAATGTGTTTTACCAAATGCATGCATTACTGTTTGTTGCTGTACACAGGCATATTGTGACATTGCATTTCTGTCTCTCTCTAAAGCGTGTACTGGAGCTGGAAGCCAGGGAAACACTGCACACATTCATATATGTTGATGAGGCAGGTTTCAATCTGGCCAAAGGCAGAAGGCGTGGAAGAAATCGCATTGGACAGAGGGCAACCACTGAAGTCCCCGGTCAGCGCGGAGGGAATATTACCATGTGTGCAGCCATCTCAGACAACGGCGTCCTCACCCATATCCCCCTTCTTGGTCCATACAATACCCAACATCTCCTGACATTTTTAGACACTCTTTACAGGGACCTAGTCCCTGAGAATGAGAGAGGTGGAGGCCAACTCAGCAAGTATGTTGTTGTCTGGGATAATGTCCGTTTTCACCACTCCCATCAGGTCAGAGAGTGGTTTGCAGCACATGACAGAATTCTGGTTGAATATCTCCCTCCATATTCCCCATTCCTTAATCCAATAGAGGAGTTTTTCTCTGCCTGGAGGTGGAAAGTTTATGACCGGCATCCACATGAGCAAATGGCCCTGCTAGCAGCCATGGATGGAGCATGTGACGACATCACAGCAGGGTCCTGCAGAGGATGGATTCGCCACTCCAGGAGATACTTTCCTCGCTGCATTGCGAGGGATAACATCTGTTGTGATGTAGATGAAAATATGTGGCCAGACAGACAGGAACGTCTGGATGTGCCAGAATGATTTACTGTACTGTTACATGTGCTGTTTATTGTTCACATTAGTGCACAGCTCTACCAAATGGGTGATTTTATGTTTACATGTATTCTACAGTGAACAAGTGACTGTAGCATATTTTTCTTTTGCACAATTCTGTAGGATTACAAACACTTCTACACAATGGAAATGTGAAACGTACGTATTCAGTGTCTCAGTTACTCCCAAGACTCCCATAACATCTACAGTGACTTTACTGCACATTTCAGATGGCTGTACAGGTAGGCCATAGTGCTGTCGTCAGCATTTTCAGGTGTCACCAATTGTTTTTGCAATGGGAAACACTGAAATTATAAACTGTCATAGTGGAAACATGACAATGCCCTTTGGCTATCTTGTTCATAAAGATGGTGTCAAGACTTTTCATTTTGATGGCACTGACAGTTTCATTGACATGGATACTTGCTTTTGAGGTATGGATAATCAATTCTGTGCATGTGACGTGCTTTTGCAGGCTATCCACTAGGTTTTGCAGTTTGCACTAATTGTTTTGAAATGCACTAACTGCTGTGCAAATGTTAATGGTGTTCTGAGGAACGCACCAAAGCGACTGAGAAAAACTGTAAATTTCATCTTAAATCTTCACTTCAATCAAAATACAAGAGAGAGTTTATTTCTTAAAATATTATTCAAAAAACCATAAACAAGCTAGGCTGTTGGCTATAAATTGCTGATGCTACCCAGTCAAGTGTTTGGTGCCAATGTGTAACTCACCCACCACAGGGATACAAACGTCAGTTCAAGAGCAGTAAATGTAGAGTTATGAGTAATATCACAAAGTATCCACCTCCTATTTTCAGTTTTAATGAACTTTTTATTTAAATGAATACACGTGTATAGATTTCTCACTATATATATATATTTCAAATGAAATGTCTGTTACAGTTTTTCTCCATTGGTTTGGCTCATTTCTTGAAACAGAAATTACATTCTCAAAATAACATGGACAAACCTCCAAACCTCTTGGCAAATGTTCACAACAGAATGGCATTTCTCATTCATTTTATCAAGTGGCAAATGCCTAAGTACATGTCTCAATTGTCTCAGTGCATCTTTGCAAATGATTAAGTACAAGTAGCCTACAGTTATACAGTTAGCCCACATTTAGCACATTTTCCAAATGAATAGATCTTGTAGATCTAAACTGATTAGTTGATTCTCAGTCTAATGATCATTCTCTCCAAAACATGTCAGCATGATTTCATTGTATAAGTACTCGCATGCACAACTGTCTGTTCAATTGTCAAAATTGGTCAAGAACATAATACCATGAATACCATATATGAATTTCTTTGAATATTTGATAAATTGATGACAGTCAATGACAGTCAGGTGAAACTAGACTAACGAAGTGGGAGTGTGACACACAGGTGTGTTCCATGATTGTGTGCTGCCAAACACAGATATATAGAGCTTGACCAGAGCCAGTCCGATCTCTGAACATGGATTCATGCTTGAGTGTATGGAAGGGCCGAAGACGTGGCCGCAATATTATTGGCCACCTGGCCACAGTGGATGTCCCAGGTCAGCGAGGGGGCAATATAACTATGTGTGCTGCCATTTCTGAGAATGGTGTGGCCACTCACATCCCCGGTCTTGGCCCATACAACACACACAAGCTCCTCATCTTCTTGGATCGCCTTTATACCGATTTTATCCCTGAAAATGAGAGAGGTCTCATAGGGCCTCACCTACCCATTCATGTAATTGTGTGGGACAATGTCAATTTCCACCATAGCCCACTCATTAGGGGCTGGTTTGCAACGCATCCAAGGATGGTCATGGTCATTCCTACCACCTTACTCTCCTTTCCTCAATCCGATAGAGGAGTTTTTCTCTGCTTGGAGGTGGAGAGTGTATGAGAATCATGCTCAGGATCAGCCGTCCCTGCTCCATGCTATGGACGCAGCGTGTGACGACATTATAGGAGATCAATGCAGGGGACCAGACGGACAACAGCGTGTAAATAATCAGGAGGGTGAAGACAGTGGACAAGAGCGGGAGAATGAGTACAGCGACCACTGAATAAGTCCTTGTTTTTTGATTTTGTGTTCATACAATTTACTAGTGTAATGTACATTTTCTTTTTACATATGTATAAAATTTTCTTTGTGTGTGAATAACAAATGGTTATAATTTCCTTGGTAGTGTGAGTGCAATCTGTGATGTCAAACCTTGGAGGCTACTCTTTTCTGTTGTATATTGTTGGTCCTCTGCCATAGTGACAAAACATCTAAACATTTTGTATGGCAGTACTCACATAATGCCAAAGGGACGATGCATTTTGGGGGCACTGACTATTCAGATTAGAAAGAAATGTAGTTTTGACACATGACTGAACTGTTTTAGGGGAGATATGAGCTTTTGCAGGTGGACCATGTTGTTGTGATCAACCATCCAGGTTTATTTTGACAAAAGCACCAAGAATGATGAGAATGTCCGATCTGTGTCGAGAAATGAGCCAAAGCTATTGAGAAGGATCTTTGCCATTTTGGAGACACTGACTGTTTAAATGAGAAAGGGATTTAGATTGAAGCCCGAGTGGACAGTTTTGGAAGAGATATGAGCTTTTGCAGGTGAGCTATAGTGTTGTGCTAAACTGTAAGAGTGTTTTGCCAAATGATCTTAGAGTTTTGAGAATGTAATTTCTGTTTCAAGAAATGAGCCAAACCAATAGAGAAAAACTGTAATACTGAGGCCCAGCTGCAGTACCTTCATAGCCCACCAGAGGAATCGCTTCTCTAGATGCAGGAGCAACACTCCATTAGTGACACTTTTATTTTGAAGGCCTAATCTAAATCGATTTGGAGAACCAAACCCTATGGATAGGGATCTAGAAATTACAGGTAGGTAACTTGGATGAGAAACTACTGACTGGTTCCTGTTGGCATCTCTGATCAGCAGATAATTCTTGTAAAACAAGCATGACAAGCATCTCTGTGAAGGTTTCTACAGGCTCCAGAACAGAACAGTTACTGAAGGACTCAACAGACACAACTTTGCTTTCAATGTGAAGAAACCTGTCCAAATTCTTGACTAATTCAGCTGTAAGTCAGTAAATACTGTAAAATATGAAACACATGTAAGGTTTTAAATAAACGTCTGACACGCTTCACGTGTCAATAAAATATTTTTATGTTTCAGGGGAAGAATAAAGGTTCTTATTATATATGGAGCTTGCTTTCATGTTTTTGTTCTGCTCGTTCAGAGAACAAAGGAATATTAAAGCTAAAAACTGACTACTGTAACATACATATCACTGCAAACATAATAAATGCCCTCTCTCAGCTCCCTGCAGCCAGTGAGAAAAGGAGCAAATGAGGGAAAATCAGAGACGGATGTAACAGAATTAACCACTTTTTTGTTACCGACCAAAACACTAAAGCATATCAGTAATTTATGTTTTGTTACATTAAATATATTAGTGATGAGATAGAGCATGAATCATATCTTACAGCACAGATGTTTCTGTCATGTTCAGTTCACATGTGAAATCGAAGCAAAACCTCACTGAACCTAGGCTAAATGTACAAAGAAAACTCATAAAGAACACAAGGACACATCTGCATGAGTGAGAGACGGTTATCTGTTTGTGTGTGACTTCTTCACTAGTTGCTCTGCTCTTTTCTGATTGGGTGGGTAAGATGGCTCATTTGGATGGACTAAACCCAAACCCAAAGGTTCGAAGCAGGGACATTTTAAAGACAGCAGGATTGCAGGTTTAGCATTCTGTCAAACAGTGTCAAGTTAAATGGATTACCCGTTGCAGAAGTGCAAATATAAAGTGCCGAAGGACCATTTAGTGTTACATTGATGAGATTAGTTCTTGTGATTAATTCCCAAGTACCTGCTTTTAGTCCCCGAGGCAGCATTACCACACTCAGTAATCGGCTGAGATGAGGGGGGATTATTATAATAACTAATATAATAACAAGACAAACGTGTTGGTGGACCATCATTATACAGGCAGGACTTTTGTTTGTTCTGATATATATATATATATATCCATGAAGCCAGATAACACACACCAATTAGTTAAACTGCAAGAATGTCTTAAAGACATAAAGACCTGGATGGCCGCTAACTTTCTGCTTCTTAATTCAGATAAAACTGAGGTTATTGTACTCGGCCCTGAAAATCTTAGAAATATGGTATCTAACCAGGTTCTTACCCTGGATGGCATTACCTTGGCCTCCAGTAACGCTGTGAGGAACCTTGGAGTCATTTTTGACCAGGACATGTCCTTCAATGCACATATTAAACAAATATGTAAGACTGCGTTCTTCCATTTGCGCAACATCTCTAAAGTTAGAAATATCCTGTCTCAGAGTGACGCTGAAAAACTAGTTCATGCATTTATTACTTCCAGGCTGGACTACTGTAATTCATTATTATCAGGATGTCCAAAAAGCTCACTGAAAAGCCTTCAGTTAATCCAAAATGCTGCAGCAAGAGTCCTGACAGGGACTAGAAAGACAGAGCATATTTCTCCTGTTTTGGCTTCCCTTCATTGGCTTCCTGTTAAATCCAGAATTGAATTTAAAATCCTGCTCCTCAAGGTCTTAAATAATCAGGCCCCATCTTATCTTAATGACCTTGTAGTACCATATCACCCTATTAGAGCACTTCGCTCTCGCTCTGCAGGCCTACTTGTTGTTCCTAGAGTATTTAAAAGTAGAATGGGAGGGAGAGCCTTCAGTTTTCAGGCCCCTCTTCTGTGGAACCAGCTTCCAGTTTGGATTCAGGAGACAGACACTATCTCTACTTTCAAGATTAGGCTTAAAACTTTCCTTTTTGCTAAAGCATATAGTTAGGGCTGGACCAGATGACCCTGAATCTTCCCTTAGTTATGCTGCAATAGGTGTAGGCTGCCGGGGATTCCCATGCTGCATTGAGTTTTTCCTTTCCAGTCACCTTTCTCACTCAGTATGTGTTAATAGACCTCTCTGCATTGAATCATGCATGTTATTAATGTCTGTCTCTCTTCCACAGCATGTCTTTTATCCTGTCTTCCTTCTCTCACCCCAACCGGTCGCAGCAGATGGCCGCCCCTCCCTGAGCCTGGTTCTGCCGGAGGTTTCTTGCTGTTAAAAGGTAAGTAAGTAAGTAAGTAAGTAAGTAAGTAAAAAAAAATTATTTATATAGCGCTTTTCACAGATAAAAATCACAACGTGCTTTACAACACAGGAAATGGGAATATAAAAACAATATAACAGTAAATAAAACAATGTAAAACAATAAAACTATAAAAACAGCATAAGAAGAAATTAATCAAATGCAACGGGGGTTTTTCCTTCCCACTGTTGCCAAAGTGCTTGCTCATAGGGGGTCATATGATTGTTGGGTTTTTCTCTGTACCTATGAAGCGCCTCGAGGCAATTTTTGTTGTGATTTGGCGCTATATAAATAAAATTGAATTGAATAGAAATGAATTGACATTTTCATTAGAGTTTACACTGTGTTAGCAACATTAGCATGTTAGCAGAAAGAACTTTGAAACAAACAAGTTTGTCTTTGAGAACCATTGATCTCTGATGGTATTTATTCTCTCCATCCTTATTTTTGAACAGCTTTTCTTCAATAGTGAAAGCTCAATTTTTCTGCCTCTGAGAGCAGTTAAGAGAGTTTGTCCTAAATATAGTTCTTAATTAAAAATGTATCACACAAAAGAAGAATAGTATTCCAAAAGTATTCATGCCATATGTTGATCATACATATGTTATATCACAAATCGGCCCTAAGCCTTTGGATCACATGATATTACCATGGTTGCAGTGTGATGACAGAGAAGGTTTTGGATCCACACAAATCATTGTGTTACTATTATTCACTCATTCACGGCAGAGCCAGGAAGCAGTGGTTTCATGACACTGGGTCCCTGGTTTCAGGTCATGAGGACACACAGATCACTGAGGATGCATCAGATCGGTGTCCAGCATAAAATATTCAGGAGTCTCTTCTGTGGTAGTTTCTGGAAGCCTTAAGAACATCACAATTGCATTTACTGTGAAAAATGTACTTCCACATTAGGACACCTTTATCTTGACCCTTGAAGTTTTTGTTTTTCCTCAGGTGAATTTTTGTAAGCTGCTCTATGCCTCTGCTGGTCGACCTTGGCTTTTCTTTCTCTGCTTCTTCTTCTTCTTCATCCTTTCCTACAGCGATTATCTGTGCATCAGTCTAATTACAGTTCATTCATCTTTTCTGCCAGGAGTCAAGGGCAATGCACACATGCACACCAGCACTAGAATTACTCCGCCCATTTCTCCTTGTTACAGGAAAATAATTTCAGGAAATACTCCTTTAATTATGATTCATATCTGGGTCATTCATAACCTTGGCCAGCCTCAGAGAGCGTGCGTAACATTAGCATTAGAGCTGCCTTCTGTGAAAGTTATGCGGATGAGGCCTTTATGCGACATGCTGCTCTTTTCTAACTTAATTTTGTTCATTTCACTCATGTTTTTAAATGAAATTGCACTTCATATAAAATCTACTGGGGGTCTTTCAAGTGTCTGCAAGGCCAAATCATGTACCGTAATTCCCGGACTACAGAGCGCACCTGATTAAAAGCTGCATGGTCTAATCTTAGAAAGAAAATCAATTTTGTACTTGTACAGGCCGCACTGGATTTTAAGCCGTATGCGTTTCACTCGTAATATGAGATATTTACACAGAAATACTACACGTGAGGGTTTTTAACATTTAATTTAATCCGTAAGGTAACATAAACATGGTAACATACAAATATACATACTGCAAATGCTTTTTTTCCTCGAACAGCGCCTGTAACACGGCTACCTTTAAGTATACGTACGTATCAGTAACACACAAATTACGTTGCTTATGTTTTTTTACAGAACAGTGCACAAACAACATTACAACGTCTCTTAACAACCAGTAAAAATATATACCGTATATATACTACTTTTCAATTTTATTGGTCTACTGTTACTGTTACACTGTTGAAATGATGGGCCAACTCATCTCCCGTGCAACATATTTATTTTTACAGAAAACTGTAAAAACAGAAAAATAAGACCATCAGTTCTCTTTGGCGCGCAGGCCGTACGCTGCCTCTTCACCACTGGCACTACTTCTTCTAGTGTAGCTGACATTACTTTATACAAGTAACTTATACAGTTTCACATTCACATGCACCACCTTTGTAAACTGGTTAAATCACACAAATACATTTTACTATACACATGAACAACATAGTGAACTCTCATTACAGTTTTATCTTGTTTTTACTACTGTTTTAATCTATTTATGAACCTGTCTTCTTAACTGTATTTAACCCTTTACAGCCGATCGGAGCGGGCACGCTCTGTTTTGCGTAACTATTTTTAAATCCCGGTAGCTCTGCAACCAAGTAAGCTAGCGCAATAATTTTTTTTGCATATGAAACTGGAGGAGTTGTACTTACATCTTATGCCATCAGCTTGTCCTAGGTCACAGTTTCCTTCCACATATAGCTTTGCAAAAACTGCATAAAAATCACTTGCAGCAACAAAAACATGATATTCCAGAAACATGCTTCGCCGATCCATCAGCTGTTTGTAACACTTCCTACGTCCATCAGCGCGAACTATCACATGACCGCCATTACCTGCCCGAAACCGGAAGTGACGTCATTTTGCGGAAATGTAGTTTTTTTACGATCGGGGCCTTATGAGCTTGTGTTTTACTTGTTATGTGTTTTAAAAAGTTATGTTTGACTTTATGACTTTCTGTGTCGTTTCTGGGATGCTTAAGACTCATATTGCACTGCTGGAAATAGTTTATTTTGATGCATATGCTGTTATTTTGCAAATTTGCACTATAATATTTATTTTCGTTTTTCCTGCAGTATATAAAAATTGGTGTATTTCAAAAATAAAACTATGAAGACACTCAAAATAAATTTCCTGTGGTGGGAAACTAGTTTGTGTAACTTTTTTGTATTTACAGTTTTGAGGGATAAGCCTCTTAAATTTCTCTAACTAGAAATATATGTTAAAAAAACAAAAACGATTTTCAATTTTTTTGTAGTTTATTGCACTTTTTTGCAATTTATGTAATTACTATGTACCTAATGCAGACATATTATTAAAGTTTGGGCTATAATGGTTGTATTGATGTATAGCAACTTGAAATGCTCCCAAAAATGGCTCCACAGCATGTAAAAATATAATACAAGCTCTGGCGAACTTGGTTCTATGGTAGGTCTTAAAGGGTTAATAAACTAGATCTCTTTCAAATAAATGTTTTTCTTAACATATTTCTATAGCATTCACTCTTCATGAACTAAACATAAAGCAATTCACATTTCCTCTTATTGTGCAAAATATATATCTTGTGGCTTTAACCCAAAAATACACCTGCACCGAGCTCACAGAGTTTCGGTACAGTCTAACAACTGGACCAACTTGGAAATGAGCTCTTTAGCTTAACATTCGCCACACACAAGACATTTATCATTAATCGCCACTGCTGTCTGTCACTTTTATAACATCTGTTTATATTATCAACCACCCAGCTTACCTGTAAAAACAGAAAAATAAGACCATCAGTTCTCTTTGGCGCGCAGGCCGTACGCTGCCTCTTCACCACTGGCACTACTTCTTCTAGTGTAGCGTCAGCTACCGAGGACCGAGCGCCCGTACAGGACCGAGCGCCCTCTGCTGGTGGAACTTATACAACAGTAAAACTTACATTGCAGTGGCCTTACTAAAAGAAAATGTCCTTGAGTATAAAATAAAATGGGGGGCTACTATTTTCATGTCTCTGTCTTTAACATAGTGCCACATTACCAGGCAAAATGTTTTTGGCCGCATGAAAAAAAAATGCATTAGCCGCACGTCAGTATAAGCCACAGTGTTCACAGCGTGGGAAAAAAGTAGCGGCTTATGACCCGAAAACTACGGTAGTTAGATGTGAGAATGTGACAGAAGCTGTGTCAGACTGGATTTGAACCTGCGACCCTACAGCCATGTGGACAAATACAATCTAACAGTCTGGCCAACAATGCCATTTTGAAGCCAACCAAGTGCTTCTAAAATCACCCGAGAGATGTGTGTCGGCGCGCTCTGCTGCCCCTCGTATCGCCTGCTAAGCCATCCATCAAATTACCGTGGCAACCCAGCATCCATCACCCCATCCATCATTGCAAGCAGACATACAAGAATGAGAGAGCAAAGACAGAGAGAGATCTGACAGAGGGGACAGGAGATAACAAGAGATCAGATGATGTGAGAAGGGAAAGTGAAAGATGGTGGAAAAGGAGAAGATAATTAGAGGGAAGGAATGAATAAAGAACAAGTACTAAAAGGGAAGAAGAGAGAAAAAGAGGTTAAAAATATGAGAGGAATCAGAGTAAAAAAGAAGAGAGAAGATGGGGAGCTAGTTGGAGAGAATCGGCCGTGAAAGATATGAAATGAAATGGTGTCACAAAGGGAAGCAGAAAATAATTCAGTTTTTCTGAAGCCAAGGTGAACTTGTAAATTGTGTCGTAATTCCCGAGACTATCAGATGCGCGCACACACACACACACACACACACACACACACACACACACACACACACAGCTGCTGACGCATGGGATGAACGCAAATCCGAAGGTAGCAAGTTGGAGAGAAAAATGATAACAAAAAATTGCTGTTTTTTTTTCTCTCCGTCTGGTTTAAAACTCGATTTTATTCATTTATTTTGCAGAGTTGGTTCACTTTAGAACGGGGACAAAAGGGCAGGAAAAAAAGGAAAAAATAGGATAAAATAAAATAAAAATAGGAGACTAAAGGAAGATGGTGAGAATAAAAGGCAGAAGGAACAAAAAGAGAAAAAGAGGAGAGGAACGAAGGTGCTGTGATTATTGAGGAAAGCCTTTAATTGGATGGCCGATGGTCAGTGTGGCTGACAATCTACACAGGAACAGGCAAAGAAGGAAAGGCAGTCCAAAAATGACTTAAAGAAAAGAGCAACACTGGTAAAGAAAAAGCTCAGTGGAAATAAGAATTCACAAGAATGCAAACCTGTAATAATCAGCAGGAAGCAGGAAAGTACCCTTACAGGTCACTTTATTAGGTACGTCATGCTAATGGACTACTTGCACTAACACTTCCGCGTTCTATGTAGTCCTGCTCCAGTGCTTCCGGTGCGGTTAAACCATGGCGACGTTCTACACTCGATGCCTACAAGAGCTCCCAAAATTGAACATCACCGATGTTCATCGGATTTGCAGAGTGACGACTACCCCCGCCAGCAAATTAGATAAAGGATTTAAGTTATATGCTGCATCATATATACACAACTACGAAGGTAAGAAAACGTAAATTAACCGACAAAGAAACGCTAGCTAACGTCAAATGCAAACACTACGTTACTCCGCTATGTCCTTCATTTGATGTCAGTTCTCTACATTACATGTTTTCTTAAACGGTGTTTTATGTCGTCCTAAACTATAGTTGAGGTTTTCTTAACTAATGTCACTTTTGTTGTTAGACACTGTTATATTAGCGTTAGGTAGTTGGCTAACTATGGAGGTAGTTAACTACCTAATGCTACTCTTGCTAAGTGTAAAATATATATGTTTAAGACATGCTGAAATGAGTAATACAGAAATAATGCTAATGGTACTTGTATCTTTATTCAGTGTCCAATAAAGACAGGTTGTCAGGGGAGGTCGGTGTGAGAGCCCTGTGCTACAGGTCGATGAGGAAGAGTGAGGCACCACACAGACTAAGTGTAGGCAGGAAGCTGTGTAAAGTTGTTAATCCCCGTTCTGTGGGGTTCAGTTCATTTAAGCATTAGTTAAGTTCATTCCTAAAGGCCCATCAACTTGAATGTTTTCCTTGTCTCCCTGCTTTATCACTCCTAATTTGACTAGTCAGATAGTTAAATCAACGTGTGTTTGGGTGATCAGAAACATTTGACAACAAGTTAATACTGCAAATATACACAATCTAAGTTATTACAGTTATCAAGCATGGTTAAGTTGTTTTAATAGGGAGAGAAGGAAACACTAAGCATTCAGGAGGGTGCGTAACCATAACACTGAACTATGTTCCTGTTCGGCTCTTCCATGAAGATGTTACATTTTTAATTTTCGTTCTTTCTTCTTAGATTAAGCTTCTGGATTCATCGCCGGTGATACTGACACATAGCCAGTGCTCCTGTGTGGCAGGCGCTGTTATGTGCAATCACACAGTGGCATTGCTCTTCCAAACAGCACACTACTCACAACTCAGAGTGCCGGTTGTCCCCCCTGTGCATAGCTGCACGGAATCTGAACAGCAATGGCACAAGCCACAGACAGTGGTAATTTAAATGAGGTTAAAGTTTTTGAATTAGTCCATGTTTACATATGAACAGCAACACCATCCATAGTAAATGTGTCTTCTGTTAGGGTGTGAAGCCAGGACCCATCAACTCCATGATCTTCACTAAGCCGGTACCAAATAGGATGGCCCAGACTGGAGTACGGTAATTACATTTGTAAAATTTGGTTTCACGTGTTACAAATGTATGTTGCTATTTTTTTCATACATACATGTGTCAGAATAGGTATTAATTTACATACAACATTACACTTTCTGAAGACGGCTAACTCAGTCATGTACATATACATCCCAGTCTCTAACTTATGCACCACTGTTTTACACCTTTTAGTTTTTAGTTTAGTTGTTGTTCAGTATAACAACCTTCTTCCTTACATTATTGTCATTGATGTTTTCTTTAGGAGTGGCTTCTACAGAGGCATGGTGGGTCCGTTACCAGATCCCTGCTTGTTCAGAATAACGGAGGCATATGCAAAATTTAATATTGAGGACAGGCCACTTGTGACCACAATGAACATGAGACCTGACAAGCCCCTTGTGGAAAGTGCCTTTGGGCTGGTGCAGGAGGGCAGTGTTCTGTCATATCAGCAGCCGGTTTTGACAACCCGGTACATCACACTACACCGCGATGCACCACCAACACCGCACTTGCCTCTGGAGGGGTATGACATCTTGCCATCAGATTGTGTGTTTGTGTGCTCAGAAGAAGAGCTTCTGCATCTGAAAAGCTTGTCTGTAACTCTGGAAATGGCTCACAAAATAGAGGAAGCTACACGTGAGCAAAGCTCTTCGTCTGAGTGGCATCAGCTCCGCAGGCCCAGAGTGACTGCCTCTAGGTTTCGGGAGGTGTGTCACGTCAGAGGCCAGAGCTCGGCCGAGTCACTAGCAGAGCGTATATTGAAGGGAACAAGGCAGACAGCAGACATGAGGAGAGGAACTGAGATGGAGCCTGCAATAGCAGCAGAGTATAGTAGGCTAATGAATGTTAACTACTCACCCTGTGGTCTGGTCATTCACCCCATTGCCCCCTGGCTTGCTGCATCTCCTGATGGTGTTGTTTTTGACCCCAATGAATACCCCCAGTTTGGCTTCGTCGAATTCAAATGTCCCAATGTACAAAACTTTATTGACTGCAAATATGTGCAGATGGAATGTGGTACCCCTAAACTAAAAAAGAGCCACGCATATTACTGGCAAGTGCAAGGACAACTGCTCATCAGTGGGATGCAGTGGTGTGACTTTGTTGTGTGGGCACAAGAGGACTACCTAGTGCAAAGAATATACATGGATATAGATGTGCACAATGCAATCAGAGAAAAGGCAGACTATTTCTTTTTTTACATATATATGCCAAGATACCTGTGTTTGAAAAAATGAACAGTGAAAACAGCAAAAAGAAAAACAGATCCTTCAGGCTGGCTGGAACAAAATAACTGATGTTTTATTTTCAATATATTTCATGAATTCTTTTGTTGTTACATGTTACTTTTATGTGACATCAATAAACGGTTATTTAAGCAATGGCATCAATTTAATTTTTAAAAACACACATTAAAACATTGAATTTGTGCAGAACTTATTTACATGGTAAGTATTTAAAACTCCATGCCTAGCATACTGATATACATTTAGACAATAACACAACTGAACTGTAGAAAATGACAAATGGTATTTTTGATGTTACAAAAGTTCAATGTCACTTATGATTTTAAAACGATTTAGTGATTTACTTTATAATTTTGATAAATAGTTTTGTTGAATCTGAATAGTAATAATAGTAGTATAATTAAACAGTATTATTAACATTAAACATTTGCAATGAATTTGAATTATCAATAACTGAAACTCAACTATCGGCACTCAAGTACCAGTTCTGTAATCAAGTATTGTCAGCTGAGAAGGAAGAAATTCAACTGTAGTGGCCTCAGCTGCAGGTCATTTTCCATAAGTTACTTGTACTGGCACTGGTGTCTTGGGAAAAATCCATCTTGTCTCACTTAACCCATTTTTTAACTAATGCTGTGTTCTGGTAATTTGACAGCATACATGCCACTGCAAACAGTTGGTTGATATTATAAACATGTGACATGGTAATGATGCTATCAAAAAGTTTGTTCTGTTTGATCCTCCTAATGACTCGCTCCACATGTACCCTGAGTCTGGCTATGGCCTGCGTCTCCTTAACCTGGTATGCTGGCATCTGCTTCTGCTTAGATAGAAAAGGTGGGCAGTACACTTTGCATTTACAACAATCAGTGATTAGGAAGCCCTTATCTACCATCACTGCCATGTCTTCAGTCAACTTCTCAGCAATGCCTGATTGTTTGAATAGTTCCTTGTCACTAACCGAACCAGCATACAGATTAGAGATGAATGTCACTGGACCATGTGGAGCTATGCCAACCAGGGCTTTCATCGTACAGTGGGATTTGTACGAAGAGTACATTTCACTTTGGAGAAGTGGTGAGGATGGTGTCTGACACCTCAGCTCTGTACAGTCAAGGATCATCTGGGTGTCTGAGAAATCTTTGAATTCCTCAGGGAGGTAAGCTTGCACTTCTTCACGTGTAAGCCAGATGCACTGAGACCCCAGTGCAGTGGCAAGAAAATTTGTCCATGTTGCAATAATGCGGCTCACTGTGGACTGGTGTATGTTAAATCGGTGTGCCAGGTCCCTCTCCTTCAAACCAACTGACAGAAAAACCAGGAAAAGAAAAAACTCATCAATTGGCTGTAGCAGCTGCCTCTGGAAGGTGAAAACAAAAGGGAAAATGTTACTCCTTAAGCTATGAACTAGTAAAATTATTCTTTTCTTGGCTAAATGTTTTGTAATGGTTAGGCATACCATACTGTACCATGGGGTAAACAATGAGGTGCTGTAGTGCACAGGTGTATGTATGTAAAGGATACTGAGTCTAGCATACATACACCTGTGTATGTATGCTACTGTACATAAAGTAATGTTATTGTACATAAATACAATAACATTACACCTCTAGTTCTAACTACCAACAAACCCATAAACCTACTGTTGATGTGCGTGCAGGTGTCAACACTTCTTCGTTCCGATTGGCAGCTGACTTGGCTCTTGAAACCCGGATCATTTTATAGATGCAAGGCTCAATCAAAACCCAGAATGCCATCAAATGATCATAGCTTGGAAATCTATTCACGAGAGAGACATACATCATGTCAATCATTAATTAACATTACACACTGACATAAAAATAATGTGAACTGTGACAAATATGCTAATGGAATGCTGTATAAAATAGTCTGATTAAGAGTATTTGGTGTTGTATTTTACCTGTAGCATTAGGATATTGTTTAAATACTAAAGCATCTACATAAAACATACAATCAGCAGAGAAAAAGTAAATTTCTATTTTGTTTTCATTAAGACTGGAAAAACTTTCGAAATTTAACTGATGGTGACCTTGGTATATTTTAAACAGTTAGCTTGAATAGAACTTAGATGTACCTGGTATAGAATCGGATGTCAGTGTCGGAGCCAGCAAAACGCTGTAACCCAAATTCTCGCTGGACACGTAACTCCTGTATTTCCTTCCTCAGAGTCTCCACGTCTTTGGACAGGTCTTCTGCAGCTGATGCAGATATGTCCAATGCAGATGGCTCAGGGACTGAGCAGTAGTCATGATCTCTTGTAAGACTGTGCTCTTCTTGATCGTCAGGAGGAACTAGTTCAGGGCGTCGCTCCGTTCTCTCCCAAACACTACGCCGCGGTGGTTCAACTTTATAGCCATTCCACTCAAAAAGTGTTGGTACAGCACCTTTAATAAGCCGCCTTCGACCATCGAGGGTTGTTGGCTCTATGAGTTGATCACTGGCAAAGTGTCTGCAGCAGACCCTGGTGTGAGAGGTAATCGTGAAATGATCCCGGCGTATATTTACCAGCCATTGTCTTCTCAAGTCGGAATGGGTCGGAAAGGCATGAAAACTTAGTATGCCGTTAAATTTGGCTGAAGCTGAACAAAGTGGGACACAGCAATGCTCGGAGTATTTCTTCTCCTGTTTTTGAAAATGTTCTGTTTTAAATACTTTCAAATTCAAATTCAAATTCAAATTTTTATTTGTCACGTACACAGTCATACACAGTACGATATGTAGTGAAATGCTTGGACAACTGCTCGTGACCTAAAGAAAACAAAAAAGGAAAAGGCTATGAATAAGATAGGAAATAAATATGAAAAATTAAAAAGGGTAAATTTAACTAGGAAGGAATAAAATATAAATTAAGGTTAAAAATGAAATAACTGTACAACACAAATTAGAATGAAGGGTAAATTTAACTGGGAAGAATAAGATAAAATATATAAATTAAAGTTGAAAATAAAATAACTGTACAACAAAATACACAATATAGAACTATATAAGAATGTATGAAGAAATCTAAATATAAATAAATATATACACAATAACAGCAGCTGTACAAGTATTAACCGGAAATGAAGAATATAGTGACCAGTGTTGTGCAAAACCAAAGTCCAGAAAGTCCAGTGTGTGTGTAAGAACTGTATGTGTGGGTCAGTACTGTGTGGTGGTGTGATTGAGAGACCGTATCGCCTGCGGGAAGAAGCTCCTCCTCAGTCCCTCTGTGTTGGTCTTCAGGGAGCGGAATCGCTTTCCTGACCTCAGCAGAGAGAACAGTCTATTGTTGGGATGGCTGAGGTCCTTCACGATCTTCCTGGCCTTGGTCCAGCACCGCCTGCTGTAGATTGAGTGCAGGTCAGGGAGCTCGGAGCGGATGGTGCGCTCAGCTGACCGCACAACCCTCTCTAGAGCTCGTCTGTCCTGCATGGTGCTGTTCCCGAACCAGGTTAAGATGTTTCCCGCCAGGATGCTCTCTATGGTGCACGAGTAAAAGTTCCTGAGCACCTTGGAGGGCAGTTGGAAGTCTCTCAAGCGTCTGAGGTGGTAGAGACGCTGTCGGGCCTTTTTCACCACAGTGTTGATGTGACAGGACCATGACAGGTCCTGCGTGATGTGAACTCCGAGGTATTTGAAGCTGTCCACTCTCTCCACTGGGCACTCGTTGATGACGGGGGTCTGGTAGTTCCTCTCCTGCTTAGTGCTGAAGTCCACTATCAGCTCCTTTGTCTTACTGACGTTTAGAAGGAGGTTGTTCCTCTGGCACCAGTTCTCCAGATTCCTAATCTCCTTCAGGTAGGCCGTCTCGTTGTTATCAGAGATCAGGCCCACCACGACGGTGTCGTCAGCAAACTTGATGATGGTGGTGGAGCTGGTAGTGGCCACACAGTCATATGTGTACAAAGAGTACAGCAGGGGGCTCAGAACACACCCCTGGGGGGCTCCAGTGCTGAGAGTGGTGGAGGCTGAGACATGTCCGCCCATCCTTACTGCCTGTGGTCTGCCAGTTAGGAAGTTGGAGATCCACTGACACATAGATGAGCTGAGTCCCAGATGCTCCAGCTTGGTGGTGAGTGTGGAGGGAATTATGGTGTTAAATGCAGAGCTGTAGTCTATGAAGAGCATTTTAACATAATTCCCCCTTCTAGTGTCCAAGTGAGTGAGTGATGTGTGGAGGAGATGAGAGATGGCATCGTCTGTGGAACGATTTGGACGGTAAGCGAACTGTAGTGGTTCCAGTGTGTCTGGTAGTGAAGAAATGATGAAGTCTCTGACCAGGCGTTCAAAGCACTTCATCACTACTGAGGTGAGGGCTACAGGGCGATAGTCATTGAGAGAAGCAGGGTGGGGTTTCTTCGGGACAGGAACAATGATGGACTCTTTGAAGCATGTGGGGATCACCGACTGAGATAAAGAGATGTTGAATATCTCAGTGAACACAGGAGCTAGCTGGTATGCGCAGTCTCTGAGGATACGACCTGGGATGCCGTCTGGTCCTGCTGCTTTCCTGGTGTTCACTCTCTTGAAGGCTCTCCTTACTTCATGCTCGGAGATGACGAGCACGTTTCCGGTGCTGGCAGTATCTTCCTGTCTGCAGCCGTTAGCGCCGCTAACACTAGCATTGTTGGAGACCTTAGCTGCAGCCTCGAAGCGAGCATAGAAAGTGTTCAGCTTGTCTGCCAGAGTCACGGCCGCGTTCGTCATACCGGTTGTTGGTGCTTTATAGTCCGTTATTGTCCTTAGTCCCCGCCACAGGCTCCTAGAGTCACTCTGTTGGAGTTGTGACTCTAGTTTCCTCCCGTAGCGCTGCTTCGCCTCTTTCACCGCCCTCCGCACGTTATATGACGCGGCTTTGTACGGGTCCATGTCCCCCGTCATGAGTCCCGTGTTGTAGGCAGCGGTGCGGGATCTCAGAGCGTCGCGGATGGTTTTATCCGCCCACGGCTTCTGGTTGGGAAACGTTGTGATAGTCTTTGTCTCCACGGTATCATCCGCTAGTTTCCTGATGAATCCCACAACCGCTTCCGTAAACACGTTGACGTCATCGTCGGAGCTGTTTCTGAACATGCCCCAGTCTGCGTCATCGAGTGCGTCCTGTAACGCGGCCACCGATTGATCCGTCCAGCGCGCGACCTTCCTCTGAACCGGAACTTCCTGTTTCAGCCTTTCTTTGTATTTTGGCATGAGGAAGATGGCGGCGTGATCAGATTTGCCAAACGGGGGGCGGGATTGTGCCTTGTAGCCGTCCTTGACCGTAGTGTAGCAGTGGTCCAGTGTCCTTTCACCCCTGGTGGGGCAGGTGATGTGTTGATAAAAGTTTGGCGCTGCGCGTTTGAGGTTGGCGCTATTAAAGTCCCCCGTCACAATAAGCGCAGCGTCCCGGTGTTGTGTCTGGTGCTGTGTGAGTGCCTCATGCAGCTCGCATAAGGCGGTGACCGTGTCCGCTTGTGGTGGAATATAAACGGCACTTACAATGACCGATGTAAATTCCCGAGGTAGATAAAAAGGACGACACATGATGGACAGTAGTTCCAGATTTGGTGTGCAGGAGCGTGTGAGAGGAACAACGTTCGCACTATTGCACCAGTTGTTGTTCACCATTAACCCTTTAGAGCCGATCGGAGCGGGAACGCTCTGTTATGCGTAACTATTTTTAAATCCCAGTAGCACTGCAACCACGTAAGCTAGCACAAAAAATTTTTTTGCATATGAAACCGGAGGAGTTGTACTTACATCTGATGCCATCAGCTTGTCCTAGGTCACGGTTTCCTTCCACATAAAGCTTTGCAAAAACTGCATAAAAAGCACTTGCAGCAACAAAAACATAATATTCCAGAAACACGCTTTACCGATCCGATCAGCTGTCCATAACACTTCCTACGTTGGAATAGATGTCAGCGCGAACTTTTGCATTTCCGCCATTACCTGCCCGAAACCGGAAGTGACGTCATTTTCGCGGAAATGTAGTCTTTTTTGCGATCAGGGCCTCAGGGCCTATACTGCTCTTTTTAAACGTTATCTTTGACTTTATGACTTTCTGTGTCGTTTCTGGGATGCTTAGGACTCATATTGCACTGCTGGAAATAGTTTATTTTGATGCATATGCTGCTTTTTTGCAAATTTGCAGTATAATATTTATTTTCGTTTTTCCTGCAGTGTATAAAAATTGGTGTATTTCAAAAATAAAACTATGAAGACACTCAAAATAAATTTCCTGTGGTGGGAAACTATTTTGTGCAACTTTTTTGTATTTACAGTTTTGAGGGATAAGCCTCTTAAATTTCTCTAACTACAAATATATGTTAAAAAATCAAAAACGATTTTCAATTTTTTTGTAGTTTATTGCACTTTTTTGCAATTTATGTAATTACTATGCACTTAATGAATACATATTATTAAAATCTGGGCTATAATGGTTGTATTGATGTATAGCAACTTGAAATGCTCCCAAAAATGGCTCCACAGCATGTAAAAATATATTATAAGCTCTGGCGGACTTGGTTCTATGGTAGGTCTTAAAGGGTTAAACACACGCCGCCTCCCCCCCCTTGACTTCCCCGAGTCCCGTGTCCTGTCCATGCGGTGAACCGAGAAGAACTCGGCCGGCTGGATGGCGTGGTCCGGCACCGCTGGGTTCAGCCATGTCTCGGTGAAGCAGAAGAGATTGCAGTCCCGAATGTCTCTCTGGAACTTTATCCTGGCCCTGAGGTCGTCAAGCTTGTTCTCCAGTGACTGGACGTTGGCGAGCAGGATGCTAGGCAGAGGTGTGCGGTGTGCACGAGCTCTCAGCCTGTTCCTGACGCCGGCTCGCTTCCCTCTAGGCCGCCGCCGCTTCCCTTTGTTCTCCCTCGAGATCTCACTCGGCCAGCTCGGATCCGGAGTTAAAAACTTCGAATTGTGAGTACATTGTATACCAATAGAAACAAGAGTGTCACTGTCATACCTAATGTACCCAATGGTGATGATTTTGCCGATTTAGAAACGCTGAAAACTAACTTAAAAAGCAAAGACAAAGAAAAAGTGGTCGGAGCAGTCGTGACGGCAGCCGACCTCACCGGCGCCATCTTATATTACTTTCCTTTTTATACTCATTCTGAAGCGACGTTAGCATAGCTACCGATAGATAAGCAAACGTACCGGAAACGCACAAGCGGTACTATTTGGAAACGGAAATACGTCACATGCCCTAGTGCAAGTAGTCTATATCAGGTTGGATGTCCTTTTGCATTCAGAGCTGCCATAATTCTTCATGGCTCAGATTCAACAAGGTGCAAGAAACATTCCTCTGTTCCACAACGTCTGAGTACACTGAACTCAGTGTCATGTTCAAGACACCAGGATTTGGGTCGAGATACATTATCCTGCAGTGCCAGGTGTGGTCTTCTGCTCCTTTAGCCCGTCTGCTTCTGTCACAAACTGAAAGCAGGGACTCAAGCGCAGAGCAGGTTGACATCTCAGAACACGATTTATTTACACACCAGTGCAATAATATATACAGTGACGGGGAAAGTCCAGGGTTCCAGGGGATTAGGGGAAGGCTCTCTCTTTCTCTCACGCTCGCTCACGTCCTCACATCCGACTCACACACGTCCGTACCGCGGGAAGATAAACTGGAACAGGAAAGGGAGAAATCACTCACAAATCACGAAGGTAGGGCGTAAAGGTATAAGACCAAAAGAAAGACTAACGTCAGTAGCTCAATCATCCAGTGATGAGAGGATCTGTGACCCAGCCTAGGAATAGTAGATGGGTAATCAGCTGATCGCCAACAGCTGTGTGAGCCAAGGGCGGGAGCCAGCTGTGAGCTCCGCCCAGGCAGAGAGGTAGGGGAGAAAGAGAAAAAGCAAAAACACAAGTGTAGCCTTGTGAGGCCGGCTGGGCAGGCACAGGGACCATGACAGCTTCACTGTTTGATGTGCTGTGAATTAAGAGATTATAATGAATGAATGTCTTCCTATCAGCTCAAAGAAGTCATGCCATTCTCCCCTGGACTCTTGCATTTCCTTCAATTGATATTTTCCCTCTGCGAACCCTACAGATGGTTGTGTGGGAAAATCCCAGCAGATCAGCAGCTTCTGAAATGCTCAGACCAGCCAGCCCTTTTTAGTTTGTCCCAAAAAAGACAGACATGGGAATAAAACTAGAACTGCAGAAGACAAGGTAGAAGCAAAGATGCAAGAGAGCAGACAATGAAGGGAGATCAACAGGGAAAGGAGGTGGAGAGAAAAGAGATGAATCAGTAGAAGAATATACAAAAATGATGGAAGTATTTGCAGAACAGTAACAAAGAACCAGCTCACCTAGGAGATATGCAGGAGGGATTCTGATTAAATGATCAGCTGGGTCATTTGAAAAAGATATCCAGACATTTGTTAAAAGCCTGGAGAAAAGTCTGAGCATGATGAAAATCAGTAGCAGTCATTATCTGGGAGCCATGAATGCCACTGACACTCTGTCATAACAATTGATATGGGTACATTAACATTAACATTAAGTCTGGACTGATGATACTGGCTGCAGATGGAAAACAGGAGGAAGGGAGGCAAAAAGATTGTATTTGTCAAAGAAAACTTTCGCAATTATTTTCTTCATGTGTAACATGATGATTTATGTAACACTGTCTGCCTTCACCTCCTCTTTCTTTTTCATCTTCTCCATTTCATAATTGCTTTGGTTTAATACCCTCATCCCATCAGAATCAATTAGCCATGTCCTCTTCAAGTCTCCAAAACATGTTCCTCCATAGTCTTACTGTCTGTGTTCACTGTCTACTGTCTAATTGTTCTGAAATAAATTCACCTTCATTCAGAGCATCTGAGTTCAGAACATCTCCTCACATCGTTTACACTCCAGTGAGACGAACAGCCTAAAGAGGCTTTTATTGACTGGACTGTGATGTGATAAACAGGATGCTAAATGTGTGACGGTGAGGCTATTTCAATATTGTTTGGGGGTATGGAACTGAAATGATCGGGAGGGGATGTCGGCTTCTATGCTCCTACAACACATCGCATTGATTTTTCATTTTAGCTGTGAGACCCATGTGTTTTCAGACAAATTTTAATTTAGCTGAATAGGTGAATGAATTTATGAACAGGGAGACCTGAAGAGGTGTGTTATACATAAGACCCAGCAGGATAGTGGTGTGTACACATTGTACACTTTGTGTTATTAAGCAAGTTGTATTTTTGAGGATTAATTTCATTATGGATCAAGGACGGTGCTCCCGGTCAATCCAAAATGTTAATGAACCTAAACCTAAATTTTTAAGAATGTAAAAGTGAGGTTTTGTCTTTAAGAGAATATATATATGTGCAATTATGCAACTAATTGAAAAAAACAAACATTTTCCCATCTCACTAGTTTATTTGCAAATGTTAAAGTGAGAATAATAAAACAACTCAAAATGTACATATAAACATTTCTGACATGTCAAAAAAAATAAATAAAAAATATCAGTGACCAATACAGCCACCCTTCTTTTCAATAACTGTCACAAGCCTTCCATTCATGGACTCAAGGTTCAAGGTTCAAGGTTCTTTATTATTTGTCACATGCATAGTTATACAAGTATAACACACAGTGAAATGTAGCCTGACACGCTCCTCGACATGTGCAAAAATTGGGGGGGGGTGTAGAGGAAGAACATTATATATATATATATATATATATATATATATATATATATATATATATATATATATATATACACACACATAGTATATACACTGGGTGAATGTGCAGTAGTAGCAGCAAGCAGGTGAATTCTGTACATTAATATGAATAGATATCTGACTATTTTACAGGATAGACAATATAAACATATTTAAAATTAAAGGAATTGAAATGCACATTGTGCCTTGGTTTAGAGTGTCTGGAAGAGAGTCCTGTCTCAGTCAATTATAGATGATGTGAGAGGGCGGGTGTGTGTGTTTAGGGCACGGATGGCTTGGGGATAGAAGCTCCTCTTGAGTCTCTCTGTCCTTGCCCGGAAGATGCGGAACCTTCTACCAGATTGCAGAAGTTGGAACAGTTTGTTGCCAGGATGGAACAGGTCCTTCAGTATCTGCGCTGCTCTAGTCCGGCATCTCCTGGTGTAGGTGTCCTGAAGCGGGGGGAGAGCAATCCTGCAGCAGCGTTCTGCTGTACGGATCACTCTCTGGAGAGCTTTTTGGTCCTTCACACAGCTGTTCCCGAACCACGATGTCATGTTCTGTGTGAGGATGCTCTCCACAGCGCCTGTATAGAAAATCCTGAGGATCTTTGGAGAGACCCTGAACTTCCTCAGTTGTCGTAGGTGATACAGGCGCTGCCTAGCCTTTTTGGTCTGGACCTGAATGTGGGCAGCCCATGTCAGGTCTGAGGAGATGTGGACACCAAGATACTTGAAGGACTGCACCCTCTCCACTGGAGCTCCATTGATGATAATGGGCTTGTAGTCTCTGTGCTGACCCCTTCTGAAGTCCACCACCAGCTCCTTGGTCTTGCTGACGTTCAGCTGGAGGTGGTTGTCCTGGCACCACGATGCCAGATTCTTCACTTCATCCATGTAGGCCGCCTCATCGTTGTTGGAGATGGCACCCAACACCACTGTGTCATCAGCAAACTTCACAATGGTGTTGGAGCCATGGGTGGCCACACAGTCTGAAGTGTAGAGGGAGTAGAGCAGTGGCGAGAGGACACATCCCTGAGGTGCTCCTGTGTTGATGGTGATGCTGTTGGAGAAGCACCTGCCCACCCTCACCACCTGAGTTCTGCCAGTGAGGAAGTCCAACACCCATGCACACAGACGGCTGTTAAGTCCCAGATCCCTCAGCTTTGTGAACAGTCTGCAGGGCACTATTGTGTTAAACGCTGAACTGTAATCAACAAACAGCATTCGCACATAGTTACCCTGTTTCTTATCCACGTGGCTGAGAGTGGTGTGTAGGACGTGGGCGATGGCATCCTCTGTGGACTCTGTCAGTTTCTTGATCTGATGATGATCAACTTTTTGTGCAGCAGCAACCACAGCCTCCCAGACACTGTTCAGAGAGATGTACTGTTTTCCTACACTGTAAATCTCCCATTTAAGCAAGGCCCACAGGTTCTCAATAGGGTTTAGGTCAGGGGAGGAAGGGGGCCATGTCATTATCTTTTCATTCTTAAGGCCTTTACTGGCTAGCCATGCAGTGGAGTACTTCGATGCATGAGATGGACTATTGTCTGGCATAAAAGTCATGGTCTTCTTAAAAGATGGAGACTTTTTCCTGTACCACTGCTTGAAGAAAGTGTCTTCTAAAAACTGGAAGTAGGTTTTGGAGTTGATTTTCAGGCCATATTCAACCCGAAAAGGTCCAACAAGCTCATCTTTAATAATACCAGTCCATACCAGTAGCCCACCTTGCTGGTGTCTGAGTCAAAGTGGAGCTCTGTGTCCATTACTGATCCATCCGTCTGGTCCATCAAGAGTCACTCTCATCTCATTAGTCCATAAAACCTTTGAAAAATCTGTCATCAGATATTTCTTGGTCCAGCCTTGACGTTTCAAGTTGTGCGTTTTGTTCAGTGGTGGTTGGGTTTCAGCCTTCCTTGCCTTGGCCATGTTTCTAAGCACTGAACACCTTGTACTTCTGGACACTCTGGGTAGGTGGCAGTTCAGGAATATGGCAGCACTGGAGGACAATGGGTTCCTGGTAGCTTCACGTTTGATTCTTCTCAAATATTTGGCAGTTAACTTGTGTCTTTTTTCTCAATACGTTTCTTGCGACCCTGTTGGCTATTTTCAACAAAACATTTGATGGTTCTGTGGTCACGCCCCAATATCTTCTCAATTTCAAGAGTGCTGCATCCTTCTGGGAGACTTTTTACAATTTTTGACTTTTCAGAGTCTATTAAATCTCTTTTTTGCCCGTTTTGCCTGGGGGAGAGAAGCTGCCTAATAATTATGCACACCTTTATATAGAGTGTTGATCTCCGTAGGCCACACATACAGATCACCTGATATACTTAAATCCAATAAGCACTCAAGTTTATACAGCTTGAAGTTGGAAAATGTGCATAAAAATTACACCCACTTGCCTAACAATTGTACACACAGTGTATACCCAGTGCTTGGCAGGGAGATATTTCTGTTACTTACAGTAATGCAGTAATCTAAGGCCTGGAAACTGGTCAGCAACCTTCAGTCACTAGGGAGATATGTGTATTACCCGATTGGTTGATGAGTGATTGCTGGAGGTTGCCGGCTATAACTACATGGGGGAAATTAGCCGCAAAGAGAGTGCTACACCAAAACCTTTGTGTATTTGCTTTGTTTGCTAACAGATTGCTTGCGTCAGTTACAGCTTGCATTAAGCTGCTAAGCTGCATTTGCTGTTTGCTCTCTGAGATGTAGTCCAACTTCTGCAAGAGCAAAGCAAACCGAAAAGGGAGGACTTTGTGCCTTACAGTGCAAACAACACATTTACAAAAGGCCGAAATTCTCCATTTCCAGTTTGCATTTTGCTCTTCAGCATTTTTAGTGTTTGCAGAAAAGTTGGTATCTTCCATGGAAATTATGAGCAACAGCAATAATCTGATAATGTCCAAAGCAAAGGAAGGAGGGTATTGGTGCAGCATTCTTTGCAACTAATGTGATGCTAGCAAGTTTCCGAAATGTTCAGAAACCACTTGCTAACCAGACTGGGCAGCCTTGGTAAGTGAACTATTAGTTAATTATGTAGTATGTTTTAATTAGTGACAGTATATCAATTAATATCATTTATAGGCTTATACACTGTTAATGGATGTAGCTTGCTAATGCAGCTTGCTAGCTTTAGCTGATATCTTAGGATTCTGCTCTAACTTCCACCTTCAAGATCAAAACCAAAACGCTTACGATGAGACTTCAAAATGTATCAAAGCCACTGGATGATGTCGTTTCTAGACAGTCTATGGCTAAGGCCATAGTGAGTGTTACTACTACTTTTATCGTTACTATCATCGGAAAACATGACAGAAGATAACAGATCACTGTGCAAGAAGAAAGGAAACAGATTGAAACACTGTATTGCAAATGAATGACAGTAAATATAAAAGAACAGGAGGATTGTAGGAAGAGAAGGGTTTAAAGTTCACCAGTATAAAAGGCTGAAGAGGAAGAAGTAAAGAGCAATGACTTCTGTTGCAGACGGTGTGTATCTGAGTGTTTAAGTCCAGGAACAACACACAGACAACATTTGTCAGACTGAGACTTCCTCTGCCAAAGCTCCTTCACTCTGATTTTTATTTTCTTCTGTAAATGAGATGTGTACTGAAGCCTCAATGATTGACTGATTGTTTGATTGTGACTCATTGTAGACAGGTACTTTAAATTTTGAGCCCACACATCACAACACAAAGCAAAAAGCAAACATAATGGGTAGTATCAGTTGTATTTTCATTGCTCAGGTGACTCACCACTTATTTTGAAATGTTACCAACCACTTGAACAGAAGAAATTACAAATTTTAATGACCAAATTGTTCTGACATTTACTGAACACATTTACAATAAACCGTTAATGGAACCAAAGATTTTTCATAAACAACTAACAGGAAAGCATTATGATGTTTAACCTATTAATATTTTCATGAATTTTTCCAGTCTCCTCTTTTTTTTTAAAAAAAAGTTACTGTTAGACATATAAGAGTTAGCCCCGCTTAGGGAAATATCTGACTCCCATTGTCAATGTCTGACATTTTATTGACCCATCCACCAACACTGGCCTCCTCTTTCTGTCATCTTTTTTGGCTCCTGTGAAGAGGAGTCAGACATCTTACAGCTGCTAGAAAGCTTTTTACTTGCTGTTTGGGGGTGCATGGACTGCAATGTCTGATGCTGTTTTTTTTCCTGTTGGGTATTTTGAACCAATAAAGGCTTTTCCTCTAAGCTTTTAGAACACTGATAATAATGAGTTACCATAGTCCAACCTCAAAAAAGAAATAATGTGAACTAGCTTTTCCCCATTGCTCTGGGATGGGATATTTCTAATGTCAGTAATATTGCACAGATGGAAGAAAAGAGTTCTTGAATTTGATGTGTGTGTGTTGAAGAAAATGTCCCGTTGACAAAAAAATCCTTGCAGTTCCTTTAATATCAGCAATATACTTTAGTCTGTGTATGAAAATGTTGAGGTCATCAGGTGTGACCATCAGGACAAGCATGAAGTTGAGTCCACTGGCAGAGCCCATAAGATGGTCATTTGAAGCATTCACCAGTGCTTTTCCTGTTTTCCAAAAACCATTCCTCTGCATTCCTGTGGTCACATAGCTGATTTGTACAGGGTTTAAAACAGTTTTTTTGATTCACTCACATTGATGTAAGACCATCAGATCCATGAAACTGATACTTATTGCCCAAATTTATTCTTACCACTGTGTACTGGTCAGTGAATCAGAATGAGTCTAAATTTGGAATCAGCGCACTGTCCCACTGACATTTATCTACAGAAGACCTATTTGCCTTTAGGTAAATGTTGTAGCAAATAAACAAAGCAGGAAATTTTAGGAACTCGGGAAATTGAAGCAAAAGTTACTGAGACTGAAGCCTGAAAAAGCACAACTTTCCAAAGTGTTTCCCTGGAATGAGGCTAGGGGACAAAAGCAGTGGTTGTGCTGTGTTACGTCCCCACATAAAAGTCTAGGCGATGAGGGTGGGGGACAGTAACAGTTAGATCCAGGTGGAATGAAAAGAACGCCAGGCAGAGGTATTTAACATAAAATAGATCTTTATTGTAGGCAAACACCTCAATAATCATATAAATGGCAACAACAAAAGGAGACAGCACCGCTGCTTTAATAAGAAATCAGGGAGGTCAACCCAAAGTGGTAATGACCACTCAACAAAGAAAGCAACAATAAGGTTTCAACAGAAAGAGACAGCAACGCTGCTAACAAACAATATCCAGGCAGGCCACACAAACTAATGAAGGCCGCCGTCACTCATGGGCAATCACTGCTCAGTTAAACACTACTCACAAAGAGCCACACACCAGAAGGCTGGTGATACGCAGCAGGCTGTTCCACACCTAAGCCAGTAGCACACTCTGACCAGCACAGAGGAAATCCACCAGAAACCTCTCCCTCCTCCTCCACACTGCTCTTCTCCAGCTTATATCACCCCTGAGGGTAATTGGTTGTAACGAGAGCAGATGAGCAGCAGGTGTGGCCTATAGGAGAGGGCAGGGGCAGAGAGAGACAAGGGGAGGGGCCAGAATGAAGGAGGAGGAGAGGGAGAAGACAACACCACGCCCACACACTCCCACAGCCTCCCAGGATGTAACAGCTGCAATAACTGAGGCAGTGATTGTTGTGTCCCCTGTGACATGGGCTGTCGCTCTCAAACAGAAAAAAAGAAAAGGTTTGACATCCGACAAAAAGAAGAGAGCAGGTATCGAACAAAGACCACCTGGCCTGTCAGCCCCAGAAGATAAAGTCACTACAATTACTGGACAAACGTTCTTTACCTGGATGAACTAACAGTATAAGAGATAATATCCATCTGTGTTGTTTAGTCTTTTTTTTATTGGCAAAACCCAGAAGTGAAAGTTCCATAATATGTTGAATATGTATGTTACATTTCAAAATGATTACTTAGGGAAATCTAAATAGTGCATTCAACTCAAGTAAAGTAAGAAACTCAAACAATTTGTCACGATCCTGGGTCTCCTGACCCAGCGTTTTTAGTTCTTTGTGATTTTTGTATTTTTGTACTTGTGTGTGATTTATTCTATGGCTTCTAGTTTTGATCCCTTGCCCTTCATGTCTCTCTGTGTCCCCTCTGTTCTGTGTAATTGTGTGTCTTTGCATGTTTGAGTTTCTTGTTGTCTGTCACTCTGCATTGTGCATTATGTTCTCATGGTTGGTCTTTTGTTACTCCCTCTAGTCTAGTCTCTTGTGTTCCAAGCTGAGTATTTCCCTGTGTATTTTGGTTCTTAGTCCTCTGCCTTATGGTTTGTCTCTGTGTTTCTTAGTTGCTGTCTCCACTGTGTCAAGTTCACGTCTCTGTGTGATACTTCCTGTTTTACTTTGAAGGTCCGTGTCTTATGTGAATGCATCCTGCTTTGCTTGTCTCGTCAGTCCTGATTTCTCCCAGCTGTGCCCTCCTTCTGTGTCTCATTCCCCTCATTACTTCCCAGTGTATTTAAGCCCTGTGTTTCGCTTTGTCAGTGTCGTAGTCTCCCTCATGCTGTGTGTTTCTACCTGTAGCTCCCTGTGTGTTTTGTTAGCCTTCCCAGTTTAGATTTTGTAGAGTTTTTGTGTTCAGCAATAAAAGCTGCCCTTTTGAGTTAAATCCTGTCTCCAGTGAGTTTGCGTTTGGGTCCTTCTCCTGCCTGCCACACAGCCGAAACATGACACAATTTAAGTTTGACAATCACAGCTAATTGGTTCATTGGTTTCCGCTAATGAATACAACACAAAAAAAGCTCAGATTTTCATACGTCTAATGCAGACATATGCACCTCTGGTGAGATCACCCAGTAGTTTGTGGTACTGTTTTAGACAGTGATAAAGTTCACTGTTGCCATCTTGGTGTTCTATTCAATTCAATTCAATTTTATTTATATAGCGCCAAATCACAACATAAGTCGCCTCAAGGCGCTTCATAGATACAGAGAAAAACCCAACAATCATATGACCCTATATGAGCAAGCACTTTGGCAACAGTGGGAAGGAAAAACTCCCTTTTAACAGGAAGAAATCTCCGGCAGAACCAGGCTCAGGGAGGGGCGGCCATCTGCTGCGACCGGTTGGGGTGAGAGAAGGAAGACAGGATAAAAGACATGCTGAGGAAGAGAGACAGAGGTTAATAACAGATATGATTCAATGCAGAGAGGTCTGTTAATACATAGTGAGTGAGAAAGGTGACTGGAAAGGAAAAACTCAATGCATCATGGGAATCCCCCGGCAGCCTACGTCTATTTCAGCATAACTAAGGGAGGATTCAGGGTCACCTGGTCCAGCCCTAACTATATGCTTTAGCAAAAAGGAAAGTTTTAAGCCTAATCTTATAAGTAGAGATAGTGTCTGTCTCCTGAATCCAAACTGGAAGCTGGTTCCACAGAAGAGGGGCCTGAAAACTGAAGGCTCTCCCTCCCATTCTACTTTTAAATACTCTGGGAACAACAAGTAGGCCTGCAGAGCGAGAGCGAAGTGCTCTAATAGGGTGATATGGTACTACAAGGTCATTAAGATAAGATGGGGCCTGATTATTTAAGACCTTGTATGTGAGGAGCAGGATTTTGAATTCAATTCTGGATTTAACAGGAAGCCAATGAAGGGAAGCCAAAACAGGAGAAATATGCTGTTAGATTTTGTATTGTTGATTGTCATTTATGCTTAGAAACATTTACTTATATATGCTTAGAAGTATATAATCATTGGTAGATTGAAAGGATGTCTCATCCTAAAAGAGGTCTGTATTAACTCTGTGTACATTCCTCTACACGAGTGTCCTGCTATAAATCACATACCCCCTAGGAGAGGGTTTATCTTTTCTTATTGATTTATGGTATAGCAAACACACGTATGTCTGTTTTAGTCTAAGTGCTCTTTGTTTATAAATGAACTGTTGGACTTCCTCATCGTGTTATCTAGGGTGAACCATCTAGGGTTACTCTCTTCCTGACCAAGGATGTAACCCTTTGATCAGCAGTAACACGCACACACACCCACACCCACACACACACACACACCCACATACACAGGCAAGGTACTCTTTGTGTGTATGTAGACGTCATATGTTAATGAACCTATGCATATTCATGTAACCTCAATAAAAGAACAGTGGTACGGGAGAACGGACGAGAGCAACTGGGGTCAGACGAGAGAGCGGTGTCTGTCCGGTTTTCTCCCGTGCACGAGTAACATGAAGAACTTTGCCTACTTGTGTCTTGCTTTGCAGTGTAATTATATTGTCTTCAACGTTCCAGCGGATAGGTACAAGCTACAAACCTATCATATGCTCTCTCTTTCTAGTCCCTGTCAGTACTCTTGCTGCAGCATTTTGGATTAGCTGAAGGCTTTTCAGTGAGTTTTTTGGACATCCTGATAATAATGAATTACAGTAGTCCAGCCTGGAAGTAATAAATGCATGAACTAGTTTTTCAGCGTCACTCTGAGAAAGGATATTTCTAATTTTAGAGATGTTGCGCATATGGAAGAACGCAGTCTTACATATTTGTTTAATATGTGCATTGAAGGACATATCCTGGTCAAAAATGACTCCAAGGTTCCTCACAGCGTTACTGGAGGCCAAGGTAATGCCATACAGAGTAAGAATCTGCTTGGATACCATATTTCTAAGATTTTCAGGGCCGAGTACAATAACCTCAGTTTTATCTGAATTAACCCTTTAAGACCTACCATAGAACCAAGTCCGCCAGAGCTTATATTATATTTTTACCTGCTGTGGAGCCATTTTTGGGAGCATTTCAAGTTGCTATACATCAATACAACCATTATAGCCCAGATTTTAATAATATGTATGCATTAAGTGCATAGTAATTACATAAATTGCAAAAAAGGTCAAACTACAAAAAAATTGAAAATCGTTTTTGCTTTTTTAACATATATTTGTAGTTAGAGAAATTTAAGAGGCTTATCCCTCAAAACTGTAAATACAAAAAAGTTGCACAAAATAGTTTCCCACCACAGGAAATTTATTTTGAGTGTCTTCATAGTTTTATTTTTGAAATACACCAATTTTTATACACTGCAGGAAAAACGAAAATAAATATTATACTGCAAATTTGCAAAAAAGCAGCATGTGCATCAAAATAAACTATTTCCAGCAGTGCAATATGAGTCCTAAGCATCCCAGAAACAACACAGAAAGTCATAAAGTCAAAGATAACTTTTAAAAAGACCAGTATATGCACTGAGGCCCTGATCATAAAAAAGACTACATTTCCGCGAAAATGACGTCACTTCCGGTTTCGGGCAGGTAATGGCGGAAATGCAAAAGTTCGCGCTGACGTCTATTCCAACATAGGAAGTGTTATGAACAGCTGATTGGATCGGCACAGCGTGTTTCTGGAATATTATGTTTTTGTTCCTGCAAGCGCTTTTTATGCAGTTTTTGCAAAGCTTTATGTGGAAGGAAACCGTGACTGAGGACAAGCTGATGGCATCAGATGTAAGTACAACTCCTCCGGTTTCATATGCAAAAAAAATTATTGCGCTAGCTTACGTGGTTGCAGAGCTACCGGGATTTAAAAATAGTTACGCAAAACAGAGCGTGCCCGCTCCGACCGGCTGTAAAGGGTTAAGAAGCAGAAAGTTAGCGGCCATCCAGGTCTTTATGTCTTTAAGACATTCCTGCAGTTTAACTAATTGGTGTGTGTTATCTGGCTTCATGGACAGATAGAGCTGGGTGTCATCAGCATAGCAGTGAAAATGTATGCTATGTCTTCTAATGATACTGCCTAAGGGAAGCATGTATAATGTAAACAGAATTGGTCCTAGCACTGAACCCTGTGGAACTCCATAATTAACCTCAGTGTGTGAAGAGGACTCTCCATTTACATGAACAAATTGGAGTCTATTAGATAGATATGATACAAACCACTGCAGTGCAGTACCTGTAATACCTACAGCATGTTCTAATCGCTCTAATAGGATATTATGGTCAACAGTATCGAATGCTGCACTGAGGTCTAGCAGGACAAGCACAGAGATGAGTCCACTGTCAGAGGCCATAAGAAGATCATTTGTAACCTTCTATCCATCCATCCATCTAGGTGGGCTGGAGGCTATCACAGGGCAGGAGGCAGGCACACCCTGGACAGATCACGACAGGGCTAACACAGAGATACAGATAACCAGTCGCACCTGCAGTCAGTATAGAATAACTAATTAACATAACCCCCCATGCAAATCTTTGGATTGTAGGAGGAAACCAGAGTTCCCAGAGAGCAGACCCAAGCTGTGTCCCAAAACGTCGGCTGCATCCTTCGGAGGACCTGGCCCTCGTGGTCTACGTGGGCCGGGTCCTTCAAAGACCGAGAAGGCCGAAAGTGCAAGGCTGTGAAATGGGACGGTCTAGCCTTCAGATTTGCGTCACCGCTGTGTCGGTGGAGTTTAATAAACTTGGCCGTCTGCTCCTTGCTATCTAAAATATAACTGGACACTGGCGTAAATTCTCGACCGTCTGACACTTCTGTTTAATCAGTTTTCTCTTTAACGTTTATTCAGCTGTGTGAAAATCCCGGAGGAACCCACCCGATGGATTGATAAAGTTTTATTTAATCTAATAACTTTGATCTCAGCCAAACCGATTTACTCCGGAACAAATAAAACAAAGAAAAAAGCCAAACAATTACATTTTTATGTTATCTGAGTGACTAATATATCATGTTTAACCTGAGTAGCGAAAGAGCGGGGATCTGAAAACTATGAAGCCCGGAGTCCGCTGCTCTCGCCGGCTCAAGTGACTGAATAGACTGAAGGCAGCTTCTCCCTTTTTCTTTAATAAGTTTTATTTTTACCCCTCAGTAGATAAAAGCTATTGCCTTTATCTTGAGATATTAGAGCTGTATCAATGTTTTCATCTTAATAATATCTGGAAAGAAAGCAGCCATGGGATTTCTTTCCATTCGTTCACTAAAGAACTCCAATCCATTTTAATATTGAGTGAAATTTTCAGCACACTACAGTCATAATAATGAACCCCTTAAACTAAATTTCTTGAAAGCTGATGCACAGGTCTGTGCTCCCATGTGGTTTCACCATTTTGTCTGAAAATGTAACTAAAATGTCAAGCCTCAGGAAAAGTATTTAATCAACCAGATTATAATAATGCTAAAAGTTTCATGTTAATAAATCTAAATATTCTGCAAATGATTTATCCCTTTTATTTCGAAGAAATGTAATGGTAAATTGACAGAATTTACTCATTAAGTGTTAGGACTGTTAAAATGACTGATGTGGTCTTTGTTTTCCTTATTAATGACTAGTCATTCTGTGTAAAAAAAAAAAAAAAAAGGTAAAAAGCAAGCTTGGATGTGTCACTCCTCCCACGCACTCCTTTGCCCCACTTTGTCTGATGTTTAGATTTGTGTAGGAGGCCGGGACAGTGTTTCATTATCCATGAATAACAGTTAAATCACCGATTTGTTGTTCCTTTGTATTGTGGGATGAGCAGGTGTGAACACGAGGTTTCTGTTCCCATCTGTGGCTGCAGGTTGTCTGGTGTCTGTGACCATTAAAGCATTTAACATTCAAAGCCTTTCTCGTCTTCCTCTGCTCTTCTTTGTGCATTCTTGTGAATATGGAGCAGCTGTTATCTGAACGAGTTGCTGAAGATAATTGGTGGACAAGTGCAGTTTGATTGGAGAGGGACGCTGCATTTAAATTTATTTTTCCATTAAAGAAAATCTCATGTGAAAAGTGCATCTGTCTGTTGTTCAGAGATGCTATTCTGCACATCTTGGTTGTAACAAGTGGTTATTTGAGTAACTGTATCCTCCCCATCACCTCAAAGCAGTCTGGCTAGTCTCCTCTGACATCAACTAGAATTTTCCCCGATAACTCTCTCTCAGTAGATATTTTCTCTTTTTCCGATCATTCTGTTCTGTAAAACCTAGAGATGGCTTCGGGGGGAAATCCCAGCAGATCAACATTTCTAAAATACTTAGACATTCATACAATTTTCATGTAAATCACCTTTCACCTCCCTTCTGATGTGTACACTTTGAACTTCAGCAGGTTTTCTTAAACATATCTACATGTCTAAAAGCATTGAAATGCTACCGTGTGATTGAGCAGTTGAAGTTTGTTTAACACAACAATCACTGAGGCACAGAGAGTCTTTAGTTTGACAAGCACTATTTACCTTTTAGTGGCTTCTGCGCAGCTGCTCTTCAATAAAGGGCTGATTGATGGAGTGCTACTAACATAGCTGGACTGGCCATCGGCCCACCGGGCATTTGCCTGGTAATTTTTCTTTTTAAATGGGCCGATGTTTTGTTGTTGTTGTTTTTTTTTTTTCCGTAACTGTGTAAACAGTGAAAGGTGGCGGATTGGACAGATGCTGGCAGACGTGTAAAAATAACTCAATTGTTTGGTAGTGGCTACGGTGGAGCTTTCACAGATTCAGTAAAATTAGCAAGTGGTGGAGGCCAGCAGGTGGATGGGGGAAAGGGGAGGCGGAGGTGGAGAGACCCAAGGCTGCCGCCAGTCCGACTGTCAGGTGAAATGAGCTTCAGGTAAGAAGTTATGACCTGGGCCCTATTTCAGGAAGCCGGTTTAGAAAACTCAGAGTGAAAAACGATACTCAGGGTTGAGTAACCCCAAACTGTCCAACTCGGAATATTCGGTTTCAGAAAGGCTGATAACAAGTAGTTCAATCAATGCGGAGTTGCTTTAACCCCAAGTTAAGCACGCGCACGAGGATACATAAAGCCCTGATTAGTGGAGCACAGATCAAGCGAGTCACCATGGAGACGGAGGGAAAGAAGGCGCGGTCAATGTATTTTACAGCGCTTGAGGCCGAAATTCTGATGGCAGCATATGCCGATAACATGCAAATGTTGCAGAAAAAAAGTAACACAGCCTCAGATGCAAAACAAAGGGAGCATGCATGGCAAAACATAGCCGACAGAGTCAATGCGTGAGTGTTAATTTAAACATTGATCTAGGGATTTCCACCCATTTAACATGTTATTTTATGACGTGATGTGAGCGCAGGTGCAACCCAACAGGCCCCAAACGTTCCTGGCAGCAAGTAAAAATGAAATATAAAAATATAGTCCAAACAGGTAAGGTGTAATTGTATCATGAGCCATAGTGCTTGGTCTGTTTGTCCGATGTAAATCAATTGCAGTTAGAGGCTACATTAATTCTGTAAGCACTTATTGAAATTATCTGAGCACATTACAAGTAAATATTTGCTTACTCTGTATGCTCAAATGTGACCCGTTATGGCCACTAAAAAAAAAGCGGAGAACCGAAAAACAGGTGGGGGTCCTCCACCACCACCACTCACAGATCCTGGCCACTTGGCTTCCACATTTGTGATAATGTTGGCAGCATCACATATGATCTTCACAGTGCAGAGAACACAAATTAGCATCCATTACTATAATGAAGTAATTTGTTAGTTTGAAATGCTACAGGGAACTATGTATCTGTACATTAATGCTGTGGAAAGACTTCCTGTTCACATAGTCTCCTTCATTTACTGAAGGAGCAATGATTGGAATGTGAGTGCCATCTATACAGCCAATCACGCCTGGGAACCGTGAAAATAAATGTAAAATTTAAGTAGTAGTTCAAGTATCACCACATCATGAATTAAGTTTTGTTCATCCTGATACCTGCAATTTTGTGAAATCCCTCTTTGATAAATCTTGTGGGTCTATAACGGGGGAACACCACAAACGAGTACAGGAGACGTTTCAGTGCAACTGTAACATTCCTGACTGCCCGACAGACGGTAGCCTTGGAAACGTGCTCAGCGTCACCAATATTATACAGAAAGCTCCCGTTTGCAAAAAAACGAAGTGCAATACAAATAATATGTAGAGAACTGAGAGGATGTCCGCGATGTGTCACATGAGCAATATTAGGCCTGAGGATGTTATTCAAATGAATTATAGATTGTGCTGGAAAACGGTAACGTTCACACAGAAAATCATCAGGAAATGATAAAATGTCCAAACGCGCTCTAATCACTCTCTCCCGGCGGAGAGCTCTGCGGAGAATTTGGGCTTCAACATCTACTGGCTCTTCAAGGAAGGGGCACGCCATGTCTGACACTTCCTACAGTCAGGTTTCCGACAAAGAGGCGGAGAACGTCAGGGTTAAATTCAAATTCAAATTGGGCCCTGGGCCCTGTTTCAGGAAGCCGGTTTAGTGGAAAAACTGAGTAAGTATACCCTGAGTTAACGAAAACTCTGGGTTTTCGGTTTCACAAAGCGAGTTAAGCTGAAGCCTGAGTGAGTCACTATGACGACACACGCCGTGAAGCTAACCTGCCCCCTAGCAGGTTTACTACAACTAACCCTGACTGACCCCGCCTCTTTGTCGGAAACCTGACAGCAGGAAGTGTCAGACATGGCGTGTCCCTTCCTTGAAGAGCCAGTAGATCTTGAAGCCCAAATTCTCCGCAGAGCACTCCGCCGGGAGAGAGTGATCAGAGCGCGTATGGACATTTTATCATTACCTGATGATTTCCTGTGCGAACGTTACCGTTTCTCAGCACAATCAATAAGTTATTTGGATAACATCCTCAGGCCATATATTGCGCATGTGACACATCGCGGACATGCGCTCAGTCCATTACATATTCTTTGTACCGCACTCCGTTTCTTTGCAAACGGGAGCTTTCTGTACAATATCGGTGACGCTGAGCACGTTTCCAAGGCTACCGTCTGTCGGGCAGTCAGGAATGTTACAGTAGCACTGAAACGTCTCCTGCACTCGTTTGTGGTGTTCCCCGGTCACAGACCCACAAGATTCATCAAAGAGGGATTCCACAAAATTGCAGGTATCAGGATGAACAAAACTCAATGCATGATGTGGTGATACGTGAACTACCACTCAAATGGTACATAAATTTCCAGGGTTCCCAGGCGTGATTGGCTGTATAGATGGCACCCACATCCCAATCATTGCACCCTCAGCAAATGAAGGAGACTATGTGAACAGGAAGTCTTTCCACAGCATCAATGTACAGGTACATAATTCCCTGTAGCATTTCACACCAACAAGTGATGGCATCATGGTAATGGATGCTAATATGTGTTCTCTGCACTGGGTAGATCATATGTGATGCTGCCAACATCATCACAAATGTGGAAGCCAAGTGGCCAGGCTCTGTACATGACTCACGAATCTTCCGGGAATGTACACTGAGCACCAAATTTGGACATGGTGGGTCGAAGTAACTGTGAAATATACAGAGACCAATTGCCACAGGGACGTTTGCACTGACATGTATTCTTCTGTCCTAGGAGAGTTCACTGGCCACCTGCTTGGTGATAGGGGGTACCCATGTCTACCCTATTTGCTCACCCCTTACCCTGACCCTGAACCAGGCCCACAGCAGCGTTATAATCTGGCCCATTGCAGGACACGGGCCAGAGTTGAAATGACCATCGGAATGCTCAAGGCCCGGTTCCAGTGCCTTCGTGGACTCAGGGTCACCCCAGAAAGGGCATGTGACATCATTGTGGCATGTGTGATCCTACACAACATTGCCACGATTAGAGGTGAACAGTGTCCAGCTGAACCAGACAACAGCAGTGATCCACACGATGAACATCCTGACCCACCCACGAACGTACAGGATGGAAGAGCAGTCAGAGACACCATATGCCACAACCATTTCCTGTGACCCGTCAACCCAACATGTTACAAGACAAATACACAGATACTGTGGTCAACTGCCTTTATTGGTCACCCTGTATGTCCTGTACACAAAGAATAAATGCGTATATTAGTATGTTGTACAAACACTGACATGATTCGTCCATCTATGATCACTCCACCCACCCTTAACTGTTGTTCCAGCAGTACAATCTCCAGCTTCGACTTTTGGATCTGCAGCTGGAGGTGCACCATTTCCATGTCGCACTTTCTTATCTTCCTGGCCAGATATGTCTTATACAGCTGCTTCACAGGGAGCTATTGCAACAAGGGACATAGCATTGGCATCCATAGTACATGCCTACTTAGGTTGGTTGTAAATCAGTGCTGAACAACCCACTGTGGAAAGGTTCGTTGTAGGAGTGGCTGGACCCTCTTCCTCTTCATTTCCAGCATCACTCTGCCGGGGACATAGTAAGTCCATGGTGTCATCATAGTACCACATTGTCGTCAGTTGTTATATTTTCCACTGTACACTGTATACCTCATAGTGTGGCTCTGTTGCGGCCTCCTCTGTAGCAGCTGTCACTGTTTCGTCATCATGTGCCTGTGGTGGAGACATTTAACAACATTGCTGTTCTACTGTTGACACATGTAGTATGTGGAGTATTACGAGTACTCACAACTGCATGTCGGTCTGGCTCAACAGGGGGCTGCACCAGATGCAGTACACCATCACCGTCAACTGGAAGAATATGGGGTTCATACAGGTCACTCATGACTTATGTGGGCGCAAATGGCAATTACCAGACATACCAATCACCATACACCTCATTGTCAGTATGCTCTCAGAGACAACCGACACTGAGGGAAGGCAAAATCAGTAGGTGTCAGGGTGGAAACGCTTTTATGAGCTTTATGTTGCATTGAGGTATATGTTCATATGTTACACTTATTGGGAAAGGTACGGAATGTACTACTCGCTCTGTCTCTGGGAACAGGGAGCTCACCCTGTGGGAGGTTAACACACACACACGCATGTATGCAAAATTAAAGGACACTGCTATGCTCATAATAAAGACGTACCACTGCAGCTCGGTGTGTGTGAGTCTCTCCCTGGGCCCTCACCCGTGCAGCACGTTAACAGTTTCCAAGTGTCTCAGTGTTGTTTATTCACCTAACTGTTTGATGACTGTCATTCTCTGTCAGTAGGACAGTAACTTCACTACGACATAGTTCATTTTGGTCAAGGTGACTGTGCAGAATGGATGTATGCACGCCATGTATTGTTTTGGATTTACCCCTTATGTAGGCACTTGTGTCTTGTGGGGTTGTTGCCACAGAGGATGTCCCCGCAGAGATGCCTTCAGCCACAGGGCGCCCACTGTTTTGGCTGAGGGCCAACTGCTCAGCCTCTGTGAGTGGTGGTGGTGGAGGACCCCCACCTGTTTTTCGGGCCTCCGCTTTTTTTCTGTTGGCTGTGACGGCACACATTTGGGCATACAGAGTAGGCAAATGTGTACTTGTGATGTGCTCAGATAATTTCAATATGTGCTTACAGGTGGTATATTACTGTAGCCTCTAACTGCAATTGATTTACATAGGACACACAGACCAAGCACTATGGCTCATAATACAATTACACCTTACCTGTTTGGACTATGTTTTTATACTTCATTTTTACTTGCTGCCAGGAACGTTTGGGGCCTGTTGGGTTGCACCTGCGCTCACATCACATCACAAAATAAAATGTATAACATAATAAATAGAATGACATATGATAAAATAACGTGTTATATGGGTGGAAATCCCCAGATCAATGTTTAAATTAACACTCACGCATTGACTCTGTCGGCTATGTTTTGCCATGCATGCTCCCTTTCCTTTGCAGCTGCGGCTGTGTTACTTTTTTTCTGCATGATGTGCATGTTATCGGCATATGCTGCCATCAGAATTTCCGCCTCGAGCGCTGTGAAATACGTCGACCGCGCCTTCTTTCCCTCCGTCTCCATGGTGACTCGCTTAATCTGTGCTCCACTGATCGGGGCTTTATGTATCCTCGTGCGCGTGCTTAACTTGGGGTTGTAGCAACTCCGCGTTGATTGAACTAATTGTTATCAGCCTTTCTGAAACGGAATATTCCGAGTTGGACAGTTCGGGGTTACTCAACTGTGAGTGTCGTTTTTCACTCTGAGTTTTCTAAACCGGCTCCCTGAAATAGGGCCCAGGGCCCTGTTTCAGGAAGCCGGTTTAGTGCAAACTCTGAGTAAGTATACCCTGAGTTAACGAAAACTCTGGGTTTTCGGTTTCACAAAGCGAGTTTAGATTAATTCTGAGTGAGTTACTATGACGACACACTCCGTGAAGCTAACCTGCCCCCTAGCAGGTTTACTTCAACTAACCCTGACGTTCTCCGCCTCTTTGTCGGAAACCTGACTGTAGGAAGTGTCAGACATGGCGTGCCCCTTCCTTGAAGAGCCAGTAGATGTTGAAGCCCAAATTCTCCGCAGAGCTCTCTGCCGGGAGAGAGTGATTAGAGCGCATTTGGACATTTTATCATTTCCTGATGATTTCCTGTGTGAACGTTACCATTTTTCAGCACAATCTACAATTTATTTGAATAACATCCTCAGGCCTAATATTGCTCATGTGACACATCGTGGACATCCTCTCAGTTCTGTACATATTTTTTATTGCACTTCGGTTTTTTGCAAACGGGAGCTTTCTGTATAATATTGGTGACGCTGAGCACGTTTCCAAGGCTACCGTCTGTCGGGCAGTCAGGAATGTTACAGTTGCACTGAAACGTCTCCTGTACTCGTTTGTGGTGTTCCTTCTTTCCCTCCGTCTCCATGGTGACTCGCTTAATCTGTGCTCCACTAATCAGGGCTTTATGTATCCTCGTGCGCGCGCTTAATTTGGGGTTAAAGCAACTCCGCGTTGATTGAACTAATTGTTATCAGCCTTTCTGAAACCGAATATTCCGAGTTGGACAGTTCGGGGTTACTCAACCCTGAGTATCGTTTTTCACTCTGAGTTTTCTAAACTGGCTTCCTGAAATAGGGCCCTGCAGTCTATCTGGGTCAGATATAAACCAAGTTTAGGTGCAGTTTATTTTCATTGTGCTGACTTTTTACAGTCAGTTACAATAACTCGTACTGCGTTCTAGCTAGCATGACGGAGTTTCTATACAGTTGGGTGGGTGCTATGATGTTACTGGTGAATATTATTTTATTCATATGGTTAGTTAGTAGAGTTGCCTACCGTCCTGTAAAAAACGGAATCCTCTGGTATTCAGAGTTAATATTACACGTTTCGTATTGAGCTGAAAGTAAACGCAAATTGTCCCGTACTTCAGCTACAATAAAAAAAAGACAAAAAGCTGGAGTTATTCTCCGTCTTTACGCTGTCAGCTGCCTCTTCTTCTCTCATTCTCTCCCCCTCCCTCTCCTGCTGCTACTTCAATCATGAAACTGATTAAGATCAGCTGATCGGCATTTCTGCCGCAAGTCCTGTCTCTCTTGCTTGTTTATCTCCCACTTTGTGCCAGGAGGAGGTCGCGTTAAATAGCAGAAGCGCCTTTAAACTTGATAAGCTGTTGTTAGAATTTATTTAATATTACTTTCTAGTATCAGCTGATGTTTGTTGGAGCCATGGCCATAAAAGCTGCTGGTCATTATGTCGGTTTGGTTATCTGGTGAGAGGGAAACATGAAGATGAAACCAGGAGATGTCCTTACTGAATCATCAGAGCTGAACAGGTGATGGAGAAACAGGTTTACCGTTTAGGTGACGTGAATGGGTTGAAGGAAAGCTATAAACTGTTTCTGTGAGACAACTTACACCAGGATCCTTTTTTATGTAGCTGGCAGCTGGTAACTGTACAGGGGCGGGTCTAGCAAAGTTTTGCCATGGGGCAGGTAGAGCATTAACAGGGAGAGGGGGGCACAAAGAAATACTTTTCTTTCTTATTCTCATTTAAAATTTCTAGCTTTTAACAAATAATTATCCGAATCTTACAACCAAAGTTTTCATCTGATGTCAAATTTATAGAAATCCATTATTGTACATAGTAAGTTTTTTTCAGGGTCCCAACATAATTTCTTCAGAAGTACTGTACATGATGCCAGTATTTTCCCACATCCCACATTTTCTAGATACTGTACTAGTACTTTGTGTAAAATGCCATCAAAAAGTCAGTTAAGTTTTATTCTTTCTCACCTGTCTTTCTGTCTCCTTTCACTTTTTAAAGGTTGTCATGTTAGGAAAAATATTTTGCCCTGCCATGCTGTTTATTGATGTGGTAAATGAATAGTTTATGAAAATATCACTAAATCTGTCATTTATTATTTTTAATATTCAGTAATGGTCATGTCTCACCTCTAGTCTTCTCTGTCTTAATTTCAGGTTTCCACCATGTGTTGTAGATAGTTCAGTAAGTAACTGTAAGTAACTCAACCAAGCAGTCTTTGGGTTTCGGCTAAGTGCTGTTTAGAATACCAGAATAGGGAGGATGGTGTAGGTTTAAATTTATTAGATTGATACATATGTACCAACAAGACAGTGTACATCACTGTCACAATGACGTTTGTTTTCATTCAAAGGCTTTATGGTTTTTCCTATAATACCTGGTGGGCCGGTTTCTAGTCAAAATGCGCGGGCTGATTTTTTGTCCCAGTCCAGCCCTGGCTGCTAAGATGGTTCTCCAGTTTCGTCCAAGGACTTTACAAATGCTTTTATTCATACCTCTGCACTCATCTTGAAACCAGCAGGTTTTTGACCTTTAAACTCTGTCAGTTTATTTGAATTAGTTTGTCACAGTAAGAAGGAGGAGTCACAAAAAAAGAGGTTCTTTTTCTTTTTACTACAGCTTTTTTTTTGTTCATTTAGTTGGCAAGAAATACAAAAGTTTTTGGTTTGTTAAAATTGCTTAACCAGTCTAGGTCAATGATGGAAATGTCAGCTATTTGAGTTAAATAAAATTCACATTATAATTTGAACACTGGTGCTAGCATGCCCCCACAAGTTGAGTAATACAAGCTACACACATGGGTTAAGTCAGAACCCAAGGACAGAAAAAAAAAAACAAAAAGACAGAAAATAACCAATCCTAACATTTTATTCCATAATGATTGTTCTTGTTTAAAATCTCCATTCAGAAATTGTCTGAATCATTGTCATTTGCATATTCCACCTTAAACCAAACTACATTCTTACACTCATTTGTATTTCACCCTTAATTTGAACCAGTCAATGTTTCATCTTCCCCTAGCAAACCAATCAGTTCCACTGTCTGAGCCTCAGTCATGTGTATAATGAGCTGTCAGCCAATCACATTAGGCCCAGGGGCAGACGCCGCCTCGTGATTGAATACTTGCTGTGAACGGTGGTTTTCTCTGTTTAATGTTTAACTTCTTGGTTCTTTAAATGTTTTAACTTCATTTTTTTCATGTTTCAATATCAAAGTTTTGGACAGCTTTTAAATGAAAGTTAAAAATACTCCCAGAGAACACAATAGAAACGTGTTATGACCGGTTGTGTGCAGGCAGGAATAGGACCCAAGATGCAGACACTCGGAGGCAAAACTTGAACTCAAATGTAAGATAACTGGATATATCAAAATAAACTTACACCAGAAGACTGCCAGAACGCACAGCAAGATAAGGGTAGATCACAACACAGAGAAACAGAGGGCTTAAATACACAGAGGGAGCAATCAGGGAATAGGTAACAGGAGGGAAACACAGCTGGGGCAAATCAGGCCTAACGAGACAAGGGGAAGCAAAACCAGATACATTAACATCAGACATGGACCTTCAAAATAAAACAGGAAACATAACACGGACTGAACTAAAGACACAGACTCACATGCAGGCACTACAACAGAGGAAACAGAGACATGGGACCAGGGCAGACACTGACTGGACACGGGGATATAGCAACTAAGAATTACACAGAGACATAAACCATAAGACAGAACTCTAACAAAGAAACCAAAGAATAGAAATGATAAATAATACATAAACTCAAAACCCTGGGTCAACGACCCAGGCATCCTAATAAAATGTGTACCAAATTATGCAGGTGGTGAGAGAGCTCAAAATTTCAGCTTGCTATGAGATTTTAAATTCATATTGTATTGGCAAGACCTGTGTTTTGTTTTTTTGATTGATTGATTGAATCTTTATTTTGAACATGTTGAAAAAGTATAAAAAAAAAATAGAATTAAAAGAGACAAATGAACAAAGCAAACAAAAGAAAAACGAGCAACCACAACTCCAAATAACGTCCATGTTCAAAAAGGAGCAGGAAGAAGCATAAGCTTATTTAATCCCACCCCTTTTCCACTATCTAGTATCAATAGACTACAGAAATACCTCCTTGTAATTACATTATATGTTATGTGTAATTTTTTTTTTTTTTTTTTTTTTTTTTTTTTTTAAATATATACACATATGTTTCTATCTATCCATACCTACGTATATACACACATACGCACATATACACATTTTCAATAACCCCATTAACACCTGAAGGATACACAACCTACAATTTTATATATATTTAATATATATATTTAAAAAAAAAAAAAAAAAAAAAAAAATATATATATATATATATATATATATATATATATATATATATATATATAAAAAAGACCCCAGGTGCAGGCTGTGTAAAGATGCCCCAGAGACAATCCAGCACATAACAGCAGGGTGCAAGATGCTAGCAGGCAAGGCATACATGGAACGCCATAACCAAGTGGCCGGCATAGTGTACAGGAACATCTGTGCCGAGTATAACCTGGAAGTCCCGAGGTCAAAATGGGAGATGCCCCCAAGGGTGGTGGAGAATGACCGAGCTAAGATCCTGTGGGACTTCCAGATACAGACGGACAAAATGGTGGTGGCTAACCAACCGGACATAGTGGTGGTAGACAAACAGAAGAAGATGGCCGTAGTGATCGATGTAGCGGTTCCGAATGACAGCAATATCAGGAAGAAGGAACACGAGAAGCTGGAGAAATACCAAGGGCTCAGAGAAGAGCTCGAGAGGATGTGGAGGGTGAAGGTAACGGTGGTCCCCGTGGTAATCGGAGCACTAGGTGCGGTGACTCCCAAGCTAGGCGAGTGGCTCCAGCAGATCCCAGGAACAACATCGGAGATCTCTGTCCAGAAGAGCGCAGTCCTGGGAACAGCTAAGATACTGCGCAGGACCCTCAAGCTCCCAGGCCTCTGGTAGAGGACCCGAGCTTGAAGGATAAACCGCCCGCAGGGGCGTGCTGGGTGTTTTTATATATATATATATATATATATATATATATATATATATATATATATATATATATACATACATAGTATATAAATTTTGTTTGTTTGTTTGTTTGTTTAGGGGTAGATTGTCTGCCACGACAGTACATACAACCATAATTATTTGTGGACAAAGACACATTTATTGTAGTTTTGCCTCGAACACCACCACAGTGGATTTTAAATCAAACAATCAAGATGATAAGTGATTTCCACCCACTTTCATACACAATTGATCATGTTAGAGTCTCAAAATTAGTTAGCTAAAGTAGCATAATGGAATATAATAACTCTTTTAAAACTTGCATTAACATCCTTCACATGGATTGGAATAAAATGATGTTTTTCCTCCCTTGAGTTGCTCTGCCAGGCCTTTCCTTCAGCCACGTTCAGGTTTTGGATTTCTCTGCCTTTAGTTTTACATTTAATAACTGAAAAGTTACTCTGCTGGGTTGAGATTAGGTGACTGACTTGGAAATTTCTTAACCTTGAGAAACTCTTGGCTTGCTTTTGAAGTATGCTTTGTGTCATTGTCCATTTTCACTGTAAAGAAAACACTGACTCTGTTCCACTGGCAGCCCCTCCACCCTTATTTGTTTATTACATTATATTACTGCCCTTGTATACACCCCCACAATGTTTCTGTTTCAATGTTTCTACATACACCAGGTATATAGTTTAATCAGATAGATAGATAGAATTGATGAAATTCTGGGGCAATACTGATGCAGAAGATAAGGATGCCATTCATGGGACCCATTTGTTGGGAACCAAAGAAGTCTTTACGAATGATCAATAAACATTTAACCAGCTAAACATTAAAGTGTTATCTTCACTATCTACTATCAGTTATATGATTTGCTGTCAACAAGGCCAGCGTTTGGCCAAGTGGCAAAATGATAGAAAATGGGGTATAAGTTCAAACAAGTACACCCAGCGGTAAAATGGTCAAAACTACTGTTGTGTTGTTCCTAAAGCACCACTCCTCAGCCATCTGAGGTAGAGCGAGTTCTTTCCACGTCTCAGAGAACAAACAGATTGAAGAAATGATAATTAGAACAAATTAGGAACATCTGTGCTCAAACATACACACATGCCAACTGTCCTCGTCCAGCCATTAGTGTGCGTGTGTTTTTAGTTTTTCATCTGCAGCAGCTGTTTTTCTGTCTTGAGGCGACTAAAATCTCTCTCTCTTACTCCTCATTCTCACTAAATTTATTTTTTTAAACTCCCCCCCCCCCCCCCAAATGTTTCACACTTCCTCTCTCTCTCTCTCTCTCACTCACACACACACACACACACACACACACACACACACACACACACACACACACACACACACACACACACACAGAGCAGTCTGCCAGGCTGTGATTAGAGAGGAAGGTTGCAGGGGATATAAAAAAAGAAGAAGGGAAAAGATACTAAGATGCTTTAAGCAACAAATACAACCTATAGACTGCTCTTTATGTGCTTTCCCAGTAATTCAAGATTTGCAACATTTAAAATATTCAGTTCAGTTGTTTTTCTTATTTCTTATTTCACACGGACAGAAAGACAAACAGGTGTGTCAGGTTGATTTATTTCTTTTGGCTGGAGGGCTTCTCTCCCTCTGCTCTCCCTTTCTTCTTTTACTTTTTAGCTCCTCCGGGGATGAAAACCCTCTCTCCTCTTTCTTTATTTACTTTCCTTCCACTCCTCTTTTCCTCCTTCAGTCTCTGCCTTTCAAATTTATAAGTGAGGAGAGGAAAAAACATGAATCCAAACTTTAAATGAGCTAATTTAAAATCAAGCTGCCTGATTACACAGTCATCATGGGTTTCTCTGACTAACCTCACAGAGACCAAGTGTAATGATGCGTTCAGGTACTCAGTGATTCAGAAGTTGTGCCACATCACCAGTGGTAACATGGGACGTGAAATTAGAGAAATTTCCTACCAGACTGCATGTTATGACTGTAACAATGTGTTCTCACCACAGGGTGTCAAGTAATGGTGTTTTGTCAGATGCCTTCTGCATCTCACCATTATTCGCGAGTCTTCTGGCACTGAATCTTTGGCATACCAGCCATGGTAGGGCAAGATGGTGGGGGTATGAATAACAGGTTTGTCAGCCAGGAGAAGATTGTTCACACCTTTGTTATATTGTGTTCATGAGCTGGTTAGGTTACACACTAAAAACTCTTTTCTTAGTGTAGCAACCTACGAAAAAGGGAAAATGTTGGTTTGATGTGAAAAAGGTAGACGGCATCATTGCACCACACATTGATGTTTATAGTGAATGCCATATTTTGAATGTTTCAGCTGCCGCCATTGTTTCATTGTGTTTGGAGCTATGAGTGACAATATCTGGAAGACAGAGCAGTGTGCTAAGCTATCAGTTGACTCTGACAAACTTGATTAGGCCCCAATCACACAGGACTAGAGGCCAGTTGACACCAATCTGGAAACCGTGGGTCACTAGGGAAAATATCCCACCTGCCTTTTAAACATGAAGAATATGAGTTGAAACCATGTTTAAATTTACATTAACTGGAAAATTTCACTCCTGGTGTCAAGAAGGTCTTGATGTTCAAGATTACTATTTCTCTTTTTGAAATTACATTGACTATTATATTGTAAAACACTGATCCATCCCTTTTTAACCCTTTAGGACACAATTATAGTCTGACTGGGACTCATGTTCTCACTGATCTCTACTTATTTTTTCTTCTTTTGTACGCTCCAGCAGGGAAAAAAAAGATGTCCCTGATGAATGTCACTGCTATCCTTCCTCTTACTTACAATGACACTCAGTGTGTATGAAAGCTAACTGAAATAACAATTCTCACACTTTAATCAAACACTAATCATGCTATCTGTCATAAGCAAGCAGAGCTAAGCCTCCAGCACAGTCCTATGGAGGCGCCATGCAGTGCATGTAATAACTGAGCACTTTCAAAAACATGTGGATCCATGTGCTGCTCTTGTTTGTGTTTGTGCTGTTGTATTTTGATTTGTTTTTCTCTTTAAACTATGTTGTTAAAATAAAATTTAAAAAACCTCTTCCTGAGTTAAATGCCCAGCAAAGACGTATATTTAAAATGAACTAGAGGTAGAAAAAAACAACACATTCATGCCTGTCAAATATTTCTGCATTGTTTAGAAAAACAGTGAAGAGCAGATAGTTAGCAGTGTGGAAACTCATCAATAAAAAGCCCGTCATGCACAGCAAAAATCAAATGCTACAACAAAACAGTAAACACAGCAACCTAGTTGAAAAGTTGAAATTCAGAGGTATGCCTTATCTTTGGTGAGATAAAATAAAAGACAATAAAAGAAAAGATAAAATTCCCTCACCGCAAGCATGACAAACAATACTACAAGTTCATACACAGTATGAAGTAATGTAACATGGAGTAACACAATATTTTTGTTTCGTAACAATTATATCTGACACAACAGCAGCTCACACGACAAAAACACACACAGTTAGAACTGCATGCTTGTGCTGTTGTAAATCATGCCTGTGACAGATTGGTGTTGCCAAGGGGAAAATATATAGCAATTTAAACATCACATTCTCACACAGTGAGTAATGTGAGTGCGGGATGACTGACAGGAAAACAAGAATAGAGGGAGAAAGCAGAGAAACGATCACAGGGCTGAGCTCAGGTCTGACAAAGTGTCTGTCTGCGCACATATGTCTCCCTGCCTGTCACCGCTTATTTATTTTATTTACTTATCTGTGTGTGAATTTGTCAGTCTGTGTGCTGAGAATTCAGATTTCCTTAAAGGTGAACTTGACATGGAGCAGAGAAGTTGGAGTTGGATAGTTTCAGACTCTCATGACTATTTTTGCTCTTAACTGAAATCCTAAAACCATATCAAACACGTGCGGTGACGTAGGACTCTAAAATCAGGGTGTGGTCAGTACACTGTGTGACAAGATTAAGATTAAGATTGTCATTTTTAATATTATCATTTTATAGTTTGTTTTGTATATATATTGATTTTTAAAATGTAATTATGTGGTCAATCTAGCCTTCCTAGAGTTTTCTCTGTCAAGTGTCTGTTAGGTTACTTCTATCTTATTTTGTGAGTCCTTGTCTCGTCTGCCTTGCTTTTAGTGCTACGTCCTGTGTTTAATTTAATGAAATTTAATTTAATTTAATTTAATGAAACGCTGCCTGAGGGAAGCAAAGGACACCTACAGGAGGAAGGTGGAGCAGAAGTTGGAGAGGAACAATATGAGGGAGGTCTGGAATGGTGTGAAAACCATCACAGGCCACAACACCAAGATAAGCACAGTGGGGGGGACTGTGGAGAAGGCAAACGAACTCAACAACTTCTTCAACAGGTTTGACCAGCCCACAACCCCCCCACCCTCACCCTCACCTTCACTACAGAGTCCTCTCCCCACTCTCCTGCCTCCCTCGCTTCCCCCCCTTCCTGACACCATGACACCCCCCTCCTCCAATCCCTCTCTCAGCAGCAAGACATCAAATTCAAAATTCAAATTCAAATTTTATTTGTCACGTACACAGTCATACACAGTACGATATGTAGTGAAATGCTTGGACAACTGCTCGTGACCTAAAGAAAACAAAAAAGGAAAGGCTATGAATAAGATAGGAAATAAATATGAAAAATTAAAAAGGGTAAATTTAACTAGGAAGGAATAAAATATAAATTAAGGTTAAAAATGAAATAACTGTACAACACAAATTAGAATGAAGGGTAAATTTAACTGGGAAGAATAAGATAAAATATATAAATTAAAGTTGAAAATAAAATAACTGTACAACAAAATACACAATACACAATATAGAACTATATAAGAATGTATGAAGAAATCTAAATATAAATAAATATATACACAATAACAGCAGCTGTACAAGTATTAACTGGAAATGAAGAATATAGTGACCAGTGTTGTGCAAAAACAATGTCCAGAAAGTCCAGTGTGTGTGTAAGAACCATATGTGTGGGTCAGTACTGTGTGGTGGTGTGATTGAGAGACCGTATCGCCTGCGGGAAGAAGCTCCTCCTCAGTCTCTCTGTGTTGGTCTTCAGGGAGCGGAATCGCTTTCCTGACCTCAACAGAGAGAACAGTCTGTTGTTGGGATGGCTGAGGTCCTTCACGATCTTCCTGGCCTTGGTCCAGCACCGCCTGCTGTAGATTGAGTGCAGGTCAGGGAGCTCGGAGCGGATGGTGCGCTCAGCTGACCGCACAACCCTCTGTAGAGCTCGTCTGTCCTGCATGGTGCTGTTCCCGAACCAGGTTAAGATGTTTCCCGCCAGGATGCTCTCTATGGTGCACGAGTAAAAGTTCCTGAGCACCTTGGAGGGCAGTTGGAAGTCTCTCAAGCGTCTGAGGTGGTAGAGACGCTGTCGGGCCTTTTTCACCACGGTGTTGATGTGACAGGACCATGACAGGTCCTGCGTGATGTGAACTCCGAGGTATTTGAAGCTGTCCACTCTCTCCACTGGGCACTCGTTGATGACGGGGGTCTGGTAGTTCCTCTCCTGCTTAGTGCTGAAGTCCACTATCAGCTCCTTTGTCTTACTGACGTTTAGAAGGAGGTTGTTCCTCTGGCACCAGTTCTCCAGATTCCTAATCTCCTTCACGTAGGCCGTCTCGTTGTTATCAGAGATCAGGCCCACCACGACGGTGTCGTCAGCAAACTTGATGATGGTGGTGGAGCTGGTAGTGGCCACACAGATATGTGTACAAAGAGTACAGCAGGGGGCTCAGAACACACCCCTGGGGGGCTCCAGTGCTGAGAGTGGTGGAGGCTGAGACATGTCCGCCCATCCTTACTGCCTGTGGTCTGCCAGTTAGGAAGTTGGAGATCCACTGACACATAGATGAGCTGAGTCCCAGATGCTCCAGCTTGGTGGTGAGTGTGGAGGGAATTATGGTATTAAATGCAGAGCTGTAGTCTATGAAGAGCATTTTAACATAATTCCCCCTTCTAGTGTCCAAGTGAGTGAGTGATGTGTGGAGGAGATGAGAGATGGCATCGTCTGTGGAACGATTTGGACGGTAAGCGAACTGTAGTGGGTCCAGTGTGTCTGGTAGTGAAGAAATGATGAAGTCTCTGACCAGGCGTTCAAAGCACTTCATCACTACTGAGGTGAGGGCTACAGGGCGATAGTCATTGAGAGAAGCAGGGTGGGGTTTCTTCGGGACAGGAACAATGATGGACTCTTTGAAGCATGTGGGGATCACCGACTGAGATAAAGAGATGTTGAATATCTCAGTGAACACAGGAGCTAGCTGGTATGCGCAGTCTCTTAGGATACGACCTGGGATGCCGTCTGGTCCTGCTGCTTTCCTGGTGTTTACTCTCTTGAAGGCTCTCCTTACTTCATGCTCGGAGATGACGAGCACGTTTCCGGTGCTGGCAGTATCTTCCTGTCTGCAGCCGTTAGCGCCGCTAACACTAGCATTGTTGGAGACCTTAGCTGCAGCCTCAAAGCGAGCATAGAAAGTGTTCAGCTCGTCTGCCAAAGTCACGGCCGCGTTCGTCATACCGGTTGTTGGTGTTTTATAGTCCGTTATTGTCCTTAGTCCCCGCCACAGGCTCCTAGAGTCACTCTGTTGGAGTTGTGACTCTAGTTTCCTCCCGTAGCGCTGCTTCGCCTCTTTCACCGCCCTCCGCACATTATATGACGCGGCTTTGTACGGGTCCATGTCCCCCGTCATGAGTCCCGTGTTGTAGGCAGCGGTGCGGGATCTCAGAGCGTCGCGGATGGTTTTATCCGCCCACGGCTTCTGGTTGGGAAACGTTGTGATAGTCTTTGTCTCCACGGTATCATCCGCTAGTTTCCCGATGAATCCCACAACCGCTTCCGTAAACACGTTGACGTCATCATCGGAGCTGTTTCTGAACATGCCCCAGTCTGCGTCATCGAGTGCGTCCTGTAACGCGGCCACCGATTGATCCGTCCAGCGCGCGACCTTCCTCTGAACCGGAACTTCCTGTTTCAGCCTTTCTTTGTATTTTGGCATGAGGAAGATGGCGGCGTGATCAGATTTGCCAAACGGGGGGCGGGATTGTGCCTTGTAGCCGTCCTTGACCGTAGTGTAGCAGTGGTCCAGTGTCCTTTCACCCCTGGTGGGGCAGGTGATGTGTTGATAAAAGTTCGGCGCTGCGCGTTTGAGGTTGGCGCTATTAAAGTCCCCCGTCACAATAAGCGCAGCGTCCCGGTGTTGTGTCTGGTGCTGTGTGAGTGCCTCATGCAGCTCGCATAAGGCGGTGACCGTGTCCGCTTGTGGTGGAATATAAACGACACTTACAATGACCGATGTAAATTCCCGAGGTAGATAAAAAGGACGACACATGATGGACAGTAGTTCCAGATTTGGTGTGCAGGAGCGTGTGAGAGGAACAACGTTCGCACTGTTGCACCAGTTGTTGTTCACCATTAAACACACGCCGCCTCCCCCCCCCTTGACTTCCCCGAGTCCCGTGTCCTGTCCATGCGGTGAACCGAGAAGAACTCGGCCGGCTGGATGGCGTGGTCCGGCACCGCTGGGTTCAGCCATGTCTCGGTGAAGCAGAGGAGATTGCAGTCCCGAATGTCTCTCTGGAACTTTATCCTGGCCCTGAGGTCGTCAAGCTTGTTCTCCAGTGACTGGACGTTGGCGAGCAGGATGCTAGGCAGAGGTGTGCGGTGTGCACGAGCTCTCAGCCTGTTCCTGACGCCGGCTCGCTTCCCTCTAGGCCGCCGCCGCTTCCCTTTGTTCTCCCTCGAGATCTCACTCGGCCAGCTCGGATCCGGAGTTAAAAACTTCGAATTGTGAGTACATTGTATACCAATAGAAACAAGAGTGTCACTGTCATACCTAATGTACCCAATGGTGATGATTTTACCGATTTAGAAACGCTGAAAACTAACTTAAAAAACAAAGACAAAGAAAAAGTGGTCGGAGCAGTCGTGACGGCAGCCGACCTCACCGACCTCACCCTCCTCCCAAACATCTCCCAGTGTCACAGTGGATCAGGTCAGGAGGCAACTGAGGAAGCTTCGCCCCAGAAAGGCAGCAGGCCCAGACAAGGTGTGTCCTAGGATGCTTAAGGCGTGTGCTGCTGAACTTGGGGAGCCGCTACAACGAGTCTTCAACCTCAGTCTGCGACTGGGGAGAGTGCCCGCCCTATGGAAGACATCCTGCATCGTCCCGGTCCCCAAAAAGAACCGGCCCAATGAGCTGAATGACTTCCGACCGGTGGCACTGACGTCACATCTTATGAAGACTCTAGAGCGGCTCTTCCTCAACCTCCTCCGACCACAGGTACAACATGCCCAGGACCCACTACAGTTTGCATACAAGGTGGGTGTCGGAGTGGAGGATGCCATCCTGTACCTCCTACACAGAGCCCACTCACACCTGGATGGGGGAAAAGGCACGGTCAGGATCCTGTTTCTTGACTTTTCCAGTGCCTTTAATACCATCCGGCCCTGTATGCTTCAGGAAAAACTGAACAGGATGGAGGTGGACCCCTGCCTGGTGGCTTGGATCTCCGACTACCTCACCGACAGACCACAGTACGTCAGGCTGAAGGACATCACGTCTGACAGAGTGGTCAGCAGCACAGGAGCACCACAGGGAACTGTGCTGTCCCCTCTTCTCTTCACCCTGTACACCTCTGACTTCTGCTACAACTCTGAATTATGCCATATTCAGAAGTTTGCAGATGACACGGCCATCATGGGGTGTATCTGGGATGATCAGGAAGAGGAGTACAGAAGTCTGGTGAGGAACTTTGTCGCATGGAGTCACACAAACCACCTGCAACTCAACACCTCAAAGACTAAGGAACTGGTTGTGGACTTCGGGAGGTCCAGAGAAGGTCCACTGCCAGTTCAGATAGAGGGGGAGGAGGTGGAGGTGGTCAACAAGTACAAGTACCTCGGGCTGTGGATGGACAATAAACTGGACTGGTCATGCAACACAGAGCACCTGTATAAAAAAGCCCAAAGCCGACTGTACTTCCTCAGGAGGCTGAGGTCTTTTAACATCTGCAGGAAGCTCCTGAGGATGTTTTACCAGTCAGTGGTTGCTGGAGTACTTTTCTATGCTGTGGTGTGCTGGGGGAGCAGCACAGCAAAGAGGGACTCATCCAGGCTGGAGAAACTGATCAGGAGGGCTAGCTCTGTGGTCGGCATGAAGCTGGACACTCTGGTGACAGTGGCAGAGAAAAGGACATTAAAGAAACTGATGGACATTATGGACAATGCTGGGCATCCTCTGCACACGGCCATAAACAACCAGAAGAGTCTGTTCAGTGACAGGTTGCTTCTCCCAAAGACAAGAACTAACAGACTTAAAAACTCCTTTGTCCCACACGCCATCAGACTGTTTAACTCCTCTCTGGAGGGGAGAGGGAGGGGAAACAGGAGGACAAAGGAGGGGGGAACAACTAAGCTGTAGTACCTCTGCACCTCACTGTACAATACCTTGTGCAATACTTTTTGTAAATAGTCAACAGTGCAATAGACTCAATACTTGAAATGTGCAATTCACTTGTATTTTTATTTTTTATTCCTATTTATTCTATTTATCCCCTTTGTATATTTTATTTATATTTGTCTCTGTATTTATATATGTGTGTGTGTGTGTGTGTGTGTGTGTGTGTGTGTGTGTGTGTGTGTGTATATATATATATATATAACAGTTCTGTAACTGTAACTTTGGTCGTTGCTGTGCTTTTTTTGGAAGTCGAATTTCCCAGAGGAACCCACCCGAGGGATTAATAAAGTTCTATCTTATCTTATCTCTTATCTTAATTAGTTCTGCTGTTTCCAGCTCCCCTGGTTCCCTTGTGTGTTTTGGTGTGTATGTGTTGCCTGAGTGTCTGTTACGTTGTGCTGTTTCTCTGCCTGCTGCCCATTTGTCTCTGTTGTCTAGATTTAGTTACTTTGTATCTTGGAGTATGGTTTCTCTCTGCTTTGGATTTTTGTTTTGGGCTTTTTTAAAATCACTTTTTGAACTTTGTCTTTATGCCCTCACTCTACATATGCCAGACCTTGAAATTGAGACATAAATGAAAAGATAAAAATGATAAATACGAACTTTAAAGATCTAGTTGCTGAACATGAATTCCCTAAACTATTTTATTGTATTTGTGTATATTGCAGAATAAATTCCCATTACAAATACAGTAGAAAACTTACAGATCAATACAAGTTATTGATGATGGGAGCTATATTTATATTTTTTGTTAGTTTATATGGATAACAAAAACAATTAAACACAAGCTTCAAAATTCCACCACAAAAATGTTTTTCTTTAGTTAAATATAAACAATGCTGAAATATTATTAGTTTCTTATAACTTAACCTGCTCTTCTTAGCTTTTGTCTGTTTAGTGTTTACTTCAGATTTCACAGTTTTCAGATGTTTTAGAGTCTAAATGCTTCTTTAGTAACAAATGCAAACATGGCCTGAGGCTCTATAAGTTAAAAAAAAAAAAGAATGTTTTCAGCTGCAATGAAATAATCCGCATGACTGTACTCACGGGTCTTACAATAAGGTTTAGCTTTGATCTACCAACTATTTCTAAAAATTAAAAAAAATTGGATTTACATAATGTTTGAGAAAAAGACTTTTTTTCCTCTGCAGACCGCCAGAGTAAATCAAACACTGTTGATGTGATTTCAGTGCAGATTCAAGAAGTTCTCACAATTTGAACCATCTAAAAATTACTACAATGATATACACAGCCCCCCCATTTTCAGAGGTTCAAAATTATTGGGACAATTGACTGACGAGCTGTTTCACGCCTTCATAATTGGAAATACATGAAATTTACAAGAAGATGCAAATCACAGGTTACAATCAAGACTCAGAAGGTCAGATTGGAGCAGACAAAAATTCTGAAAATAAATCTTTGGAGAGTTGAGATTGGAATGATGGGAAGAGAAAAATATGGAGAAGGTGAGAAATAACTCATCACCTGAAACATGTCTTCTGACATGGGCGAGATAGTGTTATGCCATGAGCATGTATGGTTAGTAGTGGAGCTGGGCCACTAGTTCTTATTGATGATGTTACTGCTGATAGAAGCAGCACGATCAAATACTGCAACACTGGATAATACTTAACAAAAGCATTGTCCTTAATCCTGCAAAATAATCCCAAGAGTTTTAAAATATAAAAGAATGAAATTTTCTCTTATTGCCAAGTCAGATGAGTGGATCTAAACCCAACAGATTAGCTTTTCTATTATGAAATACAAAACCAAAGGTGCAGAGATCCCAAAACAAGCAGCAACCGAAGATGGCTGCAGTAAAGGTCCAGCAGAGAATAAAGTTTGATAAACATGTTTCTCTTTGCTATACCAGAAAACATGAAGTCTCCAGCATTAATAGAAAGTGGCTGCTGTCTAAATATAACTGTGAAAAGCAAGTCAAATAATACTGCAGTCATGGCAAAGTCAACATCCTGATGCAAGAGCATGATGGAGTTAGTACAGCTGCTATGATAATTTTAATGAGCTTCTCCCTTTACATAATTTCCTTAGGGATTAATAAAGTGTTCTGATTCTGATTCTTTGTATGCAGAAATGCCGTCTTTGTGTTGTTGTGCGCTTCAGGGTGCCTGGCTAACCACAGAGGAGCACAGGGCCTTTATTTAATGGGTATGGAGCCAGATAATAACTAATAAAACTGTTTGCTGTACCAGTTTTGCCTCTGTTACAATAGACAGTTAATTAGGTCTCATTTCTTATATTTTATTTTACCTTTTTTCCATTACCATAATGCAACATCTAATGGTTATACATGCACTAGGCTTTAGGTGTGCTTAAAAAAAATCAATCTCTGCAAACCCTGGGTTGACTCCTGGCAAGTTAAAGGTGAAGAAGGTTTTTCAAAGTAGCATCAAGTGTGTCTCTGCCCTCTGGCGATACAGGGGACACCATCTTAACTCTTGCCTAGAGCGTCAAATTAATTAGGGACAAATCTGACTCAAAACTTGTTTGCCGCTGTAATTTGCTGGAATACAAATGGATCTTAGCAATGTATGAGGGAAATGATTTTTAGGATTCAAGGTGAAATTGCCTCCACATAGCAGCAACTGATGCGTTTTGACAGTGCCAAGGAATGCTACTTATTGTATAAGTGCAAATATATCCATCTAAACATCCATTCATCCATCTTCTGCTGTTTATCCAGGGAGCAGAATGACTGGTAAAGCCATAAGCAGCACCGATGTCTGGGGAATACTAAGTGTCCCAAGTCATCCAAGATATCTTATCCACCACGTTGGACATGACTAAAATACCTCAGTGTGGAGGTGTTTGGGAGGCATCTTAGGGAAAAGATCAACCCACCTCAACTGGCTCCTTTAATGCAGAGAAGCAGCACCTCTACACTGAGCCCATCCTTCAGTCACTGAGCTCCTCACAATTCAAGGAGCTCACAGATCCTTACCTGCCAGACATCCTTCGGAGGAAGGTTATTTCTGACATTTATATTTTCAGCCTATTCTCATTCTCAGGAATGTCAGATAATACAGTTTTGTCAGATCTGTTGGCGTGACTCAGTTACTTACAAAGTGTCCTTTGGTGACATAGCAGATTATGGCATTAAGCAGACGGGGCTGTCACTCCCAACTTGTCAGTTTTCCACATGCAGGTTTAATGTTGTGTGAAGCCATATTGTAACTCAAACCATGATTTTTCCTAACCCTGAAAGCGTAGCGTTTAGTGCCTTAAACTAACACAAATTGAAACAAAACTAAAAAGTGAGTCGAGGAAAAAAAAGTCCTGGGTAGCACAACTCCTAATGCTGAGTTTGTACACCTCTAAAACAGATCTCTCACAGAGGCTGATATTTCCAGAACTCGTGTTTCAATGCATTAACACCATAAGACAAATAGCTGTGTAAAGGCCTTAAGATAAGAAAGCATTTTTGGTATTTTGGTTACTACCTACAACATGAACTGCAGATCAACCTGTGAATCTGCAGTTTAACCTTAACACTCATGCTCATCTTAATTCAATGCACAGCTCTCTTATTCCTCACTTCATAACAAGACCTCAAAGTACTCCTCCACGTCAGGCCTCACTCATCCCCAACCTGAGAGGCCATTTTACTCTTTGCTCACCAGCTCCTTTGATTGTGGCAACAAACTGCATCACTGCAAGCTGGCGATTAACGCTTGATGGCACCAGCAGAACTTTATCATCTGTAAATAGCAAAGATACAATTTCAAGACCATCAAAGTGGACACCCTGTTCCTTTTGGTTAGAAATCAAGCTCCGAGGGTCCCAACTGCATTTAATACAGGGCTCACTAACTCGTACTCAAACAGCATCCGCCACAGGTCAAGTCAAGAGATGTGGGTATTTGTCTTAAAGTCACCCACAAAACCACAGAGACTCGTTGGACAAAGTCCCACAAACCCACCACCACCCACCTCTTTGAAAGACTAACACACACACCAAGGATGAAAACCAAAATGAGATCTTTGCACTGAATCAAATATCCACTAACAAAAATCTTCTATTTAATTTGAAACTGGAGGTAACTAAGGCATTAACTATCCAAGTTTTAAAAAGCCATCAGTCTATCTATCAAACTTTTACAAATGCCATATAATATTTAATTTGTTGTTACAGCAGTTTGTTTGATCATTAAATCCTCATTACAATCCCCTCTGAAGTTTGTTTTTGCAGATATTGCTGATCTAAAATACCACACAACACACACAGTCTTGTTTCCATCACTTCAGAGGACATTACAATGACTTACGTCAATTTCTGACCTTAACATTACATAAAAGTCTTCTTTCAAAAACGTCAATAACTCCCTTATGGACCACAATGTGGCTGTGTTTATGTCCTCACAACATGAGTTACACAAATTCAAGGATTCAAGGAGTTGTATTTGTCATTCGCATCACATGTTAACATGAGGTGGAACAAAATTATGTACACACGGGCCCAGAGTAAAAAGAAACAAAAATAATGAAGAAACAGAAATTTTTTTTTAAAGTTTTTTAAGTATATAAATAGTTATGTTTTTTTTTTTTTAACGAACAGAAATGACAAGTAATAAGACAATACAATAAATAAATAATAATAACTAGCGTGCAACAACCTGAGTACCAGTATGGAGTATGGGTATAGAGTGTAGGTATAAAGGTCTAAATAAAAACTTTAGCAGCAAAGGAGCAACTTTAGCAGCACTGATAAAGTGACAGTGTCAGTAGGTTGCACATTACCAGATAAGAGCAGTAGTAAGACGATCAGAAGTCTCTGCTTTGTACTTATTGATTTTGACGTGTGAAATGTTGACACAAAGCAGGATTTTTCGTAACTAATTTTGTAATTGTACAAAGCAAGAAGGTTTTGAAGATGAGGTAAATCTTTCTGTAGTTCAAAATGATTAATGTCCTGTTCCAAATACATTGGAAATTGTACAGGATGTATAGCAGCAGTGACGCATGTAGATCTGGGAACCATGTCACGCAGAATGGGGTCACTGTTAAATGTTCTCATCTTAGAAAAATTGAGTGTCCAAAAGTCCCCCACGGCCAATAAGCAAAGTAAAGTTATTAAAAAAGCCATTATCCAAAACACAATGATTGTTGATGCTGAATTAAATAGGCTGCACAAACCTAGGATGGCAAGTAAGGCTCCAGCCAAAAGTTCGGGTCCTGGTGTCTTGCTAGCAGAGGGCTTCTGCTAGCACATTCACCAATGTGGTGTAGAAGGCTTCAATCAACAGCACAGCGCCCGATGTATTGCAGATAAGCTTTTCGAGCAGCACAGGCCTAGGTGTGGTGCTGATGTCTTGCACTAGCAACACAGATGCAGTTTGTTCAGCTGGCAGCAAAGGCCCTGGGGTGGTGCAGATGGCCCCAGCCAGCAGTACAGGCCCTGGTGAGGCTCAGTTGGTTTATGCTAGCAGCACAGGCCCTGATGTGGTGCCTATGGGTCCAGCTGGCAGCACAGTCCCTGGTGAGGCTCAGTTGGTTTAGCAGCACAGGCCCTGGTGTGGTGCCTATGGGTCCAGCCGGCAGTGCAGGCCCTGGTGAGGCTCAGTTGGTTTATGCTAGCAGAACAGGCCCTGGTGTGGTGCCTATGGGTCCAGCTAGGCCCTGGTGCGGTGCAGATGGCCTCAGCCAGCAGCACAGGTCCTGGGATGGTGCCGATGGATCCAGCTGGCAGCACAGGCCCCGGTGCAGTGAGATGGCCTCAGAAAACAGCACAGGCCCTGGTTGAGGCTCAGTTGGTTTATGCTAGCAGCACAGGCCCTGGTGTGGTGCAGACCTCTGGTAGTAGCAGAGGTCCCCCCCAAAAAAGACCACTTTCCAAGAATTTACAGAATAGTTTAAAATACTCTTAAAAAGCTTGTTAGAAAAAACTAAAATCCATTTAAGATAGTAAAAAACAAAAAATACCCCAAAAATTCAAAGCAGACATTCAACAAGGAGACATGCTGCTGCCACATGTGTAAAAAGGTTCAGAGGAAGGGTATGACTGGATGCAATAGCTGGTTCTTCGGTATCAGTGAGTTGATGCAGGCCAAGGAGTAGACATTGCCGGCTCCACCCAAAGGCAGAACCATATCTGTCCAACCCATCTTAGACCCAACCTTGACCCAAGGTTTGGTCTGTTAGGTGCATTACTAGAAGAAGCAGGGTAGGCAGCCAAAGCTCCACCACTGGTCTCAACTTAAGAGCCGAGACTGTACAAGTACAGCTGGGAGTCATGAATCTTATTACAGTCAGTGTCTGTGAAAAGGTTTGTTGTGAGTACTTTTCGTTTCTTTGTTTTTAAATTTAAATTTAAATCCCAGTTGAACATATTTTGGCATCCTCCTCACATCAGTTCATCAGACACACACGACAAATGTAATCCTGTCCGGTTTGGAGTGACAGTGAAATCCTGTCTCACTGGTTTGTTGATACTTTGAGATCTTCTTCAGAAAAGTTGATCAGAAAATATTCTTACACATATTTCAGACAGATTTTTGTCTTAATGTCAGATTCTGAACATTTCAGGCAGGATGTGGTTCAGTTATTATCGTTTTTATTTAATCCCCGTCTCGTTGGCTCTAATGCTTTCATCTTTTCTCAGTCTACTGTGTGCATGCAGTGCTTTGATCTTCTCCCTCTTGCTGTATGTTTAATGTATACTGACTGTACAAGACTCTGCTGTGCTGGTCCTCTTCACAGGAGGAGGAGGAGGAAGAGGAGGAGGAAGAGGATGGCATGAAAATAGACAAAGAAGAGATAAACAAGAGAGAACAAACGGAGGAGGAGGAGTGGAACAGTGTGAAAAGGTGGAAGAAGCTGATGCAAAAACAAACAAAAAAAAACCCCATCACGATAGAAAAAAAGACAGAAACAGAAATTAAGGAAGGACAAAGAAAGGAGTTGAAGTGGGTTAGGAGTTGGTGATGGAGGGAGAGGAGAAATAAAAAGCATGTAGTGGTGAAATGATGGATCACATACTGCGATGACCTCCATTACCCTCGCTCTCCTTTCTCTTTGGTGGATCAGGGGAGCGTAGGAGGTGTAAAAACATTACTTAAAGAAAGCTTGGACATGATTTCATCGGGTCTTCATTAAGGCCGACTTCTGTTCCAAACTTAAATGAATTTGTCCACGAAGCGGAGAAAAGGAGCAGACAGCTAATGAAAAAGATGTCACAATCACACAAAAGGGGAAAAAATAAGGGTTTAAAAAAGAGCGGCAGTAAGAAAGCTCAGATAGCGAGGACTAATGAAGTGAAGAATGGAGAGGGAAAAGGGTGAACGAAGTGTTGTTATTGCTGATTTAATGTCTAGGATCAGCTGACTGAGTTGGCTGATATGGATCAAATATTCTGTCACAGTAAATTAAATTTTTAATCACATAGTGGTATTATCAGCACCTGGTAATTAAGGTTAGAACATGTGTTTAGATACAATCACTGACTTTTAGTCAAATGAATTAAACACCTAACAAATCAGTGCTCATCTAAAAATCTCAACTTGCAGAACAAAAAAAATCTAAAATAACTTCACAGTTTCCTTCATTTTCCCCAAACGATGATTCTGTTCACCTGGACGTAGCGTTTTCAGTGGGAGAAACATTTCGTCACTCATCCAAGTGACTTGTTCAGTCTCAGCTGACCTCAGGTTTCTCCAATCTCATAAACAGTACATTTGCATAATGACTGAAATCAGCACCACTGAGGGAACAATAGGCTGGGAGGTCCATTCCTTGATCATTAATATGCAAATTCTCATTATCATTGATCAACAAACACTGATCAAAGCTCATTAATCAAGGACCACTGATCAATGGCCATGAGTACCATTCACAGAGAGCTGGGGAATGGCTGCAATCACAGCATTGTAAGATGGCGAAAGATGTACCCTCAGGCCCCCTCCTCGATTCAGAGATGGTCTTTCCCTTTTCACATAAATGGCCTCCTTGACTCTCTGCTCAAACCAGCGTTCCTCCCTGTCCAAGATGTCCACTGGCCTGTAGGTGTGAATAGACTGCGGCGTCCTGGCCCGACGAGGTAGCTCTTCTGTGTTCTGCCATTCTCTTCGCCAGAGGTTGTTTGGTTTCCCCAATGTAAAAATCCTGGCAATCCTCCTGGCACTTAACAGCATATACTATATTACTCTGTTTGTGTCCCGATCCTTGGGGTGGACCAAACACCCACTTTGTAGCTTTAGCCAAACTTCCTTCATCCACAAAAACAGAAAGCCACTTAGTCCATCATGTTTTCTGCCTGCATAGCATTCTTGAAATTCTTGTAACTGTTTCAGACCAAGGTCCTCGATTGACATGAAAACCTTCTGTGAGACACTAGGCTGGCCGTGGTTCAGGAGGTAGAGAAGATCACCTACTAATCAGAGGTTGGCAGTTTGTGTGTGTGAATGCGTGAACAATGGGTGAGCATTATTACCAGAACCCCTTCCTACCAGCATATCACCCCGACTTCACTGGCTCCCAGTCAAATTCCGGATAATATACAAACTTCTTCTGCTCATCTTCAAGGCCATTCATAACCTTGTTCCTCCTTACCTTTCTGATCTGCAGTGGACGAAGCTGACAAAGTGATTATTAGTTCATAAGCACTACCTCTTCTGCCCGCTCACTTCAATCCTCTTCTTCTATCCAGCTTGCTGTGTCTTCTTTCCACCTCACCACCATGGGAAGCAGAGATCTCTACCCCCAAATATAAGAAATATTGGTTCTCTCCCCCAGTTTAAATCTCAACTCAAAACATCCTTTCAAACCTGCATATTCACTGTGAACCCACTGTTTATTAATTTTAACTTGTGCTTTTGTTTCTATTGTTCTTCATTTTGTCATCTCTATTATGTGTTTTATTCTATTGTTAAGTGTCCTTGGGTGTCTTGAAAGGTGCTTTATAAATAAAATTTATTATTATTATTAACAAGGCAGTCTGTAGAAAAGCACTATATAAGAAAAAGTCCATTTAACATTTACTGGGTACAAAAGCTAGCCTATCGTCTGGATTCCATCCCCAGAGTAAAGGCCAAGCAAGCAAATTGAGAGCTTGAAACAATTTTAAGATGTTTAGTTTTATCTTGGACTTTACTGCCTCGAGCTCTCTGTGTTTAGATCTCTCTGGAACTGGTGGTGGACCCTTTCCTGTGATCCCTGAGCGTGTTGTCGTGAGTGGAAATCGGAGCAAGAGTGGATGAAGAGGAGTGAGTGTGCATGGAAGAGGAGTGACGGTGGTTTCCCTTTGCGAAGATAAATTGTCACCCTTTTGCTTCCCTGAACACTGTCTGCGCTTGAGTCCATCTGTTAGCCATGACGGTATGCCTTTCCCCTAAAGATATTCATTGAAATCCTTTTTTAAGGAGCTGTCACCAAGATCACCAACATACATTGACTCTTTGGGATTGACAAGATTATTAGAATATCTGCTGTCAAACCGCCCCCTGCATGAAGATTCATCCTACGTATCATGTACCTTAAAACAAAGCTGTTGCTTCCAGTACTCTCAGTCCTGCTTTTGGGTCTATATTTACTAGGTTTATAAAATAAAAAGGAAGAGACGATTGAATTAGAAGGGAATATTTAAACAAAAGACGTTTATTTTTATTTTTTTACTTGAGAAAAACATTGCATTGTTGATAAGCTGTACTTTGCCTTAGAAATGTTTCCAGGGTAAGTGGAAGCATGCCAAACTGCACAATACCCCCCATATGCTCAGTCCTAATTCTTTAAAAGCTTTCAGGGCTTAACCTCTGGGTGGTCTTGGGTCGATTTGTGCCATTTTTCATTGTTCGTATACACGCCATTTGCACTGTGTTGAACGGAATATAGCCAACTTTTCCAAAAAAAAGTCTGGTTAGATATATTTCAAAATTCCAGTCTGACTCCCTTAAATTAGCTTCAGTGGCTGAGCTACAGATAAACTTACACTATTGGTCCTAGTGGTCGATTTGTGCCCCATTGAAACCCATTATAAACGCTATTTCCCATTCCACGGTCATTACAACCAAATAATGGGCCATCTTCCGAATGTTGGTGGTACTCGGAAGTCCGGGCCTTGGAATTGTATCTTTTGGGAAATATTTGATTTCTTTGTTTTTTGGGGCTGACGAAACCGGGATATAAAGGGTTAAAATCCGCGAAATGTAATTAAAACTTGATATGAATATTTCAAGGAGAAGTAGGTCTAAAAGATTGGCTAATTTAAAGTGGGAAAAAATATTAATATATAGATATTTTATGGCACTTTTCATGGCGTGGTCGATTTGTGGCTCTAAGCCCAATAGTGTATGCATTTTTCTAGGACCCCCCAGAGGTTAAAGGGACATTTTAATTTTGTGACATTGTCATGCTGGTGCTAATGTTTAAAGGGAAGCCCCAAATGCAGAAAGATATATTCACATTTGCAGATAATCAAAGAAAAAAAATGTTCTAGTAAAAGAAGAGAATGGGGGATTTTTATCTGAGAGCACATTGGGAGGTTTTTCTTTTTCAAAATCGCAAAGCTATGACATCATAGCAAAGTCACTGGTCACTTGCAATTTTGAACCTGGAGAAACATTATTATGTTGATCCAGGAACAACACCAACACAAGACTATAAGAGAGACCATGGGATATGGTGTCAGAGATACAAGGTTGATCTGACAGTGTGAGAAAAGAAAACAATACACACCTTTGTTCTTTTTTGCCTGCATTAGGATCTCACTACCCTTTGTAACCTGGACGTGTGTCCCTCTATCTATAAAGAGATGATCTATACTGCTCGCCCAAGTGCAATGTCTACAATATCCGAATCTAGGTTTGGGAAGGAGATTGGCGGTAGCAACTCTGTAAGAGCAATGAGACTTCCAACCCACATAACACGCACGACCACAGGTTTATGAAACAAAGTTTGCTTTATATATTTCCTTTTGGATCAGTTCCCTTTGCTCATCCTCAATGTAGGGATACCTTCAAATGCAGTAACCATCTCAAATGCATCACAAAAATAATTGAAACAATCAAAATAGATGTAAGACAAGAAACACAATATTTCAACACCCCAAAGAAAAGGAAAAAGAAAAGAAAATAGCATGTGAGTGTCCAGTTCCTTATGGTGTCAGTTTATTCAGTTACCCACTGTCCTGGGTTAAGAACTGAAAACGACCTGAATCTCAGGCGGAGAAAAAGTAGCAAAGAAAATGATAAGGTATCTCTCAGGTGGGCTTCCTTTTGTTTTTTCCCTACCGCCCTCCTGGTACGGCAGGCATCAACGTGTCGGCGTCCTGACACAGAGAAGGCCTCCACAGCAGCAACAGTGTCTTAGACCCACGATACCAGCTCCTCACTTGGCACCCATGGAACTGTACCTCAAAAAAAAAACCAGTCTGCACACAAATACGCAGAATGTTAGATGTCCACATTCCTTAAATGTCCTTGTTCCTAATGTCCTTGGTTCTTTTGAAATATTAAAATAAATCTGCATCTTGTGACACATTAAAAGTAAATACACCGTATTACTGTGCATCACCCGCAGTTACAGTAACAGCACAGCTATTGCACGTGAACTGCGCATAACCACTTAGCTGGCCGCGGCTGAACTAGCAGGCCCAAGAAAGTAAAAACATTAGACACTCATAATAAACAAAACTGTCACAACATTGCAATACTATGAAAACACATCTTAAACATCATTAAACACATTTACTACTATTCTGACTGGTTAGTTATTTTTTCCAGTGCATTGAACTGCAATAGCGGTGCTAAGTGAGCTAGGCTAACTCACCAGAATAGTTCAAAAAGTTCAAAGAAATACTCCGGCTCCTTTCAGGTAGGTACCCGTCTGTGGTTCACCGCTAACGACAGCTCTCTCACAAATGTTAATTAAACCTCTTTCCTCTCTTTCAACTGGAAAAAACCGTGCTCCGCGGCAGCATGGAGTTTTTCCTTGCCGTCCTTTTTCCTCTACACCACACCTTCACGCGCACGGAGCTGCAGATGGTGCCTTCAGGGCAAGCCCGGAAATTAAACTATCAGACAAGGACTACGATGCATTCAAAGAACCCTGTACTTCTGATTGCTGTAAATCTTACCAGGGTTACATTCTCCCCCTCTAGACTGCATGAGTCCCAGCATGCATACCTGCCCCTACCGGTACAGACACATGTGAAATAGCAGCCCCTAAAGCCTGAAAGAATGAACTAATGGCCAAGGTTAAAGGCTCCCCCAGCTCATCGTAGGTGAGTTTCCGAGGCGGACGTCTCTCCCTAGTAGAACGCCGGACACTTGCGTTCTCGGACTCTTGACTCTCAGATACTACATTGTCAGTGTCTGCAACTACAGGGTCTGTGGTGATGAGATCTGTGTTCTCTTCATCAGGTGAGATTTGTGTCACATCAGGTTCAGGAATATCAATGACAATATGGTCCGGAGTCCTACAGTGTGAAGTAGGATGTGTAACTGAACCACTATTCTCAGAGCTAACATAAGGAGTTCCTGGTTGAAGCTCGTGAGTAGGTCTTTCAGGTAAGTGTGCGGAACTTTGGGGCACAAAAGAAGGGGTGTCTGGGTTTAATACCCTGGAAACTGGCTGAGGCTCATTGAAGCCTCCTTCCCTCTGCAGGAAAGGACCCTTCGTGATGATTTCTGGCATCCATGTATTAGGATACAGTTCATCTTCATCACTGTACGACTCGTCCTCCTGACAATCAGTGTCCCCTTGCACGCCTTTTGTTGTTTTGCCCCTCAGTCTCATTTTCCTCGATGCGTCAGTGGAAGAACTTTGCTCTCTGATCTCAGTTACAGGTAGGAACCCGCACGGCAAAAGAAGGTCTCTATGCAACGTACGGTGTGGCCCCTCCCCTGTCTCAGGTTTGACTACATAAACAGGACTGTCGCTAATCCGTCTGACAACAACATGGATTTTCTGTTCCCACCGATCTGCCAGTTTGTGTTTCCCCCTGATATTCACGTTTCTCACTAAGACCCTATCCCCTTCTAAGAGTTCAGCTGCCCTGACCTCCCTGTCAAACCTAGCCTTGTTCTTCTCTCCCATCTTCTTGGCATTTTTAGCAGCTAATGAGTAGCTCTCCTGTAGGCGTTGACGAAGGCCCTTGACATACTCTGAGTGGGTCTTGTGACTTGCCATATCAGGTTGGATTCCCAGGACAAGATCAATCGGCAGTCTGGGCTGCCTACCAAACATTAGTTCGTAAGGCGAATAGCCTGTTGTACTGTTTCTCGTGCAATTGTATGCGTGGACCAGAGGTTTGACAAAATCTCTCCAATGATATTTGTCTCTTTCTTCCAGGGTCCCTAGCATACCAAGGAGGGTCCGGTTAAATCGCTCCACTGGGTTTCCCCGGGGATGGTACGGGGTGGTACGAACTTTGTCTGCTCCAATCAGTGTGCAGAGTTCTCTGATCGTCTTAGACTCAAAGTCCCTGCCCTGGTCGCTGAGCAGACGACTGGGGAACCCGTAGTGAACAATAAAGTTCTCCCATAAAGCCTTCGCAACAGTTCTGGCTTTCTGATCCCTAGTCGGCACCGCCACAGCAAATTTTGTAAAGTGGTCGGTGATGACTAAAATGTTTCTCGTGTCTCTATCATCCGGCTCAAGGGATAGATAATCCATACAAAGAAGTTCAAGTGGATAAGTAGCAGAAATGTTTTCCAAAGGCGCGGCCCTCTGAGGCACAGCCTTCCGCCTGAAACAGCGTTCGCACTTTTTGCACTTCTCCTCGATGTCTCTGGCCATTCTCGGCCAGTAGAACCTGGCACGAGCAAGCTGAAGTGCACGCTCAGAACCGAGATGGCCAACATCATCATGCACTCCTTGCAGTGCCCTCTCTCTGAACTGTTCGGGTAAGACCAACTGATACACCAGTTCGCCTCGCTCAGACCACTTCCTGTACAGGACACCATCCCTGAGTTCAAGTTTTTTCCACTCCCTAAAAAGAAGTTTGACATCGGGATGTTCAAGGTTTGTCTCTCTGAAACTGGGTTTTACAGCTCTCCTCACAAAGGTGATGACACGTGAGAGAGACGGATCATTATTTTGAGCATTACACCAGTCAGAGTTAGCCATGGATGGTAAAGTGCCCTCATCGAAAACATCAGGCACTACAGAAGGGTCGACAACAAGAGACTCCGCAATGACAGGCTGCTCTGAATGAGGGTGACGTTCATCTTTAACCATCACAAGATGACGTTGACATAATGCAGAGAACACCTCATGATCCATGTCATCTCCTGCTTCCATGAACCGTTTTTTCATGTCCTCTATTCTCTCTCTTTCTTTAGTGAAAGCTTCATCCTCAAGAGGCGGACCTTGAGGCCGCCGGGATAACCCATCTGCATCGCGGTTGGCCTGCCCTGCTCTGTACTTGATGGTAAACTGGTAAGTAGAAAGAGCGGCTAACCAGCGATGACCAGCAGCATCTAACTTCGCAGATGTCAAGACGTATGTGAGGGGGTTGTTGTCGGTAAGCACAGTGAAACTTGACCCATAAAGGAAATCACTGAACTTTTCACAAACGGCCCACTTTAAGGCCAAGAATTCGAGTTTGTGCGTAGGGTAGTTTCTCTCGCTCTTGGAAAGACCTCGACTGGCATACGCGACAACTCTGAGCTTCCCCTCCTGCTCTTGATAGAGCGCTGCCCCCAATCCATCGCGACAAGCGTCAGTATGTACAACATATGGTAGTTGTGGATTCGCAAAAGCAAGGATGGGCGCAGACGTCAGTTTCTTGATCAGGGTTCTGAATGCACTCTCACACTCCGAAGTCCACTCCTCACCGAGCGGTGCATTAGGGCTCACAAGAGTCGTGAAGCGTTCCCTCTTGTACACTTTGCCCCTTTTCTTTGGTGGATAGTAGCCTGCTGTCAGGCTATTAAGAGGTTTGGCTATCTGGGAATATCCTTCGACAAACCGCCGATAATACCCAGCGAAGCCTAAGAAACATTTAAGCTCTTTCCTATTTGAAGGACGAGGCCAGTCTCTCAAGGCGGATATCTTGTCAGGGTCAGTATGAACTCCTCGTGCATCCACGACATGACCAAGATACTTTACTGACGTCTTAAAGAAGTGACATTTCTCCGGAGAAAGCTTTAGACCGAAATCTTTAAGACGGTTCAGCACCTTCATGAGTCGTGCTTCATGTTCTTCCAATGTGTCTGAAAAGACAATCAAGTCGTCCAGAAACACCAATACCTCATTGAGATGCAAGTCACCGACACACCTTTCCATAAGGCGCTGAAAAGTGCTTGGTGCGTTCGTGACACCCTGAGGCATGCGATTGAATTCAAAGAAGCCGAGGGGACACGTGAAAGCGGTTTTAGGCTTGTCTTCTTCGGCCATCTCAACCTGGTAATAACCAGATTTAAGGTCCATGACGGAGAACCATTTAGCACCGCTAAGGGCAGCAAAGGTCTCCTCAATGTTCGGAAGAGCGTATGCATCTCTGATGGTTCGAGCATTTAGCTTCCTGTAGTCGATGCATAACCTGATAGAACCATTCTTTTTCCGGACCAAGACCACTGGGGATGCAAAAGGGCTCTGTGACTCTTTAATGATTCCTGCATCAAGCAGTTCTTTAAGATGCTCCTTGACTGCCTCCCTGTCACTGGGATGAATAGGCCTTGGCCTCTCCTTAAAAGGAGTCTCGTCATGTAGCCTGATGTGATGTTTCACTGCAGTGGTGTGACCATATGACAGGTCATCCACAGCAAAGACTTCTGGAATAGATCTAAGCTTGGTGATGATACGATCTTTCCATTGTTCAGATATTGGTGAATCATCAAGATTGAACTCGAGGTTGTCACTGTCAGGCTTATTGTGATGAGAGTCACCTTTCACTGGTCCAAGTGATGTGACCTGCTGAGCTGCACATATTTGAGCAATGATGCATTTTGGCTGCAGCGTAACATCATGGTCACTAAGATTGCGCAGGACGACCGGGACCTTGCAGCTAGACTTAAATGGAATGTCCATCAGAGCAGCCTCAAGGAACACGCCACCTGGCAACCTGTGATGTTCATTGGGTTCAAGCACAAATGTGGTCTGACTGTTCCTTTTCAACCTGACATCACCTGTGATGCAGCACTTTTGTTTTGCAGGGATGGTGATGGGGTTTCCACCATGTAACCTGACAGGATGAGCATGGTTGTTGAGGTCATGGATCTGGGCAATATGCTGGAAGATCACTGCAAAATCTCTAGAGAAGAGTCTGCAAACAACCTCTGGACCATCCTGTTCAAGTACTTGTTCATAAAGTCGTAATAACACATTGGTACCAATCAACAGGGGGGTCCTGCTGTTGAACTGACACTCTGGCACCACAAGTGCTAACACGACTAGCTCCTCTTTCCTGCCAGGAACAGACAGCGGGAAAGTGACACGCGCTTCTATGTAACCAAGATAGGGGACCTGCTGTCCACCTGCTCCTTCGATTTCAAGAAGGGCATGAATTGGATGTATAGGTAAGTGAGACAGATGGTTCTTATGGAAACACTCGGACACTGTTGTAACTTGTGAGCCGGTGTCCATTATGGACTCACACTGTACACCCTCAAGAAAGACAGAAGCCGCACAACGAGGACCTACAAGCCCTGCAGGTATAGATCGCTCTGTGCAACGGTAGGTTTCAGTCATTGTGTGGGTTATGACTTTCTTCTGTGTTCCAGCACCATCAACTGATCTGTTGGGACAGGGGTTATCATCAACTGCAGCTCCTGGACGTCCCACAACAGGAGCTGCTACTAGTTTAAAGTGAATGGGGAAGCAGCCTGCTGAGCTAAAAACTTATCCTGCCTCTCCCGGAGTTCTGCATTTTTCTTGCGAACCAGTGCGGGGTTGGGTTCATTGGAGCAGTGAGCAGCAATGTGGTTGTCTTCCCCACACTTAAAACAAAACCACGGCCTCGGCATTCCAGGCACCTTAAGGCCCCTCTTCATGTTACTACTACTGATTGCAAAGCAGTCGGTCTTTTCAGTACTCTCTCTCTGATTTTGTGCTAGTTTTTCAACTTGCTTTGTCAGTTCAGCTATCTTGTTCTCAATATCAGAGGTTTCATCTCGCTTTGCTTTTACCACTAGGGGAGGATTACTATCATGAGTGAGGCTCGGTGGCTTTTTGTTTAGCTTTTCCAACTGTTTAGTTAGCTCATTTACTTTCTTTTCAAGCTTTGATGTCTCATTCGGCTTTGAGTTAGGCAGTGGGACAGGCTCACAGTCATAAGAGGGCATATCAAAAACATGGTGGGCATACATGTTAGCTTTCGAAGCACCTAAATGCTTTTTCATCCTATCTAGCTTTGTGGAACGGCGGTCTTCCTCAGTCCTCAGCATGAGGAGGAATTCAGGAAATGTTGGTGGATTTCCCTTTTTGCACTCTAACTGTAAGCCGATGATGATGCTCTGATCCCAACAGCCCCTACAAAACTGTCTGAGCAAATGATCATTGGAATTTCCAGCTGAGGCTCCCCCTCTAGAAATTGCTCTTGTGAGGAGGCTATGGAGCCTGTTCAAGTATGTTGATGGCTTCTCTCCACTATCTTGGTTAGAGCCGAGAAATGCCGCAAACAACTCCTCTCCATCCTCCACAACACCAAAAGCAGAATCAAGTTGAGTGATGTAGACACTTGGTGGTGAAGAGATGCCAAGAGGCTTCACAACATCAGCTGCTGGACTCAGCAAGCTCTCAAGAATCCTTCTCACCTTGTGAGCATCATTCAAGGAAGGATCGTTAAGGAGAAGATCAACTTGGGTGTGCCATGTTTCGTAGTCCACCTCACCGTTTGGCCTTGGCATCCGCCCAGAGAAGGTGCGCAACCTTATTTGTGGGGATGGTGAAGTGGTGGACTCACTTCGGATGACATGCTCCACAATCACTCTCTGGATCTGGGGGGGGTTAAAAACATCCTCACTGATGTGGACTGGGCTCGTTGGTAAACTAGCAGATGCACTATAAACATGTGTGGGCTCTGCAGGCTCATTTTGATCATTATTAGGTGTGTTAGCATTTTGAGCTGCATAGGGCTGTGTAGCATTACTGTGTACGTCATGTGATGTGCCCTGGTTCCCATGCAGTTCCTCCTGAAGCACATTCAAGAAACCTTTCCTGCCACTGCCTGCGACAGACTTTAGTTCGTCCAGGTATCTGCAAGCTATCTCCCTCCCCACCACTTCCTGACAAACATCTCTAATGGTCCTCGCAAACCACATCACAGCTGGGTCCTTTGGACTTGGTACGGTACCCAAAGTAATGGGGTCGATTCTAGAGATAGACCTGTCAGATGCATACTGGACCAGGGCTCTACCCTCTGGTTGTCCTGATTCGTCAGGGATCCTCACTAATTTAGAAATATCTCCATTAACTTTGAACACAGCAGTTATTTCCTCATCTGTGTATTCTGGTCCTATACCTGTTACATACAGGGAGTTTTGACCATTAACCTCAAAACGATTGCAAATATCCATACCTGACTCAGTGGAACAAATCTCAAAAATCTCAAACGTGCGTAATGTGGGGTGGAAGATCAGAAAGCTACTATTAACCAATCTCCTGGCTGGCTCGCCACTTTTTATGTAACCTGGACGTGTGTCCCTCTATCTATAAAGAGATGATCTATACTGCTCGCCCAAGTGCAATGTCTACAATATCCGAATCTAGGTTTGGGAAGGAGATTGGCGGTAGCAACTCTGTAAGAGCAATGAGACTTCCAACCCACATAACACGCACGACCACAGGTTTATGAAACAAAGTTTGCTTTATATATTTCCTTTTGGATCAGTTCCCTTTGCTCATCCTCAATGTAGGGATACCTTCAAATGCAGTAACCATCTCAAATGCATCACAAAAATAATTGAAACAATCAAAATAGATGTAAGACAAGAAACACAATATTTCAACACCCCAAAGAAAAGGAAAAAGAAAAGAAAATAGCATGTGAGTGTCCAGTTCCTTATGGTGTCAGTTTATTCAGTTACCCACTGTCCTGGGTTAAGAACTGAAAACGACCTGAATCTCAGGCGGAGAAAAAGTAGCAAAGAAAATGATAAGGTATCTCTCAGGTGGGCTTCCTTTTGTTTTTTCCCTACCGCCCTCCTGGTACGGCAGGCATCAACGTGTCGGCGTCCTGACACAGAGAAGGCCTCCACAGCAGCAACAGTGTCTTAGACCCACGATACCAGCTCCTCACTTGGCACCCATGGAACTGTACCTCAAAAAAAAAACCAGTCTGCACACAAATACGCAGAATGTTAGATGTCCACATTCCTTAAATGTCCTTGTTCCTAATGTCCTTGGTTCTTTTGAAATATTAAAATAAATCTGCATCTTGTGACACATTAAAAGTAAATACACCGTATTACTGTGCATCACCCGCAGTTACAGTAACAGCACAGCTATTGCACGTGAACTGCGCATAACCACTTAGCTGGCCGCGGCTGAACTAGCAGGCCCAAGAAAGTAAAAACATTAGACACTCATAATAAACAAAACTGTCACAACATTGCAATACTATGAAAACACATCTTAAACATCATTAAACACATTTACTACTATTCTGACTGGTTAGTTATTTTTTCCAGTGCATTGAACTGCAATAGCGGTGCTAAGTGAGCTAGGCTAACTCACCAGAATAGTTCAAAAAGTTCAAAGAAATACTCCGGCTCCTTTCAGGTAGGTACCCGTCTGTGGTTCACCGCTAACGACAGCTCTCTCACAAATGTTAATTAAACCTCTTTCCTCTCTTTCAACTGGAAAAAACCGTGCTCCGCGGCAGCATGGAGTTTTTCCTTGCCGTCCTTTTTCCTCTACACCACACCTTCACGCGCACGGAGCTGCAGATGGTGCCTTCAGGGCAAGCCCGGAAATTAAACTATCAGACAAGGACTACGATGCATTCAAAGAACCCTGTACTTCTGATTGCTGTAAATCTTACCAGGGTTACACCTTCTTCACAAAAAAGTGAAAGTAAAAACAGGAAAAATACTTGAGCAACTAACCTTCAAAATAAAACAGGAAGTAAACTGAAAGGCAGAAATATACAGTGCAAAAACACAGAGGGCACACGTGAGACAGAGGAAAGGGAACGACCTTCAAAAACACAAAGAAATGGAAAAACTAAGAATTTCTGATTAAAAGCAGAGCACATCCTGTATTCTTCTCTTGTTGTGGTTTTCTTTGTCAGTTGTGTTGCACACCCTAGGGATGCTGCAAAACACTGCGTAGTGAAGAAGTAGAAGTGACATCTACTTTCACACAAAAACGTTTCCATGTAAGACTTCATAACGATTATTTTGTTTTGAGATGTATTTCTACAATTTCCAATCTCTTTTTTTCAAGTGCACAAACAGAAAACACATATTTACAGAGTAGGAAAAGCAAAATAGAATTAATAGAAAGTCTGTCAGGGACAGGAAGGGTTGGCATGAACCAATTAACACACCTGAGGTGTTTGAATCACATGTAGACCTGAGAAACCTCCACTCTACTTCACACATAAAGTTTAGACTTCTATTTTTGTGCCTAATGAATGTACACACTTTGAGATGGAGAACTAAAAAGTGAGCTTAGATTTTTTTTTTTTATAAGTGAGAACGCCCTTTGAAAACTCATGGCCACACAGTGCCCTAGAAAAATTACCATTAAATAACAGAAAACCCCCAAATCTGCCCATCCATCCTCAGGAAAACTAAAAACAAATTAAACTGAGCCTTTTTTTTAACCGCTCAGTAAACATCATGCCATGTTCTAATGGTTGTCCCGTGTAATAAATATGATCAAAGTTTCAATTACAGAGTATAGTTTTTTTTTTAAATCTGGGTTCAGTGTGACACTACTGATCTGCTGCTCATACCTTCTGTTTGTCAGCAGTAACATATTAGAAGAAAGCAATCTTAAAGTGAGGGAGGATTCAAAGAGGGAGGGGCTAAAATGTCTTTTTTAGACAGAGAATGAGCTAAGGGTCTGTAAAAAGACAGAGTATAGGATAAATAAGGATTATTTTGGGCTGTTATTCATGCAAAGCCATTGTGGTGGAGGTGCTGGAGGTGTATATTGTCATGTCTGTGTGTAGGCAGGCAGGAAAAGAGGACCCAAAATGCAGGACTCACTGAGGCGGAAGTAACTCAAAACACACAGCTTTATTGCTGGTAAGAAGCAGAACAGAAAAACACTAACTAAACTGGAAGAACAGAATAACTAGGCAGGAAGGCTGGCTGGCAAACGGAACACACAGAGGAAGCGAGGGTGAACAGACGTTAACGACACGACACCGAGTAGGGGAAGACACAGACACTAAATACAAGAGGTGAACGGAGCGAAGAGGAAACAGCTGGGAGACACGGCTGACGCTGATTACACTGACGAGACAGGGAGAGCACAAAGCTGAACGCACTGACATAGGACACAGACCTACAAAATAAAACAGGAAGCACATGACAGACAGAGACACAGACTCGTAAACAGGCATAATGACGTCATGGGCAAACAGAGGGACATACGGGCAGAGAAGACTAAGCACAGGCAACCTGAACCAAACATGAGGGCGAGATAACAAAACCTAAACCAGAAATAATCATCATCATCATCGTCGTCATCATCATCATCATCATCATCATCATCATCATCATCATCATCATCATCATCATCATCATCATCATCATCATCGGATAACTAAAGAATCAGAATATAATTATAATCAAAACGGTATCACCAGAGAACAAGAACTAATCCATAATGCAAAAATAAACCAAAACATAAGAAACTCAAAATACTGGTTCGAACCGACCCAGGACCGTGACATATATAACATAAACACACTTGTATATAAGTGATTCACCAGAATCTGATCAACGTCTGCAAAAACAATCAGTAGGATTTGAATTAGCTGTTTTTGGTTGTTGGTGGGAATTTGTTTCTGCAACTTTCTGTGGTTTTCTAAAAAAAAAAAAATATCCATGAGTCCCCAAAGTGAGAAAGCATTGACAGCAGCAGGAACTTGATGAATTATTCACAACTACAGACACACAGAGAGGACTGGACACACAGTCTATGCTCCACTACAATGGTAGGACTCATTTCTATCCTCAGACAGGTGATCTGTTACAGAGTTGGGGCTTCACAGTAGAATCAGCTGTTACACAGCAACTTTACTCTGAGTCCCAACTCCATCTGTCAGGACATCTTTAAAAAGTCTAATCTGTTTGTGGAGTTCAAAGTACTTTCCTGTCGAGGTTATAATTATTTTTCCAGTTTGGGAAGTTGTGTTTTGAGTGTCTGCAGTAGTTCAGTTCAGTTTAGAAATAATACAATAAAGTGATGAAGTGAGTTTGGCAGATACACAGACACTACATTTAGGTGATAACTTATTCATAAACCTCAGGCCTGATAGCCTCTTTCCACAAATTCACAGTGGAACATTTTGGGCTGTTAAAAGGGTCTGTTTACCAGAACTTCTAAAACTTCTGCTACTTTCTAACCCTTGGCTCAAACTCACTCTGACAGAAAAGAACTGGTGACTCCAAAATAAAGAAAAGGAATAAAAAAAGATATTTTTTTATTTCTTTGTTTTTCTATTTGTCAGTTAAATGTTTCATTTTTAATGTAATATGAGACGAAGATAGCCAAAGTATACAACACAGTTTGCATAAAATATATCAAATTAGTCTTCCTCAGCTCAACTGCAGCCACTCACAGCAGACGACCGTCCCTCCCTACGTGTGGTTTTACTCGAGGTTTCTTCCTGTTAAAAGAGAGTTTTTGCTTCCCACTTTTGCCAATGCTTGTTCATAGAGTGACATGATTGTTGGGAATCTCTCTGTATTAGGGTCATTACCTTAAAATATACTGCAAGGTAGTTGCTAGTGATGGTTTTTAATTGCATTAGTGAACTTCTTGGCTAATGCATCTGCAGGAAGCTCCTGAGGATGTTTTACCAGTCAGTGGTTGCTGGAGTACTTTTCTATGCTGTGGTGTGCTGGGGGAGCAGCACAGCAAAGAAGGACTGATCCAGGCTGGAGAAACTGATCAGGAAGGCTAGCTCTGTGGTCGGCATGAAGCTGGACACTCTGGTGACAGTGGCAGAGAAAAGGACACTAAAGAAACTGCTGGACATTATGAACAATGCTGGGCATCCTCTGCACACGGCCATTAACAACCAGAAGAGTCTGTTCAGTGACAGGTTGCTTCTCCCCAAGACAAGAACTAACAGACTTAAAAACTCCTTTGTCCCACACGCCATCAAACTGTTTAACTCCTCTCTGGAGGGGAGAGGGAGGGGAGACAGGAGGACAAAGGAGGGGGGAACAACTAAGCTGTAGTGCCTCTTCACTTCACTGTGCAATACCTTTTGTGCAATACTTTTGTTAATAGTCAACAGTGCAATAGACCTCAATACTTGAAATGTGCAATTCCCTTGTATTTTTATTTTTATTCCTATTTATTCTATTTATCCCCTTCATATATTTTATTTATATATGTCTCTGTATTATTTATATATATATATATATATATATATATATATATATATATATATATATGTATGTATGTGTGTGTGTGTGTGTGTGTGTGTGTATAAAATATTCTGTAACTGTAACTTCTGTCGGTGCTGTGCTTTTGGAAACCGAATTTCCCAGAGGAACCCACCCGAGGGATTAATAAAGTTTTATCTTATCTTATCTTAATGCCAACTGAATGCTCAAACAACATGATTGGTCAGTTGCCATACTGATCCTGGACTGAGATTATTATCGGAATCAGTATCAGAAGAACTTTATTAATCCAAAAACATTATGATGGTACAGGAACAACAGCAACATGCTGACGTTAGATCACCTGATTTCACTGGGCCACTGCCAACAACCACTCACCAACCAGTTAGAGAATACACGTTTGTCCTTAAAGAACAGTCCTTAGGCCTGAGGAAGATCTGTTCTCATGTTATCTCTATATTTGTTTGGATTATAAAGGGGGCAACTCCAGTTCTCCAAAATCACCTTTCTGGTCTTTGCACTTTTGTTTATCTGCTTGTTTTCTCTGAGCAATCGTCCCTGTATCCGGCTCTTTAAATGTAGTCCTGTCTGTGATGGTCTCCTTGGGATTTTCTGCATCTCTAAACGAATTCTGTTCATTTAACTATATAAATATGATTTTTCACAAGTACAGACTTACACCAACAAATCTGTGTGTCAGAGTGTGTAACAAAGATTAATATCAATGTGTAACACCAACATAACCCCCCCAACACACACACACACACACAGAGAAAGAAACGGACCTCACGCAGAGTGCCGTTATCCTGTGTGTGATCTTGTTCTATTAAAAAGCTTCTTCTCTCCTTATCAGCTCCAACCTACACCCCCCCCCCCCCCCCCCCACACACACACACACACACACATAGAAGCAACTATCAGTAGCAAACAGATGAAAGCTCTTTCAGTCTTTTAGCTGAATTTAAAAACACAGTTAGTTAGAAAGATATTGATCGGTTTCACAACAAAAGCCCTTTGACCTTTGATTTTTCTGGGATTCACCGTAAAAAATATATATGGATTTGTTAGACACTGTGTGTGTGTGTGTGTGTGTGTGTGTAGGCGTGTGTGTGTGTGTAGGCGTGTGTGTGTGTGTGTGTGTGTGTTCTGATGGCCTGTACTTGGATATTGGTGGTGTTTGCATGTTTTTAATCACTGTTTTTGACTTTGCTGGCAGTAGTGCAGGAGAAGATGTTCTAGCTTTGAGGCTCAGAGGTTGGCGGTTTTTATTCTGCCTTCAGTTTTTTCTTTTTTGTATCTTAACTCCTCCTGGCAAAGTCCTGCTTGAATCATCCCAGTGCGTTCAGTGCCAGTGCCATGATAACAGAGAGTCTGGTTTAATCCCAGTAAAGTCTTGTTTAATCCTAGTGGAGTGCCATTCAATCTCATTATTGCTTGTGCGTCTAACAAGTTTACTTGCTTTCCAAAACAAACTTCAGGCTCTTGTGTGCCACAGCAGAAACAATGCTCAGCTTTTTAAACTAATGTTAATAAAATGTTGGTTTCAGTTTAAAAGATGTAAGTTTTATGTTTGGGGGGGGGTCGTCACAGTGACAAATACAAATAGATAAATAATACAAAAATAACCCAAAGACTAATAACGAAAAACATCAAACATCAAAAACCATTGTCCTGGTTTAAAATTAATCCCTGTTAATTAATAAGTAGTGCTAATATAATAACTATAACAATGTTATAATAAATGCAATAGTATTACTGTTATCATAAGGAGCAGTGCTAGTGTTTACATTTGGCTGAAATATATATACTTTAAATCAATATAAAAATATTAATTGGAAATGTAAATTCTTTTGGCTTCACTGGTCCTTCACAGACATTATGTTCAGATTAAAATCTTTCCAGTTCAGGGGGTATATAAAAATATTATGTCTGCTATTATTCTAGATATTCATTGTTGTAAGATCAAAACCAGAATTGTTTTTGCCCATTTTTCACTTCTTTCTGAGACCTGTGACTCTCAGCCCAAAGCCCACTACTTCCTACTTGCAAATTAATAAAAATAGCTGAGAGTTATGTAGCTTCATTAAATCTGCTGTAATAGTTTGATAAGTCACCTCAGGTCACCAGAGTCTTTAGAAAATGTTACCCAGGAAACAGGAGAAGCATTGGTACCATTTTTGGAAGTGTGATAATAATCCATAATTGTTTCTAGCTAGTAGCAGTTAGTAAAACAAAGATGACATAGTAGCATTTAATGGAAGGTCTCTGATTGGTGGAAAAGCTTTTCTGCTGCTCAAAGCTTTCTGGGAAAAACTATAAATTCCTGAAACACCAGTTATATTATCGCTCTCTCTCTCTCTCTCTCTCTCTCTCACACACTCACACACACACACACACACACACACACACACACACACACACACACACACACACAATCACGCTAAATATATTTACTGGAGAGGAGAGGTGACATAGAGGGAATCTGTCTCATTGGTAGAGTAACAATAATTGATACATTTATCAGTTCATTGCTTTGATATTCTTACTAAATGTATCTTTTAACACTTAAACAGCATAGCTCATTGCCCTGGGAAATGAACCATGATACAGTAGCTTGTGTAAAATCTGCTCATATCTTGGTGAATTCAGTTTGTTAGATCCACAAAAAGCAGCGGCACAGGTCAGCTGATCACAGCCTAAATACACTGAAAAATCTACTTCAGCAGAAAACAAATTATTTAGACTCATTTCTAAGTGACTGTGCTACACCTGAACTTTGTGTCCCCCCTCTAGTCAAATCCCTCTCTAAGCCCTGAGTGTTAGAGACCTTTTTAGCAAGTGGCAACCGTAAAAGCTGAGAGGAAAATGTCACAGGAGTGAATGTGAGAGGAACCAAACACAAATCTGATTCAGTGAGTTAATCTAATCAGAATCATTACTTTAATTCATGTTTAGATGAACTCTAGCAATGCAACCATCCCAGCCTACTACAACCTTTATAACAGCACTGCAAACTAACCAGTCTAACCTACATGAACTTCTTGGTATTTTGATGTATCCGCTAAATAACAATAATTTAGCATTTCAGTTTGTTTCACGTGACATTTCACAAAAAACTGAATCCAGCAACATGTTGCTGCAGATAGTTTTGGCCCACTTTACCACTGTAAAACACAGACATACACACAGAGTGGTGAATGATGGGTCTATGTACATCCATGATTGCAATTCTAAGATTCCTTAATAAGTTTAATAAACTTGGACCAGGACCAGTGTTTTGATCAAGTAAGAAGAAAAAGTGTGTTTGAAAGCTGCAGCTGTTTTCACTCTCTGTGTATTATTTGGGTAACACGACTTTGTAATTTTGCCTGTGGTGACCCTTCACAGTGGTTCAAACATCCAGGTCACAACGACAGTGTGACTTGGATGCCTATATGTTGATGATGTTTGTGGACACCGGAATAAGACTTCTAGTCAGCCTCAGAGCAGTGCTGGAAAACAGTCAGATGACACAGGAGGTGGAAGAGGTAATCTACACACACTGTTTACAGTGGACCTCGACTGAGGATATAGTCAGATGGTGGAAAAACACTTTGAGGATCTTTTCAATCCCACAGTCACGACTGAGTCTTGAAAGCACTTGTGAGGAGGGGGACGACATGCCCATCACTGTGGGGGAAAGTCACTGATATAGTTGTCTGTGAAGGTTCTCAGTCATCCAGGTCACTGTAGTCTAATAAGCTTGCAAAGAAAAGCATCTGGACTTCTTTCTTGAAGACATTTCACCTCTCATCATCTACCTAATTCACTAATATAGTTAAACAACTGCACACTGGCAGGACCCCTGAGATGGGTAAGATTTGCTTGTTAAGTCATGGATGGCTCTTAATTTTTTTTAAACTTTAATGAACGTAAAACTGAAGCAATTTTATTTGGTCCCAGTCATTGCCCTGGAACCCCAGTTGACCTTGCTGCTCTGATCCAGGGCTAGATAAGCAGCAGAAAACGGATGGATGGGTAGATGGCTCAATGAAAGATGAAAAAAAAAACCCCAATATTTTAAATAAAATTGAATGCAGATGATGTAATGCCATGTAGTTGTTGTAATAATAATAATAATAATAATAATAATAATAATAATAATAATACAGAGGAGAATAATAATAATAATTATAATTATAATTCTTATTATATTGTTTTAGTGCTTCAAATAAAATAGAAAATACTTTTCTCATATTTGGTCCTTCACAGTCACTGCATTCATAATGATAATTGAATCATTTTCCAGTTTAAGGAGTATTTAAAAGTATCCCATGCTGCTCCTATACCAAATATTTATTTCAAAAAATACATTTCACTAAAAAGGATCCTAGAATTGTTTTGATTCATGTTTTGATACTTTCTGAGACCTGTGGCTCAGAAAACCCAATGGTTCCTACTTGGAAAATATTAAAAACAGATGACAAATATATAGCTTCATTATTATATGTGCCTTAGTAGTTTCTTAAATCATGCAGGTTACTATAGTTTCTAGAAAATGTTTTGCAGTGTAAAAATAGTTTTTGCTAGTAGCAGCTGCTTAAATTGAAGCACAAAATAAAGACTATGTGGTAACAGTTAGTGAAAAGTCTTGTGAAAGTGCTAATTGGTGGAAAGCCTTTTCTACTGCTCGAAGACTTCTAGGAAAAACTGTAAGTTCCTGCAAACACAAGTTATATTATCTCTCTCACACACAGTCACACTAAATATATTTACAGAAGAGGAGAGGTGACAGAGAGGGAATCTGTCTCATTGGTAGAGTAACAATAATTAATACATTTATCAGTTCATTGCTTTGATATTCTTACTAAATGTAGCTTTTAACACTTAAACAGCATAGCTCATCGCCCTGGGAAATGAACCATGATACAGTAGCTTGTGTAACATCTGCTCATATCTTGGTGAATTCAGTTTGTTAGATCCACAAAAGCAGCAGCACAGGTCAGCTGATCACAGCCTAAATACACTGAAATAATAAATAATAAATGTAGCTTTTAACACTAAACAAACAGTGTAGCTCCATGGTGTGAGAAATCAGCTGTGGAGCTGCTTATATTGATGGATTCAGTTGGTTAGACCCACAGGTCAGCTGATCACAGCCTGTACAAGAGGAAAAATCTACTGGAGCTTTGCAGCTACTGTGTGTGTTTTTAAGTGTTTCAAACCTTTTCGTTTATTTTAGTCTCCTTTTGCTTCATTTCCTTTGCACCTTACCTCTGCTGTTTTTGTGCTTCTTTGCTGTGTTGTCTATTGGCAGGTTTCTCGCTGTTTTTGGTCATTTTTTTGGTCTTTTGCCGTCATTCTGTGTCTGCTTTAATGTCGGCCTTTGTTCTGCTTTGGTTTGCCCCACTTTGTGCTTGATTTGCATCTCTCTGTACTTGCTTTGAGTCTCCATGGTGTTTCTCTGCCTTTCTGTTGACATTTGCTTTACAGCAAACCTAAATCACACTATGGACATGCAGGAGGACTGGTGTAAAACAGCAACCCAGGAGGTCCGTTAGATCAACAACAAGGTGCAACAGCTGCATCTCATTGCTGGTTGAACCTCAGAACTGTTTTTATATTCATTTAAGTGATTGTTTCAAAGCAAATATGGCAGCAAATTAGAAAGAAGAGGGGCGAGCATGGCTGTGTGGCTGCTTTGCCTTTTTTCCTGTCCTTTGGTTTCTCTCTGCAGTAATTTTGTGTTGATGTGCATTATTCGTTTGCCCCTGTCTGATTTCTCTTATTCAGTTTAATAATTTTCTTTTCAGGTGGCAATTTTATGTTTTTTTAAAAATCTTTTTTTTTGTTTAATTCCGTTCCAGCACAAAATGTTAATTGTCACTTCTGACGGAGGTTCTGGATGAGACCCCCTTTGGCGCCTGAGCCGGTCCCCTGCAGGCCTGTTTGGTTATCCTGTTATCCCATTAAAGGGGTGCTCCATGGGGAGTTTTCCTTCATGAAAGTGGATGGTCTAAAGCACAGAGCATCTTATGTTCCACCTTTTACCCTTGAGGCACAATTGTGCTTGATAAATTCGAGTGTTAGGTAACGCTGTAGCTCTAACAGCCCCACAGGCTGTTGAGTTTTAGTGGAGCTCAACACACACCGTGTAGTTCAACAGCGGGAGGTGACGAACTTCAACTTCTCGTTTCTATTTCCAAATTTATCTGGAGGAGGAAAACCGTGAGAACAGTGTGTCCGCCGGTCTGTTTATCATTTTGTGCTTTTCTTCTTTCAGATCTCTTCTTCCAGAGAACCGACCGGAGCTGTGCTGCTCCCAGTGTGTGTGCGCTGATAACAGTGCTCGTCTGATAATCAGCCACAATTACATCTCAGCAGAGGGAGACAGAGAGGAAGTGGGTGGTGGGAGGAGAGAACTATTGATATGGTAATATGTGTGACACGCGCAGGCACGCACGCTGAGGCCTATTGTACGGTGACAGCAGGAGAATAGCAGGTTTCATTTTCTCTCACCAACCTTTTATTACAATGAGATACTGAAACCACTCATTAGAGGCAGAGACAGCAGAGAGGTGTTGCTTTCAAGTGAATTCGTGCAGAATGAAATGCAGTGAAAGTGACAGAGCCCGACTGTTTAGAATTATTATTTGACACATTTAGTGCCTTTTCGCACTAAATCGCACTTGCAAAGAGCCCACTTGGAGACGCCGAGATTGATTTCATGTATGTTTAATGGTCCCGTCTCACAGGGACTCTTCAGCAGCACGGCGTAAGTCTTTTAAACAAATCCATCTACAAATCTAAACAGAGCTGTTCTGGACTATCTAAAATAAGTAAAATACATGACCTCTCCTCCTTTTCCCCAGTCATAGTAAACTATAATATTTAGTACCTAAAACAGGATAGCAGCTGTGTTTTGGCATTTTGGCTGCTATGCTGCACACATACTCTTAGCCACAAGGCCAAGAAATACTTAGAGATGGTGCCCTTAGCATCAGTGATTTGATGCTCACACTGTGACATTACTGGCTGCTGACAGCTATTGATGCTGTTTATGGAGCAACAAAGGAGACAAAAGGAGGCAGGAGGGTGAGTCAAGGTTCGGAGTCAGGAGACGCCAGTTAAGCCCTCGTTATTTCCGGTTCCTGGACATGATCCTTCATCTGATCGGTCTCATGAACCTTTGAATGTGGACTTTGAAAGTAAAAATCTAAAGAAAAAAGGGTGAAAAACAGTTTAGAGGGAGGAGTTAATGGTGGAGTGAAGGGAGTCGTTTTGCTGCTTACAGCAGAAACCACAGTTTGAGGCTTGCATGTGACATATTTTCATGCATTAAATTTAAAAATGCTATGAATTATAATTAAAAATGATATGGCTTCACTTATAAAGATGGTTTATGGTTATCTGAAAAGCCTGGACAGTAAAATATACTTCCATATGAGATATGCTTACTTATCTCATCTTGTAATGGTTTCTATTTTATTTAAAGATAAAGTCAAAGTGTCCAAAACAAGTCAGGAGAGGGTTAATCATAAAGCGAATGAGACAAGAAGCAAAAGACTGAACAATAAAAGGCTTTTAAAGTATTCTTAGTGAAGCCAATGAGATTTTCAGAAAAGTAGAATGATGAATTTTATGGTGGGTTATGTAGTTTTTGCATTGATGGCATCATCATCTGCAGGATATAAAGGCATGGAAACTGAGTGAACCTGAAAGCGAGTCCTTTATTTCACTGTTTGCAGTAAATTCAAAAAGAAAGAAAAAGCATAATCCGAAAGGCAGAAACTATAAACTTCTGAAAAACAAAGCTAACCAAAATATGCTCTGATAAGAGGAGACAACAACTACATATAGAGAGAAGGGTAATCAGGGAAGTGGCGACAGCTGGGAGAACGAAACACAGCTGAGCTAAATCACAGAGGACAAGGAAACAAAACTAAAAGCAAACACAGGAACTGCAAATGAAACAGGAAGTGTGATAACGTAACGATTTGACACAAGGGGGCAGTACAGCGAGAAGAATTAATCTCTAAAACAACTACAGACCAAGAACATAAATAAATACACTAATAGGAAAAAAAACATAAATAATATTTACATGCAACCCATTTAGTGTGCACATATAGTCCAGCTCCTCAACGACATTACATCCATACATACTGTTGCAAGAAGGTTTGCTTTCTCTCCCAGAACAGCCTCAAGAGTCTGAAGGAGACACGAGGAGATGGGTTCTTACTCAGAGAGAGCTGGAAAGATTCATCAGCTCAGCAGCAGGAGCACAACGGATCTGACTCTGAGAAGGAAGCTCCACAGTGGCCGACACGTGCATGTTTCTAACCGAACTGTCTAGATGAGGGCCAAAGTCCTTTACTGGGACCTGTGCTCACAGCCCAGCTCTGTGCAGAAGTGGCATTTTCTTCACAAATGACACTAAGTTCACTGAGCATGTGTGACAGGAAAGTATCCATGGCAACAATTATGTTTCCTACAATGTCATCCAGCCTGATGTGTTAATCAGCGGGTAGGTGATAGCCTGGCCTTCTCTCAATGGCACCCTGAGGGCTTTTATGTAGGATCATATCAGATAGACTGTCAGACCTCGTTGCTGATGCAGTGCATCCTGGGCATGACCTCTTAGCAATTGGAGTTTGTGCGGAGTTACTGGATGACATAAGCATCGATATTATTAATGGGCCCTTAACACCACAGACTGGGCTCACTGGTTCCTTGATCCAGGTCCAGGAGGACATGATGGACATACACCATCCATCAGGAGCATGCCCAGATCGTGGGGGTGCATACAGCCTCCTGAGCCACTTATTGGATTAGCCTGTGATTTCTATTTGTGAGATTTTACATCCATCCCTCAGAGTGTTGATGATTTTGGTTTCTACTCATTGATGTTAATGATGCCATTTTGCTCTTAACAAACTAAACAGTGTATTTCAGGTGTCACACAGAGTTTTTTAACGTAAATGTTTCATTCATCAAGATCCAGTGTGCGATTTAAGCTTTCTATCGGCATTTCTATCAGTTTTCACACAAACCCTGAAAAAGTGAATCTGCAGAGGTGAAAATAAAAGTCTGCAAAGATAAAGAAATGAGCGCCAGTACGGACATTCATCTGAACCACAATCACATAGTGAGAAACCTGCGCATCAGTCAGCAGTGCTGGCATTCATAGACTTCCATACTGACTCCCACAGTGAAGTTAGTTTCATATAGCTATTTCCTTTAAACTGTAGTCACTATTCAGCAAATAGCACACTGTGGTGATGTGAAATTAATAGTAGCACAGTGTGTTCGGGGCCCAAAGCTGCAGATAGAAGCTCAATCATCCATCAACCCTGACTGCTGATATAATTACTACACACACATGCACATACACTTGCAGAGACTCTGTCGTTTCCCCATGTTTTCTCCACCTGACTCAAGGAAACAACCAATTTCCTCTGAACATTTCCATTTACCTTGAAGCTCTCTATTTTTTCATTCTCTCTTTGTCAGCCTGTTTCTCTACTTTCTGACTGGCTGCGATGTGTGTGTGTTCACTATTGATTAGTAATTCATTAACATCTGGTCAGTGAGGTATTTGTTTTCCTTTTTTCTTTTTTTAAAGTCCAAACAACTCTTAGACTTTATCCAGTCACCTCTCTGCATTGAATCATACTTGTACATTAATACATTAACCCTTTAAGACCTACCATAGAACCAAGTCCGCCAGAGCTTATATTATATTTTTACATGCTGTAGTGCCATTTTTGTAATAATATGTATGCATTAAGTCCATAGTAACTACATAAATTGCAAAAAAGTGCAATAGACTACAATAAAATTGAGAATCTTTTTTTTGTCAAGTTTTTTTTTTACATATATTTCTAGGTTTGAGGTTTATCCCTCAAAACTGTAAATACAAAAAGTTGCACAAAAAAGTTTCCAACAACAGGAAATATATTTTGAGTATCTTCATAGTTTTATTTTTAAGATACACCAATTTTTATATACTGCAGGAAAAACGAAAATAAATATTATAATGCAAATTTGCAAAAAAAAAAAGCATGTGCATAAAAATAAACTATTTCCAGCAGAACAAGTTGAGTTTTAAGCATCCCAGAAACTATTCAGAAAGTCATAAAGTCAAACATGACTTTTAAAAACACCAGTATAGGCTTATAAGGCTCCGAAGGTAAAAAAACTAAATTTTCCGCAAAATGATGTCACGTCCGGTTTCGGGCAGGTAATGGCGGACACACGATAGTTCGCGCTGACGTCTATTCCAATGTAGGAAGTGTTACAAACAGCTGATCGGCTCAGCAAAGCGTGTTATATGCAATATTATGTTTTTGTTCCTGCAAGCACTTTTTATGCAGTTTTTGCAAAGCCATATGTGGAAGGAAACCGTGACTTAGGACAAGCTGATGGCAAAAGATGTAAGTACAACTTCTCTGGTTTCATATGCAAAAAAATTATTGTACTAGCTTACGTGGTTCCGGTTCTACAGGGATTTAAAAATAGTTACGCAAAACAGAGCGTGCCCGCTCCGACCGGCTTTAAAGGGTTAATCTCTGGCTCTCTTCCACAGCATGTTTTTTGTCCTGTCTTCCTTCTCTTACCCCAACCAGTTATTGCAAATGGCCGCCCCTCCCTGAGCCTGGTTTTGCTGGAGGTTTCTTCCTGTAATAAAGGGAGTTTTTCCTTCCCACTGTTGCCAAATCGCTTGATCATACAGGGTCATATGATTGTTTGTTTTTCCTCTGTATATATTATTATACGGTCTACCTTACAATATAAAGGACCTTGAAGCAACTCTTGTTGTGATTTGATGCTGTATAAATAAAACTGAATTGAACTGAATCTAGTCAAAGGTGAGAAAACTGATTAAATTAGACTAAAGTTCAACTGAACTCCATGATGCCCACAGTCTTCTTAAAGAAGTTGTTATGTTATTGTTGTAAGTGTTATGTTATAAGCTTGTCATATTATTATTTTTTGAATTGTGACTTTAAAGATGAATGTTTGTTAAGCACTTTTTAAAATTTGTTCCAATAAATCTATGATTTTGTCAAAAAAAAAAAAAAGAGCCTGTGGTCGGTGCAGCAGAATCGAAGATTGGTCGCAGACGGGGCCGCTTTAAGGAGCGCCGGATCTCCGACCGTTCATGGGAACTTATAGATCAACGTCGCTTGGCAAAGTCAGTTCGGGACCAGGTGGCCTCTGACGTGGCGTCCGAGGTGGCATCCGACAAGGATAAGTGCTATCCCCTTTCCTCTTCCTGTTGGTAATTGACTTCATCATGCAACGATCAGTTGACCAAGCTGGCATCGGTGTGCCCTGGCATGAAGCACGTAATCCCACTGACTTGGACTTCGCAGATGAAATCGCCCTGCTGGGCTCGACTCAGGAAGACCTCCAAAAGTTGACCGTGGCCCTGAAAGTTGGATTAAGAATCAGCGCCAAAAAAATCAAGGTACTCCGAGTTGGCTATGCACGTGCCTGCATTCCTGTCATGATCAACGAACAACATGCTGAAGAGGTGGAGAATTTTACATATTTTGGCAGCATCATCTCAAATGACGGGGTCTCTGATCGGGATGTCGACGCCGGAGTAGGGAAGGCAGTTGGTGTCCTGCGACGTCTCCAACCTATTTAGAACTCAACCTCCCTGAATGTAAGGGTCAAGATCAGACTACTGAACTCTATCGTCTTCCCTACTGCACTTTACGCTAGTGAAACCTGCCGCTCAATGAGTGCAATTATTCAACACCTGAACGTGCTTCAACAACGTGGCCTGCGGCGAATCCTGAGAATTTCCTACCGGGACCGAATAACAAATGAGGAGGTCCTACGAAGAGCAGGCACCCGCCCATTAGCCGATGTTGTTGCAGAAAGGCGCTTCCGCTTTGCGGGCCATATTTTACACCTACCCCCTCATCGCCCAGCTAAGATTGCCATGACATGGCATCCACGCACTGGCAAGCGAAAGCAAGGCCGACCAAAGACCACATGGCGTCGAACATTCATGGACGATCTGTGAACTGTCGACATTGCCTGGGACGAAGCTGAAGCAGTCACTGCTGACCAACATCGATGGAGATCACTAGCTGCCCGATGCGCTGCCTGGCGTAGGAGGAACTAAGTGTGTAAGTTCCAATAAATCTATGATTTTGTCAAAAAAAAAAATTTCTTATTATTTGTAGTTTCTGCCCTTGTAGGTTTCCCTAACTGGCTGTTATTGTTTGTTAGTATCCAGAAGGATAATACAGCATAATATATTTTAGGGTAGGCCTACCTTATGACTGACAGGATGCATTTACGCTCTTGTTGTCCCTTACTTATCACGTGTGAAAACAACCAGACATGAATATACTCAGCTTAAGGCTCAAAATGACTGATACATTGTAAACCAGAGGGTGACATCAGGAGTCGAAAGGCTCAGTCTGTACTTTGGGTTCTTTGATGTGTTGCTGGGCAGTTTTTGGGGTTTGACAGCAGGGCATCCTTGAGCATACAAGTCTACTGTAAAACATGTGACCCATTTAAAATAACAGAAAACACTTAAAGAGTACAACGCATCAATATTTACATAAGTGTTGTTAAGCTGTCATTGTAAAAGGGAACATGTATATTATGCATGCAGTATTGTATACTGACAGGGACTTCTGAAACTGTGTATCAATTGCATTAATTACTGTATCCAAAACAGGTGTGTCTGTCCATTTTTTATGTGTATTGTTGTTATCCATGAATTTTAAAATTTACTGGGTTTTTTGTAAAGCAGAAAAAAATATAAAGAACATGACTATTCCAGTTATTTACAGAAATGTGTTTTAGTGGCTGGATTTTGTGCCTTTTGTGTGATTTTGTGTGATTGATTTTTGCTCTGACTCGAGTATGAAAACATGAACTCTTTTTTGTTATAACTAACAAGTCATTTTTACTTTTAAACAATTTCTGGACATATTTCTAGAATATTTGGGTTTTCTTGTTTTTGAGACAGGTGGTCTAATACATTTTTAAGCATATTCTTGAAGATGGACTTGTAAAGCTTCAGGATACTGGGACTAAACAGAATTATGCAGACAGAAATGTTGGCAGTGTTTGTAAGTTTAACTTGCTCTGTCCTCTCAGTGCTCTTGAACATCACATGTTGTTTGCAGGGCTTCTATTTCTGTTGCTTTTGTTGTTTCCAGGGACCAGAAACCTAACCTTTCTGCTTTGTATCAGAAATGTTACTTCATTTCTGTATAGAACAGTAAAGTTTCATTTATTTGCTGGTTTATTCATTGATGAAAAAAATCTGTTTATCTTGCTTATTTTTTCATTTAGTTTTAGCCCCATTTTTGCTATATCAAACAGGGTGTGGAACAATAGTTTGTTGTCACTTGACCTCAGGCATATAGCTGCCAGCTTGCCTGAGAGTGGACTACATTCATGAACACGATACAAGCAGCATGTTGTCTAGAAGACTAGATGTAAATGATTAAAGACATGGGTGAAACATCTTCTCTCTAACAACTCTTTGAAACTCAAACTTATCTGCAGTCTCTGTCTGTGGAGGCTTTGCACATCAAATGCTCCTGAGGACTTTTTATGTAAGAGACGTTTCTTACAAAACAAGAACAAATCTGAAAAGCTGTGAACAACTATGTCCTTCTCTCTGTTTGGATGTTACTGTTTTTAAAAGCTCCTTGTGTTTCCCCTCCAAAGAAGAAGGTGAAGTCAAGTGTTTGTCAGTGGTTTCATGTGTGTGTATTCAGTATTCAAACAGACTGCATTAATATGAAGTTTTTTCCTTTTTTCTATGACTTGTGCTTTTAGATTTCTGTGAATGGACCTTCAGACATGTCACAGGAAAACACAGAAATCATGAAGTGCCTGATTGGCTTCTTCAGTTTGTTAAATCTAAAGTAGAAATGATGCTGGAATGTCACACTGATGCCAGCTGTAGTTGCTGCAAATGTTAGGTGTTGTGTAAGGCCTTTGTTTTAGCCACATGATAAAACCATTCAAATGTTACCTTAAAGTGAAGTCAAGCTTTCTTGTTGAAATTATTATTTTTTATTTGGATGTTCCAAATAGTGAAAATGAACCAAATTCAAGTCCTACCCCTGACTTTATATTGGTTGCTGGTGACCTGGTGGACGTTCAAGGATGTCTGAGCCAATGAGAAATTGTGTTCTACTTGTGCCAAGTTGGTTCACAAGCTAAAGTCTAGGCAGGCCTAGAGACTTTTTGAAGATGTCCTCTGATCACTAGGGAGCAATGTGTATTCCTTCAGCGGTGGTTCCTGGAAGTTGTTGCACCAAAACGTCTGTTGCTTGGTTGCCATTCAGCATTCAATACCATCGTTCCCTCGAAGCTGGACAGGAAACTGCAGGATCTAGGACTGAGCAGCTCCCTCTGCAGCTGGATCCTTAGCTTCCTGTCTGACAGACGCCAAGTGGTCAGACTGGGCAGCATCACCTCATCCCCCATCACACTGAACACTGGTGCTCCACAGGGGTGTGTACTGAGCCCTCTCCTGTACTCACTCTACACCTACGACTGCACGGCCACTAACAACTCCAACATCATTGTGAAGTTTGCGGACGACACTACAGTGGTGGGTCTTATCACCAACGGTGATGAGACGGCTTACAGGGAGGAGGTCAGCGCCCTGACCCACTGGTGTCAAGACAACCATCTCACCCTCAACGTCGCAAAGACAAAGGAGTTGATAGTGGACTTCCGGAGGTGCAGAGAAGTACACACCTCCATCACCATCAATGGCGCTGCTGTGGAGAGAGTGAGCAGCTTCCGGTTCCTTGGGGTACATCTGGCTGAGGATCTTACATGGTCAGTACACATAAACAAAACAGCGAAGAAGGCCCAGCAGCGCCTCTTCTTTCTCAGGAGACTGAAAAGATTTGGCATGAACCCCCGCATCCTCAGGACCTTCTATCACTGTGCCATTGAGAGCATCCTCACTGGATGCATCACCACCTGGTATGGCAACAGCACCGCCTACAACCGCAAAGCTCTCCAGCGAGTAGTGCGGTGCTCTGAACGGATAATTGGAGGTGAGCTTCCCTCCCTCCAAGACATCTACAGGAAGCGCTGCCTGAGGAAAGCGGGGAGGATCATCAAGGACTCCAGTCACCCCAGCCATAAACTGTTCAGACTACTTCCCTCAGGAAGGAGGTTCTGCAGCATCCGGTCCCGTACCAGCAGACTGAGAGACAGCTTCTTCCATCAGGCCATCAGACTGCTGAACACTTCATAGACACCTCACCTCCACTACTGGAACTTCAACATTATGCACTCCACTCTGTACAGTAATGCCACTGTTTTGCACATGTCTCAACTCTGTATATTTTTATATATTTTATTTATTGTTGACTCTATTTAATTTGTAAAATATGTGTATGTGTACACACACACACACACACACACACACGTAGAAAAACATTTAGTATACACATCCAGAAATTTTTTTTTTTTTGCATATACTATTATATATTGTACATATATTTATTAGTTTCAGATTTAGCCATCCGTATATTTTGCCTGTTTATGTTATTGTAGTTTGCACAACTCTGTTGCTTGTGAAGCTCGCACACAAGAATTTCACTCGCATGTGCTGTACCAATGTACCTGCACATGTGATGTGACAATAAAAGTTATTTGATTTGATTTGATTTGCCACAGCTGCCTGTAGTTTGCATGGAAGATGACGGCTTTTACTGCAAATACTTTCTAACTAACGACCAAGCAACAGTCAAAATAGAACCTTAATCAGAGGGTGTTTGCCTTTAAAGTAAAAGCTGAAAATGAAACATCTGAAACCAATATGCTTGCACACACACACACACACACACACACACACACACACACACACACACACAAAACCCAGGAAAAATCTGTCAGCAGGGTTTACAGTTTTTTACAGCCGCTAGGACACATTTCACAATACTTAGGTCACTTTTGCAAAACTCTTCACACAATTCTCCTAACTGACCTTCAGCTTGGCAAAGCAGTTCATTTCACATTCAAAATGCACTACAACTACCAAAACACTTTATTCAGGTCTCAAATAAACTCATTCTTCCAGAACACTAGCAAAGGTTGACAGCTGACAAACACACTTTGTCACCCACAAAACAATGACCTAAAAAACACTAACAACATGTAGCATTACACAGTGTTTTCTTGTGTAAAACAAGGACGCATCTCTGTTTATAATTTCAATATATGTTACTGGAATGAATCAGACATCATGCAGAATTCGTTAATATTTGTTTATGTATTTTTATTTTTTTGCACTAAGTAATCCCAAAATACAAGAATTTGTATACACACCACCCACTGATACACATACAATAGTAATGCTAATCTACTCGGTCTCCTCCATTTGGCCACAGGTTCTCATCCACATCACATCTTATGTCATCTAGGGCAATACACCTAGGAAAGAATCTTCTGGCATGCCAGAACTGAAGGAGTTGAAAAATTGAAGGAGTAACACCTGTGTAGATGTTCATCTACAATGAGAATCAGCTGTGGCTGGTTAAACTGCATTTTTAGATTTAAAATATGTTTCTCTAAAATATTGCTGTTGAATTTTGCTGTCTTTTTAAGTTTTGCATTGTGTTATTGTTTTGGCCATAAGTTTAACAGTTTTGAAAACAGTATGTAAGCACATTCAAAATGTCCTATACATACAAAGATTTTTGGCAGTTGTTGTGTCTGAGTGAGAAAATAATTCATGAAATTTGAGAGATGTAGTCATTGAATGCATTTTGTGCCAAAACAATGATAACTGATCCTCAGTTTAGCCCACATAGACTTCTGTTGTGCTCACTGTGTGAGGAGTTTTGCAAACGTGACCTAAGTATTGAGAAATGTGTCCTAGCGTCTGTAAAAAACTGTAATCAGTTGTGAGGTCATTATGATGATTTACATTCATGCCCTTAGAGTGTAACCTCACCTAAAGATGAATTTAATTTTTAATGGAACCAGTATAATTGATTTACAAATAAAAATGTACGCACGCACACATGTTCACACACGCACATACACACGTATCCAAGCACCCACATACACCCTTGAGTCCAGTTTTAGTGCCTTAATGTGAATGAAGATGAACAGAAATTAAATTATTTCAGTTTGGAGAGATGAGAAAATGCAAATGAATACTTAGGATGTGTGTGTAACTCTGTGTGTGTGTGTGTTTTGCCTGAAGGAAAAGCAGCTCTACTTTCATTCATATTAAAATGAACCGACGAGAGTCTGTAAGTCGCAGAGTCGGATAAGGAAAGAGGACGACAGGAGAAACAGGAATGAGAGAAAGGATGTAAGGAAGGGAGGAAAGAGGAGACAGAAGGTGTCAGGCGGTTATGAGAGGGGAAGGCGAAGAGCGGAGCAGATAGGAGGAGTCAGAGTGACATTATCTGGGTTTCTTTGTTTTGCTGCTGTCAGAGTAATCCATTGTCAGCATACACACACACACACACACACACACACGTCCACCCACGTACAGACGCACGCACACACACACACACACACACACACACATACCAAAAATGTTTTTTCATATAAACTAAAGTTTTCTCTGAGGTCGCAGCACATTTGTAATTACCATGAATTTTAAAGCAGAGCTGCATCAAACACACACACGGCGTATTTACAGTTCACATTTAGGTCACACTGGAAGCCGTCACCATGACTGCTGCCGAGTCTTGGGCTGGACTGAGTGTGAGTGGAGCAGGTGGATTCATCCTGCCCTGCTGCAGTGTGACAGCATCAGGTTTTGCTTATATGTGAGCTGACAAAGAGATAATCATAGGAAGGAGGAATTTGCTTAGTGAGATCACAAAATGTCAGCAGTTACTGAGAAGAAGCTTGCAGTGGTATCGGAAGCGTAGTCTGCACCTAGTTCCATTTTCAGGTTATGTGGCTTCATTACTGTGAATTAAGTATTTTACTGAATATTGTAAGGAAAAATTCTCAATGATCAGACAGTCTGCTAAAACCAAGCTCTTCACAGTGAGGAGAAAGATCTCAATTTCAATAGGAAGAGACCTCCAGCAGAACCAGCTCAGGAAGGTATCTGCCTCACCTAGTAAAAGGTGTTTCAGGGTCACCTGCCCCAACTCTTTATCCATGCGAAAAGCTTTAAGCCTGATCTTGACAGTAGATCTGGTCTCCTGAATTCAAACTGGGAACTGGTTCCACAGGTAAGGGGCCTGAAAAGCTTTGCCAAGTTTCACAGGTGCTCTGTTATAATAATGTGATGGTGGAAGGTCATGACGGGCCTGATCATTGAGTAGAAGGGTTTTAAATGTAATTCAGAGTTTAACACAAACCACTCTAAGCTTCTTTGCAGTGTTGCAGGTCTTAACACACACCTGAATGCAGCTTTTCATCAGTGTCCTGCACATAACAACAACAACCATTCAGGGATCACTTCAATCCTTTGATGCAGGGGAGGTATGATGAGCTGATTGAGTTCAGGTGTGTCAGCCTCCCCTGCAGCCACACAACAGACCACACCCCACCACAACAACGTAATTAGTTCTGATCGGTTCTCAGAACCAATGTCTCCAGAATATTTTCATCTCATTTTCATTCATTGATAGTGTCATCATAGTTTTTGTCCTGGTTAGTCACTAAACTTGACACTAGTATACTTTGCACTCATGTTGTTTAGATGAGCAGCTCCCGGGAAGGCTACAGCTACAGCACCTTTTCTAAATGAGTGAAGTAAAACTCAATATGTTTCTAATTTGGATCCATATTACACTGTTGGTGCCACTGTAGGGACAATGGCTGCATTATCAACCTGACTGTGTCTGTGTGTCACACGTGCACTGCAGTATTATACCTTCATTAATGCACCTGTCATTAAGGCTGTGAGACAGTCTGAGCATGTTTCACCTGAGCTTTAAGCATTCTCGTTAACGTGATCCAATAATCCAGAATGAAGTCGGTAATAAAACTGTTGGGTAAAGTAATGTAAAGCTGATTTATGATTTTACTGCTTCTGCCAAAGGAAAAAAAATCCACTTTCTCTGACTCTGGTTAAGCTGTTACCAAGGTAACAATGGATTATATTTGATATCAGAAAATGAATTACACGTTTTTTCTCCTGCCCTCTGTCTTCCTGTCCTTCATTAAACTGTGTGTGTGTGTGTGTGTGTGTGTGTGTGTGTGTGTGTGTGTGTGTGTGTGTGTAGATGTGTGTGTGTGTTTATCTGAAATGGGATTCCTCCGTACAGACACAAGACTAATAAGAATAATAACAATCTGCACACTGTTGCTGTTAGCCCGACTCATCCCTATCCTGAATTCTTTCCTTTTTTCCTTCTTAAGTTCTTCCTTGTGTCTTTCCTTGTTTCATCATTTTTCCTTTACTTTTTTGTACTTTCCCCTCTGCTTCTGTTTCCTTAATCTTTCTTTATTTGCTTCCATATTTACATTTCCTTTTATGGTTGTTTCTCATCTCCTATTTCTTGTTATGTTTCCTCATCTCCTTTCTCTGTCTTGCCTCGTTTCCTGTTTCCTTGACTCTTAATCTTTCCAAATTCCCTCATATTTTTTTGCTTTCTTTTCTTGCCTCCTATTCACCTCTCCTTGTCTTTCTCCCTTCATCAGTTCCTCTCTTTTTTTGTTTGCTTGTTTCTTTCCTTCCCTCCTCCCTTCCCCCTTCCACAAGATAATTCTGCCTTGAGTGTAGATCGTCTTCATCGAGCTGTTTTCTGTTTTCCTTCTCAATGAAGCTTTTTTTCTACAGGAAAGGAAAACTGAAACTTTCATAATTAAAATGATCAAACACAGAAACAACAATGCAAACATTCATCTAGGGGTTTCATATTAATCTCTTTACTGAAGGCAGCCATTTAAGTTGTGAGCCCGGTCACTGATGATGGAGCACCAAACTGCTGATGGCCTCCTGATTTGCATAATGAAGCAGAAATGCATCATTAAATTTAAAAGAAAAACAGAAATAAATAGGTTTTGGGGGAAATGCAAAGGGAGAAGAATACAATATCCAAAAATAAATATATGAACTTCAATTAATTTATAAAAATTGGCCTGCAGGTTACCCGCCTGACTAATACAAAGGTAAATAAATGCAGGACTGAATATCAATTTTATTTCAGAGTTTCTCTTTATTTTTGATTATGGCAGTTCTGGCGCTCCATACTGACAGATTTAGGTTGGATTTGGAGTAAAGTGACAGACTGATTCTCTTCTCTTTGCGTTCCCATTCATAAAACACCAAAGCACTCCTCAATCTCTGCATGTGTGCCTGTTTCTCTCTCTTTATCATCTGTTTAGCTCATTTCTCTCTGTGTCACATTCTTTCCGAGTACCATTAATCTCAGCATACACACACACACACACACACACACACACACACACACACAAACACACAGTTTTGTTTTGATCACTTCTGAGGCCATAACAGTGACTTACATTAGACTAACAATCAGTTTAATAACTTTAACCTACCCCGGGTCAAGGCACTGCTGTAAAATTAAATGATTTGCATTATGGAGACTTTCTTTGTTCCCCATAAAGGAAACTGTAATGACCTGAATGTAAGCTGCGCGAACAGAATTATGTCCCCACAACAGTGGTAATCCAAGAGCACACATGCACACACATAGCGTGCACTCCCAGTGTGTATGCACGGTATGATTTCCCATGACGCTGTAGGAAAAAACAATGGAGCCATTCATCACTTTGGATGAAGTCTGGAGATGCTGCGCACACACACATATGCATAGATCACTGCGCTGGTTGCCGGTTTGAATCTCTGTTCATTTCTCCTTCTCAGCTAAATTGTTAAATGCTGGAAACTCTTCCAGCTGTAATTTCTCATTATATATTTAAGAATAAGTGGCCCGTCTTGACAGTCATGTTGTTACCATGGAAACCAGCCACCACCAACCTCATCACTGTGACATTGACTAGACAAGTAGTAATACAAGTTTACTATTTCTGCTCGTGCTTTTTGTGGGGTGGGTTTGTTGATACAGTATCACTTATTACGAGTTTCCATGAATTAGTCATTGTGCAGTCACAAATAACATTTAATTATTAAAAGTCTGAAAAAGTTTAGTGAATTTGGTGAGATCTTCTGTTTCCTCTTGATTATCGTGACAATGTCTGCAGCTGTTGACAGCAGCTGGGACGCAGAGCTCTGCCAGAGGAAGGCAAAGAAAATGTAGTTATTAAGCAAAATTGAGAGATTTTGAAGGACTTTTGAAGACCACATTAAGCCAGACAGCGTGACATTTGTGCCATGTAGGCTGAATGCATTTAGGTAGTGTGCAAAATGCAGGTATGTATTTTGATAAGTTTTAATACACAATTACAGTTTTTTACAGCCGCTAGGACACATTTCTCAATACTTAGGTCACTTTTGCAAAACTCTTCACACATTTCTCCTAACTGACCCTCAGCTTGGCAAAGCAGTTCATTCCACATTCAAAATGCACTACAACTACCAAAACACTTCATTCAGGTCTCAAATAAAAACATTCTTCCAGAACACTAGCAAAGGTTGACAGCCGACAAACACACTTTGTCACCCACAAAACAATGACCTAAAAAACACTAACAACATGTAGCATTACACAGTGTTTTCCTCTGTAAAACAAGGACACATCTCTGTTTATAATTTCAATATATGTTACTGGAATGAATCAGACATCATGTATTTATGTTTATGTATTTTTATTTTTTTGCACTAAGTAATCCCAAAATACAAGAATTTGTATACACACCATCCACTGATACACATGCAATAGTAATGCTAATCTACTCGGTCTTCTCCATTTGGCCACATGTTCTCATCCACATCACATCTTATGTCATCTAGGGCAATACACCTAGGAAAGAATCTTCTGGCATGCCAGAATTGAAGGAGTTGAAAAATTGAAGGAGTAACAACTGTGTAGATGTTCATCCACAATGAGAATCAGCTGTGGCTGGTTAAACTGCATTGTTAGATTTAAAATATGTTTCAATAAAATATTGCCGTTGGATTTTGCTGTCTTTTCAAGTTTTGCATTGTGTTATTGTTTTGACCATGAGTTTAACAGTTTTGAAAACAGTATGTAAGCACATGCAAAATGTCCTGTCTGTACAAAGGTTTTTGGCAGTTGTTGTGTCTGAGTGAGAAGATGATTCATGTAATTTGAGAGATGTAGTCATTGAATGCATTTTGTGCCAAAACAATGATAACTGGTCCTCAGTTTAGCCCACATAGACTTCTGTTGTGCTCACTGTGTGAGGAGTTTTGCAAACGTGACCTAAGTATTGAGAAATGTGTCCTAGCGTCTGTAAAAAACTGTAAGCTGTGTCACTTTGAATATAAGTGTTTTGTTTGTTTGTTTTGTTTTTTGGCCTTGTCTGCATTCAGTCATATAGGACACAACTGGAGTGTGTATCTTATATTCCATAACTATGACAATATGCACATACTTTCTTCATCTTGTCATCCATACCTGTGCGAAATTCCAAATATCTAAGGCAAAGCTTGTGTGAGAAGTGACATTGGGCCGACTAATTGGCCTTCCAAACTGAGAATGCTCGCTGTACCACACAGCTGTAGTGGGCTGAAAAACAACAAGATCCAGCGACTCAAGGACATGTTGGAAGAAGGTTTTTTTATATTCTAAAAACCGCAGGCATATCAATTTAGAATTATTTCATGAAAAACTAATTTTGTTCCTTTGTTCTGTGGAGCCCTGTGGACTCAATGGTTATAAATGATCAAGAAAACACATTTGGATTTTATGATCTCTTCAGTGTCAGGAAGTTCCCACTGTTATTTTGTGTATTTTCTCTTCTACACTGGGAAAAATGGACACAATGGGCTATCTACTCATTATACGTACAGGAGCTGCTCAACCATGGAAACCCATAGCGTGAAGCTCCCAGTGTGACAGTTTTAGTGCTGATAATAATGCCAAAGGAGATTTGGCACAAGAAGAACTGCAGTTAGACTCAGCTGAGTGTTGAAGACATTTAGACATTGTGCACCTGGGGGCGATTGTGGCTCAAGAGTTGGGAGTTCGCCTTGTAATTGGAGGGTTGCCGGCTTGGACAGTCTCGGTCGTTGTGTCCTTGGGCAAGACACTTCACCCGTTGCCTACTGGTGGTGGTCAGAGGGCCCGGTGGCGCCAGTGTCCGGCAGCCTCGCCTCTGTCAGTGCGCCACAGGGTGGCTGTGGCTACAATGTAGCTTGCCATCACGTGTGCGTGAATGGGTGGATGACTGGATATGTAAAGCGCTTTGGGGTCCTTAAGGACTAGTAAAGCGCTATATAAATACAGGCCATTTACCTTTTTTTTTTTTTTTTACCTCAGCATAGAGAAGAGGTTTGACCCATTCTTCCATAGATGTGTCATGGTCCGGGTGAGCACGGGGTTTTTCCACTCCGCTGGGTTCTACCTTCAGGCAGAGACTCCAATCAGCTTCCACACCTGGTTCCAATCAAGTCACCTGCATATAAGACCAGCATTCACAACAGACCTCTGCCAGATCTTCTGCTAACCCATGTCAGTGCTAGGCTGCGAACCCCTTGTGAGAACCCTCAACTACTGCTTTTCCCTCACCGTGTTTTTCTTTGTCATAGGACCCACCTGGCAGTCACGTTTCCCGAACTACTCTCATCTCCGCCTGGACGCTGGTTCTGTCATCTGGTTTCTTCCTCTCCACCATCGGACTACACCTGCCTGCCTCCCTGCCAAGTCCCTCACTCCACGCATATTCTGGATCCTCTCTGGACACTCCTCACCCGGAACCCCCTGGACACCCCTTCCTTGCATGACACTTTAAACCTGCAACGCTGACTGCGTACCTCCATCCAAGCCGCTGCCCCTTTTTTCCATCCGTGAAATCCAGCACCTAGCCATAGCACTCAGTTTCATGTTCACAGTTTGGCCTCACAGTTCACAGTTCATAGCATTTCATAATTCATAGCATTCATAGTCTCCTGTTGTGTAATTTCACTAGACACTTGTAAATAAAGCACTGTGTTCACGCCCGTTTGCCTCCCTCTGTGTCTGCATTTGAGTCCACACCCACAGCCGGGCCCTCTCGGCCGTAACAGTAAGATCTGGCCACAATATGGACTCAGCAGACGCAGAGCGGACAGCCATTCAGAAACAAGGTGCAATCCTAGGTCACCACGAGCAATCCATTCAATATCTCCTGGCTTCACAGAAAGACCTTGGTGAGGGACAGGCTAAGATCTTTGCTGCCCTAGAGACTCTACAAGCTAACCTCGCTTCCGTGCCGCGTCCTGCCCCCGAACCCTCGCTCCCCGCACAAGACACACAGCCATCCACTTCGTCCCCTGCCTCGGCTTACGCGCTCCAAAGTGGGCCGATTTTTCGCGACGCATCATCCCCGGAGCCCGAACCTTTTTCTGGGGATCCGGGGAGCTGCACGGGGTTCCTACTTCAGTGCGATCTGGTATTTGGCCGCTCACCGCGCACCTTCATTGACAACGCCGCTCGGATTTCCTATTTCATAGGGAAATTACGGGACCGTGCTCTAAAATGGGCAGAAGCATACCTGTCAAGCCATCCCCTGCGAACTTGCTCTTATGATGACTTCCTGGGTGAGTTTAAAAAGACATTCACTCATCCTGTCTCTGAGGGCGGTTCGGCCCGTAAGTTGTTAAAGCTGCGCCAGGGTCGCCGTAGTGTTGCTGATTACCTCATAGATTTTCGAACGGCCGCCGCGGAGACGGGGTGGCCAGATCACGCGTTGCAGGGAATCTTTCTACAGTCCCTGAATGATAACATGAAAGATCAGCTTGCTTCACGGGATGAGCCCGCTACGTTTGAGGAGTTAGTCTCCCTTTCTCTCCGTATTGACATCAGGCTGAGAGAGAGGGAGAATGAAAGGAACTACAAACCCCAACGTCCCCTCCTCCGCCCTCTTCCGTGTTCGTTTACGCCGGCCCCACCCATAATGCAGTCGCCTGTGTCGGCCGCCTCTCCCTCCGTCGTGGACGCGGCGCCGGAACCGATGCAGATCGGCCGCGCTCAGCTGCCGCCGGAGGAGAGAGAGCGTCGCTTTCGTGCACGCGCGTGTTTTTATTGCGGGTCGACAGAACATTTAATCGCAGCATGTCCCAAGAGGGGAAAAGGGCCAGCCCGCCAGTAGATTCGGGGATACGGGTGGGCGGTTCTCATAGTGATGATAAACCCCGTTTGCTTCTCACAGTCAGTTTAGTTATCAACCGTGCCACGCACACCTTTCAGGCCCTGGTCGACTCCGGTTCAGAGCAAAACCTAATCAGTTTTGACCACGCCACACGGTTGGGATTGCACCTTGTGCCTTTAGATCCGCCCATTTCTGCGAAAGCACTTAATAACCAGGTCTTTGCACAAATAACTCACCACACTGAGCCAGTGACTGTAATCACTTCAGGAAATCATAGGGAGGTGCTCACTTTCTTCGCCCTCTCATCGCCTGACACTCCCCTCACATTCGGCTACCCTTGGTTAAAGCTACACAATCCACACTTGGATTGGTCTGGACGGAAGATAATAAGCTGGAGTGTATTCTGCCATGCTAATTGTTTGAGGTCGGCGTGTCCCCCGGGCCCCGAGGAGCCCTATGCGTTGGAAGAAACAACCCCCGATCTCACTGGTGTGCCCATGGAATATCACGATTTCAAAGAGATTTTTAGTAAGAGTAGGGCGCAAGCTTTGCCGCCTCACAGACAATATGACTGTGCCATAGACCTTCTCCCCGGTGCTCCTTTGCCCTCCAGTCGATTATACAACATATCTAAACCAGAACGTGTTGCTATGGAGGAGTACATCAGAGAGTCACTTGCTGCTGGAATAATTCGACCGTCGTCTTCACCTGTTGCTGCCGGATTCTTCTTTGTGGGTAAGAAGGACGGGTCGCTACGACCATGTATTGATTTCCGTGGTCTCAACGACATAACTATAAAGAATAAATACCCATTGCCACTCATCAGTTCTGTGTCAGAGTCCCTGCAAGGCGCCACTATCTTCACTAAGCTGGATCTTCGTAATGCTTATCATTTGGTTCGCATTAGGCAGGGAGATGAGTGGAAGACGGCCTTTAACACGCCACTGGGCCACTTCGAGTACCTGGTCATGCCCTTTGGACTAACGAACGCCCCAGCCGTATTTCAAGCTTTGGTGAATGATGTTCTCAGGGACTTTCTGAACAGATTTGTGTTTGTATATCTGGATGACATACTCGTATTTTCCAGATCGCTCCAGGAACATCACGCTCATGTCCGTGCTGTCATCCAGCGCTTATTGGAGAACAAACTGTACATAAAGGCAGAAAAGTGTGAGTTTCATGCATCGTCAGTCTCTTTTCTTGGTTATATCCTGGCAGGGGGGCAACTGAAGACTGATCCAGCAAAGGTCAAGGCAGTCACAGAGTGGCCGGTGCCCACATCCCGTAAGCTTCTCCAGAGATTCCTGGGCTTTGCCAACTTCTACAGGCGATTCGTCAGGAACTACAGTCAGGTAGTTGCACCTCTAACACGCCTCACGTCTACAAAGCACCCATTCACGTGGCCTACCGAAGCCGACAGAGCTTTCAACAAGCTGAAACAACTGTTTACAACAGCTCCCGTGCTAATTCAGCCCGACACCAGCAAGCCCTTCATCGTTGAGGTGGACGCATCAGATGTTGGAGTGGGGGCAGTGTTGTCTCAACATACTGGTCCATCAGCAAAGTTACAACCCTGCGCTTTCTTCTCGCGTCGCTTGTCTCCAGCAGAGAGAAACTACGATATTGGGGACCGTGAGCTGCTTGCTGTGAAACTAGCATTGGAGGAGTGGCGGCACCTGCTGGAGGGGGCTGAGCACCCATTCATAGTCTGGACAGACCATAAAAATTTAACATACCTACGGAATGCAAAGAGACTAAATACACGCCAAGCCCGTTGGTCACTGTTTTTTGCCCGTTTCAACTTTTCTATCTCATATCGCCCAGGTACCCGGAATGTTAAGCCAGATGCTCTCTCCCGCCAGTTCGAAGCTGCCTCAGAGCGGTCAGGGGTGCCCTCCATACTCCCTGCCAGCTGTCGTGTAGGGGCTGTCACATGGGAAGTAGACTCTGTCATTCAGCGGGCTCTGCAAGCAGAACCTGATCCGGGCACCGGTCCAGCTAACAAGCGCTATGTACCCACAGCAGCCCGCACCAAGGTTTTGGAATGGGTTCACACGGCCAAGTTCGCAGGTCACCCGGGCCGAGGTAGGACAGCTATGCTACTGAAGAGACACTTTTGGTGGGAGACGTTGGATAGGGATGTACGTGAATACGTAGCTGCTTGCACGGTTTGTGCTCGTAATAAGTCCAGGAATCACCGTCCTTACGGACTGCTTCGCCCACTAACCACCCCACACCGGCCATGGTCACATATTGCGTTGGATTTTGTAACAGGGCTTCCAAACTCTGCAGGAAAGACTACCATACTTACCATAGTTGACAGATTTTCCAAGGCAGCACATTTCATAGCTCTAGATAAATTGCCCACTGCTTCAGAAACAGCTAAACTGTTGGTTGAACATGTTTTCAGACTCCATGGGATCCCTATGGAAATAGTGTCTGACAGGGGTCCCCAGTTTGCTTCTCAGGCCTGGGGAGCCTTTTGTACGGCCCTGGGGGCCAAGCCCTGTTTGAGCTCAGGCTACCATCCACAGACCAATGGCCAAACTGAGCGCCTGAACCAAGAACTCGAGACCACTCTTCGCTGCGTCACTGCCCATAATCCAGCCTCTTGGTCCACATTCTTGCCGTGGGTTGAATATGCGCATAACACACTCACCGCCTCGGCCACAGGTCTTTCACCTTTTGAGGCGTCCTTAGGTTACCAGCCACCTCTGTTCCCCGAGCAAGAAGCTAAGCTTGCGGTGCCTTCTGTCCAGCATCATCTGCAGCGTTGCCGCCGGGCCTGGACGCGGACTCGTGAGGCGCTGTTGCGCGCTGTGTCTCGCCAATGCCACTACGCCAACCAGCGGCGCACGGCGGCTCCTACTTACTCTCCGGGGCAAAAAGTGTGGCTGGCGGCTAAGGATATCCCACTCCAGGGAACCTCCCGCAAGCTGTCTCCGCGCTATATTGGGCCTTTCGTGATTGACAGGCTGATTGGCCCTGCGGCAGTCCGGCTCACATTGCCTGCATCGTTGCGGATCCATCCGGTGTTCCATGTTTCGCAGGTCAAGCCAGTGTTGTCTAGTCCTCTGTGCCCTCCTTCCGACCCCCCTCCTCCCGCCCGGCTCGTCGATGGTCATCCTGCCTTCTCGGTGCGGCGTATCCTGGACGTGCGTCGGTGGGGCAGGGGCCGGCAGTTTCTGGTGGACTGGGTGGGGTACGGGCCTGAGGAGCGTTCGTGGGTGTCTCGGTCTCTGATCTTGGACCCGGCGCTTGTTTCTGATTTTTTCAGGTCTCGTCGCGTGTCCGGGTCTGCTCGGTCGCCGGGGGGCGATCGTTGAGGAGGGGGTACTGTCATGGTCCGGGTGAGCACGGGGTTTTTCCACTCCGCTGGGTTCTACCTTCAGGCAGAGACTCCAATCAGCTTCCACACCTGGTTCCAATCAAGTCACCTGCATATAAGACCAGCATTCACAACAGACCTCTGCCAGATCTTCTGCTAACCCATGTCAGTGCTAGGCTGCGAACCCCTTGTGAGAACCCTCAACTACTGCTTTTCCCTCACCGTGTTTTTCTTTGTCATAGGACCCACCTGGCAGTCACGTTTCCCGAACTACTCTCATCTCCGCCTGGACGCTGGTTCTGTCATCTGGTTTCTTCCTCTCCACCATCGGACTACACCTGCCTGCCTCCCTGCCAAGTCCCTCACTCCACGCATATTCTGGATCCTCTCTGGACACTCCTCACCCGGAACCCCCTGGACACCCCTTCCTCGCATGACACTTTAAACCTGCAACGCTGACTGCGTACCTCCATCCAAGCCGCTGCCCCTTTTTTCCATCCGTGAAATCCAGCACCTAGCCATAGCACTCAGTTTCATGTTCACAGTTTGGCCTCACAGTTCACAGTTCATAGCATTTCATAATTCATAGCATTCATAGTCTCCTGTTGTGTAATTTCACTAGACACTTGTAAATAAAGCACTGTGTTCACGCCCGTTTGCCTCCCTCTGTGTCTGCATTTGAGTCCACACCCACAGCCGGGCCCTCTCGGCCGTAACAAGATGTTTGTAAAGGCAATAAGACTGAAAACACCTGAATTCAAAGACAAAGAGGCATGAGCCAGTCCTTTTGCCCATATGTTGCTGTGCTGTTTCTTCATCTGAAGAAGAATAAGGACAAAGTGTGGGTAACCATACTGATCCAGTGGCTGGATAAACTAGCCCCTGCAGATCTAAAATGAAGACAAATCGAACAACTGCAGGGCCTTTTCTTCACTAAAGAAGAGATAATGTTTATTGTCTTACTGGCTGTGTTAATGATAAATGTGGTATAAAGAGGAACTGAATGCTGAAATACTGGTAAGGTTTTTGAGCTGCATTTGTAATCACCTAGATTTTAAATGGCTTTTCATGGTAATGTATGGAGCAATATATTCCTGACAGAGTTTCATATCCTACTGATTCTTGTTTTTTAAATGTAGTTTGTTTCTTGCTGCTTAGATTTGCTGTTTGGTTCAGCTGAAATCCCTGCAAAACTAATAAGATTTTGAGATGTATTTCCTCTCAGCAAGCTGAAGCTGCAATGAAGTCAGCATTAGTAAGTCTCTCCGTCAAAGTCAAAGAACGCATCATAAAGTAATCATACACAGATGGAGATGTATCTGCAGCAGAAGCAGAGCATGGGCCTTCCAATACTTTCAGATATTGTTTCCTATCTGTGATAAACTGCCATGCTATGAAAATCACACCTGTAGTAGCAAAGCTGGGTTTTCAGCTAGAAGAAAAGTTGTCTCACAAAGGAGGACAAATGTTGTTCTCGCTCCACTACACAAGACTGCAAGCAGTGTTAAAGTGGAATTCATCAAAAATAGGATTGAAGGGTTTAGGATCAAGGGGCGGGGGGCAACTCCTCTGGTTCCACAAAGAAGTCGGACTGTAGAAGTCTGAGAAATGGAGACTGCTCACTGGATCTTTGACAATGTGAATATTTTTCTGTTGTATTTATGGCTAAAAGAAAATGATGCTCATTTTATATATTGTGAATTTCTTGGTGTAGCCAAGTGAAAGGAGCTTGCAAAGAAAAGTGTCTGGACTTCTTTAAGTTGCTTGAAGACGTTTCACCTCTCATCCGAGAAGCTTCTTCAGACTACGATGACCTGGATGACCGAGAACCTTCACAGACATATTGGTGTAGCCAAGCAACCAAAGGTTGGTCGCCAGAATCTCATCTCTGCTTTTCGGTCCTGCTGTAGCTGGAGGTCGAGTGGAGTGCCACTTCGCACTTGAGTGGTTTGTAGCTGAGTGTCGAGCCATTGGAATGAGAATTAGCAGCTCCAACTCTGAAGCCATGGCGCTCAGGCAGACAAGGGTGGAGTGCCCACTCCAGGTCAGGGACAAGTTGCTACCCAAAGTGGAAGAATTTAAGTATTTCTGGGTATTGTTCACGAGTGATGTGTGAGGATAGAGGCAAGCTGGAGATTGATGTACGGATTGGTGCCATGGCTGCAGTGACCAACTATAGTGGTGAAGAGAGAGCTGAGTGTGAAGAATAAGCCTGGAAGTCACTGGTTGATGTACAACTCCACCCCCGACTATGGTGTTGAGCTTTGGGTAGTGACCAAAAAAAAAATGAGATCACAGATACAAGCAGCGGAAGTTAGTTGTGTCTGAATGATGGCTAGCCTCTGCCTTGGAGATGCAATCATTCGAGTGGGGCTCAGATTAGAGCCACCACTCCTCCACATCATAAGTAATAGAGATGGGAAATTGGAATCGAGCAATTTTGATTCCTTTATTGGTATCAATAAAATTCTGAATGGCAAAAAAACAAAAGTGGATTTCATAAACCAGTAGGTGATGGATACTGACTAAAATTGGATTATGATTATTTACAAGGTTATTCTTCTGGTCTCAGTGCTGCATCCTACAAAGACACACGGTGCCCTTGAGTCAAAGCTTTTAGAAATAAAACTGCAAGGTCTCTAAATGGTGTCTGAACAAAAGGAGGCAATGACTGTATCCAAATAAAAGGCATTATCTCTTTTATTGTATTTGATGTTCAACTTGACAAAGTATATGTGCATAAAAATAGCTTGAAAATAAAAGCTAACAGTCAGCATCTACTTTTATCTCACTGTTGTGGAATTGATCCTAAATTCCTTAAACGTAGCACAAATCTCACTCGACTATGAGGGCTCTAAACAGATTCTGTGATTTTAAAATTATATTATTATTTAACCCAAGTGGATTAAAAACAGTAACACTACTACAAAAACACTAGAAAAATTGTCAATAACTGAAGGTCTTAGCAAAAGGAAAGTTCACTGTGCTCAGAGAAATAATGGAACACTTATCATGTGATTAGTGGTTACTCATAAAAGGTACTTTCAGACCGCAGGGACATTTCAATCGCTCTAATAACTTGTGAAGGAAGTTCCCCACTTTTAGTGTTAATGGTTCAGTAACTAGGAGCGATCAGAGTTCTTAGAAACACCATTTCTGTTTTGTTTTGTTATATTTTTTTTTAGCTTCTACCTCAGGGTCGGCCAACATGTTCTCGTTAATGTAACATAATGCTGTTTTGTCAGATTCCTCCTGGCATCAGTGCTCTGACACAGGCCGTGGCAATATCAGCCACTGTGATCCCATTTTAAAGACCTACAAATTCCACAGTAACTGTGATGACACAAGTAGCTTTGTCAACCATAAAACAACAGTTCGTGTCCAGTGGGGATGGTTCAAGTACATTTTTTATTTGTTTTAGGTTCAGACACTGAAAACTACTTGGATACTAGACACCGCTTCAGAACAATAACCCTTCTCATTAACAACTGCCACGTGTACATGAGCCAATGTGCAGTACTGACAAAATAGCAGCAACTGCCACTTAAAACTATCCTAAAAGAGAAACCTCTGATTGACATCGATTGGTGGAGCACTGACAATACCATATTGAAAAGACAAACCATGTGAACACTAGACATTTAAGTAGTATTTAGCTCTAATAAAGGGAAAAATACAATCAATGGACAGTAAAATCTAGCTTTAAGAAACCTATATAGAATAGAGGCAACATACAAAAAAATCCTGGCTCCTCCAAATGAAATATATTTAAAAAAAACTTTCCCAGCAGTTTATCTCGACAATCTGTGACTTCAGACAGCAAAGAGACTAAGACAGAAAAAGATTAAAGTGAAAGTGGATTACCACGATAACCAAAGTAGATCTAAACTGCTGTACCACAAACTATCCTTGATCGTAAACTGGCACAAGATCTGCAGTCTGCCTCTGTCCAAGGTTAGTGGCTCCTTGTATACTTAATATATTTTTAAAGTAGTTCCTTCTTAGGTTGTGTTATGTGAAAAAGTACAGAATCAATGCTGCTTTCCAGCCCAGTTATCTTCAGACCCACTGTGCACATAAACTCTTCCATCATGGGATCCTGTATCCTGTTTTTTGGTACTGAAATGCCAACACCATCTTCTGTAGCTATTAGGTCACTTTAGTTTTCAGAGGAACAGCTCAGCAGGACGTTACCCTCAGATTTGTGCGTTCAGACTAATAAACCTTCCTATTACTTGCCTTCTCGCTGGTTATGAGGTACTGAACGGAAACAGAATGAATCACACACAAGGATAACCATTTCTGTTTTAATATTGTCCAATCAGAAAACACAACCAAAGAAAAGTAAACAGGAAGTAGGATTAAAGGCTTGTATAGGACTTCCTGTTTCTTTCAGCTTTTGGTCCTAAGCCATAATCATCATCATCTTCATCATTACCACCACCATTAATATGATCTTCAGCATCAACATCTTTGTAGTCCACATTTTAATTTCAAAGTCATCACAGTTGGATAATTTACAGTGTTTATTATACACAGGGCAGATTTTTTGTGTGCTTTGTGTCTGTAAACTGAACTTCCCTGAATGGACAATGAAGGTTGAAAATGCACTGAATAATTAGTATAATAATTAGAATAATACTAATTAGCTTTTTCACATCATCAACATTTTTCATCACTGAGTCAATCATCGTAATTAGTTCCACCATCATAATTATAATCATTTAATCATAACTGGTAATGTGTCTCTCATCACCAAAACTGTTTTCTTCATCTTCACACACGCACATCAACATACGTCACTGGACACACATTTTATAGAAGCAGGCAGGTCCATTAATTTGTATATGGCTCAGTTATTAACATCAAAGCTGGATCGAAGAGAAGAGGAACAACTTCAAAGTCTGCTCCACTGGACGAAAGTTCAATGCAACAAACACTGAAAGTCCTTTTAAAAAAAAAAAAAACTTCTTAAAAGTCACATTTCCAAAGGTTTCACAGGTGTTCTCTTCAGGCATTTTTGTGTCCAGCTCATGTTCCTAAGACTCTCGAGTCCACAGAATCATTTACATTAAAAAAGCAAAATCAGAAATCTACTCCCTTGAAAATCCATTGTGCTTTTAAATCCGTCATGCTGCAAGACTCTTAGCCACACAGTCCACAGCAGTGCAGAGCCCATTATACTGTACAATCCACATTGATCGGAAATCCTTGATCTGTAGAATCTGTCACATTTCTGTCATGCAGCCAACACCTCCATTCTGCTTTATATTTTGTAGTGCAGCAGAATCTGTACAGGCTCCACAAAGCAGTCAGATCTACGACACTCGTGCACGACTGAACGTGTGTATGGTTAGTGCTGTTGTATACCGTCTGTTGTACTTTGTAATCCATCACACTGTCCCATATAGCGTCAACTCTGCCAAACTGCATGCTCCTAAACATAGAACTTATCGTTGCAAACAAATATCTTGAAATGCCAGGTTCCTCAAGCTTTGCATTTCATCAGTAAATCACTTTGTGAACTTTATAGGATTACACTTGCCTGTCTTTAAATAAGTCCATTGATGATGACCTTTAATCTGTCACATCAACATGAGTACAACTGTGTTTAAAAAGCCACATCATCTGCATATAACGACACTAAACACATTTCTCTAAACAACATGCTCTCAGCTGTCTTGTTGGACATTTCATTTTACCATCTTTCATTTTGACTCTACTCACTGATTTGTCCATCAGGTTTACAAAAAACAGGTTTACTGATATCTAACCATTGACTGGCTCAAAAATAAATAAATCTTGTATTTCTGACTGTAGGTTTTGTCCAGAAGTTGAGGCTGATGTGCTTTTGTCCAACAACTTTCTGGTTTTGTGCTTTGTAAAACCACAGAAATCTTTTTGAATTGTTATTTGGTCACTGATTTAATTTCCAAGATTGCTGTCAGCCAGAAAAAGCTTTCTGAGATGCTCTGTCAGTTTCACAGTCCCCTGGCTCCTCTCAGTTTTCCACAAGGAATGATTCCAACATTCTCATCCATCTGTCATTCAATTAATCTCTCTGAGGAGTTTGTCAGACTTTAGGAGGTCACAAAATAAATAGCAGGTTTTCTGGCTGACAGATTTGAAGTGGGAAGCATTTGGGGAAACTATTACAATTACACCTGACCCCTTCTGGTAGCTTGCCAAGTGTGTGGATGCAGGTGTCTTTAATTTAAGAGGACATGTACCAAAAAAAAAAAAATCTCTACCCTATGTGTTGGAGAAAAGAAAATAATGTCTTTTACTTGTTCCAAACAAGTAAACACACAGAATCTTTTAAAGAATAAAAATTATATATGATGATAGCTTAGGGTTATAAATTAGTATTTTTAGAATTAGCCCCCTGAAAGTTAACTGGATCATGCTAATGTGAGTCTTTTTCCATTTAAGTCTATGAATGCCAAATTAGTTGTGCATTCAGAGATGCTGTACTGCATACTTTGATAGTAATGAGTGATTATTCGGGTTACTGTTGTCTTACTATCAGATTCCTATGAAAGCAGTCTGTTCATTCTCCTCTGACCTCTGACATCAACAGTGTATTTTCTCAGAGAGAACTGCTGTTAACTGGATATTTTCTATTTTTCCAGACCAGGCTAATGAGAGCTGCATTCATTTTACATTTGAATTTGTTTTTCTTTTCCTGCTTTCTTTGCCTTTACAAATGAAAAACAAATGCATTTAAATACTTTTTCTTTTGGTTTTCTGTCAGGTAGCATATTTAATCTTATAGAGGGCACAGAAATACAGACTTACATATTGGCAAATGGAAAATACCTTTCATGGTAAATTCTGTTTTTGTAGTTGCTGTCAACAACTTTAAATAGAAAAACTAATTTATAGGAAATTGTAAATCTTGTCCTATTCAGCCTCTGTGCTTTTGCTTAAACCCAACAAACCCTTTATGTACCAAGGCTGTTTTGGGCCTTCTTTTAAAGTCTCCTTCAAAATGCTGTCCAGTTTTGCTTATAGAAAAGAAAACAGAAGTGTTTTCTCTGGTTTAGAGGAAATTTTGATTGAGCTTTTGTGCTGTGAGCTTTTTATATTCAGGGGACATTTCTGAAACGAGGCCCCAACAAACCCCTCCTGAAGCCACTGATATTTTCAAAAGCTGAGTTTTTGATCATGAAAAAAAAAAGCTGCCCTTTAATTTCAGGCCGAACGGTATGAATTCTGTGGACAGTTAATGAGTGTGAATCAGCGCTCTGAGTGTTATCAGAAGACACCAAGTCCATGTAGTGTTAATTACAGCTCTGTTCAATGATCGACATGCCCCTAACTGCCAGGGTGTCTGCCTTTTAACGTCAGCCGGTTTAATGTGCTGAACACAGGCCAGACTGATTAAACTGTTCTGGATCTTTGGTTAGCAAGGGCGTTGTGAGGATCAGAGCCTTGAAGTTCTGAAAACTGCGAGTTGCATCTTTAATCAGCCAATCAAAATGCAGACAATTACACCTATGATTTGTCAAAGTGAGAGTAAAATTTTCTTTGTTCTGGATATGTTGAAAGGTCTATTTTGAATCCGTTCTAGTCAATTCATTGCATTGTGTGATTGAAACCATACAATCTAATGTCAGTTCATTCTGCATCTGGACGTAAAGTTTTCAGTGGAAAAACATTTCGTCATTCATCCAACTGACTTCTACAGTCTCAGCCTAGAACACCACTAAATCACTGGTTCAGGTATGTGGATGACACCTGGGTGAGATCAAGTCTCAGGACGTACCACAATTCACTGATCACATTAACTCAGTGGACCAACACATCAAGTTCACCAGGGAGGATATGAAAAGTGACAGGTTAGCCTTCTTAGACTGTGAGATTTCCATCAGTAATGGGGGACATTTAAAAGCTGATGTGTACCATAAACCTACCCATGTGGATCAGTATTTAAGGTTTGACTCTCATCATCCACTGGATTACAAACTGGGTGTCATTTAGGATGCTACAACACATAGCGATCACCATCCCACATATACAGCGGCCAGGGAAGCAGAAGAACATCATATCAAGAAGGTCCTGAGTAAAATACGGTTATCCCAGCTGGACAATTGTCAAAGCTGGGAAGGCACCTAAAGAAAGTTCCAGGCGATCAAGGAGAGAAGGACAACTGCAAAACCCGTAGTGATCCCTTATGTGTCAAGAGTATCGGAACAGTTGAGACAAATTTTTTCTAAACACTGAGTCGCTGTGGATTTTAAACCCCAAAACACACTGAGCTACCAAAAAATGGTCCACCCCAAGGATCGGGTCCCCCAACACAAACAGAGTACGCTATTAAGAGCCAGGAGGACTGAAATGATTTATACATCAGGGAAACCAAAAAACCTCTGGCGAAGTGGATGGCACAACACAGAAGAGCTAACTTGTCAGTCCCAGACTCCGCAGTCTATCTATGCCTACAGGCAAGTAAATACTCTTTCAGTGATGAGGATGTACACATCCTGGACAGGGAGGAGCTCTGGTTTGAGCGGCTGAGACTGAAGAAGCCACTTGGTTGAGCGACAAAATGTTTCTCCCACTGAAAATGCTATGTCCAAATGAACAGAATAAACTTTTTGACTTTTCGATACTGGTTGTGTTCCCATTTTTTGATCAAAAGAAAAGCTAGTATCAAACATCAGTGTCATATTAGATGTTTTAAAGGGAAAACTCACTAAACCATTTATATCTAAATGCGTTGTCAACCTCAGAAAGAAACACCCGTGACTGCTAATACCACAGTAAGTAGTCCTCCATGGGCTGTGTCTAATGATGTCTAGCTGAAATACAACTTTGTTTTTTTGTTGTTTATAAAGATCTTAGTCATTTCACTTTGTTGTATGCTGTTTTTAATCTGGGAGCTGGTTCTTGTCTCAGTGACTACCCTTAAAGCAGTCTAAACATAGCACAGAAACCAATTTAACCACATCAGCCACAAGTGGAAGAAAGCAATCCAGTAGAGCTAAAAAGATTGAAATCAAGGTTCTTTTAAAAAATCAAAACCAGTCTGCCCAGTATTCTTGATCTTTCAGTCCATCTTTTTTTCTGTCCGACTGCATCTGGTAGCTAGCAGGGCGTTAGCATAGCAGTCAGTTTGCAGTCACTTCACTTTAGCTGGCTGGCATGGTGTTAGCCGAAGGTGGTACTCGGAGGTTTGCGTAGCCACTGGTAGAACTGCCGCCGGTGTAGGCGGTGCCAGCGCACATTGCCCTCGACAATTTCCAGTGCTCGTGGCAACGCAGGCCCCGCCCCCACACCACTGGACAGGATGAACTCCTTTAACTAAAGGAAGAAAGAATCACAGGAGTAAATAAGGCAGCAGAGGAGAAGAAAGGAAAGAAAATAAATAATAATAATATTCATCCCCTGTAGATGCTAAAAAGGCTGTCACCCACCCCCCTCCGCAGTGCTGAAAGAAACAACTTCTGGACTTTTCAGGATGGAGATCCCTAACACGGTGGACATTGATAACTTTCAGGCATGAATTGAAACTTGTGCCATGTCCATTATAAAAATCCACCTCTGGGAGAGTATATATATGACATAAATAAGGGAAAGCTTCATAATTCCACTTTTAGAAGTGAGAAAAAGTAAGAATGTGTTCTGTACAATTAACAGATACATTGCCAGTAGAAGTTGGAAAAAAACCAACAATACATACACATTTCATTCTTTTAGTTTGAGGGTTTTGACCAGATTGTGAACCCAGCTGTAAGGATTTGCTCCCATTCAGCCATGAGAGCATTAGTGTGCTGCTACACTGATGCTGGGTGATAAATCTGGATCACAGTTGCTGTTCCAGCTCACCCTAGAGGTGTTGGATGAAACTAATGAGGTCAGGGCTTGCAGGATCTTCCGCAAACAGTTAACACAAAGTTAGATGGATACTAAAGCAAATAACTGAAAACTCCTGGATGATGTTTTCATGTCTCAAACAGATTCTTTTAGAGTTGCACTGTAAACCTGCAAAAGCTGGAACATTTTATTGTATTTTATATTGATGCACTTTAATGTCATGGTATATGTACAGTTTCACTACATTTAAATTAAATAGCTTGTTAGCTCAGCTGAAATAGTTTCACAGTGTCTTATTTAATTTTCTTCACTTATGCATCACGGAGGAAGGCATGTGTAAGGTAAATAAACAGTTTCAAATTACATACTGTAATCATGGACATTTAAATGCAGTTATTCTTCATTCCTCTTGGCTTGAATGGTACTTGTGGTGAGTGAGTACACATTCTTGATGGTCATTAGCAAGACAGCTTGTAATTCACTTCACAGATTTTGCTTTTTTTCCACTGAGTGGAGCACCACACTACACACAGATACCTGTGCTACCAATTACAGGTAGCTAGGAAACTACTCTGCTCACGGTGTCACACCTCACAGTGTCATTATAAAATAAAATTAAACAAAACCTCAGCAGCTGAACTGTAAACATAATGGATTCACATATATCATCAGTATTTCAGAGCCTGCAGAATACTTCCCAGACATGCCCACTTAGAATAAGGGTATACAATTATTTAATTGCTTTAATCATTGGGGTTTACAGACTGACTGTGAGCATGAATGTCATGAAAATATTTGGATTTTAATGATTTCTTCAAACTGTTCTTTTTCTAATGTCGTGTGATTGTATAGCATACATCTTAAAAAACAACATTCACACGTTTTTTTATTTGCTCTGTTTTTTCACTGGGCAAATTTCCAGCTGCCCTGCTGGTAGCACACTCCACACACCACTTCAGGTCCCAGCACATCTTTTACAAGGGAGACACAATCAGCTGACAGAGCTCAGGTGTGTGTCAGCCTCCCCTGACACCACACCCTGAACCCACTGCTCCAGCCCTCCCCTGCAGTCAAAAATAGATTTATAAACCCCCCACTAATCTTTGGTTAGCTTTCCCATTACAAGCTGCACTTCGTCCAGATGCTTTTGGTAGCCATCAACAAGCTGCTCACATAATTCTGGATGGATATTTGACTATTTGTCTTTGTAGAATTGGTAAAGTTCATTTAAAGGATTTAAAGTGTACTCATTCCAATTACAGGGCCTCGAAAGAGTCCTGTATTGTTATTTTTCGTCACTACCTCCCCGAGTCGGGAGTGGGTAATTTGCGCGCCTGCTGCCTTCCTTGGATGTGGTAGCCGTTTCTCAGGCTCCCTCTCCGGAATCGAACCCTGATTCCCCGTTACCCGTGGTCACCATGGTAGGCACATAAAGTACCATCGAAAGTTGATAGGGCAGACATTCGAATGAGACGTCGCCGCCACGGAGGGCCAGCGATCGGCTCGAGGTTATCTAGAGTCACCAAAGCGGCCGGGGCGCCCCCGAGAGGACGCCCCGCATGGGTTTTGGGTCTGATAAATGCACGCATACCTGGAGGGTCAGCGCTCGTTTGCATGTATTAGCTCTAGAATTGCCACAGTTATCCAAGTAATGGATGAGCGATCAAAGGAACCATAACTGATTTAAATTAGGGTTGAGGTCAAGGTTTTGGGAAGGCCATTCCAGAAGCTTAATTTTAGCCAACTTTCTCCATTCCAACAACAGTTTTTGTATGTTTGAGATCTTTGTCCTGCTGGAATAACAAACGTGTTCAAATTTCAGTCATCTAATTTGTAGGTAGTCGTCCTCCTTCATTATTTCATCCAGTTTGTGCAGAACAACAGCCCCAGTGCATGATGCTACCACCACCATGCTTGACAATCGGTACAGTGTTCTTAGGTTTCAAAGTCTCACCTTTACTCCTCTAAAAATATTTCAGTTCACTGTGGCCAGAGCTAAATCTTTGTCTCGTTTGACCATCAAACCTTTCTTCCGTAAGCACTTGACTTGTACACGTGGGAAGCTCGAAATTTCAGTGGAGGTTGAAGGTGTTGATTTTGGAGTCACAGCTTCTTTCTTGGTCAGCACCCTGTCAGTCCATGGTGTTGTCAAAGTGACACTGGTGTTCCAGCAGTTTCCATTCATGGGAGGCTTGAGCCTTCATGATTCCCAACATCAAAACCAATTTCCTCTCACGTGAGGGTGACAGTTTGGGTCACCCTCACATAATTTTCCTTTCTTAGATCTTCGCTGAGTTTCTTGGACTTTCCCATTTTTCTGAGTATTGGTCAATCCAGTGAGTGCTGTCAAAAAATCCTTTTTGTGCTGCAAAGAGAAACGACCAACTGTAGTCAGTCATGATGACTAAGGAAATGTTAACTGGCCTGTACATATTATTTATATTTGACTCATTAACACTTTTGACCCTGCATAGATTTGAGAAAATCTATAATAAATTCAAACATGTGGACCCAATTCCTGTTTAAGTTATTATGTATTCTGTACAATCACTCCACCCTGGAAAAATAATGCCTAAAAAACATTAAATGTCCAAAATCACAGCATTCGTGCCTATGATGATTGGACAACAACTGTGCATGCACCGTATGCAGCAATAATGGTTGCTGAGAGATAATGGTCCTACCTGAAAGGCCTCGAAGTCCACATTAGGGAGGGATGGTGATGTCTTAGGTCGCAAATTTATTAGTTAGGAGATCATGGTCTGCATCCAAGTTTGAAACTTTTTTTTTAACAATTTGTTTTGCTTGTTACAAGTGGAACTAAGGCAGCTGGACAAAGCAACAAAAAGGCACATGCATATACATTTGGCCATTTAGTAGCTGAAATACAAAAAGCTCTGAGGTTTTATATAAAGAAGACTTTGTTGTTTAAACACAGCTGAAGAAAAATGTTTGAATGTGAACATGTGATGTATTCAAGCTAAACTGTCTTTGAAAGGCATCAATTAATTGTTGAAAATTACTTTTTTTTCAACAATTTATAATTACACATAAAATTTCCAGCATGAAAGTGGAGATTTCAAAAGAAGACTTTGGTTTACAGGACTGTAAATTAACAGGTTTTCAACATTAAGGTGTTTTTTTCTTTTTGGTCAAGAAGAGAAACTTTGTTCAAAGAAGTGAATTAATTATTTTTTTTAAGTTGAGAGCCAAAAAGGAAACTTAATGTTGCTCAGAGTTTGACAGATTCAGTGAAGCGCGGGCAGAAATCCATCCCTTCAGCTCACTTTACTACAGTTCACATCGTTAACCGAGCACTCCTCTGCGCCCTCCTTCTACCTTTCGTCTCTGCTATGATTTCACTTTCTGTTATCTTTACACTTTCCCTCTCCTGTGTGACTCACCCTAAGACCCTTTTCAAACTAAAAAGAATCATTAATATAAACTCATGATGTTTTTGTTTAGAGGTTTCACTGACAGCCAAACCTAATGCGGTTACCATACCAACAGGAAAGTCGAAAGAATATTAATCACTAAAGTTTAAATAAACAGATTTATTCAGAAACACCTATGACCTTTTTTCTCTTCTTTAATTTTATATTTAATTATATCTGATTTCCATCTTTTCATCATATCAAACAACAAGCGTAGTAGCTGTGAGATGATGCAACAGAGGAACGATTAACATTGTTAATCAAGCTCTATTTTCTCTGAGTAATCAACAGTAAATTTGGAATATTGATCCAGCTGTGAGCCTCTCGAGAACACAATTACACACTGATTAATTTCAAGGTCCTGTTAATTTCCAAGCTCCCATACTGGCATGTAGAAAACATGCTAATCTTCCTTCTGGTAGGGTATAGCTTATTTATTCTTGCTTAGAATGGAAGAATTAATTTCCCTTCATTTATTTAGGCCAAATGAAAGAGTCCAGAGTCACAAAGTATTTAATGTGAAACAGTAAAGTAATCCAAACTTCCAAAGGAAGGAGAACATGACGAAGACAGCAGGGAGGAAAATGGATTGGAACACAGTGGGAAAAACACGGATGCCCCAAGAAAGGATGAAGGGAGGACTCAGGATATATGTACAGACAGAGTTAAATAGAAGAAGCTAAACAAATATGTAACACAGGTGAAAGAAAATCAGGAAGAAGAAGCTAAACTTCATAAAAGTCACAAAACAGTAACTCGGTCCCAACTGGTCAGTCTGTTTTATATCAGAACACACTGGCTCGGTCTCAGAAATTATCCAAAAGAGTAGTTGTCTTTGAATGGTTACAACATTTTGGCTCATCATCAAAATCTCTGTGTAGCATATGGGTGAGTTTTTCACCTTCATCAAATGAGGAGGGAAATTTATAAAAGGGAGATCTTTTGAAATTAAACAGGATGCGCTCACTGGTGTGTTACCATGCAGGATTCTCAGACAGACCACCTCCTCACTCATCACTTTTAAAGATGGCAACAACAACAACAACAAAAAAATACTCAACTCTTAAAACTTAAAGTTAGCAAAGTTAGTGAAGTTACCCTAACTTTGCTAACTTTAAAATGTGTGATGTCATAGTGGCTGCATTCACATTGTACACAGAGTCTATCACAGGAAAATTAAATTTACACAACAAGAAACTTTATGTCAGGGACCTGGATCTGAGCTATCGGGGGTCCCTGAGCTGTTATGGACTTGTGTTATATTATATGTGATACTGCGCTACTGTTCCGTGTCCACATTGGTATATAGGCAGGTATGTGTGTATGTGTGTGTATATGCAGCTGTTTCCTGTAGCACCTTTAGGCCTGGTGGGTGTGGCCCTGTTAGAAGGCGGGCCACCTCTGAAGACCTTTGCCAAACACCTGCGGCTGATCAGGGCTCGTCGGGGGAGCTAGTAGGAGAGTGCTGGAGCTTCCACCGATGCTGGATCATTGCGTGAGACTCCACGTTAGTCTTCCGGTCGAGTTTAGTTAGCGTGTGTGTGCCCGCGGTTGTATTGTGTCCTGACGGCTGCTTCTATTGTTTTCCCCAGGAAAGGTGTGGAGCGACGGACAGCAGCCAGCACGGGGAGTGCTGAGACACGGGAGCAGAGGGCACTAAGACACGGACTTTTCACGGAGGATGCAACGTGGGAGTCAGGGGAGAGTACGGGGATTTATTGTTGTTTTTTCCATTCACTGTGAATAAACGCACTGCTGATATTCAGAGCTCCGCGCCTGGGTCCTCCTTCCTCACTTTCCCATGGTTCACCATCGTCAACTATGACACTTTAATGAACATCTTGATGTCTTTAAATCTGATTTTGTGCCAGTTTGACACTTGATGGCTTTGGGATTTGATGATTTTCAGGTGAAACTAAAATTGGGAGGAATATACTCTTGGCCAGGAAATATGTTTTTTTTTAAATAGCAGCTTCACACCGTTCTAAACCCCAGATGTCACTTTCTATCGGATGCCATCTTTAGTCTACTGATCAAAGAAAAAACAACACCACTTGTTTCTATGTCTGTGAAGGTTCTCAGTCATCCAGGTCATCGCAGTCTAAGGAGCTTTGAAAGAAAAGCGTCTGCACTTCTTTAAGTTGCTTGAAGACGTTTCACCTCTCATCTGAGAAGCTTCTTCAGTTCTAAGGGTCAATGGTGGAGAGTCCCAGATTTAAACCTAGTGGGAGTTTCCCCCCAAAGAGGGAGAAAGGACCCCCTGATGATCCTCTACCTAATCACATGAGCCAAGGTGTGAAAACGGGTGTGGGTCACAATCAGCCAGGGTTTCGGGTGAGCTCATTGTGAAACCTGGCCCCACCCTATCATTTGATTTACTGAGTTCAGATGGCCCAGGATGTGAGTGGGCGTTAAGGCATCTGGGAAGGGATCTCAAAACTGGATTATAGATGGCAGACAGTTGGTGTCGTAAACCACCGCCTCTGTTCAAAGATGGTCGCTCACAGTGGACATAGATGGCTTCTTTCACTCCTCTTTCAAACCATCTGTCCTCTCTGTCCAAAATGTGAACATTGGCATCCTCGAAAGAGTGTCCTTTATCCTTAAGATGCAGATGGACTGCTGAGTCTTGTCCTGTGGAGGTGGCTCTTCTATGTTGTGCCATGCGCTTGTGAAGTGGCTGTTTGGTCTCTCCAATGTAGAGGTCTGGACATTCCTCGCTGCACTGTACAGCATACACCACATTGTTAAGTTTGTGTTTAGGAGTTTTGTCTTTCGGGTGAACCAGTTTTTGTCTGAGTGTGTTGCTGGGTCTGAAGTACACTGGGATGTCATGCTTGGAGAAAACCCTCCTGAGTTTCTCTGATACACCGGCTACATAGGGGATGACAATGTTGTGTCTTTCCTATCATCCCTCACTGGTGTCTGATCTTCTTTTCTGTGCCTCTTTGCTGACTTTATAAAAGCCCATTTAGGATAGCTGCACGTTTTGAGTGCTTCCTTTACATGTGTGTGTTCCTTCTTTTTTACTGCAGGCTTAGAGGGAACATGTTCTGCCCGGTGGTGTAGGGTCCTAATTACTCCAAGTTTGTGTTCCAGAGGGTGATGGGAGTCAAAGAGGAGGTACTGGTCCGTATGTGTGGGCTTCTGGTAAACTTCAATCTTGAGGTTGCCATTCTCTTCAATGTGCACAGCGCAGTCCAGGAAGGGCAAACAGTCGTCCTTTGTGTCTTCCCTGGTGAACTTGATGTTTTTATCCACAGCGTTAATGTGAGTAGTGAAGGATTCCACTTCTTGTGTCTTGATTTTGACCCAGGTGTCGTCTATATATCTGTACCAGTGGCTGGGTACTCTCCCTTTAAAAGAGCCAAGAGCCTTTCTTTCCACTTCCTCCATGTAAAGGTTGGCTACAATAGGTGACACGGGGGAGCCCATGGCACAGCCATGTTTTTGTCTGTAGAAACCCTCGTTGTATTTGAAATATGTAGTGGTGAGTAGGGCTGCTCGATTATGGCAAAAATGATAATCACGATTATTTTCACTGAAATTGAGATCTCGATTATTTGACGATATTTATTTAACCCTTTAAGACCTACTATAGAACCAAGTCCGCCAGAGCTTATATTATTTTTTTACATGTTGTAGTGCCATTTATGGGAGCATTTCAAGTTGCTATACAACTGTTATAGCCCATATTTTAATAATATGTATGCATTAAGTCCATAGTAAGTACATTAATTGCAAAAAAGTGCAATAAACTACAAAAAAAATTTGAAAATCGTTTTTGTTTGTTTTTTTACATATATTTCTACTTGGAGAAATTTAAGAGGTTTATCCCTCAAAACTTTAAATACAAAAAAGTTGCAAAAAATAGTTTACAACAACAGGAAACTTATTTTGAGTGTCTTCATAGTTTTATTTTGGAGATACAGCAATTTTTATATACTGCAGGAAAAACAAAAAAAAAAAAACAATCCTATGATGCAAATTTGCAAAGAAAACAGCACGTGAATCAAAATAAACTATTGCCAGCAGTGCAATTCGAGTTCTAAGCATCCCAGAAACTATTCAGAAAAGTCAAACATGACCAGTATAGGCTTTTAAGGCCTACAAGTAAAAAACTACATTTCCGCGAAAATGACGTCACTTCTGGTTTCGGGCAGGAAATGGCGGACATGCGATAGTTCGCGCTGACGTCTGTTTCACTGTGGGAAGTGTTACGAACAGCTGATTGGATCGGCAAAGCGTGTTTCTGGAATATTATGTTTTTGTTCCTGCAAGCGCTTTTTATGCAATTTTTGCAAAGCTTTATGTGGAAGGAAACCGTGACCGAGGACAAGCTGATGGCATAAGATGTAAGTACAACTCCTCCGGTTTCGTATGCAAAACAAATTATTGCGCTAGCTTACACGGTTCAGGTTCTACAGGGATTTAAAAATAGTTACACAAAACGGAGCGTGCTGCTCTGACCGGCTTTAAAGGGTTAACAATGACTTTAAAAAATAATATAAAATAGTGTGCAACACCACTGAAGTTTTTTTTTTTACCTCTCCTTTCAACCAACGGCAGTCACTCTCCTCTCCAAATAACTTCTGCTTAGCTTTCCGAGCTTCCCTCGGGTCCTCTTAATCAGCGGTCTCCAACCTTTTTTGCGCCACGGACCGGTTTATGCCCGACAATATTTTCACGGACTGGCCTTTAAGGTGTCGCGGATAAATGAGGGAGGGGCTAATAATCGGCTCAGTCATTTTTAATGATCGTTGAAAGCCCAGATCGTAATCGTGATTAAAATTCGATTAATTGAGCAGCCCTAGTGGTGAGGCAGAGGTCTAACAGTGTGCAAATCTGATCTTAGACCACCACTTGTTTCACTCACCTCATTCAGTTCTCGCTCAGTGTTGAGGAACTCTGTGACTCCACTGATGAGTTTTGAATTCATGAACAAAGCTTCACCGTATCTGAACAGAAATGAAGACAGAGACGGCATTTCAGGTGCTACATGTAAAGAACTTAAAAACGCTTGCGTGCTTTTCTGATCGTTTACGTCTCTTACCGCGCGTTCAGGATGTCCCACTTCTCTCTGAAGTACCTCCAGGCCAGGTTCCGACCCTGAGGGTTTCGACCCACGTGGATGATGACATCAATCACATCCTGCTCTGGGACCAGGTCCGAAGTCAGAGACAGGTTCAACAGCCTTGGAGACACAGAGAAAAGGATGGAAATGTTGGAATGTGGCTGTACCAAGTCTACCTGGAGAGCTGATAGGTTCCATATATGCTAACACATTAACATGCTCAACAAATATTGGCACGATCACAATATTAATAAAGACTGAAATTCGCTCCAAATACTGACTTTGAATTTAACTATAAAACCCTTAAAGACGACGCTCACACTCTTCCACAGTGTTGTCCCATCTGCCTTCCCTGATGCATGAAATATGACAGCAGCTTTCAAGAAGTAAAGAGTTAAGAAAAAAACAATGTGGTATGTAAATATGGATCTTTTAAAGTTGAAAGTCGCTCAATAAACTTTGTTACCTCCTGTTAAAGTTTTGTCATACATGGATTAATAACCTCACATAGAAAGTTCTGTGCACCTCTGGCAACTGGAACTTGTAAAGTGTATTTTGTGTTCAGATATTAAGAGTTGTTTAGCCTCTGTTTCTGGATTTGGTGTGAGAGTCGCAGTGTGTGAAGTCTAACGCGTGTGTCACTCGCCAGGAGCGTGAGGGTCAACAGCTCATGTAATCTGGCTAGAAAAGGTCAAGCTGTCATTCTGTAGTTTTTTTGTCCTGTGAGCTGCCGGAGGATGTTTCTGCCAAATCAAGAAAGAGTCCTCTGAAACACTCACGTGAGCTACTCCCAGCTTAAAGGGGATTGGAGGGAATTTAAAGGGGATTTACAGAAACATGTTGATCACACACAGAGCAATCTTTTGGATGTGTAAACGTATCAAATTGAGAGTTTTTCTTTTTCTTTGAGATGTGAAACTGAGCAGGCCAAAGAGTTTCATAAATTTATGTTTAATCATCCAACGTCGTGTTCAAAGTTTACCTTCATCTTTCTTTATTTTCTGTTGCTTCACTGCCTCTGTGTGTGTGTGTGTGTGTGTGTGTGTGTGTGTGTGTGTGTGTGTGTGTGTGTGTGTGTGTGTGTTGCTTGGCTCATTGTTTGTAACTGCCATCTTTTCATTAAACCACCAAATCAATTTTCTCTCTCTTTTCCCACAACCCCTCTGCTGAAACCATTTCCTGTGTGACCAATCAGCTTCTTTCTGAGCTGTGGTTTTTGATTTGTGTGTGTGTGTGTGGTGTGTGTGTGTGTGTGTGTGTGTGTTGCAATCTGAACATACAGTACCACCTCTCTGATTGCAGAACAGTTTACTGTGGGTAGAAAATCAATACCTGACACACACACACACACACACATTCACAGACACACACCTACACACACTGATCGGTCTTACCACGAGTGTGTGTGTAATTCATCCTTGCAATTTTTCTCAATGAGCGATAGTGGCAGTTGCCCCTGATAAAATACAGTGTTGTGTATAGACAGTCACACAAAAACACACGTGTACAGACACACACACACACACACAAACCTAGCTGGATTTCAGTACATGTAACGCCCCCCAGGCATCTTTTCACTGCACACACCTTTCTGTCAATTTGCAATTTTTTCCTGTCAGTGTGCCGCCAATTAACAGAGCTCACCTGACAGGTAGGATTTAGTCACCTTTTTATTTTTTATTGTTCACTGGTTTGTTTGTCATATTCTAATACAGCCCAGTACAGACACAACTCTGCAGTATCGGAGCCATTTTCCAAATATGAACAAAGTCATTTTTTCCATGCTGTCCCCCAAATTTGGGCTTTTACCTTCATTTCTTGGTCTGATAATGTTTTTTTAGACCCAGTCTAAGTTGGTCTTAACCAAACTGTTCCCGGCAGCACGTTCTGTTTATTTTCAGTACATTTTTAAAAAAATTAAAGTTCTATTTATTTATTCCATCCTGCCCGTCGGCCACGTGTCTGTTTTTGGTCCCTCTTACACAGACACCTATTACAGCTCAAAATAAATGTGAATGTTGTTACATATCTGCCGGAGGGTCTTAACAATTTAATATTATATGACATTTGCAGAACATGTACGCAAGATGCAATTAAAGACAAACAGCAGGAGGTAGATAATCCAGATGTGAATTAAGATCACAGCAGGAAACTGATTAAAAATAGCAGCAATGCAGAATTATTTAATATTCAGACTACACGATGTGACTGTGATACTGGCACAGCCTGACAGGCACACAAATGCCAGTGGATGTTAACAGGTTAACTTAATCTCACTTCAGGATGCTATCCCACCACTGTCATTCATATATGTGATGCTCAGACACACTTGGCCTGTCTCTATGTTCCCCTCCAGCACAGGGTCATTGTTCCTGGCTCAAGTTTCAGTTTCAGTCACAAAATCCTGATTTCATACGGGAAGATTTGTTACTGCTGTTGCTTTCCTGAAAACATAAAAAATAGTGAAGCAGAATTCAGACTCATGGGTCAGTCTATCACTGTGACCATCTCGAAAGACACAAACAAATGGTTATACTGTATAGAATCCATGCGGGCCCGATGTGGGAGACCTAAATCCTTTGAGAGTTGTGTCAGGAAGGGCATCTGGTGTAAAAGTCTGCCAAATCAACTATGCGATGATCCCTTGTATTAGGGCTGCGTGGGTCTGACCACACTTGCCCTCACATGGGCCCCAAGAGGGCATATTTGTTGGGTAGATCAATGATATTGATTCATATGACTTTATGAATTGCAATTTAACCTCATAAACACTCAATGAGATAGTTGTGTTTTTTAAAACAATAGCTGCAATGACAGAGACAGCCGAGCCATGTCTACCTGTTGAGGAGGAAAGTGTTGTCTGAGCAGGTCAGAGCCTCCAGCAGGATCTTCTTCTCTGAAACGGCGTTGGAAGAGTGAAACTTCATCCAGATGAACTCCCACACATCCTCGTCCATCAGGCTGACTCCGGTGCAGTAAACTATGTCTCGGATGTTAGGAGGAATCCTACAGGGCAGGGACACAATATCACACCATCACACTGACTGAAGCCACTCTGCCCCGGTGCAACAAATTACCGGTATAGCAAAAGTCTGGTATCATTTTAGGAATGTGAGTATTTGATGTGACTTATTTGCAGTACCACCTTCCTGCAGGGACAGGAAGGTAATAAAACTAAAAGCCCCGATAAGGCATGTCTGCGGGATTAACTGGGACGCTCTCTGGGTGCTAAGTGAGAAATTCTGATTCCATTAAGAAGCTCCATTAAAAACATTCCTCCTGCTGCTGCTATGGTCATAAAATGCAGAGAAAGAGCCACACTCAGACACTTTTGAACAACTGAGACTTTAGAAAGTTTCAGGAAGTCTAATTGGCACGCATACCTCTAAATTTATTGTGTTGGAATATATTTTCAGTTTGAATAGCATACGTGCTGACTGCAGACAGCTTCTTTCTCAGCTGCATTCACAATTGCCAAGCCAAGCTTTAATCAGAGTAAACACAGCAAATGTTCTAGTCAGTGTCCAAGTTCCAACTTTGAGATACACGGCTAAGTAAACAGCCGAGACAGAGATGGCGATGCATAAATTCTGAGTAGAGGTTTAGGAGAATTCTAACTGAGATGCTAAAAAACACATTAGCCAGTCACCCTGCTGCTCTGATGAATGCTCAGAGCAAAGCTTCACAAGACTTTCGGTGTTGTGGTCGCAGGTAGCTGCTGCCTTGCTTTATTTGTAGCACGAACTACCGTGGCATTTGTTCTGGTGCTTCAGTGGATTCAGATAGTCTGACTGTGTTGGCAGGGTGGATGAGCCGTACTGCTGTGGAACTTTGTTCATGTTTAAGCTGCAGCGATAAAAGCTTTTTGATCCCTGCATTTCTTTGCAGTCACCAAACTCGTCATTTTGAACAGTTTTGAATTGATTGCGTGTTTTTTATGTAATTCAAGTTGAGGCTGTTAGAGTTGCAGTTAAGAACTTTTACATTCAGTTCCATTGCAAAACAATAAGTCCATAAGTGACTCTTTGTTGATGACCCTAATGTTCTCTCTTATTTATAAATTTGATGAGATGGAAGTCATTAAAATGGTATTCTGGACTGATCAGAACTAAAGTAAAGGAGGCTTGTTTCTTGTGTTTCCCATCCATAGTTACTTGTTATGACCGCATTGTCGCAGCTGCAACTGACTAAAACAGAAGCTACTGCCCCGTAATAGTCTTTTAGTCATAATTACCAGAAGTTGATGAAAGTTGGTGGTGTTGTATAAGGGCAAGCAAGACCAAGCAACACTACTAAAAACATGTTCAACATGGGAAGAAATATGAGCAACCAGAAAAAGTGAAAAGAAGCCAGTCACTTAAATCCTAAAAGTTCTCTCACAGGAAAAAAAGAGAGTGTTCAGCTATATTAATCATGGAAGGACTCATAAACAGTCACAGTCGTTGGGATGGCCAATATTTGCATTTTCACCAACTCTAAATACTCATTAACCCTGTTATTGGTTTACAACCTGTACAATCGACCAGCTGCTCTTGTCGTTAGAACTGAATATTGATCTTCCAGGGTGCCAGATATGAGTGATTTACTTAATGAATAGACAGGTACAAAAATAAGACCTGTCTAAGCAGAGATTCCTAGATTTCTCTCTCCCTCTCCAGCTCCTCTAACACTTACTTCTTCGGGGAGTCTGAGGCATTCCTAAGCCAGCTGAGAGATTCAATTTCACCAGCATGTTCTGGGTGTGCCCTCGGGTCTAATCTCCGTTGGAAATGCTGAAACATCTCACCTGTAAGCACCCTGGTCAAATCCTTGAATCATCTGAAATGGCTGTTTTTGATGTGGAGGAATAATGCTCTGTTCTGTCCACATCTCTAAGGGAGAGGTCAGACAGGAAGGTCTGGTCATCTCTGATTAGACTGCTGCCCTCATGACCCTTACTGGATCAGCAGTAAAAAAAACACAAATTAACACCCATTAACCTCTCAACAATCAACAAGTTGGTACTGACCGTGTTAGGAGGTTAATATCCAACATCACAATATAACAGACTCGTTTGATGTGATAAACAGCTGATGGAGTTGATTCGTCATTAGCAAAGAGGTGAACAAGATATAATAACACAATATCTGACATTTTTTCTCTATTTATTGCTGCCAGTGTTTTATTGTCACAAATGCGTGTTTTGTTACTATATATTTTAGTCCATTTATTTCCATTTACAACATAACACATGTTGTAGTTGCAGTCTTGATTCATGTTGCTTCTAGCTGATTACTTTTTGTAACTTCTCTGTGACACCAGAGAAAATAAACGCACACAAAGTTTATTAAAATAAAATGAGCTGGGTTTGTGTCAGTCATATGTCTGTAAAGTTGTTTTTTTTGTAAAGTCTTTGAACACAAACTGAATGATGTTTCTTATTTTGAACCTGCTGTGAAAGCACCCCACGACTTGTGTCAACATTTATTATTGTGCTGTGTATCACCATTTGCAGGCAGAGCAATAAAAGTGGAATCTGTGAGGTGACCTGGCACACTGAATGCTGGTTACACAAACTGTCTCTCAGTTATCTGACTGCTGGAGGAAAAAAGCAACACCTGGTGGTACAGGCTGATTGATAAGAGCGAGATCTGGAGCCCCTTCGAGCAAGACCTTTGATACACCATGAATCTCATTTCATCCATGAAGGGAAAAAAGTCTACACAAATGTTCTGAACTGTCAAAACAACATAAAAAACTTCATGTGTACCTGACAAAGTCCACATCCGTGTAAGTGTCTATAAAAGATGGATGCAGCTTCATATTTAAGTGACTGAGTATGAGGCAGTAGGGCGTGCTCCTCTGGTTGTGAAAAATAAATCTGTAATATAAGTTTCTATGAGACTGTAAAATCTGTGGCATCAGTAAACACTTTCCTGAGTTTGTGGTCTCATTCTGATGTTTAATGTCTTATTTAATTCAACATGATGTTCAAGTTGCTTTATTTAAAGGAAAACAGAGAACCTTATTTGTTGAAAATCTGGTATCATATGTCTCCGCACCACACTGAATGTACCTCCTGTCTACTAAGAGCAGAAAGCTGAGGCTACAATTCACAGTCTCAACAAAAGATTAGAAAAATGTTGCCGGGTCGGATTTCGTCTCAAATTTTGCTGCATTTTGATTGTATCAACAACACGAGTGCATGAATCCATCCTACCTTGTATCAACGGTGCTGGAGTAAAGGTTATGGGGATATTTTCTTGGTGCTCTCTGGGCCCCATAGTAGCAAAAGAGCATCATTTAAACCTCACAGCCTACTGTACCTGAGTGTTTTTGCTGACCTTTATGAGCACAGTTATAACCATCAAATCATCTCAAACTGGTTTCTTGAACATGCCAACAAGTTCACTGTCCTGAAATGACCTCCACAGTCACCATTCCAACAGAAAACTTTTGGGATGTGGTGGAACAAGATGGAAGTGTAGCATGATGGTTTCATGTCAATATGGACCAAAAGTATGAGGTACAGTGGGGCAAAAAAGTATTTAGTCAGCCACCGATTGTGCAAGTTCCCCCACCTAAAATGATGACAGAGGTCAGTAATTTGCACCAGAGGTACACTTCAACTGTGAGAGACAGAATGTGAAAAAAAAATCCATGAATTCACATGGTAGGATTTGTAAAGAATTTATTCGTAAATCAGGGTGGAAAATAAGTATTTGGTCAATAACAAAAATACAACTCAGTACTTTGTAACATAACCTTTGTTGGCAATAACAGAGGTCAAACGTTTACTAATAATAATAATAATAATAATAATGGATACTTTATTGATCCCCATGGGGAAATTACTTGTTTTTCTCTGCATTTGACCCATTCACTCAGTGAAGCAGTGGGCAGCCCACTAAGCAGGCGCCCACTATAGGTCTTTACCAGGTTTGCACACACAGTAGCTGGTATTTTGGCCCATTCCTCCATGCAGATCTTCTCGAGAGCAGTGATGTTTTGTGGCTGTCGCCGAGCAACACGGACTTTCAACTCCCGCCACAGATTTTCTATGGGGTTGAGGTCTGGAGACTGGCTAGGCCACTCCAGGACTTTCAAATGCTTCTTACGGAGCCACTCCTTTGTTGCCCGGGCGGTGTGTTTTGGATCATTGTCATGTTGGAAGACCCAGCCTCGTTTCATCTTCAAAGTTCTCACTGATGGAAGGAGGTTTTGGCTCAAAATCTCACGATACATGGCCCCATTCATTCTGTCCTTAACACGGATCAGTCATCCTGTCCCCTTGGCAGAAAAACAGCCCCATAGCATGATGTTTCCACCCCCATGCTTCACAGTAGGTATGGTGTTCTTGGGATGCAACTCAGTATTCTTCTTCCTCCAAACACGACGAGTTGAGTTTATACCAAAAAGTTCTACTTTGGTTTCATCTGACCACATGACATTCTCCCAATCCTCTGCTGTATCATCCATGTGATCTCTGGCAAACTTCAGACGGGCCTGGACATGCACTGGCTTCAGTAGCGGAACACGTCTGGCACTGCGGGATTTGATTCCCTGCCGTTGTAGTGTGTTACTGATGGTGACCTTTGTTACTTTGGTCCCAGCTCTCTGCAGGTCATTCACCAGGTCCCCCCGTGTGGTTCTGGGATCTTTGCTCACCGTTCTCATGATCATTTTGACCCCACGGGATGAGATCTTGCGTGGAGCCCCAGATCGAGGAAGATTATCAGTGGTCTTGTATGTCTTCCATTTTCTGATGATTGCGCCCACAGTTGATTTTTTCACACCAAGCTGCTTGCCTATTGTAGATTCACTCTTCCCAGTCTGGTGCAGGTCTACAATACTTTTCCTGGTGTCCTTCGAAAGCTCTTTGGTCTTGGCCATGGCGGAGTTTGGAGTCTGACTGTTTGAGGCTGTGGACAGGTGTCTTTTATACAGATGAGGAGTCCAAAAGGTGCCATTCATACAGGTAACGAGTGGGGGACAGAAAAGCTTCTTACAGAAGACGTTACAGGTCTGTGGGAGCCAGAGATTTTCCATGTTTGAGGTGACCAAATACTTATTTTCCACCCTAATTTACGAATAAATTCTTTACAAATCCTACCATGTGAATTCATGGATTTTTTTTTTTCACATTTTGTCTCTCACAGTTGAAGTGTACCTCTGGTGCAAATTACTGACCTCTGTCATCATTTTAAGTGGGGGAACTTGCACAATCGGTGGCTGACTAAATACTTTTTTGCCCCACTGTATGTTTCCAGCACCTTGTTAAATCTGTGCCATCAAGAATAAACTCTAAACCTCTTTAAAGCAAGGACAACCCCTGAAGCTCTTGTCTAAACTGAGCAGCTTCTGTCATATTTCAGGTGTGCTTATCTACTGAGTGTGAATCAGAAGTTGGTGATGGTGGTCTGTCTATGTAGCTACACAGAAACCGTTCTAATGGTTGTTGAACCACATTTACATATATACTGAATTGTCAAAACTCTTCATTAAAGGTTGAGAGGAAGTCATCAATGTTATCTTTGTAGGACAAAGAGTTACGGCAGCTCAAAGCAAAAGGAGGTAAAACCTGGTATTAGCAAGGTGTTCCTAATAAAGTGTCTGTTGAGTATATACAGTGTATATTTTTTTTAGAGATGACCTCTCTATTTGGCAAGTTCTCACTATTTTGAGGAGCTGGGCCCAGTGGAGCCTTTGTGGGGGATGATAACCTGACCATGTTCTGTTCTGCCTCTGTGGAGACCTCAAGGACAACCTGACTGCTTGTTGTCTAGTTCAGAATAACTTCACTGTGTTCCTCTGTATAGAGTAGCTGTAGGAAAGTGCACAAAGGTAAATCTCTGTGAAAGAATAAACTTCAGAATGTGGAAGGTCATACCCGATGTAACACCTGTGCTCGTCTCTGTTCTCCTTGAAGCACTTCCCTAATAATTTATTTATCTATTTAAAACTTTAGATCTATGCCTACTGAAAGATTATTTCTGCATGAGGAGAACCTGGTCTCACAAGATTTCAATAAGACTAGTCCGAAGGTCAAATTCAGACGAGAAAGTCTAAGACCGTTCTGTAGCAGGTTTGGGGGGGGGGGGGTCATGTTTATTTACTGTATGTCAGATCAGATTTGCCCATTACTGTGCTGAACTGAAAATATAACTTTGATGAACATTTGAAAGAAACCTTGAATATATTCATCTAAGTTCCAGTTAGGTTTCACAGGACTGCCTACACTAGTCTCTAACATTAAAGAATACCCATTATTCTTTTCTTTATTTCTCATCATGCATTCTTCTCTTAAAATGCCAAATTAAAACTCTGACAACTGCCTGGAATGAAAAAGACAATGTTGAGTGAAACTTGAGTGTAAGTTTTATTTCCAGGGGAGCAATTACACCGACACACCTCTGAAGAGACAAAAACAAATCACAAACTCATTAGGCGAAGTCAGAACACCTGCCTGATCACTTCACTTCACACAGAGAAAGACAATTACACTGCGACTGGAAAGAATCCCCCAGAGAAGAACTGCTTAGAGGCTGAAGATTCCACTGGTTTGAGCACTAATATTATATCACAACTTTAAGTGACGGTAAAATATTAGCGTGACATGAAGATATCAGTCTTTTGGTCTGCATGATTTATTGACTTATTTACCAGGGATGAGTCTTTCATGTTGCTGTGGAGGACTTTTAGCCCACTCTTCTTTGTTTTACTGTTTTAATTCACCCACAATGTCCAAATCTATTAATGTCCCTTACATGGTTTACTTGAAGTAACTCACAACACCAAATGAAAATGTTACTTCATATTTTGTGTGAATGGCGATTCCTTCTTTTGTGAAAGAGTATACATAGTCCTAGAGTGTGAGTGCTAAGTGGTTCTAATTAATCTACAGCCTGACGACCACATCCTACATAAGGAGCCAAGATGGCTGCCACCTGCAGAGGATCATTCACTTCCTCATCTCCCAGCCTGTCACTCCAGTGTTTGTTGTAACCTGTGAAGTTTGATCTGAAGGAGTGAACAGCCGTGACCTGCTTATGTTGGAGATGTGTTTAGTAGATTATCTCAGGCTGTATCTGCACACAACTTTGTTTGCTAGTTAGTTATTTTGTCCTTAGCTCACCTCGACACTAATTCACACTCCTGTGTTTGCAAATCTGCTGAATAATAAATACAACATCTATTTTTAATTGAAAAGTTGTTTTTGTGGCAGGTTGAGACTAGGATGCCATTTCATGTTGTGTCTCAGCGTCCTAGATGGGACCTAGGAAAATGTATTGGATGCCATCATCACTTTTAATGTAAGTTAAAAAAAAAACAAGCTAAATATAATAACAGATACTCACGAGAAAAATGCATGTCAGCTAAAAGCACAGAGAAAATTATCTGGCAGGTGTTTGGATTTTTCCCCATAATGCAGATGAGCTATATGTAGTTTCAAAGAGTCGTGAATAAGTGAAGAATTTTAGACACAACTGCAGTGATCTCATGCACGCCAACCTGGGTGCTGCACCACGAATTAAGTTCAACATATTTGGGTATCTTTCTGGTGTCTAAATCCACTCATCCTAACATCGGCAATCAGGATACGTGGTCACATGAAACCCCCTAAGATAATCTGAGGGTTTCTCTATCTGATTACAGTACGAAGACGTGAGCAAGGTACCGTCCCTACACACTGCTCCCCAGTGCGCCTGCTTAGTGGCTGCCCACTGCTTCACTGAGTGAATGGGTCAAATGCAGAGAGAGTAATTTACCCACGTGGATCAATAAAGTATACATTATTAATATTATTTACGTGAAAAAGGTTTTAGATTTATCTGCTCATCCACAGCCTCGGTGCTGAAGAATAAACATCAAACAGAATTCAAATGCAGCCTTGGACTAGGCTACGTGTGAAATGTAGTAAAATGTGATATAAAATAAAACAAGTGCCCTGATAGGGATCAAATACTGTTACTAATAAATTTTAAAAAAAATGTCTGCAGCCAGTGGGGAAAAATGAATACAGTTTTGTCTTACTTTCTGAACGTTACCGATGCTCATCGAGGAAGAACAGACTCTAAACAGAAATGACAAACTTTCGACACTACTAAGCATACACAGAAGGATTCAGGATTACTGAGGCTATTTTCTGGAGATTTGATAGGTTAAAGGTGGTGACACCTGCTTGGTCTGCAGCATAAGCCAACATGTTGAAGTGAACCATCTTCACGGTACAGAAAATTCTGGGTTAACCCTGAAGATACTTGGATAAGAGGAAACCCTGCTTGTCAGTGCAGACTGCTGCAGTTTGACTCTTGTTCACAAGGATCAGCCAATCAGAAAGAAGCATCCTTGAAAGGTAGACATGTTACAGAACAAGCTCTAAGGGGCTGCACCAAGGTCAGGTATAAAATAAAGCTCATTTTGATCTGAAAATCATGCAAAGCTACTCTAACAGCATCCGAGGATACAAATAAGGAGTGTGACCAGTCACCTTCAGAGATTATGACACACTTTACCCACCATGTCTGAGACCTCACAGGGTTAAACACCAACACACACACAGACCTCGTGTTCCAGCTGGTTACTGGCCTGAATCATCTAAAGTAAAGCCAAAAAGGTGAACATTTCTTTCACACTATAAAGTATCTGTGCGTGTGTGTGTGTGTGTGTGTGTGTGTGTGTGTGTGTGTGTGTGTGTGTGTGTGTAGATGTGCGTGCACCTGACCTAAATTGTCAGCAAACCAAACTTTCATCTCAATACAGTGAGCTCAACTGGCAGCAAAATAATATTGTGGACTATAACACTGTGTGCGTGTGCGTGCATTCAGTGTGAGCACAGAGTGAGTGATGCAGGGACAATTACATCATTCAGCGACCTGGGAAATCATTTTAGAGATGCTCCACTTAAGAGCAAGCTCCAACACACACACACACACACACACACACACACACACACACACACACACACACACACACACACACACACACACACACACACACACACACACACACACACACACACACACACAGAGGTTGGCTAACTTCCACATTACTGCTGACTGTAGCATTAAAGTCCTTCTCAGGTGACAGCTGCCAAACACTGCGCACTCGAGTGTATTTATGACATCGAGTGTGTTTACCCAGATAACACTACCAGGTTATTAATCATGTAAAACATTAAGTAATACTCTGTGCTGTCCTCCTGCTACTACATCTATTTTGCCACCTGCACAATGAAAATAACTTCCTAATGTTGCATTTTCTCCATATAATCAACCACCCAGATGGCTTAGCTCCCATTAACGAGCTCCCTTTGTATGTGGATGTGTTTTAACAGTTTGCACAGGATGTTTTATGTCCTAAAGCTCCATCTTTCTTCTGAAATATTTTTCCGCTGGATCAAACGCCTACTCTGATGGTAAACATGGCTCTTCACCATCTGCTCTGTCTGTCTGCCCATGTGTCTGTATGTCTGACGTTCCAGTCTAAATATCATATAGAAATTAGAAAACTACCCTGTCAGTCTGATAAAACATTTTAAAGTACCCAATAAAGACACATGACCTCAGTCTGTGGTGCTGCCATTGTTGACCTGCAGAGAGATGACCATCAGAAGTTCCATGGGTAGAATATTCTTTAATCAGACTGAAGCTCTCATTACAGCTAGCTTATTATCGCTTATGATTATTCTTTTTCCACTATAGTCGTGAAGGATAAAAACAATGCAGCAGAGTGACATTTTGAACAAATGTAATCACATCATAACAGCTGGGAAAGTAGGATCTAGCTGGACCAAATTCCCCAGTCATTCATATTTACAGCAGACTGTAGACTATTGGGTATAAAATATGAACATATCCACCCTCACATTTAGACTAAACAATCAAAATTAGTCACATGTCACCTTTTGGATCTAGAGGTTACCATATTTAGATAAGAGGATTGATCGCTAAATTATCAGCTAGTTAGCTCGATTAGCAAACTGTCTCCATAAAGTGTGTGTGTGTTTTTTAAGTGTTTGGAATTATAATGGGATCGAATGGGCATTGATTGCTTTTAAAACCAGCCCTTAACATAACTACTGTTTTTGGCACTTTCACATTTAATATTTGACTTGTTGGGGAGGGATTTAGAGTCAGGCACACCAAACTTGACTCCATTTTGTCCAGTTATGGTTACTGGTTCTCATCTAAAGGGAACATTGTATAAGAATGCAGCTGGAGGAGGCGTGTGGACAGTGCATTATTTTAATGCAGAGAACTGTGGTTGCATGTTGTTACAGATGTGTATTTATGCTCCTTTTTTCATTTAACCAGACTCCAATCATTAATCAATGTGTCAAACTGCTTGGCGCCCACTTTGTACCGGCGCTAGATTAAAGGCCAGATGATGAAGTTATGACAATTCCTCTTAATGGAGACATAAATGTGCAAATGTCATGGGAATCCATTTAACTGTAGTCGAGATATTTGACCCGAAACAGCAAATGTCAACCTGACATTAAACCCCAGAACCATAAATGTCTGAACCATATTTCATGAAAATCCATCAGGAAGAATCTGAATCTCAGTCTGAAGCAACGTGTTGGACACAAAGGCTGAAACTCTGCAGCTCAGTTTCAGATTCTTTGTTTGCATATTCCTAAAATAATTGGCAGAAGAATAATAAACACAAAGCAAGAAAGGGAAGTAACAGGGGTTAATGGGGGGCTAGCAGTCCATTGTTGTCCCTGAAACCTCAACCACATAATCCATTGATGGCTGCAGACGCATAAGAGCATAAGATTCATTTAAAAGCAGATCATTTTTGAGCCATTCAGATGGTTAATTTACAAAGTAACCCCCGCAGGACATGATTAATATTCCAGAGGGATGTAGGCACTAAAATATTAGCAGCTCATTGTTCTGGACCAGAATTTTTTTTAATTTTATTTTGTCTGAGTCACATCACAGCAGGTGATTTCGAATAAAAAACAACAACAGCAAAAAAACCCAAAAACTATATATGAATGAAATGGAGGTGTTCATTTATATGAAGGCACATTTCTGTGGGACGGCAGCTTTAAAATGAACAAGCAACAAGCAAAGTTTAGCTTCACGTGTTCTTTTTCTTTCCTTTTCTTTTTCCTGCAGATCAGTAGGAACGTGTTCAGCTTTGTGTTGTAAGTGCAAGTAAGTTGATAACTGTCAGTTCTAATTCATATTGTAATGTAATATAATCTACTTCCATTTTTACAGCACTTTTCTACTCTCACTGACTACACAAAGTGCTTGAGACTACATGTGAAATTTCAACTATACAATCATAATTAGAGCCGAACGGAGAATAAAAAAGGGCTGACATCATGAAAAAGAGGTTAGAGTTCGGGTAAAGTTTAGAAAAGAAAAAAACTTCTGTCTCTGTATGTAGGCTCAAACGTCAGGGTTGGATTCAGAACTACTCTTTGGTGTATGTTTTGGCATGATCAAATGTTAATGCATTCAATGATCCACTCACATGAGAGTGAAAGTGAAATGGAAACCTGGTTATGGCCCTGAATCTTTTGGTTTTTTGGTGAATGATTGCAAGCAATTGCGTCAACCAACTGGTTGGTTTAGCTTCCAACACCCTCTACCTCTGAGTAACCACTTTGAACCACAGCTCAATGTGGATTCTTACTGTGAACAGTTAGGGTTGTTAATTTTGTTAATTTTTGTTAATGTTAATTTTTGATATGCATTCCTGTGTATGTAAACAGCAACAGAGTTGCATTAGAAGACAACAAATGTGCAATTTTAATGTGTCATATTCTATGACAAATTGCATGCAATTGGTAACTTGACACCTTTGAATGACACACTGACAGGAGGTGATTCTGACGTGTTGCCTTTTTATCCTCTTGATGCATCAAAGTCAGTTCAAACATTGCAGCTGGTGAGTGCTGCTGACCTGGTCCCTGTTTTCAAAGCAGCTATTTCATAGTCTCGTTTTGCTTCAGCCAGCGACTGTTTTCACTAATGTGACTATTGCATAGAAGAACTGATTTTAAAAGTACCATCTTCTTGTCTTTGAAAGGATCTTTCATTAGCACTTGGCTAAAATGCAACGCAGTCCCAACCCTACCTCTCAGTTTTTCTTTGGCGACTTGGTAGACAGTAAGAAGTTCGTGTACCTATGAAATGAGGTCAGATGAGCTCTCTCTCCTGGCAATTATTGCAGCATTTTGATTCAAAACAGGTTTTTAATTAATACCCGGGCATGGGGAGGAAGATCACATACATGTGATCTCCATATGGGATTAAAAACTAGTGAATAGAGCATGAAATATTAAAAAGTCACCCCTGGAGGGATTAATCCTGCATAAATGTAGATTTATCTGGCACTTTTCTACCTAAGAGAATGAAGCATTTCCAGACTGCTTCCAAAATGTGAGAAAATGCCACAGTGGTGTTGTAGTGAGGAGAGAAAATGGGTGCCATTTGGTTCACTGTAAACAACCGAACTTTAAAAGACAAGGCTAGAACTGAGAAACACAGATAATGGAAAGGGCATGCTGTAAGTCCAGAAATATTTTGCGGCATGTGGTGATTATTATTTAGAAAAAAGCACATGTCAGAGATTAGCGAGGATTCATCTATTGTTTAGATCCAATCACATTTTCAACTGGATGGAGTAGAAACGGTTTCATTTTGTGCTTTTTGGGGGGTTTTTTGGGGTTTTTTACAACTCCTATTATCATCAGCTCCCTGCTGTCCTGTGCAGAGCTCCAGCATCTGTTTCTATTTAATTTGCAGTTTGAAATCTAATTTTGCAGATCTTGTTAAGGACACAGAGGGAACGCAGGAGCCAGCAGCACGTGACTGGAGAGAGCTGGAGCCAAAAGGAATGACAGAAAAAGAAAGCATAGAAGCAAATGGATCAATAAAAGACAAGAGAGGTCATTAACGGTACTGGGGAGGTCATCAAACTTAATCTTTACTGATGAAAACGTTTGGGTAACTCTTTGAAAATATTAAAAACACTGAATGTGTTCATTCAAAAAATGATCCTTTGTTCAGATTTAACAGAAGGAAAGTTTGTCTTTTGTCCCCCCAAACAGTGATTGAAACTAATGAACAGATGTTAGCTGCCAACAGATGAATTTTTGTTCCACTTGGTCTCAGACTGATGTCACCAGAAGTCGCATTCCCTGCAGAGTCTCCATCACTGTACATTTGGGACGATGCAAATTTTTTGCTCAGTTAAATTTTTGACATTAGTTTGAGACATCTCTACATGTTGCATCGTTTGAGGCAAACACGTGACTATTGGTGGCTTTTTGAATAATCACCTTCCACCTAAAATGAGTCCTTTACACACCTATTTTATCCATAGATGGCTTCCAGTCTCACATGTAGCACCAAGTTTGGCACAAGTATTAAATGAAACAGTCTGCGAGTGTATTTGTACCTGTTTTTGTTGCTGGAGATCCAGTCAGAGATGTAGGCAACGGCTTGACGGTGGCACTGTTTGTTTCCAAAGCTACAAGCTAACATGATAAGCTCTCTCTGCAACTCCCTGAATAGACATAGAGAAGAAAAAAATGCTCAAAGAAACATCTTATGGACAATAGGTTCTTGTCTGGACACAGAACATCACTCACATGTAGCACAGAGATTATTCCAGAAAATCTTCAGACTGGTTTAGCCTAATACTTAAACTTTTATCATGTCTCAAATTGCATTCTTGCATTTTCTATTTGGAGTGCATACTGTGAGATTCTGGGTGGCAGCGTAATACTTGCTAGCTAGCAGTAGCTGATCTTTTTAAAGGTCACAGCACTCTGTGCTTAATAACTTTGTGGAGGGTGACTGGTGGTTCTTTATGTTAAATTTATGGTCTGAGATTTCCAGGTTTGAGTCATAGAAGGTAGATATTACTTTGTCTGAACTTCATTGTCAGCAAAAAAAATCCCCCTAAAATCAACACGTTTAACCATTAATGATTTGCAGTCTAGCTAACAAACATCAAGCTAAGCTAAACCACGACTTTCACCTCTGTCCAGACTGGACATAGATACGGCTGACTTCTGATTCATTAGTTTGAGTTAAGTAACCTAAGAATCTGACATGAATAATTCTGCTCAACGATGTGACAGGAAAGAGAATAAGCAGGCTGCTAGAATGCTGAACTACGTTTTGTTTTCTGTTTCAATGATGTGACGGTGTTTCTCAGTCAAAGAACAAATGTTGTTAAAGGGGCACTGCCTTCCACTGACTGACTGAGTGTTGTTAGTGCAATACCACCAACAGGAATGTCTGTCTGCTGCATACTCAGTCTGGTAGGATGCTTGCAGGACGTTGCCCTCTGTGCCGGGGCCATTCGTTGGCCAACCCATCTGATGGTACCGCGATGCAACCTGCTTCAGCACGTAGTCCTGTTAGCACACACAATGATAAGAGATGTTTTATTCTGCTAACAAGAAGCAGTTAGTGGTTAATTGATCGATTAAAATTGTGACTGATTGGTTGTTTACACTGAACAGCCTGTATTCGTCTGTGCGGTCCAGCAGTTTGTCCAGCTGGTAGAGCGCTCGGCTGGCAGCGTGCCATGGAAGGAAGGACGTCTCCTCTGGCAGATAGCCAATCAGCTGCAAAGGAACACCCTGTGGAAGGTACCCCGCCCTGAGGAGAGATGATGTGGATAAAAAATGAGTAGTGGGAAAAGTGTTAAGGCAAAAACATCTTGGTAAAGAGGAGACAGTTATTCTTAAAATTCTAAAAACATGAAGCAAATGGAAAATACATTAAAGACTTTAAAGGTACAGTCAGTCAAGTTAATTTAAAATAAAATAAAAATATTAAATGCACAATAACTGAGCCACATATGTAGTATACAAAAGGCAAAGGTGAAGACAAGTCATAGGCATTTGCATACAGTGGAGACAAATTTTAACTTGTGTCTGGACCGTGCTTTATCATCTAAGAAGAGTTCCCTTCATCACAGAAGTGAAAGCACAAAGAAAACAGACAACTCCTGAAATGAAGTCAGGTCTCTAACACATGAAAATGTGCATAAACATGCTTACTTATTCACAACACTGTCACAATTAATTATTGCCAAGAGATTAGACATGGGATCCTCCCGTCTCCAGAAAACTGACAACGAGCTGGCGAAACAACAACAGCAGCTGGTTACAAGTTACATCAGCTAATGTTAGACTTGAGTGTCTTAAAAATAACAGTTTTCTTCTGTCAAACAGTTTGATTAAATTTTCATGTTGTGTGAGTTTATTATGTTTGATCCACTTTGAAGAAAGAAAGAAAGAAACCAGCTAACAGCTCTAACAGCAGCTCTGCTGTATTTTCTGCTGCACTCTACTAATCCAGGTCTATCTATGATTAAGCAAAAAGTAGAGAAAAGCTAGTCTTCATTAGCGACTACGAGGGAGACCATGTTCGCACAACAGTTGAGACCTTTTTAAAGTCTGGTAAGAGTGTTTTGTCATTCTTTGAAGGAATTTTTTATGGTCATTTTTGGGGACTCTAATATCTCAGTGCAACAATCAACACAAATCCTCTCTCTGGTTATTCATATTTTTGAGGTATTTTTTTGTGTCTTTTCCCTTAACAGGGACACATCATGAATATTTCCAGGAACTGAATTAAGACATGAATTATTTGTTGTTTTTTGACACACTTGCCATTCCGTACGGAATCTTTGATTTCAGTATTTCTGTAGATTTTCAGGACACACAGAGGACCCTTGAGCTAATGTAAATATAGATTTAATGAAGATTTGATCTTTAACCCTCATTGTTTAACCCTCAACCTAAAAAGCACCACTTTAGGAACACATTAACAAAAACATGGCCTCTAACCTGAGCTATTTAGCAGCCCCGGTTACATCCACTGCCTCATCAATATTAAAGAGCTTCTTTTGTGCATTCATTAACATTCATGATGCTTTTTGGTGAGGGGTGGGCACCTGCACTGACCTTCGCTCACGCCCACAGCTCATGAATATTAATGAGGCAGGGTGGTGGAGGACACAAAGTGAACTCAGGAGTAATATTAGGGTTCTTTTTGTTTTTGATTCTGATTATTGATGTTCAGTGAGAGAGCTCAGCCTGACGCCGAACAGTGACCTTTACAGAGGATGTCAATCACAGTGACTGACTCATACACACAAGAGGAGGTGAAGAAAGTGAATGTTCTTGTATTGAAATACTGTTTTTTTTGGTTGCTGGTTTTAAATTTTCAGAGGCAGACAGACAAGATGACAGGGGCAGACTCCACGGAAAGTCAATCTGTTTGAGATAAGACTCGCTAAGTCTCTGAGCTGCCAAAGAAAGTCTGAATTCCAGACCATCATATTTCCATAATCTGCCTCATTTCCAACCCGACCAGCCTCCACACATTTATCTCCATTCCCATCATGCACCTGGCCTCTGGGACATTACCATAATCCATCCAGCCTGCACAGACTTCCTGTTTACCACGCTGCAAAAACACTGACGGGACTCGACATAAAGGCAGAGAGGGATTGCAGTCACCATGGCAACTCCAGCTGGACATTTATCTGTTTTCTTATTTGTTTATTTGTCATTGTTTTTTAAACATCATCCATCAGCTATCAGTCCACATCAGCTCTGAGACTCGTTCGTGTCACACGTCACTGATGCTGCACGTGATCCATCATCAAAGCGACAACTGTCAAAATAATAAAAGGGTCAAAAAATCTACCTCAGCAGCTTTTCTATGAAGTTTAATATGAGGTCAGGTATTATTTCCACTGCCAACCACTGTAAAGCTTGCACATCTGGCAGAGAGATTTCATTATTATGTAAATTAATGGATTATTCATAACACAAAGGCCTCCTTACATGCATCAACAAACTTAGCCCCACAAAAGTTTAACTGCACACTCCACTGAAAACTGCACAAAACTAAAAACAAAGAAATCAACTGAAGATAGAACCAAAGAATTACACAAGTAGAACCTTTCCTTTAGTGATTTTTTTTTATATTTAGATGAGCAGAGTGATAATGAAAATCATTACAGACTGTATATATAAGATGGAAGTTGCTACCATGAAATCCCCTGATGGCTCATAGCCTTCTTTGTGAACCCTCAACCTGAGAAATGTGTCACAAAACCACAAAAAGACTTAAAAACTGAAGATAGCTGGATGCCCATTGGTTGAAGACTTACCAACCACATGGTAAGATAGGTCCTGCTTGATTTCCTGTTTGCTTAAATATTACATAAGCACTTTGGACCATAAAACGTATCAGAGAAAAAAATAGTTCATAGACTGAAGACTGAGCTAAAGGGTTGTTTTCTTTAGAAAAACTTCTTTAGAACTGAACATGGGCCTCCTTCTATTGGTCATAAAAATGCAGGTTGAACTCATCACTTATGAGCATGCTTAAATCTGTTTGGTAAATATGAGGTGACAGCTAAAATTTTACTGCAAGATAAGTGAAGAAAGAACAGAGTGAATGTGCAACTGTCAAGGGTGTTAAGGAGGAGTGTGTGAAAAGTAAGTTACTTTTAGAGGACACGACTGGTCGACAATACCAAGATTGTTATAGGATTATTAGATGTTGCTGGTGATGCTGCCTAATGCAGTGGCTTACATCCTCAATAAAACTGCCAGGGTTGAATACAAGGACCTCAGTAAGCAGACTTCAGCTTTGATTACCTAGTTAATCTCTCTTCTGTAAGGACTCTACAGTTTTGATTGTATGACTCTCGTTCATCAGGACAAACAGTCACCTTTCAGCACCTTCTCTTTTCTGTCTATATTGTGTCTGTAATGAACACTGGGATCTCTAGGAAATGCTAGCAGGGCTTTAAATTTTAGTGTAGTTGTGAAATGAAGTGAAGCGATTATAGATTTTCAATTTTTGCTCTCAGTTACAGTCTCCCTCGCTCTCTCTCTGTTGCGCCCAGGGTTGTCGTCTTAACGAGCTCATTAACTCATTAACATCGTTAAGGGCCAGTTAATTGTTTGTCCATTAGCCATTAGCAAGGCTCAGTGGAGAGCTAACGAGGGACTGGTGCACACATATAAGAGAGGCAACATCCATCACTGTTTAAGCGTACACTCACTGAGGCATTTATTACTGCTAAACTAGCCTGATACACACACACACGCGCAGAGACACACACACAAACACACGCGCACACACACACACACACACCTTCATACAGTCGTGCTGCCTCCTATTTGTAGTTAGTGCTGGGTGGATTACTCAGGCTTTGGTCAATTGAAGTGTGAGCAGCAGAAGAAGAATCAGCACGACTGAAATTAATTCTGAGATTAAAGAATCAATTCAGTGAGCAGCTCTCAGAAAAAGGCTGAAATAACATCTTCATAAATAAGACGCATTTCTGCTAAATGAGCAGAGCTGGCAGTTTCTTTTTTTGCCTTCAGTGCGATAAAACAGATCTCAGTGTTTTTTTTGTGACTCAGAAGTGATCATTAGATGGCCTGGCAGCTGATTTGTTTGTGACCTGAAGAGTTTATCATGGTTTAATAATTTCTGGCTTTCATTTCGATCAGTACGAGCACTACACTCCCCGAAATAATCAGTTGATGCCACGATAAGGTGGAGAAATAAATCCCCGAGCAAGGAATCAAACTGTAGAAGAGGTACTATAAACTGCACATACCCAGCCTTCTTTTACCTCACCTCACCATCACTGGATATGAAGTACAGGCAGCAGATTCAACACAAGCTGTGCCTTCCATGTTATCAAATTAAAGAGGATGATTCTGAATTTCCCTTAGATGATGTGCAGGAATACGTTTTCTTGGTCTATATGCATGGATTACACATTTCGTTCCAGTAATGTCCCAAATGAATCAGAGGAAGCCCACAAGAAGATACCGTGGATCACACACAGGGATGCACTAGATTGGTTATTATGTTAGTTATGTCACATAAATGTATGAGCTGTATGGATATAAAGTGGAATGTTACAGAACTTTATTTAAATCAGACATTTAATGATAATGAGAAAAGTCTTCAGGCAGTATAAAAGATGTAAGTAATTTCCCTTCTGATTTCCAAAACGTGATGCACATTTCGAATAAATAAATAAATAAAATACAGCTGTGGTCTGAAGAAGGTTGAATGCACTCATCAGGAGAATCAAATATATACATACACCCACTTAAATCCTTTGCTAAGTGCAGCCAAAGCCTGCCATGAACTGGGAACTGCTGGAGCACCAGCGTCACCGTGAGGCTTTCAAAGCTAAGAACACAGGACTAATTGTCCAGCATGGCGGTGGTAGCAAGACAGATTAATGAAGTTGGAGGATTGCCTCTAAATTCTTTAACTTCACCTAAAATGAACAGGTAGATGGACACAGTTTGGTGTTCTAACAGGACAAATACATAACAAAACTGGTTTTGGAATGGATACAGCAGGCTAACATTGCACTTCTGGAATGGCCTTCACAAAGTCCTGACCTCAACCCTACTTTTAACTATGCTTAAAAGTCAGATCTATGCCGATGAACCAAGAAGCTGTCAGGAAGAACGGTCAAATACGCAGCCAGAATTATGCCAGAACCTCCTTGATGGCTAACAAAAACATCTGTTTGAGGTGCCACTTGCTACCATACATTTAACCAAATATTAGTGAGGGTATATCTACTGTATATATCTGAGTATGTATGTTCATATCTGACCCTATGTGGATCAGAAAAAATTGAAAATAAATTCAAACTTTTGCACCCAGTTGTTGTTTTTCAAAGTCATTAAAAATGTATGCTCTGCAATCATTCCACTCTGGAACACCAGTTCAAAGAAGTCATTAAAAATCCAAAATTACCCTGACATTCATGCCCATGATGGATGTAAACTTCTGTCCACACCTGTAAGTGTTCGTTGTGTGATTTGGCTGCATTTTATGAAATACATTTAATGTTTTTTATCCACTCACATGCAGCCCTGAAAATATGATGTATATGATTTAATTGCGTATTATCGGAGTAAAACTAAGGCAGCGAGAATACACGTGTTTTGAGCTAATGATATCTTTCTACATATTCATAAGAAAAAATGTCTTTAGTCCACTTTAAGTTGGAAAAAGTTCCTGTAATGCTCTAGTGTCTTCTAGACGTCTTTACTCCTGAAATAAAGAAGCGAGAAAATCCGTGAAGCAGATGTTGAGCTCAGAAAGCACGTTTGGAAAATGACTAAGCCTCAAAAACGAATGTGTGAGACCTACAGTTAATGTTTCACATATAGCAGAAGGCTTCTTTTAGGATTAATAGCATCTCAGAGAAACTTGTCAAAGTGTTTCCTGTCCTCAAAAAGTTTAACAAATAAATGTTGCATAGAAAAAGACTTTTCGTGGGAGGACTAAAAAAGAACAAAACAAAAAGCTCATCGCGTTAAAAAACAAACTAACTCTTGTCTTCTAATGTTGCGTGGTGGTGCTACTGCAGATCCAGGGTGAAGTAAGAGTACTCTGCTATCAGTGTGCATATTCATGGATCTGTAGTTTCTTTTTCGGTACAGATGGAAACCTCCTGCTGAGCTCCCAACTCAACACACACACACACACACTCCTGAGCAGAAGACGACAGCGCAGTCGTCTCTGGATGTTGCTCATTCAACATGACAGAGGACAGATGGCTGAGAGAGGGAAGGGAAGATACAGAAAGAAAAAAAAGGAGACGGGGGTAGATTGAGTTATAGGCTTGGTGTCAGAGTAGATTTTGGTTACAGTGCTCAAAAAGCTTCAGGCTGAAAACATCACCATGAGAAACGACTCACTCAGCCTCCCCCCGCCTCCGCCCGCGCCGTGACTGCTGATCGCTCATTCATCACAGAGTTCCCGTCTGCCTTTGCTTATTTTTCAAATTCTTTGCACACTGTCTGTACGCAACTTCTTTGAATTCAGAAATGTGGACGGACCCAGGTGTGTGCGAGGCAATTCAGCTCATACCTTGACCCATTCACAGCCGTACTGTAGCACCAGGGGACACACCGGCAGCTTTGAGGAGACTTTGCATGAATTCCAAAAAGCAAAAACAGTGCAGTAGTAACATCAAAGAGATACTGGACTAAATGCCAGCTGCTCAGATGGTTCATTTTAGTAATTATAAACAAATGATGGAGCTCAAATCATCCAACTTTTCGCAATCATAAAACAATTCTGGCACCTGAACTTAATTCATTTCAATGAAATGCAGGTGAATTCTGAAATTCTCAGAAATCTTTATGATCCTGGAGTGCTTGTAGGACCAACTGGATAGGAACTGTGGCCGAATAGTGTAGTGGTAAGACTACAAATCTTTGGAGTAGGAGTCACAAGTTTGATTCCCAACCGGTATCCAGTAAGGGTCTTGACTAGACCCCCCCCCCCCCCATGCTAAAACCAAGCCTTGGGATGGCGCGGCTATGTGCGCAACCTGTCCACAGCTCGGACAAAGTTTGCCGCTACATATTGTACTCTGTGTGATTGTGTATGCAAAATAAAGTTTGTTTGGAGGAAATGGTTGTGGTTGGTATTTCACTCAATGAAAAACAGATCCTCTCTCTAAGACTAAAAAAAAGGTGTTGTTTTAGCAAAACCAAAGTTTACTGGAAAGCTGTTGGAGACACACACCAAGCATGTTTATATGTGGGAAGTAACTGATGATAAGAATGCAGGGGAGAACATAAAACATCACACATGATACAGGATTGAGGAGAATCTAGTACAAGGCAGTGTTGCTAATCCCAGAGCCGCAGAGCTGCACTTCTCCATGTGCTGGTGGAAGTGTGTGTGTGCTGGTAAACCTCTGTCCTGAACTCTTCTGTATAAAGAGTCATGGGCCTCAACTGAACTCACATTATACAGAATAAACCTCTGTATACACGGCCAACTAAATCGAAGTCTATACCCGGCGGCAAAACAAAACACCTACTCAACTCTGAAACACATCTGTCGATGTTCAAAATTTCCATCTCTTTGACAGAAGACGACAAACTGTCAGTCCTGTGCAAGAAAAGCCCTTCACCTTATAGGAAAAGAAACACAGAAGCAGACACAACAGATCTGCCTGGCTCCATCCTCTGTGTCCACATGCTTTTATGTCTTGAAGCCAGAGTGAAAGATGAGCCAATAAGTAAGAAAGAGAGTGAGAAAAGGGCTAGAACCTCTCCTACTTCTGCCACTGCGGTATATCATAGCAAACTATCATCTCACCTGGCCAGGTTAAAAGCATCATCGATAAGTCCTGCCCTGTTTCCAACGGAGATGATCTGCAAGTGAGCAACAAGCAAAGAGGGATTGAAAAACTGAAAGAGAAAAAACAGACAAACGCAGATGTTACTGAATACAGACAAGTTTTACTTGGGGGTTGGTGTGCAGCTGCTGAATAAGCAGTTTCCAGTTCTGGAGGTCATAGTTCACGCGGAAGTAGCCCGTCTGATTGATGTTGCCTACCAACCATGTGCTGTCATCCATCTGACCAATCCTGTGGGTTTCTGAGACACAACACAACAACAAAACATTAAAACACTTAATCCAAGCATCGAGAAAACAAAGACATCAAAAATATTAAAAACATCAGATAGGCAGATAACGACATGGTGTCCTGTCAGGATCTTCAGAGGACTCCAAGTTCCAGTTCCAGTTCCTCCTATAGTGTAGGGTTTTTTAAAAACATTTTTAGGGCTTAAACGTTTGAAGTGAAATGACAGTAACACTCAATGAACTCATTACATGGTATCAAAATGTTGGTTTCTCACTTTATACACTGTTGTCATTCAAGCAATAATAATAAAGGTAAAATATAGCAATGTTTTATACTGTTCACAATAACACCAGTATAATGTTGGGCAACGATAAGAAAATGAAATATCGCGATAGAATATGGGTAAAACACACATGCGCAGAGCCTTTGTTTTCATACGCACATGGCGGAAAAAGCCTGGCAGCGACTAAGAATGAGAAGGGCAAAAGCGGATCGTTGAATGAAACAGATGAACCAGAACTGGTTTGTAAAAATGCTGCAACTTCAGTGGTGTGGAACTGGTTTAGCTTTCGTCCGTCAGATGCACAACAAAGCACTATTTTTGGTAGCACGTGCTAGCGGGCCGTCGTTATTACTGTGTTTTTTGGAAAATACAGCACACTTAAAATCAATCCTTTCATTTTTCTGAAAATCGACAGCGCCCCTTATAATCCCGTGTGCCTTATGTATGAATTCTGGTTGTGCTTACTGACCTCGAAAAGATTTTATGTGGTGCACGGCGTCAAATGTTTCAGTACGACTTTGCTAAGCTACAAACCCGCACCGCTTGATGGATTGTCGGAGCATTACGGCTATCGTAGGCCGGAGCCTCGCAGAGTGATACGTACTGTGCATCAACATAATATTACCGTATTGTGTGTGTATAACCTCTTTTTAAGTTTTGTGGATATTATACATGGTTATGCTGAGGATATGTCGGCCAGTTTCCACTGGAAATGCCTTTTGGTTAAACTGTCAGCAAGGAATTTGCATTTGCACTGCAAAATTTTTATATAACTTTAATGCACATAAAAAACAGCTGTTTGTTTAAGTGAAAATACATAGATTTTTTTTTCCACTAATAAAGTTGTGGAGTTGTAAAGTATTTTGTCTAGTGTTAAATATTTCATCAGTTATATCGTTATCGCAAATTTTCAAATGTATATTGTGATAAATATTTTTGGTCATATCGCCCTGCTCTAGTGCCAGAACAAACTGGGTTTTGACATAAATAAAAGTACTGTAAGGATTAAATTGAGTGCAGTGACAAGATAACTTGTAAGAGGGGGGACGCTAATATTTTTGGTACTGACTAATCGTATCAATATTTAACAGTAAAGTTTTGATTTTTTTCATGTATTGAAATAAACTGACTGCACCATTTTAGCCCATTTAGTAAATATGGCTCTAAAAGTTGTTTGTTTGTTTTCTTTTTTCCGTGAAGTCAGCAGTTTTGAGTTTCTATGTGTTTTCATAATGTCTTCTTTCATTTTAACTGAAAGAAAATGTACAAAATGTTTAATTTTACTTGACAGTGACAGTGTTTTTATTAGATAGTGCCTCATTTTAATATTTAAATATAAACATTTGGAAAACTTGATATAAGCGATCGACTGCAGATATTTTGAGGTGATATTAATGAAAATATTCATCCATTAACCCATTCATCTTATCATAGGCTGAGAGGCTGTTGTAGGAATGGTAAGACAGTCTGTACCGACAGTCTGTTGCAGTCTGTTACACTTCATTTATCATTCACAGTCTCATTCAACATTTTATTCCAAAAAACATGCACAATATTTTTTTCCCAGGCTGTTTACGGGATTTTTTGAATTATAAATTAGTAAAAAGAGATTTCTAAAATCATCTGGCCTTAATGTGCCATTAAAAAGATATGATAAGATTTTTGAATCTGGTTTTACCAAGTCCTCCGATTTGTTCTGTTTTGGAAAAGAGTACAAACCAGGAATATTTGTACAGAGGACGCCCCATTTGCACATTTAAACATTTTAGAAAACTTGGAACACACAAACCAAATAGAAAATTGGGTGCAGCAGAAAAAAATATCTTGAAACTACAACCAGCTAAGAATAGCCTGCTCATTCTGCACAACCTTTTAAGGATCGCTGCATCTTACACAACAATGTGAATATTCTCAGAGATGGCAAAATTAGGTTGTAGTGCTTTAGTAGAACAGCTTGCAGGATGTGTATAACAGCCTGAGGAAAACAGGGAAAATAGCAGCTGACTCCAGTCTGGCCCACTTCTTCAACTTATTCCCTCTGATAGGAAACAAACTACCTCTGAGTCGTGAACTTTAAGACTCCTTTCTTCTCATTGCAAATAGGTGAAGATATGCCAGAATCCAAACTCTTCTTCTGAAGTCAGCTCTTTCCAAAGATGAGAACCTGATGTTTTTTTAGGCAAAGACAGATATAGGAAGTATATTCCTCAAAAATAGGCCTGAATTACGTCCATTTTAAAGAGACTGAAGGGGAACAAGCCAGAAAACAGAGTTATCATCTCTGACAACACTCATAAAGTGAGAATAGCATTATTTCAGAGAGGCCCAAAAGTCATGCTCAGCTTTAATCATTAGATAATCTAACCGTCAGCACATATCAGCTGATGGCTCTGTGAAACCTTCGACTAGTCCAATCAGAAACTCTCATACACTGTGATAACCTGTCCGAAGCTGCCGCTTTGCAGCTCACCTCAAGCCGAGCTCCTCTTTTCATGCTTCACGTTGTTTCTGGCTTAATAAACGTCATATCTGCTGTCACCGATGCCTGCTCTGATCTGTGTGTGTGGAGGTGGTGGGGTCTTACAGCTGGTTTCACTGGCACAGAGCTTCAGGCAGAATTACCTTTAAAAAATCTGAATTTTATTCCATAAAGCAGCCAGCAAGACAAAAGAGGAACAAGCTTTATTCTGAAAGGTTTATTTTTCATGTAACACACTTTTCTCCAAAAGCTAATAAAGACAAAGCACTACCTCAACACAGAAAATTTTTGTTGTCTGTAAGAAGTAATTTAATCGTCCTAATATCAAAGAAAATGCAGCTGTACTTTGTAGAGCGCGCTATTCTTTAAAAAAACAAGCTCGTGTGACCTTTATTTCTCTAAAAGCTGAACAACAGTGAGTTTTACACATTGTTAAATAATGAGGGAGTTTTATTTAGAAGAAAAAAACTTTATTTTATGAGAAAAGAAAACATGAAGAATTAGCCATATTTATATGTGGGGGGTTCTGTGTTTACTGCCAGCACTGAAAGACCTCTAACCTTGAAAATGAGATCCCTCAAAACAATCTACTGTATCTGTTCGCTTCGATTTGTTGAGCCCATTAACTACAGATTACATGTCTGGAGATAATGAGATAATTAATTTGTGATCAGGAAATAGATTAGTCTGTTGGCATAACAAAACAATGCCAAGACAGCGGCTCATCATTTCAAGGTAACATTTCAAGATAATTAAGTCATGATTGCAGAGCACACTTTCATGAATGATCTGAGACGTGAGAGCAGCACAGAGAATCATTACACCCACACTACTGTACCTGTCTTGTTGTTGATCCAGATGAGAGACTCTGAACAAACGGCGGATGTGTTTCCCACGGCGACTGTGAGAGGGACCTGCCACTGTAAACTACAGAGAGAGAGTGATGTCAGTAATGGTCAGTGGAATTGGATTGGGTTTTATTGCCTCAGTTATCAGATAGAGAGGCATTACAGAGAGAAGAGAGAGCGATGGTCAGCGATGATCTCTTAGCATCATTCAGCTGGAAATGGAGCGAGTGACGCTCACTGTGTTACAGAGGGACAGGAAGTGAGAGTGTAATAGCTGCAGCAGTCAGCAAGCATCAGTCAAGTGGAAGTAACTGAAGGTTATTGTCTCTTTCTGAGAAACGGAGGTTAAATGTGCTGTCCAGTGAAAACTCTGGTTGGTTAGTCGGGTGATTTTTACATTTTCACTGTCATCTGAACAATACAGAAATGCCCCTTCACTGCTTGAGTGGATTCTGCAACCTATCGAGCTTTTAAAAAACAATTATATTACCACAAAATGGCAGTTCTGCTGGGATTGAACTGGGCTGTTTTTCTTCCTGAACGGTTGACATTTAGGAGTTAAACGGTTTCTGAGAAGCAGCAAGGCAGATGAAATGTGGGAGTAATACACAGCAACACAATTCAGATTCTCTGAAAAAGAAAATCTACCAACAAAACCATCCATCCATAAATCCATCCAGCCATCCATCCATAAATCCATCCATCCATCCATAAATCCATCCATCCATCCATTTAGTTTTTCCTCATGACAACAGGCTAAGCCCTAAACCTTTTTCCTGTTTTTCCCTAGGTATTCAGATGCGTTTCCTGACCACACATCCCAAATCTCTCCAGCAAGTTATGCTCTACGGGGAGCCTGGAAAACGGGAGGTTTCCTGTTCAGATCCCTGGACCATCTCAGGTGGGTTCTTTCATCACAAAGAAGCAGCAGCTCAAATATTACTTTGGGTGTTTTTTAATCTGTTCAATACATTGTTTTAACCTCAATCCATACTGGAATCTATACTGGTTTCACAAAATGACCACAGTTTATCATTTTCCTGTTCACATTGTTTTCATGGGTAGAAACCCTGGTTACAGCTGAGACCTCAGAATGCTTGGATAGTCAGTAAAAATGTTTTATACTGTCTTTGGTTGCGTATACCAAGTTGGACACACCCCTGTCTTTCTTATCAGAACTGGCTTAATCGTATAGGGTGTTGGAAACATTCTTCTGGGATTTTGGTCCTAACTGCTGGAGATTTGTGGGCTAGACGAGAAAATCCCATTACACAACATCCAAAATGTGTTCTATTGGATTGAGATCTGGTGAGGAGTGAACTCACTGTTATGTAAAATAAAAAAACATTTTGGGATGGTTGAGCTTTGTGGCATGCTTTGTTGGATCCTGCTGGAAACAGCCATTATAAGATGCGTACAATGGGGTTATAAATGGATGATAGGTTTCAGCAATGATACTCAGGTAGCCTATGGTGTTTAAACGATACTTAGTTGGTGCTATGGAATCCAAAGTTTTCTCAGAGAAAGCACAACTAAGAAATAGTAGTAGTAGATAGAAGTAGATAAAAACATTGTATGATAAAATTTCAGTGATCTAAATGGTATGACAGAATCCTGAGGATACACAGCAATTCAATTTCTTTAAACGATTCATTTTGAAGTCTTTTCTACCAAGGTCAGTGCAGATGGAAGAGAGGGTAATGGTTTGTGGATCCTCTACTGTGGTTGTATGTGAGGTACTTTGGAAGCTTTAACAAAGAGCTTTACAGATGAACTAAGTGATATAAAAATGTTATAACTGAAGCCACACCAGCTCGGATGTCCCCCAGATTAACAAGGTCCACATCAGGTGTTGAGGAAGGCTACCGGGACAAGAAGGCATAAGTGGACAAGGGTGAGAACAGTGAATAGGAGAAATAGATTCCCCCTATTCACCATTTCTTGCTGTCATAATGCTGTTATGCAAGTAATCCCAATGGAAAGGTGAAACAACTAGTAGATCACAGTTCCAACTGCTTGCAACTGCTATCACAACTAGAGATTGATTGGATTCAACACAAATGCAACGGCAAGCTAGGATCATGGCTAAGCTGGAAACCTTGTTCCTCAGTGGCCGATTACTATGTATTACGTAACTCTTTTCACATCTTCTGTTAGATCTTCAGAGGCTACTTGAAGGTCTACTAGTGAATGCAGCATTGTTGACAGTCCCGACTGTGACCATTGCTGAAACCAACCATCTGATCTATAGGCAAGGCAAGGCAAGGCAAGGCAAATTTATTTGTATAGCACAATTCAACAACAAGGTGATTCAAAGTGCTTTACAGAGACATTAGAAACAAAAACAAATAAAAAGCATGATTTAAAATTGATTCTATACTGAATTGATTCTATATTGATTCTATATATATAAAAATCTATACCATGAGATGCTTGGCTGCGAGATGAACGGCCACAAGGAGCAGTACCCCTCAATGGGGATAGGGACTTCTCCATGGAGCCCATTTATCAGAGCTGCAGAAAGATGTGATAAAGAAAGGAATGCCTAAGAAGTACAACTAGCTGCCCATACCTGGGACACTGGAAACTGCCAAGCAAAGACTCACAGATTTATACTAGGGAGATTAAAGCCAGGAGCATAAACCAGCTGTTCTCCACTGGACAATCCAAGGTGTACTCTCAGTGGCAGAGGAACTGGACGTCATGATCATCTGGCAACACAATTGAACCAAGTGCTAAAGGATGAAGCCGACTAGGATTGGCTAACTGAAGGCTGGACAGTCCTGATCCCCAAGGATTCCTAGAAGGGGCCAGTCCCATCCAACTGCCAGCCAATAACCTGTCTCAGCACTACATGGAAGTTCCTGTCAGGCATCATAGTGGCTAAGATGAACAGACACATATGTCAGTACATGAGTGGGGCCCACAAAGGAATTGGCACAAATAACCAGAGGGGTAAAACACCAACTCCTGGTAAATACAGCAGTTGCTAGAGACTGATCAACATGTGCACCACCTGGACTGGTTTCAAGAACGCCAACAACTAAATGCCTCACACATGGATCCATGTGCCAAAGGGTCAGGGCTGTTTCAGCAGCAAAAGGGGACCAACATAATATAAGGTAAGTGGCAATGTTAATGTTATGCCGGATCGATGTATGTGCATGGCCAAAAAGTATAAAGCAAACAAAAAGAATTGCAGAACTATTTATGATGTCACGAGTGCATTATTGTTCGTCTGAGGTGAAGGTTTTTGGCCAAAAACCAAACCCATGCGGATAGTGCTCTGTGAGGAAAGAATTTAGCTGAGTCTTAGAGCTCATTAGGAACAAATAGCTTCTTGATGCTTCCCTATTAGATGTTAAAGTCTAATTTTAATCCTAACAGTTACCATATGTAAGTACTAATAAGAGTCCTAAAAGTGAGTGTTTCTCTTCAGCACTGTTAAGAACCCTGACGTTATAATTAGACTCATTTTTATCAAATTGATTCATATTTTAATTAGACTGGATTTTCATTAGAAATGGCAAACAATCAGCTTTACATAAATACTTTACATCCAGTCAATTCCCCTTTTTAAGCAGTGGGTGTGTGAATACTGTAAAGTAGGGGTCATTGTAACACAATCAGCCTGAAAAAGAACCATTTACTATTCCTATAATAGCCATTTGTCGCTGCAGGCTATAGTGGATCAATACCACTGCCTAGCAAGCAAATACTTTATCTGATATTTATATCAATGTGATTGACAGGAGTGGAGCTAAACCACGCACACATACACACCCACAGAGACGCACACTGGAAGACACACAATCCACAGCCTGGACAGCAGAATGTGTTTATTAATATTGATGCAAGTGTGTGTGTGTCCTCAGAGTTTATGGTTTATTCATCAAAGGCAGAAACCAAGTGAAACACACACATTCATGCTGGAGGTAGAGAGAAACGCAGCATGACTGCAGTGATCTATTCAGAGTGGGAAACTTTAGAAACTCTTCAGACAGCCTTCACCTCTCTGCTCATCTTCCTCCATTAAAGAACATGTTGACCCCATTTAGACTTGTCGTTCCAAGTGTCTCCAAGTCAGATAAAATCCAAACCTTTATGATCAAAAATATACCTACCTGCTCCTCTAAAGCCAGGATCAGAAGCCACAATATCAGCTCGACAGACGTGGGCTGTCAGGAATAAAAATGAGAGACATGCGGCGTCTCGTGGCATAAAACAACCCAAAGCTTCTAGGTCACTTCACAACTTCCAGACACAGAGGGCAATTTGTGTGTGCCACAAAATTAACACAAAACAGCACTTAACACAGACCACACCATAAAATTACCATAAAACTCTGTGACAAGCACCAAATTATTCATGACTACATGACTACTCTGTGTTGGAACACAAGATGCCCTGAGGACAATTTACAAATGGGCACTTATTGTTTCCCTTAGCACCCAGAGCTAGCAGAGCCAGAAACTCTGAGGGGAACCATTAAGAACAAAGTGATCATTCATAATAAGATGATTATTTATAAGTAGAACTTGACTATCACCAATGTTTGATGCTGTGTCAACACAGGAAAGAGTTTATAAAGGAGTATCAAACAGGGCACTTGAGTTTTACCGAGGAAACAACCAGGAGGCATCCTAGTCAGATACCCAAACCCTACCTTCACTGTTTCTGTCTGATGGTGGAGACCAGTATTCCTACCCTGAACCTTCTTCCAAATAACTGAGCAGTTCACCATTTCTCTAAAGGAGGTTCTAAGCAACCTTCTGAGGAAGCTCATTTCGATTGCTTGTATCCTCAATCTATTTTATTCACTACCCACAGCTTGTGGCAGGACTCTAGACTATTCATTTTGTGTTAATATCCAATATACTGTTGACCAAAACACAAAAAGTTTGTGGACGATTGTGGGACCAGTTCACATATCTTATAAATCATGTGACAAACTACTCGAGACTCTAGACTCACTCTACTGTGAGACTACTCTCTGTAGGGTTTTCTTTTTTTGTTCTGGCAACACTTCCAGTCGTGTAAATAACCACCATATATACACACTTATAAGGGATAAACCAGACTCGACACCTTAAAAGATGTGTCATGTGGTAGTTATGTAGCTGACTGAAAGCAAAGTCATATCTATGCTGTCAGATGTGCAAGAAACAAACAATCTCTGTATAGACAGCTGTTAAAGGGCCTTCAACATGCACCTGGAGAAACAACATAAATGTTCCTCTGTTCATTTTACTTTAGATATCTGCAAGTGTAATTACTGGGTAGACACTGCAGTTAAGCTCAGGAGATGATGAAATTTATCTGACTTTTGACAAGATACCAAATAGGTTGATGGAAAAATAGAGATGTCTTGGATCAGAGTTTAATTTTATTTTCATATTAAATCTGGGGTAGGGAACATTTTTTATCAATGGAAATAAACATACTTATAGCCTGGTAAAAACAAAAAAGCAAACAACCAAAAAAGAAGTTTTTTGTCTCTAAAGCTACAGCTCACCCTAACAGAAACTGTATAGAGCTCAGGAATATTTTAAGGATTAAAGACAGTTAACTGTTGCTAGCCATCACATCTGCTAATTAAACAAGACCTCAGAACTGTAGTTGCAGCATTGTAGCATATTGACTATGTTTAATGGATTTATCTGAAGAATAATCATTCTAGCTCTTTAAAGAAGTCTAGTCTGGTGAGTGAGTTTGCAATCCTTTTTAAGCTATCTAGCTATGCTTGATAAGTTTGCTAGCAGTAGTGAATAACTTGATAAACTTTTTGTGACACCTCTTCCTTAAAAAAAAGTCCACATTTCAATGGACATTATATCAAAGTCAAGTTTTTAAAATGTGAATTCACAAACCAATAGGTGTTGTGTTTACCTTTTCAAGGCTCTTTTAAAGATGCACTTTGAGGAGATTTTGGGACAAATACAGTTTTGAGACCAGATCAAACAAGTCACAAAGTAGTCCGCAAGGTTAGTTATGTGTGGTGATGCAATGAGCTGTGACGAAGACTTTCCCCTGTGAGTGTGGGGTCTGATAACAATGTGTGGACAAAAAGTCAGTGCAGACCTCTCCAAAACCGATATGAAGCACAGTGATGTCCCACGGATGTCTGGTGCAGCAAAGGGTCTAGGGTCTCTTTTTTCTAAATTTCTGGCTGCTGTAGCTTTTTATATTTCAACTTTGCTTCCTCTGTCTGACTAACAAGAAGAAGGAAGGTCGAGCTAGAGGTGACAGAGTTGAAGATGCTAAGATTTTTATTGTGAGTGACCAGAATGGATAGGATTAGAAATAAGTACATCAGGGTGACAACTCAGGTTGAGCCGTTTGGAGACAGGCAAGGCTGAGATAGTTTGGACATGTCCAGAGGAAGGATAGTGCACATATTGGACATAATGTTGACTATAGAGCTGCCAGGCAGGAGGAAAAGACTCATGGATGTAGTGAAGCAGGATTTGCAGAGGATTGGTTTGTCAGAGGATACTGGAATACTGTGAGATGGAGGTGATCTGCTGTGGTGACCTCTAAAGCGAGCAGCCAAAAGAAGAAGAGGAGCTTTTTCTGGTAAATTTGTTTAGTCATACTTATCTGGCTCATCAGGGTAAAGCAGTATATAAATACTTCCTTCAACTGTGGTTTTGTGGACTCATGAATAATTCATCACTGTCCTGTTTAGCATTAAAGCTCATTAAATCAAGCACACAGACACTGCTTCTCCAATCACATCACTGTTTACCCGTCAGCTGACGAGACACCACAGAAACGAGCTGTTAAATCCTGACTGAGATACTGTTTGATTTATTTTCAGTAACATTGCCTCGACCTTAACGTTAGCTCATGCTGTCCTCATCGTCTCTCTCCCTCTGCCTGTCACTTCAGTTCTTTTAAAGGCATTTATCTCCCTGGTTGTTTGATGGTGGAAAAATAAAAAGACCCAAATTTAAAATGTCTCCAAGCACAACACCAGAGGAAGAGAAGAATGTGTTTGACAAAAATAAACCGTGATCTTCAAAATGTCACCTTAATACCTGAAGTTAACAAAATGCCAAAAAAAGTCTGAAAATGTAGATTTGTTTTTTTTTTTGTTATGTAAATGAAAAGCTTCCTCTCCAACTTAAATTTATTGGATACAAAGATAACTGCCTGTCACGCTAATGTGACAGCTGGTTGGATTTCAGTTTATGAGTGGCTGCAGGTAAGTTAGCATGCTAGTTAGTTTTCATCCATCCATTCGTTTCCACCTATCATTGTCAGGGTCGCGGGGGGGCTGGAGCCTACCCTGGACAGGCCCACTTCTGTCGCAGGGCTAACAAAGAGACAGACAACCATTCACACCAATGGGCAATTTAGAGTTACCAATTGCCCTAACCCAACTAACCGCTTGTCATTGGACACAAACACAGGGAGAACATGCAAACTCCACACAGGCTGAACTCAGGACCTTCTTGCTGTGAGGTAACAGTGCTAACCTGTACTTCGGTGGACACCAGCCTTTCCAGGTTGTCACGAGAGACTTTAAAAATACATTTTAAAACTCATTATGTGATCTGAAGTCTATGCAAAACCATCCTCACTTTCTTTCAAGCACATACTGATGCTTAGTCACGACCTTAGTCATCATGTGGGAATACAGTGGGTACCCTTTTAGTGTTTTTTTTTCCAGAGTTACTACTCCTACTACTCCAACACAATTCAATAAAAAGCCCTCCATGTCTAAAATAGATTCCATGAGACCAGACCAGGCCTAAAGTGCTCTGCTGGTGTCATCAACAGCAAAGTAGTGAAATGCATAACTACAGTAACCAAGGGAACAGTGGAAAAACTTGTCTATGTTGGTGTGATTGTTGCTCATCTGCTGGGATGAGCAACAATCATGCCATATTCTTCAGTAACTTCAGTCAATTTTGTTCTTTATTCTGATGCTCAGTTTGAGCAGGTCATCTTGACCTGCAAACATACAATTTTTAAAACTGGAGTAAGGTTATAATCAGAGTTAATTGTTAAATTAAAGTACCTTTTTATAAAAGGTATATGAGGTTCTCAGTGGCAGAAAATAATCTGCGATAAGATGTTATTTTTTTAGCAGAGCCAAAGGAAAATGAGAAGGTGCAATCTGCACAGAAATGAACACTTGTGAGATATATAATGATCTCTGATTTTACAAACTTTTCCCTTCCTATTTTTTTCTGTTTTCATATCAAAGCTGAATGATACAGGGCTGGTTGTCCATAGAAGATGACTGAAGCTCAAATTTTGTATCTCTATATGTAATCATGGGAAAAGAGGGATTTGCATTTGGTCTAAACACACCATGAGGGTGAAGCGATGATGATGAGCTTTTTCCGACAGCTGACTTGTTTAAGTAATAAAAGAAAACAGCAAAATAGCAAAAGTGCCAGATATTGTTCCTTCATACAGTGTCCCATTAAAAGAACTGGAGACTGAAAGTGTTGACAACAATTGTCTGAATTGTACAACAAGAATTTAAAGCTTTAAAGAAGAACTATTGAATCCCAGGAAAACCAGCCAGTTTAACTGCTTCAAAAACCTTCAGCAAAATGATCATTCGCTGGATGAACCCACATCAGTATTTTCTCTCCAGAAAAGTTGTGAGTTCCCAAGTTATTGAAGGACTGGACAACCTGCACACAATTTAGTGCATGTCCAAGAGTTCTCTTCTCATGAAAATAATACTGATAATAAATAATTAAATAAAGCAGTCTGGGCTTGAGTCAACAGCGTGTACACTGCGGGACACTGCTGTGCTTCTAAACACAGCTCCGCTGGATCAAACAGCAGCATCAGCCCCGGCTGCACTCAGCCGTGATGCCGAATCAACTAAAAGCACAGCAGCAGTTTCTTTTTAGTCTTGGTGAATGCCCTGGGACCGCTGAGTGTGTCTGAACGCAGCCCCGCGAGACTCAACAAGAGCAAAAGAAAGATTTCAACTCCACCTACAACAAACAGCTTCAGTTCATCAGCTGATGAGACCTCGAGAGCGATTCTCAGCTCAAGTGAAACACAAAAGACTCCACATGAAAGACAAGAAAAAGAACATAACGTAAGAAAAGCTGAGGAAACTTTTGTTGAGAAACTGAGCAGGTCAGAGTCATTGTAAATGTCAACTACTGTACAAAAACATGACAGACTGAAGAGAGAGAGAAAGACCTGGAAATAAATGATGGGAGAAAACAAGAACAGGTAAAAGTAAAGAAATAAAAAAAGGAAGGAAGCTGATGAAGTATTGATGGAAAAGAAAGTGGGTCGATAAAACAGAAGAGAGTAAACTCCAAAGGTTGTAAAAGATGTGAATAAAACATGATTGGAATCAAATATAAATGAAGTATAAAAGATGTAAAGGTGGTAAAGAATGAGAGAGGAAACAGGAAAAGTGCCTTTTCAGGAAAAAAGATCCAGCAAGATCACTGAAAGACAAACTTAGTGCCTAATGTAGCGTGAAATGAGGGGTTTCAGGAGAATTGTTTCAGCGGTGAATGACTGAATGAAGAACAGATGGAGAGACATGTCAGGAATAGGACTAGCAGTCTAAAGGCCAACTAGTGTCCAGAGACTCCAGCTCCATAATGCCTATTCTTAGAGCTACAAATTAGGTCCATCCAAAGAACGGCATTTGTAGAAGGGCCATATGGACAAACCAGAGTGACTAACTAACTAACATTTTTCAAACTTGTTTAACCAAACTTTTTATGCATAAGTTGGATACACTTACAAAAAAGGACTACAAATATTTCAAAGATTCTGCAGTCATGCACTGCTGGTAGCTACAGTGACAGCACACATCGCTTTTAAGTCTCCTGTTGATTGCTCAACTAGAGCTGATTGAGCCTGGTAACAGAGTGGTGGCTTGTACAGTAAAAACTTGTCAATCATAAGGTAGCCACGTCTGAAAGCATACAGTGAAAAAGAGTTTCACTGAGTGTGGTCCTATGAAAAATCAACTTAGTCTTTGATTCACAAGCTTGTAGAACTTTCTTTAGTAGCATTTACTTGAAGTACAGTGGAACCCCGACTTATGAATACCCCATTTAACGAAAAATTCAAGTTACGAAGGCACTTAACGGCAATATTTCTGCCCGTGTTACAGCAAAATGCCCACGTAATGAAATCCACTGGCTCTGATTGGCTGGGCCCAGAATGCCTACAATGCCCACAATGCCTTCTGAATCATGTGACAACCCCCTTGGCTTTCGTACTTGCGCTTCGCTGTTCCACCTGGACGTATTGTTGTTGCAGTTAGCAATTAGCCTATAGCCTATCGTTCACTCAAAAGGCGCGATGGGTGCTTTGACTTACAAAAATTTTCGACTTACGAAAGACCCTCGGGAAGAAATTAATTTCGTAAGTCGGGGTTCCACTGTACGTGATTTTTGTATGACTTTCTCAGCATCTCACATCAGTCTGAAGGAATATTTGAGGTGTTTGTGCTGACATGCTCTGTTTGGTTTTCTACAAATATGCTGCTGTGCATTATGTACAGACATCTCCAACCCTAACCCACTAATGCTACCAAGGCACGTAGTTTTTAATGGGCATCAAATGAATATTAGACTACAGGCTAACAGAACAGAATGTTTGTCGTGCTAGTTTGTTAGCTTGGCTACACTCGATTATAATTGCCATCTTGTTACTGTAGAGCTTCCATCACTCTTGGGTGCATCAAAGTAAGTTTAATAAAATGACATATAGTTTATTACAATCTCTGAGAAATAACAGACTATTAAAAGATCTGACAGCTTTCAGTTCCCTCACCTGTTGTTTTTTCTGACTTCCTCTCCATACAGGAAGTGCTCCTGGCTGACTGTGATGTAATATGTAGGGAGCTGCTCTGATTGGTTCTTGCTGATGGTGACAACAGGGTAGCCCATTTGTAGAGTCCACCTGTCCATCATCTCCCCGATGTCAATATCTCGGCCCTCTGAGTGCATGGCCTTTAAAGCAGAATCAAACACACACGTAGCGTAAATGATCAATGACTAATAATGACCAATTTACACACATCCAATCAGTGATTAAAATAATCTGTGTGGGAGAAAATTGACCTTGACATAATTAGATATAAGACTGGCAGCTAATTAAAGAGCAGTGTCAGTCTAATTGACAGTGCTAACAGAAGTGACGCTCAATTAATCAAATCATTGCCCCTCCTGTGTCGGACAAACAAGAAAACAAGCTCCACCTCATGTTACCACAGCAACAGGCTCTTCACTAAGTCAGGTGATAATGAGCATCTTCATTAGAAGTGCTTTATTAAAGAATGAACAGCTTCAATCAGTCTGGCAGCTCTGTCCCAACAGAGCCAGTTGAGGAATAGTTACAGGTTTTAATACCTGCTACTGAGCAAGGCACTAACATTAAAGTTAAATGCTCTGCCTTGAAGCCTTTGGGGCAGGGAAGTACACAAGGTTTAAATACCAGATAGACATAAAGTCAGGTGAGGGTTACCTGAGACAGTTTCCTCCACAGGTCGTCTCTGGCAGCATTGCTGTACATGTGACTCAGCAGATAATCCTGAAAACAATGAGACAAAGCTATGTTAAAGCAACACTGGTATGATGTGATGTATCTGTTGTATCATCTTGATGCATGCACATTCATCCAGGTTAGGAAATCCCAGAAAGCTGATTCTGTTCATCTGTAAGAAGACTGAAGAAGTCAGTTGGATGAGTGACGAAACATTTCTCCCACTAAAAACGCAACATTGACATGAACAGAATGAACTTTCTGGGATACATATGTCATATTTCTGGTATAATTATTGGCTGATTTTTTCCCTTCGACACTGTGACCATGCAGTTCACAACAGAGAATTTGGAAGCCTTGATACAACAACTATCTTTTCCCCATCCTCATATTTCATCTGGAAATAGGATGATCACAGTTAGCACTTGTTGGGTCCTCTCTACCAATGAATCAGAAAAATAAAGTGAGTCCTTTATTACCATGTCCCTGAGCACAGTTTTGATTATTTGGTTCTCGGCAGGCACCACAAGATTGCAAGGATTCATTCACAATGTCTAGTACCCTTCACTGTGACATGTATTTGAACCCTGGCCACAGTAAGTGCCATGTATGTACAATGACTTATTAATGTTGCCACTGGAACAAGATATTTCCATTTAGAAATTTAATATGACCATACTTTCTGGATGCAGGGCTGTGCAGGTGAAGTTACTTCACATTTTCTGTTACTGCCATCTCTGCTCTGAAAACAAGGATTGGAGGTGGTTCAGGCTCCAGTATTTTCCCCACATAGATGTTACCTTTGTTAGCTGGCTTGGTATTACAAAAGAAAAAAGAAAAAAAAAACAGAAGAAAAAACAAAGAAAAAACAAAAGAAAAAAGTAAGAAAAAACAGTTGGCATATTTTATTTCGTGACTCATTTTGACCTTTTAATTTTTCCCCATCAGGTTAAGAGAAAGATGCCTTCCACAATCAATTAAACAGCAGACCCCTTCTTTGATAGTTCGGTGGCTGCTTCTCTGCGGCTCCTGACATCATTTGGGTTACTCTTTTGTCCACCAGTCAGCTGTCCTCCTCCCCTGTGCTAGACATGAGCTGGTATAGGCAGTCTTTGTAGAGCTCTGGAGATAAGAGTGATAAAAGGATCACTCTATCTTCACTAAAGGCTCTCCAAGACAATGCAGTTGGAGTGAGATCATGGGGTGAGAGTCTCCCTGAAGAGGCAGTTGATTATTGTGCCTCTTCAAGCTTTGTTATATTTTCAAATTAGGACATTTTTATCTGTAATTATTATTTATTAAATATTATAACTCAAACAGAATCCAGTTCTGTGGGAAACACTGAGGATCCGTGGTGTTTCAAGTCTGTCCAATAACAGGAGGCTCCAGGGGCAGAATGAGGATACACCGGGGTGAATTGTGTTTTTAACTAGCCTCTGGAAGGGCTGGAGGGCACGACAGCGATTGGTGCTCCAGTAGGAAGTGGATGGATGGAAGCCAAAACCATTTATAAGAAGATGCCAATGGCAGTACAATGACTACAATCTAAGGAAGCATAATTTTTTAAAGTAGGTTCTATAACACCAGGCTGTTATGTACACCAGGCTCTAATTTACCATTTTTATTAAGCAGAAGTAAAAATGTCAACTTCTGATGCACTTTATTGGATGTCACACTGACCTGGTGATGGGAGTATGGGGACATATTACATCTCAAAACGCTCCCAAGTCTCTCTTACCCACAGTGCACAAGGTTGTTCATTTTGGCCATGCAGTTGTGAAGCTGTAACTGGCTGAATTCAGGGGTATTCTCTCAGGTGGAAATTTAATGATACCTATGTCTGAATGAATTTCTGAAAAGCCTTTTGAGAGGAACATTTACATGTATTTGAAACTGTACATTTGAAAGTCAGTGACATGATGAGCCAGTAGTGCTTGAGTTAGAGAAGAGCCCGTGTCAAGTCCAAAGAGTTTTGGGCTCAATCTCAAACTCCCTGGTTTACATTTTCGAAGCTAATGAACAAGATGAAGACTCCTCAGGGCCATTTTCTCATTCAAAAGAGGCTTAATGGTGTGGTGGCTTTGTTTTCAGCCTGCAGTTCTTTAGTGACATTCGGGTCCGACTTGATCCCAGTCTGTTTTCCAGAGCAAGAAACTCACTCCCACTACAGTGGATTTAGAGTAAATGCTCAGGGAGGGTGGTAGTTGCTTTGGTTCATAGTAAAACAAGGAAAAGGCAGGGAAGCACTACTAGATAACAAAACAGCTATGGAGGCTGAGCGCTAATCTCCTTCTCAGCGATTCCTGTGTCCTTTGTGTGTTTAAGCGTGGATTCCTCCAAGTCAGTCATTTGCTGTGGTGCGTTTTGAGCTCGATAAGGCAAGGGGAAGCTTTTTATTGGAACAAGATGACATATTTGATAACGACACTAAGTGCGTTTGGGAGTTTGGCTCTGCCACCTTCACTATATCTGACATGAAGGCAGATAAAAAGAAATTTAATGGAGTGTGTGTGGGGGCCACACACACTCCGAGAGCATGACTCCATTAGTTTTAACAGTGTGATGCACCTTGAACCAAATGTTTTTCAGTGATAATAAGCACTGTGTAACAAATACTGTGGGTATGAGTAGTCAAAGGTCATTAGAGGAAATCAGTAGGTGTAGGAGTTTAAGTAAGGCATTTCGATTGTTGCAGGCAGGGTTAGAGCCTAATGAGGACTTGCTTTCCCTCATCGGAAGATGACTTGCATAAACTTTCAATTTCACCTTCAGTCGAGCTCCTCTGGGCTTCAGAAAGGCTCTAAAACCCAATGATCACTGCAGGCCATTATTTACATCTTCTCCAGTAAGTATTGATAACTGTTAATGAGGTTTCAAGTTTTGTGCCACACTGAAGTCACATCGGGGCAACCATAATCATCACAATCTTTCCACATCAAGTCCAGATGCAGTCTGGGAAACTCTTGATTTTTCTGAAAGCTCTACATATCAGGCTTTGAGATCAGGGATACAGAAAAGGTGAACCAATATTGATGTTTTTGTCCACCAAAGGCCGCTCTTTAATGTAATTAAAGCCAAGCTGATGAGACACTACAGACATGGGCTGTGCACAGTATTTGATCTTCACACAGCTGATTGAGCTGGAGTACACTTAGCCCGAGCTGAAGTCCATAAATCCATATCTCTGTACTCCAGATGTCACTATGTTCCACAACATTTACAAACCTTACAGCACTCTGAAGAATGCTCACAAACGTCCTAAAAATCCTAAATGCTCCCAAAGCATTTCATCCATCACACTAAACACTGCCTAAAAAGACAAATTATAGGAAATAGAGACATATGGCCAGTTGTGGAGATTCATCTCATCTCAAATGATTTCAGAGTATCTAGTTTAAAAATTCCCCAATGTGTTCTAGTTTAACATATTCTCAACCTATTATTTCTCTTTAAAACAGGCACAGAACATTGGTTTTAGTATATGTATCAGTCATTTTTGTCACAGTGGAACAACAAAAAAGAAGCCCGTAGATCACAGTTCTTTGGCCTCCTGTTTTGACAGAGCTTTAGTGTCATTTTGTGCCTCTTTGATTTCCTTTTGTGTCTCTTTGGTGTTTTTTGTCTCCATCTGATTTTCTTCTCATTATGGGATAGATTTGCTTCCATTTTTACATGCCTCTTCACCAAGAAAATATTAAGTATACAGAGCTTGTAATGCTAGGGAGGCCTGATGCCCCTGGGCCTTTGGTACAGTAATCCTTCCATGTATATACAATATTAAAATCTACATGAAACCTAGACAGAAATTTCAGCCTTTTCCGTGACTTTCAGAAGGCTGATTTTCTCACTGTTCTTTCTCAAATGCATCAACTTTAATATGTGTGCAACGTCACAAAGGTTCCTTTCATGAAGCATTAAAAGTTACAGTATTATCCTTGGTAAGAAAAGCATAGACGATCATGAATTATTTTGGTTACGGCTCCCGTCATGCCACAAATCACCAGAATGAGACTCCATCACATGGCATTGCAGTTGTTTGGCATGGTTTGTTATACGCTGTATTTTTCACTAAACACCTGATTAGGTGTTGAAACGCTCTGACAAAGAGGTTACGATCGAGAAAGTCTTTGTTGTTGTCATTAATATGAACCAAACTACTGAAGCAAACATTCTCCCGAAACTTTTTTACTCTGCTGGCGACTGAAACGAATGCTCTTATTATATAGTATGTTGTTATGCTCAGCACAATGCATGTGTGAAGACCTCCATAACACACATACATACACACACACACACAATGTATTTGCCCTGCTGTGCTGCTGGATCAGCAGTATTTTATATAGACTCTGGCTCTCAGTATGTTCCAGGTCACTGACAGTTTCTGTAGGAAAACCAGGACTGTGTGTGTGTGTGTGTGTGTGTGTGTGTGTGTGTGTGTGTGTGCGTGCGTGCGTGCGTGCGTGCGTGCGTGCGTGCGTGCGTGCGTGCGTGCGCAAGGATTCGTACATATTTCTGCAACTCCATTCCAAGTAAAAATTATATTTAACCTCCATCCATGTTACATCAGACGTTGTCATTTTTACTGTAACTGCAAACAGTCTCCTTCCAATTTGGAGGATACAAAGCGTTTCCCTGTGCAATAAACTACCTGACCCTGTTGGTGCGATTGGAGCTTTAGCTGCTCTCGTGTTTCTGTGACACCATCACAGTTTGAACCCTCAAAGAGACACACAGCAGCTACATTTAGCTGAACAACAAACAATGCAACACATAGAGTTAGTTAACATAGCTATTGCTTCATGACTGTGTGTGACAACTACAGTGTAAAAGTCTATTAAAATTGTGAGTTCTACAAAAAATAACTCCTATGTCCCCAAATAACTTCTTCCTCCCCAGTGTTCTAGACAGTTTTTTAAACCTGTCCCCAAATTAACTTTGAGAGAAATAAAAACAATCCAGGGAATGCAGGGTACTTTTTATAATAAGGATTTACTCATTATTGCCTGCATCTGATTGCAACCACGTGACAGACTGATGACTTATCCAAGGTATACCATGATAGACCATAACAGTAGGAATGCATAATAAGTATTTCTAAAGTCCTACTTCCTGTTCTGCACTATCAGTAAATCTATGCTTTGAGTATTACAATTTCAGCGCCTTTTAAACGTGTATTAAATATCTGCATTTTGTTGCTCTGATTGCATCTAGCTTAAATTCAGGTCACTTAAAACTGATCGCAATATCGACAGGGAAACGTGGCAAATCTTCTTCTCAGAATGCCCCGCAAGCCAAAGGTACTTATTCCCTGTTCATCTATATGCACAGCATGACAGTTAGGATTTAGCTAAACTATGGCTGAACACACACACACACACACACACACACACACACACACACACACACACACACACACACACACACACACACACTGTTTCTATGAATCCTTCCATGTTGTGTTGGTGATAAATCAATTCAAAGCCCAGTAACCCAGCTGTTCCCTCTGATTTAAAAACCTCTGTATACACAGCTGGACTTGCAAAGCAAAGGGAACTTACATTGAGTCCTTTCTGGAACAGCGGCTGCCCCATCACGTTAGCAAGCATCCGGATCAGTGCCGCCCCCTACGGAGAGCAAAGAAAAACACACTTTCAGACACGGTTAAAAACATCATCATCATCCATCATCATCATTGAAGTTGCTGTGATCACTGGAGGAAAAGTAGATAAGAGTCACCTTTGGTGAACTTTGAAATTAGAGACTGGCTCAGATCCACATGTTAAACTGTTCAGACAGCGCTGATCTTCAAAGGAATAGGGGTGGAAAGCTGCCCTACCAGCCGCTCTCTTCTGTTCTAAAGTATATAACCCCAATTTGTCAAAGTATGTAGACAATGTGTGAATAGCAGTTTTGAATTTTCAGTTTAGTGTTTGTGGTTGTCTAGAAGCAAATGTATGGTTTGAAAAAAGCCAACTTTATTGATCATGTTTAAAAGACAAAACTAAACCAACGGCAGCTGAAGATCTCCCTTTATAAGTTAATCCAAGTCTGCTTGGAAAACAAGAACATATTGAAGTTTCATTGTTAAAATATTATTATTTATATTAATAATACTAATACTAATAATAATAATTATTATTATTATCATCATCATCATCATCATCATCATCATCATTAATAATAATAATAATAATAAAAAAGAACACATTGAAGAGGTATTCAAACATTCACTGGCGATCATGATCACACAGGTACATTTATAGTGCAACAGTCTTACTTCTGTTGAAAGTGGTTTCTTACTTTTTTGTAGGCAATCCAGTCAAAGACGCGGTCAATGTCTGTCGCTTGTTCCACTTCCTGGGAGATTGGATGGGAGGAACTCAGGCCATCCAGCAGCATCACCTCATGAAGGACATCAGTCAAGAAGCGCTGCTTCTCCTGAAAACACAAAAATTGGACTTTTTCAGGTATTATATTTCACTTTGATCATGAGAATGATGATTGTGATAATGCAGTATTTAAGGCTGATTCAGTGGATGGCACCACTGAAAAACCTCTTAAACTTTGACAGCAGAGTGACAGAAAACGAAGAAATGATATTACTAGTAGAGGACTATATTAGTGGTCTGATAGTCAACAAAGACCCAAATCAAACTGCAGGATCCTCTCATTGAAAATGATCAAAACATCTTAACTAGCCTTGAGCAACCATATTCCAGCCTTCACCAGCCAACACGATATAATAGGACTGCATGCACATAGAACACTTTAATGTATTATTAATGTAGCACAGTGTTGTGTGCATATTAAGCCTTATGTCATAAAAATACACGCAAAAGGTCAAAGAAAAGAAAAAGCGGCTATGATAACTAGAAAATTGACTTGGCTGTTATTCGTTTTATTTCAAAGCTGAACCAAGATCCAGAAATCCAGTGAATCTCACTAAAACATGTTTCCTAGTAAAAGGACTGGATGCTTTGCCCTCGCACAGTATGGGAGTCTCTTTGTCTTTTTCGACTTTTATGGTGTCGTTCCAGCTCAGCTTTTGACAGATTCTAGTTAAACATTTATATGTAGAACAAATGTTCAGCTGTAGTTAGACGGTGCTTTCTGGAATCTTTGTTGTTCCTTTCCTGATCTTGTTTCTCTGCTTCTTTCCTCAGGACCTTCACCATATCCAGCTTTTGCAGTTTCTCGCCCATCTTCTCTGCTTACGTCCTCGTGATTATTTTCTAATTGTGTCCACTGTGTATCTTTCGATGTTTTCTGTTCTCTCTTTTGATCTCTCCTCAATCCCATGTCTCATCTTCTCTCCTTTCTTTGCTGTCTTCATTCCCTCCCATTACTCCTCTTCTTGTTTCCTCTCCTCATTGGCTTTTCTGGTTTCGAGGTTTTAATAGACATCTGCAAGCATGTGGAGATTTAATGAGCTCTGTCTAAATTACCCATGGGATCTGGCTAAATCCAGAGAAGTGTGGCACTGTCTAATTCATGGATTACAGTGTTTACTATGGAGATTTGGTTTTAATGAACCTCTTCCTTGTTAAGCAATAGAATTGTTGGCTTATTAAGTTTCAGATGTTAATGAATAGACTAAACGTAACTTTTTTCCCTTTTAAATTAACAGTATCTGGAGGGATCTGGCTAATTCTTGGTCCATGAGGTTAGGTGTAATTCACGGATTAAAGCAGTGGGCATTAAGTAGATGTAGTTTTAATGATCCTGCATCTTGTTAAACAAAAGTTTTAATGAACAAAAGAATCAACATATACGTGGATTTTGCAGCATCTACTGGGATCAGACTATTTCTCGGTGAGTGACCGTTGATGTTGATTTGTCACATTTTCATCTTGTTAAGCAGTCTTAAGTTTCAATATCTCGACACAGAAACTGAACAGTCAGGGGAGTCTAACTTCGGGATCCAGATTAATTTTATAAATTTGTTTTTCATCTGCAGCAATGAACTGTCTGATATCTGGCGAGAAAAAGTGATGGCAGTTTGAATCTCAGTGGGTATGAGTGCCTTCAGACAAACAGCTGTTTTTTTTTTTTTTTAATGATTGTTGATGGGTAGCCAGAAGAGTTGCAGATCTGACTAATTTTAATTTTTTTCCTGCTTTGTTTAAAACAGGATTCCTCCTCGAAGTATTTAGCAAACTCCTGGTAAAAGACAGACTATTGCTCTCATCTAAGAGTCAGCAAAAAGGCACACACAGAGGTAAACAGACAGTTCAGGGACTCCACCATGAATTATACAATTAGTCAATTAGTTAAATGGCACATTTAGATGAAACTAACTGTGGCTCTGAGAAAGGGGGAAAATAAGACTAAATGAGACATCAGCTCTAATTAACAGACACTTTAAATCACCTGGAGAGAGTGAAATAGGGGGTCCATCTGGTCCATATGTTCATTATGAACCAGATGGACCCACATGTGGAGGGACGGCTAATAGGCCAACAGTCAGGGTAAACACAAACATGCACGCACAGACGGAGGGATAGGACGGCATTCAGGAGCAGCTGCTGAACTTTTGAAACGTCTGCTCGTCTCATCACTCCGTCTTCCTTCACTTCCAGGCTGTCACTCCTCCTCACCACCTGTTTTTCTTCCTCCCTCCTCGCTCTAGCCTCCTCTTCATTTTGGTGTCATTTTAGCATGTCACGTTTGGGTAGTAGACAGCACTCTGTGTGGCACTTTCATTCTGATTTCATCACCCCAAGGCCACAAAACCATTTTGGTTTTGATTGACTGTGAGGTCTGCTCAAAAAACATTATAATGAAGAACCTTGGATGTTAGTTTTTTACTGATACTGATGATGCACACAAGATCGGCCATCTATGTTCAAGTATATTCTTTGGTTTTAATACAATATGTTTATATGTCATGTGCTTCAAACAAAGCCTGGTACATCTGCCTCATGTGGTAACCAATGAAGCCAATCAATCAATCAATCAATCAATCAATCAATCAATCAATCAATCAATCAAGGCTTTATTTGCCATGTGCAGGTTGCCCTGCAGTGAAATAGGACCCCTCTTCAACACACCTTCATCTGGCAGTTAAAAAGATGAGGATGAGAAAATGATTACTAATGACATGGATGTGTGAGAGAGTGTGTGTACAATTCCACCATCTGCCGACAGGTTCCCTCAATCAAAGACAGACATCAAACAACACACAGTGGAAAAAATCATTAGGGGAGTGAGGCTACAGAAGACACGTCCCTGAGGGCTTCCAGCGGTTAATGGACAATTAATGTACATATCATGCAGATGTCATGAACTTATAAACTGTGCTTGATAACATTCAAAACAATAATTTACCTCGTCTGAGTACCATTTCACTAGAAACATGCTGGATGTTGTTTGGAATATTTCATGTTTCTCATATTCAGTAAAATAGCCCAAAGGAAAATTCTCTGAATGTCACATCCAATCTAATTATGGCCACAGGACATAAAGAAGCACATACATGAGAAAAATGTCAGCCAACATGATAATTCAGTCACACAAGATTTGTGCCAAGAAGCTGCCAACCACATTCATTTCCATCAAAACAGTGACAACAAAAGCAGAACTGAGATATTAAACATGTTTGGAGTGAGAGATATTGAGATCATAGTGACTTTTTCTTCTGGGGACTGTGTAGGCGGAAGGTGGAATTTAAACAAACAATTATTCAGTTCGAAGTTTCCCTTTTCAGAAAGTCTAATGCTGTCTCACATCAGATTCATTCATGGCTGAGAACCAGCACTGCTTCAGTTATAAGACTGCTCATCTGTCCATCCTGCCTCGAGCATAGAGTGCTGAAGCTTTGTGTATTACTTTGGTGAGATGTTATGCAAGAGATGTGTGCAAGTCAGTAGAGTCCTAAACTCCATCCATCCAGATAATTCAATTCAAATCGTGGTGGTGCTGGAGCATATCCCAGTTACCATAGCGCGAGAGGTAGGGTACAACCTGGGCACCGGTCTGTTGCAGGTCTAACACAGAGAGACAAACCACTATTCACACTAACATTCACACCTACAGTCAATTTAGAATCACTGGTTAACCCAACTCTACTATCTGCATGTCTTTGGACATCCTCATAAACATCATATTGAGAAATAACTACAAATATGCTTAATGTGGCAAACAACCTGCCCCGAGCTTTAATCATTTAGTACCTTGTTGATTTCCCAGCTGGTTCAGTGCTGTAAGCAAACATGTGCTATTAAAGTGAATGCAAACACAGTCTTTTCTCCTCCTTTAAATATGTCCATGAAAGATGAGCGAAGAGGCTGAATATTGATATTTCTCTGTTCTCTTCAACATGAAGTCAACGTTCACCTCTGACCTGCTCTCTGTATGCAGAGCAGATAAACAGATGTTCTGCTGTCAGCGATAAAAAAAGGCAAAGAAATGTGTTTATGCTATGAGTACCAGTGCTGTAAGAGATCATTTTAACTGCTTAACCTCTCATCATCTACCATGTCACCAGTGACCCATCACCTGTTTTTAATCTCCTGAGGCCCAACCTCATGCAGATATTTGGGATAAAAATAAATATCACATAAAAACAGAAAGTATAAAAACATATGTCATCATACGACACAATAAAGTGACTATTGTTTACCTCCCGTCTAAAGTGCAGAAAAGCCTAAATGTAGTGTCCCCTTGTAAAGACAAAGTCTCAGAAGGATCACATAAAATCTTTTCCTGGGTGTTACACATTTCGGTGCTTTTTTTCCCTGAGATGTAATACACTTTAGATTCTAGCCAATCATTTTACGTTTCCGAGGATAGTAGGCGGGTCCAGGTACGTACGTTCTTTTAGAGCAGAGCTACAGATTAAAAATGCCCAAGGCGAAGCGGTCAAAAGTCTGGCTGTACTTCACAGCAAAATATGCAAACTCAGCAGCCTGCAACAAGTGCTTTAAGCTGATACTGTCAAAGGAGGTAACACCTCAAATCCGATGAAACACCTGGCGATGCATAGCGTTTTTTTTAAAAGCCGAGAAATGCACCGTATTTGATAGCTTGCTGCAAGAGCTCACACCGAGCACATCTACTGCGGGTGTGGTGCCTGTTATCGGACCCGGAGTTAGCAACATCCCCCAAAAACCCGAAGACGAGAGTCCTGGCCCCTAGCCCTGCCAGTGTAGCAGAAATGATGACGGATGATGATGGCAGCAGCAGCCGTTCTTCTCTGCGTGAGTAGCTTAATGTTGTTCGTGTGTAATTTACGTTGAGTAGGCTAACCACGTTATTACATTAATGCATGTAAGGTGAACTAGCAAACATCATCATAGCTACATGCGGCTGTCTTCTTGTTTGATGGCAGATACTCCCTTCACCCAGGCCAAAAAGGCTAAAATGACCAAAGAAAAAGTGGGAAACAGCTAAACATGAGAGGTTTTTGGACAAAGTTTGTGTTTTTTCCATTGTTTAAGCACTGCTTCCAGCCAAGAGTGATACGATAAATCCCCTATAGCTGCGGAAAAGCTAACATTGTTATCTTTTTACAAAGAAACAGCTGAACATGAGAGGTTTTTGGACCAATTTTGTGTTCTCCATTCTTTAAGCACCGGTTTAAGCACCGGTTTAAGCACCGTTTAAGCACCGGCACCGTTTCAAAAGTACCGGTTCGGCACCAGTATCGGATAAAACCTAAATGATACCCATCCCTACCCATAAAGGAGAATGGACTTTGTGTAGAAGTTAGAAATGAACATTATTATTTTTTTCAAAGCAGCTTTCCCTTTTTGTTTAATAGAGTTGAAAAAGGCACATTTCATTTGAGTTCTCTCAAATGTCTTGACTTGAGGAGAAGACAATGTCTTATGTTTATCAGCAAATTAGGACTTTTCATTAAAAAAGTAGAACAAGTAAAATATTTAGAAAGCGCCATTACATTTTTCAGATAAGAACTGTTCTAGTTCACGCTGGGATAAAATTATGATTAATTTTTCCTGCTGTGCCTTCATTACTGCTGTGTTTAGCTGAGATTAACGGGCTGTATTGGTATTTTGGCGCCAGAGTTATTAGAAAATGTCTGATTTCGTTCATTTGGCTTTTCATTAAAGTACTGGAGAAACTGTCATGGTCCTGGGCCATGTTGGCCCAGTGTTCTTAGTTTCCTTGTATGTTTGTATTTTGTTCCTTGCTTAGGCCATGTTTTCTGAGTTGCCCTGTTGTGTTGTTCCCTAAGTGTTTTCCCTTCATGGCTCTCTTCCCCCTGTGTGCCCTCTATGTATTTATGAGCCCTCGTCTCCCTTTGTGGTTGTTTCATGTTTCCCCAGCCCGTTATGTCTGTGTTTTCCCCGTGCTCTCTCTCCTCCTGTCTGAACCTCTGTGCACTTCCTGTTTACTTTGTGACTCTCACGCCCGTACATGTCATGTTCAGTTCACCCCGCCCTGTCTCGTTATGATTATCAGTGTCACCTGTGTTCCCCGTGTGTTCCCACTTTCCTCGTTAACCCTCTGTGTATTTCTATCTGCGTCTCCCTCTGTTCAGCGTGACGTCGTCCCTCATGCTGTGTGTGGATCTCCCTGTGTCTCGCTGTAAGTTCTTAGTTTATGGTTTCCCAGTTTAGTTTAGTTTGTATGTTTGTTCTGCCAGCAAATAAAGCTGAGTTTTGAGTTCATTCCCTCGTGCCTGTGAGTCCTGCATTTTGGGTCCTACTCCTGCCTGCCGCACAGCGATTCCTGACAGTACGACGTCACCAGACATGGACCCAGCAGGCTCCTCCCGGGAAAGCGATTTGGCCCGCATCTTCAGCCTGTGGGAGCGAGTTTCCCACGCCTCGGACATTAAAGCGATGTCCATTGGGATAAACGCCATCGAGGCAATTCTCAAGGGGAATCCCCATCTTCACGAGCTCTCAGGATTTTCGGGCCTACTGTCCAATCTGCAGAAAGCCAAGGAGACAGTACAAGTTCACGAGCTCGTCATACCGCAACAGCGACCGCCACAATCGGGAAACGTTTCCACGCTGCTGCCACTGGACTCCTCTCCATCCACCCTCCACTCTGACTGTCACTCACCCGCTGCTTTTCTCGCAGCAATGTGGTCGGAGGATGAGGAGCCGGCCGTGATCTCTCCGTCGTTGCCGGTTTCCTCCATCACCGCACCTCCGGCTTCCCGAAGAAAACTGCATTCACGCCGCCGATGCGCCACCCCACAGCCGGACATTCGGCCTTCTAATTCACCTGCTGTGGTGAGTGAGGACTCTGTGTCTTTTCCAGACATTATGACTGTTCATTCAGGGGCTGTGTTTTGTGTGGCGGATGTCAATGCGAGCTGCTTATCGCCTGTGCAGCTACCAGAAGCTCAGTCGGCTCCCTCGCAGCTACTTCCAGCTCGGTCAGCTCCCTCGCAGCCCTTCCCAGCTCGGTCAGCTCCCTCGCAGCCCTTCCCAGCTCGGTCAGCTCCCTCGCAGCCCTTCACAGCTCAGTTAGCTCCCTCGCAGCCCTTCACAGCTCAGTTAGCTCCCTCGCAGCCACCCTCAGTTCAGTCTCCTGTGTCCCCGCTAGCTCAGCCATTAACTCCACCACACGCTCCATTTTCACCTCTACCATCGCTTCAGTCATCAGTTCGGTCTGCCACTCAGTCGCCCTTAGTTCCGTCATCCACACTACCACCTGTTTCCCTTCCACCCCAACCATCACTACACCCAGCCATTCAGGCTGCTACTCAGTCAGACATTCAACCCATAGCCCTGCCGTTACTATACTCTGTAGCTGAGCCACTAGCCGCCCGACCCACAGCCACTTCAGCCACTCCTCCACCCGTTACACCTCCACTACAACCATCACTGCAGTCTCTAGCGCAGTCTCCTGCAGCTCTGCTTTCCCCAGTGCAGTCTCCAGTGTCCCCAGTGCAGTCTCCAGTGTCCCCAGTGCAGTCTCCAGTGTCCCCAGTGCAGTCTCCAGTGTCCCCAGTGCAGCATCCCTTAGCACAGTCATCCACTCAATCACCAGCTCCACTTTCCCCTCAACTATCACTACCACCTCTAGCTCAGTCTCCTGTGCACTCACCTCTGGTTCATTCTCCTGTGAAGTCATCAACTCCACTGCCTACTCCACTCTCACCACCTCCGTTACGACAGACATCAGTTCAGTCCCCTGTGCTAGTGCAGACGCCCTCAGTTCAGTCTCCCGTGCAGTTATCTACTTCACCACCATCAGTAGCTCAGCTCCCACTCTCATCCGCATCTCCAGTAGCTCAGCTCGCACCTGAACCATTGGCCCAGTCCCCGATAGCAATACGGTCTTCTGTTCGGCTTAACATTCAGCCAGGGGTCCCAAACCTCTCTGGCTCAACATCAGCTCCTGCTGGAAGCTCGGATGAGCTCATCCAGGACTCCGCGGCTCCCACGCCGCCATCTACCTCGTCCGCTGGGGGTTCCAGTGAGCCCGGCCAGCACCTCCCTGTCTCCGCTGGAGGGTCCGAGGGGCCCGTTCAGCCTCCTGTCTCCGCTGGAGGGTCCGAGGGGCCCGTTCAGCCTCCTGTCTCCGCTGGAGGGTCCGAGGGGCCCGTTCAGCCTCCTGTCTCCGCTGGAGGGTCCGAGGGGCCCGTTCAGCCTCCTGTCTCCGCTGGAGGGTCCGAGGGGCCCGTTCAGCCTCCTGTCTCCGCTGGAGGGTCCGAGGGGCCCGTTCAGCCTCACGCCGCATCAGCTGGAGGGCCCGAGGAGCCTGTCCAGCCGCCATCTGCGACCGCCTCGTCGTCGCCTGGTCCAGCTGCATCCGAGTCTTCGTCATCGCCCGGGCCAGCCTCTGCCTGTGCTTCTGCTACGCCCGGGCCGGCCTCTGCCTGTGCTTCTGCTACGCCCGGGCCGGCCTCAGCCTCTGCAGCTCCGCCCGGTCTGGCCTCAGCCTCTGCAGCTCCGCCTGGTCTGGCCTCAGCCTCTGCAGCTCCGCCTGGTCTGGCCTCAGCCTCTGCAGCTCCGCCTGGTCTGGCCTCAGCCTCTGCAGCTCCGCCTGGTCTGGCCTCAGCCTCTGCGTCCTCGTCTGGTCCGGCCTCCGAGTCTTCGTCCTCGTCTGGTCCGGCCTCCGAGTCTTCTGCCTCGTCTGGTCCGGCCTCCGAGTCTTCTGCCTCGTCTGGTCCTGCCTCGTCTGGTCCTGCCTCGTCTGGTCCTGTGCCCACCAGGCCATGGCCAGCACGCCTGGGACTGGAGGGCCGCCGCCGCCTTCCGCGCGGTCGGCCCCCTGAACTGCTCCGTCGTCTCCTTCGGCGCCGCCGCCGCCTTCCGCGCGGTCGGCCCCCTGAACTGCTCCGTCGTCTCCTTCGCCGCCGCCGCCGCCTTCCGCATGGTCGGGCCCCTGAACTGCTCTGTGTTTGGGTTGTTTTCTTGGGCTCCGGTGTTTGCTGTGCTCTTCTTTTGTTTTCTGTTCCGAGCCCTCCGTCCTGGGCCCCCGCCGCCCGCCCTGGGTTGTTTTCTGTTTGGTTTTGTTTTTCTGTGTTTGGGCTGTCTGGAGCCAGCCCTTGAGGGGAGGGGGGGGGGGTACTGTCATGGTCCTGGGCCATGTTGGCCCAGTGTTCTTAGTTTCCTTGTATGTTTGTATTTTGTTCCTTGCTTAGGCCATGTTTTCTGAGTTGCCCTGTTGTGTTGTTCCCTAAGTGTTTTCCCTTCATGGCTCTCTTCCCCCTGTGTGCCCTCTATGTATTTATGAGCCCTCGTGCAGCTCCGCCTGGTCTGGCCTCAGCCTCTGCAACCTCGTCTGGTCCGGCCTCCGAGTCTTCGTCCTCGTCTGGTCCGGCCTCCGTATGTATGTTTGTTCTGCCAGCAAATAAAGCTGAGTTTTGAGTTCATTCCCTCGTGCCTGTGAGTCCTGCATTTTGGGTCCTACTCCTGCCTGCCGCACAGCGATTCCTGACAGAAACAGGCCATCGTTACACTTGTATAAACCAAGTTTAATTCTGCTTTAAAAATAATTAGTTGGCAGATCCCTGGGGAGGGCACATTAACTTTTAAGCACTTGTGATTAGGAGAGAAGCTTTGATCACGCTGGACTGGAATCAAACACACCAGGGTTACAAGCTGGCACACAAAGCTCCGCCAAAGGTTCTTTTTTTGCTTCATTTACAACACTTTTTCTGTCTTTCTCAAACATTTCAACTTCCTATTGTATTTCTCCGTACCAATGTGTCCCGGATCCTCGAGTTGTTCCCGCACCATAAGCCATTCAGATATTTCTCTGTCTCCTGCCGGTTGGACTGATACGGTTCTGAGATCTGAGCAGGGACCGGCGGGATAACTTCCCATTAAGGCATTTTGCATCTGAGATTTTTTTTGTCCTGTTTACTTTATTATTATTATTATTATAATAAACTCTGTAGTCACCATCAGTGTCACCCACTGTTTCATAAAATCCACATTTTGAAGGTTTCCGTTTAGCTTCGTTGACCATGTTTAGGTGAGTGGACTGCTTTTAATTATTTATTTTTTATTATTTCCAAATGAGTTACACAATGAAAGCACCCACTGACTGACACCACAGTCAGCTCTATCTAGCTTTGTTTAACAAAACAGCTGAACACTGTTCAGTGTGCCGGGTGTGCTATTGTCTTTCTATCATCGTTATTAACCTGATCTGATTTTTGCCACATTGCCCCTCATACTGTAGCTGTATATTTCTGTTTTCCTGTGTTGTAATTTTAATTACCTGTTTTGTCGTATCCTTGCGGCTTATCAGTATTAAGGCAGTTTTTAAATCCACTTCCTGTCTCCTAACTTCTTCATTTGGGTCCACTCCCTGGCTGCCACACAGCCAATCCTTGACACCCAGGTGTCACGATTTTTGACCACTTAGTGTTCATTTTCCTATGCAAGCCCAGGCCAGATTGAATATATAACCTCTCCTTCATATTGTGGTCATAGTGCCAGTTGATTGGGTACGTGACTGATTGACTAACACAGAAACAGTCTATTCCTGCCCTCATTATATTTATATTTGTTTGCCTTCTCTGTGTTTTTGCTCCTGGCCCTGCAGCACTGTGACTCACAGCTGATGGAAATGGCCTTTTTTAAATAAAAACCTGTATTAGAAATAAATTATTTTATCAGCACCAGTTCACTTTATCATTGTTGTGCTTGTTATTGGAGAAACACTTTGTTTCTATTAAAGCGTCCAGCCGTGCAGAACGGCAGTAACAGGGATTTAAAAATGCCATGTCGCTCAGAAACAGACTGTGTGTGCGTGCAGAAGATAAGGTGTTTTAGTGTAGCACATTCTCTGTTGGAAGAAAATCACAACATACTTGGGCAGAAACAAAGCAGGAAGCGTGCATGTGCTGTAATTTAAAGTTCTGCGGCGTTCAACGCTTCTTGGAGAACTTTCTTGAGTTTGTCCTTCGGGGAGGAAGGTGGGGGTGGTGGTGAGGAGGGGTACCCTGCGAGGCTTTGAGCAAATTTGAGGAAGGTTTCATTTCTAATTTTATATTGTTTTGAGTTGAATCATCCTCTGAGTCAATTTGTTTGCGAACCTGAGCAGAATAAAAGAAAAAAGGATTTTACCTCCTGAGGAGACTCACAGCTGAATATCTGGCAAATTTCAAGGAAACAGTTTTAGAGAAAGAAGGAAGGACGTATCGATTGATGTGAGTGGAGGGAGGTGGAAGAGTTCAGGAGAAGACCTCCCAGTCAGGACTTCCTCCTCCTCAACAGCCGCTTTTAACTCTGTGCTTATACCCATGCTGTATATCCAATTGTATTCCAAGTTATGTAAAGATTTTACCGAGAGAAGAGAAACAAGGTAGGCTGTTAAAAATAGAACAGCTAACAGCTGATCTGCTGATACAATTATTTGCTTCAAAGATTCTCCTGAAGTCAAACTGGGAGCTCAGTGGGAAGCACTGATGGTTGTGGAAATATTGAATTTCCAGTTTCCAGTTTGTTACCATCCAACCACATCTCTCATTCTGTGAAATGTGTCCAACTGTGCAGTTGCACTTTCTAGAGGCACAGACAGGAAATGAGAACAGTTTAGAAGATGAAGAAATGGGTGTTGTGTTTTGGTAACTTCAAACTAGAAACTTCAAAAATCCCACACAATGGGTTTATGATTTGGATGGGGATGTGTGCTGGCACAGGCCTCGCACCAGTGCCACTTGACTAGAGTGCTGTTGACCTAAAACTAGCCAACACCACCGGATGGAAAATGGACAGCAGTGGTGGAACATTACTGAGTGCAATGATGTTCAAACATTTTTTTGGCCCAAGAAAACCAAAGCACAAAATAACCTCCATACATGACCGAGAACTCATCAAGCCTTCCTCCAGCTGTGTTTTTGGGTGTAGTGCATTCCAAAGTAACACATTTAGTAATCACATTATATTTTTCAGTAACACAGTAGTGTAATACATTACTCTAGTAAATTGAATAATTACATTAAAGTTAATTAAAAGTTACATTGCGTTACAAAAGCCCTTCAGTTATCTGCAAGAACCAAACACTAAAATGTGTTAATGTGTGTGTGTCCACATTAGCAAAGGGATTTGAGTCAACATGTGGAACTGTCGCCTTAGGTTCATACTGTTTACTGGTAATTATCTGACAGTGTATTTCACGGCATGTTATAAGGTAATGCAAAGTAATGTAACAAGTAGTTTAAGAAATTACATTTAGGTTACATATTGCATTACTTAAAAAAAGTAACAAGTAATATTGAATACTTTCTTGAGTAGTACTGCAGTACAGTTTTAATGTACTTTAAAATCAAATATTTCTTTACTAAGTTGCTGTCTTCATCTCTTCCACTATATGTTAGATGCAAACACAGTCTTGTTTTATTACCGTATAATTTTATTTTAACTTGTTTTTGTAGCAGACTCTTTATTTTCTCTGCAAATCTTGGGGTCAGTTTTTAAATGGGTGCTTACAGGATTTACTCATTTTTGGGGGCCATCTCCAAGTGGCCTTTTGAAGAACTGCACTTCCACACTGACTGTTCTTGGATTTTGCACCAGATTGACCCACTTAAGTTTTTGTTTTACAGGCATGTTGTTGCCTTTCATCCTTTGTATTATTGATTCTACTGGGATACTGCATTCATCATTAATGTGCTGCAGCTGTCACTGAACTCTGTGTACAAAGCAAATGGGCCATAACCTGAAAAATCTCTATTTAAATCCAGTAGTTATGACAGTTAATTTTATGAAATGTTTCAAAAATAGTAACTTCAACCAAATTATTAGAGAGAAGATGTATCCTGTATTGTTATCTAACACAGTTTGAGTGCTATTGTGTCACCGCTCCAGTACAATAGACTAGATCAGTATTTTGTTTGGGATGCTAAAAGTGTCCACAAAAACTGTCCCAGTTACTCTGGATAATCCTCAGACCTCTGTGTCAACACTTTCCACTGAGAATTATTTTCTGCCAAAGAACAACCAGCACCAGTTAAAATGAGTCCACTGGCTGATCAGCCTCTGAACGGAAAGATAAACCAGGTCTGAAGTCTGATTTCATATCCAGCCTGTTTGCCTCCCTGAGAGATGTGTTTTCTGTCTTTAGATCAAATTTTCTGCCTTCTACCTATGTTCTATTTGGTGTCTGGAGATTGTTTTTTGTGCTATACTCTGAAAAAAATCTAATTCATATCTGACCGGCTGAGGCCTTGAGCTGAAATCCTGACTCATAAAACCACAAGAGGGGAGAAAATTTTAATTTCATGAGTGAGCAGACAGAGCCTCAGAATACCTGAAAGCACTTCTACATGCTCAGCAGAGAGCTTTATTTCCTGTTTGTCAAAAAGTGAGTGAACCTGCACTGCTACCACCAAGTCTTTAGCGACTTCATTTTCACTCCAGAGTGACATTTTGTGAAGACACACCTGGTGGTTAAGCTCTTAAGAAAGTCTGAAAGTGAACTTCTGAGTGTGGATTATTATGATTCACATGCTGTTCCCAAAGTTTAACACGAGTCTGAAAATGCAAAACTGATTAAAATCTGGTTTTAGTTTCACAAAAACAACAAACAAAATATTTCAGACAGGTCAGCCTGTTCCCATTTTCAGAGCATAACAAAAATTGGGCTTAGTCAAAGCTGTTGGTGTTTCTGTGTTGTTTTATTTACTGGTTGGCTGTGATGCACTGGGTTATCCTATTAGTGAGACTCTGTTGTCACTTCCAACTTGTCGTTTTCTAACCAGCAGGGTTTCTGCGGTGGGGTTCTGCATTTACACTTTACAATTTAATACTTTTAGTTCCTAAACCCAACCAGCAGGTAAATGTAGGTGAAAAACACAAATGTAGTGCCAAAGCTGGTACATCAGACAGCAGTGACAAAAGATACTCAGTGTAACAAAGGGTACCACGTGATGCTACGAGGTGAAAACATGTTAGACAGCTCTGTAATGGTGCAGTTCAAAATCAAAGATCTTAGGCTGAAGAAAGTGATATAATATAATCAGTCTTATTGAGTGACTGTTTGCACAGTTTACTGTGAAACAAGCCATATCATGAGAATATTTCCTTGAGATAACATCAGGAGTTCGTTCCTCAGCCCTGAAATCCAAAATTTGATCTTTGTCAGGTCAACAAAAGGTAGAGTCTCACTTTATCATGCTACATAAACTGTTAACTAGGGCATCGTCACTGATTCAATTCCGATTCACGAGGTCTCCAATAGATTCAGTTCAATTCAATTTTGACTCAGACAGTCAGAAATATTAGAACTGTGATCATTAATCAGTACATATCCATATTTTTATATCTATGTATAAAAAACAGCGCTGACACTTGTGAGACTTTAGAGGTGTAAGCATCGCAGCAGATGCCTTTGTGTTAAAGTCACTGAGGATAAAACACAGAAAATCATGAAGGAGATTTTCCTGGCCTGGCTTTTTATAGCAGATCACTGCCTTAAAAATATTCTGCGGTAGATCAAAAATGGAAGAAAACCATGAATAAACATGGTTGACGAACATTACCTGATGCTGCTGAAGTGAAGCAGAGTAATGTTACAGAGGTTTTATTAGACAAACAGCAAAGCGTTTTGCAATTTGGCAGAATTTGTAAAAGTTTAGATTTTTTCCGTATTGAACTGCAGAAGTTAGGCTTTCTTGTTGGAGGTCATTTTTGAAAAAGAAAAAAAAAAACAGCGACCGACTGTGCTATACACAACGGTAAGCTGGTGCGTAATAAGCAAGCAAATAATGTAGAAAACAGAGATTTCTGACGGTAAACTGGTCTCTGAGTGCACTGAGAGAGAGAAAGAGCTGTGCAAGGAGTGTGATTTTATCGTAGTGGAAGCAAAACAGCCAAAGTAAGAGGGAATTCATGACAATGTTTATGAAATGTGAAGCATAGTTTTGATCTTCTTTTGCTGATGGTTCAGGAAATTTTGATTGGAGAATGACAAAACCTGCAGCTTCAGAATCTGTGAGATATCGGCTTTCAGCACTAACAGCGTGTCCATGTACGTGCCGTCGGGTCGCACTTTGTGTGTACATCTTTGCGCAGAATCCGTTTACCTGCTTTTTAATCGTTTGGTATTTTAACTCTTTGGTGGTTGTTGAAATACTTTTGTGAGCTTTAACCTGAGATTCTGGCATTTCTGGCAAAATACATTTATATTTAAATGAATTTAGATGTAGATTTAATGAATCAATATTGTGTTATTCAAACTAAAATCGATTTGAACCGGAAAATCTATTTTTTAAAACCCTTCTTATTCTGAACTGTATTTCTGTTGCAATTTTGGAAAACTGGGAACAATTTGTGAAATGTTTCGGCGGTTTTCAACATGTTGCTTGTAACTTTCGTAAACAGCGGTACTGAAGTGACTTGTTGAGGATATGCTGAATTGTTCTGTTGTAGGTTTTCCGCTGCTGCTGTTTGTGAAACGGTGTTTGAAACAGATCTAATATTGTTGGCAGTGGCGGTCCTGTTTGGCGCCCCGGGCGAACACTCCCTCTGAACCCCCCCCCCCACACACACACACACACACACAAAACATATTAAGGATTGTACATTAACATGAAACATGAAACTGTTGTCGAAATTCACTAGAGAAACACTCACACACATGAAGAGAGAGAGAGTATGCATTGTATGCAAACGGCTACCAAACAGCCATCATAATTCGTCATACAATGAGAACAGGACAAATCAACTACTGGCAATGACTAATTAATATTGAACTCTGTAACATAATGTATTGTTTGGAGTTTAGTCTGTTACTGTTAGTATTTATACCATTTCTTCTTGGAGCAACTGTAATCCACATTATTTCCTTAGGGATTAATAAAGTATTCTGATTCTGATTGTTTCAGGATGACCTGCCATTATCCAACGACACATCTGCTTACCTGCATCTTTTGCTCGTTTCTCCTCCTCTTCTTTTCTATTTTTTCTAAACTGAGCACCTGATGGCTTTGAACTTTTTTTATTTTAATTTTTTTTAATTTTGAACTCCAGTATGAACACAAGTCCCCCAACCCGAGGATCACCACAACATAACCTAACAGACCTACACCTTAGTTCACAGATTCACTTTGTCTAAGGTGTATTTCTGGGATTTCACACAACCCAGGATTCAGATCATGAATACATGATGGGCTTGGATTTACATCATTATGGATGAAAACATCATGAATGAAATGTGCTCTATTTGGAGGCAGCAGGTCTCCTTCCACTTTCCACAGGTTGTGCGTGAGACATTAAATCATCAAAATATAAAATATAAATTTTAAATTGTTATTGATCCCTTTACCCCGAGTCCTAAAGTGTATATTTATTTTCTTACTCTTCTTATATATATATTGTTTGTTTACTTGCACTGCTGAAACTGGAGTCTCGTCCTCTAGTCTCTCTCTATAGTGTACTGCATGCAGCCAAGATGACAATAAAGTTTACTTTGACTTCAGCAGCGAGCAGGCGCACCGAGGGCTCTCGCGCTCATTTTTCGCGTATAGAATTCCGGAAAAACATCAGTGCAAATTATAAGTCCCCCGCCGCCCCGCCCTCTCCTCCCTGTGCCGCAAGCAGCAGGCGCACCTCGCCCTTACTCCCAGCAAATGGGCAATAGAAAACCTACCGGTGCCTATGACATTCCCAATATGTGCTGGCTGATGTCGGGGCAGCATGAGTACGAGCAATTTTTTTTTTTTTTTTTTTTTTTGCCGATGCCTGTGATGCCGCCCCCCACCACGATGCTGCCCCGGGCAACCGCCCGTGTCGCCCGTATCAAAAACCGCTACTGATTGTTGGACTTGGATACGTATAATATGTGAATGTAACCAAATTATTTATCAGTGATTTCAAACTGTAAAAACAAAAACAAATGATGTTATGCAACATGAGAAAGCTGCTACGCTCAAATTCAAATATTCCTCATCCACGCTGGACTGATCCTCCCACCCCAGCACTACTGTATTAACAATGCCTTCAAGGCTTGTTTTATTTTTACTATTCTTTTTTGTTCATTTTATTTGATTCAATTAAGTATCTTTTTTCATGTATGTAACTTATCTGTTTATTGAATTATCCATGTCTGTGGTTTTATTTGATGTCTGTTCCCTTTAAGTTTTTATTTCTTTGCTGAACGGTCCAAGAGACTGAAGACGTCACTTGGATGAGTGTCGACATGTTTCTCCCACTGAAAACATTATGTGCTGATGAACAAAATCAGCTTTCTTGGTTTTCCTTACCTGGATGATTGTGCATGCATCAAGACACTTTGTTGCAGGGTGCTGAATTAAAATTTGCCCCGATAGCACTTGAACACCTACAAGTTCTCTTCTGCTCCACGTTTGACATAGTACATATGTGCTCTATAGCACCATACATAAAACACAGTTAACAGCAACATTCGCCCTCAAGATGGCAGGGCAACAAGGCAGCCTCCAGAAACAAGCACACATTCCTATGTTTGTTATTAATTAAGGATTAATTCAAAGACATTTTTGTTAGATTCTATAATTACATAAAATTATGTATATTTATGAGTGCAAAATCCATATTTCTATTAAATAACCTAAAAAATGGCCAACCTTTAATTTCAGTTTATCCCACTGACCACCAGCAGCATCATTGTGCTTTTAAGCTTTACCTGTGGTTGTGATCCTGATCCAGCACCCACCCAACAGGCAAATCTAACTGAGGACAGGTTAATGATCTTGTTTTCACCTGCCTACACTGGCTGCTTCCTCTGCTAGCCATGGCATGTCATGCTTGTGATCTATGCGTGATCTGTCCCGTACCCTGCGATTGTCTTTGATGTTGCTCACCCATCTGTGGAAAGGCCAGGAGGTACCAGACGAGAGCCATACTGGCAAATTACTGCAAATTAAACGGCAGTTTTCTCTGACTTCAGTAGTCATGATGAAATTAATGAAAAATACAAATGTTTTTTGTAACTTTCCAACAAAGGTATAGTGTGGCTGGCACATTAATACCTGTTCATAAATGAAGTAAAAGTCAAGTTTACACTCACCATGTTCCACTTTGGGAAGAGAAAGTCAGTGCCGACGTACTCGAAGAAATGAGCAAAACCTTCTTTTAGCCAAACATCCTCCCACCACACTGGAGTCACCAGATCACCGAACCACTGAAAGACAGAGACAAAATCATTTCATATGCTTTCATGTCTTAAAGAGTTATTTCTTATGAAACTGTTTTATGAAACCCATTCTTATATTCAAACCATAAACTGTGTACAACTAATGGATGAAGCATCACTCGTTAGCTTTCAGAGCACTGTTTAAAGCTTAAGCTTAGCAATGTGAGAGTTACCCTCTAGGTTTATTAGAGCCTCCCTCAATTCGCTACTTTGAAACAGAAACAGATCTTCTTTGCTTAATTTGTCACAATCTATGGAGAGAATAGGCCTCGCCTGGCCATGAAACGGCTTTCAATCAACTGTCCAGTGGCATTTGAGCCTCTAAAAATAAAGAGCCACGTATTAAAATAGATGTAGTTAATGCCATACTTATGTCAATATCATTTAAAAGGGTGAGTTAAATAAAAATTCACCCTCTGTAGAGTTTTGATTAAGGGATAAAGCAGTTAAATAGACCAATGCTGTTTTTTGTACCTGGATGTAAACATGTTTATTTTCGCAGCCAGCCTCGACTGCCCAATTGAGAATTACAATTTTTTTTTTACAATTTGGGCAGCACGGTGGCACGGTGGTTAGCACTGTTGCCGCACAGCAAGAAGGTCCTGAGTTCAATTCCACCATCAGGCCGGGGTCTTTCTGTGTGGAGTTTGCATGTTCTCCCCGTGTTTGCGTGGGTTCTCTCCGGGTACTCCGGCTTCTTCCCACCGTCCAAAGACATGCAGCTTGTGGGGATAGGTTAATTGGATAATCCAAATTGCCACTAGGTGTGAATGTGCGAGTGAATGTGAGTGTGAATGGTTGTCTGTCCCTGTGTGTTGGCCCTGCGACAGACTGGCGACCTGTCCAAGGTGTACCCCGCCTTTCGCCCTATGACAGCTGGGATAGGCTCCAGCGCCCCCCGCGACCCTGAAAAGGATAAGCGGAAGCGAATGGATGGATGGCATTTGCATGAGCTTCATTTTTCAGTTCCAGATGCTGCAGCTTGATGTACACATGTCCTCTACTCGAATATGAAAGTTTAGTCATGTTTGCATGAAATTGCTGCTTATGTGGTATGAAGCAATTTATTACTAATGTCCATCATTTTATCTCTTAAAGCTGGTCGTTTTACTTTTAGAGTGAAGTTCAAAATTGCTGAAATTATGCAAAAACAGATTGTGTTTCATTGAGTTGTGTGCATGAAAATTGCCACAAATAATCCACTCTGAGTTCCACAGTCACACCGTGAAGTAGGTGTGAATTTGTGTGTTTCAGAAAGTTACTAAGAGATATGTATCATACATTTAGATACAGCCAATTAATCTTCAACTTATCCAATATTTGTTAAGATATTTATGTAAAAATCAAAAACCTAATGCTGATGCCACAGTCACAGAATTTTCATAGTGGTTTTAGTCCAATATGTCCAAGATTAGTTTATTACCAGCTCTTCAACCACTCCTGTAGAATGAATAAAATTTCATATTCCATCTTTAGAACATACAAAACTGTTTTTGTTGTGCATAGGAAAGAAAATCCAATTAAATCCAGACAAATTCTGAGCAGGGAGAGTACGGCCTTCCAAGTCCTGCCCCTCCTGAAGGACTGACTTGGCTTCCTCGCCTGCTCTGAGCTGATGTGATGAGGCAGGTTCACTCATCAACAACACCATAGGGCAACCAACAACGTTGCTCCAAAGTGTGACAAAGGAAGGGGAGGCTTTGGCTCTCATTCAGCTGGCATGCTACCACCTGATTGGACTGTTAGCCTTTTCTCAAGCTGCCTCGGAGCCTCGTCAGAGTAAACCAGCAGTGAAGTCTAATAAAGGCAGAGCACGTAAGAAAATAGAGTGAACTTTGCTGATAGCGAAACGCGCAGCCACAGGAGTAATTTATTGGATCCAAGCGGTTTCCTGGCGACGCAGTTTGAATGAAAACGGTGGGGAACAAACAGGCGTCTCTACCAGCTTTGTTTCTGAGTCTGAGCGTTCCCTTTAAATCTTCAGACGCACAAAGAAAAAAAGTTTACCTCAAATTTCCTTTAAACCCTGATTAAAGTTCCATCTGTAGAAACAGCACACACTGCAGTTTTGATACATCAGCACAGTGAGTGTGAGACTGTACGTTTGACAGCATGTCTGCAGTAAATTGTCCTTCAACTGATCAAAGTTTGTGTGGTCAAGCAGAGAAGTACCTAGACTGTGCATATGTGTGTGTGTGTGTGTGTGTGTGTGTGTGTGTGTGTGTGTGTGTGTGTGTGTGTGTGTGTGTGTGTGTGTGTTCAGTGTTTTTGGGTAAATCTGCAAGCAGCTGAAAAAAGTCAGACTTAATTATGCAGTGTGGTGTTATAAGTCTTTCCATATAAATCAAAAAGGGCACAAAAGCTAATCCCCCGACCAACAACAACAGAACTGCCTTTCATGCAATTAGTTACTGGAGCTTTCAACAGATGCTGTCACCCTGCAGAGCGAGAGCTCAGTGCATCAGAAATTAATGACCAGGGTTTTTTATTTGTTTCAGAAGTGAAGGAGGAACATTGAGCATCCGCCTTCACCAAAAAACAGAGGCTGGCCCTCTTTATGTGGCAGCGGGGGCGAGGAAACCTACTTCAGTCGAGTGCGGCATATGAGGCAGATAATCAAACGCTCCCAGGTGGTGGAGATGCTGCAGCTCTTTTTGAAGACATCTTGTAAAATTGTCAAAGCAGAAATTACTAAATATAATGAAGGGCAGGATTGAAACCAAGTTAATCATTGGGGCTGAAAGGACAAAAACATCTGCACACTGCAATGCTGACTCAGGCGTTTTGTGACTCTTGCTGGTCGATGATTTACATCTGTGTTCTTTTCTTGCCTTTATTGTTAATCATGAGTCTTTGCTGCTTTCTATCTCATTTAGTATTGTCTACTAGTGCGTAGAGCAGTTAAAATGCCATTTTATGGCTTCTTTCCATAGATTCTAACAACAGAACAGATGCAGCTTCTGGGTCTGAAAAGCAAACATGCTCAGAAATGGCTTAAACCTGCGTTCTTTCTAATGGCCTGCAGAGGGCGACTCCTGCAGCTGCGTAAAGACTTTCAGTTGAAGAAGTCGATGGGCACACAGGTCTAGCCTCCCATACTCTCTGATCTCAGAGAATAATTTCCTTTTGAGATCATGGGCTCAAGTTTCAAAGTGTACTAAAAACATGTCAAAGTTTCAAATGATGTAAAACAACACTAATGTTAGTGACAGTTCAGTAATTAGAATCAAATGAGGTTCTATATGTGTCGACTGTGCTCCCCGTACAATGTCCTAAACGTCTATAAATACATACAGATTTATAGGAATTGATATTTCCTCCTTAACTTCACTAGACTAGCAGCCTGGTCAGTAGTGATGGGGGCTGTTATTGGTCGGGTTTGATTAGCAATTAGCCCCTTCTTATAGATTTCTTGTTTGTTTGGCATACCGGAATTGAAAACTTATGACAGAAGATCAGCAAGACCAAAATGCATGTTTTAGACTAAATTGGAAAGGCTTTTCTAGTTGTTATTTTAATGTGCTTGTTGAGGATGTGGGTGTAACACAGCCAAACCTTACTCCTATATCATATTAAACGGAGCAGGGTAGACTCAGGAAAGGCTGAATTAACTGATCCAATTAGCCTAACAAGGAAATCTTGCTGGGGGAGATAACAGGAACACCTGGAGCTAACCCACACAAGGATGGGGAGAACAGGCCACAAGTCCACAAATAAAGGCTGAAGCCAACCAGGAACCCCCCTGTAATATTGTTAACCACAGCAACCTAATCTTAGCTGGTTTAAAATACAGCTGCTTTACTTTGAGTGGTTACAACTGAAAAATAGAATTAATTTTGAAAGTGTTGTTGACATTTGTAGATATTTATATTTAGCAGTATGTCCCACATGGCAGGGAAAGCACATGATGTATAAAAACGGTGGGGACAGGGTGCACGTGGGTTGTGCAGCTGTAAAACTACCCACCTGCAGGGTGGTGAGCGGTGGTTAATCAGACGAGATTTAAAATCCCGTCTGATTAACCACATTCAGGATCTAGTAAAACATACAAGCTAAGTTTAACTGTAGCAGAACTAATTTCAGATATGAATTTAGTTATTTTTATATACATTTTTACTCTATTTTTTTGATCTGGCTTCATTTTATATTTATGTGGTTAGGTTTTGTAATGCCCTTGAGTCTTTTTTTACCGTGTTACTTAGTCTAAGAATTCTTGTCAGTACATCTGCTGTGAGTAAAAAGTAATTTGGTCAGCGCCTGCTTTTTTTTTTTTTTAAATAAATATTTTACTTGGTTTTAGTCTTTTTTCTTCCCCGTCATGCTTCTAAATATATTGCACAGCATGTCTGAAATCTTAATGAGCTGCGGGTGCGCTTCAGGAAAACAATTTTTAAGAGTAACCGATTGGAATTCCTGCATATTGTATTTATTAAATCATATTTCACTCTAGTTTCTGTGTCTTGTTCTGAGATCATTTTGCAGAGAAAGTGGCTCACTGATACTTTCAGTCCCTTTGTGTAAACATGTGAAAGTGTCCTTAGAAGCATTGCTGCCATTAAAGCCAGAGGTTGGATAGACCAAATACGCATTTGACTGATTTTCCCTTTTTACTGCATTTTTTATGAGGACAAAATAGAAACTCTTTGTGACATTATATTTTTGAAGCACACTTCTTCTCAGCTCTGTAAGCCTGCACAGTTTGGAGGGAATTCACCTCTTCACCTGCATGGACACACACACACACACACACACCCTGTAGATATGGTGAAGCTGAAGAATGTGTCCAGACATGCATACTAACTCCTTTCTCTCACTCTCTGGCAGGTTGTGTCTGTGTCTGGGCAGGGATTCAAACCGACCACCCTGTGGGGAGCTGGCAGGCTGGTCAGCTGGCTGCTTCCGATGCCTGGCTCAACAGACACTGGTTCAACTTCCTGAGGCGGAGCTAGAGTCACAGCGGGGACCGCTGCAGTTTATAGGATGGAAAACCAGTGCCAGATGAAGTTGTACTCACATCAGGAGGAGTGCGAGGTCGCTGCTTCCTCTCGATACTCACACAGATGCTGGAACGTAACCAGACTATTAATTCATTCATGTTCATGACTGTGACTCTGTGATGTTTGGTTATGTTTCAGTGGGGCGGAGCCAACAGATTTATTCATGTAGTCCTATTTTTGTCTCCAAGCTCCAGCTGTTGTGTTGCAGGAAGGGACAAATTCTTGTCCAGTCGTCCCACTATCGTTAATTAAGTTAAGGAATTAACTTCCTGTTGTAGTGCAGGAAGCAAAGAGGTTTGGTTAAAGGGAGTAAGTTTAATTTATTCCCTCTTTATTATTGTTAGTCGCTGCTGTTCAGTTTGGTGTTGTTTTTCCACGGGAAGGACTAAATAAAGTCAAATCTGATTTTTTTTTAATCTTCCCCTAAATTGTCAGTCTTCTCTCTATTTAGCTTGATTTGTTGTTGGAGGAAGTGAATGAGTAGAGTGACATTTAATTTATATTTCCTCATTATCTGACTCTCTTATCGGGTTTAGCACTAACTATATTAATGTGGATTGCTTGTATGTTTGCTAGTTTGTGAGGCAGCAGCATTAAATGGTTGTGACAGGGATTACGGCTGTGTGCCAAGCACTATATTGGCATTTGTAAACAGTGATTTCTTGTCATTGAGTCCTCCTTTGTCATTGTTATTTAATACAATAAAGATAATTGTGTGGTAGAAATTCTACATGTAAATTTATGCAGTGCTATTATCCCATTATCATTACTTCCACTTCCACTACTCCCTGCTGTTTAGATAGATGTTTGGGAGTAAAGAAGTTGATGCAAGCCAAATGAATTTTATTTATACAGCCCCGAAATCATAAATAATGCATTTGCCTCAGATTTGCATCAGGCTATTCTTAGACTCTGAATTCAGATCGTTAGCTGATGAAGAGACTTAATCAGAAATGAAAGCCTGTTTTCACAAATCAAATGGAAATGGGCTGTTTAAAGGGGAGCTGTTGCGCTTTCCCATATGTATTGTTATGATAGTGGGTGCTTATATTACAAAAATGGCAAGAATTTCAAATAATGAGGTTGGTACCTGTGATCCTAAAGTTAAAACTAAACAGTATGCAGCCATCCTCTAATGCTTATCCAGGTCCAGGTCGCAGGGTTGCAGCAGTTTAAGGGGACATGCCCAGATCTACCTTTCGTCAGCCATCTCCTCCAGCTCTTTCAAGTGAGAGCCAAAGTCAACAGAGAGATTTAATCTCTCTACTCATTCACTAGGTCAGCACCTAGAGACTTCTCATAGTAGGACATGACTGAAACATCTCACCAAAGCACCCGGGAGGCCTTGTGGATTGGGTGGCAGTCAAAGCTAGCTATCCTCAGCCTCAAACATTTTTACAGTTGAGTTTAGTTTAATTTATTGCCACAAAACACACTGCATGTGATGGTTGGTAGTTCATGATGGTGCATGCAGGAAAAATCTCTGCTGTGAAAGGATAAATTAAAAAAACAAACAAACGATAGACTGGTTTTGTCCACCAACAGAAATTAGGGAAGTTTGTGTATTTTTCTGTTAAAAGAATAAAGATTCTGATCAAAGAACGAGTTTCTAGTCTGCAGTAAAATCCCTTTGATTTTTGCTCTATCAGACAAACTGCTGCTGAGTTGCTCTTCTATTAAACATGACAGTTTACATTTGATTCTCTGTTCTCCTGCTTTAAAAGGATTTCACTTTTTATCCAGCTGGTTGATAACGGTGGAAGTGGGTCAGTAAGTTTTCAGCTCCCATCATGCTGATTCATCCTGGTGTAGTTTGTTCAAGCTTTTTGACAAAGAGAAAATATAATAAATTTTTACACTGCAGAGATTTTTTTCCTTTCATGGTGACAGACCCAATGACAAGAACTAATCCTCCATACTTGTTACGACTTCTCTGCTAATTAAAAATGACAACTTCTGTATTTTTTTTTAACGCACTTGTCTTCATTAGCTTTTCTGTCGTCTCTCATGGTGTTTCAGCCTCATTAAAACACAAAAACGCCTCTGGTGGGTCAGCCATTTCTGCCGAGAGGGAGAGGGGGGTTGACTCGGGTTGCCATGGTTATGCTGTTTCCATGGTTAAACACATGAATTGTAGGTAGGTGGGGTTGTTCATAAAGTGCAGCAAGGGAAGCCAAAAAAAGAAAACATTCAAAGCTGAAACTAAAGACTGCTGAGGCTCAAGATGCAGGAAAGAAAAGTCCAACGTCAGGAATAAAGATGATGAGTCAGTAAAAGGAGGCATAGAGAGATGGGACATGGTGTCTGGCTTTTAAATTTAGTAAAAGCTGAGAAAGTGACAGAGACAAATGCATGAATGCAAAGCAGAAACACAGAAATCAATGTTTGTTTTAAGGATTGCTCAGGAAAGGTGAACTTGCCCAGTCCCTATCCAAAGATGGCTGTGAAATGGTTATATTACCCCCAGAGTTCAGAAAATGATCAAACAGTATCGATAACACAGAACTGGAATCAACAGCCACTTCATGTTTCCTTTCTAGTTGTTACAGATAGCTAATAAAGTACAACAAACAGTGCTTAGATCTCCTTATGTCCCACCACAAGAAAAGAGTACGGTCACAAAAACGAAGTAATTTGTCATCAACGATGCTAAGCTTTAAAACAATTTTACCTCATTAATATGCAAATCCATGTAGCGAGGCCAAACAAAATGTAATCCCATCATCTGCTCTGGTACATATTGTTCTTTAGTTATCCGTTTCCTGCTAATTAAGCTAATTAGCTCATAGGCAATGCTACACATCTGGTATCAATTTGAACTTGTTAAAGTATAAAGGAGTTTAAGCAATTTCTGGGAGATCATTGTTCTCTCATTAATATGCAAATCTATGCAGACAGGTGTTCCACAATCTAATCAGATCATCTGGCTTTTTGGGGTGTCTTGTGTGGAAGTTTCTATGGTATTGATGAGCAATGTTGCATGGTTTCCTTTTGAAATATGATAGATTATAGCAGACCACTTACCCTCTCAGTTATGAAAATTTGATGATTTAAATTACTTAATTTTTAATATATGTTTTGAACTAGTCTAAACTAAAAGTTTCCTCATGTTTTTCACTGAGCTTTTTGCCCTCTGAGTAAACAAGCTTTGGTCTGCAGTCTCGACAAAAAGAATAAAAAGCACTCATTATTCCATTCTACGTTAAAGCACATTTCTAATTGTAGAAAGAAAACACAGACAAATACCAAGCACTGAGAAGTATTCTTGTCAGGTGATATGAGTACCTTCATTTGTAGAGCTGGCTTACAGCAAGCATTGCAGATTCTGGCAAGGCAAATTTGTTTGTGATATAAAACAGTTACATGTAACTAGTTTCTTCGTTACAATCAAGGTAGGAAACAAAAATGGACCACCTTTGATTTTACAGTTGAGCTTAGCTGTAAAGTTCAACATCTTAGGTTTTCCTCATATTATAGTGACTTGTTAATCACAAGGTAGCTATAAACCTGTACCTTAAAACTTAATGTGCTTTATTGGCATTTTTACTCTAAAAATAACTGGAATTTGCGTAACGGGCAACTTGTAGTTTCAAATATGACTTAAAATTAGCTGCTGAGACTTTTCTGGAAAAGATCTATAATGTCCTCATTAAATTCTGCACAATCTGACTTACTTTTGCAATCAGTGGAGTTGCCCAATTCTGCTTTGACTTTACTCTGCAGACCTAAAAATCTATTGGTAAGTAACTACCAAGTGTAGAACTAGCTGGTTAGCTGTTTGGCACTTTTTCTCAGTTGACACAAAGGGTACTTTCATATGAAGGTGGGAATAACTTTTTTCTGTAGTACATAGATCTCTCTATGTACTACAGAAAACTGAATCTTTTTCCATTCATGTCTAAGCAGAAAAGCCCAGATCTCTCTCTCCATTGGCTTCCCCCACCTCTTCTATTGGGACAGCTAAGCATTCCCAAGTCTTCCGAGGGATGTAATCTCTCCAGTGTGTCCACTCCCAAAACACCTCATCAAAAAGGCAACCGGGAGCTACCTTAGCTGGTTCCATTTAATGTTGAGGTGTAATAAGTCTACTCTGACTCCATTCCAAAGAACTGAGCTCCTTGTGCATCTTTCCCTTCGCATACATTTCCTTCCACATATGCGGAGTACTCCACGTAGTACTGGTGTAGAGAACTACCCCACTGGTGGTGGAGTACCATGTTTGTCCTGCTTATAGTCCCGATTTCCTTCTTTGGTTAACTAGCCAGAACTCACACCAATCCATCTGTCATCCTCCTGCAAAACTGCTATCACTGATGAACAAGACGCTGAGACACTTAAACTCCTCCATGCCAATTGTACTGTTATCTGGGCAGCCAAGCATCTAGGCTATTGGTTAAGTAAATGCTATTTCCACCAATCAACAACCACATGAGATTGTATTATTCTTCTAACCTTGCGTACACCATCTGGAAACCTTGCTCTCTGGGTATACCCAGGAATTCCCAGCAGCTAAATAATCCTTAATACAGGTAAAGTGGCACTCTGATGAATGCTGTATGTTTAGTATGTTAAGTACAGCTCATGTCTTGCTGAGTGAAATTTTCACAGATGAAAAGTAGTTGTTTGGGGGAACCAAGTTACTTTAGCAGTATAATGGACTAACCTATTTTTAGAAATGAAATTAAGGTTGCTGCCATGGTTTGAAAAATCTTACATGCATCAAAGTGATCATGCAACAATGCACTAAAACATAATAAAAACACTTGTTTTTTTAACAGATTCGTTCTTTCCTTCCTTCACCTTTGTTTTTCCTCTCTTTCTTTCCATCTCTCCCCTCCTTTAGAACAAAGCAGAACTGCGCCTTTGATCATCGTCTTCTTCCTCTCCTCCCTCCGCCTGACCCTCACTGATAAATATTCATCCCTCACTTGAGCAGAGGGACTGAATCTGATTTTCATTTTCTGTTTGGATGGAGCTCCTCACGGCTCTATGGCAGCCAACACCAAATGACTCTTGGTTGTCATTTGGCACAAATATTGTTTACATCTCCACATCTGTGAACCTAGTGAGAATTTCACAAGGTCTTATACCCTGACTGGCTGAATTTGAAATTAGCGCTGTCAACAACAGTCACAACAAACTCTCAAACCTCCTGCTTAATTAATCTTTATGCGAATCCTGTTTGTTTGGGGATTAAACAGTGGCCACAGGCCAAATGGTGGTAAATTTTGAAATTTGATTTTGGATAATAGCCTATGCTAAAGACCAACAGGCAATGGAAAAAAGATCTCAGATGCATCTGGATAAGTTGCATCTGGACCACAGCACGTGTTGTAAGAAGCTGCCAGAAGTATTCTGAGATAACTGGTCCATAGCCTTAGAGCTTACTGCAAAACTCCTGGCCACTTTAACCTGAAATATGGACCACATATGAATGAGGGATTACATAAAACTGCACACCACTTGCATACTGATGCAGTTGGAGCTGCCTTATAGAGTTTTGGACCAACTGGACTTTGCTGTAATTTTTCGTGCCAGTTGGAACAGGAATAAGCAATCTTCTGTATGTGGACCAACTTGGCTTAACAGACAAGCTTTTCTGTTCAAGTTGATTCGGGACAGACAGCATCATCCCTACAGACTTCTTGGGCTGTTGAATCTGCAGCAAACACAGCAGCTAGCAGCCTGACAAGTTATGAGAATTGTGGACATGGTTTAAGGTTCTTTGCTTTCTCTGGACCAACTATATCTTAGCTCAAAAGTTTGTTGGATAGACTTTGGATAAGGTAGATCCAGTCTAATAAGCATGGCACAGAGTTCTAAACTGACTGAGCTGAGTTATAAAACGTTCTAGATTATTTCAACACAAGTCTAATTGTACATAGACCAGTTCTAAAAGTTGCCTGCAAAGCTCTAGACCAGTTGAACCAGTCCATTATTATTCTCAGGGCCCTGCATTACACAAGTTTAATTGTATTCATTCCCAACTTGTTGCATAGTGTGTGGGAACAAAAGGGACACCTTAGTGAAAGAAGTGAACCCAAACCACAATCGTTTCCTAAACATGACAAGTAGTTTTTGTACCCTAACTAAACATGTGTGAAAGCAAAACAAATCAAATTGCACTGGCTGACACCAAAGGGCACCATGTGCTGCCAATCCATACCGACAGGCGTGATATCAAGTTCTGAAGCTCTGAACTGAAACACATAGATCAGCTGGATGAGCCAAAAGCTTCACTGCAGATTTTCTAAACCCAGAACAGTGCAGATGGCACAAGCCAAGATAGATAGCTGACTCCTGAGGGCTTTATACTGAAATGTAATTGATTTTCTTTCCCTGTTTTTATGCCAAAAAAATAATGCTGAGTCACAATTGGCCCCATCTCTGACAAGTTTCAAATAACACAGCTGAGTGCAATGTACTGGAAGTCTCCTCTTCATGTGTTGGCAAGAACTTCTGCCATCAGAGAGTCGGAGCTGCTGTTGTTAGCTTAAGCTTACAGTAATTTATTGATGATGGTTGTGTGACAGTGAGCAAAGAGAGAGGGCGGGTTCAGGTGACAGTTTGTCAGACAAAGCATGTGCACAGCTCTGTAATTCCCATTGTTTCCCTGACAGTCCCGCCACACTTCCATTATCGAGTCTACAAGTGCATGCAGTTCAAATTGATGCTGCTGGATGAGAAAAAAAAGAAAACTGTCACAACTTTTAATTTACTGCAGAAGAAACTGCACATTGAACTCACTGCAACAGTGTGTCTGTGTTTTTTGATGTGTTCTGTCAGAGCCAATCAAAGGAAAGTTCCTGAGCCTGAAGACAGACTGAAAGAGGGAAACATACTTACCTGCGTATGACTTCTAATTAACCACAACTCAACCTCAGAGCAACTGTGAATACAATAAAAAAAATACACAAACTGACACGAAAAGCTACAATTTATTATTCCATTCTGAAAACTTTCAACGGGACTTTCCTAGACTTTAACCTGAAAAGGTTCTGGATGCACACACAGATTTTTAGAAACATCTTAATATCGTCCATTTTAAAACATAAAGGTTGAGTCCTTTCTTAAAAAACAGCTGGGCACTGTTGTTTCAGCTAAATATTAATCAAACAGGAGCCATTTTTATGTGAGCAGTAATACACATTTGGTGCTCCAGTTAACATTAACAGCTCTAGGACACTTTTAGAAACAGCACATTTGAAATCATTAATTTGGGTTACAGGCTCAGCAATTTCCCCAAAACAGCTGGGCTCTGTCTTTTTTACCCAGAACTTCATTCAAACAGCAGATTATAGGGCACTTGTTGGGGACTATATTCAGTGAGAGAGTAATACATATTTGGTGCTCTAGTTAACATTTGCAACACTAAGGCAATGCTTTAGTTTTTTTACACAGCTCATCTGATATAAAGTTTCAGGATCGCTAAGTTCCAAAAACTTGGTGTTGCTGAAAAAGACTTTTCTCAGCTGTGGAGGAATCGCCATCAAGTGTTTGTCAAGATAAAGTGCTGAATTATTAGCTAACACTTGCAAACCTGATTAGTACGCTTCATCGACAGACAAAGAGATGTTCGAATTAATACAAGAAAAATGCTCCAAAAACACAAAAAACTGAGAGCTTCAGTCAATCAATGCAGATATGCCTTAACTTATTAAAATTAAAAGATTGGATTTACGTCTTTTTCAATTTTGTTATGATTCGGGTTCTTGATCGAGCATTCAGTTCCGTTTAACATCCATAATGTTCCCTTTGCTTCCTGTTTGGTTTTTCACCATTTTGTATTTCTTGTTATTCATCCTCAGTTACGGATGTTGTTGGTTTTGTAGTCTCAGTTTAGTATTTTGTTTTTGGTTTAATGTTCACTTGTACCTTGCTTGGCCTTCATGTTAGGTGTTTCCTATTGTGTCATTTTAGCTTTTCCTGTTTTATTTTGGTAAACTTTGTCTTGTTTGTTTAGTATTCAGTTTTATTTTCCCTGATTAGTTCCAGGAGTGTTCCCTATAGTTTCCCCATCTCCCTGATTATCCTGTGTCTCTAGCCCTCAGCTCATCCTGTTCCATTACTGGTCCTGGTTTCTGTAGTCTTATGGTTTCCTAACTTCCTAGTATACATAAGAATACTAGCGTTTGCAGCACAGTGGTTAGCACTTTTGCCGTACAGCAGAAGGTCCTGAGTTCAATTCCACCATCAGGCCGGGGTCTTTCTGTATGGAGTTTGCATGTTCTCCCCGTGTTTGCGTGGGTTCCTTCCGGGTACTCTGGCTTCCTCCCACCGTCCAAAGACATGCAGTTAGTAGGGATAGGTTAATTGGTTAATCCAAATTGCCCATAGGTGTGAATGTGCGAGTGAATGTGAGTGCGAATGGTTGTCTGTCCCTGTGTGTTGGCCCTGCAACAGACTGGCGACCTGTCCAGGGTGTACCCTGCCTCTCGCCCTATGACAGCTGGGATAGGCTCCAGCACCCCCCGCGACCCTGAAAAGGATAAGTTGAAGCGAATAGATGGATGGATGGACTAGCGTTTGCCTGGCATTATGCATGTATGTATGTATGTATGTATGTATGTATTTTGCCTTTAAAAAAACTTGTTTCTATTTAATCCCAGTCTACAAATCTCCATTTGGGGTCCTCACTCTTTCCTAAATTCGACAATTTTACTGTGTTTTGTTCTTCAGTGTTTTGTGACTACCTGTCAGTGAAAGGCCTTTCTCAATAAATTTGGACTTATTATTTGTACTCCTACCAGTTTCCAGTATTAGTCTCACCTTGAAGCTACCTGATGTAAGGTGTGTTATGGAGCATCAAGCTGAGAACAGAGAGGGGAAAAATATATTTTTTCCAAATACATATGAAACGACTTTTTTTTGCCTTTGGTTTTCAGTTCATCCCTTCACAGTGCACAGCAGTTCATGCACACATTTACACAGAGCATACACCCGTCACTGTGTTTGAGGTTCATTATAGCTATTTAATGTGAGGTTTTTAAATGTGTGTATGTAGAGTATGTGTGTGATCGCCCACTGTGTAGCAACTGCAGGAGTGTGTTCAGGCTTCCTAATAAGCCTTGAACAGACACAAATGTGGACACACTCACAAAAGGAAACCCACACGGGGTGTTAGATGTTTGTTTATGGTCTGTTAATTAGCCTCGGACATGAGCAGGAGGCAGCTCAACGCAAACACGACAAACACACACATCTACACACACACACACACACACACACACACACACACACACACACACACACACACACACACACACACACACACACATACAAGGCTAAATATAACTGTATTCCTCTCACACATTATTATTGATTAAACCCTCCTGTCCTTCAGTAGTGGAACAGCACAGGAGGCTGTGGGCAGACAGATTAATAAAGCATCTGAAGAAAAGATTTTCCTCAGTAGTTCAGAAAAAAAACAAAAAGACAATTTCATGTATGCACGTTACAGTTTTTTACAGACGCTAGGACACATTTCTCAATACTTAGGTCACTTTTGCAAAACCCTTCACACAATCCTCCTAACTGACCGTCAGCTTGGCAAAGCAGTTCATTTCACATTCAAAATGCACTACAACTACCAAAACACTTCATTCAGGTCTCAAATAAACTCATTCTTCCAGAACACTAGCAAAGGTTGACAGCCGACAAACACACTTTGTCACCCACAAAACAATGACCTAAAAAACACTAACAACATGTAGCATTACACAGTGTTTTCTTGTGTAAAACAAGGACACATCTCTGTTTATAATTTCAATATATGTTACTGGAATGAATCAGACATCATGCAGAATTCGTCAATATTTGTTTATGTATTTTTATTATTTTTGCACTAAGTAATCCCAAAATACAAGAATTTGTATACACACCATCCACTGATACACATACAATAGTAATGCTAATCTACTCGGTCTTCTCCATTTGGCCACAGGTTCTCATCCACATCACATCTTATGTCATCTAGGGCAACACACCTAGGAAAGAATCTTCTGGCTGCCAGAATTGAAGGAGTTGAAAGATTGAAGGAGTAACACCTGTGTAGATGTTCATCTACAATGAGAATCAGCTGTGGCTGGTTAAACTGCATTTTTAGATTTAAAATATGTTTCAGTAAAATATTGCTGTTGGATTTTGCTGTCTTTTCAAGTTTTGCATTGTGTTATTGTTTTGGCCATAAGTTTAACAGTTTTGAAAACAGTATGTAAGCACATGCAAAATGTCCTGTACGTACAAAGGTTTTTGGCAGTTGTTGTGTCTGAGTGAGAAGATAATTCATGAAATTTGAGAGATGTAGTCATTGAATGCATTTTGTGCCAAAACAATGATAACTGATCCTCAGTTTTGCCCACATAGACTTCTGTTGTGCTCACTGTGTGAGGAGTTTTGCAAACGTGACCTAAGTATTGAGAAATGTGTCCTAGCGTCTGTAAAAAACTGTAATTATGTGTTAATAAATACCCTGGAAGAAGCTGATATGCTTAGCAAAATAACAATCAAAAAGAAATTTTTGTAGATGTTCTGCCAACACGTCAAAAACTGCTCTGCAGACGTCCTTTTTTTTGTTTTTGAATCTACTGTGATTCTACTGTTTTTTTAAAGGCACTGACAAATTTACACTTTTTTAGGATTAACTCTGCAATTTTAACATCCTGGTTTTTCTTTTCATATGGTGTGATGGGATAGACATGCAGACAGCTCAGTGCAGATATACATGGTGTTTTTGAAGATTCACGGTTAGCATTTTGGCTGTTAGGTTATTGGAGCTGGAAGTGACCACATTTGCATGGGTGTGTGGAGATATCAGCTCAGACTTGCAGGTTGTGTTAGCAAGTTTCAATCATGAACAGCATGAGTGAAACCTGCTCATTAGTACCCAGTAACAGAAAAATCAAATACAAGTATTTCACTCATTAGAGCCAGAGCACAGACTTCTTGGATGGTCTGTCAGCACAATTAATCACACAGCAGGTCATATTACTAACTGCAAACATGGCTGGGAGGTGTAGCAGCAGCTTTCAACTTTTTGGCCCTGCTGTCTGAAAGCCAGCACTGAGACTCTTAGTATGGACTCGCTTATTCACTTTTCTGCTTTACTTGAGCACTCAAAGCTCTTCATACAACATGTCTCATCTATAACAGCTCATCTGTTATTCCATTACAATGTTATGCTTTTTGCCGACTGTATTTTTTTTAATGTTCTGTGTTTTCTAATCTACCAAATCTCTGAAGTCTGTGCATGATGGTCATGGTCACGTACTCTGCTTATCACTCAGTGATTCAATCTTTCCTGTCAGTTGAACATGGTACACAGATCTGAATGAATACCAGGCTGTACACATACTTATTACTGCTTTAAGATTATTTATCATGGATTTTTTTTTTATTAAACAGTCTGTGCTTTACAATGAAGTTAATGTTGCAGTTACTTTGCAGAGAAAGCAGAAAGACATTTAAGTATTACAGCCTGTATGAGATGTGGAACCCAAAGGGTAGGAGCTGAGCCACTGGCTGGTGTCATAGCTGCCATAACTGGGGCTGAGCTTGACTTTTTGGAACTCAAGAATATTCGATTATCTGGACTTTAAAACTTTCCACAGACTTCCCACATCAGCAGCATCACAACTGATGGTCAAGAGGTCAGTGGACAAAGGTCAAAGAAGACAGGAAACAACTGCAGATGGAGGAAATCATTCTGCGACTCCAGGCTGAACTGATAGACAAGGACAGCTGAATGTTAGTGTGAGGTAAATATAAATGAAAAACTCAGAGGGAAAGGAAAGAAAGGAAGAAGAGCAGCAAGAATAAAGGGAAACAGAAAGAGAGAGACAGGTAGAGCGGGAGCAAACAATGAGTTGATTTATGGCTCCTTCTATTGTAATGAACTGTATGCAAACATGGACTGCAGTAATAAATTATCCTCTTTGAACCAAAACACTGCAGAGAAAAATATACAGCCTGACAGCTTCAGGACACACACACACACACACACACACACACACACACACACACACACACACACACACACGTGCACAGTGCATGCATGTGTCTCCATGAGGACCAGGTCTGAGTGATCACAGAGTCAAATCAAGCCCAAATGTTTAAACAAATCAGCCCATTTGCTGTTTTTCATTCTCTTTAATGTTAATAATCAGAATTCATATTTATCCTAAGAACCACAGTGACTCCAGGGACCTGACTGAGAGAGCAGCTTGTGAAAAACACTGCAGTGTAACTTGACGTGCCCTTTGGACCTAAGAGCAGCAGAGGTCATTGATTATTTCACTGCTATCCCACTTCTGTCTTTTGCAATTGTTTTGAGGGTGCTGTAGGACTGACCTTATTTTTGCACCTTTCCTTCCACATCCCTAAACTAGGTGTTCGGTGGTCTGCTTTTCTTTCATTTTCCTTGAGGAAAGTGAATTTCTTCTTTAATATCTTCCTCTCAAATTCCTCCTTAGGTTGTTCCAACATTGCCCGATCCTTTATTTCGTCTGACCACTTATCGCCATAATCTCTCATCTTGGTTATTCTCCATGTCCTGGACCAACTCATTTCAGTATTATTGGACTATTTTTAGTGCAGTTTACAACTTCATACATACTGCAGGACCTGTTAGTATTCATTAATGTTTGAGTGAAGTGAAGGGTTGTCTGCACAGTCAAAATCATCTATAGCTGCTGCCAGAAGGTCCACCTTTGCACTACTGCACCTTTTTTATTTATTTTTTTACTATTTCCACCACAACACATTCAATAACCAATAGGAAGAAAAAGGTGCAATCACATCACCTTGTTTAGACTCTAAGGCTTGCTGATAAGTGGCCATCGTACAGAAAGACGCAGTAATCTTGTTATAAGAGGTCTTTATGTGTATGAACTTCCCAGAGATGCCATAATGTTTTATAGGACCACAGAGGGTGTTCCTCCGAAAGCTGTCGAAGGCCTTCTCAAAGTCATTAAGATTTATAAAAAGCCATGTGTCAGACTTATTGTTCTATTCATTGCCTTTTACCAGTGAAAAAATAAAAGTGCACTCTCACACCTATAACCTCATCCTTTTGTTCAAAGCAAACATTTTTTCCTAGCATGGTTAATTTGTGTTGGTGTGAAATTACACTGTTAGTCTAGTCACAGATTAGAAATCCATTAGAACACTAGAGTTCTCATAATGTGTAATGCCGAGTGTTTGTTTATGGTATTAAAGCAAAGCAGAACAACCACCGGCTTTTAATATTACAAAAGCTATAGAAAAGCTACAAGCTATAAAATCAATCTTGAAGCAATTAATTGTTAAAAAAATTATCTTATAAAATATTTTCATCCAACACCCAGTCTTACGGAGGTGCATCTCCTTAGAATTGTTGTGTGGCATAACAATGAGCTGATTATTCAGACAGAATCGAGAATGATCTTCACCTGCAACAAGAACAAGAATTCTGCAATTCAGCACATGATTCAGCATAAGATTTCTTTCTTCTTTCATCCTGGAGTCAGGGTGTAATCCACGAAGAGACATCCACAGAGCTAAAGCCACAAGAGTACAGTGGAAACCCAAGAACAAGTCCAAAAAACACCCCCTGAAACCGATCTGAAACTAGCTCAAAACAAAGTCCCAAACCATTCCTAAACAAATCCAATCCTAAATAATCCTAAACAAAAAACATTCTAAACTCAGGCTTATTTAAAATGCCAAAGAGTAAAAATGGGTTTTCAAAAGGGTTTTTATAAAATGCTGATTGCTATAGAGGTCCTGATGTGAAAGCTGTTTGTTCCATGTTTAAGGTTCAACTATGTCAACAACTTGTCAACGACCTGGGGCCCGTTCTTCGTACCTCGCTAAGTAAGTTAGCCGGATTTGACTGTTGACGATTTCGCGTGATCCTGGATCGTTCGGTTCTTCGAAGCCCATCCGGGACTTGCTGTCATAGCAACAGAGCCGTAAGCGTAAACCTGCTCGGGAGCAGGTTTACTTTATGTAAACAGGATTAGATCGCGGCCACTCAGGTATTTCCGCTTCATGTATACGAAAGCAACAGCGATATTTTACCACTGTTGTACCATAAATAAATAACATCAATGTAACTAAAGATAATGCAGCACTTGATCCTTTTATTGATGTCACACAGATACATACAGGTCATTTCCTAAAAAAGGGAAATGTACTATTAACATTCTATTACATGTATGTGATTATTACAGATGTAATTCAGATTTCAGAGTAGTAATTGCAATTTACTTCGTGTAATCAAGATGGGAGACCACGGCTATAAAAGCGAAGGTGGATTTGGGAAGCCTGTTGCAGCCATGTCCTGTCCGTATACGCGAGCCACCCATTGCGGAAGGTGCAAGATTGATAAGGAGAGTCCTCAGAATCCAGCGTATATTGCGGGACAGACAGGATCCTTTAGCTCAGCGCGACAGTGTGCTCATAGAGAGATATCGATTTTCCCGTGAGGGTATTATTCACTTAACCAACTTGTTGACGAGGGGGTGCAGGACCACCACCTGTCTTTTTTTGCTCTGCCCTTTTCTTGGTTGCTGTTATAAACAAACAAACAGATTATTTCAGGGTCTCTGTCCAAGAGACGAAAAGCAATATAAGTGATCAATATTACCATTCTGTAGAATATTCTTATATTTCACTTTTACTTGTTCCCATGTTCTAGTGGGTCCTGTTGTGGCTCTAATGTGAAAGGGGATATAATATAACATAATGTAATATAATATAATGTAATATAATATTGGATAATATGGTGTGATATGATAAATCTACCCTACCGCCTACTGGTGTTGGCCAGAGGGGCCGATGGCGCAATATGGCAGCCTGGCTTCTGTCAGTCTGTCCCAGGGCAGCTGTGACAGCTACCAGTGTGTGAGTGTGAGAGTGACTGAATAGTGGCATTGTAAAACGCTTTGGGTGCCTTGAAGAGCGCTATATAGATCCACTCCATTATTATTGTTATTATTAAATTACTTACGAGTTTAATTTGTCAGCAACTTTCTGCCAGCCCTCTCTCCTTGCTTTTGCAGCCTTTGCAGTGTTCCCTTGCGTTTTAATTAGACTCTGAAACTCCTAAAATCCCTCACTCAAGAGTTCTTGCTCTGCTGCCGAAGAATACCGAGCGCGCTCCTTCGACATTTTCGCCGACCAATCAAAGGGTTGCCGATCAATGTTTCTACTATCGATGCGTAGCCCCTGTTGGGCCACCCAGTGATCTCACATTACTTCATCCAGCTATACTAATCGTCAACAACAGGTGTGTTCGGGGAACCGGAATAGCGAGCTCAGAGTTAGCGCGATGATTTGATCTTGGATGTGTCATTTGATCTTGGATGTAGTAAGCGACGTACGAAGAACGGGCCCCTGATCTCTATCTCATCTGGACATCTGGAGCAAGTAGTCAACAGACCTCAGGCATCTCAAACCAAAGTAATATGATCATGGAGGTTATGACGTATCAACCCATGCAAAAACTTAAAAAACAAACAATAAAACCTCAAAATCAATTCTAAAACTAACTGGAAACCAGTGCCAGGAAGCCAGTATGGATGACATGTGCTCTCTTAGCATAAAAAGTGAGAGACTGATTTCTCCTCTCAATCATAAACTGCAGTGAAGTCAAATCAGATTCAGCAGCTGGTTTTCTGGTAAATGAGAACCTAATGATTTTTTTTTTCATTTTACAATAACTTGTGAATAGAAATACACCAGAAACAGCAGGATAGCCAGAGATACGAAAAAGGATGAAGCTGTCCAGTGAAAGAGACACCTGTCCCAGAGCTATTCATTTTTTCATATTTTGAGTCCCCCGACTCTTTAGATATGAACTCTGCTGTGAATCTTACTTTACTGCTCCAGCCAGCAGAAGGAGCTGTAGCTTGTAGCAGTTATGAGGATTAATGACATGACAGCTGGGAAGAAAAAGGTTGACATTGAAAGTTTGAGACATAAATTGTTTCCTGTACGCTGTAAAGCAGATGATTGATGGTTCTGTCCTCCTCCTAGACATCAACATGAACCGAATGAAGGAACAGACCTCGAGCTGGGCTGTCAGTCATCGACTTCTTAGGTGGAAACAACATGTTTAAAGTTAAGAAATACGAACAGGTGAGGACAGAATTATTTAACCGCCTCTATGAAAATTTCATCTGTTAAAAGTATTTCCCAAGTTCTGTTAAATAGAGCAATACATTTTTAGCACAGCTTTTCCAAACATCCTAGTTTTATTTTGGATGCTAACACAAAACAAAATTATCTCACAAAAAACAAAACTAATAACTGTTAAAATTACTAGCTCCCCTGATGCTAGGGGTCAATTGTGTGTCCTTGTTGCAAGATAATAACTTACAGTCATTTCAACATCTGCCAAGTAATCCTAGCCCATTCTTCTTTGGCAATTTGGTGGTATTTTGGCATAGACCTTGGTCTTCAGTACACGTCACAGATTTTCAATGGGATTCATGTCAGAGCTTTGTGCAGGACAATCAGTAACTTTAACTTTGGTTTTCTGGAGATTGTTCCTTATCATGAGGGACGTATGTTTCGGGTTGTTGTCACATGGAAGACAAAGTGATGACCCTGATCCAGTTTTGCAGCTGACTGCTTCAGATTTCTTTCAAAATCTTAACATATCCTTTTTTCTTTGTGATTCTTTCCACCTTCCAGACACACTGAAGAATCCCCACATCCTAAAACTCCCACCACCATGTTTCACTGTGGGGATGGTGTTCTTTGGGTTGTACGCCCCTCCTTTCTTTAAACAAACATAAGCACATAAGCTTTCCCCTCTTCTGACCAAGGGGCGCACTTTCAATATTCATAATTTTTCTCCAGGTTTTCCCTAGCATACTTCAGGCTGGCTTTAAGGTGCCTCTTCTACAGAAGTTGAGTCTTTGTTGGTCTGCAGTACTTGGAGAAGTTTTGATAAAACTTTAAAATAATTTTGGTAATTTAAGATAAGATAAGATAAGATAAGATAAGATAAGATAAGATAAGATAGAACTTTATTAATCCCTCGGGTGGGTTCCTCTGGGAAATTCGACTTCCAAAAAGCACAGCAACGACCGAAGTTACAGTTACAGAATTGTTATATATATATATATATATATATATATACACACACACACACACACACACACACACACACACACACACACACACACACACACACATATAAATACAGAGACAAATATAAATAAAATATACAAAGGGGATAAATAGAATAAATAGGAATAAAAAATAAAAATACAAGTGAATTGCACATTTCAAGTATTGAGTCTATTGCACTGTTGACTATTTACAAAAAGTATTGCACAAGGTATTGTACAGTGAGGTGAAGAGGGACTACAGCTTAGTTGTTCCCCCCTCCTTTGTCCTCCTGTTTCCCCTCCCTCTCCCCTCCAGAGAGGAGTTAAACAGTTTGATGGCGTGTGGGACAAAGGAGTTTTTAAGTCTGTTAGTTCTTGTCTTGGGGAGAAGCAACCTGTCACTGAACAGACTCTTCTGATTGTTTATGGCCGTGTGCAGAGGATGCCCAGCATTGTTCATAATGTCCAGCAGTTTCTTTAGTGTCCTTTTCTCTGCCACTGTCACCAGAGTGTCCAGCTTCATGCCGACCACAGAGCTAGCCTTCCTGATCAGTTTCTCCAGCCTGGATGAGTCCTTCTTTGCTGTGCTGCTCCCCCAGCACACCACAGCATAGAAAAGTACTCCAGCAACCACCGACTGGTAAAACATCCTCAGGAGCTTCCTGCAGATGTTAAAAGACCTCAGCCTCCTGAGGAAGTACAGTCGGCTTTGGGCTTTTTTATACAGGTGCTCTGTGTTGCATGACCAGTCCAGTTTATTGTCCACCCACAGCCCGAGGTACTTGTACTTGTTGACCACCTCCACCTCCTCCCCCTCTATCTGAACCGGCAGTGGACCTTCTCTGGACCTCCCGAAGTCCACAACCAGTTCCTTAGTCTTTGAGGTGTTGAGTTGCAGGTGGTTTGTGTGACTCCATGCGACAAAGTTCCTCACCAGACTTCTGTACTCCTCTTCCTGATCATCCCAGATACACCCCATGATGGCCGTGTCATCTGCAAACTTCTGAATATGGCATAATTCAGAGTTGTAGCAGAAGTCAGAGGTGTACAGGGTGAAGAGAAGAGGGGACAGCACAGTTCCCTGTGGTGCTCCTGTGCTGCTGACCACAGTGTCAGACGTGATGTCCTTCAGCCTGACGTACTGTGGTCTGTCGGTGAGGTAGTCGGAGATCCAAGCCACCAGGCAGGGGTCCACCTCCATCCTGTTCAGTTTTTCCTGAAGCATACAGGGCCGGATGGTATTAAAGGCACTGGAAAAGTCAAGAAACAGTATCCTGACCGTGCCTTTTCCCCCATCCAGGTGTGAGTGGGCTCTGTGTAGGAGGTACAGGATGGCATCCTCCACTCCGACACCCGCCTTGTATGCAAACTGTAGTGGGTCCTGGGCATGTTGTACCTGTGGTCGGAGGAAGTTGAGGAAGAGCCGCTCTAGAGTCTTCATAAGATGTGACGTCAGTGCCACCGGTCGGAAGTCATTCAGCTCATTGGGCCGGTTCCTTTTAGGGACCGGGACGATGCAGGATGTCTTCCATAGGGCGGGCACTCTCCCCAGTCGCAGACTGAGGTTGAAGACTCGTTGTAGCGGCTCCCCAAGTTCAGCAGCACACGCCTTAAGCATCCTAGGACACACCTTGTCTGGGCCTGCTGCCTTTCTGGGGCGAAGCTTCCTCAGTTGCCTCCTGACCTGATCCACTGTGACACTGGGAGATGTTTGGGAGGAGGGGAGGGGGGGAGATGTCTTGCTGCTGAGAGAGGGATTGGAGGAGGGGGGTGTCATGGTGTCAGGAAGGGGGGGAAGCGAGGGAGGCAGGAGAGTGGGGAGAGGACTCTGTAGTGAAGGTGAGGGTGGGGGGGTTGTGGGCTGGTCAAACCTGTTGAAGAAGTTGTTGAGTTCGTTTGCCTTCTCCACAGTCCCCCCCCACTGTGCTTTTCTTGGTGTTGTGGCCTGTGATGGTTTTCACACCATTCCAGACCTCCCTCATATTGTTCCTCTCCAACTTCTGCTCCACCTTCCTCCTGTAGGTGTCCTTTGCTTCCCTCAGGCAGCGTTTCACCTCCCGCTGTGCTGCTTTCATCTCCTCCTTCACTTTGCTCCTGAAAGCCTTCTTCTTCATGTTGAGGACAGCTTTGACTTCCTGTGTTACCCACGGTTTGTTATTAGGATAACACCGTACCGTCTTAGCAGGGGCGACTGTGTCCACACAAAAGTTGAGGTAGTCTGTAAGACAGTGTGTCGCCCCCTCTATGTCCTCACCATGTGGGCTCAGGAGCACATCCCAGTCTGTGGTGTCATAGCAGTCTCTCAGAGCATCCTCCTTTTCTGGGGTCCATCTCCGGATGGAGCGCGTTGTGACAGGCTGCCTTTGGACGAGGGGTGTGTATTGTGGCTGTAGGTAAACCAGGTTGTGGTCTAACTTCCCTAGTGGGGGGAGGGGGGTGGCTCTGTATGCATCTCTCACATTAGCATACAGTAGGTCAATTGTCCTGTTGCTCCTTGTGGGACAATTCACAAACTGGTGAAAAGCAGCCAGAGTAGAATCCAGTGTGGCATGGTTAAAGTCTCCAGATATAATAATGAAAGCCTCGGGGTTTTGTGTCTGAAGTCTTGCTGTGACTGTGTGTATTTTCTCACAGGCAGCTGTTGCGTCGGCCCTCGGAGGGATGTAAACACACACACAGATCACATGACTGAACTCCCGAGGTAGATAATATGGCCGCAAGCTAACAGCTAGCAGCTCCAGGTCCGGAGACGTGTCCAGGGTTACAGTATCTGTTGTTAACGTAGACAATGAGTCCCCCACCTCTGCTTTTTCCGCTGGCCTGCATGTCCCTATCGGCTCTCACGGACGTGAAACCGCATAGGTCTACGTTAGCCTGCGGCGTTAGCTCGGTTAGCCACGTCTCCGTGAAGATAAACAAGCTGCACTCACGGTATAGTCTGTGGTTGTTCAGAGCGCACAGTTCGTCAATCTTATTCTGTAACGAGTTCATGTTGCCCATGATCACTGTCGGGATTGATGGTTTGAATCGCCTCCGGTGATCCGCTCTCCTCGCTCCAGCTTTGCAGCCTCTGTAGCTCCTCTTTAGCTCGGCCGGGATGTTGTGTCGCATGCCGGTCTGTCCCTTTGTTCTTAGTGCCAGCAGCTCCGCTCTCGAATAGATGAAGGAGCTGGTTCCAGAAGTTTTGAAAAGTGCATTATCCATCTTGTATCGCTATATCTAAGAGGTATAAGTAGAGGAAGGTGAAAAAAAGTTTGAAAAGCCTAGCCAAAAAAGGTGCGGTGTTGCAGAGCTACTTGGAAAGGCTGCCGTCACTCCAGCGCCATCTTTATGAAGCATTTTGTCCTCATCTGTAAAGTGAATCTAGTGTGACAAGTTTACTGGCAGAAGCATTATGGTTGGGTTTATGTAAAATATGCACGTTTTCAGAAACTACAAGATGCTGCGCTTCAAATGAAGTGTGACAGGTTTACTGTTTTTCTGTTGTCATTTATTTTTTCCATACCGACAATGCGGTTAAATAAAAGGGCTGTGGATGACAGAACCGATCCTTACCTGTAATTCCAGTTTTAGACTAGTTGCCAATAACTTGGTGGATGTTACGAAGTTAACACATGCACTTAGAGTGTGTTATCTAACACTGACTCTGCTGTCACCTCGCCAGAATACACATTGTGTTATTTTCTTCTGCATATGGTTGAATTATGTGAGAGACGGAGCCAGTGAGTGAGTGAGACAGTAAATCTGTTTTCCTGAATCTCATCCCAGTGTTTTTCTTTGTCTGTTTTAATTAACAGACAGCTGATAGGAATAAACTGAGAGCATCCTCTGGCAAACACAGTCCTGCATATGTGCATATGTTTGGCTGTTTGAGAGAATCACTTTAACCATTTGGTGGTTACAATCTGCTGCGTGCAGTTTACTGCCATTCCTACTGCGTACACACCTGCAAATTGCAATTCAACAGAAAATAAAGTTGATGCATCATTCATGAGGACGTCCCTTATAACTCCTAATACAGCCTACTTCAAGGGAACATCGTAGAGCTAGCATACTAGTGAGTCATGAGTTAATGATTGATTCATAATATCCGTTAATCATTCATACTCTGCGCTTTCTTCATGACTCATTTCTGTTTAACTCTGATCCAAACACTGTAACCACTCATTCATTACTGATTATTTCAGCACTAATTGCTCTTTTTGTGTAACCGCAAGTAGTGATCCATGTGTCTGAATAACATCTCCTGGCTCTTTATTGTTGTGTAAATGTATTCGATAGTATTTGCACCAAATCTAAAAGTCACATACTGGAGACTGATTAAGTGTTTGATTTGAAGGGAAACAGATGAGGGCCCATTGAGAACATGTAATCAATTGGAAACTCATCTGTGACAACTTTTAAATTCATTTTCATTGATAAGACATAAATATACTGGTTTAAAACATTCCAGGTCTTATTAAAGGCCATTACATATAGTAGCCACAAGCTAAACAGTCACATTTTCAAACATAAAAGATGTAACTGACTTTTTTGTCAACATAATGCTAACCATATACCCAGCCATAATGAGTCTTTGCTACGCTGGTCAAATGGTGGTCCCTCTCTTCTTTAGTCTGGCCCTGATGTCCATGTTTTCCAAAAAGAATTGAAAATTTCAATTTAGCTAACCTCAGAACAGTTTTCCACTTTGTATCCCAGAGAAGACGTTATTTCTGAATCATGCTCACATATGGCTTCTTTTTTGCATGATCAAGCTGTAATCTGCATTTGTTGACGGCAGTCGTTTGTGTTCTCACACTGTGGTGTCTGAGGTTGTTATCATTTCTATGAAAGAATGATGCCTGATTTTGAAAATATTGATTTTCAACTTTGTTCCTTGCGCACAGAGATTTCTCCAAAATCTTGGAGTACTTTGATGATATCGTGTACTATAGATGATGAGATTTTCTAACATTTTTTTGTCAAAATTATTTCAAAGTTTGCAGGTTTTTTCTTTTGCAGACTGGTGAAGCTCTGTCTATATTTACTTCGGAAAAACGCCTCTCTTTAAGAGGGCACTGACACTGACTTTTATTAGCAAACACTGGATGAACATTAAATTTGTGGCTCTGTAATGCAACTTCATGCAACTTTTCCCTGTCCTCCTGATAAGAGTCACGATTCCTTGGGCCTCTTGAGGGCTCATCTGTAATTTGACATGCATTGAAACAACTAGTACTTTCAATTTTTGCTGAAACAGCGGAGCAATATATCAATCTTTATGTCACCTGAACACAAACATTTGGGCATGTTATCCATTTGGTTCCTGAACAACTTTGATTGTGTCACGGGTCTGGGTCCGTTGGATCCAGTATGTGGAGTTTCATGTTTTTGTTATTCCATGTTTGAGGTTATTATGTTTTGGTTTTAGTTTGCATCAGGGATTGTTTTCTTGTTCTCTTGTTGTGTTTATGATGATGATTATGATATTTATTATTTAAGTTTCATGTTTAAGGATTTGTTCCCGGTTGTATCTCACGTTTAGTTTAGTTCAGGTTCCATGTGTCATTCTGTCTGTCTCTCAGTGTCAGGTCTGCGTCTTGGTGTGGTGTTCTCATTTCCTGTTTTATTGTGAAGGTCTGGGTCTCATGTGAGTGTGTTCAGTTTTACCTCTGTCTCGTCTTGTTGATCATTCCCAGCTGTGTCCACCACCTGTGTGTAATTCCCCTGTGTTTCTCTGGGTGTATTTAAGTCATGTCCTCCGTTATTGTAGTTGCTGGTCCGTCTGTGTATTCCACCCTGCCTCATCTACGTTTCTACCATGTCTCACCCGTTTGTTCTTCCTGCTGTCCGCCGTTAGTCTCTTCTGGTCGTTCTCGTTAAGGTTTGTGCTCTGTAGTTTAGTTGATCCCAGTATAGTTTAGTTCTAGCTCCATTTGCCGTTTGTATTTACTTTCATGTTCAATAAACCACCTTTACACCTTCACGACTGCCTGCATTTGGATCCTCCTTCATTTCCTCCACACGGCTCACCTCACTCGCCGTGACAGTACGGACCAGCCAGATATGGATCCAGCGGCATTCACCCCACCCACGGAGCTTCGGGACCTCATCACGAACTCCGCATCAAAAATAATCAACCTGTGGCTAGAGCATGAGGGAGAAGCATTCCTCCACGTTCTGGAAGCCAGACTGCAACAGCTGCTCACGGATTATCCCTGGCTATTGGACTCACTACACCCACTCGTGCAAGACTTCATCCTTCACGAACTTCACCTACACCCACCAGCCGCTACCGCTTCCCAACCCAGCCGGACGCCGGAGGTTTTGCCCGGCCCGCCGGAGGTTTTGCCCGGGAGGAAGCGACGATCGAGCCGTCGGCGCGTCGCCCCACAGCCGGAGATTAGGACTTCGGAACTGCCGGCTGTGGTGAGTGGAAAAGACGCTCCGTCTGTTTCACCAGTTCATATGACTGTTTATACCGGGGCTGTGTTCGTTGAGTCAGCTGCTCAGCCGGTAGCTCGGTTAGGTGCCCAGCAGTCGCTAACTCAGTCAGTTGTCAATCATCACCTCCATTACAGTCACAGTCAGACCCAGTAGACACCATGTTACAGTCCATAGCCCAGTCAATAGCTCAGTTGGCAAGAGATTCATCAGCCTTATTATCAGTTCAGCCAGCCACTCCACCACCTGTTACTACTTCGCTACCTGTAGTTCAGTTGCCACCAGTTCAGCAGCCTGTCCACTCATTTACCCAGCCTTTATCCACACAGCCTCATTACAAGCAGGGAACACACTCCACACAAACTTTTGCTGGTTCATTTAAGCTGGCCATCTCAGAGACAGTTGCTCCGTCTAGGGCCTCCCCAGAGGCTGGGTGTCAGTCACCAGCCAACTCTGGACCCCTAGAGGTCAAGACGCCAGCACCAGCAGCCTCACCGGAGAACTCACCAGAACAGTCTCGGCTCTCAGCACCCCCTGAGAGTTCAAGTGAGTTCACCCGTCCGCCTCAGTCCTCTTCTGAGTGTATTGGGGAACACTTTCAGCCCTCTGAGGACTGTATCCCACTGTTGCTGCCTGAGTCTAGCCACGGTGCTGCTCAGTCCCAGCCAGTGTCCACACTGGCAGAGGTCTCCGTACCTGCTGCTTCAGAGACTGGTTCCACTGGAGGGCCTGAGGAGCCCGTCCAGTCTCAAGTCATGTTAGCTGGGGGTTCAGGTGAACCCAGCCAGCGTCCTGCCTCGTCGGCTGGAGGGCCCGAGGAGCCCGGCCAGCCTCAAGTGTCGTCTGCTGGGGGTTTAGGAGAACCCAGCCAGCCTCAAGTGTCGGCTGCTGGAAGGCCCGTGGAGCCCGTCCAGCCTCAAGCCACGTCTGCTGGAGGGCCCGAGGAGCCCGTCCAGCCTCAAGCCACGTCTGCTGGAGGGCCTGTGGAGCCCGTCCAGCCTCAAGCCACGTCGGCTGGAGGGCCCAAGGAGCCCGTCCAGCCTCAAGCCACGTCTGCTGGAGGGCCCGAGGAGCCCGTCCAGCCTCAAGCCACGTCTGCTGGAGGGCCCGAGGAGCCCGTCCAGCCTCATGCCACGTCTGCTGGAGGGCCCGAGGAGCCCGTCCAGCCTCATGCCACGTCTGCTGGAGGGTCCGAGGAGCCCACCCAGCACCACGCCTCGTTAGCTGAGGGTCCTGGAGGACCCAGCCAGCACATCCTCACACCTGCTGGTGGTCCTGGAGGACCCAGCCAGCACATCTCCACATCACCTCCTGCAGCATCACCGCCGTCAGGTTCTGCAGCCGTCCCGCTGCCGTCAGGTTCCGCAGCCGTCCCGCTGCCGTCATCATCATCTTCGCCTGGTCCAGCCTCCGTGTCTTCATCATCTTCGCCTGGTCCAGCCTCCGTGTCTTCATCTGCGCCTTGTCCAGCTTCCGCTCCGCCTTCGTCTGGTCTAGCTTCAGCTCCGCCTTCGTCTGGTCCAGCTTCCGCTCCGCCTTCGTCTGGGCCAGCCTCCGTGTCTTCATCCACGTCTGGTCCAGCTTCAGCTCCGCCCTCGTCTGGTCCAGCTTCAGCTCCGCCCTCGTCCGGTCCAGCCTCAGCTCCGCCCTCGTCCGGTCCAGCCTCAGCTCCGCCCTCGTCTGGTCCTGCCTCGTCTGGTCCTGCCTCGTCTGGTCCTTCCTCGTCTGGTCCTGTGGTTGCCACGCCGCCATCGGTGCCAGCTTGACCCGTTGCGCCTCGCCTCTGCCGGCCGTTTTCCGGGCCTCTAAGATGGCATCATGGCCTTCGGGGTCGGCCTCCTGAACTGTTTGCCCGTCGCCGCCGTTGCCGTGTGCACGGTCGGCCTCCTGAACTGTTTGCCCGTCGCCGCCGTTGCCGTGTGCACGGTCGGTCCCCAGAACTGTTTGCCCGTCGCCGCCGTTGCTGTGTGTATGGTCGGCCCCCTGACTGTGTTATGGACTAGTGAACAGTCGTGTTTTGGTTCTGGACTCTCGTGCTCGGACTCTTTGTGTTTCGGGCCCTCCTTCCTGGGCCCCCTCTGCCCGCCCTGGCTTGGTGCTTGTGCTTTTTGTTTGGGGCTGTCGGGAGCCAGCCCTTTGAGGGGGGGTACTGTCACGGGTCTGGGTCCGGATTGTGTTCTACAATAACCAGTACACATTATTGATACTCATTAACTCAGCAATTGGTACAATAGATCGTTTACATTGTAGACTATGTACAAAAAGACAATATTGCCTCAAATAATCTGTGTATTTAAACCCTTGAGTCTGATGTTGTGCTCAATACCAGGATTATCTGAATGATTGGACAAGAGGAAGACTCCCCACAGGGTGCTAATGAAGACTCAAAATACATCTAGATTTAATATATTAAGATTATTGTTATGTGAAAATCCATGGAAATGGATTAAAACAGCATTGTTATGGCTTGGCAAACCATACACTAGTTGCTTCATATAGGGAAAAATATTCTAGAAATCCCATTTTTGACAAGAAAGTCAGCTGAGTGTAGATGTAACAAAAACAAAAACCCACACAAATCTGAAATTAAACACATTTATCAGATTTCGACTAAAATATGATGCATATTTTATTAAATTTCCCTCTTTAAGTCCTCAAATCCTTCTATTGTGGCTGACAGAGGTCGACATAAAAACATGACAGCAGCAGAGGAGGCTAATCTGACAGATGGGTACAATACATCCTCAAACACACACTCCCGCAGACACACAAACTTGTACTCCTATACATGTGAGGGCAATGACTTAGGCCCTGTTCAGATTGAGAGCTTACACTGTTTCTCTTATGTAACATATTTAAAAAAAATAGATGCAGACCCTATTTAATAGAGGTTTGAAAGATGATTCAAATATTTTTTTGCTTCACTTCCAAAACAAAACAGAACAGGCGGTGGACGTATGACAAAATGTACTGCTGGCACTCACAGAGAGACTGTTCTATAGGCAAAGTTATAAGAAATTATAAGGATTGTGTGGCATAAGCTACAAATAATAGACTAGACTATCTGTCCCCAACATCTGATTGGAGTTATATCTGAAAGTTACAAAAAAGCTTTAAAATTCCTCAAAGCTTTTCACCTTTCCTGTCACTGTGGCGACTATAATGCAACACTAGGTCAGCATATCAGTTACGTTCATCATTTTCCTGCATTTCATGCAACATAATTTTTATTTATATGGGAACAGTTCACAACAGTTATCTCAAAACACTTTGTACTGTAAGATAAAGACCTGCAATATTAGAAAGTAGCTCAGCCACAACAGTACCAACAATCATGTTTTCCAGTGAATACATCAACCTGACTTTGATTACTGACTGCTTCTAAAACTCTGTGTGGGATTAAGTAGTTTTGATTGAAATGCCTTGAACGCACCTGGATAGATTGAAATTAAACTTTTTATGAAGATATGGACAATAACTTTGGTGATCACCTGACTTTTTAAATAACACCATCTTTAAAACTTTGTTCATGCTGAGAAAAATACAGTGGCCATACACTTGGTCCCCCACTTGGGGTTAACTTAGCTAGTATAGCAGCCTGGTCTGTAAAGTTCTGCTGACCTAGGTGTGACTGAGTCAAGCGAGCATGACATGTTTATACAACATAGCTCATTCACCCATTCACATCCATTCATACAGCCATGTCGAAGCGCTTTCTATTTAACATTCACACACATTCATACATGGAAACATTGAAGAGCAACTAGGGGCTAGTATCTTGCGTAAAGATATTTGCCATTTTGATGGAGCAGTCAGGAATTGAACCTTCTGATTAGTAGATGACCCTCTCTACACCTACTCCAAGGATAAAGATAAGATAAAGATCCTACAATAATACAGATGAAACAATCAGATGACCCCCTATGAGCAAGCACTTGTCAACAGTGGAAAGGAAAAACTTCCTTTTAACAGGACGAAAGCTGTACACATACATGTAGCGTCACTGTCACGCACTACACATCACACACATTCACTTTCCCTGGAATCTATCGGTCCACCCGTTGGCAGGTGATTGCTAGGCAACATGATGATTTAATAATATAGATTAAAAAATAAATTTGAGGGGCCTTATATGCTCCTGTCTTGTCCAAGTTGTCATGGTCCTGGGCCATGTGGGCCCAGTATTCTTAGTTTTCATGTATTTTTGTATTTTGTTCTTTATTTAGGCCATGCTTCCTGGGTTGATCTGTTACGTTGTTCCTTATGTGTTTTCCCTTCGTGATTCTTACCCCCTGTGTGCCCCTCTGTGTATTTATGAGCCCTCGTCTCTCTTTGTGCTTTATTCTATGTTTTCCCCAGCCCGTTATGTCTGCGTTCTCCCCGTGCTCTCTCTCCTCCTGTTTGAACCTCTGTGTACTTCCTGCTTTACTTTGCCCATCTCCCATCAGTGTTACGTTCACTCCTGCCGTGTCTTGTTATGATTATCAGTGTCACCTGTGTTCCCCGTGTGCATCCACTTCCCCTGATCATCCCTCATGTGTATTTAGTCTCTGTGTTTCGTACAGTCTGTGTCGCGTCGTCTGTGTTCCCACCCTCCGTGTTTCCATGCCCGGTCTATTGTATTCCAAGTCATAGCCTTACCTTAGTTTATTCCCAGTTTAGGTTTCTGTTTAGTTATTGCTCTTGTGCTGCCCTTATTCTGGTTTGCTTCTGTTGTATTCATCAGCCACAATAAAAGGCTCGCTTTTGTTTAAGTCCACTTCCTTATCACTCGTGTCTGCACCTGAGTCCTCCACGCACTTTCCACTCGGTCCGTCACAGCGGACCGTGACAGTACGACGCGACCATGTCGGACTCAGCGGACATTTCGGAGGAGGTGGGAGAGGAGCTGAACAGGCTCTGCCGCGTAATGGATCGCATCATCGGATGCACGGATCCGAGAGTGGTTTCCACGGGATTGGCGGCCGTGGACGCCATTATGTTGCGGGAGCCGCGGTTGCGACAGCTCCCCCGCCTCGTCGAGGCATTTGACTCCCTGGGCCCCCTGAAGGAGGAGCTTCGTGCCCGTGCGCTGGCCCAGAGGGTCCTGGATGCCGCCTCAGCACCCACACCTCCACCCCGTAAACGGGTGTCGGCGCCGCTGCCTCATGAGCCAGAGGCTGCGACAGGGGGAACGCTGAGGCCCACTTCCACTCAGCCATCGCCTCACCGTGGATCGGCTTCCTCGTTTCCGCCACCGTCATGCTGCACTAACCGGCACACGGAGGCGGTGGAGGCCATAGACTTCGGGGACGATGAGCGTCAGCAGGTGTTACGGGCTTATCGGGAGGACGAGCTCCGGTGGAAACCCTGGCTCATCCCAGAGGAGGAACTCTCACCTGCTGCACCGCCTACCAGCCGCTCGCCGTCTCCAACCCGCTCAGACTTCGCTTCCCCTGCCTCGCCGTTAGCGAGGATATGGGCAGAGGAGGGTGTTGCCGCTACGCCACCCTCTGCAGTGGTGGCATCAGCGCCCATCGCGCCAGCTACCAGAAGGGGGCGGCGCCGGCGCCGCCGTTGCACCGCACTAACTCCGGTGAGTGACTGCGTTTTTGCGCCTCACGTCCCTTCTATGAAGCAGAGTGAGATGAGTGTTGATTTGCCGGGACCGGAGACTATAACGGAATTGGGCTCCAGAGCTGAAAAAACTGTGTGTAACTGTTTTGAAGGAGCACACAACGAAACCACAGACCATGTTCTTGTCTCTGTAGAATCCAGGACTTTTTCTAGTGTTGCTCCCATAGCCGCACCACATGGAGCAAAGGTTCATGAGACAGCGAAAGGGATTCACAGGTCGACTGTACAGTCTGCTTCTGAGCCTGCTAGGAATGGCGTGAGCTTTCTCTCCGCCTCAGACTGTTATCTACTGCAGCAAACTCGTACAGCCGAGACGGAGTGTTACCCCCGCGTGCAGATCGTAGTGGAGTCTAGTTCCGTATTCCCTGATGGTGGGATTGCAGACAGTGCTCAAGACCAAATGCACAGGAACGTGAGCTCTGATGCTACTGCTTCTCAGTCGCAGACTGTTAGGCCAGCCATAAGCATGCCTGCCTCTTTATGTGACTCTGAATCCAGCTACGGACTTATGTGCAATCCTACCATGAACTATTGTGTTGACAATACCGACAGGGAGTTGGCATCTACTACTTGAGTTACCGAAAGTGTTCATGACCTGAGAAATTATGTTTTCAAAGCTTGTCATGCTAACAGTGTTCTATGTGCTGCCTCACCAGTCGCTTCTGAGCTTAAGACTCTCCCCAGGGCCTCCTCAGATGCCACGTCAGCTGGAGGGTCCGAGGGGCCCGTTCAGCCTCCCGTCTCCGCTGGAGGGTCCGAGGGGCCCGTTCAGCCTCCCGTCTCCGCTGGAGGGTCCGAGGGGCCCGTTCAGCCTCATGCCACGTCAGCTGGGGGGCCCGAGGAGCCCGTCCAGTCCCACGCCACGTCAGCTGGAGGGTCCGAGGGGCCCGTTCAGCCGCCTGTCTCCGCTGGAGGGTCCGAGGGGCCCGTTCAGCCTCCTGTCTCCGCTGGAGGGTCCGAGGAGCCCGTCCGGCCTCACGCCTCGTCTGCTGGAGGGCCCGAGGAGCCCATCCAGCCACCTTCTGCTACGCCTGGTCCAGCCTGTGCTTCGTCTGCTGCAGCTCCGGCCTGTGCTTCGTCTGCTGCAGCTCCGGCCTGTGCTTCGTCTGCTGCAGCCTCAGAGTCTTCGTCTGCTGCAGCCTCAGCCTGTGCTTCGCCTGGTCCCGCCTCAGCCTGTGCTTCGTCTGGTCCCGTGCCCACCGGGCCTCGGCCAGTACGCCTGACACTGGAGAACCGCCGCTGCCTTGCGCACTGCCGGCCCCCTGAACTGCTTCGCCGCCGCCGCTGCCTTGCGCACTGCCGGCCCCCTGAACTGCTTCGCCGCCGCCGCTGCCTTGCGCACTGCCGGCCCCCTGAACTGCTTCGCCGCCGCCGCTGCCTTCCGTGCGGTCGGCCTCTGGATCTGTTCTGTCACCGTGGCCACCTTTCCCGTGGCCGGCCTCCGGAACGGTTGGACTGGACTTTTGTGTTGTCGCCTCTCGGGTTGGCCTTCGGGCCTCTTTGGACATTCGCCTTCCTGTTCTGGACTCTTTTGTGTATTTGTGGACTCAGTTTTGTTCTCGTGCTCCTTGTTTTTGGTTCGTTTTGTTCCCTCCGTCCTGGTCCCCCGCCTCCCGCCCTGGGTGGGGTGTTTTCTGTTTCGCTTGTGTTTTGTTTCTCGGGTTTGGGCTGTCGGGAGCCAGCCCTTTAGGGGGGGGTGGTGTCATGGTCCTGGGCCATGTGGGCCCAGTATTCTTAGTTTTCATGTATTTTTGTATTTTGTTCTTTATTTAGGCCATGCTTCCTGGGTTGATCTGTTACGTTGTTCCTTATGTGTTTTCCCTTCGTGATTCTTACCCCCTGTGTGCCCCTCTGTGTATTTATGAGCCCTCGTCTCTCTTTGTGCTTTATTCTATGTTTTCCCCAGCCCGTTATGTCTGCGTTCTCCCCGTGCTCTCTCTCCTCCTGTTTGAACCTCTGTGTACTTCCTGCTTTACTTTGCCCATCTCCCATCAGTGTTACGTTCACTCCTGCCGTGTCTTGTTATGATTATCAGTGTCACCTGTGTTCCTCGTGTGCATCCACTTCCCCTGATCATCCCTCATGTGTATTTAGTCTCTGTGTTTCGTACAGTCTGTGTCGCGTCGTCTGTGTTCCCACCCTCCGTGTTTCCATGCCCGGTCTATTGTATTCCAAGTCATAGCCTTACCTTAGTTTATTCCCAGTTTAGGTTTCTGTTTAGTTATTGCTCTTGTGCTGCCCTTATTCTGGTTTGCTTCTGTTGTATTCATCAGCCACAATAAAAGGCTCGCTTTTGTTTAAGTCCACTTCCTTATCACTCGTGTCTGCACCTGAGTCCTCCACGCACTGTGACGGACCGTGACACAAGTTTGGGCAGTCACTTCCTGACTGTGTAGACAGAGTTCATGGACAGGCATGCTAAAGTTTCATGGTGGTGTTTTATTGTGAGCTTTAGGTGGGGAACAAAAAGGACAAAGTGTTTATTTCCAGCACAATTCCAGAAATACTTCACTCTTTGTAATGATATGTACCTTCTCATACTCCGGTACAGTCTGGAAAGATAATTATTTTCTTTTAAAAAGGCAAAGTATGCACTATGATTAGAATTAGACGTTTATTCTTTGCACATAACAGGTCAATAACAGCTAAACCTTCCACTAAAAGTCTATTTTCCAATTAAACTCTTTCTGACTCAACCAGCTGATTATTGAAAGCTTCAGACAACTTTCTGTCTTCTTTTGTAAGCCTCTCTGTATATTTGCATGCGTTTGAGAGAGATAAATGGCTTCAGGATGAAATGGAGTGCAAAGCTGCAGACAAAACACTACTTTATCACTTTCCTTTCTTCTCACTTGCTCCTCTAAACTAACAAACCAGATGAAGAAAGATGCACAAAAAAGACAAAAAAGTGAAAAAATACCAAAACAAAAGAAAAAAAAAAACATCAGTACTACATTTTTTATGACATGTCCAATAATATTTATGACTTAATATACTTTACACATCACATATTATGGCTTAACATTGTTATTCATTCTGTTTCTTTGCTTCACACCAGCAGCAGCCTGAAGGCAGCGTTCATCAAGACTGAGCACAGAGAAATGTCGGTATGAGGCCATATCCTGAAGGAAATTAAATAGAAGCAAGCCGTTTCTCCATCAGGCAGAGGCACCACAATATTTATAGCAGAGCCTTTTATTTTCATCATCAAAATCACCCCATATTACATGAACAGTTCAGTTTGGACACACTTCATCCAAATTTTATGGTTTTGAGATATTCTAATACTTCTGCTGCCACTCCAATAAAGAGGACATCAATTTCAGGCATTTAATTACCCATGAAATATTATTCATCCAGTGTACTGGAGGTAGATATAGTTCATGGATTACTTCAGGTCATGTTCACAAAAACGAATAAACACGTACTTTACATTAAATCTTAAGACTACAGCATATAATGATACTTCAGACAGTTACAGCTCAGCTCTCTTAGATGTATAAAGCTCAACAGCATCAAGAAGATCTTAATTAAAAATGAGAACTTCAAGGATTAGAAGCCTCCAATTTTTTTTTATTGTGATCACTGGAAGATAACAAGCTGTTCTCTGCTCCTCAGTGAAATTCATACTCAGCCTCGCACTGTAAATACAGCAATGTTATTTCATTTAACTGTGTTACATTGTTTTGGTGTACTTATATTGAGTTGTTTACACTATAGCTGTTCATCCTTGTTTGAATTCATCATTTCCATGTGGCATGTTTAAGTAAGGAACAGTTCTGAAATTACAAACACAAAGAATCATGGGACTATTTTTTTTTTTTTTTTTTTACTTCTAGCAGTGCCAGGTGATTGGCACACCATCTTTGCATTTACTAATGAACTTCTGTTATTCTGTAGTGTGCTGGGACCTAGGAGACACACACACTGAAGTCCCACAGCTGGTGCTGCACACAAAACCAGAAGGAGAAGCTGAGAATCCCAGGCTTCCCTCACCCCAGCCGCCTCTTCCACCTCATCCAGGGGAACACAGAGTCATTCCCAAACCAGCTGAGAGTTATAATCTTGTCAGTGAATCCTGGGTCTGTCCTGGGGCCTCCTTCTGGTAAGACATGCCCAAAACACCACAATCAGAGGCATCTGTGAGGTATCCTAGTCAGACGCCCAGACCACCTGAACTGCCTCCTTTGGAAAGAGGTGGCTTTACTCGGAGACTCTTCCAAATGACTGAACTCCTCACCCCAGAGAGCCCAGCCACCCTTTGAAGGAAACGTATATCTAGAATCTTATTGTTTTGGTCACTACACAGAGCTTGTGACCATAGGTGAGGGTAGTAAAGGAGATTGTAGACTAAGTCACCAACTTCGCTTTACCCTATGCTCTGTCATAAAAGATGCTCCAATCTCATGGTCGCTTCTTCAGTCATTCATAAACAAGACCCTGGAGGCTGGAGGTCCCCACCTGATGAAGCCAACCCCTGGCTAATCATAGTTAAGTTTTAATACTTTTATCATTTCAGGTTCATAAACTCAATCTGTTGAAGTTGAACTACTTTAATGTAGAGAAGAGCTCATTCATTGGATATACTATGTTAAGTTCATGTGACTTCATTTGCTGGAATACTACACAAAAAAAGTATAGCTGACGCCTCTTAAATTGGCCTAAAATTCTGACTGATAATGAGTTGTCCCTATTCCATAATTCTGATTCTTATGACTGAATAACAATGTTTGATTGTTGGTTTTCTTTCAGTAATGTTGGAGGATCTTTGCAATGCATAACAGCCTCAAGATGACCACTGCTATAAACCGGTAACACAAAGTTGCCCATAGTGTGATAGACTGGTGACCTGGTGCACACCACCTTTTGCCCTTCAGCAGCTGGGATAAGCTCCGGCGCCCACACCCCGCCACCCTGAATCACATAAGCATATTATTGATGGATAGATAGACAAAACATAAAACACTTGCATATATTTTTTCACTCTTCTCTTTTGAAGAAACACCTCTGCAATGTACATAAAACTCTGCAACACTGTACTGTGCGTAATTTTTAGTTTTTGCTGTCATTATCTTACAGGTGAAATCTCATCAGTGTCTGCTAATGCTAATTCTTTAAGTCTACATCTAGCTTTATATGGTTACCCGGATTAATATAAATGTTGAATATGTTCCTAGTTTAAACTGGAGATTTTGAAAATAACACTTCCTGGGTGCTGAGTGTATAAAAAGCAAATGTTGTAGGTCTGTATAAAGCTCACTGGTAAATGAGAATAAGGCTGAATGTTTTGGGTATTTTTTACAGAGCTCTGTTCTCTTTCTGTCTTTGTTCATCTTTTCGTATCCTTTATTCTTCTTTAACGGATGTCGTTTCCATTCTTTCTCTCCATCACTTTGTTTCTGCGCCTCTTTGTTTCTCCGTCTCCTACGCTCTACTTTTTTTCTCTCTCTCTCCGTCTCATACTACGTCTGTCTTCGCTGTTTAAGCTTGTTCGCCTGGTCACACTCCCTCCCTCTTTCTCTTTTCTGACTAAAACCTTTAAATTTCCTTCTGCTTCATCGTGTTTGTCTGCTCGTCACGTATTTGATGTCATACTGTAAAAACAGGATCATCCTCTCTGCTTTTGTTGTTGCCCGGGGAAATTTGTAACACGCACACACAAACAGAGCTCATTGGTGTAGCCATTGAAGTCATTTTGACTTCTGTCACATTTGGTGTGTTCATAACCAGACCATTTGCATTTGTTAGAGGAAAATTTATTTTTTAATTTTTAACTTGTGTTTCATGTCAATGTTCACTATTAATTTTATTTCCCTTTTTCATGTCAGACTGATGCAGTTGAATATAAAAGACCACTAGTGATATCGCAGCAGCTCATGGGTTCGGGCTGAGCCACAGGGGTTTGTTTCAGTCTCAGCACGATAACATATAAACAAATTTAGCCTCTGTAGGTGGGTCACTTTCTCTGAAGGAACATTTGTATCTTATGAACATTATTTAAACCCTCATGCTGGTGTGCCGCCCTGCCTGCATGAGTGGTGAGAAATGTACAAGACCTCTGAGCTAAATCCTGAGCAGCTTTCAGAAATACACAGACACATAAACTATGACAAGTCTGATACCCACAAACAGCCTGTTTTCTTTTGCAAAGAATGCAGAGTTCTTTGAAAGTCACAAGACATTTTTAACATGCACCTGGATGTTCATGAAGTCGAACGAAAAATGGTAAATATTGCATTTATATGTTAAACACATTTTCAGTAAATTGATTGACATTGTTTTTAGAGCTTTTAGTTCTTCTTTTCAGACTACAAGACATAAAATGTCCAAAATTCACAAAAATCTAATTTACTAAATACACTTTCATTTATTAATAAAGAAATTTTACAAAATGCAAACAAGATATTAGTTTTGATGACCAAATTAGATACATTTTTTAAAATTAAAGCATAATCCAAACATTTCTTGCTGACCAAGAAAGAAGCCCCTGCTTCAAAGTTCACCCTTTCAGGCTCAACTAGAATGCCTACTTAGACAAGCCAAATGGCTACAGTTTCAAGTTGTGTTTGGAGGAGTAAAGGTGAGGCTTTTAAACCTATGAACACCAACTGGCAAGCATGGTGGTGGTAGCGTCATGCTCAGGGCTGGAAAACAAGGAAAACAGCCAGTTTAAGCAAGATCTTTATATAATTCCTGAGTCGAATTATCTGTAAGCCACTTTGCAACCCACCTTCACCCCAACTCTTTGTTTCATGCTGATGTCATGTCATGCCATTCTGACTTAATGGCTTATCTGTTATTGTTCCCTGCATGAGGCTTTTCATGTAAGAATATTGACAAGCTCCCTCAACAGATGGGAAGAGAAAAAAAAATCATATTTTCTTCTCATCTCTTCACCATCAGTCCACCTACAGTGTTTTGTGTACTTAATTGAGATATATGGTTGCAATCCTCATAAGCAACAAAACAAGACAAACCGAGTCTAATGAAGAATGACGTTTTAAGAATTATTTGCACAATACATATAATTCATACCATAATAAATGAACAGCAGGTGATGACAATTCTTAGATATACTCAAATCATTTGTTTTATTAGTATTTCAGTGTTATTTGTGTCCTTTCTTGCATATCAGACACACCTGGTCCTCAACAGGTGTGGTGACATTTAATGTTGTTTTTCCAGAAGTAAGCTACCAATTACTGACCAGTCTGCACTTATTTTAACTTCCAACAGCTGTGAGTGTCTTTTGCACATCAGATTTACATAATTCTGTGCTAACAGGTTAACCCGAGCCACCAGTTTGAGTCTAGTGGTTCAATTTTATTTCACTAAGACAAGCAATCCAGCATAGTCAGCTTCTGTCAGCCTGAATCTATGGCTTATGTGACAAAATACCACATTATAGCAGAATGAGACACTAATGAACAGACATGTGACTAAGCTCACAGTGGATGCATTTAAATGAAAGAAAATTCTGTTCTGTGTCTGCCAACAGTTCAAGGAATGAATGAACTCAGTTTATAACAAAATTGTCACCACCTGCTGTTTTCTTTTTGGTTTTGGGGGATTTTTTGTTTTGTTTTTTTCATCAAACCCATCATTTTGTGTGCTTGTGCTCCATTTTCACATGAGGTTGCATTAATTACATCTTCGGCGAAAAGTGTGAAGCCCACATATTGAGTATGAAACATCTTTAATTCGAGTGGGCATGTCCTTAACTTGGCTCTGTCAGCCAGCGTGAAACCCTCCATATTTCAATTGCAAATATACAAATGATTTTTTATTGCATTCATTCAACTTTAGTAAAGTTTTATGACTAATATAGTCAGGGGAACCTTATTCTTCTAAAACCAGAATTACATGATCCCAGCTATCACAATCTCTTTAGCAAATGCCTCCTGTCAGACTCAATAATACATACATTTTAAAAAGGATTTATATATTCTCTCTCTTATACTCTGCATCCAAATAATCTGCTCTCATCCATCATTTCTAGTTGATCTAAATTCACTTCAGTGAGATAAAAAGGTTTAAATTTATGAAAATAATCTTTTTTTTCAAGGAGTAGCTATTAAACAGGTGGTGAGGACATCAAACATTTTTAGGAAACATCTTTAGCTTAGGCTGCTGCCCCCGCGACCCGGCCCCGGACAAAGCGGATGAAGATGGATGGATGGATGGATCTTTAGGACAATGAGCAGGTGAAATTATGCAGTTATCATAGATTATGTAGTCTAAAGAGTAGGAAAATGTGGGGCTTACAGATGTATTGTTTCTGCACCATTTGTACAAAAATGTGTCTAGACAGAGTAAACATTTCTGAAAAGATTATTTTGTGCAAAATATTATATTGTGTAACCAATACTCATAATCCTAGTTAGTAAGTATTTATGAACACTGTGTTAAGAAATCAGTTACAATCAATGATCTCCAATCATATGAAATTTTACAGTCTGAATAATACCTTTCTTAAATGACATTATAGTATATATTCTATAGTATATTCACAATCCTTCGCAGTATGAATGGTAGTATAATGTCTGAGCCATCAGGTACGTTGCCTACCTGGTGACAAATCTCGTGGACTACCACCATGGTGAGTTCCATCTGATAGGATGAGGACGACACGTCTGCGTCCAACAGGATCTTCTGCTCCACGAAGACGCTCAGGCCCCAGTTCTCCATGGCGGCGTAGGGGTGTTTGGGCACAGCCAACAAGTCTGTAAACCAATCATGACAACAACAACACATTACGGCTTTTCAACACATGCTGAATGTTTTCCTGCATTAATAAACTCTCAGCGAGATTCCACCACTTAAATAACAGGAGGCGATCGCTGTGACAGAATGACTGCTGGCATCGGTGCGGTTCCCATTTCGGGTTAAAATTGAACTCATGAGTCATTTTAACTATGTGCCAAAGGAGCCTTTCATCCACACAACATAGATATATGGATTTTTCAAGATATAACTCTACATATATCTGTATGAGAGAGAAGCAGTCCGAGAGAGAGATCAGCTGAGATGTAACAAAAACGAGTAAATGTAGAGAAATGTCCTTTGGGTGGGGAAACTTGGGTTGTTTTTCAGAAAAGGCATTTCTCTCCAGTGAATGAGTGACCGGTTCAGGTCTTAATTTAAATTTAAAATCACAAACTTCTGGCATTTCAGCTGCAGCGACCTTCGTCAGAGGATCACTTGCAGACAACAGGAGACATTATTATTTCCTCTGAGAAGGAAAAGTTAAGGACAAAATAATACCTCAGTCATAAAGAGGAGCAGAAATGAGCAAAAAATTACATGAAATTTACCAAAAATATTCTCTTCATGAATTAAACAGTATTTCTTTGAGACACACAAGGAAAAAAAAGGCACTACTGTAACTAAGACTTGCTTCCATTTTGAAGCCTCTCCAAACCAATTCATATCCAATTCTTTACCCGCCATTCCTGAACCCTGAGAAAATCAAATACCTGGGTGTCATCAAACGTGCTGCCTCTTTGGCATTGATAGTGGGTACTCATTTTAACCCTTGTGGCTTGAAACTCATAGAGACCGGTCTTGAATTTTTTAAGGCAACTTTTCTACCTTAAAGTCACAATACAAAAGTTGATCTTTTAACATTTTAGGCTTCAGTCTCAGAGGCCTAGATACTCAGTTAAGGTTAGGATGACTCCCTGGCGACCACTGGTTGCTAGTGAAATATCTATATTTCTCCATAAACTGGTGAGTTAGTTAGTTGTCCATTTTGAAGAACATCATTAAACAGAAGTGGTGTCTTATGGAACAAACTATCAGCCACAATGCAGACTCTAGATGCCTTCCCTTCCCCCGAGTCACACGTCACCTCAGGTTAGGTCACATGTGGGTATAGGGCAAGATTTCATATTGGTTTCACTCTTAACCCACAGTGATAGTAATGACCCATAGCTTTTTTCATACTGTGGGCCACTATTGATTATATTACCATATGATCAATAGTGAGCCAACAACCTTCAAAACCACCTCCAAAGGGGTTAACCCCCACTAGGGGTTAAATACTTTCAACTTCTTGTCTGTAGAACCGAGGAAGCTTCTTGAACGGGACCCAAAACATCTTCACAAATCTAAAGATGTCCAGTTTTTTTCTAAACTCTGAGACAACCACCAGAATGGAAAATGGACACATTCATCTTCAAAGTACAATTTGCGTGTTTGGAAACGTGCTGATTTCAATGTAGGATGCAACTTTTACTTTGATGGCAAGCAGTCTCTCCTTTGATGATGATTTTTCACTTCCCACAGTTTTGCGAAAACTGTCTGGTGTGTCTTTGCAGTGTTTCCGTATTTTAGATAAAATAAGGAAAAGTATAATAGAGCCACTGTAATGGCATGTACTGTGGAAGAAAAGGCGGGGATAATATTTCCAATATGAAAATAAAACAGTCCAAACAAAAAGCAACAATCTGGCTAAAACAGAGAAGCAGGAATGTAAAAACACAGAAAGAATTAAACTGAAGACAAGTGAAACTAATAAGGGTGAAGAGCACAATCATAATCGCGGGAAGAAAGAAACAAGAAAAAGGAGGTAAATGCAGACAAATTCCTCACTTTGTCTACTCTAAGTGGAGAAGAGGAGGTTATTAGAAGAGAGATTAGAGGAGGCAACAAACATCTAACAAAATGAAGAATTCATACTGCAGAGCTGTGAAAGCGATGTCGATTAAACATGACATGTGACACAGATGCATCATCTGTCTGTTCTGTGTTACAGCCTTTCGCTCTACTTTGTTTTCTCTGTCAAACGAACCTAACACTGTTCATGACAAGTTATATATTTACTTTAAATTAATGCTGTGTCAAGAATATATAGCTATGATGAGTATTGAATCCCATATTATCACATCAGCAAACAGTGACAGGTAGATAGTTTGACTGATCATCTTCTAACCAATACAAATTATGAAGACACATCGTTTACAGAGTCTTACTTCTTTCATGGTTCTTAAGACTTTTTCCTTATATTTATTTGTGGACCTTCTGTTGCCTTGCATGTCCCTCCTCCTGATGGAGTATGCAGCAGCCAAAAACTGCAGTTACTCGAATGCCCACTAGAGGCCACCTCCAAAAGAGTCGATCTTCATAGACTTCCATGTCAAAATGTTCAAATTTAGAGCAGAAAACACTTGGTTCAAGTTGTGTGTGTGCTTTCTTTTTTTAATTTATATTTTTTAATGAAACCCAGGTTTATAATTATGATCATGGTTACTTTCATCAGCACCTGTAGTAAGCACCTGTCACTGAACTGGACCTCTTAACATCTGACTTCTGGGTATTGGTTAAAATTTTTGTACTGCTTAGAGGTATCTGTGTTACTATGGTACTATGGTGCATTACTAATATTGATAGACCTCAGAGTATTCAAACGAAAGTTAATAACTGATCAAATAAATGTCCTGGGGAGTTTCAAGATAGTTTCCAACAGGTGATAACTGCTTCTAGAAGGACTCTGACATTTACAGTTCACCAAGACTTTTCCTTCTCATCCACATAGGGTCATTTCTGTCTCAAAAAACAAAAGAAAAAAAGCTTCTAAAACACAAATTCTGAAGCTACAAAATGCAGAATCCAGAATGCAATGAGTGACATCACAGCATCTACATCCATCTTTCATATACAGAATATGTAACTATTCCCAGGGATTCTGAGGACAGATTGCATTTTTTTTTTATTTAATTAAAACAATAAAATATATTTTAATGAAATAAAAGGCTGAATCAATGTTTCCCCTCATTAAAAGCTTCAGGGTGCACCTTCTGCCTCAGTTTGCACCTTTTTGATGTTGTTCCATCACACGAACAGAAGTCACACTGTCAACAACACTTGAGCAAAACAGGACATCAGTGCTCTTCGGCAGCTGTCGCTCATCACATGATCTGAGGGTTATTGCTGGTGCTCTCACTCGGAGGTAGCAGCACATGCACAGAGGCAAATGTTTGCACACACTCATGTGAAACCTGTTGTCGGAGCAGTTTCAGAGCTAGAAACACTCCTGCTGGGAGCTCTCACACATCCACATGTTCCCACTGATATCTATCTGCTGGGTGTGTTGTGGAGTGTCTGAGTGCCTTCCTCTGTAATCACAGCCCAAAGGACAAGCAACTCAACTTTGGTGGACTGCTTTAAGTGAAGCCAGATTACAGGTGTTTAAGTGTAATCTTATATTATGGTACCCGCAGTGACTTAGTGATATTCGATAAACTCTACAATCTGCAGCACATATTGTAAACAGCTTAAAGGATTACTTTATAAAGGGTTCTTTACCGAGTGGCCCAAATGCAATGTTGATTTAATCGCTGCTGCTCTCAGAGAGGTGTTACCGAGGCATGTGCAAACATTCCTGAGGATGCTTTAATGTCTCCCATGACCTCTTCTGTGCAATCTCCAACACCCTGATGTTGTTTTGAAGTGCTCATGCTAAAGATAAGCAAAGTGTTTTCAACCTGTACATGGATGAAGATGTTTCTAATCAAGTACAAGCACCTGGTTATAAATGTCAGAGAGCTGAGGTATGAATACAGATTAGCAATGATGATATTTGGATAGCCTTGGGCACATTCACAAACCGACTCTTAGTGGGTTACTAACGCTGCGTGGGTGTTGCAAAACACGGAAGCTGTCTGTAGATAGTGCTCAGTATCAGCCCGGGGTGTAAAGTTAAGAGATATTTGAGGAAACACGCATAACAGAAGTTAACAGAAAAATAAAGAGGATTTAACGGGAGGCTGTTTGATGATACAATGCAAGTACTGCTTTCTCTTTGATGGATAGATTTATGTGGGAGAAATGGCCGGTTATTTCCATTAAAATGAATCCTTTAAAACGCTGATCTGAGGATTTTTTTTTTCCTCTAAAGTAAATCCTAACATCTGCATATTTTCTGTGCTCCTTATCTTTGTTTTATGTATCATCCTACACTCACTCTGGGAAAACAATGGTTGGAGATCACGACGAGGCCAAATATGTTGCAACCATGTACAACAAACAAAGATATTTCTCCACATAGTTAAAAAAAATTCTTAACCATGCATTTCAAAATAAAAGAAATATTTTATAACATTAATCACCTTTTTTAAAACCAAGAATTAAAAAAGAATGATGTTAGCTTCTGATTCGGTTACTCTGAGTACTCGTGGTGTACTTCTTCACAACAGCCACTCCTGCAAAAGCAAATAAGCGGCTCCACTGTTCTGTCTGAACGCTGAAGATTTCAGGTTGGGGAAAAACAAATCTAGAAATTTCATGGTATCCAGTTCAGTAGTTAAGACATTTCTATCAGAACTAAAGAGACTCACTGAGTGTTGTTTTGAGTCCATTCCATAGCATTCCAAGTCAGCTCAGCCTGCTAGTTAATCAGGTATGAACACATGTTACGATGCGACTCCTTGGACTGCCGGGTGGCCTCTTTTACCCAGCATGCATCTTCTGGCATCGGGAAGGCAGTCATGAGGACCTGCTGTGTTAACTGTTTTGAGGTAGCTAAATGTCTGTGGAGCCTGAGGGTTGGAAGCGTGCATGCCATATAACTCTATGTGTATCCTCACATGAAATATGAGGAGATACGATGTGAATTAATGTGGAAAAAACTTTATTGTTGTATTTCCACAATAATGATAATAATAACAGAGTGGATCTGGCACTCATGTAACTTTATATCGAAGCCTAATGGACTAAATGTCAAGACTGACTATGTAATGGGTAGGGAGCTGAAACTGTATGTTTTTGAAGTCTCAACGTTACAGCCTCAACATAATTAACAATATTTTTTTTTCTTTTGAGCCAGAAGTTCTTGTATTTGGATGAGATGGTAGAGTTATTAGCTCATATTAGACACTAGACTTTCACTCACCAAAACTGCAGCAAAACCTTTTGGATGGGCTGTACAATTAAGGGCAAGGACACGGGATCAAGGATGCTCCAAATACCTTGCATGGCGCTCTCATGGTGCTCAGCAAGCTGAAGGTGTGAAACACCTTCAATGGACTGAAAAACGCTCTTCTTCTGTAAAAAGGATGGCATGGCTTGAAGAAGACACACAAACCCAACCTCAGGATTCGCAAGATGCTTACTCATAAAATTTAGGCAATGTATGTTGTGTTATGTATAGTAAACACAAAGTCTGCATGGTATTTTGCATGAACGTGTGCTAATGGAAGGACCTAAATTGAGGCACAATAATGATCTGAGTTCATGTAAAGCATTGCAAACTGCAAGCAGCCAAGTCAGCACCCACTTGTCAATCAAGTAGCCACATTCAGAACACTGCAGTAATGCAGGTAATGCAACTGTAAGCCTTAAAGCAATATAAATGGGTATATATGGGGATAGGGAAAAATTCACCTTTGATACAGTTGTTATGAAGGTCAAATTGGCTGTTTATATAGAGCAAATGTTAATTTGTTGCAAATTTTAATATAGGAGTCTATGGGGACTGCATCATTGTTGGACTAGACTTCATTGGTCATTAGAGGAACTGTAGTTTCTAACATTTCAGGCTTGCTCTAACTTAAAATAAGAATCGTGACAATTAGAGTGGGCTTTTGATTTTGCCTGAAGGCTTAAAATCAGCTGCCACACATAGAAAATTTACTCTCACACTGCACTCTGTGGTTTTGTCCCAATTTTCCAGCATCGATGAACAAAACAACAGAAGAAAGAAGATCTCTGCTGCTTTCTCACACCAATGGCTGGTGAGGACAGTGAGCAAGTTTGCATGCAGATGTTCTTCATCTGTTCTAATTATCGCTTCTTCACACTAATAAAATTAAGAGAGTAAGAGAGAATTGTTGTTGGAGCTTGCTCACCCATGCTATATATATAAAGCTTTAAACAACCCTATATTGCAGATCAGTTGCACCCATCAAAAACACCTGCTTTGGTTTAAAGTTAGAGGTGTGAATTTTTTTTTACATTGATGATGTGTTTCTGACACCAAGATATTAATAGGAGAAACTGGAAATGTCATGAGGTTTACATGCCTAAACTCCATCAAAGAGAAGTTCTCAGCATCAGGAAAATAAATCAGGAATATAAATATTATTATATTGCCAATAATCAGAGGTGTGGACTCGAGTCACATGACTTGGACTCGAGTCAGACTCGAGTCATTAATTTTATGACTTTAGACTTGACTTGAAAAAATGTTCTAAGACTTGTGACTTGACTTGGACTTTTACACCAATGACCTGGGACTTGAATTGGACTTGAACCGGTTTACTTGAAAAGACTTGATATTTCACCCCAAATATAAAATTGAACATACATATTATATAGAGATTGAAAATGTGACGTCATTCAGGGGTAAAACCGCAAAGGATTCTGGGAACTCGTGGCAAGAGGTACTAGCGCACGCAGGCTTTCAATTGAAATCAGTCACACAGCGATAAAAAGAAACACAAAAATGGCAAGAAGCTGTTGTATTATTAACTGCAATAGCCGGTCGCATGACAGCCACGGGAAGCCGACGGGTAAAGAGATCGGTTGTTATCGGATTACGTCGTTGAAGAGAAATTGTTTGAGCCATGTTTCTGAAGTAACAAAGAGGCGACGGATGGCCTGGATTGCAGCCATTCAAAGATCAAATATAACGTCCCAGAACACTCCAGCTCACAGGTTAGTCTGCTCCAAGCATTTCCACAAAGGTCAGTGTTTTGTAGTAGTTAATACGTCATTTTCTTAACATAATTGGTGATATAGGTTACAAGCAAGTCTGGCGCTGAACAGAAATTGTCGCGCTATGCTCCTTTATTTATTGTGCATAAATAGTGAATTGTCCTGACATGATATTGTGTTTCGCTTCTGTTATTATGGTACATTGACAAAAACATATACTTTTATTCACAGGATAAAACAGGTTTTTTGTATCACTAATTGCCCAGTACGATTACAGCATACAATATTATTGTCACTGCTACATTTCTGTGATGCTACCAGAAATTATTTCCACTACTAATTAATTACCATTGAGCTCAAAGGTCCTATTAATAAACGGTTAACGAATGTGTATTTATGATGACGATTTGTGAGACTGGTAAACTTATGATACGTACGATGGTCTTTCATTCTATACGGTGCATTTCAAGGTCCTGCACCCATCCGTCGGTAAACTGTACCTGGGCTTGTTGCAGTGACCTGAAGTTACTAAACTTCATGAGTGTATGCACTCACTCCAAGAACCATATAATTATAAATATGCATATAAATATGCTACAACGAGATAGCTGACTTCATCTAACTAGCAAATGTTGTCCAGGCTACGTTGGTGAAGCAGTTTTTTTTAATGTGTATTATATTTTTGTCATGCGATTTTAAAGCCGGTCCTACAACCGCATCCAAGAATAACATGCAGCTTATCTCAGAACTGTCGGTGAAAATTATTCTTGGAGCTAGGTTTAATTGAGCTGCATTTTAAAGAGGTGCAATTTCACAATTTGTGTATATTTTCTAAGTTCACTATTTTGTCATGTGTTGAGAAAAACACAGATTTAAAAATTACATGGTCTAATATTCACATTTAGCATATAACTGCAACATGCTTTTTTCGTCGTTTTTTTTTAAAGACTCGAAAGGACTTGAAATTCAAAATTTCCAACTTGTGACTTTACTTGGACTTTTACACCAGTGACTTGAGACTCGACTCTGACTTGCCTGACATTACTTGAGACTTGACTTGAGACTTGAGGATAAAGACTTGAGACTTACTTGAGACTTGCAAAACAATGACTTGGTCCCACCTCTGCCAATAATGCGAGCAGCAGCTACAGTGGGGCAAAAAAGTATTTAGTCAGCCACCGATTGTGCAAGTTCCCCCACTTAAAATGATGACAGAGGTCAGTAATTTGCACCAGAGGTACACTTCAACTGTGAGAGACAGAATGTGAAAAAAAAAATCCATGAATCCACATGGTAGGATTTGTAAAGAATTTATTCGTAAATCAGCCTTGTCCAGATATAATACATCACATTATATTTTCAGTGTCAGACTGCTCATAGTGTTCACACCTGATCCATCATCCAGCCTGCAGCTGTCACAGTGACAGCAGAGACTGTCTCGGTCAATGTCTGACTGATCAGCTGTGTAGCAGTTTTTAGAAACAGTTTGTAGGTCAGAGACAGCGCTCTCTGCTACAAGTAAGTAAACTACCTAAACTCACATTGATCAGCATGGCAGCATGACTTTTTTTTTCTACCCAAACTATTTTCCCTTTTAAAAAGTTTTTCAGAGAAAAAAACCTGAAGAATGTGTAAAAAGTGGATAATATCCCTATCTTTATCTGCTTCTATCAGGCTCATCTAGTTGCTGGAATGGAAGCAAGACAGGAAGTCAAGTTAATTACATATTAGAGAAAGTGGTCTCCACTATGTAATCTACTTTGATTTGACAGACAAGCATCTGCAGGGTTTACAGGGAACAGCTTGAAAAAGAGCAAATATCCAGTTCTGCCTAGAAATCTGACCTCAGTGTACCACCTTCATATGGCTGCTTCCAGCAGGATAATGCACCACAAATGTCACAAAGCTCACAGCAATGAGTTTACTGTACTCAAATGGCCTTCACAGTCACCAGATCTCAATCTAAGAGAGCAGCTTTGAGATGTGGTGGAACGGGAGTTTTATATAATGGATGTGAAGCCGACACATCTTCAGCAACTGTGTGATGCTATCATGTCACCATGGACCGAATTCTCTGAGGAAAGTTTCCAGCTCCTGATTCTGCTTCATGAATAATCAATGCATCTCTGAAGGCAAAATGATATTTAACCCGGTACTAGTAAGGTGGACCTAATAAAGTGTCTGGTGAGCGTATACCAGTCAGTGCTCCAAAATTGAGCTTTATTTGTCCTAGAGAAAAGATAATGACATACTGCTGAAATCGTATCGGTGTATCGGTGATGATGAGTGTGTTTACATGAGCTTGCAGTCGTCTGTCTGGTTAAAACCAGTTTCAAACTGGTACAGTTGCTGTGGTCAGCCAAAAACAACTAGGAGGAGGCGGAGCATAGCAGGTGGGCTACAACTGCCAGCTAAAGGAAAGCGCTATGAAATATACATGTTACCATGGAAACAAAATTTCCACAGCCAGCACCCAATCCCAATGCTCGAGCCAGTTTTCCAAGGCTGGATGTGATTGGCTGACAGCTCATTATCCACATGACTGAGGCTCAGACAGCAGAACTGGTTGGCTGGTGGAGGGAAATGGAAATGTAATTGGTTTGACTAAAGGGGGGAAATGCAATTGAGGCCATTTGGTTTAAAGTAGAAGATGCAAATGAGACACGATGCTCAATAGACATTTGAATTCAAATAGAAGGAATTAATTCATTTTACCACAGATTACAACCTTTATGAGGTTCCCGTGTCCCAAACAACTGTCTCCTGCTCACCCTCACACACAAACACACACACACAGGCATACATTAACTATAACCTAAATTACATTCCTTCACACCCTGCATCACTCTGCATGCATTGCTTACTCCAGTGTTTCACCTGGATTCTCCCTGTGGCTGCAGCCTCCCTTTTATTATCCAGCTCATTTTTGTCAGCGATGCATGACAAATAAACCATAGCACAGAGGTCCCCAACCTTTTTGGCGCCACGGACCGGTTTATGCCCGACAATATTTTCATGGACCGGCCTTTAAGGTGTCGCGGATAAATACAACAAAATAAAACTAGTACTGGTACCGAAAAAGAGAAGATTTATTCATAACACACGTGAAAAGACCCAGGAAAACTGAGTTAACGATAAAAACGATAACAAAATAACGCTGAAAACTGATAAAAACCCTGAAAACTATACATTTCACACCTGAGCCTCAACTCTCGCGGCCCGGTACCAAATGACTCACGGACCGGTACCGGTCCGAGTCCCGGGGGTTGGGGACCGCTGCCATAGCACACATAATTATGTATTTTTCTCACCTTAAAGGGCAACTTTAATACCAGCTTCAGATGGAAGTTCAAGATAAAGGGGTTCCTCAAGTCAGAGAAATAAACCATTATGATGTCATCAGGGTTTTACAGTATGTAATATACAAAGAATACATGGAGCACTTTTTCCAGCAGTTTGTAACAAGTAAAAAACTAAATTTTATGCAATTAAATTAGTGTAAAAAAAAAACCCACAAGGAAATGAGAAGAACGTATATAATGTAATGCATATACACAGCCAAAACAGAGGCAAAAAAATCTCATGCATTACATTTTCTCTTAAATATAAAATAATTAAAAACATTAGAAATAGCCAAGAACCATGTGCAGCCAAATACAAACACAACAACTGTCCTGAGAACCCATTAGCAGCAGAAAAATCGAGTTAATAAGCAAAAAAGCAATGGCCAACAATGAACCAAACACTGAGTCAACTAAATGTTAAACAGCAGAAGATCCTTCTCCATGGGCACATGCAAATTTCATCTTTCAACTTTTCTGTTCCTTCACCTTCTCCTGAGACTTTTCAGCCCGTCAGAGTTGGGTCTGCTGTCAATTTGTATTGAAATAAGTCATTATCTCACCAGTACGTTAGCGACTTACTGTTAACACTGATGAAGGCCTATAGCCCACAGGCATCCACAGTGGCATTTTTATAAAATGTGAAACTCTACAGGCATTAATTGCTTTGCGCCACCTTTTTTTCTACTTATTCTTACATTTTGGCGGTTGTGTGCTGAGCTGAAGCACACACCTGCTGTCGTTCTGTGGACCGAGTGTCTCATGTTACTACTCCCATGTTCTTTCCAAGCGCTGGCACTTTGACACACTTCTGGTGTAAACGCATAAAACGCATGAGCAGGATTTTTATGTGAGACCCTGTGGGTTTTCCAGGGGATCAAATTAGTGATGAAGTGTGTTGCTGTTCTGATGGATGCAAAAGCGATTTTCCAACAATAACCCACCATTTCTTTCCATTGTCTTCCAAACTGCCTGGGTTCCTCAGGAGGGTTAACAATCAATTTTCAAGATTCCAAGCAGCAGTTTCCTGCTGTGTTTGACAAGTCTGAGGCACAGGCAATTTGGCTATAACTGGCTGCATTAGGAAACACCGGACCCAAACACTATCCATGTTCAGGCCTGCCATCAGATATAAGCACAGCTTCTAAAATTATATTTTCCTCCTTAAATTGTCTTTCCACAAGGAGTGTGGAAAACAGCAAATAAAGAGGGGTTCTTGTATAAGAAAATAATTGACAGTGTGGGGGCTGAAACGCTGTTTTCTAATAATTACTAAAAATAAATTCCTCCTGAATTATATTCACTCGGAGTCCAGGAAGCGACATGTGAGCCTGGGGGAAGATGTTAGGCTTAGGGTACTAAAACATTTAGGGAATAAAGGCAGTCAGATAGTGGAAATTTTATTGCCTGAAGTCAGAGAAGACCTTTTAAATATTTAGCCGAAGCCACAATCTTTAACATCACGGTTCGGTTTGTGGTGCCCAGAGAAAACTCTAAAAGTAAAACTTGGGATATGGGTATGCTCCACTCTGTGTCTGGGTTGGTTGGCAGTGAAATAAACCACAATCAAAGGCTGCAGTCCTACATCTTTATCATCTTTATCTGCTGACAGTTTGACTCCAAAGATTTTTGGCATTTATTGACCAACAATGAAAACTACTGACACTTTTGTGCCACCCCAACAGTTTGACTCCCCCCTGTGACTCAGAGTTAAATACATGGGCTTTGTCTGTAAAGGTTCTCAGTCAACCAGGTCATCGTAGTCTAAGGAGCTTGGAAAGAAAAGCGTCTGGACTTTTTTAAGTTTCTTGAAGACATCTCACTTCTCACCCGTGAAGAGTCACAGATTTCTTTTAAGCCCTTTTGGGAGTGTCCCTATGAGGGTCGTGGGCTCACTATTGATCCTCTACCTAATCACATAACCCAAGGTGTGAAAACGAGTGTAGGTCACAATCACCCAAGGCTTCGGTTGAACCCATTGTGATACTTACCCCAACCTATCATGTGACTTATTGAGGTCAAATGTACCAAGATGTGAGTAGGCACTAAAGTGTCTAGGAAGGAATCTCAAAACTGGATTATAGATGGCAGACAATTGGTGTCGTAAGCCATACCCTCTGTTCAAAGATGGTCATTCACACCATCTGGACATAGACGGCTTCTTTCACTCCTCTTTCAAACCATCTGTCTTTTAGGAAAGCGTCTGGACTCTATCCAAAATCTGGGACCCTCCACCAATTGCTCTTAGAACTGAGAGGTGAAACGTCTTCAAGAAACTTAAGTCCAGATGCTTTTTTTTTTCAAGCTCCTTAGAATACCTCAGCTTTCCAGTTTTTAGGACTGAAGAAGCCTGCAATAAAAGGTGCATTTAAAATGTTTCACAAACACAATTAAGTATATAAAAATAAGTTCTGATTTTAATTGGTTGGCCTCCTTGCCAACTTGGACTGCGTTCATTGCAGCTGCTGCCTGAGGGTCACTGCCTGAAAGCAACACTTACCACACACAAGTGTTAATGTAGTTTTACCATGGACCTGCACCCTCTTATGTCCACAGGAGTGTTCACATTTGCTCAAATCAGAAAGTTGGTCACAGTTCTTGAAGAATCAGGGTCTTCTACAGCCACAATGCCTGTGGTTGCTGAATAGTACGTCAGCAAGTTGTCTTATATGTTTATTCACTCTTTGCTAACTTCAAAGACCGATAAATCCTTTCAATCCTCGTCTTTGAACTGTGTGAGTAACCTGGGGCACCCAGTGAAAAATCAATTAAAGCCAATGACAAGGAGAACATGCCAACTTCACACAGAAAGCCCCCAGACAAGCAGCAGGATTACCCCAGAAACCTTTTGCTATAAAAACCACCACTTCACTATGTTTAGCGACAAATCATTAATTAATAAAGACATGTTAGCCATTCATAGACCACAAGTTCCAAAACCAGCATGAGAAGGTGCTGGGAGAAAAGAAGAGCACTGTTTTTCAGCACATAGTATCACTAACAGTGACATGAGGGTGCAATACCTATGTGAGGAAGTAAAGAAAGGAACGGTAAAAATGAAAGACGTCACATTAAATGTGCAAATGTTTTCTAAATGAATCTGTCATCGCTAATGTTTCTCATGAAGAAGCGTTTTTAGAGTTGAACTGGTGAAAAGGTCTAGTGTTTCCTCCCCCTGTGGTGGGATGACCCCTGTGGTGGGATGACCCACCACAGGGGATGAACATTTTAATGAAGAACTCTTATGGAAGTTATTCATGGAGTATTTCTTTTCACTGCTACTTTTACTTGATTTATGAATCTGACTATTTTTTTCTGCTTCAGCTGTCATGTCTCACTGCCTTGCTTTGCGCAGGGTCACACATTCTCAGGCATGATCCCAGCGTTTGTCTCATCCCCTGCCTCCACCACACAGACATCACAGATAAAAGCTACACACTCTTACACTCTTATTTTGTCTCTGTGTTTCCTTACTTCCTCTCATTCGGCCTCCCTCTCTTACTCTCTGCAGTCGAGCTCCACTTGTCCACCAATTATCTTTAGCTCGTTCAGATAAGAGCTGCTCCATATTCAACAGACACAAGAGGAGGGAACTCGAGGAGAGACTTTGAATGTTAAACGCCTTCACAGCCACCAGACAACCTGCAGCCACAGAGCGAGACACAACTCCACTGCACACAAATAAACAACCACAGCAAGTGTTGCTGGAGGCTGAAATGTTCATTACACTCCATAAAATGAAAGTCCTGTACAGAATAAATATCACACTGATGGTGTTGCTGTTCTTCGAAGGCAAGCTGAAAGGTTGTCCTGAGGCTGTTACTAAAGGAAAGATCATTAAAATAACAGGCTCATCAGAAGGACAGCAGGGATGCTCAGTTAATTGTAGTTTAGCAGTTTACTGAAATATATTCTAGTCATATGGTGAAGACGTTTAAAGATCTTCAGTGTTAATTTCAGATTATTCACATCGCAGTGAGGATTTACAGTTCTTTACTCTCGAAGCACTTTTTAAAAAATATATAATTGAACAGCTGATGAAAGCTGTCGCACGGACAGGTGATGTTGTTTCCAGTTCTTCATCAGTTACAAAGTTGAAAGGTGTGGGGTTGATTCAAAGGGTCGCATTTTCATTTGGAAGCCATGGCCTCTGATTCCACAGCGTTCAATCAAACAAACTCCCAGTACAGTGAATCATACTTAGGAAAGAAAAAACACAACTGATCCTTAGAGGAGTCACCACGAATGTTAAACCATCTATTAGACCAAGAACATCTAAAAAAACATCTGCACACTTCTGAAACGTCATTCTTTGAAAGGATGAAACTACCTGTAACTAAATGACAAGACAGAACTAGGAAGGAGGCTTGAAATGGCTCTTAAGCCAACAAACTTGACACAACCTGTGAAATAATGAAGCAAGGGGATGGGTGCTTTATAATGGCACCCAGTCACTTTTGGTTTTGGATGATGTGACAAAAGAAAAAGGCAGCAAAATAAATTCTGAAGAGCTTAGAGATCCTGGAGTTTATCTAAGGTGAAGAAAGAGATTATTTTAAAATGATGTAAACAGCCTCCTCCAAGGATATCGTCCTCTAATAGACTAGGACTTAAAAAAAGAAATATCATGAAACTTCAAGAAAAATGTCAAATCAAATCAGAACTATTTTCATTTTCTCAGACTTGATGGGAACCCCAGCAGCTCCTCCACTCTTTGGCACCCCAGGAGGTCACACATTCATTGCTTAGTTTCAGTGATGTTTATTGATAATAGAGCAAAATCTGCTGGATAGATTCAGCCAAAAATTACAAAGTAGAGTGTACAGCTCTTCATATTACATACGGGCACTGACCCAAAAACAGGAATAAGATCAAGATGGATTTTACTGTTGGATACAGAACCGACAGCGACACATAGATCTTATTTACTCTGAATTTGAATATAATTCAAGTGACAAGTCGCTTTCTTATAGACTTCCTATGGCAACCGGGGGGCTCGCCCCCTGCTGGCTGTAAAAAAGCCACCTCGCTTGAACAAAACTCGCCTGGAGCTTAGATTTAGAGTTAGCTTCACAAAGTGGTCAGACAATTGAGAACTGAGCAGCGAAGCTCCTTGCACTGCTGTGCATAAAACCTAATTAAGCCATGGAGTCTGAGTTAACACATTAATAAAACAAAACTTGCACAGCACCTGCCAGCTTTAAAGTCTAAGCTGTCAGCACACCAGGTCTTTGGATCATAGCAAGTATATTGGATTGAATACATGTACTATTATACACACTGTGTATATTCTGCATGTAAGGAAAATCTATCAAAATCTAACATACAGAAAAGGTGAATAACAATGTGTCACTTTGATATCGCCCTGGTTTATTAGATGCGCACACTAAGACTGGCTGATTTTCACAGCATAGTCATCCTTGCGCTTGAGAGTCTAACTAGTTGCAGAAAGAAAGAAAGAAAGAAAGAAAGAAAGAAAGTGTACTTTATTGGTCCCCGTGGGGAAAATCCCTCTCTGCATTTAACCCATTCACTCAGTGAAGCAGTGGGCAGCCATTGGGAGCCCGGGGAGCAGTGTGTAGGGACGGTACCTTGCTCAGGGGTACCTCAGGGTAGCGGTTCAGGGGAATCGAACCCCCGACCTTCGAAGTTTCACCTGACTCATTTCTACAACTGACAGGACATTTAAAGTCTAAAATGTAGATAATGTAGAAATACTCTGATTAGGTCTTGGCTCAGTGAAAAGTGTTCATTAGCCTAAAGCAACAACCGGAGCCTTTGCAGTGTGACACAGACACAGAGTGATGCAAACTGAGGTGACCGTGAAGATGTCGAGTCCTGACACAGACTCTGAATATCTTTCTGCTGCTCTGCACGAGTGGAAAATCTCTCTGTGTTTGTGTGTATGTAGAGGAGACTCGGAGGACAGTGGCCATCAGATCGCTGGGGGGCCAGGTGATTGGCTTGGCTTTCTGCCAGTCAAGCCAATCAGAGGACTTCATTTCCCCGCAGCGATAAAACATTTTACATTCAAGCAGAGTCGACCTTTAAAGCGTCACACACCTGGAAAAGTATAATTACAAAGTATAATTAATGGAGATTGTGTTGCTGCAGAGACTTTCTGTTTACACTGTAAATTGGGCTCAGATGATAGATGTAATTACATTTATTAATTGCTTTTTGTTGTCTAGTCTCTCTTTGTTCCTGTCAGTCGTGTTGTCAAAGTCACCTGAATGGCACCGCTGTTGTATAATCCTCCTTCAGTGTTGAAAATATCACCTTCTGGCCCCTCAGAGAAATGAGATGGATAAAAGGGATTTTATCTCCTCGGATTTCCATCTCTGTACCAGAGATGGAAATCCGAGGAGATAAACAGATAATAATGGAGGATTACAGATAATAATGGAGGATTACTGCATCTATATGTTTTTATACATCTGTGAAAACAACAAAAACCCCAGAAATCACTGAGAGATGGTGGAAGATGACAAAAAGACGAAGCATTTTGAAATTATCAGAAATTTAAGTTAACCATGGGGCATATGGGAAAGCTGATAGTGGTCTGGGATGTGGCACAATTAACAAGCTACCTTAGCTGTTAGATAAAATAAATTAGTCAAGGCTTCTGGTCAATTGTAGTCATGCAGTGTTTGTATGTTCTCTGGCCTTTCTTGGGAGCAAAAACATGCTTGAGGTAGAAAAATGGCTTCAACTGTACAGAAAACGACACGACTAATGTGAGTGTAAGATGAGCGTATGAATGTACTGAATGCCACTCTTATGAAATTTTAAACAGATAACTTGCCTCCATTTCACCCTATCCCTACCATCCTCTGCCACACCAGCTCACGACATTTGAGGATCTTTTTTTCTTCTTCCTCTTTTACTCCTGCCTGGCACCTGCATCCTTTGTCCAATATATCCACCATCGTTCCTCTACACATGTCTAAACTATTTCAGGCTGGCCTCTCTAACCTTGAGCAGTCTCTGTGGTGGACTCATTCCACACAAAACATTAATGGCTGTAGAAAGAAAAAAAGTATAAATAATTTTTGTACTTGAGTAAAATTTTCAGTTATCCGTACTTTACTAGGGTCAGTGTCCTGAAACTTTTCCATGTTTCCCTGTTGGAAGACACCTGAATACAATTAGTAGGTCATTAGCAAGACTCATAGAACTTGACTGCATGCTGAAGTGGCAACCCCTAACCCTACTCAAGTAAATTTAAGTAAATGTAAGTGTTTGGGGAAAAAAATGTACTTCTAAAAGTACTTATATTACACTATGTTCATTCCTTCATGAGCTACTGTAACATGAATCAAATGGCTGAATTGCCACCTTAGCATGCAGTCAAGTTCTACGCAGTAATTTTATTCAGGTGTATTGCAACAGGGACACAAGGATAAGTTTCAGGACACCGGCCGTGGAGGACTGGAGTTTGAAACTACTGATTTAAAGACAAATATCTTCTTTTTTACAAAATTTTCAAAACACCCTTGTTACTTTATGTTGAAAAACTTTTGAGTGAAGATTTGGTTTCACATCACTGAAGGCCAATTTAAGCCTAAATGGAAAGAACAATAACACAGAAAGAACAATCACACTGGTGGTCATCGCTGGGGCTTATCGCATATAATGAGATGAAAGTACTTTAGCTTCTAGCTGCTACAGAAGAGAAGCTAGCGTAAAGGGAGTAACTTTTATTTCAAATAGCAATGATTTCAAATGCATAGATTTCACAATTATTAACAAACAGAGAAACTGTGGAGCTTGTTACACAGTTGAGCTGCTGCATTTCTCAGGGAGAATATGAGGTAACTTCATTCAGAGATAGAGAAGTATGTAATAAAGACAAGACAGGAGAGGAGAAGAGAGATTTGATTTAAAGATAAGGTCTGCTCAGGGACATTTAATAAACTGGAAATGTAAACCTAAATGTAATGTCCTCATTTGTTAAACCACATATTGTATGTTATGTAAAGTTGTTTTATGTTCTGAAACTTTGTTTTTTTCAAAGGTTGCATGAAAATATTTGGAAGTGTAGTGTAGGACAAACAGATTACCTGTTGTACTGTGGTGAATTCACAGTGAAGCACTGTGTTGGACTAGACCAGGGGTCGGCAACCCGCAGTCCTTATACTGCGGCTGCGCGTGGTTTGGGAAAATAAATTACAAGTATTTAGCTGAAGTGTATTTTTTTGTATTAGTTCTTTTTAAACTTGTAGTTCTAAATTGAAAGATTATTGTGATATTGAAATATAAAAATAAAATTATATTTTATTATTTTTCGTTGCTCAAAATAAGCATCACACTCGCGGAAGCCGGTATACTCGCTGAAACGCCGTGCATTTATCGAGACTTTCAACCCCAGGTAGGCCAATTATGGATCTTCGGATCCACATTATGTCAGCAGCTCCACCACGAACTATGTTAAAAAAAAAAAAACACCGCTCCCGCCTCACAGATGACAGCTTACAGTCCTGCGTAAAGATGACAGTGACTTCACTGTGCGCAGAGATTCAGGAGCAGAAGTTCCATTGTAAACATATCCCGGCAGACCTGACGATGTTTCCATGAAGATGCTTTTCAGCATCTCTTTATTGACCACTTTCCACACACGGTTGCTGTACGCATACAGTCGGCTGTAGCTTTTCAGCTCACAGCCCGACAACACAACAGCAAATAGAGCACAGACTTTAAGGCGGCGAGGCGTGGTTGCGGGTGCAGCTCAGGTGCGTCCACCTCCCATGCAGCGGTACTGCAGACCACGCCCCGCCACACACATTTACCATGTAAAATAAGTATAAGTAAATAAATAAATATTTATGCAGAATTTTGCAAATATTTATTTTTCATTTTATTTTTTAAAATTCAGGTCAAGGGTCTGCTATGCTCCAAAAGCCCAAAGGCGATATAAGGCTTGCGGCTCACAACAGTTTTTCTTTGCTACATGGATCATTTTAGTTCAGCTGGATGGCTTTCCTTTTTGTTATATTTCTTTAAGAGTTCAAAATGTGTTAATTACATAAATAAAATGTAATTTTCTCTGTAGCACTTCATGGATTTCATAAGCAACACACTTTAGTTGTTCACACCAAGCATAAAGGTAGAAAAAACAATATATACAGTGTTATCTTCATTTTAGATGTCACAATTTGCGGCTCCCAGTGTTTTCTTTTGCTGCAAGGCACTGCAGACAAACTCAGCTAAACAGGCGCTAGAATGAGAAAAACTGAGTGGAAAACGCATGAGACAGCAACCACAGTTTGAAGATGAAGCCAGTGCAAGTACTTTAAGGTGGAATGGATGGCATCCATGAGCTGTCGGCTCTATTGAATTCCAAGCTTCAAATGACTCTTTTAATAATATATCAGTTATTCAGGCCTCAACGGCTAAATCTGGATGCTCTGCTAAGTGTGCTGGCTGGTGGTGATTATGGAAATTAATGTTCTGTTAATAAGATTTGATGGCTTATACAACGCTTTGATGTCTGCTGTGTGGACTTTGACTGACAGCAGTGACTGACAGTCGAGTCTCCTCCTCCTCCCTGGCTGAATTGCCCTTTCTCAGGATTTCAAAGCAGCTGTTTGAGAATAAACTGTATTTTTTAATCATATAATTTTGTACTTGAGTACCATCCCTTGTGTAGGCATCATGGGCTTTCCAGAACGAAAATGTCATTCAAAGCTTCAATGGCAGCAGTAGCTTCTTTCTCAACGGTCCATGAACCATGACATCAGTGTCGTTGGAAGAATTTTTAATGCGCTGATCAATGTGTGTGGTTAATTATACTAACTGACAGTCAAAGAAACCTAACAACTAGCAAACTACAGATGGAACCCTGTATACCGCAACCATACGTAACCCGTCTCAATTTGGAGAGTGTGTTTTGTCCGCATATGTTTTATGTTCACTTTTTTCTGTCCACCATGTGAATTTTGACAGTTTTCTCTTAAATGCAAGTTGAGTATTCACCTAAAATGTGTGTTTTTATCCACAATGTGTATATTTAAAAAAAAATCTAAAATCAATACTAATGAAATTATTGTAAAAAATATATATATTATATTCATGCTCTTCAAAAATCCAGGTAGACATGAATTAATGAACCGATTAAAAGATTCATTATCTTTAACAGTCTTTCACTTTTTAAAACAGTAGTTAAATAATTTACCGATATTGAGAGACAGACGGTAAAGTTAGGACACCCAAGGCTACAATTTGAGCCAACTATTATCTTAAATCCTGCCTTTGGGCACTGAGTAGATGATTCAGCTGCGACGCTGATGCTGCCTGACACCCATTATCGCTGGCGGACAGCTGTCATACAATTTCCTGCTGTCACGTACCAAGAAAATTAACGACTCCATTATTTTCCCCTGGTGTGGCTGGCATGGTCACACCGAGCGTGGAGTTGTGAAACTGTTGAACTCCGGCAACGGCGAAGACTCACTTTCAGCAGCAGCCGTGGCGATGTTTACATTAGAAACGGTGGAGACGGCAGTAAAGAGGCGCCGTTTGAATACTGCTCCTCAGTCACATCACATCTTTACCTGACAACGAGGATGTTAGAGACGGATGATAAGATCTCAGTCTCTCTCAGCAGAGTGAATCTCATTAGTCGGCAGATGGGGTGTTCATATAATGTCTTTATTCTGCTTTTCTTTCTCTCTTCGCTCTTATTTCTCCATCTGTTTTGTTTATCTCCTCATTTTCTTCACTCACCGTGCCTTCTCCTTCCCTTCTCCTCTCATTCCTTCTCCGTCTGCTCATTTCTCTTTACATTTTGTCACACTGATCATTCTTTCACTCTGCCATCTGTTTCCTGCATCGCACTCTCAGCCTCGCCAACTGTTTCGACTCGGCCGACCCAGCATCAGTCCTGCTGTGTTTCAGCAGCGTGATGACCCTCCGTAAACCCTGTATTGTGGTGGACTGAACGCGCTCCAGATCTTCAGCATTTGCGACCCTGACATCACAGCAGATCCTGTGGATTTGTTACAGGCAGCACAAAGCTAGTGTGCTGAGTTTTTTCAGGCTCCTGCAGCGTGTTGATTAGATATCTGCAGAGTCCTAGCAGTGTGGCTAATGATGTATAACTTATACTGAATTTTTCCCTTTAACAGGCTCTAAGAAGCTTTGAAACCATGCTGTTCCACGAAATTTGAGTCTACAGTCCTCTCTGTGCTGCTGCTATTATACTCCAAGTCACATATGAAAACAGCAGCGTCTTATTTTGCTAATGGAAACGCCAAGACCTTCCCACCACTTTCACATCAGATGGGAGTGAAATTAAACATTGGGGGCATGTGGTTTTAATTGTTTTCTTTTGTCTATTTTGAGACAAAGAGGCCAAAAATTATTTTATTTTCATAAATCTGGTATAAGGATTTCCAAATTTGCATTTCAAATCATATCACTCAGATTACACATGCTGACTAGACCGTTAAGGTTTTTACAACATGACTTTCCTGCTACTAAGTTTACTACAGTGAAAACCCTCACTGTAAAACAAAAAACAAAACAAAACAAAAAAACCCAACTTCTACCGGAAAAATGTTCTCCGTGCGTATGTTGCATTGTTGGTCAACAGCTCCATGAAGCCTCGTCCATTCTGGATCATCCTGTGAGATCCCACAGTGAAACCTGCAATCCTGACCAAGACAGTTCCTGAGTACTTTGAAATCCTTTGGTACAAGTGCTAGACACTACATAAGCACCATACACCACCACATACCGCATTGAGGGTGACACAGCAGATGACTAAGAGAAATAAAAAAAATGCAACAAACCCAACAAAACTAAATGAAAACACTCAGTGAGAGTAACTTTACTGGACATGCCAAAAATTTTAAGATTTATTTTAAACCTTAAAAGGAAAGCCCGTCTTCAGGCCATTGGAAAAAAAAAAAAAAAAAAAAAACTAAAACAGGAGTTTTTATGTGTAAATGTGGCTGAAAAGGTAAAAGGACATTTTCCCTCGATACCTCTTCAAACTCATCACACTGCCAGCAAATTCAAAGCCCAAATATTTTGCTATGAGGTGGTATGCCAACCACTGCTACGTAAAAAGATGACTTTGCATTCGAAAGAACAGATAGGTAGGATCCACACATCTATTAAACACTCTCTTCTAGAGCAAATTTAGCATGATTTCACTTTTGTGCCACTTAGATATCTTGTACGCCTCTAATCCTCAGAAAATGGCTCAGTGGGATATTGGTGAATGGAGGAAATCTGGCTGAATTGAAGGATGACCCCTGTGTCTGTTCAACCAAGTTCATACATAACAGCCAACCAGATTTACAAAGAAAGCAAGCTCTGTGGACATTAGCAGCCTTTATTAATTATATATGTATGTAAAGCCTTAACACTAGAGGTAGCAATACAAGTAATAATGATTTTCTTATTGAGGTGCTTTGTTTTCAGCCTTGAATGGAAATAATGATGCTGGTTAGTGAGTATTGAGAGCAGCCAAACTTGCAGTTGTTGCCAGCTGCAGGTTGCTATGGATACAAGTATAAGGATGTGCAGTTTGGAGTGTTATATCATGGAAAAAACTGCCTTTTGTTAGAGTGAGGGTGAGGTTGGAGTGACAAACATTTTTAACAGAACACTGACTGAATTAAGACAGTCAGACAGACAGATGGACAGACAGCTGCAGGTAGACAGAATATTAAAATGATTTATGGATCTTTATATTCTAATGAAGTCTATGCAAACAGCCTCTGTAGTAATAAATTATCCACTTCAAACAAAAACACTGCAGAGACACAGAGAGAGCTAATGGAGAAGATTAATTAGCCTGATTCATAGGATTACACACACACAAACACACACACACATGCACACACACACACGCACACAGAGAGAGAGAGAGAGAGAGAGCAGAGAGCAGAAAAGTTAATCTCATAATTAAACTTTTTTTGTGCTTTTTACTGAACCTTGTGGGGAAATATGACAAAATAAAGAATACTCCACAGCAACAATGTCACCATGGCCTCATGAACGACATCATGTGTGGTGAACAGAGTGCTGACGATTCTGTCTCCACAGACATCTGAAATCAATGCAGGCTTCAGAAGGGTCATGAACAGAACTGATGAATTAGCCAACATTTTTCATCAATAGTTTCAATTTCTTTCACATGCTTCAAAACATGCTGGTGTTGCTACATTAGTGCATTACTAAGATTACAGCCTAGCGATTATAAGAGGACATTCACAAGTGGTGGTGGCTGATCTGGTATCCCTGTCTATCCATTTTGTCACAACTTTGTAATTTTGTGCTGGTTAAATATTCAAAGATAGAGGCATTAAGAGCTGAAATCCATCTTTGGGATTTATGAGTTTCCCTGCAACAAAAAGTGGATAAAATAAAAACCAAACATCAGTACTGGGATTGGCCGTCAGCCCATAACCAGACTCCAGATAGTATAATCATAGCATAGCATTTATGCAACTATTTAGTCTCTCTACAGATCTGACTCTCCCAACAATAACTTTCATTGAGAACATTTAAATCTTTATCATTCATCTCTTCTATGCTAATATTTTTATTTAAGCCTAATGATAGCAAAGCATCTGCAACACGTCTCTTTGCAATAGGCTCTAAATCAGCCAGCTGATTGTGTCTTAGATGTATTCCTGTCATTGTATAACCTGTCAACTACGTCACTGTGGACAATCGTCCAAATTTTTTCAAATCTGTGGAATTCTATCTGGGCTCACTAACTGAATGTGTGTAGTTTATGTGAATTTCTAAGTATGCAGTTTTATTACAGTTACACCCATTCAGACAAGCACTTTTTCTGTGCTTTAGTGCTTCCCATCTAACATTCACACACATTCATACACCAGTGCACCAGACAGCTGCACCCAGAGGGTGTGAAGAAGAGCAGGAGGAGCCTAAAATGCCTAATGAGGTCACACTCGATGAGCAGATAAGCTGTACATTAACTGGTTACACAAAATATAAGCATAAATGTTGGCTGTTGGTCGTGGGCGTGTCCGCACAGTGGGAAATTAGTTCTAGTCAGTTCTTGTCACATTTTCCCACAAGGTGTAAAACAATAAGGAGAACTGCTGCCAGCTGTAGCACAAAAGAAGTTATGAGCACGTTTTGTTTTGTTTTTTTACTGTAGATGAATTCACGTTTTAGTCTTTTTCTCTTTGAGTCTTTTCTTGTGTTTTTTTCTCTGGTGGTGTGGTTTAGCTCATGCCTTTATTTTTGCTTTCAGTTAGTCTGTACTTGTTTTAGAAGATTAATGGTTTTCACTTAGTATTTTGGCCTAGGTTCATCCTAGAGCAAAAAACTGCTTACACCTATGTGGATAAATAAATATCCCATATTATGCTGAATCAGTGTATTGATTCTGACTTGTAGCCCAGGGCGGGAACTGTTAAGAAATAAATAGATATTTTTTAAGGCTTATCTGCTCATTAGAGTGTTTTATGAGAGGCCCAGACTTGACTAGGTCACAGGGTGACCAGAAACTGCATGTTTTTGCAGAATATGAGGAGTAGACATAGGCTGTGTCCCGATTACGGGTCTGCACGCTTGAAGTACGCGCACTACGCGTACTACGTACGGTGCGTTCCAGCTACGCGTGGAAGATGCAAGCCCGACAAGCACGGCCCTCCCGAAAAGCACCTGGCCACTCGAGCGGTCGTGGACCTCACCGAGGGATTGACGCCGGGACGCAACATCACGTGCGACAACTTTTTCACCTCGCGCGAGCTCGCCGACAGGCTCTATCGCGAAAGAGGCCACACCGTGCTGGGCACTCTGCGATCTAACAGACCCGAGATCCCCAGAGAGCTGCGCTGCAGCAGCAGCAACAGAAGCAGCAGCAGAAGCAGCAGCAGAAGCAGCGGCAGCGGCGGCGGCAGCAGCGCAAAACCGCCCTTGGTGCTGCATTACAACCGCACCAAGGGAGGCGTCGACAACCTGGACAAGGTCGTGAGCATGTACAGCTGCAGGACCTGCAGGTGGCCCGTGGCCCTTTTCCACAACATGGTCGACGTCGCGGCCTACAACGCGTTCGTGTTCTGGAGGGAAATTCACCCCGACTGGATGGCGGGCAAGCTCAACAAACGACGGCTCTTCCTCGAGCGACTGGGCAAAGCGCTCGCGCGTCCCATGCTCGAAGCCAGGGCGTTAGCGCGAGGACCGGGAGGAGGAGGAGGAGGCAGAGTCGCGGCCCGAGGTACTACCACCGAGGCCGACGGTGCCGACGCCGATACTCGTACTACTCGTGCCACCTCTAACGCTACGCCAGGCGACTCCTCTCCGGTCAAGAGGCGAAGGTGCCGCGTGTGTCCCAGGAGCAAAGACGTCAAGACCAAGATCCTGTGCCACTAGTGCCGAGTGCACATGTTCACCAACTGCGCCGTCACGTACTGTCCCAACTGCGCCGCTTCTTCCCGCACCGCTGCTCCCCAGATGCCACCGACGTCGTAATAACACAAGCGCCCCACGGGGGTTCTAGCGACCCCAACCCTATCATCATCACCGTCATCATCGTCATCATCATCATAACACACATATGCCCGAGGGGGGTCCTAGCGACCCCCACCCTAATCATCATAACACACATATGCCCCGAGGGGGTTACCAAGACCCCCCCATCACCACCACCACCATCATCATCATCATCATCATCAATACCATCCTAATAACAACACACACGCCCCTCCGGGGGTCACCACGACCCACGCCCCAAAAACAGGCGGGCGCACAAGGGTTAAACTCTCTTAAATTAACTTCCAATATAAAAGGTTTATCATTGATTGAAATTCATTCAGAAATGTTTAAAGAATGAGCTGTCACAACTTTCAAGTACAAAGTTGTTATGAAGTCAGTGACACATTCGCCCCTTTTTTTTTCCTTTTTTCCTTTTTTATCCTTTATTTATTTATCCTTCTTATTTCATTGTACTATATATTGTTACTCTTATTTGCCTTGTATGTCTACTGTACAAACTGAACTGGAATGACTGACTGTTCGCTTTATAATTTCAATAAAGTTTTGAAAAAAAAAAAAAAAACGTCTTCGGCCGCTCCCTTCTGCCGTATTTTGCGGCAAAATTATCCACACCCACCGCCACGCTATGAATTGTGGGATATATGGGACCACGAAGCGTGCACCGGAGCGTGGGGAAATCGACGGCGCATTTGGAGTATGCGTTTGAAGTACACTTCGAATTGGGATAGCCGTCGTCGCGTGGCAGTGACGTAACCGCACTTAAAATGCGTACTTCAAGCGTGCAGACCCTGAATTGGGACACAGCCAGAGTGAGACTAAGTTCGGACAGGTTGCCCTGGCAACAGACCTTAGAAAGGGGAAGTTCTTGCAAGCTGCACAGGAAGTTTTAGTACACAGGCATATTAATAAATAAGACAGAAAAGAGGAACTTGTACCACATAAGGAATGTTTGTATTGAAGCTGTGTGATGTGTAAAGTACCAAAATAACACCTATATGTGAGACGTTCTTAGATTCTAATGTTAGATCCTGCAACTGGCGTTTGGGCTGTGCAGGGGTCTCTCTCTTCTGGAAGATGATTGAATAAAAAGAAATATAAATCTTTTGACCACTATGAGTCGGGTTTTCTCTGTTCTATCATGGGGACAAAAGAATCAGGTTTTAATAGAACTCTGTACAGTCCTTTATATCACACAGGCGTGTAACCACAAAAGCAAAACCAAATTCAATGTAAAATCCACGATGAGTAGAAGAGAACATAATCTTTCTGTTTAATGAAACATTAATGCTTTAATACACATAAAATAAGCAGAACACCACCTGATGAAAGGAAACGCTGAAGCATCTTATGCATGACTCTCTGGTCTTAACTACCATTAGGAATCTGTTATTTGAACTTGTGCTCTGACCTACATCCAGCATCCATAACAAAAAGATGTCATCACTGCTGTAAAATTAAAAGAACAACTCTGATTTAATCCACTTATGTACAGTTAATCCTCCTTTGTCCAAGGAGCCTTCAGGCAAATGATCAAGCTCATTATGAGGATGTCAGCATTCACCTGAAGTGCTGTCCAAGGGGTGTGCATGCATGTAGCTTCAGGCTGAGCCAGTTCTGTTTTCCTTCTCATGCATCTGAACATGTTAACTGAGGTTAACCAGCCTCGAGACAAAGGACCACCGAAAAGTATTTTCCATCATTATTTGTCTGAGAAATGCGATTTGTTTACCCTAAATCTGGACTAATCGCTTTATTTGCCAAGAGATTCAGCAGCGGACAGCTCCCCTGTGTTCTCCCTGAAGGAAACTATAAAGCCAGCTGAGTTTATATATAGTAAGTGATGTTTACGGTGGTTAAAAACAAATGTGGTGTGATTTATTGTGGTTCCATAAAAGTAGACAGTAACATAAAACATGGAGAATTATAGAAAGGAAGCAATATAAATTTATGATCATGATAAATACACTAATATGGGCAACAGCAGAAAATACAGGCTTGAAATTATGACCATGATTTCAGGTTATACTTTGAGTCTTTATGCTAACAGCTTTAATCTGTCATCATGCAGGTGGGCTTCATCCACATGGTCAGTGCTGCAAAGGCAACACTTTACTGGATGATGACCAGAGTCTGAAAACCCCCAAATACTAGGGGTGCAACGATACACAAAATTCACAGTTCGGTTTGATACTTTGATACTTTGATACTTGATACTTCGATATTTTTTCGATACAAAAAAAATGTTCATGCTTGCTTCTTCGACATCTTTAAGAGTTCTAAACAAATGTCTGTCCCCCTCCTGAAAATCTTATGTACGCAAACACGTGTTGCAACTTCTTATCTTGTGCGCGTTTTTTATTTTGACAGCGAATGCGCACCTGCGGACCACTTATGTGCAGCCCTGGTTATTTAGCTTGTCATATCGCAGCCACAGAAATTATTTTGTCCATGAAACTATAAAGCTGCACTTTCTTTTTGCCTTATAGTCTGATTTGTCATAACTTTTCCGTTTTGTGGTAAGCTTTTCTTTGGCTGTCACTTCTTCACCCTGACCTGTCTTATTTGGCTCAGCAGAACTAAAATATATATCTGTCTGTGAAGGTCATCGTAGTCAAATATAAATCCTGCTGCTTTTACACACGCACTCACATAATGCTCAGCGATTCTCTGCGCGATCAACCTCTCACATGTGTAAGCTGCCGGAGATTTCACTTGTCATGTTTGCATAGTAAGCTAACGATTAATAAGACGATGTCAGAGGAATTGGTGCGCAAATTATCATCACTCACCAATCAGTGCTGTCGCTCTCTATACACAGTTCGCGCGATTGCAAAGTGAAAGCAAAAAACAAGCTCAAATAAAAACACGATTTCAATATGTCACATATTGACAGTGGCTCACCGATGCCAATGACATAATTACCCAGCTACATTTCCGAAAGAATGCAAAAGCATTGACATATATTTTTCCTTCCTACGATAGGCCGACGGGCAGGGCAGAGATAGATTTTGGTAGCCCGACTGGAAAAATCGCTAGCCCCGGGACGTCGGGGAAAAGAGAGTTTATTACAGAGAAATGGCTCTTTCCAAAATAAAAGCTATACTATACGCTTCTTCTGGGCAATATTCTCAGCAGCATATTAAACATATCAGGTCCCCATAAGGAGAATCATATGCTAACCGCTGTGTAAATGACTCGGTAAAGTTTGTAGCATGCGTGCTTGTTGTTTTTGTCTGCTTCCGCTTGTCTTTGCACTAGGATGATGTCGGCGTAAATGTGCAGTCATATTCGTTGTGTTCCCACTAGTGCTGTCAGCGTAAATCTCGTTGAAATGACGTTAACGCCTCAACACGGCAAATCTCCGTTAACGAGCTACCGCAGATCACCCCGCGCATGGGGCTGGACGGCCAACAGGTTAACGAGCTAACTGCGCTAACACTCTAGTTCCCACCCATGTAATTGAGCATTGCGTGGCACATCCAACATACTGTTTTACTTTAGTCCATGACTCGCTTACCTTCAGGGTCATACGTCACATGAAAACCAAAATAGTTCCAAACGCCACATCTGAATGAGGGTGGGGGAGGTTCAATTTGCCATGTTGCAAGGAGAGCTTAACTTCTGTCTCTCTAGCTTGCCCTGCGCTCAGTGAATCTGCGTTCGACTACTCCGCCTAGGCTGCACTGTCGAGCGCAGATCACTGAGCGCTCAACACAGACAGCATCGTCAGAAGGAAAGTTGATAAAATAAATTAAAAATTTTGTATTGTTCGATACATATGTGTACCGAACCGAAAGCACTGTATCGAACGGTTCAGTATCGATACGAATATCGTTGCACCCCTATACCCAATCATTCTTCAGTCATAAGGAGCTGCTATGAGGGCATTTTGGTGATGACACCCTGCCGCTGTGTCTGATGGGCTAAGATAAGTGCAGCCACATGGTCATCATTACATTATTTAAGTTATATAACTTATAAAACTTAAATAATGTATACATATTTGAGCCTAGTATGCTAGTGAGCCTGGTCTACATCGCTGTTTAGGTGGCTGGTATATTCCGATAGGGAGAACTTTGCGCTGTGACGAGATGACTGATATGATTTATTTCTCCTGTCGGTGGTTTTAATGTTGTGGCTCATCAGTGCAGACTCTCTAGCTGTAATCTGACCTGTTATTTGGTATGTTGGTAGCTGAAATATATTTTTAAGCACAAAATTTATATATTCATATATTCATCCCGAAAACACAGTTTTTACTTTATGGATGGAGGCTATGCATGCGGGGACTGCTGTGAGAAAATTAAATGTATATATATTCATTCTTAATTAGGTACACATTTCCTCCTCTAACATGATTCCCTTTTGATTAAAAACTCAATCAGCCATGTCAGTCAGTTTCTGCAGAGAGAGAACAATATTTGGGTCCCATGAGGGAGACTCTGCTGAGATCCTGATAAACATGTGGGCGGATTTTACAGGAAAAAGAAAGCGAGAGAACAGATGGATCCATACTGAGCCAAGCAGTAAAACCATTTTTGTCAGAGGGTAGAAAGATCAGTTTTTGATGGGAATATGAACCGACAAGTTTCTGATCAAAAATCTCCAACCTGGAAATTACGGCGCCACCTTTCTCTTTATCGCCCTGTTGATGTCATTAAAGTTTGATCAAACCGATTCAAACGCCATCTCGTGTTGCTCTTTCCCAAATCAGAACACGTTTCTGGACAGGCTAAGGCCACGATATCATCACAGTTCTGACACGTCCTAATTTGGTCACCGACACGTGTCCTAGTTTGTCTGCTTCAGCTACAGGGTTAGACAGATGAACCTTATAATGTTCAGAGTGAATGGTGCTCATTAAGCTGTCGCGTTAAAGTAACGAGTTTAGAATTAAACGTTTCTATCTGCAAACTGAGAGGCTTTGAGATATCATTAAGATTTATGGTTGTCACATCCTCAATATTAAAACTGTTTAATCAAAGAGCGACATCACTCTTGGATTGTAAGAAAATCGAGCCCTCTAGAGATACATCTTTCCATTTTTTTAACTTTTGGCAAAACTGAGAGAGATATCTGAAGACATTTTAAAATTTTTGCCATCTTTCACTTGAACCACCTTTGAGGTGTTCAGATAATTGTTGTTGCTATTATAATGACAGTCAAAGACAAATGAAATTACAATATGAACTTGCTAAGTTAAATAAAATGGCACATAATGTTTCCATAAACCTTTGGGAGTGATGAGATCAAACTAAAGATCTACAGAAATCCTGATATTAAAAATAAAGTTTGCTGCAAAGTGCTACACAGAGAAAAAGAGTTTGGCTGAAATGCAAATTCTGATGTGTTTAATGAGTCTGAGCCTTTCAGTTGCTGCTGGAATAACAGTCTGCCAGGAGCCGAGGAAAAAAAAACATCCTCAAGTTTGATGACAGTGCGTTTACACTTAATCTACAGGGTTTTGACAGAAAGTACAAGGAATTTCCTCAGCCTATAGAAGAGAAACTTAATACACAAACTTGTAAAGAAAAGAACCTAATACAATAACTTTGCACCATCAGGAAAATGATCAGCATTTTGTCTAAAGTCGCTTTTTTGATTCTCTTCTGCATACAAATAAAGACACTTCCATGCTGTAGGAGGAAGGGTGCTGCGTGGTTTGGGTCCACCTATCGTTTTAGAGTGATAAGTTGTTGCAAATGAATACAAAGTTGCTCTGAGTAATCAGACTTATCCTCTATTCCAGGATGACCAGGGGTCAACCAATGTTTTTTTAAAGATGAAATTATGTTAATCATATTTTACGGCCTTCACACTCTTCAGATCCAATTCAGCACCTTTGGGAGATTTTGAACTAACATGGTAACACCGTCACAACCCCAAAGAAAGGAATGTCTTTTGGAAGAACAGCATCCGTTCCTCCAGATGAATACCAGAGAGCTGGGGGATTAAAGTAGTCCTGATGACATGTGGTGGCCAAACACCCACCCATTCGGGGTTGGGCCACTTATTCCTAACTGGCTGGGGTGGTTTGTAGGAGGGATGGAAGTAGCCAGGAGTCGGCACCTTTGAGGCCGTGGCCATGATTCTGCGTCACACAAAGGGCAGATTCCTGTCCCAAATGAAGGAGTTCAAATATCACTGAACTGTTCATGGATTATTATTCTGCAGTCATGCAGGGATTCTAGCAGACTGTTGAGATTAAGCAAGTTGAACACAAAGCTTTCTTTTTACCGTTAGATTCACCCTTTACCTACGGTCATGAGCTAAAAAAGACAAAAAAGCAGATAAAAGAATTTTCTTGGTGTTGGGTTGGTGGGCTCAGATTTAGGGTTAGGACCTCAGACATTTACTTCTTGTTCATATTAGCCAAGTTTCTTTGGGGTCCAAGAATCATGTGTATACCCTTTTAGGTTTGCCCACCTGGCTTAGGAGCCCAGCGTAAATGTGGAAAAAGATTTTATATGTCATTAGGTGGGCGATCGTGGCTCAAGAGTTGGGCGTTCGCCTTGTAATCAGAAGGTAGCTGGTTCGAGCCCCGGATGACTATGTAAAGCGCTTTGAGGTCCTTAGGGACTAGTAAAGCGCTATATAAATACAGGCCATTTGCCTTCAGAGCACTTTGGGATTCACCAGGAAAGTTGGAGGGGATAAGGATGTCTGGAATATCCTCCACAGCCTGCTACAGAACCCATCCAGAAAAGGGATGAATTATGATGGGTTATGACATCAGTGAGCCAAATCTGTCATGTCCTCCTCATCCTATTCTAACATGCAGGGTTACTGTCGTAAAATGCCTTCTTTACTCCAGATCACAATGCTTTTCTAAACATAACCAGCGAGTGAACGCAAGAAGCAGGAAGGGATGCAAAACTAATCAGAAACTGAAAAAAAGAAAGCAAAACAAAAGTGTTTTTACAAAAATGGAGAAAACAAAGTCGGCCCAGGATGAAAGCATGTTGGTGGATTTGTCCTCTAATTTGCCACGCATATTTTGTTTTTTTGGGATTTGCTAAAACATCTCATGCTGTCTCTTGTCTTCTGTGTGATGTCTTTGAAATAACTGAGCACATTTTCCACAGCACGCTCGGCATCTCGCTCTTGTTCCTGTCAAGTTTTAGCACTCTTACTGTAAGCCGAGAGTTTTAAAAGCATCAAAGCGTCTGCCAGAAGAATGTAATGTTGTTACTAACATTTTAACCCAGTTTAAGTCACACAGACGGCAGAGGTGTAGCGGGATTTTTGTGCAGTGTGAAGGTGCTGCTGTGGAAACACACTCTAAGTTTCCCCCCTAAATAAAGACAATTCACAAAGATGGAGAGCATACAGATATGGAGATGGAAAGAGTGGGGAAAACGTAACCATGGCAACCATGTTGGGTCACTTAGTCAGTGAGAGGCCGACAAACTCCCCTCCCTCCACACACACACACACACACGCACACACACACTGAATGGAGTGTATACTTTATCCGTGTATGGGCAGCGAGGGGGAGGCGTTCCAGAAAATAACAAAGGTGAGACACAGCGGCAACGGAAAACTATGTGTGTGTGTGTGTGTGTGTGTGTGTGTGTGTGTGTGTGTGTGTGTGTGTGTGGTTCTGACCTTGGCTGTGATTCCAGGGAAAGTTTGCGTCAAACTGGCAAATGGCCCACCAGCCAACGCATTATGCACTCACACCTGAATCGCCCCAATACACACAGACACACAGGCACAGACACACACACACACACCCCTGCCTACAGGTATGACTTTGGTCGTCATGGTAACTGATCTGTGGACCCACAGAGCTGTGATTCAGTTTCGCAAACAAACACAACAGGGTACAAACCCCGCCCAGTCAAGCTCCATAAAAAGTCAGGCATGTCATATCACAGGAAAGCATGTTGAAATCAGAAACTTAGATTTGGGTGACCATCAAAACCTGTTTCAGGTGCAAATAAATAATCCACGCCTCATTAAGTCACAGATGTGGATTAATCCAAAACTGAAAATGGGACCTACTTTCTCACACAGCCCTGTCTGGAGTTTATAGAGACTGGTAAACTGAGAAAATACCCACTGAGCGGCTGTTTGGCAGGTGAAAAGACCGTGTTGATGCCAGAGGTCAGAGGAGAATGGCCAGACTGTTTTGAGCTGACAGGAAGGCAACAATAACTCAAATAACCATTTGATATAAGAACGGTATGCAGAAAACCATCTCTGAATCCACAACATGTCCAAGCTTGAAGCAGATGGACAGCAGCAGAAGACCACAGCAGGTGTTGCTCTTTTCAGTTAAGAACAGCAAAATGAGGCCACAGTTCACACGGGCTCAGCAAAATTGCAAAGTAGAAGATTGTAGAAATGTTTTCTGGTCTGATGAGTTTCAGTTTCTAATGCAACATTAAGATGGCAGTGTGACAATTTGGTAGAAAGAACATGGTCCAATGATTCATGCTGCTGCTGGTGGGGTCACATTGGGACCCTTAGCCTATCCAAGCTGTCATAAGGCAAAAAATCAGCGTATAAACTGGAGAGGTCACCAGTCTATCACAGAGCAAACACAGAGTCAGAGGACCATAACTGGCAACTTAGAATCACCAATTAACCTAACCCCACTAAGTGCATACCTTGGGACTGTGGGAGGAAATTGGAGAAAACCCATGCAAACATGAGCAGAACATGGAAAATCCACACACAAAGGCCCCAGGGTGGTGGATTTGCACCTGGACCTTCTTGGAATTTGATGTCACAAAACGTCTAAAAAGGTGATTCAAAAAAACTGTCATAGTCCGACTTTCCGACTTATTAAAATGTCAGGCCGACCACCTGGAGGCAGCCTTTTCAAATATGGCCTTCAATGGCCTGCAGTGCACAGATGCTCCACCAGAGGGCAGATGACATTGTTGGGTGGTGCTGTTTTTTCAGGAAAGTGTTGATCATGTTAATGTAGTGGTCTTAAAAACTTTTATCCAATATGATACAAATTGTCTAATGGGGTTAAGAAATTACTGCACACAGATTAATATTTCTCCATTTGATAATAAAAGTTTTTTTGTTTGTTGTTAATGACTTACAACCTTTTATTAAAAAGTTCAAAAACACACTTTTTCAGACCTATAATTACACACAAGTCCCTGGTTTCTAAAGCATTTCAGCAGTGTGGCTGCTTTAAAGCCATAATAGCTGCACCGTTACGACTTCTGATAAAACCATCCTGTGAGCTTGTTAGAGTTGGTTTAAAAGCATAAAGATACGCACTCTGACTTTGTTACATCGGCACGCTTCCCCCAGCTCGCTGCCGCTTGCTGAGGTTTTGAAACTCGACACACCTCTCTGCCGAGTAGACGTCAACTAAAGTGTTTTAAAAGTTTAGTTTTAAATCCCATGAAGCCTCATTACTGCAGAGACAGAAGGATCCACTCAGACCACCGATCAATACTCGAATCGATCAGCATTTCCTCAGGTGAACCAGCGTCTGTGTTACTTACAGCATATCTTTGGGAAGATGCTGATCTTTTTCCATCTCCGTCTCCCCTGAATTGGTTTGGTCTCCTTTCTTTGCCTTGTTTCTTTAAAGTCTATTTTCCATCATTCGTTCAGCTGCTTGCCTTTGATTATAGCAGCAGGATAGGAACGTGCACACGCACACACACACACACACACACACACAGTGGCACACAAAGAGAAAGTAGTGCTCGCATATACACTAAAGAGTGTGCTGTGTATGTGTGTGTGAGTGTGTTACATAATGAGCCCTCATCTTGAAGTGACACTAAAATAGCTGCTTCAGCTTCACGCTGTCTTCTGTGTCTTTAAAAGCACCAATTAGAGACATTTAATCACCGCACTGGCTGTCCGGACGAGTCACACACAGTTACACAGAGAGAGAGAGAGAGGTTTCATTTGTCCTCTGCGGTCTCTAAGAAAAAATGTCCTGTGGGAGGGAAATGGGGGAAAAAGTTTGTCTTTAGAAACATTTTAAATATTTTTATCTGCAAGTTAAGCTGTCAAAAAGTAATTTCACTCTGATCATTTGTCGTTGCTGCATCAAAGTATAAACGGTGATTGGAGTCATCTCAGCTGATGAAACACCATTAATGCTCGCCACTCGCAAGCCATCAATCCCAGAGTATTATCATTCCCAATGCGTAATATACCGACGATTTGTCATGCTCGTAGGTGTCTCATAGTCAAGCCAAAGGTACCCTTCCAATTCCTTATTAAACGCTCTGGATTCTCAATTGACTCCAATATAAACCCGCTCGGGGCGGTAAGAGACGCTTACAGCAGAGGCTCCAGCCGTCCATTCCACCGCAAACACATGAAAGCATCACTGATAATTCAACAATAAAATAGGTTTATGTTGTGGCCATTACATAGTGTTTTCCAAAGTGATCCAGGATCTGAAAGTGAACAGAATTAATGTACATAATGCTATGTTAGCTTTATTTTCATTTCACACATAAAACACATTTATAAATTGATTCCAACCTGCTCTCATTCCCAACGCACAACATTTGTCATAATCGTAGGTATTTTTGCGTTGGGATGAGAACGCGTTGTCAATCTCTGTCAGCAGTTCCTTTAATGGCCGCTAGACTCCCATTATAAACCTCAACCAAGCATTTTTACAGCCTTCTGGCAGCTTCTTAAGGTATCACCTTTATATGTATTTTTTTTCTTTTGTTCAGGCTGTATTACAGTTTTTTACAGACGCTAGGACACATTTCCCAATACTTAGGTCACTTTTGCAAAACTCTTCACACAATCCTCCTAACTGACCGTCAGCTTGGCAAAGCAGTTCATTTCACATTCAAAATGCACTACAACTACCAAAACACTTTATTCAGGTCTCAAATAAACTCATTCTTCCAGAACACTAGCAAAGGTTGACAGCCGACAAACACACTTTGTCACCCACAAAACAATGACCTAAAAAACACTAACAACATGTAGCATTACACAGTGTTTTCTTGTGTAAAACAAGGACACATCTCTGTTTATAATTTCAATATATGTTACTGGAATGGATCAGACATTCAGAATTCGTTAATATTTGTTTATGTATTTTTAGTTTTTTGCACTAAGTAATCCCAAAATACAAGAATTTGTATACACACCATCCACTGATACACATACAATAGTAATGCTAATCTACTCGGTCTTCTCCATTTGGCCACAGGTTCTCATCCACATCACAGCTTATGTCATCTAGGGCAACACACCTAGGAAAGAATCTTCTGGCTGCCAGAATTGAAGGAGTTGAACAATTGAAGGAGTAACACCTGTGTAGATGTTCATCTACAATGAGAATCAGCTGTGGCTGGTTAAACTGCATTTTTAGATTTAAAATATGTTTCAATAAAATATTGCTGTTGAATTTTGCTGTCTTTTTAAGTTTTGCATTGTGTTATTGTTTTGGCCATAAGTTTAACAGTTTTGACAACAGTATGTAAGCACATGCAAAATGTCCTGTCCGTACAAAGATTTTTGGCAGTTGTTGTGTCTGAGTGAGAAGATAATTCATGAAATTTGAGAGATGTAGTCATTGAATGCATTTTGTGCCAAAACAATGATAACTGGTCCTCAGTTTAGCCCACATAGACTTCTGTTGTGCTCACTGTGTGAGGAGTTTTGCAAACGTGACCTAAGTATTGAGAAATGTGTCCTAGCGTCTGTAAAAAACTGTAAGTCTCAAAGTGTGCAACATATGGTCTCACACATGCAATGTCAGAGACAGCCAAAATGCCAATGTCAAGGTTTTTATTTTCCGTGCCAAAGTCAGGAGATTTATTTTGCTTGTACAGTATCTTCACCAACCACATCGTTGTCTTGGCTGCTACCATGACAACATTTGCTTCTTCTTCTTCTTTCAAGAAAACTACTAAACAAAGTGACCCGATGATGGAGCTAGACAAAATTTGTTGCTATCGGTCACTTTATGGTAATGCAGTTAATTGGAAGACATGCTACTGATGTAGCGCTGACTCTTATTCCTAACTGACAGCATCATAGTCAGCTCAAATCAAGTTATTTTTCTGTAAACTGATAAATATCAATACAAATATTCAATCTGCGAGACTAAGACTTTTGAGATACCTTAAGACAAAGAATAAAATTGAAGGAGCAGTCAGATATTTTTGGAAGTCCCTACAAAGAGCCAGATCAGATGAGTTTTCTCTACATAATGGATGCAAAACTTTTAGTTTAGCTTGAAGACTGACAGCACAATTCAATTCATCCTTAAAAAACACACACTGCTGTGCAAAGGCTTTAGGCACTGACAGCACCTACGCCTAGAAGAACCGGCTCTTCAAGGTACTCAGCACGTAAATTGCTCCAAGCATCTTGGGGAACTTTCCATAATTCTTGTGCAGATTTCAGCTTTCTCTCTGTCATTTTTTGCTAACGCAACACCAGATTGAGTCTATGATGTTGACATCAGGGCTCTGTGGGGGTTGTGGCAGAGCGCCTTCTCCTTCCTGTGGTTCACAGAAGGTAGTTTATGACTCTGGCTGAATGTTTGGGGCTGATCAAATGCATTTCTGATGGTACTGATTGACTTTCAGGACTTTAAAACATTGAACATTTCAAACTTTTATCCACTCAGATACTATTATCATGATTTCCGCATTGACTCTTAACTGTGTTCAAGCATATGGAGCCCAATTTTTAAAATGAAAAACACATATTACAGACTCTCAATCCCACAAACACAACTACTGCTGCCTCTGTCGAGGCTCCAGGTCTCAGAGGTTGGTTAACAAGCCTGAGATTAGTCCCATCAAATCTGATTCTCTCTCTCTTTCCTCCTGTCTACTTAACTCAGAGTAACTCGCCCAGAAAGTACAGTGATTAAATGTCTCTAATTGGTGCTTTTAAAGAGCTTTTAATGAGCTCTGTCCTCATGTTCAAGTGACACTAATAGCTACACATTCACACAATAGATGGAGATCATGCACTTCTTGAGGTTTTGCAGTTTTCTTTGTGAGAAAAACTGACAGCTTAAAAAAACAGAACTCAATTACACCTCTTAAATACATCAGTCAAGGTCGGGTATTGACTACAGACCAGAGACAGAAGCGATTCAGCCTGAAACAAGCTGCTCAGATGCAGCTTGGAAAGTTTAACATGATTTACATGAGTGTGACAGAATGATGGACCCGATCACAAAGTTTTCACTTTAAATGGTAAATGGCCTGTATTTATATAGCGCTTTACTAGTCCCTAAGGACCCCAAAGCGCTTTACATATCCAGTCATCCACCCATTCACACACTGGTGATGGCAAGCTACATTGTAGCCACAGCCACCCTGGGGCGCACTGACAGAGGCGAGGCTGCCGGACACTGGCGCCACCGGGCCCTCTGACCTCCACCAGTAGGCAACGGGTGAAGTGTCTTGCCCAAGGACACAACGACCGAGACTGTCCAAGCCGGCGCTCGAACCGGCAACCTTCCGATTACAAGGCGAACTCCCAACTCTTGAGCCACGATCGTCCCCACTTCACTTTACGACATGTTTCATTTGGTTGTGGTTTCTTCCAACACTCGATATTATTATTTATTTTATAATAAATGAAGGCTACACTTCCTGGTAGTTTTCAGCATTGCAGCTGGCTGCAGCTGTGGTGAAGTTTTTCACAACATTATAATAAATATTAATAATATATAATTAGGTGGAAAAATCAATTTACATTGTAATATCAAATAGAATAAATTGAAACTGAGTTTAATTACAGAAGAAATAGACCCTTAGATGTGTGCTGTACTATAAAGCATTATTACAATGCTAAAATAAAAGTGTAAAAAAACAGTGAGTATTTAAAGCAGCGTCTGGCTATGACTTGAACATATTCTGAGGTTATCTTTTGGTGATGGTTATATGAATATCCAGCAAAGCTGCACGATGGTGTGGTGGTTAGCACTGCTGAAGCAAGAAGTGCAAGAAGGTTAGCAGTGGCGAGGGTGTTTCTGTGTGAAGTTGGAATGTTTGAATCTTTCCATGGGTCCTCTCTGGGTAATCCAGCTTCCTCCTACACTTCACAGATGTGCAGTTAGTGGTTTAAATGTTTATTCTAAATTGCCTGTAGGTGTGAATGAGAATGCAAATGTGAGTGCAGCCCTGTAACGGACTGGCAATCTGTCCAGGCCATACCCAGCCTTTCGTCATGTGTTAGCTGGGATAAGCTCTGGCATGGATGGATGGATGGATGGATGGATGGATGGATGGATGGATGGGAAGATCATCACAGTATTATTCAAAACCAGTTAAACTTCAGGAAAAATCATTCTGACCAGTTAGAAAAGTGGCAACAGGTTCACTGAGAAGGCAACAACAATGCAACCTCCAAAGAGGGAATGGTTAAGCAGGTGAAGGCCACAGATCATTGCTCTCCTCGGTGAAATCAATTCACCTCAGTATCTCCTCAGGATCTGAGACATCCAGTCTCATCTGTGACTGTCATCCTCTAGCTGTTTGGAAATAATCCCTTTAAACTCTTGCTTAGAGGTCCTGGATGGTTGGGCTCTGCTTTGCTCACTGCTGGAAATAAATTCCTCACCTCTGGCTGTTTCCCAAACTGCTTTGAAACAGAGACAGTGTCCTAAAGAGACCCAGCGCTCATCCATCCTGTCCTTTGAACCACAGACTGGGCTCCAAATTACCTTTCAGTAGCGAGGTCATGGAAAGAAATTGTAGCTAAAAGACTTTAGAGGAGGATAACAGTGATAAGATCTTCATTCATTTTCCATCTTTTTTGTGCCTGCAGTACAAAGTCAACAGAGAGAATTTATTCTGAGCATCTTTAAAGGACAGAAAAGCAGTAAGAGGAGCTGATAAGTGGAGAAGAAAGGTTTCCAATCAGCATGCAGACTCCAGAAAATCTCCTTTACTTTTATAATTAAAATGAAACAAGTAATGGCTTGAACATTTCACTTGTTCTTAGTGCAACACTGACATTTTTTAACAAGTCCTTTGTAGGGCACAGTAGTCAGGTGGGGTTATAGTTTGGTTGCATTTTAGCTACCTGATAAAGAAACATTTTAAGAAACTACAAGATGTTGCATTAAAAATCTAATCTTAAATGCATTTTGATTTTAAAGACAAAGAAAACCTGTAAAACTATAACTCAGACAAATCACTAAACATTGTGAGGGTCCTGCTTTTAACTGCTTTGGACTTGGATATTTTGCCATATCCATCAGTTAGTTGGAGAAAAAGCCAAGATGTGCAGTTGAAAGAGCAGTGTGTTGCACCATGGGAAAAGCAGATGTTGTGGCACAACCATACAGTAGCAAGGTTTTAATTGCTTGCAGTACAATTGACTATTTTTCTTAGAGTAAATTGTCCCCATATGAGTACTTATAATAGAGTATACATTTTTTTCAGCTCTCTGGACTTTTAGGACCATGGGACTGCTTGGGGTCCAGATTAAGAGAAGCAAATATTTAAACATGTTACTGCTTCTGTGTTAAATCTGCAATCTCATAACTGCAACTTCTGAAACCCTAAACCCTAAGATCAAGTGCACCTCCCTATAAAATCTAACTACACATTGATGCAGATGCAAGCCTCACAGGTATGAATGTTGGCGGCCATGTGCAAAGGCTACACTGTGGGCTCTACAAAGATTCACAGTACAAGCATAATTCAGGCATAAGAAATACACTCTGAGTTTTCAATATTTGCCAAAAGGGCCCCGGTGAGTCTCAGACAACTTTAGTGATGCAAATGTGGGTTTAAGAGAAAATGATACCTCGTTCTTTCCCCCCCCCCAGTACTGGTGGTGTTATTTCCCCAGCCTATACTGTTTATTTGATTCCAACACTGAAATACTCCATCCAATAATACTATACGTTTGTGATTGCACCATTCATCAAATGGATATACTTCAGACGTCCAGGCTGGGAATCATTCAGCATACATTTCTCCAGAGTTGAGCCCGATAAATTCAACATCTTTTGGACGCATTGGGATTTCATCAGAAACTTGAAATGTGTGTTTTTCTAAGCTAGACAATGTACTGCAGGGTAAAATAGGTTCACTTTCTTTTTGTTCTGTGGGGAAACTTTGTAAAGTCTGCATTCTGTAAAACAATGTCTTCTTCACTTTATTGAATATTAATGCTAAATTCTTTCAAACAGCTCTGAATGAGGCGGATGACTGGAAAAGACTCCGGCTCTCATCTTCACTGAGGCAGCAGCAGGCAGACAGCTGACTGGCCTGCAGCTCTGCACGCGTGTGTGTGTGTGTGGGAGTGTGTGTGTGTGCGATTTAATATATGTGCTCGTGGTCATGTGAGCGTTTTAGTCTAGTCCATCTGCTGTTGTGTGTCACCCCGAGGCGACGGCATGAGAGAAAGAGCCAGGGACAAAGAGGAAGAAAACGAAAGACCGAAAGAAAAGATGAAAAGATACAGAAGTGGAGGAATGTAGGTTTGTGTGTTTCGGCGCGTGTGCTGGACCTCAGGCGGTGCTGTGTCTCTGTGGATCCCAGATGGAGCCAGAACTCAACAGAGCACATTAGTCCACTTGGCGTGTTCACACACACGTTCAGACACACTCAGATATTCAGTGTAATTCTCCTGACAGTCGGATCACCTGAGCCTCTGCTCACTCTGCTGCGGCAAGATTTCTGCTCCGCTGGAACAGTCAAATAAATTCCTACGGAAGCCCGGAGAGGCCCCTTATCGCTTCTTTAGTTATCTCGACTTCACAATTGAAAAGAACGAGAGGAAAAAATAACTCCCAGGGTGGGACTGGGTTCGGGCTGAAAGTGAAAGAGCTCAAGTATCTCTGGGTTTCATTTGCAAGCAACAAGAACGTGAAGTAAAGGAAGTGAAGAAATAGAGGAGGGGAACAAATAAAAAAGGTATAGGTGTGTAAATTTTAAACCTCGGCCGGACTAGGATTTTAAAACTTGACTTAATAATAAAATACATCATCTAAAGCCTCTCCTCACTCCTCCAGAGCATTTCTTCACAAATGAAATCTAATCAGATTTCTGCTTCTTTGCCTTTTTGTGGTAGAAGTGATGGACTGTTTGGCAGACAGGCAGGGAAGTCACACTGTACGTCAGTAACTATGAGGCCAGGAGTCAAAGTTTCAACTTTACCCAAGAAACCAGATTTTCATGCTCAACAGGCACAAAAGGTATTATGTGTTCACAAAAACAGTTGCTTCAAGGTCTTTGAACTGTAAAGTAAACACTACATTCAGACAATCCCCGTGACCAGCACTTGGAAACAGTGGGGAGGAAGAACTTCCTTTGAAATGCAAGAGATCTACAGCAGAACTAGGCCGAGGCAGCAGCACTGCTGTGACCGACTGAGTTTCCCTCTGAACCATTCTTTGGGGAACAGTAAGAAGAAGGAGAGACTCATGTAAGTTAAATATGATTTATTTGTAGCCTTTACCTGTGATTGTTTTGGGAAATACTTGATACTTGAAGTTAAAAAGTTAAAAAGATAGATACTTGACTTAGATTGATTACTTTAGTGTGTCATGCTTCTCCTTTTTGGTGATTGGAAGCCCCAATCACACCTGCATCATTATCAGTAATGATGATCAGTACTTAAGGAGGGCTTTCCTTCCATTCATTGCCAGATTGTTCCGCTTGCTTCAGGTTGGGCTCCAAAGTCTAAATGTTCGCAATAATTTCCTGGTTGTGATTCACATTCTCGCCTCCTCTCCTATGAGGCTCTTGGTGGGCTCCACTTAGTTTGCTGGAACCTTGTCTCGTGGATTAACTTCAGTTTTCACTGGGAACTCTGTAAATACCCTTCCAGCGTCACTGAAAGATTGCAAGCTGCCTGCTCCTCTTAGTGAAAAATTTCACTTGAGCTGACTTTGCTATTTAACCCTGAGATTGTAAATAAAACCTTTGAACTGTTGTGAGTCTGAATGTGCCGGGGGGTCTTTGGGTATGTTCACACTGCAGGTCTTAATACTCAATTCAGATTTTTTGATCAAATACGATTTTTTGTCTGCTCGTTCACACTACAAATAAAATGTGACAGCAAACGCGCTCTAGTGTGAACGCTCAAAGCGGCCTGCATGCGCAAAAGAAGACGTCATACACAACGCGCTCTGTTTAAACCCAGAGCAAACAATATTGTTTGACAGGTGGCCCTTAATATAAAGACTTCGGACTTCACGTTTCCCAATTTTTGCTTTAAGTTATTTTGTTATTTACATAATAATGTAAATAACCTAATAATGATCCTTATTGCTGTTTTAGAGAGAAGCGGTGCTTCAAAGGATAGCTGCAGATTTCTGTCAGAATCTGCAGATTATACAGTACAAATAAAATGTTCACGTTTCTCCAACGTTGTCTTCCCAACAGTTTCACTGACGTCTATGCTGGATGGCCAGGAAGCGTTCGCGATGTCTTATCGGGCGCGTCTCCGGAGCTGATAATTGGCGTCTGTCTTGTGTCAGTGACGTAAAAGACGGATTTAATGCGACATGACTGTTCAAACAGCAGTCGCTTTCTAAAACATCGGATATGTATCGGATTCAGTACCACATACGAAAATGACCCAGATCAGATTTGAAAATATCAGATTTGTGCCGTTCACACTGTCAGACCATGATCGGATATGGGTCGCATAGGGTCAAAAAATCGGATTTGATGCGCTTTCGCCTACAGTGTGAACGTAGCCTTACACTTGGTATGTAATCATCACATAATGAAAAATTCGTGGAATGAGTATCCACTCACACAGACGCAGGGAGAACATGCAACTCCACATAGCTGAATGTGTCAGGCCAGTGGATTCAAACCCAGGACCTTGTTGATATGAAGCAATGATCTGTGCTGTCCAAAGACATTCATGGTTGGTCAATTGGTGTTTCTAAACTAGTCATAGGTGTAAATTTCAGCATCTATCTGATAACCTGTTTACAGTGTACCACTCCCCTCGTCCTATGACAGCTGAGATAGGCTCCAGCCACATCTCCACCCTGAATTGGACAAGCAGAAGTGGATAGATGGATGGGTGGAATAAAAGGTTTGTGGCTTTTCCATCCTGCTTCTTCTGAAGTTCAGCAGTACAGAACAGAGACTGCACCTGACATCTGCTGAAGCAACATTAGATTTAGGCTTTTGAGATTATAACCTTCACTTGGATCCTTTGAAATATTAAAAAATTCAGAAAGTCACTAATGGATTTCTACTGTGTGTGAAGCGTTTTGCACACTCTGAATCCAGTCAGTGTTTGCAGAGATAACCCATCTGTTGTTATCATGAGAAACAACATCTGATTGGCTAAGCTTCCTAAAACTTGAATTTTGCAGCTGTTGTTGCATCTGTGTGTAACTTCAGCTGGCACTCTGCTTGAGGTCAATGTGGTAACTTAAAATTCAGACATGATGTAGCCCAGAGCTTCGCAAAGTGTGGGGCCCACCCCCTAGGGGTTTTGGGTGGGGCGCAGAGCCATTGCAGGGGGGGGGGGGCGTGGTATGAAAAGGGGCAAAAAAACCACGCTTGGACACTGCTAGCGCGGGGCGGCCACACAAACGCAAAGCAGGAGATAAAGCATACCTGAATATGTTTCCAAACCAAGTTCATTCTAAGCCAAAGACTAGAAAATATGGTGAAGCATGTCTTCCCTTTGGCTTCACCTGCACAAGTGCCAAGGTAGGTCTCCCCTGCATAATTGGTTTTCCCTGCGGCGGGAGCAGCGCTGGGCTGTTTAAATCAGGGACAAACAGTATCCCACATTCTTGATTTGTAGTTCACAAACACTTCTTGTAATGACTAACTACTCCTGACATTTTGGAGATTTTAGCTCTTTATACAGTAAAGTTACAGTGGGATCCAAATAATATCAGGCTGATCCTGCCACAATGTGTTCCCCCGGTTCAAATCACGGACTAACAGTATCCCACAGTTGTTTATGTTTTTAAACCCATTTTGCACAGAGAGACATTTTTTTCTTGTAAAACAAAGGGGGCCAAGCAAAAGAAGTTTGGGAACCACTGATGTAGCCAGACGTTTTCCCTGAGCAGGTGTAACTTGGTCCTTGCTTAGAGCTGGAGGCCATATTTGAAGTGAGTTGTATAGCTTCAGTGAAATTATGCACCAGTGAAACCACAGCCAGGTACATTTACTCAAGTCCAGTTTTATGTAGTAAAATCTTTGCACTGGAAGAAGATCTATTTATTTGATAAGTTTACTGTACAGATGATTTTTTTTTTTTTAAATTACAAGCATGTGAAATATAAAGTATGTCTCATGTTAACGTTGGGATTTGTTGGGAACGTCATCCATTGTTGTTACTTGCCATGTTTGAAAAGTAACAATTAGCAACTTGGCCAAAAAAGTAAACATTTTCGTAATAAATACCACTCTTTTATAAAAGAAAACAAAAACTATGAAAAAGTAAGAAAGATTCCTTATATGGGAACTTTTTCTGTGTCTCAAATTCCATACTTTGGTATTTAAACTTCACATTATTGTGCATAATCTGCACTGTCAATACAGCTCCATGAAGTGCACATTAAGAATTCGGATGGTATATTTATAAAGATAAATAAGAATTCACACCCACATCTCTGACAACTGGTAAATATTTGTGAAATGCAGCAGCTAATGGCCTAAAGTGGAATTCCATACTTCGGGTATCACACTTCTGTCAGTTTGAGCAGGTAAACAGAGTGAAGGGTTATGGGCATGCAAACTAAACAGACACATCTGTGTGCAGTACAGGAGTGTCAGCAGGGTGCACCATAAAAATGATGACCACAAAAAACATTAAAGATAAAAAAACAGAAATAACAACACAAACTTTTTTTTAACAACTATATTATTACTTTAGTCTTCTCCACAGCAGGAACTCAGCTAATCGGCCAACAAAAACACAAATACAAGCAAGAGAAGCACACAGACAAGTTATTCAACATCTTTGACAGTGCCCCCTGGTGACAATACACAGGTAGAACACATAGATGATGGTCTGCTCTAAGTAGGACAAACGCAAATGCAAGTCAATGGACAGTCTTTATAATTCAATAGACGGAAGTTTACAAACATTAGCATCCAAACTTAGAGAGGATTTTAAAAATTGGAAAGATGACAATCAATCCTAGAACTCAGATATATTTTGTAACGTAGCTCCAAGGAACTAACCATGGCCATTATACTGCAAAACTATATAATATTGACAAATGCAGCTGTGAGTGGACTGAAGCATCTTCTATAAGAATTGCCAGCTGGATGAATGTAAGGGTGTCAAGACTCTGTGACCTTTCTGAAGTAGCTATGCTTGAATTGTATTGGTTTTACACAGCTGGATTAAAATCTGTGCTAATGTCACCAATAATGTTACTTCTTTAGTTTCATTTGCCAGTCATTTGGCTCACCACACTTTGCAAAATACTTGGATCACCATTTTTTTTATCCTTTAAATGTACAGTTGTTTCTCCAATGATCACGTTTTCTACACCTACTTTAAAGCACAAACAGGAAACATAATTTTAGTAGTGTCTGATTTGTGCATAAAACTATGCTACCAACAGTGGACTGTATTAAAGTGATGCCATAGATTTTTGTGGAAACTTCCAGGAAATGCAAGGATGATTCCTGATATTTATCTGTGACTAAAACCATGGTCCAATCTAACCACAACCCAACAGCTCTGAGTTCCATGATGTCCATATACATTATATCCAGAATTTATCCAGCTAGTAAAGACACTGTTTGGGTTAATTATCATCCAACAGATACATTCTGTACTTTTTTAGCTGTAGATGTTGGAATATGTGAAGCAGAAGAAGAGCTGGACAGACAGACTGACATCTTAACGCTTGTCTCTAACAGGACAACTAGCCAAAATTATTCCTGCTATTACTCTGTTTTTATGGCCTGTCATCGGTCTGTGCAGAGCAGTTTTCCCTCTGTCCCTTTAAATTTGTATCTCAGCTCATCATTTCTCTCTCGCTCTCTCAGGGGAGCTTGATGCCCTGCATGACAACAGATGGAGCCCTGAGGCTTTGGGACCATGCGCACACACACACACACACACACACACACACACACAGAAAGACAGAAAGATGGCAACAGTAGGACGGGGTTAGAGGCAAACTGTGGTAAAAACTGATGTCATCATCAGTATGAATGGACACATACTCCATGATTACGTGCTTATATGTAGATGAACAGGGGAACGCCCACAAAACTCATTTTTAATGGAAGACTGCATTCAGTCGCTGCTGACACACACGCATTATGTCCCTCTCTCTCTCTCTCTCTCTCTCTCTCTCACACACACACACACACACACACACACACACACACACACATTTACTTTCATTCACATACAGGAAATATCTGACTCAATTTAAAACAGAAAGTCAAATCAAAGAGGAATTCACACAGAGGCTTTGCTCTCTTTGCACTCGTGTATTTACCACAGCTGACACTTGAGTTTGGATCTAATATGAGTTTTCAAAACTTCAAAACAGTGAACTGGGAGGACATCTGGGGATTTCTGGACTACTGTTTGGCACAGTAACACAACAGCCCTCGGGTGACTCTTCATCCGTATGAGAGTCTGACTGTTGTTCAGGATCACAGTGACAACACGCTAACCGGCTGAAACATATTTTCTCTATCAACTTCTATCCTGCACAACTAGGCATGATGGAAAATGTGGGTTTACTGTGGACTTAAGATAAGTTTTTAAAAATTCACAGTGTCTCAAACACAGATATGAGAGAACACTTCAGAAAAGAATCACTCTCGGGTCGGCTAAAATTCCAGTGTGAACATTGCTTAAATCTGAATCCCACCCATAATGCTCCTGGCTGGTACGGCAATCATAGTCAAGCCTCGCAAATGTTCCTCTAGGTGTACAAATCACTGTTTCAGAAATACTAGTCCTTATTAAAATTCATCAGCTAGACAAGTACGCACATAGGATACAGTCTCCATTGCATGATGTGTACTAATGGGAGTACTCAAATTAAGACACACTGTATGACTTTATCCGCACCGGATAATTATTTCTGTACATGGTATTCCATCAGACAATTACTTAACTTCCAAGTTAAATTACAATTTTGCTTACAAGATCTCTGGTGCATCTTTTAGTGTCATCATGCTGCAGTCACTGCTAGCCCAGGGGTCTCATGCTCCACCTATAAACTGCATCTTCCTTGGTTCTGACAGGGGAGCCTTTGTTTCACATCACTCCATATTTATCTTTCCCTTCATTAAATGTCCTCACTCTATTGTTGAATCCCTGTGAAAGCCATATGCTTTCAATATACATATATAATATACCCATGCAAGTGCCTTGAGGTGGACTGCAGTATCTGGAATTAACTTAATGCACATGCTACAATGCACATGATGCAGACTTATCTGCCTGTTTTGTTTTACATGCTACTCTTCATTACTCCTCATTACCTTCTACAGTTAGTTTCAATTACATCGTTACTGTCGTATGAAAACCTCGTTTCTGTTACATTATATAAAAGATAAGACAGATTCGGGAGGCCAATAAAACCCGTTCCTCACAACCTGACATCAAAGAGGTTCAAGCTTTTAACCTGACACTTTTGTGCAGCCAGGTCTGGACCACAGGATGTGACATCACCTTTAACTCAGCATGGGGCAGCTCGTTAATGCTGCTAATGCTGCTAATATCACTGCAAAGGTCAGGGAGGGTGGAATTAAATGTCAGGCCTAATCTGAGGCGATGAAAACAAACAGGAAGCTTTGACTGAAAGTGAATTTCTAATGTGATGGATGAATGTAGACAGCAAGAAAGTGTCTGACATATACAATATGGAGCCTCAGTGATCACATTAGCTTGTTTGGGTGAAGAGAGGAAAAAAGAAATGTACCGCTGTAACACAACTAATTGATTCTGGCAGGTCAGAAGAATAAAACACAAACAATTATAAAGACACGAGAAGAAAAGAAGAAGGAGGATGAGATGAAATTTGACTGTTCTGAGAGGATTCATTAATCTGGGCAGGAAGAAGCATAGCAAATAGCACAGCTACATAGCAAATATGGCTGCACATATATACTGCTGCAGAAAGGCTGAAGGTTTTATAGGAGGAAAGCCCAGGACGCACAGACGAAAAAGGCTCATACTGCTATAAAGTTTCAACTGACTGATTCAGTCAGCTCATGTTTCTGGTAAAGCAGAGGAAAAATACTGACTAGCATTAAAATGCCAAGCAAAAATATTCAAATGTGTTGACATGACACTTGAAACACTTTAAAGTGGCATGCTTTGATTAAAAACAAGCTTCCAAGTCAATTATGCAAAGCATGACAGCTGTCCTCACTCTAAAAAAGAGAACTTTATTTTGGTATAAGCTTAGAATTACTTTGACTTTAGGAGTTAGTTTTTTGGATTTGTTTTTAAAATGACTGGTGAGTGAAAGCACAGTACAGTGGTGAGCACTCACACATTTGGTTGTTTGCTGTATACCACACCACACCTTATGTGGGTATAGGCCTTCAACAAGTGCCACTGTCTAACCTTTATATTAGTTACTTCCTGTTTTACTTTGGTACTCATTTCTCCCTTATACTTTTTATTCAGTTTTACAGTGTGAGTGTAAAGGGTGCAGACAGGAAGACACAGACAGGATGTTGAAAAGAAGGTCAGTCAGTAACATAACAGCAAAGGAAAATCAAGCACAACATGAACCATGAATCAAACCATATTGTCAAAATAAAGATCAAAGCTTCATGTTATCCTTTAACTGAACATTTTATTTATCAAAGCACGCTGAAACATGAATCCATCTTGAAGGAAAAGCCCTCAGGAGACAGTTTGATAGTATGTTTAGTCAGATAATATCACTACAGACTAGTGATGGTGGACATATCTATATCATCTTTGCACTTAAAGTAAACTTTCTTTGCAATTTAGTGGATTTTGATTGGACTTTTTTTTAATTCACACAGACATAAAGTCTTAATTTTAATATGACGGTGGACCGTTTATAGCAGCAGGGTTTGACAGCCCTCAGGCAGGTGTGTCTGAGGGTTGGAAACACAGGTAACTGAAGTGACACCATCATATCTGAGACAGCTGTGTCAGAAAGGGTATCAAGAGAAAGAAGTCAATTTCATAGCCAGACGTTTGTCTGACCAAGTGACAATATATAAAAATGAATGTACAGTTAATTCTAGGAAGCACACATATATTTAATTCCAAGTGTTTATAATTAAATTATTATGTTATCATTTATTATTTTTACCAAGACTATAGAACAATGCAGAGGCATTTGTGAGCACTACAGTGTTTCTTGGCAGTGATTAATACAATATGGTCTCTGTTACCCTTCACTCGACACATCTTTTTGGAATTAAAAAAAAAACTGAATTATGACAGAAAATCTCAAATGCAGCACAGCACCACTGGCTCCCACTACATTCTTATGAAAAAGTTAAAAATATTTTAAAGACAAACCCTGGCTCTCATTTGGAGCTCGCTTCACTTAATCCATAATGTCTGAGTAAAATTTAAATCAGATTTAGAGCAATTTCCTTCTGAATGCAAATTGCAGAATTCTGCTGTGCCCACAGATAAGACATCTTATACACCACTGGAAAGCCTCCAGACCTTTTCTGAATTCTGGGCTGTATACTGAAGAGTTCTTTTATGCAAAACACACTGGACTGGAGGTCACATATTTGGCTGCCATCTCGCTGTGTGTCTCTGCTTCAATCTACCACTATCTGCATCTGGAACAAACTCATGGTTATTCAGTTTGCACTTGAGATGCAACACTTCATTTGCAACCCATGGACAATCTTTGGAGCAACATCCCTTTTCAAAACTTGCACATAATACCAAAACCTAAAATTTTCTGGACATTTCTAGCTACTAGTTCTTCTTTTCATTACTTTTGATCATTTTGTTTAATTTTACAATAAAAAACAACAACAACAACAACAACAACAACAACAACAAACAGACAAAGTGGCAGTGAGGAATCTAAAATTCAAATATATAGATTTCTTTGATTTATTGGGCATCTGAGCTGACTCTTCATCTCCTCTCAGCATTTGAAAAATGGCTTGACAACACTTTAATTTTCATCTTTTAATAACATGAGCTATCATACATATGTTTTCAGCTTTTGCCACCACCTCCACGTTTATAGTTCTTCAACTAAAGGTTCAATTTGAATTCCATTAAGTTCCTCTTATCCAGCAATTATGACCACACTAGGTGTTAAAGTGGGCTGGAACGACCTGGAATGATGTTCCAACACCTTCAATTAATGCACAATTAAATCTGATAGGCAGATTAATGCATGATACTGCCAAGCCAGTTAATTTTTCATGTGTTGAAGCCTGGCATTACCTCCAGTTGATGGCATGGTAAGAGGTGCACTAAATCATTTTAAAAGGCAAGGACAGCCCAACAAGTATTGTTTTGTAGTTTTGGATATTTTTTTCTATTTGATCTAAACATAATGTGTTGCTTTATATTTAGCAAACATCTCAAAAGCTGAGGTATACTAATTTTGTGTGACTAAAATTTTGATGAATAGGCAGGTTTAGTAGTGTTCATTGCAGACTAAACTGGTTGGTTTACAGTATTGTGGTAAGGACTGCAGTAATGCACTATGCTGGACTGGTGCAGAGCAGGCTGTGATGTTCATGGTCAGTGTTAAGCTACATTAAAGGGTAGCAGACATCAAGTGGGGGTATTTTATCTTAACCCTTTAAGACCTACCATAGAACCAAGTCCGCCAGAGCTTATATTATATTTTTACATGCTGTGGAGCCATTTTTGGGAGCATTTCAAGTTGCTATACATCAATACAACCATTATAGCCCAGATTTTAATAATATGTATTCATTAAGTGCATAGTAATTACATAAATTGCAAAAAAGTGCAATAAACTACAAAAAAATTGAAAATCGTTTTTGATTTTTTAACATATATTTGTAGTTAGAGAAATTTAAGAGGCTTATCCCTCAAAACTGTAAATACAAAAAAGTTGCACAAAATAGTTTCCCACCACAGGAAATTTATTTTGAGTGTCTTCATAGTTTTATTTTTGAAATACACCAATTTTTATACACTGCAGGAAAAACGAAAATAAATATTATACTGCAAATTTGCAAAAAAGCAGCATATGCATCAAAATAAACTATTTCCAACAGTGCAATATGAGTCCTAAGCATCCCAGAAACGACACAGAAAGTCATAAAGTCAAAGATAACTTTTAAAAAGAGCAGTATAGGCCCTGAGGCCCTGATCGCAAAAAAGACTACATTTCCGCGAAAATGACGTCACTTCCGGTTTCGGCCAGGTAATGGTGGAAATGCAAAAGTTCGCGCTGACGTCTATTCCAACGTAGGAAGTGTTTTGAACAGCTGATCGGACCAGCAAAGCGTGTTTCTGGAATATTATGTTTTTGTTCCTGAAAGCGCTTTTTATGCAGTTTTTGCAAAGCTTTATGTGGAAGGAAACCGTGACCTAGGACAAGCTGATGGCACAATATGTAAGTACAACTCCTCCGGTTTCATATGCAAAAAAAATTTTTGCGCTAGCTTACGTGGTTGCAGTGCTACCGGGATTTAAAAATAGTTACGCATAACAGAGCGTTCCCGCTCCGATCGGCTCTAAAGGGTTAATTTCAGGAGCGGGACCACACCCACATCCATGCCCCATCTGCTCTTCAGTCTATATATGCCCCTTCACCAATACCTGCTTTTCATACCCCCCTCCCCCATCTTCTTTTCTTTTACATGTAAAAGTACATGGGGATCTGCCTGGCCCGGGAACTGCTGCCAGTCCCCTCCGAGGCCTTCCCCAAACCGCAGCATCAGTCAACAGTCCATCACCCATTGTACAGCTCAACTGAGGGTGTGGTCCCAGCTAGCGAATTTATCTTTAAACTGATGATGCAATTTGATTTACTCACAGAACACACAGACCTCTAAAAAGTTTTACACACAGGATGCATTAAGTTTTTGTCACTATTTTGTGCATTAAAAATGCAACTGTTTACACTGACCTGTAGTTCGTGCTCTAGTACTGAATATACAATGATATAGAAATAGTTAATTAATACTTCATTACCTCCGATACACAGCTAGAGACTGCTCTGGATTAATCGGCTCTCTGAAATGATCTGTTTGCCTCCTCAGATGTGGTCCCAACTGCCAATACAGCTTCAAATCTGGGCTCAAACCATGAAATACTCCGTCCTGCTGTCTTCTCTTTGTGAAACCAGAATCTCAGTTTTTCAGTCTCGGGTTGCAAAAACGTGACGTGTGTGTATATACATTAAAAAAATCCTGAACTTTGTGTTGTTTTTTTTCTCCTAACACTTCCAGTGTGTAAAAGTCTTTATACTAAGTTTATGCTGTATAGAAATCCTGATAGCTTCTGTAATGTCTGGTTATATCTTTTTATATTCGACTAGCTAACAAACACATGGCAACTAATCAGAGCTACTCTCAATGTTAATAATAATAATAATAATAATAATGGATACTTTATTGATCCCCATGGGGAAATTACTTGTTTTTCTCTGCATTTGACCCATTCACTCAGTGAAGCAGTGGGCAGCCCACTAAGCAGGCGCCCGGGGAGCAGTGTGTAGGGACGGTACACAGCAAATCCAGCATGTCCAAATTAACACTGTCAGATTTGATTTCAACACTATTAAAGTGTCTATATGGGTCCACACCAGAGAGTGTTAATTTAACTCTTTTTGGAGAGTTGGTAGTTAACTCTGATTTAGTGTTTAACACTTGGTGTTAAGAGTTTATATATTAACTCTCAAAGAGTATTTTAGTTTAACTACGTAAGAGTTATCTTCTAATTCATTCTAAAAAGCGGGAATTTTACTGTTCTGAACTTCTAGAAATTTCTTTTGGAAATAAACATTTACTAAAAAGATGCAATGGTTTTTGAAAAACATTTATTCAGAACTGTGCACCACAATTTCAAAACATTTTCTGAAAGATGTAACAGTATACATGTTCTCACTTTCATTAGAATTTTGTTTATCAAAAGGTCTGACATGGTAAATGCAAATAACAGCATTCTCATCACTTATTTCTTCAATACAATATGCATGTCCTTCATTCATCACTTTGTGGAACTTCAACGCACTTCTGCTCTCGCCCATATTCCATCTTCACAAGCATATCCTGTGTGGAGATTGAATAAAAATTAGTTGACACTAATTAATGGCACAAATAATCCAGTAAACAATTGCAGCACAGTAAAAAAAAAAAAAAAAAAAAAGGAATCCTCTTTGAGCCATTACTTGTGTAAAGTATTTTCCCAAAAGACAAGGACACAGGCAACAGGTAATACTGAACTAAATGTAAAACCTCAACCTTTTTCATTTTTACCTAAACCGTGTGCACAAAACTCTGGAGGGATCTATGCTAACGTAGAATCCAGTCAGGACGCCTGCTACTGCTGTTTGCTCGTTTTTTTTTTATGGGCGATCGTTTTCAGGCTTCAAGTAGCACCATTATACCAACATTTCACATTCTACACATTGTTTTAGGTGTATTTGACCAAAAGTTTGACTGAAAATTCACATGCAAGCTTTTTTTCAAGGCTGTGGTATTTGCCCGCAAACAATACCTTTCAGCTAGCTAAAACAGAATATTATGCTATCACCGAGCAACATGGCTAATGCCTTTCACACAGCTTTGTCTCAACTCCAAAGAACCACAGAAGTAAAAGCTAATAACAATTGAAACAATCTTTGAAAAAATGACTTACCAAGCATGGCAAACAACTCAAATATGTAGAGCAAAATGTTCTGAAACGGCTTCACTTCAGCTTCGATTGGAGCCGTGCTGGGGGCGGAGTCTGTGAATTCACTCTATTGGTGTCATAGCCCGTCTAGGAGTTCAGAGTTAAGAGGTCAAGAGTTAATGTTTCCATTGTAACACCTCCAGATTTGACAGAGAAACACTCATTTTTAACACTCGATTTTAACTACTATCATTTTACACCTCAGAGTTACATTAAAAGAATGTGACTCTGCTTAGAGTAAAATTAACTCTACTTTTGCAAGAAGACTATTAACACCAAAACATTTAACACTTTCGAATTTGCTGTGTACCTTGCTCAGGGGTACCTCAGGGTAGCCGTTAAGTGGATTCGAACCGCCGACCTTCCGATCATGGGGCGACCACTTTACCTACTGAGCTATCCCTGCCCCCACTTCAACCCCTGAGTAATTTATACAGAAAAACTACAAAACGTTGACTTTTAAGTGACTCAAAAAAACTACAACAAGAAGACTGTTACCACTTCACCTTCTTCCAACTTTAGCTTTATCTTCAGTTCCATTATGTGCTGATTTCATTGAAGTCATTAAGTCATCTTACCACCTCATTCAAAACTTCTTTCAAACTTGTTTCAACTTCAGGTTCAGCTTCAGTTACATTATTCCACTCATTTAGCTGTTAGCAATCTAAACACGGAGGACAAAACAGTGTTAATCAATTCAAAAAAAATAATAAAAATAATTGTCATGCAAGCTGATAGAAGTCCTTTCACTGCCACTTACAGCTTGCATTTTAAACACTGTAGTTTAGTTTCATGTCTGAGCTGCAGTGCACCAAGGTCAGCTGTCACTGCCATACAAATCCATTCAGACGCTTCAAAGAATTAACTACAGGGCATTTAAACTATTTTATGTCTGTAGTGAGGCAATCACATTTTTTACACTTTTACTGTAATTCAACCAGTTATATAACAGAGTCTAAAAATATAAAGGATGAAGGGACAAAGTTGGCATTGAACTTCAGTACTTTGAAATCTTACTCTGATGCGTGTAAAGACAAACCCTTTTCTCCTTTAATAAAAATACCCTCTGACTGTGCTTAATGTCTACAACTGCCATGAACTGGCTGAGGTTCAATTCCCAGACCTATTCTCTTTGTAGCCCCCAACACACAAAAGGAAAAGGAGGACAGTGTGCTTTCTTTGCCCCATATGAGTAAAAATTGATGAGCCTAACAGTAATTGTACAAAGGACAAAGAGTTGGCTGACTTCCCTAAAATGAGACACCCAGGAAGTGGAAGCTGTTTTTCCTTTCCTAATTTGGATCGGCAGAGGGATGGTAAGTACACAGTGTGGTTTTTATTTAATGAAAGCTGACAGGAAATCAGACTTCAGGAGAACAAAGTATTTCGTCCCAACTTTACTTCATCTCCACACAGTCAGAGAGCTGCGGTGCACACTGAGCAGATCCTGGCAAGACAATGAAGGAGACGAGCCCACATAACGTCAGAGGAAGGACAGCACGTCAGCAGCCTTACCTAGTTTAGGCAGAGAGTACTGGACTTTGAAGTAGTCCTGATAAAATCCGAGGAGCCTCTTAGTAATGTGGAGGGCGTAGTCCCCTGCTCCGCTCAAAATGGCATCTGGCCGAGCATAGAGACGGATCTGAAGACAAATACAGAGGAAGAAATGGAATTAAGCTGATTTTAATTGAGATGGATCTAAAAACAGATACAGAGAAAGGAAATTGGAATTAGTGTATGCTCAGCTCTACAGAGAACAAAATGAAATTAAGCCACTTTTTTTCAAATCTATACAGAAAAGGAAATTAAATTTGACAGATACAAACAGGAGAATGCTGTGTGTATATTAAACTCTTCAGGGGAAATAATACAATCAGAGAGAGTTTAAGTTTATATCTGCAGAAAGGAAAAATTATATTTGAGAGATGTTTTCTTCGAAATTTGCGAAAAAACAAATGGAATCAGGTCCGTGTTAGGTGGGTCACATCTACAGACAAAATAAGTGAATCAGGTCGACTTCATATTCTGCTCTCCAGACAGAACAATGGAGTCTGGTTGATTTGGTTCAAATATAAAACAAGAAAAAAATTGATTTACAGCTGTGAGCAAGAATATCGACTGTAGACGGAAGCAAAAAAAAATACAAGAATGTTAAATGTTCTGCTACAGGTGGATTCCAGTATTTCACACAGTCTAATGATCAGTGTGGGCTCATTATTGGACAGGGGTTGGAGCAGCTGCATCATTTATTTATAAAGGACAGTTCACCCTAAATCAAATTTACATATTTTTCTATGGACATGTAGCAATATTTATTCATTCAGACTGTTTACTCAAGCCCCCCGCATTTCTTTATATTTTGTGTCCAGGGAGCCAGACATTTTGCAACTTTTAAAGTGCTCCTGAGTAAGAGTTCTGCAGGCTTTTTGGTCTTTTTTTTCTGACATTTTTATAGGAAAGCAGGCATTAAAAAAGGAATGAACCAGTGTTGTTTCTGCACTTAACAGAAAATTGATTAAAGATTGAATTTTAAGTTGCATATGTAGTTTGTTATTAATAGCCTGTCACATAAACAAAAACATAAAAAAATATCCCCATTTCTTAAGCTGAATTGATGACAAATGCCAAAGATTACACAGTTTGAGTGGAGTAAAATAGTAATTTTATACCAGCAAAGTAATCCTCACTGGGAAGCCTGAATGGGCTATTAGCCAAAAAATCCCTATCCTTCGGTGCAAAATAGGGAAAACTGGACAAGTGGAGAACAAAAGTAACAACCCCCTTTGCTAGGAAAAATTCAGCAAAGACCTGACATGGGAGTGGCATCTGGACTTGAACCATGGCCACACTGGAACTGAACTTAAGATGAAGGTCAGCAGGTCTTAGCTGGTGGTCAAAACTAATAGAATTATAAATGCAGTGGTCAGGCTGCTGACCTCTGAACCACTGCAGGATGACATGCTGACAAAGTGTGTGTGAGAGACACTCCAACTCATCACTGTTGCTGGGATTAAAATGATCATCTGCTCTTTCGAAAGTGAATCTATTGTTTGGTGAAGATGGCAATTTGTACTTGAGAAGAGGTTCTTTTTTTGTGCCTCACAGCTCCTGACAAGCTGTGGGTAAAAGCAAAATCACAGCTCTTTCCCTGTAGAGCTGTGACAGCAGCTTCACTTCTGTCTTTTTTTTACCCCCTTTAACATTGCACACCTTCACCAAAACACAGTGTAACATATTGACTGACTTCTAATGAAATCCATTTTAATTCATGCAGTATGGACTCGAACACTTGTATGCTCATCTGTACACAAATCCAAAGTGGGCCATGGGGCATTACGAGATCTAGGTTGAAGTGCTGAGTTTCTCAGTGCTTTGGCTTCACTCATTTAAGTATTACTTGCCCTTATACATCAATCAGCATAACATTATGACCAACTGGCTATTATTGTTGGTCTCCCGTTTGCTGCCAAAACAGCTCTGACCAATTGAGGCATGGACTCCACTAGATTGCTGAAGATGTGCAGTGGTATCTGCACCAATATGTTAGCAACAGATCCTTTAAGACCTATGAGTTGCAAGATGGGGCCTCCATAAATCAGACGTGTTGGTCCAGCTCATCCCAAATGCTAGACTGGACTGAGACGAAGTTGGAGTTGGAGGCTCATGATTGTGCTCCTCGAACCATTGCTGAACCATTTTTGCTTTGTGGCAGGGCGCATTATCCCTGTTCTATCAAAGGGTGTACATGGTCTTCAACAGTGCTTAGGTAGGTAGTACATGTTAAAGTAACATCCACATGGATGGCACAACTCAAGTTTTCATAGCAGAAGACTGCCCAAATAATCACATTGCCTCCGCCAGCTTGCCTTCTCTTCTGATGCTGTTGTATCAGAACAAGCATTACATTTTTCAACAGTTTGAGCTACAGCAGGTCATCTGTTGGGTCAAACCACACAGGCCAGTCTTCACTCCCCCACATGCATCAGTGAGCCTTGGCTACTATGACTCTGTTGCTGGTTCACCACTGTTCCTTCCTTGGACTGCTTGGCAGATGCTGACCCTTGGAGACTGGGAACACTCCACAAGAGCTGCACACTTGCTCAAATCCTTACATTTGCCTACATTTACTGCATTTAACACTTCTTCTAACATAAAATGCTTATTTGCTCTCTAATATATCCCACCCAGGAACATGATGAAGAGAGGATCTGTGTTAACCTGCCAGTGGTCATTGAAATGTTATGTCTGTTTAAATTCAAGTTTAATGTCAAAGTTAATGCCAGCAGTTTGACATGATCCTAAATTTTAAGGTTAACTATAGATAAAAAGTCTGGCTTTATCCTGAAGAAAAAATATATTTGAATCCAAATTTTACTGCAATTGATTCAAAAGTTCTTGATTACTTTTAAACTACAACTATATCCAAGCCACAACTGTGAACCTTGTGGTGGTGCCACCAGAAAAGTTGGTGTGCAATCCTCCCATCAGTACAGTATCTTAAATGTTTAGCTTTTTAAAAAGACTAGGCTAAATGTCATAATCAAATCATCTGACAGACCATCCTACAGGCTACAAGCCTCCGTGAAGCCAACCAGAAGAAGGACAGGGGTTTCAAATAATGCTGCATTGTGGTTTTTAGTATTTCAGCCACCATCAAACAGAAGTTCAGGTGCACTGAAGTTCAGTGTAATTATTTACACACATTACCAATCACACTGACCAACACATTAGGAGTCTGTGTCCGACTGTGAAGGAAAAATAAAAACAGATTTTGCTCTTTTTTTAATCTGACTTTGATGCCAACTTAGTGTTTGTTAGTGTGCTGTCAGTCTGCTGCCCTCTTGTGATTCTGAAGCTCAGTCAAAAATGTTTCACTTCAATGACTCCCAATGGACTCTTTAAACTAAAGTGATTCTTTCAAGCTCACAGACAGACAGACAGACATCTGCTCCATCTGAGTCAATTTTCATTAAAAAAAAAAAAAGCAATTTGGCAGATCTGCAAAAGAAAATTATCTTCTGCTGCCGCTTTATTCAGTAGGCATCCGGTGTTTGAGGTCAGCTGGTCTAATCTCCTGATGCAGCTTTCATACGGAAACAGCCAAGCTCTGTTTGCAGCAGCCACCATTACTTTATTACACAAAACACTGAATTATGAGGCTCAGTCTCATCGGTGGTGAGTCTAAAGTCTGTTTTTGTCTGTGACAGGTGCAGGTGGAGAAATCTCTGTGTGCAAGAGAAAAGGCTGAAAATGTGTGGTCCCTTGGGCGACACTGCATTAAAAACAGAGATGATTCTGTCATGGAAATCGATGCATGGGTTCAGGAGCACTTCCAGAAATCACTGTCTGTCAACACAACTCATCGTCCCATGCACTGACGCAGGTAAAAGCTCCATCATGCAAAGAAGATTCTGTCTCTTTAAGGTTCCTTTCCCTCCGAATGAACCCTCTGATCGAATTGAACCGTCTAGGCAATAAAATACATGGCCGTTTAATTTAATTTTTTCAATCATTCTTTGCTTAAAACTCCTTAAACTCTACATGTTCATTTCTGACTCACAGACCATTCTTGACAAAGTTAGCAACAAGCATGTAGGGCATATTCAAACAGCCTACAGCCCACAAAGCCAACAAAGCCACGCAGTGCCCTTTTTCTCATATTCAAAACCAAACAGAGATCTGAAGCAGACGGCACTTTCCACTGCAGGAAATGAACCTTTGTTCTGCTTTTGGTGTACTATACTAATTTCCAATTTGATAAATGCAACATCAAATTGCACTGTGTCTGAAAGAAAGAGGACAAAGTCAGGACTGGGCTTCAAACCAACCAACAACCAACTTTATGACTTCCACAGAGATAAAGCTACTTCTCTGCCAGCAGACTTCAGATCAGTTATGTTTGTCGAGTTCTGCAGTTACCTTGTGAACTTTACTGATGGTATCACGTCTTGGTATCACTTGGTATCACTGAATAATCACATTCTCTACAAATACTTGATGGATTTGTTGATCGAGAATTAACAACTACTGTAACTTATGGATTAACCTTCAGCACAGACTGTAATGTTGACATGGGACTTCAGTACCTTCAACTCGTCTCTTACGGTCTGCGATTACAAAGAAGCATGGTGGTAAGATATTTTAGCCTTTTTATTTATGTAACTTAGATATATAAGTTATATGAATAACTTTGATCGTGGCTCAAAGAGTTGGCAGTTCGTCTTGCAACCGGAAGGTTGCCGGTTCGAGCCCCGGCTCGGACATTCTCGGTCGCTGTGTCCTTGGGCAAGACACTTCACCTACCACCTACTGGTGTTGGCCAGAGGGGCCGATGGCGTGATATGGCAGCCTCACTTCTGTCAGTCTGCCCGTCTGCAGCTGTGGCTACAACTGTAGCTTGCCTCCACCAGTGTGTGAATGTGAGAGTGAATGAATAGTGGAATTGTACAGTGCTTTGAGGGCCCCAAAAAGCGCTATATAAAATGCAATCCATTAATATTATTATTTTCTTGATTTCCATCCTCATGTCAAAAACACATGGAAAGACTTCAAAGAATTATAAAATGTTAATTTTTGAGAGAAAAAAAACATCCATAGATCGACAGTTCTACAAAAAAAGAAGCCACACTCATAAAATCCATATGTCATTGTAGATAATCCTCACGTCTCCATAATGAGACTGTGATGATGCCTTCGGGAGAGTGCTATAAATCTCCAGCTTGTAAAGCAAAGAGAGAAAAGCTGGGCGTCACTCCTAAGAGAAACAAACTGTTAAATAATGTCTTTAAGATGGTGGGAGGTGCTCTGACCCCAGACAGTTCAAGTAAGTAAAATGTTATTCTTCTTAACGTGTAAAGCTTTATGAGCTGATGAAGCCACAGAGGGAGCACGGTGGGTAGAGTTTAATGTGTTTCATGGAGCTTAGCGGTGAAACACTGACACAATCACACGTCTGTGGTGTTGCTGTTTCTGGTTTTAGGATTTTTCAGGTGGACAGATGTGATAATTTGATCATAACATGTGTGGAATTAATTAGTTTTGAGTTAAAAGTGGTGACAAGTAACATTTCTGTGGCCTGAATACTAAACTGTATTAACTACATTAACTCACTTGGAGCTTTTGCTTAGAGGCGTTTTATTTCTCACAGTTTTCTGACTTCGACCATAAGAAGCTGACTGAAACTGCAGAAACCTGCCAGAGAGACACGAAAAGATTGAAACGTGCCCTTAAAACAAGCTGCCAGCTCTCCTCTCTGTGTTTTTGTGATGGATGGAGCAGTTAATCAGACTGATCCTCCAGACTAATTATACACAAACAATGTCAGCTGACAGATAGGGGTTACCATAGCGACAGGCAGCAGTGATCTCACTGATCAATACACGTGAATCAGCGTGTGTGAATGAAAATAAAGGACAAATTAAATGCGTGTGTGTGTGTGTGTGTGTGCTGAATGGTTTCACTGTCAGGGAGAAACTAGCTCACTGTCAGATGAAGGACAATAGAGACTGGCTATCAAATACAGCACACACACACACACACAGCAGCAGAAGTAGCGGCAGGTAGATGTACACACAAGTTAAAATACACGTGTTATTTTCCCCATGAAGACACACAAACTCACTATGATGTAATACTGCTGTATCACTGCTGGCGTATCACTCACACACACACACACACACACACACACACACACACACACACACACACACACACTGTCCCAGTACCTCTGCTGTCTCTCCTCTCTGAGCTTCACTTCCACTCTAATAAATTCTGCTTTCAGAAAGCTGTGAAAACACGTTGAAACCTGTTCAGTGGTAACGCTGCAGATCTGCTGCTACGTGGTGTCACAGTGTTTGTGTCGCACACGAGCTGCTGTAGACCTGCACAAATACCAACAAAGGCCGGTAAAAAAAAAGTACTAAGCTGCCTTCTACTGAAACTACAAGAAAATTTTCCAGGCAAAGTCATACACACAGCTGCAAATATTTTTTCACATTTTCGGTTGTCGCGTTGGCCTAAAATTAATAATCAACATCTACTTGATGAACATTAGTTCATTCCGAGCAGGAACATCCAAGATTCAAAAATGAAGCCAATGCAGATGTGCCATAAACTGCAGTTCCTCCAATTGCCACTGGAGGCTGCTCCAAAAGTGAGTCAGGTGGCTACTTTAGATTTAGAGAATGAGGATAGTTGTAACACTCTCACTTCCTCACACTGCCAAACTGTGTGAGGAAAATCAAGTGGGCTGATCAATCCAAATATCGACAACATCGACACCAATGCTGGTATTGGTACTGGACTGATACCAGGACAATAGGACCGATAATTTGTTTCTATCCTCCTAGTTCAGCTTGTAGCCCACTGAAAATATTTTGATCAGTACTGATGGATTCAGAACTATGTTACCTTTATTTTTCATAGAGTAGTGCCTTAGGTAAAATGTAAGACATATTATCTTAGCTAATTTCAAACGACCATGCTGCTGCAGCTATGCAAATTATAGCTGACGGGGTGCAGATGGTTGTAACACCTTTTAAAAAGTGCTGAAACTATCCCCATGATGGCAGCTAAATACATTTTCCCTGTCCTACTCTCTTTTTTTCCAGTGTGCCGAGGCAGTGGGTGAGAAAAACATTACCACTGTGAGGGCTAAATAAACCAAATGATACTGAGCTTCTTTTAGCCTCGTGCAGCTGAGGTGATTAAAAAAGACAGAGGTGAGGAAGACACTGACGTGTTGGTCAGGGCACAATAATAATAATAATTAAAATGTACATTTTGTGGAAGGAGATTAAATTCCCTGTGATTGACATGCGTTTATTAATTCAGGGATGTTGTTGAACAGGTTAAAGAGACTGCTACTTGTGGAGGATATCTTAAAATTCTAGCTCAGAAATATTTTGTTATATATTAGTTGTAAATGCTGAAACAACAACATCCTTGGTCTCACCAGGTTCATCAGCACAGCTGGAGCCATTTGCTGCCATCAGTGTTTCACTTCTCTTAACCAAACTGAACTCATGTCCATGTTTATGGTGTTTGAACCTTTTGGAAGATTTTAATGAAATTATCTTATTGCAGTTAATTGTACTCACAGTCTCTCTAAAAAGTCTGTTCCCATAGTGCTAAGTGAACATTGAGTATTTAATTTGCATGTTATTTAGCACAAATTAGCAGATATGTGCGTCTGTGTGATCTGCTTAGAATTTATGAATGCAGCTTGCTAAACAACTGTTAACTAAACATGCCACTTTCCCATGTAAAAATGCTGACTCCAGTGCCAATACATCACAGTGACGATATCCATGCTCAGTTTTATTAGCCAAATAGGTGGTTTGTGTGGGCCACCACATCATGGACATGAAGTCTGGACCAATCTATTGGATTACATCAAATGAAATTGTACTAATATACGTTGGGGTTTTTCCCGGTGGACGAGAGGGTTTGTTCCCTGCACCTTAGGGTCGGGGAACGGGTCCTGACTGCCATCTGCGCTTATGCGCCAAGTGGCAGTGCAGAGTACCCAGCCTTCTTAGAGTCCCTGGGGGGGGGGGGGGGGGTGCTGGAGGGTGCTCCACCTGGAGACTCTGTTGTCCTGCTGGGAGACTTCAATGCTCACGTGGGTAACGACAGCGAGACCTGGAGGGGCGTGATTGGGAGGAACGGCCTCCCTGATCTGAACCCGAGCGGTGCTCTGTTATTGGACTTCTGTGCTAACCACAGTTTGGCCATAACGAACACCCTGTTCGAACATAGGAGTGTCCATAAGTGCACGTGGCACCAGGACGCTCTAGGCCGTAGGTCGATGATCGATTTTGTAATTGTATCAGCAGACCTGCGACCATATGTTCTGGACACTCGGGTAAAGAGAGGGGCTGAGCTGTCAACTGATCACCACCTGGTGGTGAGTTGGATCAGGTGGCGGGGGAGGACGCTGGACAGACCTGGTGCACCTAAACGCGTAGTGAGGGTGTGCTGGGAACGTCTAGCAGAGGCCCCAGTCCGCGAGATCTTCAACGCACACCTCCGGCAGAGCTTCAACAGCATTCCGAGGGAGACTGGGGACATTGAGTTCGAATGGACCATGTTCAGTGTCTCCATTGCCGAAGCTGCTGCATTGAGCTGCGGCCGCAAGGTGGTTGGTGCCTGCCGTGGTGGTAATCCCCAAACCAAATGGTGGACACCAGAGGTGAAGGGAGCCACCAGGCTGAAGAAGGAGTCCTATCGGGCTTGGTTAGCCTGTGGGACTCCGGAGGCAGCCGACAGGTATCGACAGGCCAAGCGGAATGCGGCTCGGGCAGTGGTTGAAGCAAAAACTCGGGTGTGGGAGGAGTTCGGAGAGGCCATGGAAAAAGACTTTCGGACTGCCTCGAAGAGATTCTGGCAAACCGTCAGACGTCTCAGGAGGGGAAAGCGGTGCTCTACCTGCACTGTGTATAGTGCTGGCGGAGCGCTGCTGACGTCGACTGAGAAAATTGTCAGGCGGTGGAAGGAATACTTCGAGGACCTCCTTAATCCCACTGACACGTCTTCCGAGGAGGAAGCAGAGTCTGGGGATGAGGGGAATGACCCGCCAATTTCCGGGGGCGAGGTCACTGAGGCAGTTAAACAACTCCTTGGTGGCAGAGCCCCTGGTGTTGATGAGGTCCGCCCCGAGTTCCTGAAGGCTCTGGACGTTGTAGGGCTGTCCTGGTTGACACGCCTCTGCAATGTTGCGTGGAGATCAGGGGCAGTACCTGTGGACTGGCAGACCGGGGTGGTGGTCCCCATCTTTAAGAAAGGGGACCGGAGGGTGTGTTCCAACTACAGGGGGACCACACTCCTCAGCCTCCCTGGGAAAGTCTATGCCAGGGTGCTGGAAAGGAGAGTTCGTCCGTTAGTCGTTAGTCGTTAGTTTTGTGGACTTGGAGAAGGCATTCGACCGTGTCCCTCGGGGTGTCCTGTGGGAGGTGTTGCGGGAATATGGGGTGTCTGGCCCATTGCTACGGGCCATTCGATCCCTATACAACCGTTGCAAGAGCTTGGTTCGCATTGCCGGCAATAAGTCGGACTCGTTCCCGGTGGGTGATGGGCTCCGCCAGGGCTGCCCTTTGTCTCCGGTTCTGTTCATAATTTTTATGGACAGGATTTCTAGGCGCAGCCAAGTGGCGGAGGGCTTTCGCTTTCGTGGCCTCAGAATCTCATCTCTGATTTTTGCAGATGATGTGGTTCTGTTGGCTTCATCGGGTGAGGGCCTCCAGCTCGCACTGGAACGGTTCGCAGCCGAGTGTGAAGCAGCGGGAATGAGGACCAGCACCTCCAAATCTGAGGCCATGGTTCTCAGCCGGAAAAGGGTGGAGTGCCCACTCCGGGTCGGGGATGAGTTCCTGCCCCAAGTGGAGGAGTTCAAGTATCTCGGGGTCTTGTTCGCGAGTGATGGGAGAAGGGAGCCGGAGATCGACAGACGGCGTTAAGATGGCGCCGGTGAGGTCGGCTGCCGTCACGACTGCTCCGACCACTTTTTCTTTGTCTTTGTTTTTTAAGTTAGTTTTCAGCGTTTCTAAATCGGCAAAATCATCACCATTGGGTACATTAGGTATGACAGTGACACTCTTGTTTCTATTGGTATACAATGTACTCACAATTCGAAGTTTTTAACTCCGGATCCGAGCTGGCCGAGTGAGATCTCGAGGGAGAACAAAGGGAAGCGGCGGCGGCCTAGAGGGAAGCGAGCCGGCGTCAGGAACAGGCTGAGAGCTCGTGCACACCGCACACCTCTGCCTAGCATCCTGCTCGCCAACGTCCAGTCACTGGAGAACAAGCTTGACGACCTCAGGGCCAGGATAAAGTTCCAGAGAGACATTCGGGACTGCAATCTCCTCTGCTTCACCGAGACATGGCTGAACCCAGCGGTGCCGGACCACGCCATCCAGCCGGCCGAGTTCTTCTCGGTTCACCGCATGGACAGGACACGGGACTCGGGGAAGTCAAGGGGAGGCGGCGTGTGTTTAATGGTGAACAACAACTGGTGCAACAGTGCGAACGTTGTTCCTCTCACACGCTCCTGCACACCAAATCTGGAACTACTGTCCATCATGTGTCGTCCTTTTTATCTACCTCGGGAATTTACATCGGTCATTGTAAGTGCCGTTTATATTCCACCACAAGCGGACACGGTCACCGCCTTATGCGAGCTGCATGAGGCACTCACACAGCACCAGACACAACACCGGGACGCTGCGCTTATTGTGACGGGGGACTTTAATAGCGCCAACCTCAAACGCGCAGCGCCGAACTTTTATCAACACATCACCTGCCCCACCAGGGGTGAAAGGACACTGGACCACTGCTACACTACGGTCGAGGACGGCTACAAGGCACAATCCCGCCCCCCGTTTGGCAAATCTGATCACGCCGCCATCTTCCTCATGCCAAAATACAAACAAAGGCTGAAACAGGAAGTTCCGGTTCAGAGGAAGGTCGCGCGCTGGACGGATCAATCGGTGGCCGCGTTACAGGACGCACTCGATGACGCAGACTGGGGCATGTTCAGAAACAGCTCCGACGATGACGTCAACGTGTTTACGGAAGCGGTTGTGGGATTCATCGGGAAACTAGCGGATGATACCGTGGAGACAAAGACTATCACAACGTTTCCCAACCAGAAGCCGTGGGTGGATAAAACCATCCGCGACGCTCTGAGATCCCGCACCGCTGCCTACAACACGGGACTCATGACGGGGGACATGGACCCGTACAAAGCCGCGTCATATAACGTGCGGAGGGCGGTGAAAGAGGCGAAGCAGCGCTACGGGAGGAAATTAGAGTCACAACTCCAACAGAGTGACTCTAGGAGCCTGTGGCGGGGACTAAGGACAATAACGGACTATAAAGCACCAACAACCGGTATGACGAACGCGGCCGTGACTCTGGCAGACGAGCTGAACACTTTCTATGCTCGCTTCGAGGCTGCAGCTAAGGTCTCCAACAATGCTAGTGTTAGCGGCGCTAACGGCTGCAGACAGGAAGATACTGCCAGCACCGGAAACGTGCTCGTCATCTCCGAGCATGAAGTAAGGAGAGCCTTCAAGAGAGTGAACACCAGGAAAGCAGCAGGACCAGACGGCATCCCAGGTCGTATCCTAAGAGACTGCGCATACCAGCTAGCTCCTGTGTTCACTGAGATATTCAACATCTCTTTATCTCAGTCGGTGATCCCCACATGCTTCAAAGAGTCCATCATTGTTCCTGTCCCGAAGAAACCCCACCCTGCTTCTCTCAATGACTATCGCCCTGTAGCCCTCACCTCAGTAGTGATGAAGTGCTTTGAACGCCTGGTCAGAGACTTCATCATTTCTTCACTACCAGACACACTGGACCCACTACAGTTCGCTTACCGTCCAAATCGTTCCACAGACGATGCCATCTCTCATCTCCTCCACACATCACTCACTCACTTGGACACTAGAAGGGGGAATTATGTTAAAATGCTCTTCATAGACTACAGCTCTGCATTTAATACCATAATTCCCTCCACACTCACCACCAAGCTGGAGCATCTGGGACTCAGCTCATTTATGTGTCAGTGGATCTCCAACTTCCTAACTGGCAGACCACAGGCAGTAAGGATGGGCGGACATGTCTCAGCCTCCACCACTCTCAGCACTGGAGCCCCCCAGGGGTGTGTTCTGAGCCCCCTGCTGTACTCTTTGTACACATATGACTGTGTGGCCACTACCAGCTCCACCACCATCATCAAGTTTGCTGACGACACCGTCGTGGTGGGCCTGATCTCTGATAACAACGAGACGGCCTACCTGAAGGAGATTAGGAATCTGGAGAACTGGTGCCAGAGGAACAACCTCCTTCTAAACGTCAGTAAGACAAAGGAGCTGATAGTGGACTTCAGCACTAAGCAGGAGAGGAACTACCAGACCCCCGTCATCAACGAGTGCCCAGTGGAGAGAGTGGACAGCTTCAAATACCTCGGAGTTCACATCACGCAGGACCTGTCATGGTCCTGTCACATCAACACCGTGGTGAAAAAGGCCCGACAGCGTCTCTACCACCTGAGACGCTTGAGAGACTTCCAACTGCCCTCCAAGGTGCTCAGGAACTTTTACTCGTGCACCATAGAGAGCATCCTGGCGGGAAACATCTTAACCTGGTTCGGGAACAGCACCATGCAGGACAGACGAGCTCTACAGAGGGTTGTGCGGTCAGCTGAGCGCACCATCCGCTCCGAGCTCCCTGACCTGCACTCAATCTACAGCAGGCGGTGCTGGACCAAGGCCAGGAAGATCGTGAAGGACCTCAGCCATCCCAACAACAGACTGTTCTCTCTGCTGAGGTCAGGAAAGCGATTCCGCTCCCTGAAGACCAACACAGAGAGACTGAGGAGGAGCTTCTTCCCGCAGGCGATACGGTCTCTCAATCACACCACCACACAGTACTGACCCACACATACAGTTCTTACACACACACTGGACTTTCTGGACTTTGTTTTTGCACAACACTGGTCACTATATTCTTCATTTCCAGTTAATACTTGTACAGCTGCTGTTATTGTGTATATATTTATTTATATTTAGATTTCTTCATACATTCTTATATAGTTCTATATTGTGTATTTTGTTGTACAGTTATTTTATTTTCAACTTTAATTTATATATTTTATCTTATTCTTCCCAGTTAAATTTACCCTTCATTCTAATTTGTGTTGTACAGTTATTTCATTTTTAACCTTAATTTATATTTTATTCCTTCCTAGTTAAATTTACCCTTTTTAATTTTTCATATTTATTTCCTATCTTATTCATAGCCTTTCCTTTTTTGTTTTCTTTAGGTCACGAGCAGTTGTCCAAGCATTTCACTACATATCGTACTGTGTATGACTGTGTACGTGACAAATAAAATTTGAATTTGAATTTGAATTTGGATTGGGGCTGCAGCTGCAGTAATGCGGACGCTGCACCGGTCCGTCGTGGTGAAGAGGGAGCTGAGTGTAAAAGCGAAGCTCTCAATTTACCGGTCGATCTACGTCCCTACCCTCACCTATGGCCACGAGCTGTGGGTAGTGACCGAAAGAACAAGATCGCGGATACAAGCGGCAGAAATGAGCTTCCTCCGAAGGGTGGCTGGCCTCTCCCTTAGAGATAGGGTGAGACATTCGGCCATCCGGGAGGGGCTCAGAGTAGAGCAGCTGTTGCTCCACATCGAAAGGAGCCAGCTGAGGTGGTTCGGGCATCTGACAAGGATGCCCCCTGGGCGCCTCCTGGGTGAGGTGTTCCAGGCATGTCCCACCGGGAGGAGGCCCCGGGGCAGACCCAGGACACGCTGGAGAGATTATATCTCTCGGCTGGCCTGGGAACGCCTTGGTGTTCCCCCGGACAAGCTGGAGGAGGTGGCTGGGGAGAGGGAGGTCTGGGCCTCTTTGCTTAGGCTGCTGCCCCCGCGACCCGGCCCCGGACAAAGCGGATGAAGATGGATGGATGGATGGAAATTGTACTAAGTTATCTCTGGAAGACTGTCATAATCCGTCTCTGATAGGGGAGGTAACATAAACGAGACCCACATGAGGGAGATCAGTTTAGAAAAAGGTTTATTACAAGAGAACTCAGGACTTACAAGAAAACCTATAGCGCAGATTACCACAAACCAAACAACCAACACAAAACAACTAGCTCAAGTAAGGCTTAACCAGTAGAAAATAAAACTGTCCTCATGGGCTGTAACGCAGCTAAACGCCACTCAAGCCAAATCTCACCACTTAAACAGAATTTCACAAGCAAAGCTCAGAGAAGGAAGCCTACAGGGCAGTCTGCATACTCAGTTCAAAGCAGCAGCCCCTGAAAGTTCTTCAGCCTTTTGAAGACACAGGTGTGTACAAGTCACTGATTGGTCTCTCTCCCTGGAGGTGCAAACCACAGGTCCTCAGGCAGCCAATTGTCTGTGTGGATTGTCACATTCGAATTTACATGGAGGAAGGCTGGCACGGGTTCCCAGCCAGCCAATCGTCTGTGGGTGTTGTCATGCTTGAATTTACTTGAAGGAAGGCCGGCTCACTTAAAAGGCCAGGGGCCGTAGCAAAGACTATAACCACACTGTTGATCCCCTGATGTTTAATCCTACACCATGAAATTGAGACCTTGTTTTTAGCAAACTCTCACACATGGTCAAACTGCTTTGCATGACACAAACTCTTACAGAAAATGCATTTTTATGACTTTTCATCAAGCAATGTCTTGGAAAAACAAAAATTTTGATAGCAACAGTTTCACTTACAATCAAATAAATTTCCATCAGACTCAGCTGCCCATTAGCTTCTATGCTAAATTATAAATTATTGAATGATTAGACACCAAACTAAGATGTTACCTTTCATTAGTTATTTGGGTTTTACCCATGTATGGTAAAACAGAACTGCTGGTTTAATCCTGAGTTGGTGTTTGGATGACCTCAATCCCCAATTTTAACTCCAAACCTAGCCTAGGTCTAACCTCAGCACCTCAGAGAATATGCAATAGGTTTTTTTTTTTGTTGTTTGTTTTTTATTTTTATCAATTTTTGTGAAACAGAAATCAAATTAAATAATTTTTCTCACTGACTCAAAATTATTTAATTTTTTTTCCAAAATGTCCATATTGCCTTTCTGCAAAAAAGGCTCAAGTTGAATTATCACCTTTGAAGACTTTGAGCTCAGAGGGCTGAGAGGTGAAAGCCACACTGCTGTTGTGTGACAGTTGTTTGAGTCAGGACAATTTGACTTTGAGGCAGCTTTTGAGCCAACACTGTTTCTCTGTATTGATCCATCTGTTCTTTTTTGGGAAAGGAGTGTCATTCATCACTATTCCTCTCTTGATGCTGCAGCGGTCTAGTTTACAGTGAAAACAATGGAGGTGGCCTGCCTGTATGCTCAGAACATGCCTGAAGTCCAGCTAAAGACTGGACAAGGCAAATACAATATGACCACCAAACTAAACACATTTTCGTCTTTGAGAGTCAAGAAGGAGCAGAAATTGCACAAGTGGGTAAACACAGGAACAGACTGAAGAACTGGGCAGGAAAGAGCAGAAATTCTGGCAGGAAAACATCCTGTGAATCCTGTAAGATTCAGTCTGTGTGTTCCTCTACCAAAGCAAACACGAACAGCCTGTACTGTTTATTTGCACAGAAGAAAAAGAAATGAATGTAAAGGCCCTGAGTTTGGTTGAGATCCTACTTAAAGAGGCATGCTGGACTGTAGAGCCTGTGGAGGGAATTTGAGGCAAGATTCAGGTATTTACTGCAGCACTCAACTAACATCTTTAGTCATTGTTGGCTGCCCATACAAACATGTTTTTAAAAGATTTTCACCAAGTGAAAGCAGCTGGAAGACTTTGGATTTATTGACCATAATCTTTATAGACTTTAAACACCATCTGACCCAGACTAGCAAAGCCAGAACAAGAATCACACCGAAAATACTAGCCCATATTTAAACTATAGAAGTGAAAGTTACAGATGAAGGAGAACAAAATCAACAGAAACTGTCCTGTTAACATAATATATATATTTCAGCTTTGTAACTAACAGATCTCCTGTCAAGCCTTTTATCCCTCTGTAATCACTTCAGCCACACTAGCAACATGACTTCCGGCGCCCCCCGTGTGCGGCAGCCTGTTACAGCAGCTCTGCTCAATCTGAGTTTCTTTCTTTCTTATCTTTTCTTCTCGTAATTTTTTATAACTAACGTATCAGTAATTAGACTCTGCAACCATGTTCTACCGTTTTGTGCTAGTTCTGGTCGTTTTTCTTAGTTTATTTCTACTTTTTTCACGCGTGTCTGGGGACCCAGAGCAGGGATCCTTTGTTTACAGTAAGGATCAGCTGTTAGCGCTGCGTCCCGCAGCGGTACTGCCGGCGGACAGACCCGACATTCCCAGCGAGCTGAGGAGGAAAAGACGGGGGTGTCGTGCTGGGAAGGAGCGCCGTCGCCCGAGAAGGAGACGTTATCGACCATCTCTTCCTTCTGTAATCATTGGAAACGTAAGATCTTTGCCCAATAAGATGGATGAGCTCACGTCGCTAACCTGGTCACAGAGGGAGTACCGGCAATGTAGCATCATGATGCTAACGGAGTCGTGGCTAACACCGCTAACTCCGGACACAAGCGTGACACTACCGGGATTTCAGATGCTGCGAGCGGACAGGACGAGAGAGAGCGGTAAGAGGAAAGGAGGGGGACTGGCAGTTTTTGTGAACGACAGATGGTGTAACCCTGGGCACATCACTGTGAAAGAACAACTCTGCAGCAGAGACATTGAGCTGTTAGCCGTTAGCATGCGTCCGTACTATCTGCCCCGGGAATTCTCGCATGTTATCGCAATAACAGCGTATGTCCCCCCCTCGGCCAACGCGGATGCAGCCTGTGACACTCTCCACTCAGTGGTCAGCAGACTGCAAACACAATCTCCGAGAGCCCTTCTCATAATATCAGGGGACTTCAATCATGCCTCTTTGGACTCCACACTGCCCACCTTCACCCAGTATGTGACCTGCTCAACCAGAGACAATAAAACACTGGACTTACTGTATGCCAATGCTGAAGAGGCATACAGTTCATCACCTCTCCCTCCACTGGGCAAATCTGACCACAACCTGGTGCACCTTGTCCCTGTGTATGAGCCCTTAGTGCGCAGGGTGCCACCAGCCACCCGCACAGTGCAGAGATGGTCAGAGGAGAGCGAGGAGGCTCTTAAGGACTGTTTTGAGTCGACTGTGTGGGAGGTGATCTGTGACGACCATGGAGAGGACATCGACAGCCTTACTACATGCATTACTGACTATATTAATTTCTGTGTGGATAACACCGTACCTACCAGGACTGTACGGTGTTTCTCCAACAACAAACCTTGGATTACCCCAGAAATTAAAGCTGTCCTCAAGCAGAAGAGGAGGGCTTTCAAATCCAAAGACAAAGAGGAGTTGAAAAGGGTGCAGAGAGAGTTGAGGGGACTGATAAGGAATGGGAAGGACAGCTACAGGCAGAAGATGGAGAACCAGCTTCAGCAAAACAACGTTGGTGAAGTCTGGAGAGGCCTCAGAACCATCTCAGGCCACAAACAGCAGAACTCTCTGCCTGGGAGGGATGTGAGGTGGGCAAATGAACTGAATCATTTCTTCAACAGATTTGATTCAACCATGAGACAGTCTACAACATCGGCTGCAGACTCACCCACCCCCACTGCTGCTGTTCCACCTCTGACACCTCAGACACTTCACACCTCCTCTATTCACCCTGCTCACTCCTCCCCACCCCCAACAACAGCATCCAATACACACTCAACACAAGGCTCCAGCCTGTCTCTCTCAACCACCCAGGTTAGGAGGGAACTGAGGAGGATTAATGGCAAGAAGGCAGCGGGCCCAGATGGCATCAGCTCGAGGGTCGTCAGGTCCTGCGCGGACCAACTGTGTGGGGTGATGGAGCACCTCTTCAACCTGAGCCTGAGGTTGGGAAGAGTCCCACAGCTCTGGAAAACCTCCTGTGTTGTACCAGTGCCAAAGACTTCACGCCCCAAGGACCTCAACAGCTACAGGCCGGTGGCTCTGACATCCCACCTGATGAAGACCCTGGAGCGGTTGGTCCTGGCTCAGCTTCGGCGCCTAACAAGCTCATCACTGGACCCACTTCAGTTTGCCTACCAGCCTGGCATTGGCGCGGATGATGCCGTCATTCACCTCCTACATCGTTCCCTCGCTCACCTGGAGACCGCTGGAAGCACTGTGAGAATCATGTTCTTTGATTTCTCCAGTGCCTTCAACACTATTCTTCCCTCGGTTCTGAAGGACAAGCTGGAGAACTCTGGAGTGGACCATCACCTCACTACCTGGATTTTGGACTACCTCACCGACCGACCACAGTATGTGAGGACTCAGGGCTGTGTGTCGGACAGGGTCGTCTGCAGTACGGGGGCCCCACAGGGAACGGTTCTGGCTCCGTTCCTCTTCACCATCTACACTGCAGACTTCTCCCACAATTCCACCCAGTGCTTCCTGCAGAAGTTCTCTGATGACTCAGCAATAGTCGGCCTCATCACTGATGGGGACGACAAGGAGTACAGAGGACTGACTCAAGACTTTGTGGACTGGTGCCAGCTGAACTACCTCCAGATCAACGCCAGTAAAACCAAGGAGCTGGTGGTAGACTTCCGCAGGCACAAGCATTCTCCACTGCAACCACTGAACATCCAGGGTATGGACATTGAGGCTGTGGACAGCTACAGGTACCTTGGTGTTCATCTGAACAACAGACTGGACTGGACTCATAACTCAGACGCCCTCTACAGGAAAGGGCAGAGCAGGCTGTACCTGCTGCGGAGACTCAGGTCGTTTGGGGTGGAGGGCCCACTCCTGAAGACCTTCTATGACTCTGTGGTGGCTTCTGCTATCTTTTATGGTGTGGTCTGCTGGGGCGGCAGCATCTCTGCTGGGGACAGGAAGAGACTGAACAGGGTGATCCGAAGGGCCAGCTCTGTTCTAGGATGCCCTCTGGACCCAGTGGAGGTGGTGAGTGACAGGAGAATGGCGGCTAAGCTGTCATCCCTGTTGGACAACGTCTCCCACCCCATGCAGCAGACTGTGACAGCACTGAGCAGCTCCTTCAGTGGGAGACTGCGGCACCCACGGTGTGGGACGGAGAGATTTCGCAGGTCTTTCCTCCCCACTGCTGTCAGACTCCACAACAAAGACTTTAACTGAACAAACACACACATCCACACATGTGCAATAACACTAAGTGCAATAATCTTTTCTGGCATCGTTGTATTTTTACTCAGTTGTATATAGCATTCGTATTCTATTTTTATCTTATTGTATATTTTTATTCTATTTTATTCTACTGTATATAGTATTTTATTTTATTCTATTCTGTACAGCTGTGTACTGTATTTATTCTTATTGTATTCTAATTTTTGCGTCATAACTTTTGCACTGTCCACTTCCTGCTGTGACAAAACAAATTTCCCACGTGTGGGACTAATAAAGGTTATCTTATGGCTCTTGGGATTGTAATATCAACTGAGTTTATTACGTGTGCTAGCAATAAGCATTTTGTGATACATTCATGAAGCAGACTTTAAATTTTGGCTGGCATTGACGGATCCTTTTGGCGGGAAGATTGTGAAAACATCCTCTGCAGTATCAGCTGTAGGTGATTAATAGTAATTCTCTAAAGAATAAATTCCATTTTCTGCAGTTTTTTGCAGAATAGGCATCTGTACTTATACAGGTCCAGGATCTCTGCAACATACTCTCACCACGACCAGCATCTTTCCCGTTACCTGATCCAACTCACCAGCAGGTTGTGATTTATTCATAGCTGCACACAGCCGAATGTCCACAATGTACATCTGCAGATCTGACTGCAAGATTACAAAACTCAGTCATCAACCTGGAATCACACCTGACTGGCTTGGGAGTGTCTTGGAGGTGGAGGCCAGGGACAAGAGATGTCGGTACATCTTGGCTTAAGCTGGTGTCATTTAACCCAGACCAGGGCGACTGGTAGAAAATGGATGGATGGATTTAGACAAACATCTGTAAACTGTAGACAACACATGGAAAATTTACATGGAAAATGTGTGTAAAAATAGTCTTAAGAACACACACGCACTTAAGAAATGCAGTTGCAAGACTATTTATGAGGTATGCATATGGACCAGTGTTATTTTTACCACAGAGAATACGTTATTGAATCAGTAATTCTAAATCTGTATATCTGTGCTATCTGAACACTGCCATGCCCACATTTGTCTACATAAGGAATAACCTGTGGTAGATCATCCTGAAATGCAGTGAAAGAAGAGCATGAAAATTTTACAACTCAAAACCGGAAATAAAAAAAAAAACCTAAGGAGGAAGCCACAGGGAAGAGGAAAAAGTTTTGTATGAAAGTTTGAATAGTTGCATGAATGGTTTTGTATGAAATATTTAGAACATCTCTTTGTATTTTTCTGTTTTGTATAATTTTTTTTTAAAACTGAAACCAAGTAGTGACAGAGTTACTTAATTTCTATTACATTAAAGGGTACTCAGGTTAAGCTCGAAAAGGGATTCTAAATTAATCTGGAAAATACCGTATTTTTCGGACCATAAGGCGCACAGGATTTAAAAGGCGCATTAAGAGAAACAAAATAGTCAGATAAGTTAAACTTTACTCAACTCATTCTTCTTGCTTCCTCCACTTCCGTACCCTTGATTTATTAATGTTGAATTATCTTGCAGCTGCTTTATTCCCATATTGTTGCAGTATATTATAACTAACCTCGTATTGTGAATGGATTATTTCAGTTGTTCTCCTGACTGAGGTTTGGTCCATTTAGAGCACCCTGCATTGTGATCGCCTTTGTCCCTAATCATTGGGAACCCTCCCGTTAACAAGTGGAAAAAAGTTAGCATTCATTTGCCAGCTTCACTGTGTTTATGTTATGCTAAAATAGCTGTGTCGCTAGTGATCATTATATACCAGCTAGTCCAACTTCGGTAACCCTACAAAAGTCACAGGTGTTTAGTTTTCTGTCTTCATTTATGTTGGAAGTGATAGCAGAGCTGTACGTTTTGATTTTTTCAAAATCCCTCAGTCAGAACTGATGCTATATCATGTTTAGGTGGAAACTAGCAAGCTAACTTATAACTCTGTTAAATTTAATAAATTCTGTTTTCATGGATTCCTAGATGTTAAATGTAATTGTTACATCTAGTAAAACAGCAGCGCTGATCATTTTATAAAAAATGAAATAATTTAGACAGTTTTTAACTCTCAGTGATGCCGTAGTGTTCATTTGACTTTGGGACCTGAAACGGATTACTCCTCGAGGCTCCTGACTACAGTAGCCGTAATGCTTCGACAATTCATCAAGCGGCGTGACTTTGTAGCTTACCAAAGTCGTACTAAAACATTTTTTGACAAATTGTTGTCATGTACCACATAAAATCGGTTGCAGGTCAGTAACCAGTGTTGCCAACTTAGCGACTTTGTTGCTATATTTAGCGAGTTTTCAGACCCCCTTAGCGACTTTTTTTCTAAAAAGCAACTAGCGACAAATCTGGCGACTTTTTCTGGTGTTATTGGAGACTTATTTATGACGACTTTTTGACATGAAAGCGGGTATCGCTTTTACTCTCAACAAGCAGCGGGTGCTGCCGTGGGCACCTCGCCTGTTCCAAAGCGCTCACGGGCGGAGGATAGTCCTCCCCCAGCTGCTATCAGGGCAGAAGATGTTCACACCTATGCGTCGGAACTGCTAATGAATCGCGCATGAGCGAAGCCGCTGCTCTCGCACTGACTGTAACGCAGTCAGTTCTTCTTTTACTCTTATGCTGTTTTGTGGATCACGAGGTTTAAAACTACTTATAAACACACACACAAAGTAACTCCACCAGAGTGCCTATTTCGGGTCACTTTTGCCGGTCCAAGCCCGGATAAAGGAGCAGAGTTGGAATTGTGACATTACAAAAAACAATAATTGGTAAAATAAATTTAATTTGTAGTTCTAAATAAACTCTAAATGCATTTAAGACATTTTTTACTCACTTTATGTCTCTTCCACGATGTTATTTCTCTCTCCAACAACATAGGTTACAATTATATTAGCATGACCAATTATGCAAATTAGGCGATGACGTCATTTAGCGACTTCTAGCGACTTTTAGGACAACCAATAGCGATTTTCCTTACTGAGGAGTTGGCAACACTGAGCACAACCAAAATTCATACATAAGGCACACCGGATTATAAGGCGCACTGTCAATTTTTGAGAAAATTAATGGATTTTAAGTGCACCTTATAGTGTAGAAAATACGGTAATTACATCACCTGACAGACATGCATACTTTGATTTATTACTTGAATATTTAGTTTAATCAGAAATTTGTCTGAGATTTGGGATTTTGTTTTGTTTTTTTACTCATGATTTATTCCATGTAAAGCCCTAAACCATCTCACACGTACTAAAAGATGTGAACACATTTCCCTGGCGCTTGCCTCTCTTCATTGGCTGCCATAAAATTTTATTGTTAACTTACAAAGCCCTGAATGGACAGGCTCCCGGGTATTTGTCTGACCTCTTGCAGACTTATACCCCCTTTAGATCTCTTAGATCAAGTGATCTTTTGCTTTTAGCTGTACCAAGGTCGAGGCTGGTTCATAGAGGCGATCGAGCATTTACAGTCGTAGCGCCTAAGCTGTGAAATAATTTACCCCTATACATCAGACAGGCTCCCACTGTCAATCTTTTTAAATCTTATCTTAAAACACATTTTTATTTACTGGCTTTTAATACAGCATGAGAGTTATTTGTTAATTCACATTTGGTGTTTGCTATCAATACTCTAAGTTATTTTAATAGGTATGTTGTATTCTTGTACAGCACTTTAATTACAACAGGAGCGTTGACCAAACCATTAAACCATCACAACTTTATAACCTTTAGTCAATAATAATCACATACTCTGATTTAAGTTCTACAAGCCCAGCTCACACAATCTGTTTTTCAGGCCTGAAGTTACTGCTGGTAAATGAACTTCATTTACTACAGCCCATATTGGTAGCATGGGACACTGAACAAAGCCAAATGGATCCTGATGTTAAAGCAAAGCAATGAATCTTTAGTGTGCACGCATGCTGATAAGTCTTACCTGAGCTGTTTCATAGACCTGAACATGACAACTTAATAGCTGTGTAAGAAGTTTCATTAAACGGAAACTTAAAAGCTCTCTGATGCTGTAGTTGACCTGTACCAAACAGATTAGCTTTCTGTCATGCAAACATAACGGAAATGTCCCTTTAGAGCTCCATCAGTTCGAGATTTGGCTTGTGCTGTAGTTGCAAGCCTCTGGTTCAGTGACATTCTGAAGCTTCTGTTCCCTGAATAGGACTCCATATCTCTGCTGGCACAAGCATCGAATGATGACAATTTTCTTTGAAAACAGAAATTGTCTCACACCAAATAGATACGCTGTCTGCAACCCCATTTGAAATGTTCTACCTTCTGCATCAAATCCTTTTTGTTGCATCCTATGTTAGAAACTTGTAAAGCTCTTACATGTTAGCATGTTACATGTTGAAGACCACACTGAGTGCCACTTCTGTCAGCTGAGGCTGCAGTTCACTCACGATCACCAAGACTGGACAACAGCAGATGGAAAAAGTTTGGCTGGTCTGATAAATCTTTGCATGGTAGGATTGCAATTTGGCATAAAACAACATGGAAGCTTGGATCCATGCTGCCTTGTTTCGGCACTTCAGGCTGCTGGTGCTCTAATGGTTTGGGATATTTTCATGGAGAGCCTTAGACCTCCTTACTTCAGCCAGCCGAGCATCATTTAAACAAGTATTTTAAAGTATTTTCAGTGACCATATCCATCTCTTTTTGATCACGGTGTACCATCTTCTGATAGCTGCCCCCCTGCAGGATTCACAGCCTCTCCACAACGCTAACAAAAACTCAGGTGAGTGTACAGTATTTTGTAAGCATGTTCTTTATTGAACTGAAAACTACATATGGCTGAATAATAATATTTTTATTAGATTTAAGTTTAAAGATGCATGCTCAGTAGTAGCAGTAGTTTTTAATTTGTCTGTAGAGTTGACAGAAAAGAGGTGTGAATCTCAGAAATGTAAGTGACCACACAATTCAAGCAGAAAACTGCTGCAACTCTTTTCTTGATAGGTCATCAAACAGCTTGTACCACATCTATTTTAAGAGGTTCTCAGAGTTAAACTTTCATGAAATTAATATAAATTTTTAATATACTTCTGAGCTCCAGTACAGGAAGGATATAGCTTATGTAGAAAAAAAAAAAAAAAGGGGGGGGGGGGGGGGTCTCAGTCAGCTTATTGGGTTAAATTGAGTAAAGATATGTAATCTGGAGTTAGACTTTTAACAGATTTGAGATTTATGTTCAATAAAATACCATGAAGTTTCCAATCCCACAAAAATAACTGACACGATAATATTAATACCAGTGCCTACATTAGGAAATACTGCAGTTTATTAACACTAACCCAAATACTAAAGCTACTGTGATCACAATGCCGCTGTGTTGCTGTACTCCTCTCCAGCTTCCTCAGCAGGACTGGTTTCTCGATGAAAATTCAGACTTTTTAAGGCTCTTCTCCTCTTTTACCCCACATTCTCCTCCCTCCACCAGAACTCATCTCAGAGCGCGGCAGCCAGCAGAGTGAATATCAGCTCAGAAAGTGGAGGCTTTATTGAAATCGCAGCTTTTTTCAGCGCACTGACAGCAAGCTTCTGAATTGAATATCATCTCTTGAGGATTCCTAAATTGCCTCCAGTCATGTTCTCCCGGGTGACGAGAAACCCGGATGCGTTGCATTTGCTCCAACGGAGGGGTCGAGGTGTGACGTCTGACTTCAAAGCATCATACGAACACGTTCGCCCTGTCTCCTAGGACTGAAATGTGCCGCTTTACTTGAACTAAAATAGACACACATTGGCTAAGTGGTTAGCCCGCTGCCTCACAGGAAGGAAGTCCTCCATTTAAACCCGACCAGTCGAGTTTGCATGTTCTCTCCGCGTCAGCCTCAACATGCTCCAAAAACATGCAGGTCAGCTCAAGCAGAAACTTTAAATTGCCTCTAGGTGTGAATGTTGTCAGTCATGTTTCTTAACTCTGTGACAGAGTTTTCAGGATGTACTCCCCCCACCCACCCGGTGCATCCTGAGGTTTGCTTCAGCTCTTAATTCCCCCGCTGAGCAGTCTAGAAAATGGATGGAAGTATGCACAACCTGCCATTTTCTAAGCCTGAATGATGAGGTGATAAAATATAAACATGAGGAATATTTCATTTTCAGCCCCGATACACGCTGCCTACAGGAAAGCGTCTTCAATCAAATAACTCAAACCAAATTCAATCAGTCTCTTTGGCGGCTGCTGCAGCGTTCTTTTTATCCCATCCCATCCCGTTTTGTGAGAGCTACAGCTGGCGCTCATGCCTAATAAAATCAAACCTACATCAGCAAACCAGCGGGCCCATAAATAAGTGAGGGTCCGAGGGGTTTTACTTCCTCGGAAGTCAACAACTCGAGGGGAAATGGACCATGTATTTGGGAAACTGTGATGTAACATACGGAGATACACTCTGTGGGCAAGGAAAGAAGGAAACAAGAGAGTGTAGCAAAGCTCTGCTCAGCGAAGCAGGCCTCAGGCCAGGAAGGCTTCAAACATCCTCATGTTACAGCTTTGAAGACTCAGCGTTAGCGTCATGGATGCCACCATCTTTGTTTATTTGGTACATTTTGGAGGAGTTCTTTTCTTTGGAGCCAGAAGTGACCATCATTGTGAGATACCACTAGCAAACTTTGTTAACCAGCTATATCCGCAGACTGCTAAGTAATGGAATTTCACTAAGACTTCGTACAGTCAGTACAATTAACCAAGCAGGAATGTGTGTGTTATTTTCAGATAACCGCATTAAAAATGCCCCAAAAGGCACAGAGATTTTTCAGCTGCAGAGGCTGTTGCTTGCCACTTGTGTTGTTCACTATCTTAATTTAAGATTTAGCTTTCAAACATGTGCGAAATTAATACAAACCCTGAAGTCAGGATGATGGGACCGTTACTAACACTCATCTCAGCCTGATGGTAAGTGTTGAATTAGGAGAAATATGATTCTTTTGTGTCCATGCACATGAAATGTCAGTTTTAATTGCCAGACAGCAAAGCCAATATATTTCAGCTCAAAGTATATTTCAAGCCAAGAAAGAGTAGACTGACTGGTGCCACAGCCTCCTACCTCCTAATCTGAAAACAGGCAGACCCACAATTTGTGACCACGAACAGTGAAAAAAACAATATAAACTTTGTGATCATTTCATAAACTACTCTGAAGCTGTGTCCCAAAACATCGGCTGCATCCTTCGGAGGACCCAGCCTTCGCGGTCTACGTGGGCCGGGTCCTTCAAAGACCGAGAAGGCCGGAAGTGCGAGGCTGTGAAATGGGACGGTCTAACCTTCAGATTTGCGTCACCGCTGTGTCGGTGGAGTTTAATAAACTCGGCCGTCTGCTCCTTGCTATCTAAAATATAACTGGACACTGCCGTAAATTCTCGACCGTCTGACACTTCTGTTTAATCAGTTTTCTGTTTGACATTTATTCAGCTGTGTGAAAATCCCGGAGGAACCCACCCGATGGATTAATAAAGTTTTATTTAATCTAATAATCTAATAACTTTGATCTCAGCCAAACCGATTTACTCCGGAACAAATAAAACACAGAAAAAAGCCAAACAATTACATTTTTAAGTTATCCGAGTGACTTATATATCATGTTTAACCTGAATAGCGAAAGAGCGGGGATCTGAAAACGATGAAGCCGAGAGTCCGCTGCTCTCGCCGGCTGTGTGACCATTGAACCCCCCGGCTTGCTATCGAGCGGGTGGGTAACAGACGTCTCCAAAAACGTCAGCACACTTTTCCAAATATACGATGTCTTGATAAACCAAGCAGATATTTGAAGTTTACACAGCTACTTTCTCGCCTTAAAATATGTTAAAAGTTTATTTTGTGGCCCAGAAAGATTAATAGGAGTAATTTTAAAACTTAGTAGCGGCCGCCATTGTTGGCAGCTGAAATTTGGCTGGGCCGCACTATGAATTTTGGGATATGGTGGGATATGGTATGCATCCTTCATTTCGGGGAAATGAAGGATGCATTTGTCGGCCGCATTTGAAGGAGTCGACGAACTGGGACAGCCTTTGTCACCTGGCTGTGACGTAATCAGCCTTCAAATGCGGCCTCCGGAGGATGCAGCCGACGTTTTGGGACACAGCTTGTGACTGTACTGGAGTTGTGTGTTCTGTTTTGTGGTTTATATGGCTATAAATAAAGTTGACATACTTTCAGTGATCAAAAAACATTATTACAGGTTATCCTGAGTGAAGCATGAACACCTGTACCTAAATCCGCAGCAATGGGTCCAAAGATATCAGAATAGTCTCTCACAGAGCCAGTAGAGATCAGTGGTTCACGTGCCTCCAGCACTGATATTCCTTTTGGTCCTCACATTTCCTCCCCTACTCCAATCCCGCTGTTTAAAAGAAAATAAATTTGATATCTCAGATGTTGGAAAACGAAGATGACTGGACAGAAACGGCGATGTGTTTCAGAATTTAAGAAATAAGTTTGGTCTTCAGAAAAGTGAAGCTAATGTAAGGTGGGTGTTTTTCTCCTGAAATCTACAAACTGATGCTTGACGATGATTTAAAAAGGAAACTGAGACCAACAGAATCAGCAGCATTGAAAGTGTTTGTGCAGGATACCAATATTGTGCGAAATTTAAACTGAGCATGAAGGATGCATGACGTTCTTAAAGAGCCAGATGTGCAGCATAAGCGCAAAAAAGCAAGTGGCACAAAAATTTTTGAGCACGCTAACCTGATTTTCTTATGAGCTAAACTGACAGAAATTTGCTTTAAATAATCTTTGGTACCATCTTCCTTGGTGGGAAACATTTTAAATTCAGACATTGCGCGATATGTGTGATTTATTACATTGATAGCAAAAAGTGTCAAAACATCCATGATATGCATCTCAAAAATCTAATGTTCAAGTTTAAATAAGACTTCATATCATCGAAAAGAAAACTAGATAAAACTATAAAAAAGCAGCAAACAAAAACTTTTTTGTAAGTGATGGATATGATCCCAGTTTATCAATGTGATTCTAAAGTATTGCAGCACAGGGTGAGTGGCAGCTTCTGCTTCTCTGGAGAAAGACGTAAAAGCATCCTGGAGCTTGCAGCAGAGGTTTTTCCCCCTACAATTAGCCTGTAAATAGGAGATTATGATATACATGATTATAGCGCCTCCTCACCTATATCCTAAAAATCAGTCAGACTCTTGTTTCTTTTGTTTATCTGTGAAGTCCAGCATTCCAAATGTGCCATATCTGATTCTTTTCTGGGCTTTAACTCTGTATCTTTTCTTTAGGGAACAATTCTGATGGTCTCCTCAGCTAAACTGAAAAATAATAATGATGCATTTGTGCATTTGTGCTAGATTATTGTTGTGCCCTGTTTACCAGCTTGCACAAATCATCTCTTTCACGCCTCCAAACGATACAAACACATTCGAGCAAACAAGCTCAGATCACTACTGTTTTATACTCCTTATATTAGCTCCAAATAGATTTTTCTGTTTCTCTTCTTTGTTATGGGTCAGGCTGGAGTCAGGCCAATGTGTGGGTGAGCATTGAAGAGTGACTGAGCTCCAGGTCCTGCTAGATTCTGGCTGACTTCACCTGAGGACCATCAATTATCTACGCCAGCTTCCACAAAAAATCTTCGCCAGATCAAATTCCCAGGTGGGACAGAAAGATTCAGACTGAACTCAAGTCCATTTTAGGATCTTCACTGATCTCACCTTTTATCTCACTCTCAGCTGTTAAAGCACACTTGTACCTCATCAGGAGCTCTTAACTTCAGCACATATATGAATATATATCTGCTGGTTCTTTGTGTAAACTCTAGCAAGTTTCATCCTCCTGAATGCTTTAAGCAAAAATGGCAAGGCAAAATAGTTTCTAGGATATTTTGTTCTGGACCAAAGTTGCCTGAACAACTCATTAACGTTATCATCTCTTAAGAATTTAGCACTGGACATGTTAAATTCACATTCACTTCAGCATAATGTATATATCTTATTTCCCATCAGTGCAATAACGGAGTCTTCCAATCCAGCCCACTCTGCTGCTCTGAGCTTTTCTTTTTCACTGAGATACCATTTCCATTCATCATTTAAGTCCGGTGGAATCTACTTTGCTGCTTGAATTAAACCACTGTCAGTGAAAACAACACTTTCTGCAAATATTCCACAGTAAAATCCTTTTGAGGAGGTGAAGGGATTATTCCTCCTGAACTGGTGGGAAGCTTTTAATGTAAAACAGATTAACAGCAAAGCGCAGCAGCAGCAAATTATCACAGCAAACTGGAGCAGATCAAAAACACCAAGGCTTCTTATTAAAATATGATCAAACATAGAGAAGTTCTCAAACAACTGCAATTAGAATGGAAGCTCTGTCTCTAATAATAGCTGGCTATATGTAACCCTGCTCCTTTGCATTCAAAGGAAATAAAGATCTCAGCTCTGTGTTGCGTCATGTTCTCAGGACTCAGTTTTAGATATGTATAGACAGGTATTACAATAACTTCCCTGCAACTGTTAACAAACCATTCAGAGTCTGGAACATAATGGAAGAGGACTGAAATTACCAGATTCAGCTAATGCCCCAATCTTGGACTGTGCCTCATTAAGCATGCATTATAATTAATAGATTATTTTATGTCATATTTAAAGGAACAGCCTCTCTACTGTTCCTTTAAATATAAGCTAGCAGCTAGTGAGCTAAACCAGGTTCAGGATTGTTTACAGTTTTTTACAGACGCTAGGACACATTTCTCAATACTTAGGTCACTTTTGCAAAACTCCTCACACAGTGAGCACAACAGAAGTCTATGTGGGCTAAACTGAGGATCAGTTATCATTGTTTTGGCACAAAATGCATTCAATGACTACATCTCTCAAATTTCATTAATTATTTTCTCACTCAGACACAACAACTGCCAAAAATCTTTGTACGTACAGGACATTTTGCATGTGCTTACATACTGTTTTCAAAACTGTTAAACTTATGGCCAAAACAATAACACAATGCAAAATTTAAAAAGACAGCAAAATTCAACAGCAATATTTTAGTGAAACATATTTTAAATCTAAAAATGCAGTTTAACCAGCCACAGCTGATTCTCATTGTAGATGAACATCTACACAGGTGTTACTCCTTCAATTTTTCAACTCCTTCAATTCTGGCATGCCAGAAGATTCTTTCCTAGGTGTATTGCCCTAGATGACATAAGATGTGATGTGGATGAGAACCTGTGGCCAAATGGAGAAGACCGAGTAGATTAGCATTACTATTGTATGTGTATCAGTGGATGGTGTGTATACAAATTCTTGTATTTTGGGATTACTTAGTGCAAAAAAATAAAAATACATCAACAAATATTAACGAATTCTGCATGATGTCTGATTCATTCCAGTAACATATATTGAAATTATAAACAGAGATGTGTCTGAGAGATGTGTGTGTGTGTGTGTGTGTGTGTGTGTGTGTGTGTGTGTGTGTGTGTGTGTGTGTGTGTGTGTGAGAATTAATTTTTTCAATGTGATATTACAGCCTCATCTCACTCACGGGGTGTCAGATACTGTCTTTTGTTGTAGGCAGCTGGTGCCACAGAGATACCTGCTGTAATGGTTTCACATGAAAGTCAGATACAGGTGAAAAAGGCAAAGTTCAAAGTCAATAGAGAAGGCATACAGATTTAGCTGTTTTTTTGGCAAACAATACCAGAAAGAGGAAGGTAAACGTCAGGTAAACCAGCCAAATGTCAAAAGCTCAAATGGGGACATAAAAAACTAAGAAGGGATCCAAACCAAGTGCCTGAAATAGATAGAAAGGTAAAAACAAGCTGCCAGTCAACCAGTGGGAATACCAGGGAATTCCTGGTCCATCCCATAACCAATTACCCCTCCATTACCAATGCTCCATTCCCATAAACCATGGCATACTGTCAACAACACATAAAGCCTTAAACAGAGAAGCTTTGAGGTGCTGATGGTGGATGCTATTGATGAAAGACTGGCTGGTCCAATTTCTGCATTACAATTTACTCCAGTAATAAGTATACATTTTATCACACAAAATTCTGGAGAAATACTAAGAAATATGTAACAGGATGTTTTAACAGCTACCCATTGAAATATGGATCTACAAGCCCTAAAAGGGGTTAATACATCAGTGCAACAGCATCACATGACACAAACAGACTCGGTCTGCAGCAGTAGGAACAAGATCCCTCTCAAGATACCTGAACGGTTTAAAAGCACCTGGTCAGGCAGACAGGCAAACAACTCTAAAACATCATTTTATTCTCTGCAGGAAACCACAACATTAGACAGTCAGTCAAGCAGTCAATCAACCTGAGAAAAGTGAGCAGAAGAGCCTCTGTGACTTTTTCCTTTCTGCTCAATGCTGAATAATATTCAGACTTTGGGGAGTACAAGCACAGAACAAGCACATAAATGCACCTTTTTACCGTTCACAGTGCTTTTTTCCCTTCAATGCTTCTCCACCGCTTTTCTCCTCCTCCTTCTCTCTTCTTTCCCTCCTCCCTTCACCCCTTGTTATCTCTTCACTCGACCGTGACATCTCTCGCTGCTTTCTGATGCTCCGTCTGTCGCCCTTGGATGATGGATGGGGTGATGGACGCTCAGTTGCCACAGTAATTTGATGGATGGTTTAGCAACCGATACGAGCGCCGAGAGGGTGCACCACCGCGTATACTAAGGCACTCTCCTCCCGCCGTCTTTGGGTCCTTGACATTGAACTCAATGGGCCTCAGAGAGTCACTACTCCCTCTGTAACAAACACCACTGACCCGTGAGCCAGGCGCCACACATCTGTCCAATCATACCATTGCTTTTGCTGATGCTGCCGCTTTGATGAAGCGAGACAGCTGCAGAGCCCAAGCAAGGATAACAGTCTGCATCTCAATGCTGATAAAATAAAACAAAGATGATTCTTGGCAGGAGAAGCAGAAGAAAAGGAAGAGAAAGCTAGACAGCTCTCACTGCTTCATAGCTCATATCCTCTACTGTTCTGATTTTATCTGTTTTGATTTTATATACTGTTTTGTTTGTTTGTTTGTTAATTAGTTAGTTTGTTTGCTTGTTTTAATCAATTTTAAATCCTGCTTTTTATTTGTTTCTGTAAAGCACTTTGAATCACCTTGTTGTTGAATTGTGCTATACAAATGAACTTGCCTTGCCTTGCCTATATGCATCATATCTGTAAACCACATGTCTAGTTTTAAACTTATCACCTTTGTGCACACATTCTAGGATCACCCAGGTAGCTCAGTGTCTATGCAAGTTTACTTGGCCTCTTTGATGTGTAATGCCTCTTTTCCTTTTGTACCCACTCAGCTAAGCTCGACTTGTTTTTTAGTGGTTTCTATTAGGTGGTAGTACCTGGTACTGTTTTGGGGGGTTCCAAGCGAGCTGAGTCAATTGGGAAATGTGACATGAACAGAGTGCAGTTTAGTTTAAAAAAAAAAAAAAAAACTTTCTTGGGGTACTCCTAGCAGACCTTCAAGATGTAAAGACTTAACAGCCACCAGAATACTATTGTAACACCTGCTGGCTTTACTTCTAGAGAAAAAAAAAAGTCTAGCCATCAAACTTTCTCCTTTTTAGCCACTCATGGTTCTCAAGCTGTCTGTGTGAACATTGCTGAACTAGAAGAGAAACGGTGCAGCTGCTTACTGAGATCACAACATCTTATCAGAGTGCAACATTAAATGATGACAATAACTCAGGAGTCCCATTTGCCAGGGTTGACAGTTGTTCTGGTGGAAATGCTGCTGAAATTCAGGTAAATGCAGCATTGCTAAACTGTTGAATTTGTACGAAGAATTCCTCATTTTATGTAGCTCTATGTATGATCATTCATTGTTTTTAGTCACACTGACAAACCAGTTGGCATCTTCCCTAGGATAACTGTCCAAAGGTTTAGTGAAACCACTGCCCACCTGGATGTAGAGCATCCATGTCAATCTACATCCATCCGTCTTCTTTCTCAATGCAAGTATAGAAATAAAAATGAAAGGAATTAAAACTATAGATTCATTTCTTTCTGCCACATTGCAAAATAATTTTCTGACGATTTCTTAAGCCTCTGTAAAACTGTGTGTTTTTCCTTTATTTTGTGTAGTTTTTGTGTGTGTCTGTGTCCATGTACAAAAATTACCAGATTCGTTTTTAGAGTGTCAATAATAACTGGTGGCCTGTGGAGTTAAAAGTATCCAAAATGCTGAGAAGGAATAAAAGAATTGTTGAAAATGTTTTGTGGTTTCTCCTCTCAAGTTTCCTATTAATGCGCTTATTCCAATATTTCAGCGAGGAAATTTTGATTTCCTGGTTACCTAAAGGTAACCAATTCAGGCATTAAGACTTGTCACTTTTACACATTTACTTTGTTTTGCTGTTGTTGTTTTTTGTTTTTGTTTTTGCGTGTGTGGGTTTTTGTAAAAAAAAATAAATTCTTTGAAGGGACTCTGAGATTGTTCAAAAATGTAGTTTTTAAACTAGTGTTGTCAATAGATAACCCCCCCCCCCCTCCCCAACACACACACACAAGTAATTAAACTGAAAAATTTTCTGTAATCAATCGCGATTAATCGCAATTACTTGATCATTAGCCTGGTTGCAATTACACTTTTTTCTTTTTTTCTTTCTTTTTTTTTTTTTTTTGCAATTACATTTTTTTCAACTTTATATTTAAGCTCGTAACTGACATTTGAGGAATATATAATATATAATATATAATAGTGGTTGTTTAATCAGATTCATCACAGGGTTACTGTGGATTAATTTTGATTAATCACGATTAAATATAATTTATTTTTAATTTTTATTATTCGCATTTCATTTTCCATGAGCAAACAGACTCGAGAAAAAAGGGAAAATATACGCACTTAACATGTTTATTGAACATCTTGAACATTCATGCTAACAAAAAACTCTGTAAACATTTATCCACTCTCTCTCTGTCACTCTTTGGGAGGCACTTCAAGTCCTTGAGACGTGGAACCAAAGCTATGTAAAGCGCGTCTTCTCAGCGATATTAATAGGTCTGTAGTTTGTTGCAGTCCACTTGGCAATTATGTCAAGTGTGCTTCACGTATGCTTCGCGTCAATGTGATATGTTAAGCAGGAAGTGCTTCGGCGAAAAGAAAATTCCTTCTTGCACAATGTGCATAATACTTTATGTCGGTCGACTGTTCCGTCTTGTTATTTTTTTAATACTCAAATTTCCTATCGAAAGGGCCAATGTCCATTTATCATCTTCCATATTGAGTTGATTGGTTCAGCTGCCCGTCAGATCAACTGCCCATTTGTGCATGTGCAAAGGTAACTCTACTTTGACAAACTACCCGAAGTGCGCTGACAGAAACATTTCAGGGATTTTGAGTCATTCTGTACTCCAGATGCGTTAAATGCTTAAAAATTCTAACATTTTAAATGCAAATTAATTTTAATTTGCATTAACGCATTCATTTTGACAGCACTAGTTTAAACCGAATGTGAATGTGAATGGTTATCAAAATTTACATCAGAATCAAGCAGGTTTTTAAAGTACTGGTTCTTGTCAGCTGCATTTGACAATATCAAAAAAATTATAAATAAGGACGTTTATGCACATTTCCATATGACTTCAGTTCATGTTGGAAGTGAGGAGGACGAGGATGACATTTTATCCAGATTCTGGTCACATTGTTTCTTTCCTTTGCATTTTCACTTCTTTGGAAAAGTAGACATCTTCTCAGACGATAAAACACCGATATAGGTGCAGACACAAATTAAATATCTGCCTGCACTCCATGTTTAATGGTAAATGGTAAATGGCCTGTATTTGTATAGCGCTTTACTTAGTCCCTAAGGACCCCAAAGCGCTTTACACATTCAGTCATCCACCCATTCACACACACATTCACACACTGGTGATGGCAAGCTACATTGTAGCCACAGCTGCCCTGGGGCGCACTGACAGAGGCGAGGCTGCCGGACACTGGCGCCACCGGGCCCTCCATCCAAACACACATGAGCTTCCCCTTCTTTGCCTTTGGCGTATCTGCCTGGTCTCTAGCCACTTACTTAAAATATGATTTGGAAGAACATCAACGTTGATCTGAGCTACTGCATTCATGATAAACGCGCCTGTTCCTATCTGTTTTTAATGGATTAATTATAAGTTTATGATAATCCATCAATTTGCTGAAAGACATAATTACACACTAATGAATGTTTAGTTAAGTAAAGATAAGATAAGATAACCTTTATTAGTCCCACACGTGGGAAATTTGTTTTGTCACAGCAGGAAGTGGACAGTGCAAAAGTTATGACGCAAAAATTAGAATACAATAAGAATAAATACAGTACACAGCTGTACAGAATAGAATAAAATAAAATAAAATACTATATACAGTAGAATAAAATAGAATAAAAATATACAATAAGATAAAAATAGAATACGAATGCTATATACAACTGAGTAAAAATACAACGATGCCAGAAAAGATTATTGCACTTAGTGTTATTGCACATGTGTGGATGTGTGTGTTTGTTCAGTTAAAGTCTTTGTTGTGGAGTCTGACAGCAGTGGGGAGGAAAGACCTGCGAAATCTCTCCGTCCCACACCGTGGGTGCCGCAGTCTCCCACTGAAGGAGCTGCTCAGTGCTGTCACAGTCTGCTGCATGGGGTGGGAGACGTTGTCCAACAGGGATGACAGCTTAGCCGCCATTCTCCTGTCACTCACCACCTCCACTGGCTGACCTCTTGAGTCAGTCCTCTGTACTCCTTGTCGTCCCCATCAGTGATGAGGCCGACTATTGCAGAGTCATCAGAGAACTTCTGCAGGAAGCACTGGGTGGAATTGTGGGAGAAGTCTGCAGTGTAGATGGTGAAGAGGAACGGAGCCAGAACCGTTCCCTGTGGGGCCCCCGTACTGCAGACGACCCTGTCCGACACACAGCCCTGAGTCCTCACATACTGTGGTCGGTCGGTGAGGTAGTCCAAAATCCAGATAGTGAGGTGATGGTCCACTCCAGAGTTCTCCAGCTTGTCCTTCAGAACCGAGGGAAGAATAGTGTTGAAGGCACTGGAGAAATCAAAGAACATGATTCTCACAGTGCTTCCAGCGGTCTCCAGGTGAGCGAGGGAACGATGTAGGAGGTGAATGACGGCATCATCCGCTCCAATGCCAGGCTGGTAGGCAAACTGAAGTGGGTCCAGTGATGAGCTTGTTAGGCGCCGAAGCTGAGCCAGGACCAACCGCTCCAGGGTCTTCATCAGGTGGGATGTCAGAGCCACCGGCCTGTAGCTGTTGAGGTCCTTGGGGCGTGAAGTCTTTGGCACTGGTACAACACAGGAGGTTTTCCAGAGCTGTGGGACTCTTCCCAACCTCAGGCTCAGGTTGAAGAGGTGCTCCATCACCCCACACAGTTGGTCCGCGCAGGACCTGACGACCCTCGAGCTGATGCCATCTGGGCCCGCTGCCTTCTTGCCATTAATCCTCCTCAGTTCCCTCCTAACCTGGGTGGTTGAGAGAGACAGGCTGGAGCCTTGTGTTGAGTGTGTATTGGATGCTGTTGTTGGGGGTGGGGAGGAGTGAGCAGGGTGAATAGAGGAGGTGTGAAGTGTCTGAGGTGTCAGAGGTGGAACAGCAGCAGTGGGGGTGGGTGAGTCTGCAGCCGATGTTGTAGACTGTCTCATGGTCTCAAGTACAATATTTTTCTATTAAATAAACTCAAACATGGCTGACTGTAGCTTTAATAAATATCTTTAATAAAGTTTAACTGTGCAACAATCCATGAGAATTTATCACTGATTTCTTTAAAATGGTTGTGGGTTAACTAAAGTTTTTTAGTTAAATGGCTCATTACAAAGCAGCACCTCTGTTACACACAAAACCAGCGATTTTTGTCCACAGTAAAGCTCTGTGCCTTAAATGCATAACTGTATGAGCTGTATGCATTTAAATCCATGTTATTAAACTTTAGTTAAAGTAAATGATGCCACACAAAAACTGAATTTTATAGAAGCCTGTTTTCATTAAAAACATTAATCTGACCTGCAGTATATTAGCACTGCTGGACATTAATGTGCCCTTTATTATCACTGTTGAATGTAAATGTGACATTTAATATTATTACAGAAGTTTAGGCAGACGGACACCCCGAATTTTCTTTTTTTTCCCTACCAATGTGTTTAACCATAAAGGAGAAAACGTCTGCCTGTGTACTCCTAAAGCAGTTTCATTACTGTTTTATTGGAAGATGTAACATTAATTTTTGTTACAAAAAAGATTATTTTATAGTCCTAACATTACAAAGCTTTAAACATAATTAGAATTCATGCAATGTTGCTTTATTGCAGCATGTTAATGTGACATTTATCTATCAGACTGTGACCAATAAACAAGACTTTACAGTAATTTTCTGCAATAAATGGCTGTTAAGAAAATCTGCAGATAATGCATTTTTTGCTGACTTTTTACAGGCTGTTTTGGGTTTTTGAGATTTCTGTATTTGAGGTTCATTAAAGAGGTCAGGCCCAGTTGAACCTTTTGGGAACACAATCACAGAAACCATCATCTGCTTTGTCGCTGTTGAGGCCTTAAGGAGAACCTCATTGTTTTCCTTTACCTGGAATGGTGAGGATATGTAGGAAGAGGAATTAACATGAGAATGGGGATGGCTATGCTCTCCCTATTTCCATACTACATGTTTCTATATTACAGGTATTTTACATCTTTACCTCCTGGGAGACTAATTCGTATGAGAAATACCTGCTCTTACAAAAATTCCTCAACACAGTCCAAACAGACCATGGGCAGTATGTTCACAGTGATAAAGGAACATATTACCCATAGCAACAGTCACTCGTGGATGTGTTTAATAGTGTTTGGACAACAGTGGAGCTTTATGCTGCAGAGGAGTATGCTGTGTGCCTTTGAGTGCCAACTCCTATCTTGGAGGATATATTGCTGAATACTAACCCTTTAAACATAAATCACTATTTTGAAAGAATTAGCACTGATTTACAAAATGTTTGCTTCAGATGAAGTTTAGTCAAGGTGGCTTTGGGAGAAGCAAAAACAAAACAAACTCAGACTTGATTTAGTCCAATGTGTTCTTGCCCTTGGGTGGCAGTCTTGTTTTGCCATCTGCGGTTTGGGTAACCATGGCACCACCTGAAGTGCAATGCTCTACTATCAGCTGACATGTTGTGTGTGCACTCAGACAAAACTGCATGTTTTATTCTTGCCATTTGGCAGCCATCTTGGCACCATCTTGGAAAAACCTCTGGGCATTCCTTTTGGGTTCCCAGGTAAATAAGCTGGGAGAATGTTATTTCAAATCACAGTGATTAGCATAGCATAAAAATTGCATGATGGAATCACTCATCAAATCTGAGAGAAACCATTTAAAGTTTGGTTGGTTTGCTCCAACACATTGTTTAAAATTTGTTTTGTCCATAAAATCTTATTTTACTACTCATATAGATCGACAACATTAAGTGGCACAACATTAAAGCTCCATTAATGCCTCAATCCAGAGAGCTGATGTGATTAAAATCTCTGCTTATCCCATGATAGGTAAATGGACTGGTTCTTATATAGCATCATATCTTATATAGCACTTTCTACTGTACTGGAGCACTCAACGTGTCTTTTAGAACAGCGGTCCCCAACCCCCGGGCCCCGGACCGGTATCGGGCCGTGAGTCGTTTGGTACCGGGCCGCGAGAGTTGAGGCTCGTACCGCACAGAAAAAATAAATAACTTACATTAATTTCATTTTATTTATTATCTGACTCTGAACAGTGTTTTATTTTTAAAAAGACTGAATTCTCTCATTTACTTCCGTCTATGACTGACTCTTGACGCATGTCAAGATACATTAGTAGCTAATATTAAACCTACAAGCTAGCAAAATGAGTAAAAAACAGATGTCTTTGGAGGGTTTCTTTGCAAAGGGAAAAAGGCCCAGTGAGGAGACAGACGAAGAGTGTATGACAACCACTAAGAAAAAGAAAGCTGAATTTAACAGACAATACCAAAATACCTACTTGAAATATGGATTTATCGCGACAGGCGATTCCCACGCACCAAGCCCGCTCTGCATAATATGCGGCGACCGGCTTTCCAATGAGGCAATGAAGCCTTCAAAACTGCTTCGTCACTTGGAGACCAAGCACCCAACATTAAAAAACAAGCCTTTTTAATGTTGGGTACAAGGAGTATTTTGAAAGGAAAAAGCGGGAACAACAGGGACAGAAGCAATTACTGAGGGCCTCCACAACAACAAATACAGGTGCACTGAGAGCATCATACTTGGTGGCTAACCGTATTGCTAAGGATAAAAAGTCATTCATTATTGGTGAAGAATTGATCCTTCCTGCCACTAAAGACATTTGCTGTGAACTTTTTGGGGAGGTGGCGGCTGAAAAGATAGCACAGGTGCCTCTGTCGGCTAGCACCGTTACTCGTCGCATTGATGAAATAGCAGAGGACATTGAGACACAGTTGTTGGAGAGAATTAATTCATCACCATGGTACGCTTTGCAGGTTGATGAGTCTACAGATGTGGACAATAAGGCAATACTACTTGTTTATGTGCGATACCTTTATCAGGAGGATGTGCATGAGGATATGTTGTGTGCACTATCGTTGACAACCAAAACCACAGCTGCAGAACTATTCAGGTCACTGGATGATTATGTATCAGGAAAACTTAAATGGTCTTTTTGTGTTGGCATATGCACAGACGGAGCTGCTGCCATGACCGGACGGCTGTCTGGTTTGACTACTCGGATTAAGGAGGTTGCACCTGAATGTGAATCTACACATTGTGTCATTCACAGAGAAATGCTGGCAAGCCGAAAAATTCCACCAGAACTTAACAGTGTATTGAATGATGTTGTTGGAGTTATTAACCACATCAAAGCACACGCCCTCAAATCACGCCTGTTCGAGCAACTTTGTGAGGAGATGAACGCAGAGCATAGGCGCCTTCTCTTGCACACAGAAATAAGGTGGTTGTCCCGAGGGAGATCACTCGCCAGAGTTTTTGAATTACGAGAGCCGCTGCAGAGATTTTTCTCAGAAAAGAAGTCACCGCTGGCAGCGCATTTCAGTGACAAGGAGTGGGTCGCAAAACTCGCTTACATATGCGACGTATTCGGCCTACTAAATGAACTCAGTCTGTCCCTTCAGGGGAAAATGACAACTGTCTTCAAGTTAGCAGATAAGGTAGCTGCATTTAAAGCCAAACTGGACTTGTGGAGACGACGCGTAGACAGAGGCATATTTGACATGTTTTAAACATTGGCTGGATTTTTGGAAGAGACTCTGCCTGAGCAATCATTCTCCCAGCTAGTGCACGATCTGTCTTTGCTTTTAAAAGAGTTCGAGCGCTACTTCCCAATCACAAAAGACCCACGAACCGACAAGGAATGGATCCGCGACCCATTTGTCAATAAACCGGGTGAATCCACCTTGTCTTTGCAAGAAGAAGATCAACTGTTGGAAATCACAAATGACGGCGGACTTAAAAGTATGTTTGAGACATCAGCTTTGCCGGTATTCTGGATAAAAGTCATGGCAGAATACCCCGAGATTGCCACAAAAGCACTAAAAACCCTGTTGCCGTTTCCAACATCATATCTGTGTGAAGCGGGGTTTTCTGCAGTAACAGCGACGAAAACAAAATTGAGGAGCAGACTGAACATAAGCAACACACTTCGGGTGTCATTGTCCCCCATTACGCCCAGGTGGGACCATCTCGTTGCAGAGAAACAAGCACTGGGCTCTCACTGATCGAGCGTTATGGTGAGTTATATATTTTCTTGTACTTTTATATTTGTTTTGTAGTTGTGTGTCCTATTTTGAAAGAAATGTTTACGTGTTACCATAGCAACCAGAGTATTAAGGGGGAGAGAGGAGGATGTTACTCTCAATGTTGTTGGTGCATTTCAGGAGGATGCTGCTAATAAAGTTACACAATTACACAGTGAATTCGCGTGTAATATTATATTTACAAAATACCACAGTTTTTGTCTTGGTCGTATCATTTTATTTTGTTGTATTTATCCGTGACACCTGCCGGTCCGTGAAAATATTGTCTGACATTAAACTGGTCCGTGGCGCAAAAAAGGTTGGGGACCGCTGTTTTAGAACATCCCTCATTCACACACATGCCTACAAATACTTTTTCAGAATCAGAATCAGAAACTTTATTGTCATTGTCACAGGTACAATGAAATTAAGAATGGTCCCCGATCATTGCATCATCCCTAGCAATAACAAAATATAAATAAAACAATAAAATTCAATAAATAAAATAGATAGAATACTTAAAATACTTAATAGTATCCTATTAAGTATTAAAATACTTAATAGAATACTTAAAATACTAATAAGATGTAACAGTAAAACATTCACATACATCCCCACATACATTCTATGCTCTTTCAACCATTGCTGAACAAATATCACAAATGCTATGTTAGGGAAACGCTGTTATGAAAAGTAGACTTGCTCACTTACAAAGAAATGAGCAGTCACTAATTTTTGGTAGTTTCTTTTTAATGGAGAGACAACGATTATCAATCAAAAAAATCCAGAAAAAAAAAACACTGCAAAAGAAAGTTATAAATTGATTTGTGTGTCACTGTGTAAAATAAGTATTTGACCTTCTACAACCCAAACAGAACCACACAATAAGTCAATCAATGATTATTACTCCCGATCTCAACTCATTGTATGTATAAAGCACACCTGTCCACAGTATCAGTTTCTTCCATGTCAACCTCTCGACAGCGACACCAAAGAGCTGTCAAAGGCTGTCGGGGACAAGATTATAGACCTGCACAAGGCTGGAATGGGCTTTAAGACCTGAGAAGCCTGGTGAGAAGGTGACAACTGTTAAGCTTGTTAATATCCTAATGGGTACAGGATGACTTCACTGCATGGTGTGGCCAATTATAGACCTGCACAAGGCTGGAATGGGCTTTAAGACCTGAGAAGCCTGGTGAGAAGGTGACAACTGTTAAGCTTGTTAATATCCTAATGGGTACAGGATGACTTCACTGCATGGTGTGGCCAATGAACAGAGTGATGGACTGTGAAATCTAGGAAGAACCTCCTTCTTTAAGACAATGTAGTGGCCTGGCCAGTCTCCACATCTTAGTCCTATAGAAAATTTGTGGAGGGAGCTGAAGCTGTTGAGTTTGGTTGTTAAGTATTTAGAGAGTTTCTGTAAAAAGTGGACCCAAACCCCTTGTGAGCAGTGTGCAAACCTGGTGACCAAATACAAGAAATGTTATACTGCTGTGCTTGCCAACATGGGTTTTTTCTATCAAGTCATGTTTTGCTTGGGGATCAAATACTTTTTCACTTTAAATTTAAATTTTATCTTTCTCTATTAAACCGAAGCTACCACTGAATTAGAGACAGTTTAGCTCTTTGAAAGTGTGCAAACTTACAAATTAAGCAGGGGAGGAAATAATTATTTCCCCCATTCTATGTATGCAACCACACAATTCTAAGTCACACACAAAAACAGTGAACATGCGTCAGTGCAAGAACAACATTGGCTCATACGCTTCCACAACACATCACCTTTCCCAACTCATCACATAAAGATAAAAAATCTTCACAACAATCAACAAGGCTTTTGAACTAAAAACAAGAGTCAAGTCCCGTCAAAGTTTAGGAACTATATATTAGGTTTAATTCATTACTTTGTAACGTGTTACACCCAGCATGGGTCACAGTGAGAAGCTGGCGATGAGACGGGTTTGTTTTCTGGCTCGTAACGGTCAGCACAGCCGGTAGCTTTGCCATTTAGGAATTCTCCCATTGATTTCTATTTAGATTTCCACATTTCTCTCCTATAATTTTGCTGGTATAATATAAGAGCATGCTACCAATGTCGTCATTATGATTATAGTCATCAGAGTATTACGATACAGACTTAGGAGATCAGCATTACAGAGCATTTGCAGAGACCATTAACATCAACATCTATTATTTATAACATTAATGTAATGGCATCAATATGGAAGACTTACATAAACTTTAATTAGAATACTACTATAACGTGAAGCCATGCTTATGCAATATTGATGACCTTAATTATGCCATTAAAAAATATTTTTAATATATTTGTGGTCATTACTTTTGATCAATTCTGTCAACCATAATGCCCAAAATGCATTTTGTAATCTTCGTGTGACAGACCTTCAGTGTCTTGAGCTTTTTGTTTGGCTCTTGCTGAACAATCCCATTCAGATTCCAGCAGTGATTAGGTGGTAGATAAACACCAAAAGGCTTTGCTTTATAGCGCTGCCAGTGGGTGAAATGACAGAAAATGGAGGAATAACGAGCTAAATGGCTGAAAGATGGAGGTTTTATTGAACCGGGGTCTGCTCGCAGTGGGTCATCACACTGTTTTGTTTGTTTGTTTGTTTTCTGTCAGGCTTTAATCCTCCCTGAAGGGAAAGTGTCTCATTACAGGAACAGAGATTCTTACAGAGGCACATTATGCCATACTACAATGCAGCACAAAGACAAACAGCTGTTTTTGAAGTAGGTGAAGAAAGAAGAGGAATTTTGTGTGACAAAGAAGCCTGGAAGTGGCCCAGCCTAACGGATCTGTTTGTGCTGCTCAGATGGTCTGGAAGATGGGATCCTTTCTTTTAAGAGCTTACTGAGAGAATTTGCTTCACACTGATTTTTTATGACCATAACGGCTCCTTCAAGTGTTTTCTGCTCACTTTAGTTTTTAAGCATCAACTGGATGCTAAGCTGAGGGTCATAATTTTCTGACCCATTACTTAGTATGCGAGTCTATGACAGCGTGTCAGTAAATAGCCATAGCCCTGCTGCTTGCGCCTATTTATGGTTCTGTTTGTAGGCTCTAAAAATCTGGTTATGTCCTGAATATAGCATCATTATTTTTACTGCCACCGCAGTATAAATCTTGTTAATGCATTTTATGCTGCTGCTAATCAGGCTTGCTAATGCTACCAGCAGCTATATGTGAGAAACATAAAATGGGGCTTTTGGTTAGGCAGTGTCTTTGTACTTGGCACAGCAGCTGCTACCACAGTTGGTCTATGAAATAAGACCTCCATTTGCCAAACAATAATGTGATTAGGGGCTAAAAAGAAATGTTATTGTACAGTTCCTCTATAATGAACAATTGCTTAGTAAGAGATTAGGACCTGGACAGCCACAGAGGAACACTCTGCCAAGGTAGGATTGCTAATTGACCAGTGGTGGAGCCAATTTTTATCGGGCTGGCCAGCACGAGCTCAGCATTTATATTTGGTGGCACAAAAACTGAAGTATCAATATACTTTTTTGTGACAAATCACTAGAGGCCAAATAGTTTGGTCACTCCGGCAACTCCTTGGGCACAACTAAAATCTGGAATAGTTGCTACAGTAATTCTTATTACATTTTTTTAATGTCCATGTGGTTCCACTTTAAAGAAAAAAAGGGATACTTATCATAAAATAATAAAAAGATCAAGGCATTGTATGAAACTGAACTGCAGGACACCACAAATTTAATACACTAAAATTTGTGGTGTCCTGACGGTGTCACTTACATGACATATTCATTATTTTACTCAAGTTCTTCAATAAAAAGTGGAAAGTGATCTTGAAGCATTCTTAGAGTAACACCGCCTCAGGAAACATTTGGTTTATCCTCATCGGTCAATTAACGGTCATTAACAGGTTCTTACTGCTGCTGCAAGACTGGAAGCTTAAACAGAACAGTTCACTTGAAGATTCGAGCTCTGTTCTGCTCCTGTCTGCATTTTATGATGTAGCACTTGGAATTGCATCATTCATACACAGAATAACAATTCTTTCTCTCAGTCCAGCGCTCCAACAGATGCCTTCTTTTTCTTTCTGCAGTTTTGAGGAGGTAGGAAGAATGAATGTCTCTGTCAGATGAAGCTGTTTTATCACTTATGAAGGGGACAGAGGGATGTTTTTGTCATATAAAGCTGTTCCTTTTGGAGGTTTTAGAGGAGGAGGATGGAGGGATCCGAGGATTAATGTTTCTGTCAGAGGAAGCTGCTCTGCAAACAGACAGCAGCCTCTCCACTGCCTTCAGGCTCAAACAAGGGTTTTAATATGAGAGCGATGCTGTAACACAGACATAGAGAGCATAGACAGCAACTGTTTGTAAATATAAAAATATGCATGTGCTGCTTCCTGGATGTATTTCATGCCCAGCACATTCATTGTCTGTAAATAGAACCACATCCTGTTTTTTTTTTAAACGTATCATTCAAGCAAGACAATCTCAAAGAGATTAAGTCCACACTAAGAGACTGGTGGGCACAGGACCTGCACCATCAGTATCCTAGGACAGAGCAGTTTGTATTCCCTTCAAGGATACACCGACTTACTGATCAGTTGTGATCGATACCTAGATATCAATATGGATTCATTTTGGTTATGTATTTTGCCATAATGAAAGATCCACAGATTCCCTGACAGGTAAAACCTGACTTTTATATATTTGGAAGCCAATGCGAGAATCAGAGGAATGAGTATGTTGACACACAACTCCAGATCCAAACTAATTCTGCCTGAAATATGGTTAAAGAAAAGAAAAGAAAAGAAGAGAAGAGAAAAGAAAAGAAAAGAAAAGAAGAGAAGAGAAAAGAAAAGAAAAGAAAAGCTGACACTGAAGCCGAAACACTCCCACCTGTCTCTAATGTTGCACTTATGTGTTTGTTTGTGCTACTGTGATTTGTGCAACAACCAGCTGCTCCAAACAAAAAGTCCCTGGTGAGATTAACAAAGTTGCATGCATTGTATGGTGTTGTATTATTTAACCCACCATGTCACAAACATCATTTGAGTCTCAGGTCCACCATATCTCCAACAGCACTGTCATGTCCACTGGGATGGCAGCATAGCAGCAGCATAGAGTTGCTCTGTTCATCTCCCTCACCTTTCTTGCTTTAACCACTGAAGCCTGAGGCTATGTTTTAAATTTCCACCTGTTAAGCGCCCAAAATTTTAGGCAGTAACGGCTCCACAACTGTTAGCCTAAAATCAACAGACTTTCCATCTATGGCTGAGAGACACAAGGGAAACAAATAAAAAAAGAACGAGTCTCTTTGTATCAACTTTAAAGTCATGCTGACATTAAAAAAACAAAGTACAGAAGAATTAAATAAAAATATGTCCATAAACATTGATGTGATTGAACCGAAAGCAGCAAATCTGCTGAATCATGAGCCGTTTTATTTACAAGGATGTACGAGAGAATAAAAAGGATGAATGCAATTGGCAAAGTAAATAATATTCTGTTGGCAGTGATTCCCAAGACAATTGGGAGAACTTGATTTAAATTAAGCTTTAAACAAGTAAAAACTTCCCAATCCTTTAAATCAGCTACAATCAAATTTCCTTCAATCATCTCTCAGTTGTTTTTTAATAAAGTTTTCTGACAGAGTGCAGATAATCTATTTTGGCTGCACAGAGTCTACAGACCCTAACTGAGCTTGCTAGCCTTGGCTAATAACTTAGCATTCCACTCTCAACCAAACATTTATCACTCCAAAATACACAAACAAAACATCACACACATCCAGTTTACCCTGATTGCTCCAATACTTCATTGTTACAGAAAGCATGTACAGGCCTTTAGTGGAAAGCTGAGTATGTTCTAACGAGACATGATTGCCCCATGATATGACAGCCGCACTGAAGCACACAACTTTTAACCTCTATCTCTCTTCCACAGCATGTCTTTTATCCTGTCTTCCTTCTCTCACCCCAACCGGTCGCAGCAGATGGCCGCCGCTCCCTGAGCCTGGTTCTGCCGGAGGTTTCTTCCTGTTAAACGGGAGTTTTTCCTTCCCACTGTCGCCAAAGTGCTTGCTCATAGGGGGTCATATGATTGTTGGGTTTTTCTCTGTATCTATGAAGTGCCTTGAGGCAACTTTTGTTGTGATTTGGCGCTATATAAATAAAATTGAATTGAATTGAATTGACTAAGTGGTTGGGGAAAATACTGTAGCTAACAAACTGGACTCTGGTTACTCCGGTAAATATGTTGCGTTCTAGTGTGATCTGTGGCTTTTGAGTCTTTTGCTTTTTAGAGTTTTTAGTTTGCTTTTCATTCTTAACCTTGATCTTTAGTCTTGATTACTATTGTAGGCTATTATTTCTATTATTGATTTCAGAGTAGAATGATTAGAGTCACCATTCTGTTTTCAGTTCGCTCTGGTATCTATTTGTCTATCCTCCTTTGTGTTCTCTCTTAGATGTTTTCCAGTGTAGTTACTTCCTGTTTTATTTTTGTAAATCCCAGGCTCCTGTGTTATTCATTTGATATTACTTCCTTTGTATCATTTAGCTTAATTAGTTTCAGGTGTTCCTCATTCACCACCTGTTTCCTCTTCACTTCATTGCCATCAATGTGTCTGTGTGTGTACATAGTCCCAGTTTCCATCCGACCTTTGTCAGCATGTCTGTTGTCCTGTCCTTGTGTGTTCCCTGTTTCACTGCGTTCTGTTTACTTTTGCCTTATGGACTTTTGAACGATGTCTCACATAATCACAATTTCACATTTTAGATGTTATGGTAATTATTAATTCAAAATAATATTTTCCCCAGAAAAGAGGGGTTCAGACCTTCTTCTCTTGCATATAATTTCTACTAATAGTTGATAAATAAAATGTTGGGGCAGACTCCGGAGGTTGGTAATCAAAATTTTTGGCAGCCAAAGCAATGCATGGAGGGTCGGGTTGCTGCATATAAGAACTGTGCACACTGTTCATTTTTATTAAATATGATGGTGTTAAGTTACAGGTTAAGCTTTTTATATTTGTTTGTTTTTGTAGAAATAGTGTTATAATGTATTATCACTGTCATTTAATGCAATAGTGAAAATAACAATAAGAAATACTAAATCCTTGAAAGTAAAAGCCTAGTTATTTTTGATTTGCATAGCTGTGCACTGCTGACTGGACTGCACAATCCCTCCACCTGGATGAGTGGAGTTTTGGAACAGTTTGGCCTCCCGTACAATTTTAGGGGTTGGTGAAAGGGCTTTCATTAGGTACACCCCTAGCCAAAGGCTCTACTTCTGAACGATTACTGTGATTGTTGGTGAGGGTCCACTTGCTCTTGTTCCATTAGACTGAGGGTGCCTGGAGGCGGAGTCTTCTCATTTATCATATCTAGCATTCATTGCAACAAACTCCAGGAGCTCAGCCAGCAGGGCCACATCATGAACATTTGCTACGATAAAGACCTCCTGAAGGTAACTCCAAGAAATGCATGGGATACGTGCACAGCCTTTGTTTTCCTTTATCTGCTTCTGATGAATATGAAATAATGGATCTATATTTAGTGCTTTTGGTGAGCAAAAAAGGAAAGTACAAAAATAAAGATAAATTTATTCATTACAAAGACTAAGACAAGCCTGACTGATTCTCCCTAACATCACTCTACACACAAAACACACTCTTATACACACACAGTGTTGGAGGCTGGTGATGGTTATAAATGACCCAGATAGGATTTGTCATTAAAACAGCATTTCACCAAAATTCTCTTGCAGTAACAAGATGACACAGGCGGAGCGTGTGTATGTGTGTCCGTATGTGAGAGAGAGAGAGAGAGAGAGAGAGAGAGAGAGAGAGAGAGAGAGAGAGAGAGAGAGAGAGAGAGAGTGTGTGTGTGTGTGTGTGTAAGAGAGAGAGAGAGAGAGAGAGTTGGAGTGCTGTCCTTGAGTTTCTGGCAGACGAGATGGATGAGCTGTAATTACACTGATAGAGTGATGATTGGAGGAGAGGAAAAAGAAGGAGGATGAGAAACAAGGTCGTGCATGTATTTGTCCTTGCATAAGAACATGGACATGTGCATATTTCTGTTTTAAATGTTATGGCTGTTAAAGGATGATGGGATAACAGGCAAATCCAGATTTGACTTTCAAAGCAGAAACAGGATAGACATGATAAACACTAAAGCCCAGAAACCAAACTGCAAAAGTAGCTGGAGACACAGACCTGTGGGTGGACTCAGCCACAACATTTGGCTACAGTCACTGGTCTTGTTCTTGGTTCCGACACTGGCTCAAATCTCGAGGTTTTATAACTCAGGATGATTTTTTTAAAGCACACCTTGGAATGTGTTTAGCTTACTTGGATGTGGATTGAATCGTAAATGTAGAGATGCACAGTCAGATTTTGATCCACCATGCAATACAACATGAAAATGATCCCAAACACACTGACAATGCCTGATATAAGAACATGCAATTAACCCTTCTCCCCTAGCAGGTCCTCAGCTCAACTCGACTTGACTCAGTTTTTAGGGATTACTAGGCTGTAGTATCTGGTACCAGGTACTTTTTTAGTACCTACTCGCCCGGGGGCTCCAAACAATCTGAGACAAAAATGTGACATCAACAGACTGCATGCCACCAACTGGACAGTCAGTGGGGATCACTCGATGAGTCAGGAGAATGACACCTTCAGAAAAATCCAAACTGAATCCTGGCAAAGAGAGAAATCGCTGCACAGAAACCAACACTGTGGTTCAATAATGAGGTGCTGCCACGTACCATTGGTTTGGCAGCAGGTATACATTGTTGTGTTATTTATGTTCCATACATTGAGGTGGTTGAGTGGAGTCAACCCAAGTAGGTGCTAGTGGAAAAGTCACAAATGTAACACTATCAGTCATGGATTGGCCTCCCCAGAGCATGGACTTTAACATTACTGAAGCAGTGTGTGATCATCTTGACAGGCAGTAGAGCAAAATGATGAAAAAACAGACGAGCTTTGAATGTCCTTTAAGAATCCTGGAGAAATATTCCCGAAGACTACTTAAAGAAATTTTAAAGAAGTCTGCCTAAGAGAGTTCAGGCTGTGCTGAAGAATGAAGGTGGGTATACCCAATTTTGGCTCTCTTTTGCCTTTCCACATATGTTTACACATGTTACATGAAGGGTGACTTTTGCACAGTACTGTACATGGTTCTAATATATTTTCAGGTAAAACAAAAAAAAGTAATAATCTGTATGAGCCACACATGAATAATAAATTACGTTGCATTGAAGCCTTAAAGGAGTTTTCTAATGGCAACATAGTTCACAAATAAGAGGACTACAAAACATTACGCTCTATGATTTCCTGCACAAATATTTGCCTTTTGTTGAAAATCGACATTGCAGGAAGGTGGGATTGATGTTGGAGAAGCTCAGGGAGTCCATGTACCCACATGTGGCAGTCACAGATTGTTCACGTGTGTCTCAGATTTGGTCCACTGGCCTTCTAACACATTGAGCTAAATTGACACAACTCCAATGAGGAATAAGAATGTAATAAAACCATGTCGACCTGTAAAGAAGCAAGCTAATTATCTGTTATCTCAAGACACCAAAATGGTATCTGAAGTTCACATCTTAATTACCATGTCATCCCCAGATAAATGTTTCAATCCGACTTAATTACATCATATTCGGATATTAAACTGTTGTCTCTATATTTAGACTTTAGAGTAAATGATTTTAACTCAGCAGTCCTGATACTGCGATTTAACCACAGCATTAGCTTGAGATATTAAGCATTGTTGTCTTGCGACAGCATATTTAAAGTATCATTTTATCAACATGACAAAGTCTGTTAATGTCAACCATGATGATATTATTGCCTCATTATATCAAGTTAAGAAGGCGCTTGTGTATTTTGTTGCTGAAAGAAGTACTCTAGCTATTAGCACTGTGGCTCTACACTGTAAAAAAAATGTAATATAAAAGTATTTTACTGTGTATTTTACAGTTTTGTACTGTTCTTCTAGAACATCATTAAAGTTACATAAATAGACTGTGATTTTACATTTCAAATGTAAATTAACGTAAAATCACTGTAAATGTAATAAAACATAATTTTCTTGTTTTTTAAATGTATTTGTCTGTACATATGCATATTTCGATTGTTAAAATACATTCACAAATGTATCATAATTTCACAAATATTTGTCTGTTATTTGAAAGATTGAACTGTTAAATTCAAATGTAATGCTATGGAACCAGTAAAAGCGAAGCTCTCAATTTACCGGTCGATCTACGTCCCTACCCTCACCTATGGCCACGAGCTGTGGGTAGTGACCGAAAGAACGAGATCGCGGATACAAGCGGCAGAAATGAGCTTCCTCTGAAGGGTGGCTGGCCTCTCCCTTATAGATAGGGTGAGAAGTTCGGCCATCCGGGAGGGGCTCAGAGTAGAGCCACTGCTGCTCCACATCGAAAGGAGCCAGCTGAGGTGGTTCGGGCATCTGACAAGGATGCCCCCTGGGCGCCTCCTGGGTGAGGTGTTTCAGGCATGTCCCACCGGGAGGAGGCCCCGGGGCAGAGCCAGGACACGCTGGAGAGATTATATCTCTCGGCTGGCCTGGGAACGCCTTGGTGTTCCCCCGGATAAGCTGGAGGAGGTGGCTGCGGAGAGGGAGGTCTGGGCCTCTTTGCTTAGACTGCTGCCCCCGCAACCCGGTCTCGGATAAAGCGGATGAGGATGGATGGATGGATGCTATGGAAAAATAAATAAAATGATTCTTATAAACTTTTTTTACATCAAATAATTAAGTGTGCCTATGCCAAGAGGCACACTTATTACTATTTCTCGGATTTATTATTCTTCATATTATTATTATTATTATTATTATTCAGTTTCCGCCTGAAAATTTGCAGCGTAACTCGCCCCACAGTTTTGAGACAAGGTTCACATATGTTATATCATTTTGTGCGACTGGATCTGGAATGGTGTGTTATGATTTTTGGTGTTTATGACTTTTATAGTTTTTTAATATTAATATTTTTGTGAAAATTTTCCCGCGCTTATGTGCCGCACAGTTTTGAGACAATGGTTACATATATTATATCATTTTGTGCGGCTGGGTCTGGACTAGTATGCTATGACTTTTGGTGTTTATGACTTTTATAGTTTTTTATATATTTAGATTTTAGTGCAAATTTTGGCCCATTTCTAGGCCCATGAGAAAGATTCAACTTTTGGCCCCATAGAAACAGACTTCATTTGTGGTGTGTTGGCTCTCTCTAGTGGTATGCCGGGAGTAGTACGGCCTGTCTACCCATATTTGCGTTACCGTAGTGACGAGAATATCAACGGCGCGCACAGCCTCGCTGCTTTCAGGAGCCATTGGAAGTATTAAGGTTGCGCGAACCATTGAATAGTTGCGGTAAGGGAAAGGGTGTATGCTTGGTGGAAAACTCCATATCCCACAATTCATAGCACGCCTCTACCGAGTGAAACAATGGCAGCTGCCACTTCGTTTTTATATTCCTCTTATTCGTGTTTCTAGGTCACAAAATAAACTTTTAAGATATTTTCAGGCGAGAATGTAGCTGTCTAAACTTCAAATATCTGCTCGTTTTATCAAGACTTCCCATATTAGCAACAGTTCTCTCTATGTTGCTACTAGCCTGCTAGCTAGCTAGCACGGCTAGCGCCGCTTCGCTCGAAAGCACCCGGGCTTGGCTTTCAGTGAGGCAGCTTACACTCGTTTCACCCCCCGATCGCTCACAAATAGCCTGTGTCTCCGTTTATATGGGCCAATGATTCATTTATTCATTTTAGTAATGGTATAAACAGTGAAAGGTGGTTGTCCAGATGCTGGTCAATGTGGAAAAATTAACTGAGTTGCTTGGTGGTGGCTAACGCGGAGCTACAACAGAGGGCAGCTAGCCACTGGTGTATGACAGAAAGGGCATGCGGGGAAAGACACATGCGAGGCGGCCGCCGATAGACCGGTGGTGGCTAACGCGGAGCTCAATCGTGGATAAGGGAAACCGAAGGCAGGAGAAGCAAGCGGCTGCCGGTCGGAGCGTCAGGTTAACTGAATTTCAGGTAAGAACTTATGAACTGCACTCTATTTGGGTCACATATAAACCGAGTTTAGGTGTAGTTTATTTTCGTTGTGCTGACTTTTTACAATCACTTACTGCTAGCTAGCACGACGGAGTTTCTATACAGCTGTGTTTGCACTAAGTTACTGATGTTGAACTTTATGACAGCCTCCCCTGTCATTCTCTCGCCTGTTGAAACTTCAATCACGAAACTGACCAATGATCGGCTTTTCTCTCGTTTGTTTATTGCGCTAAACAACAGCAGCACATTTAAGCTTGATAAGCTGTTGTTAGAATTCATTTGATTTTAATTTCTAGTATCAGCTGATGTTTGCTGGAGCCACAGCTGTAAAAAGGGCTGGTCGAAACCAGGAGATGTCCTTACTGAATCATCAGAGCTGAACTGGTGATGGAGAAACAGGTTTACCTTTTAGGTGACATGAATGAGTTGAAGGAAAGTTATCAACTGTTTCTGAGAGACAAATAACACCAAGCTCCTTTTTTTGTGTAGCTGACAGCTGGTAACTGTGCAGGGGCGGGTCTAGCAAAGCTTTAGCCAGGGGTCCATGTAGGGCATTAACAGGGAAAGGGGGACACAAAGATATACTTTTCTTTCTTGCTCTCATATAAAATATTTAGCTTTTATTAAATAGTTATCTGAATCTTACAACCAAAGTTTGTATACTAATACACAAGATTGGCTGTAGACCATTGTTAATCATTCAGAACACTGTGTAAAAATAACAAAAAACAAAAAGTGAATGCAAAAGTGCACAAATATTTATTTTACATGTTTGATGTGTGTGGCGGCCGTGGTCTGCAGTGCTGCTGCAGGGGAGGTGGACCCACCTGAGCGGCATCTGCAATCACGCCTCTCAGGCGTAAAGTCTGTGCTCTCTCAGCTGTTTTTTTTTTTTTTTTGGTGTGTGTTGGGCTGTGAGATGAAAAGCTACAGCCGGCTGTGTGGGTACAGCAACCATGTGTGAAAAGTGGTCAATAAAGTAATGCTACAAAGCGTGTTCATGCAAACATTGTTGGGTCTGCCGTGGTACAATGGGACTTTGTACCACGGGCTGTACGAAGTCACCTCATCTTTACACAAAACTGTAAGCTGTCATCTGTGAGGCGCGAGCGGTGTTTGGTTTTACCATAGATCATGGTGGAGAATGGCTGCTCTGCTGAGTTTTGCTCTCTGTAGCCGTATGAATGGCAAACTACACTGATTAGCAGCGGCATAGGCACACTTAAAATTTCTTCTGAAATTTTCGCTTTCTAGTTATTATTATTATTGTTATTTAGGGCCATTGTGGCTCAAGAGTTGGCAGTTCGACTTGTAATCAGAAGGTTGTTGGTTCGAGCCCCGGCTCGGACACTCTCTGTCGTTGTGTCTTTGGGCAAGACACTTCACCTACCACCTACTGGTGATGGCCAGAGGGGAATTATAAAGTGGAATTGTAAAGCACTTTGAGGGTATCAAAAAGCACTATATGAATGCAATCCATTATTATTTAAACCAACTGTTAACTGTATATTTCTGTACATTAAGTATTGTTATTCATATTGCCGTATTTTTTGACCTTGTTTATAGGTAATTTCATTGTTTAATCACATTAAAATGTTCCTAATTTAATGTTTAAAAGCACCTAAAAAAGGCAAAATCCCATGTAAAATTAGGGCAACAAACTGTATTGTCATTACTGAAAATAACTGTATTTTCATAAGAAAGTTATTTTTTGTTATTTTATGGTATTATTTTGGTGCCCCAGCTGCCGGAATATTACTGTTATTTTAGGATTTTTTTTTTTTACAGTGTAGAGATGAAAACGCATCACAGCAACATCAGCAGAGCAAGGCACAGCAACAAAACTAGGTCTTTTTGCTATTATACATTTATTTATAGATGATTACTATTAGTTTTTACAAATAAATTTACATACACTACCAGTCATGTAAAGTCCTGACAGACCTGCTGAAGAGTTTTTCTTCTGCATTGTGGATCAATACTGAAGTGAATAAAATATGGAAATGTCTTCAAAGGACAAACATGTTAACAACTGGAAATTTGTTTCAAATTGTAGGTTTCTTATTTGGTTTAGAAAAGCTCTGCACACTCCTCAGTCTCTCAGCCAGCTCCATGAGATTCTCTCCTGGAGTTTCTCCAACAGTCTTGAAGAGACTCCAACACATGCTGAGCTCTTGGCAGAGGAGTGTCTAAAGCAGTGGAACCTCCCCCCTTCAAGTATAATTGCCCCCTGGGGTCCTCCCAAAGCTACTGGGCTGCAGTATTGTCAGCCTGTCAACCCAATGCTACTGGATGACAACATGGAAAGCAAGAATGCTTGAAAGTAACTACTGCATTTACTCAAGTGCTGCACTGTAGTACAGTTACATTTAATCACCGTGGAGTTAGGGTAGCTTGGAATGAGTCATATTTCAAAATAATCCACCACAACTTTCTCCTGATTGCCTGCTCCTCTGTAAACAGAAGATTTGAATCGCAGGTCAATGAAGCACACCAGAGATGTCCACATAAGAATTATTCTTTCTATGACATCACACTCAGCTAAAAGTTGAAAAACCTGTGACAAAGTTATTACTAATTCTTATATAAATCTGGCCAAGGTTAATATGACAATTCACTATTTTAAATTAGTAGTACTAATGCTAATCTTATACTTTGTACTCCTTAGACATGCTTGACATGTTCAATAACTGGTATTGCAAATAATTTAAAATAATAATATTTGATACAAATCTAACATTTTGGGATATAATATATATTGAGATAACCGGGATTAGTACAAAAAGTAATAAAACAAGCTCCAGCTTTGAAACAGAAGCAGCTTACTCATTCATGAATCAACGACTGATGCAATAATAACATTGAGTATTGCTGCTTTTCTTCAGTACAGGATCTAAATGCCTCTTCCGCTGTTATGCTCTGCTGCCATGTTACCTGTAGCGGGACAGAGGAGAGTGCAGCGTTCCTTAAGCCAATTTTCAATGCTGTCTTTATTTCTGATTGAATTTTTCTGATTTCCCACAGGCCAGCCGTGACTGGTTCTTGATCCCCTGTAAGCCACCGTTTAAAAAGTAAACAAACCTGGAATCGCCCCTGCTTGTTGGCTGCTTTTCCTTCACTTTGCCATCCAACTCGTCCCAAACCATGACATCTGGATTAAGACTGAGTGACTGTGGAGGCCAGATCAGCTGCAGCAGTACTCTAACTCACTGCAGGTTTTCATTATGTACGTTTGAAAAGTACTTGACCTTTGTGTGTTAAAGCACTGATGGAGTGTTTTGGTTGTTTTTTTTTAAATGAATCGAGCGATTGTCATTATATAGAAATGTCCTAATCTTTAAATTCCACAAATTTTGATAAGGATATCAAAAGTGAGGCGACTTCTGTTGTGATTTGGCGCTATATAAATAAAATTGAATTGAATATATTGCTAACTATAACCCACTCCATGTGTGAATAATTATGGTTACAATAATGTCAATAGCATCTAAAAAAAAAGCCAAAAACTGTTTGCTTACTACATACTTGCATATCTGTTGGTTCACAGCTCCTGTGTCTTCAGTCTAAGACGTTTTGTGTTTGAGCAATAATCTCTAAGCAAACTAAAAATTTGGAATAAAAATGAGGCAGAGGAGACGACAATGCATCAGGTGCTGTCATTGTTAATGATGGAGATTTACTGCCAGTTACACCGCCTGATATAGCAGACCACAAAGGACACACTTTATGGCACCTTTATGATATGTAGACCTAAGATAAAGCAACAATACTTTAAACTACAACATTTGGTCAAGTCCTAGATACGTTTCACATGAAAAAATGGCAGAGATTGAGCTTAAAGCAAACAGCACCAGCTAATGTCACAATCATTTACTTTCAGCTTGACCCCAGACTACACATTCAGTCTATGACATGAAGCAGATTGACGGAGTTGGTGCTGGTCAACATGAATAAAGGCGACTCCATGTGTCATGATCCTGGGTCTTTTGACCCAGCGTTTTAAGTTTTGAGTTTATTTTGTTCATTAGGTTATCTAAGTTCATTTGTTATTAGATTCCCCTTGTGTATCCAACCCCATTAAGTCTCCCTTGTCCTTCATGTGCTTCATGTCTGTGTTTCTTAAGTTGTCATGTTTGCGTTTCATTATGTTTCCCATTTTATTTTGAAAGAGGTCCTGTGTTCCTGCATTTTTTTTTACTCTTCCCATGTGGAACTCATGTCTTGAGTTCCGTCAGTGTGTTTCCTGTTTTACTTTCACAGTCTGTCCTATGTTAATGTTTCTAGTTTTGCTTCCCTTGTCTCGTCCTGCCTAATTACTCACAGCTGTGCTCTCTTCCCCCTCGTTGTTCCTCAGTTTATTTAAGGCCCATGTTTCTCTTTGTCAAGGTTGCGTCCTCCCTCATAGCTGTGTGATTTTTCCCTGTGGCTCCTTGTGCTTTAGTTTTCCTAGTTTAGTTTTGTATTGTTTTTCGTGTCCCACTCCACACCAGCAATAAAGCTGTGTTTTTTGAGTTTACTTTTTGTCTCTGCGAGTTTGGGTCCTACTCTTGCCTGCACACAGCCGTATTGTGATAGAAGGACGCAACCCTGACAAAGAGAAACATGGGCCTTAAATACACTGAGGGATAACGAGGGGGAATGAGCCACAGGTGGAGAGCACAGCTGAGAGTAATTAGGCAGGACGAGACAAGGGAAGCAAAACTAGAAACATTAACATAGGACAGACTGTGAAAGTAAAACAGGAAACACACTGACGGAACTCAAGACATGTAAACTTAACAGACTGGGGAGACAGAACATAGGGACCTGAAAAATGGAACAGAAAGGCACAGTAGACACAACATGAACATAACAACGCCACAGGGGAAGAGTAAAACAAAATGCAGGAACACTGGACCTCTTTCAAAATAAAATGGGAAACATAATGAAACGCAAACATGACAACTTAAGAAACACAGACATGAAGCACATGAAGGACAAGGGAGACTTAATGGGGTTGGATACACAAGGGGAATCTAATAACAAATGAACTTAGATAACCTAATGAACAAAATAAACTCAAAACTTAAAACGCTGGGTCAAAAGACCCAAGATCATGACACCATGTTTATGGAAGTTAAAATGTTTAAACATGTTTAAACATCAGAGACACATTTGGCCTAAGTTGGTACTGGTTGTTGAATATGATAGCAGCCGCAATGCTGTGAATTTTTTGGTTTAATAAAATTTTATCCCAAGACTTGGTGACTGGAGAACAAAGAATAAACCAATTTTAACTGACATTTTCACTTTTTTTCAGAATAGGATCCGAATGTGAGGTCTATGTGAGTGCAGGTAAACAGATGCTCAGACAAAAGACAAACTGGATATGTTCATCACTGTACACAAGCTAACAGTGGAAATACCAAGGTAACAAGACACAGCTGAAACTAATTAAGACAAAACCAAATAAAGTCAAACCAGTGAAAATGCACAAGGTAAAAAAGAAACACACAAAATGGGAATCACAAAACAAAAATAAAGACTTGATAACACGATACAACGGGATACTGACGAGGCAAGAAAAAAATATTAAAACATGGAAATGAAATATTGATAAACCCAAAGTCTTCATAGCATAAAACTCCCAACAAAATAATAAAAATAAAAAACCAAAGAATATAAACCAAACCTCACAATGACCGAACCACAGGCCATTTCCACTTTTCCACTTTGACTTTTTCCAAATGATAGGCTCAGGTAGGATAGGGTTACCACCAAACATTCTAGTCTCACAGATATCTTCATAACCACATTTAGATAGCAGTTTATTTATTTGCATGAGCATGATTATGATACATATTGGCACTAACATCACTGGTAAACTGCTTTAATTATGTTGAATTCAAAAGTGATATTCTGTCCTCCTCCTTTTCTCTGGGTACACTGAAATATAAAACCCGTACTCCCAAATCAGGACTTCATTATGCCAATTACTGTCTGAAGAAAACGGTTGTGCTCATATTTAGTGTCTTAACTCCAGAGATTAGGATTCAATGATATGAAACTTAGTCTGGAGATTAACGGGGGGCTAAAATGTGACATTATGTTGAGAGAACAGACTGCTGTGTTTCATGTTTTATACACACAGGTTTCATCATAAGAGTTTTTTCTCTCAGCCTCAAGACAAACATTAGTCCCAGAAGAAAACAGAGCAGCAATGACAGAAGAAAAGAAGAAAGGGGCTGCCACCGAATCAACAACATTTGGTATTTGGTACATAATGAGACCATTAAGTCAAGATCACAGCAGAAATGTTTTAAAAAATGAATTAGAGCACCACAAAAGCTTAATTCCCACGCTCTGTGAAAAGAGATAATTCAATTTAGATCATGAGATTGTTATTTTGCCTCCATGAATTTAGTCTGGTGTCTATTTATTGTGTTTATTAGACGTGTTTACCTTTAGGTGCGCTCGTTTGTGCTGCTTCTCTCTTCGTTTAATTTTTTACACCTGTAGCTGTGAGTCTGTGAGTTGTGTTACAAACCTCATGCTTTCTGAAAATAAGCCATCACTAGAAGAGATATAACTTCCTCAACAGGCTAATACAGCATCAACAGCAGTAGTGGTCAGTGTTTGTGTGTTGGGACTGACCGTCACGCCGCTGTCCGTCTGCGTCTCTCTGTAGGTGAAGTTGCAAACAGCCCAGGCCAAGTAGTACGTGGACATGCGAGGCGTCCGGGCAAAGTGATTGGTCAACCAGCCGTCCTCATCCGACAGCGAGCTGCTCTCCACCGGCATGTTGGACAGCGAGGTGTACTGTGGGTCGTGGCGGAGGGTGAGGGAGAATGTGGCCTTGTAGACAGGTTCATCAAAGCAGGGGAAGGCCTTCCGGGCGTGGATAGGACTGAACTGAGTTACTGCCAAGTAGCTATGAAAAGAAAAAGGAATAAAAGGATTATTACCAGAAAAAAATTTTTGGTAAAGATTATAGAAGATGACTTCACCAGTGAACCACTTTCATTTGGGAAATGGCAAACATGTATGAGTTCCATATAAAGAGCTAAATGTGAAGGTAATACAACCCTTAACAGGTCACTGGCAACGTAGCTGATGTTTAGCGGTAAATAAACATAAAGAATGAGATATCAGCAGTTATGAATGCCAGTAAAAATGAAAGAAAACACCTCAACATCGACAAGTAAATGGAAGTGCTTTATACAGCACCGGAAAGCACTTTACAAAGCTCACACAAATTCATACAATTCTTTTGTTCTGCACATGCAGGACTAACAGGTCCCAGTAACTCAGGGATGCATCTTTTTGTTTTAGTGGGTTTCAATATCCTCCCCAAGCATGCTTTGGCTTGCAGACTAGAGGAATAAAGTCAAGATGAGTGGTGGCTCGAACTACCAACCTTTAAATTAAAATATGACATGTTGAAAACTACGGCTAAAATAACAAGACTGACAAACCACAGCTTCCTGAGGCCTCTCACCTCATAATCCACAGACCAATGTCTCATTGTTGTAACTATGTCACTGCTGGTGTCGTTTCTGTTGGTGTTGCAGACTGCCACAGAGAAGAGAGATGTCCAAAGACACAAAGACTTTTTCTGTTATGAATTAAAGGCAATTTTGAAAACAAGGAAAACTGTCCTCTATTGTGTGGTGTGATTTCTTCCCAATGCTTCTTCCTCTTTCTTATAAACTTCACTGATTTCTCCTTTCCTGTTCAAACCAAACTGTCAACCAACCGACATTCAGTTTACATATCAAGTCAAGAGTGCTGTTGGCATTTTGGAGGACTGCACAGTTGGAGTGCAGTCCTCCAAGTCCAGTAATCTTAAGAAGCAGAGTAGGTTGTTGTTGTTGCTTTGACTTCACCTGCTTTCAAAGTTAAGAGAAAAAAGATCTGAAGGGAAAATTAATTGCTAGACCAATGCATTCAAGTTGCAGTCTTTATTAAGAAGTGTATCATAAAATAGGAATGATGGGCATGACCACAGTTCTAAAGCACATGCAAATCGTGTACAGCCACATATCAGTGAACGGAGTACACGCCTTTTGGCATGTGGTCATGTGGTTCAAAGCCCATCATATACATGTGTTATGATGATCCCGATAAAGGCCACAAGCCAAAAGTAGGCATAATAATTGTACATCTTATTGTGAGACTAGTATTCTCTAAATTGTGGAACAATGTAGGCTTTACACATTATTTTATGAGCCCAGTCATAGGATTGGTGTACGGAGGACCACATAAGACCACAAAAATTTTAAATAAAAGACAAATAACATGAATATAACATGGGAGATGCACAACAGATTATTTCAGAATCAGAAGATTTTATTTATCCCCAAGGGGCAATTAAGATACAACAGAGCTGCATGACGTTGAAGATAAGGACAGGGCATAAACAGGCAATAAGAGTGAGATAATAAATACACAGAATATACAGTACATACAGTTTTAAAATTACACAGTTTAAAATTAAAGTGACTGAATTTGACAAAAACAGGAGAAAAAAACACAAGGAAACTAACAAAGTAAAAAGAAATGAGAAGATGCCATTAATGTCCAATTTATGCTTCAGCGGAAAATCTACGTTGACATAACCATGCCATCACCTTCCACGCTGATTAATCATTGCTGGCGGCTTCAACCCGACCTGCAGATACATTTCCTAGGAGGGGGAAGTTCACATTAAATGGAAGGTTACAACATTGGGTTAAGAGGGGTTTCCAGTTAAAACATACGTTAAAACAAATTTGCAGTCTAATTAGGTTGAAGCACAGTCCCTTTATGTTGCCACGAGTCTTTTTTACTTTTATTCCATTCTTCTCTTTTTCTCAAAGTCCTCTCGTCCTCCTCTTGATCCTATTTTTCTCCCTCCTTTCCTCTTTCATTCAGTCTAACTGTTTAACTCTTTCTCCATCCATGCTGGGGCGTGTGAATCCATATATGTGATACCTGAGTGAATCACAGCAGGCTGCTGTCATCATCATCAACGCAGGAGAAAATGTGCTTTTTAAAGCAGCTGGTGAGGAAAAATGGCTGCTTGTTGTTCCACTACAGCTGCTCCTAATTTGGTTGAACACTGCCAGGGTTCGACTTCTCTCTGTGTTCAGGTCGACTATCATTTGCATTGCCTCTAATTGGATCCATTTCAGACCAAAGCTAGCTGTTCAGCCAGTGTTCAGATCGCTCCAGTTTATGACAGTTTTTCCCTGTAATTTTGGTGCATTGTTTCAAACCAAAGGCTCAGTTTTCATAACAAATTACACAAAAAACTCAACTTTATTTTCATGTGCATTGTGAACAACTGTTGGTCCAAAACTGCCAGTAATTAAAAAAAAAATGAAATAAATTATATCAAAAAAGGCAAATTAATTATTATTAATATTATTAACAACAATAATAATAATAATAATAATAATAATAATAATAATAATAATAATAATAATTATTATTATTATTATTATTATTATTATTATTATTATTATTATTATTATAGGTTTTTTTTTGTTTTGATTCTTATAGGTTTAGGCATCAGTTAATGAAAATTGCACAGTGTCACAAATTGCTAAGAAAAATTAAAAACAGGACCAAAAAAAAATGTATCAATGGCTAAATGAAATTTAGATTTGAAGAAATCAATTGGAAGACTACATCATTTAAATTCTAAATATTGATAAACACATAAATCCATACAGATATCATTTTATGTTTTGTTGGATGTAATGAAGAACATTTTTGTTTCAGTCCTCCAAAGTTGTCTTCTTTTGCTCCCAAACCTTTGCTTTAATGTTGAAACTCCTCAAAGTCTTGAAGATGACTCCCACATGCAGTCAAACAGCTGAGTTGAAACAAACCAGATATTTTTCTCTACAGCTTCATCTGCATCCAGAGAACTGGAATATTCTCTCTGGACAGCTTGTACAACATGAACAGTCATGTTGTCAGAGGTAAAGTCCACAGCCTGAATGAGAGTGACTCACAGAGGAGTATAAATACATTTTACACAAAGCACAAAAAAATAAAAAATAAATAGGACTGCTGCACTGTAGTCTGATGAAACCTCGCGTAGCTGCTTTTCTTTTTTTGCCTCAGGGCAAAAGCATGAAGCCAACCTGCTGTGTCTCCTTACGTGTAACATAGTCAAACTTGTTGTAAAGCCCAACAGAAACCAATTTCTCTTCACTGGGAACAAGATTGAAAATACTGGGACTTCCAAATGCTTCACAGCTGCTCTTAGGCGTTTCGACAACCTTAGTGTTGAAACCTGGCTTTGAGTTTCTCTCTCAGCTCTCCATTTCCAGCCTTACAAAGGCTGCTCTTTATTGGGGATAATATGAGAACAGATACTGTGGGAGTGAAATGCTGAGATTCTACAAACTTATCACTGCATGTCCCGATGATGCTGTGACTTGTTTGATCGCATATAATAAACAGTAAAAAGCCCATAATAATAGCAAAGATGAAAAACTAGACTAAGCAGCGATGTTTTGGATGGTTAGTGAAGTTAAGATTGTTAACTTAATTTATTGATGTTTTTGCCCCCCTGAGCATGGTTACTACATGGCTGCTCATTTAAAAGGTCATGGCTCAGACAAGAAAAGAAAAGTACATTGAGAGCATAAACTGTAAAAGATGGACCACCATGACATTAGCCATGGATGTTTAAATCACTTCAGTTCTGGTGTAATCGGCTGGTGGTCAGAGAAAAAGGACAAAGAAGTTAGACAGAGATTAAGGAGCCTAACGTGGACATTAGAGGAACTGCGTCAATCAAACATGAATCGGTGAGGAAAAGACCTAAGAAGTGCCCGATGTGCTGTCAGATGCCATTAAAAAAAGCACCAAAAGCAACAAAATTTCAACCCAGAGAGCCTCTGAGCTGACACCATCCAGACATGAGTATTAGTAATTCACGTGTTGCTGCTTTCTCTGAAGTATTTGCTATAATAATGTGAATTTGATGTTCATATTAAAACTTTAGTTACTCTGAAAGGCGTTAAACTATCGGTGAGCCTGAGGGCCACACGTGCTTTTAAAACCTTTTAGAGTCTGAAACATACGTTTACTGAACAAACTGACAAATGTGTTTAAAAAATTAAGCACATGTTAATTCCATAAATGGTTTTTAATTTGTATCGCATTTGCTAAATCGGGCATTTAAACAAATGTTTTAAGATGTGTTGTGCAACTTATTTTGGTTTTTCTGTTGATGAAAAGCTGTACATATCAAATAAGGGGTTAAAAACTCGCCTAAAGGTGCACTATGCTTGAATTGTTCCGTATATAAAAAAAACAGGCATAATGACAACCGAATAGCTTTCTAGGATTCATCTCTTTTCAAGAAACAAGGCACACAGCACTGCAGCACATTGAAAGGATGAGAGGTTCAGCCAACGCAGCAGAGGCTTGGACCTGGAGACGTAATATTGAAGGGCTGTACGTCATCACTACAGAGGAGGTGCAGATAATTCATTCATTTCACTGCATTCAGTCGCTGAAACTGCAGTTTAGGCTCAAATGCTCAGGTTGTGTCTGAAAGCCTTTGTACACCATCACATTAAACATACTGTATAACCAACGCAAGAGTATCACAGTATATCACATTCTGGTGGATTATTTGCCTGTCAGGAGTTTACAGAACCTTAAACAAATATTTTAATCTCACCATCAAAGAAGTAAAAACTGAGCCTGAGATTCCTGTTTTTTTTAGATTAAACAATAAGTAAGGCGAAAGGCATAAATAAAGTGATTTGGGGCTATTAACTATTTAAGATTTCCTTTTGCCGACTCATCCTCGTTAATATTCCCACAGAGGAGAAGCGAAGTGCAGTTATTCTTCCAAACTTTGCAGCTATGCAGGACTAGGGAGAAACACCAATTAGCCCCCAATTACAAGTTATCTTCACTTCACCTGCTTTTATTTAGAGAGGGCTAGCACTGACCTTTCGATTAGTAGACGACCTGTACCACTACCAGCTAACTTACTGCTAGGTTACTTTGTCTAACTGCGAGGCGGGAGCCTCTGCAATCTACAGCGCTATCGATTGGAACTGCTGAATAACATGCCTGGAGAGAACAAAACATACATAAATGTGTATTTGTGCAAGCACATACACAGATGTAAATCTAGGAGGCTCACTCACATGATAATGATGACACTAGTTGTCTTTTTTTCTGCAGCAGCTGACTGATACTTCGACAGCATCCGTTCAGGCAGGCCACAAAGTTCATCTTAGAAGAAATTCCAGCCAATGAGCTGATGTCAGCGCCAGCCCATGACCACTGGCTCAGCAGGTACCTTTTTGCATTTCCACTCCCTCAAGCTGCTCTGCAAGCTGCTTTGAAACCCACCTCAACCACAGCTTCCCTTCCATGCAGTGTATCTGTTCTCACTGATCCCTCCTCTTGATGCTGCTGCTGCTCTCCCTGCCTCCTGCTTTCCTGTGTGTTCATGGCCTCCCAGCCACCGAATATAAATAAGTGCAATTGAAAATAATCTTTCTGTGATGTGTAAAAGTGCCTAAACACAAAGACACAAAATAATCTCTACCAGCTGCCAAATCTTTAGCGTTTAACGATACAAATCATAGCTTTCCCTTTTAACCCCAATTTGCTCCATTTGCCTCCAAAAATAAAATTAAGTCATTAAGCGTGGTTGGTTAAGCAGAATTGCAGTGGCTTTAAATTACCCGTGAAGAGACCCTTAATTTAATTCATCATATTCGAATTTGCCCTGAACTTATCTCCTCCCTGGCTCTGATTTCAAAGCTTCAACACACCGAACTCACGCCTTGGAATAAATCCATACAGAATATGTGATGGTGTCATATGAAGCTGGATTTTGTTTTAGTCTTTGAACCTTTCAAACCTATCAAAGGAGAAATTTAAGGTGGAATCAGGGTTCAGGGGGTTAAAGGATAATCCTCTGAAGTCAGAGCCGACAGGTCGGCCGCCTGCAGGGAGAAGTTTTCACGGGGAGCCATTTTTACTTCGGCTTTTTTCAAGTTTTTGAAACGGCATCTACGGCGAGATAATCCACAATAAACACGGGCAAACTTTCTGTTTCCTCTCGATTTCTTTTAGCCGAGCTGAATGTTTCCAGATCTGAGCTTCGTTACGTTTGTCTGTCAGTCACCTGACAGACACAGGAATAAGCTAAAACCTGAGGAAATAATCCCTGTGAAAACTTTGTTATCACAATGGTGCATTTTGCTCCTGGAGTTTGTGAGAGGAGCGATGAAAGGAGGGAAACAGGAGGAGGAGAGGACGGGGTGTCTGTTGCAATTCAGGTGGCCTAATAAGAAGAGAGGACACAAAAAATCCAAAAGGAAGATGATAAAACAAAATTGTTACTACCAAAAAAAATGGGAGGAGGAGAGGGGACAAAGATGAGGGCTGGAGCAGAGTGTAAGGAAGGAAGGAAGAAAATGCAGAAAGCAAAAGGCATACAGGAGACAACAGAGGTAGAACCAAGATGAGAAACAGCTGTAACAAAGCAGTTTGGATGCTGATTGAAAGAAAACAAGAGGGGGCAGACGATGAGAAGTAGACACTTGGAGTATTAGGGCTGGGAGAGGAGAAGGAGAAGGAAAAGACGTTAAGCAGAAGAAGTGGAAAAGAAAAGTGGAAACAGGAGGTGAGGAGAAAGGAAGGAAAGAAAATTGAAGAAAATAATCTGACACAAGCTATGGAGACATGATGACCGAGGGGAGTGGACGAAGGGAGGGAGGAGGTGACGAAAGGGAGACAGAGAGAGAGAAACCGGGAATAATAAACAGGGGGTGAGCGGGGCCGACTGGAAGAACGAGAGAGAGAATAATGGAGAAAGCCTGAGAGGGACGAGATAAAGAGAGTATCTATTAGAGAGGAGGATGAGTCTGTAACGTGCACACACACACACACACAAACTCCTGCTTTAAAACTCAATGAAGCACCAATATTAACACACACACGCACACACACACAACACACACACACAAACTCCTGCTTTAAAACTCAATGAAGCACCAATATTAACACACACACGCACACACACACAACACTAACGTGACACCCAGCAGGTTGCCAACAGTCACTGCTGCCAAAGTAACGCTTGTTGTAACAGTAATCCTGATTGACAAGCAGGCCTATACCGTTGCCCTGGACAACGACAACAGATAAACAAACACACACACACACACAAACACACACTCATGCATTAATGCATGTGACAATGCGTCGCCTCCAGAAACGCACATGAGATGGAAATGACGTATTTTCCTGCTGTAATGTTTGCCATTATATTGTCTGGTGACACCACCGAAGAAGAGAGCAGGTGTGTGAATGACACATCGAACACACGCACACACATAGAGGAGAGACAGAAACACACACCTCATTTAGATTCACAGATGTGAGTGAAGGGGAAACTGTTGAGTCAGGTGCTTTTCACAGTGAGTGTGTTTCATTTCTATATCCATCCCTCACACTCTCCATCACACACAAACACACACCCACACTCACCAAACTGGACACAGTGATCTCTTTAACCAATGTCTCAAATTGCAAATCCCCTCCTTCATATTGAAAGGACTGCTGTGTATATGTGTGTGTATTGTTGCTGCTATACTTTTACACAGGAAGCTGCCGAAGAAGCTGATTCATCATCTTCGGTGTAAAATATGCGACTGATGGGTGAGGCAGTGTGGCTGGGTGGAGGTGGGGGCGGGGCTTAGTTTGTCAGATTTCAGTTCTCCAAGTGTATTTAGGTAACAAGAAAGTAGGAGGCAAGGAAGTACAAGAAAATAGGAGATTAAGATAAAAATGATAATTAAAAGGATTCCGATAAGGATATCATCATCTGGCTTCCTGCTTCTCTCAGTCGTACTCGGGCTGTGAGCCACTGGAGGTACATGAAAGCATTTTATAAAGTCATGGAGAAATTCAGCAAGAGTATAAAACCAAAGAACATCCTTCTCTCAGCAATAGATGATTTTGAGTTCTTGGTGAGTTCTCCAATGCAGGAATCTGATTGGTTGTGTTACGAGGCATGCGGTTGTGCAGTAACGACAGATCACAATCCGATTTCAGTCAGGAACCCTAAAGTCAGAGGAACGTTATTTCCACATGCTATCATATATCTGGTGGTCTGGATCTACTCTGGGATCTCCCATGACCTTCCACTTGCAGGTGTGCTCCTAAATGCCTTCACTAAGTTGGCGTAAGCTCCAGCACTGAACAGAACCGCCACTGTATCAGTGCCACACAGGAAAACTGATTGTGAGGCACAGAAGGAGGAGCTGGTGTGAAGGTGAAAACATGTTCACAACACTGTACAACTGTGCAACAGATGCCCAGGCTTTCTGAAGGTCTTAAAAGTTTTTCTTTGGACATGGACTTAACACAACACACTGCCCACAAGTCGACAATCTACCAAAGAACAAAATTTAAATTGTAGCTTTATCTTTGTTATAACAAACCTGTCACAAAACACAGTTTGTTTCCATTTCTTTAGTTGAAAATATGAAAAATGTCAAAGAGGCTCTGCCATGGTTTGGGGCCACATTTAAGTCAGTGGTGCGTGAGATCTTTTTAAAACTGATGGAATTATGAGCACACAAAAGTACCATCAGATTTTGATCCACACCATCTGGAAAGTATGTCATTGGTAATGACTTCAAAACACAGTAAACACAGCATAAAGGAATACTAACAGTCATGGACTGGCCTCCCCAGAGCCAAACTCAAACAACAGAATGGAACATTATTCTGCTCACCTCAAGAAAACCAGCTCTGCAGTTGTGGATGGAGGAAGATAATAATGCTTGTTAGGTAAAGTGTGATCAGCTGTGTGATCAGCTGTGTGTAATTACCTGCCTCAAGAGTGTCACACAATCCTCAAAGGAGAGAAGGTGATGATCAGCTTTCAACTACTGCCATACATGTAATTGAGAATAAAAAGGAAATAAAGAACAAGGGAGTGTCCTGCGTCCAGGGCATTTTCAAGTTTGGGCAGGAGCTGAATAGACCATGTTAAACCTGACAAAAAAGGGGCATTATTACAGTTATTATTATTATTATTATTATTATTATTATTATTATTATTATTATTATTATTATTATTATTATTGTTGTTGTTGTTATTGTTGCAGCAGACAAAGAAACAGACACAGCAAACAGAACAAAAGGCAGGGATATCCAAAGAAGAGCTTTGAATGTGCTTCAAGAAGCCCAGCAAACTATTTCTGAAGACTATTTAAAGAAAGCCACCTCAGAAAGTTCAGACTGTGCTGAATAATATCAGTGGTTGAACAAAATATTGATTTTCAAGCTCATTACAAATGTACAAACTGTTTTTGCCTGGTGTACTAAATTTTTAAATATGGTTGACAGAACAATTTGATATGACTGGATGTAGTATGACTTGTACAAGGTGTCTGCGTGTGTTTAATGATGAAGAACCTGTTACTTGGCAAATTTTCTGGGTTGATTTTGAGATGAAGGACTTCATTCTTGAATCTACATGAGATCAGAGAAAGTCAACGTGAAGTGAGCGGACCTTGAGTTAACCTTTCCTCAACTTTGATGTGTGTGATTGTAATTACTACCAGTGAGAGCGTCTGAAATGTTCTATAGCAACCAACCATTAGCTACAAATCGATGCATGATGCAGGAATGTGGACAAACCTCCCTCTCCCTGGCCACTTCTTCTTCCAGGGCAACAGTCTTATTGCGGTTTATGAAATAGTGAGGACATTTAATCTATTTAATGTGTTCCTGGAATTTCCACCTTCCACCATTTGCATGAACACAATTTTTCCATCAGACCATTTTCACGTCTACTGATTCATGTCCATGTACACAAAGTGAATATTTTCCACTTTTAGAGGGCCAGAAGTCTGCATTTGGAAGCAGAGGAGTGGGTGGCATCATGAATGATTTCACCACTCACACCAGAGACCATGGTTTGACTGCCAGACTTGACACATTTTTTTTTCATATTCTATTTTTTTGTAAATGAGCTTTGTCATGAATATTTCACATTTTGCTATGAGACTGGGGTCTCCTAGGGAATACTGAGGTCTTCTCAAGCCATTCCAAGAGGCATAATCTCCAGTGTGTTGTGAGTCCGCAGCTGCTCCTATATAGACAAGTCTGATAAACCTTCCATACAAGGTGCCCAAAAGGCATTCTAATCTGATGTCCAAACTTACTCTTTTGATGGAGAGGAGTAGCAGCTCCACTCTGAACTCGTCCTGAATGGCTAAGCTGATCACTGTAAGGTTGAGCTCAAAACCTTTTTTAAGCAAGCTTATTTCTGCCACTTGTATCCAGAGTTTCTGACTATGAATAAAGTAGAATAACCAAACAGTCAAAAGCCCAAATAATTGTTGTAGTTACGTCTAGGACCCCAATTGTACTTGTAGGCAGGCTACAAACTTCAAGCAACTGTTCACCAAAAGGAATAATCACTCATGAAAGATAGAATAATGCATTTGAACACAGAAATAGTCCTTGTTCTCATCCTTATACACTGGGAACAAGGATCATGGAAACAGGCAAACAGGATGACGTGACAGAAAGTTTCCAAGTCTTTATGTGGGGAAAAAAAAGTCTACACCACAGAAGAACCTATAATGGTTACACAAATCAGGAAAATGAGCATTAGAATCTGACAGGAGACAGGTTATATACACACTGTGAGCCAATGAGACACAGGAGGGAGCAAAGCACAGGTGAAAAAGACAACAGCAGGTGAAGCCAGTAAGGTGGGTCAGATAATGAGAGAGGAAGGAAAAGAACAGGAAGCAAAAGTAGAAATGGGATCACAACCAGATAAAACAGGAATCCAAAACTCAACATAACAAAAACCTTGGCCGTGGAAGGCATCTCTGCCACCGAGTCAGGCTGTAAATTACACAGGTGTCTAACCAGATTTGACCTTTGATATATAAATGTCACTACTCCCTCATTTTATACTATTTCAGTAAAACTTAATCACAATGTGAATGTGAAATCTTGAGTCATTGCCAAAAACATTTTTTGCAAGCTCACAGGGACCTTGACCTTTTACTATGGAATGCTAATCAGTTCATTGTTGAATTTAAGTGAATGTTTATGCCAAATTATATATCAGCAAATATCCCTCAAGGCATTGCTGATATATTGCTTTCATATAAGAATTAGATGCAGGATGGTCAGTGAGCTTGACCTTCGTTGCAGAGGCTTAAAAAGTAACTCGTGCAAAAATGCATTATGTCCAGATCAAGCTCCGTGCAAGCATGTGAAGGCAGAAGCAATTTTACAAAAGATAACATGAACGTTGACCCCATGTTAATGTTTGCTCACTTCTACTCAAAAAAAAAATATACATATATATTTTTGTAAACTTCAGACAGGAATTTTTCATCCTTCCTTCCTAAGAATTTTATAAGTTTTATCTTGGGTGCCTTAAAAAAGAGGTGCTTATGATTTAAAGCTTCCGTCGAGACAGCACAACTCACCACAGATCACGTGTTTTGGCTTCATGGAATCCCCATGGATATCGTTTCTGATCGGGGTCCTCAATTCACTTCCAGCATGTGGAAGGAGTTCTGTTCTTCGATTTGAGCCCAGATTAGTCTCCCTTCTGGGTTTCATCTTCAGACTAATGAGCATACCAAGAGAATGAACCAACCCTCTGATGTGCAGTATCATCCAACACATCCACCTGGAGCAGTCAACTGGCCTGGGCTGAATACGCTTACAATTCACCCACTTTATCTGCAGCTGGTCTCTCACCTTTTGAATCATCTTGGGGGTATCAGCCCCCTCTGTTCCTATATGTTGAAGGTAAGTACTTAGTTTCTTCAGTGCAGAACCAGCCTTCGCTGGTGTCGTTGGCTTTCAGAATCAGAATACTTTAATAATCCTTAAGGAAATTATATGAGGAGGGATGCAGGCGGCAACCTAAGAACCTCACTATCGTCCAGGCTGAAAGGTTTGGCTTTCTACAAAAAAATGTTCCTTTACATATGAATCTGGCAAATTCTCTCCAAACCTTGTTGTAACTAGGGGTGGGAATTTAACGCCTAAATTCCACTTAATTAATTTGAAATAAAAAAATAGCGCGTTTCAGAAAAAAATAATGCATTTAATCACACTTTGCATTCCAAGCAAAGGGGAACTTTTGTCAATGCACGATTTCCTGGTATACCAATTACATCGATCCAAACATCAGAGCTACAAAGATTCAGAAGGAATCGCGTTGCTAGGACAGATCAAATTTTTTCTTTCAAAAGACTACTTGACGGAAACCTTGATAAAAGCAGTGTTTTGTGCAAACTGTGCAAAAAGGAGTTTGCATGCCACCAAAGCACTTCAACCTTGCGGTACCATCTAAATGCAGCAACATGTTGCAGCGAGCACAGAAACTGTGGGAGCTGTTAGCGCTCGTAGCACGAGTACCAACAAAAGGTGTTGGCAGCCCAAACTTATTGAAATGACAGGCTTCAGGACCAAAATCAGTAAGTCAACATCGCACAAAGTTACAGATTCTCTCGGAAAATGGATTGTTCTGGACTGTTGCAGGAACAGTGTAAAGACAAAGAGCTTCCTCCCCTCTTCATTGTCTTCAGACTCTGATTCAGATGAGGAAGCCCTGTGTAACAGGGCCCTGAGTTTGTACAGAGCGAAATCCACCATCAGCAAGACAGACCGCCCACTGGAGTGGTGGTCCAGCCGAGCAGGGACCCACCCACAGCCGTCTGTCCTGGCCTGCAAGTATTTGATTAGTCCTGCCACTTCCCTCCCATGTGAGAGACTGTTCTCACTTGCAGGTCACATAGTAACAACAAAGAAAGCTGCCTTGAGCTCTGAAAATGTGAACATCTTTCCCTAAATAAACTGGGTTTTTCAGTACACATGACACTGCTTTCCCAAAAATCAGTTACATATATATTTTTGTTACATTGATATTCCAAACTGGAGTTGTCATCCGGGAAGACAGGATATATCCTGAAGAGTTTTCTAGTCATTCACAGGCCACATAACGAGAGATAATCATTCACACTTTCACACCTTACCTATATGTATTTAGACTTTCTAAGGAACCCAGAGTACGCAGAGAATCCGGAAATAATCTGTCATAAACAGGCACAGGGAGAACTCCACACTGTCTGCATTTAGGTTCTCTAGTTACACAAAACCTTTTAAAAAAGGGAGTAGATATTAACCTAACCCAATCCCAACCTGAACATCCAGATTCTCTAAACCATTAGTTGTCAGACTGAAAATAGAAGTGTCATTTTTGAAGGGTGTGGTTTGTGGCTCAGCTGCAGCGGAGGGGTGGAGAAGTGGGTTCAGGGTGTGGTGCCAGGGGAGGCTGACTCACACATCTGACCTAATTGGGTCTCCCCTGTTAATGATGTTGCTGGGACCGGAGGCAAGAGTGATGAGGGCCACAGAAAACAGAGGAGCAGGAAAGCTGCTCCTTTAAAAACTGAAAAATAAAAAAGATGCTGAAACACTAAAACGCTATGGTCGTCAGGTCCTTCATTGTCAAAATCTTTAAGACCGTATCCCAAAACTTTTTATGTCTTTAAAACGTTCAAAAAACCAAATGCCTTAACATTAGTCTGAGACAGTATGCTTTAAACATACAGTCCAATTATATCACAGTGTTTATCTTGAATAGCAAATATCATATACTGTGCATTTAATGGTGTTGATTGTCCAGTAACCTTAATCAACTTAAGCCCTCAGTCACATAAAGACAAAAAGGCAGCATTATGCAACTGGAAAACACCAACTTTCACATGTCACATTTCTCCCCTTTGCATGCATCTACACAACAGCTAACTCTGACAGAAGCTTTCACAGCCCTGCACACAAGATTGTTGGATAACCTGCTTTGGAAAGTTAGTGCAAATCATTAATTTTATATTCAGTTGATGATTGCATTCATCAGACATAAACTCAAACATCAGCTGAATATAAAATTCAACCTCTGTGGGCTACTCTTTGAGAGACCAGAGGTTTACCAGTAACTGTGACATCAACAACCTTTATGAAACAGGAATATTTCTATCTAACTTTACTGCACTCAGTGTAATTGTTGTTGAGATATTTCCCTCTGAACCAAAGTGGACAGAAAATCTGTAAGATCACAGTGTTAGCATGGGTAGAAATTAACAGGTTAAGAGAGTCAAAGGTCTTTCTCAGGTCAAAATCAATACTGCGTGTTTGTGAAGACCTCGATTCCACAGCAGCTCCTCCTCCGCCTCCTGCTCTGTGTATTTTTTTAAATCTCTGTAAAGGCTCACAGAACGAATGAATTTATTAACTTGCTTCAGCTGAGTGCCATGTTAGATAGGTTGCCCTCTGACACACACACTGCAGAGTGGGTGAGCACAGTATTGATCTGAAACATCTCATCTCAGCACCGGATTACTCTATCAGAATGAAGGAGGGAGCGATCAGACAGCAGAGCCAGGGAGAAGCTGCTGATGAAGAAGACATACGAGATGAGGTAGATGTGTTAAACCAATCGACTTCTTTCAAACCTTTATTAAAATGTAGTCCCACACATAACCTTCGTTAACCATTTGTCTCTTCTGTTAATGCTCCAACATCTCTGTTCCTCAACCAGCTCTGCCTCGTTAGCAGCCTTACCACTCCTCGTTAACTGTAATTCCTCTCCTCATTAAAGAAAGGCAGCTCTGAAAAAACAGTTTCAGTGTAATGAAAAAGTTCCTCACAGGATCTGAGAAGAAGAAGAAAAAAGCTCAGCTCTGGGGTTTTGGATTTCCTTTAGAAGTCTGGGTTTCAGGAAGAAACCAAGTATCTGGCACACTTTCAGTCCAGTGGGGACCCTCTTCAGGAAAATTATCCTCCTGATGAAGTGTGCTTTATATAGAAATAATATACCATAATTTCATCACACATACTGGATGGTGCTAGTTCATAATGTAGTATTAATGTAGTATTAGTTAAATTTGAAAATGTCAGTGTTCGTTATGCATTAATCTATGGAACGTCAGCAGAACCCAGACCAAAGTTAAAGTGCAGCATAGTGAACTACATTTCTGAGTTCAGTGTTATTGTAATGTTTTCACTGTGTGTAAAGCTAAACATGTAGAACAATAATGTAACATCTGTGGCATGATCACAATTTTTTCAAATGATGTAACACAACATGCAGTCTCTTCTGTAAATCGAGCAGTGAGAGATTACATGACACTTTGACTGAAATTAAACAAACTGCAGATTTTTAAACACGTCACTTGAATCATCAGGTCCATTATCTCTCAGCAGCAGCCAGTATTGCTGCATCTGGTACATGTACAATTGTGGTCTGAAGTTTCAATCCACTCATCGTGGACGAGGATGTCATGATGATTTTACCCTATCACTGATTTCTTTGAAAAGTTTCTTTTCCAGGGTGGAATGATTGACTCCGCGTCATATAACGTGCGGAGGGGGTGAAAGAGGCGAAGCAGCGCTACAGGAGGAAACTAGAGTCACAACTCCAACAGAGTGACTCTAGGAGCCTGTGGCGGGGACTAAGGACAATAACGGACTATAAAGCACCAACAACCGGTATGACGAACGCGGCCGTGACTCTGGCAGACGAGCTGAACACTTTCTATGCTCGCTTCGAGGCTGCAGCTAAGGACTCCAACAATGCTAGTGCTAGCGGCGCTAATGGCTGCAGACAGGAAGATACTGCTAGCACCGGAAACGTGCTCGTCATCTCCGAGCATGAAGTAAGGAGAGCCTTCAAAAGAGTGAACACCAGGAAAGCAGCAGGACCAGACAGCATACCAGCTAGCTCCTGTGTTCACTGAGATTATCAACATCTCTTTATCTCAGTCGGTGATCCCCACATTCTTCAAAGAGTCCATCATTGTTCCTGTCCCGAAGAAACCCCACCCTGCTTCTCTCAATGACTATCGCCCTGTAGCCCTCACCTCAGTAGTGATGAAGTGCTTTGAACGCCTGGTCAGAGACTTCATAATTTCTTCACTACCAGACACACTGGACCCACTACAGTTCGCTTACCGTCCAAATCGTTCCACAGACGATGCCATCTCTCATCTCCTCCACACATCACTAACTCACTTGGACACTAGAAGGGGGAATTATGTTAAAATGCTCTTCATGGACTACAGCTCTGCATTTAACACCATAATTCCCTCCACACTCACCACCAAGCTGGAGCATCTGGGACTCAGCTCATCTATGTGTCAGTGGATCTCCAACTTCCTAACTGGCAGACCACAGGCAGTAAGGATGGGCGGACATGTCTCAGCCTCCACCACTCTCAGTACTGGAGCCCCCCAGGGGTGTGTTCTGAGCCCCCTGCTGTACTCTTTGTACACATATGACTGTGTGGCCACTACCAGCTCCACCACCATCATCAAGTTTGCTGACGACACCGTCGTGGTGGGCCTGATCTCTGATAACAACGAGACGGCCTACCTGAAGGAGATTAGGAATCTGGAGAACTGGTGCCAGAGGAACAACCTCCTTCTAAACGTCAGTAAGACAAAGGAGCTGATAGTGGACTTCAGCACTAAGCAGGAGAGGAACTACCAGACCCCCGTCATCAACGAGTGCCCAGTGGAGAGAGTGGACAGCTTCAAATACCTCGGAGTTCACATCACGCGGGACCTGTCATGGTCCTGTCACATCAACACCGTGGTGAAAAAGGCCCGTCAGCGTCTCTACCACCTCAGACGCTTGAGAGACTTCCAACTGCCCTCCAAGGTGCTCAGGAACTTTTACTCGTGCACCATAGAGAGCATCCTGACGGGAAACATCTTAACCTGGTTCGGGAACAGCACCATGCAGGACAGACGAGCTCTACAGAGGGTTGTGCGGTCAGCTGAGCGCACCATCCGCTCCGAGCTCCCTGACCTGCACTCAATCTACAGCAGGCGGTGCTGGACCAAGGCCAGGAAGATCGTGAAGGACCTCAGCCATCCCAACAACAGACTGTTCTCTCTGTTGAGGTCAGGAAAGCGATTCCGCTCCCTGAAGACCAACACAGAGAGACTGAGGAGGAGCTTCTTCGATACGGTCTCTCAATCACACCACCACACAGTACTGACCCACACATATAGTTCTTACACACACACTGGACATTCTGGACATTGTTTTCAATTCATCACTTAAATCACTTTAAGCATATTTGCATTGCAGAAGACATAATGTGGATTGCACAACACTGGACATTATATTCTTCATTTCCAGTTAATACTTGTACAGCTGCTGTTATTGTGTATATATTTATTTATATTTCTTCATACATTCTTATATAGTTCTATACTGTGTATTGTGTATTTTGTTGTACAGTTATTTTATTTTCAACTTTAATTTATATATTTTATCTTATTCTTTCCCAGTTAAATTTACCCTTCATTCTAATTTGTGTTGTACAGTTATTTCATTTTTAACCTTAATTTATATTTTATTCCTTCCTAGTTAAATTTACCCTTTTTAATTTTTCATATTTATTTCCTATCTTATTCATAGCCCTTTTTTTTTCTTCTTTAGGTCACGAGCAGTTGTCTAAGCATTTCACTGCATATCGTACTGTGTATGACTGTGTACGTGACAAATAAAAATTTGAATTTGAATTTGAATTTTGAATTACTTTGAAAAACAAGAACTGGGTGAAAAAATTTGAATTAATTTTTGATTATGTCTAATCCACACAGGGTCAAACGTATGCATAAACACTTACATCTTTTTTTTAACTTGACAAGGCCGAAGCCTTTTAACTTCTCATTATTGATCAATATTGACTACAGCTGGTAGTATCTCTTTGTAGCATTAAGAAGGATTTGTCTGACAGTGCTCATCGGATTGATCAACACTCAGAACAATGGGGAAGTCCAAGAAATTCTGTGGAGATCTGACAAGGAGAATTTTAGATTGTCACATGTTGGGAAGGCCTCCTGGGGCCATTTCTAAACAAATTCATACACACAAATGTAGAATAATTTGAATTGCATAAGTACAAGTTATTTAGATTACCAATGTCTGGAAGAAGGACCAAACTGTTAACCTTAGATGAGAGAATTTGGATTTTCAGGAAAAACCCAGAAACCACCAAAGTTCAGAACTGCCATAAACTAATTGACGATATATGAGACATTGACCTTGACCTTTTGTGTAATACAGAAAATCCAAAATAAATCCAAACTTGTGCACCCAGTTCTCTTTTTTCAAAGTAATTAAAGATGTATGCTTTACAGTTCTTCTACCCAGGCAATAGAACAATTCAAAGAATTAATAAAAAGCCCCAAATTACCCTGACATTCATGTCCATGATGAGTGGATAGGAACTGTCGAACTGCTGCTAAAGAACATTGTGTACCCGTGCGTGAGAAAAAGGCAACATGTGTCAAAACAGCATTAAACACCATAGAATGAGAAGTTATGGTGCTGAGAGAGCGTACTGTAGCATATACTTAAGTATTCAGAGCAGTCTGAAGGCTGAGGCATTTGAACAAAAGTGATTACTTTTACATGTTGAACTAATTGTTTCAAAGTTTAACCACATTTAATATGAACATTCAACAATGTGACACAGCATATGGCAAAATAAGGAAAAACACATGACTGTGGAAAGCCTTTAAAAATACTTAACACTATAGATGAATATGGTAATGATGATGCAACCACTTGAAAGCACCAAAAAAGGTAACAAAGCACTTAACTACACAAAATGTTAACTTCGGAGCTTGTGTAAAGTAAAGCTAAAAAAAGATTCTAGCAATGTGTTTAAAGTTGATGTTAAATTATAAATTGTGTCAGGGCAGCCATGAAAGATGCCCCGGGAAAGAAAACTAGTGCAGTGAATGTGGCACCACTCTGGTCCAGTTTCCTATACATTAGCTGAGTATTGATGTGTCAGTTTTTATCCTGATGCGACGTCATGCTTCATGTGAGCAGCAGGCGTCGGGTCATCTCTGCAGACGGGTGGAATCGGGCCGAATTAAAAAATGCCTTCACTGGGAGACGACAGTAACTGCAACATCAAAACTCATCTTTACATCATTTGCATAAAGATCAGTACTAAGCTAGAACAGTGATACTGTGTGTGTGTGTGTGTGTGTGTGTGTGTGTGTGTGTGTGTGTGTGTGTGTGTGTGCACGCTAATTAATTCACCCACTCCCAGCATTTTAAGCGTTTAAGCCAAGCCTGGGGTTTATAGTAACTCTGGATATTAAGCAAATCTCATAGTGAAGTGTGTGTGTGTTTCTGTTTGTGTGTGTGTTTCTGTTTGTGTGTGTGTGTTAGCATTAGCTGCATTGCTGTATCAAGCTAATCCTTAAGATAACAGTGAGCTTTGTGCACGCACACATGAACACACACTTCTGAGCAGACTATCACTTGGACCGTCCCTGAACACCGGTATTGTGTTTATCTGACGTTCTGAAGCTCTGCTCAGAACACAGTTACTGTTTTTAAATAATAACCAGCTGTGGTTTCTTTACATGTGTCTTACTGCTTTGCTGGTTAGTCATCAGATTAACATATTTAATGAGCTCACGCTGGCACCTTTATAGGATGGCAGTTATATGCACTCTCATAGTACCATGCGTCTCAGTCCCACAAATAATCTACGCCTGGCTTTATATTTAAATCAAATCAAATCAAATCAAATCAAATCACTTTTTATTGTCACATCACATGTGCAGGCACACTGGCACAGCACATGCGAGTGAAATTCTTGTGTGCGAGCCCCACAAGCAACAGAGATGTGCAAACACAACAACACAAACGAGCAAAATACAAGAATGGCCAACCTGAAACTAATAAATATATGTACAATATATAATAGTGTATGCATTTCTGGATGTGTATACTAAATATTTTCCTACGTGTGTGTGTGTGTGTGTGTGTGTGTGTGTGTGTGTGTGTGTGTGTGTATACACATTTTTACAAATTAAATAGTAAAAAAATAAAATAAAATAATAATAATAATAATAATAATAATAAAATATATAAAATATACAGAGTTGAATATGTGCAAAACAAGTGGCATTTATATACAGTGTGGAGTGCATAATGTTGAATTTGTTTATTGCATTACCTTTAGTATTGTCATGCTCTCACACAGACTTTCTCTTTTGTGTGACGTTTAAGGAATTAGGTTAGTGCACAAAGTCGACTGTAACCGGGTTTCTGGCAGCTGGAGCATTAAGCTTTAACTAACAGGTTGCTGTGCTGTGATCGAGCTCTGTTAGTATGCCAGCTGCCGTATTGATTCAGAATTGATCCAAACAGCAGCTGCCAGCGAATAGTGGACCACGGGTGGTGGAAACACTGAGACCAAGTCTGACTGGTGGTGGATTTTGGCTCAGCGTGTGCTAAAAATACTAAAAAGTTCCCTCAGAGACTCCTCTGGTCACTTCAGATGTCAAAAAGTTGGCATGTTAATCAATTCATTGTGAACTTGATGAAAAACCAATTAAAACTGCAGTTTTATACCATTGTTCTATCGAAACACGGCAGAGGAAGTCAATGAAGAAAACAAAGCTTCAACTGATGTGAGTGTGTTTGAAATTCTACTGATATTTTGTTATTTTGCAGTTTTTGATGCCTAAAAGCTCTTAAATTAGGAAATGAGCAAAATTTTCTAATGTATGAAAGCAATAAATTATAAAATTATGTGTGTGTTTATGGATTTGTCTCATTTATATAACCATCACTTGAAGTGACATTAGCCAGCTTTTAGTTTTTAATGTTACAATAAATGTCCATATGGTTAATGGACTGTAACACTTATCCAACGTATTCCCATGGAGGTCAAGGACAGAGCAGGAAATCAAAATATCAGTGAAGACTCAGAAACCTGAGCCACTGGTCCTCCTTCCATAGAAGTGAAGACGAATTTAGATTTCTGGATGTGAAAATCAATGTTATACATCTCTTTGCACAGATTCATGAATCCATGAATCCATAACTGTCATGAACATTTGAATTCCACGTCAGAGGGATGAGTTTAAAATACCTTCGTGTTTTTGTGTTTAAAGCACCGAACAGCAGCCGCTGTCCTGCTCTGCTCATCGATCTGTCAGAATCATTACTCTTAGACTCAGCTCGTGTTGTGTCACAATAGCGGATAGTTTCCTGTCTGCAAAACAGACGGCCATTCACAGTTGCCTGGATGGATCAAATAACAGCACCTCAATGAGTGCAGTAATGCATGTCATTACAACTCATTTCACAAATTTGGACTGACTTTCAATGAGCAATCAGGCATCTTCAAACAGTTTTGGAATCCAGCGTCTCATTTGTGAAGATACTCTGGTTTAACTCATCGGGCTTATTTGGGCAACACTCACAGTCCAATGAGGCCGTCCATGTAAAATAATCAGTTTCTTCAGACAGGCAGCTTTCTGCTCACCACCAAACATTTTAATCTGCTGCCTTTTTGTAAATCTGACCACACAGCAGGAAAAATAAAAGTACTAGTGGATGAACAAATCCAGATGTAGGATTTGCTTGATTTAGGCCACCAACATGTCCTCCACCTCTGATTCTGTTGCTCTTTACACTCAGTACTCATTTATATTCATCTCAAGTCAACAATAATCGAGCTGTTCCACTAATAATGTCATGGTCCTGGGTCATTTTGGCCCAGCGTTTTGTGTTTCCTTGAAGTTCATTTTTGTGCTTTGTGTTTATTCTGATTTTGTATTGGTTTAGGGTTGAACCTGTAGTTTGGTGTGTGTATTCAGCCCTACCTGTGTCTGTCCTTGGTGCTCTGTTCATGTCCCCGTGTTGTGTTGTAAATCAGTCTGTGTGTTCCTGCTTTACTTTGAAGGCTCATGTTCTGGATTTCCTATTCTATTTTGAAGGTCTGTGTCTGTTGTCATTGTGTTCAGCTTGTGTCCTCCGGTCCTCATGTGTATTAGGTTCAGCTGTTCTTCCCTCCTGTGTGTGATTACCTGATTACCTTGTGTGTGTATATTTAGTGGGTGTCGGTCTGTGTTCATTGTCGGCTCGTCTGCGTTCTATGGTGTTCCTGTCTCTGCGTCTCTCTGCCCCGCACCCCTTTTGTATGGTCTCAGGTTTGTCATTTAGTTCTCCCAGTTTAGGTTTCTTCAGTTGTTTTGTCATGCCTCACTGCCTGTTTCTGCCATTGTCACTTTGTAAATAAACATCACTCGTATCATCAGTCACTGCTGCATTTTGGGTCCTCCCTTTCCTCCACACCACACGGCTCACTCCGCCAGCCGTGACAAATAAAGCTTAAAAGCTTTAAAGAAGACATACATGTAGCCTTGGTAAACTAAATGTTGAGATTTCATCTTTTATTTTTTTGTTTACAAAACACTTTTTTAAATTATTTTCATTGATCATGTTCCTCTAAATAATGATGGAGTTATTTTAAGCTTTCTTAAGTCAGTATAATTTTGGCCCAGAGCACGCTTCATAACGAGTGTTTCTGTTATTTTGTCAGCTCATGTCTCAGATGATAGACTGGATCCAGCTCTCTAAATATTGCACAAGGTTGTATTAATATAATATTACATTTGCTGCATCATTTCCTTTATGTCCCAAACAAGCAAATATAATAAAAAAAATCACCATGATTACTAATGATAGTTTTATACGGATGCTCAGCAGCATTTTGCTCATTAGTGGAAACACTTTTTATCCAAACAGAAATCACAAGCCTCTGTGACAAGTGGAGAAATCACCAGGTGTAAATACCTGGTTATTGTTGGTTAATACAACACAGCAACTTGAAATGGAATTAAATTTTCTATACCTGCATGTGCATCATTAGGCAAAGCTATAAGCTAACTGTCTCAAATATTGTAGAGCTTGAATACATAAATGCAGGTTCTGGTACAAAAACATCAAGTTAATTAGCTGAAATCACTGATATTATCTGCATAAAAGCTTAAATGGAGAATACAACTCCTGACATTTTCCATGACCAGCTACAGTGGAGGTCAGCAAACTTCAAAGGAGCCGTTATTGAGTAATTTTTGATCCCAGAAAAATCTGTATGATGTTGAAACACATGTTTGAGCTTTAGAATAAAGGTGCTGCAGCCTGTAGCATATTAAAATTACAGGTAAGTGTAAATCGTTAAAATCTTTTAGAAAATGGGACTAATGGGTCATGTTTTTATAGCAAAAATATCATGATTTTGTTGTATTCATAATTAAAGCAACAAAAGAATGATTTATTAAAAATGGTTTTTCATTGACAAGAAAACAGACCAAGCATGGATTAGGGCTGGACAATATGTAAAAATTTTCCAACCGACAATCGTCAGTCTAATAATCGACGATGGGCGATACATTCGCGCATGCGCAGACTTTTTGATGGGCAGATCAATGTAATCATGCACGGACTGATTACACAGAATTTCAAACATGGACGACCTAATGTCCCAAAAAATTAGGGCTGTCAGCATTATACAGATACAGATACCGGCTGCTTTGCACATCTCTAGCATTGACAGAGACATTTCAGGGATTTAGACTCGGTCTGCACTCCAGATGGGTTAATTGTTAATCATGTTAGTCATGATGACAGCGCATTAATGCTGACAGCACTAAAAATATATATATAAAGCTGCCAATTTCGGATGAAAGAGATAAACCTAAAGATGTAACCAAAGCGGTCTGTCGCTTGTGCAGATGTATAGTGCGAGCAAGTACTCAAACACGACTAACTTGCATGAGCATGTACATGTCCACCATCCAGCTGAGTATGCTAGGCTATCAGCAGCTTCTGCAGCTCCATCAAGCATTTGGGCGCACTCTGAAGAGGGTGCATTTGCTCGCAGATGAAAAAGGGTGTTGTTAAAGCAGCACTATTATTTGGACTTTTGACTGCTTCTATTAGCTCCATCGTTATTAGCAATCTTACTCATGGGAAAATAAGTAAATAAATCGCCCTTGTAAAAACAATCAGGCTCAGCCTATCGTCAGTAGTCGATATATTCATCCAATCGCCCAACCCTAGCGTGGATTCAAAGGGTCTGTGTGTATGCTTAGATTTGAATCTGTAGCCATGCAGACCGGTGTCCTGCCTTTAATGGGTCACCCCTGACTTCTGTCAGTGGAGCAGAGCTGACGCTCCTCCTTCAGACATTGGCTGAAAAGAAAACTCTAACCTGAGACCACACAAGTTCATCGCTGGTGTATTTTCAAAATTAACATCGATGGGCTCATCTGACCCGCTGCTCTCACCGTCGCTCATCTTAAATGGTCAGATTGAAGACCCTGCCTAAATGCTTGTTACACTGAGTCTTAATAAGTGATTTAAGCGCATGAAAATCCATGTGTTGAACTCTGAGCCATTCAGACTCTCTAAGCAGCTTAATTTTAGCCAATGCAGTTCATTATAATAGACCCACATGTCTGAGACAGGTCTTCAGAATCAGGTCAGAGTGCCCCAAAATCATCACAGTTAGCTTCTTTGTCAGATATTCCTCCTTGAACATGGCAATCATTCTAGATTTGCTTTATGTCCTCTTCATAAAATAATGTTGATCACTGTGTATTATGTTACCATTAGCAAGTCTAAATATATAACACAGAATAGAGAATTCATCATTTCCTATAATGACTCTCTTTATCACACAGTTTTATCGTATTCATGCTGCACTGGTCTATGTGGCAGCTCTCTTGCTCATGGAGCCAATCAGAATTGAGTAGTATAAAAGTGAGGAATGAGTTAATTATGTCTCATCACTGGCTAAAGCTCTTCTCAGGCAGAGTCCTTATGTGGTAATGTCTTTACTCTGTCCAATCACAGCTGAGCTCAACGTTTTTCCAAACAATTAACCACAAGTTTGTGTTTTTCACAATACGTTGAAAAGACGTTGGAATCCAGTACACACACACACACACACACACACACACATACACACACACACACACACACACACACATATTCGTGCATGAAATAATAAATGTATCAGCACACAGTCTGTTTCCCATCTGCACCATGGGGAAGAAATCTGATGTGGAAACTGCAGCAGAGGCTTATGGGAAATTCATAAGGAGTTTTATATGTACGCCCGTGTGAGTGTGTGTGTGTGTGTGTGTGTGTTTGAGACAAGTGGAACACACACAAAGACATGCACACACAGGCGTATGGCATGTGGAGTGTGAGTTAATCAATGTCGTGAATGTGAAGCTTTGACCTTTTCAAGCTGAACCACCTGCTGGTATAGGAAAAGTGTGTGTTTCTGTGTGTGTGTACCGTCTCTCTCTCTGCATTGTGTATGAGCTCCTGAAGAAGCCCAGCAGCTCGTCCTCGATGGCAGCATCAAAGCTCACGTTTAGCCGGTAAACCCTCATCGGCTTCATCTCGCGGTGCAGCGCCACCACGTACATCTGATTGGCTGGGAAGGGGAAGTGTCGGTGGATACGCATGACTCCGCCCCCGGGCCTGTTGGAAGGACGACCTCCAACACCGCCCTCAGCAGTAACTGTCACCCGGTCCACCTGATGGATGGAAGAGAAAATAGGATAAAGACATCCACACACCAACTGTGTCTCCACAATAAGACTCATCTACAAGTGCAGACCAGAAGAGTGAAATATGTTTGGATATGCTATAATCAGATTTCCTGTTTTATTATCATTAAATAAATAAAATCTTGGTAGCGATAATAGCAAATCACCCAGAAACGCAGTAATCCATCAACAAATTGAGTTAAGGAGAAGCCTTACAGCAAGGAAACATGAATGCGAACAGCGCAGGATTTAAACATTTAAAAGCTTCAGGATATTTAAAATTCATTTTGATGAGTGACACTCGATGTTAACAGCAAATCTGCAAAGAAACTCTGCAGGGGTTGTTTAATAGGATGCACGTGTACACGCGTACTCGTGCATCCTAAACTCCTCAAACTCAGACACACGCTCACTCACATCCAGAGCACCTCTGAAAGCTGCTGACTTCCTGTTGCTGCTCATGTTTATGTCATTTCCCGCCTGAAACATGACAGCAGTGGTTGATTTCTGAGGTGGATTAAAGCAAACAGCAGCTGATCCTACAGGTAAGTGTGTGGGAAATGTCTGACCTAGGGCTGTGTGATATGAACAAAATCTCATATCCCGATATAAGAATTCTATCGTCCCGATAACGATATAAATCACAAAAATGTAACATTTTCTGTAAATTCTGTGAATCTCAGGCAGCTCAACTTGTGGGAAGTGTTTCCAGCTGCGCGTCATGTAGCTGGAGTCGAGTGTTTTAACTGATGCATGAAACTATACATTTTTAGGCATAAGTTGTAACGGCCGCCGTTTTCTTTGTAAGTATTTATTACACGGCGTGCTGCGGGGAAAAGCCTGTTCTAACGTTTGAGTTTAAGGTTTATTTTTTAACACCTGGCGGCTCTTTTTTACTTCTCATCCATAAATAATCTGCTCTTTCACGTGATTTCATTTATTTTGAAAAGTCTCAACAGGATCTTGAGCTTTATTGTGAAAGGTTTATGTGGAACATAAACAAGCGATGCTGTTACCGTCGTTGTTGCTAACCACAACGCATAAAAACAGGCGCTTGTCCGTCCGTATGGTGGTTATATTAAATATAAGAGAAAGAGAGAACTTTAAGAAATTAATATAGCCACTACAGTGACCATCAAAACGGTGAAAAAATATTACCGTAAACAGTTTTGCGGCACCACGAAACAAATGACAGCGTAAAATGAAACGATACTTTTTTATATCGTCATCAGATATATATCGTTATATCGAACAGCCCTAGTCTGACCTTTTCAGAAAGAAAGTGAGAAGCAGCTCTTCCAAAAGGTGGTGACTTTAAAATCAAGACTTTACTTGAAAGCAGTCTGCAAATAAGTTATTCAGTGTTCAAAAGAGAGGAGGAAAAAGAAGACGAGTCGACTACCAAAGGTAGAACATAGTTCAAACCTGAGCTCAGTCTAGTGGGTGAGGTTAAACACGGGCTATTTAGATATTATGTACGTAACTAACTGAATTTCCTGGAGGAACCTAAATGAGGGATTAATAAAGTTCTATCTATTTATCTATTTAAGAGCTAAATATAATGGTCAATCACATTCCTCGATAATCAAATTGCATTTTAAATGTTTCTAAAGGATGAGTCACCATGTATAATGTACACACATATTAGTTGATGATACAGTCACACCAGTGTTGGGAAGGTTACTTTTAAAATGTATTCCACTACAGATTACAGAATACATGCCCCAAAATGTATTTTGTAACGTACTCCGTTACGTTACTCAATGGGAGTAACATGTTCTGAACACTTAATATATTATCATGCTTTTTACAACCACATGAAGGTACTATTGCTGTGTGATTTATTACTCGTACTCAGTGTTGGTCAAGTTACTTGAAAAAAGTAATCAGTAACTAATTACTGATTACTTCCCCAAAAAAGTAATCCCGTTACTTTACTGATTACTTATTTTCAAAAGTAATTAATTACTTAGTTACTTAGTTACTTTTTAAAAACACGATTTACAACCTGAAGAGGTGATAAGGCGATAGATCTTTCAGCCCAATTCTACTTTTTCTACATAATCCATCATACAAAATGTAATCAAATGGAAAAATCTCTTTTTTTTAACTTGTTTTATCAGTTTTAATCTTTTAACTTTATGCATCAAGCAAAAATGTAATTATATGCAACATTCTCTGAGTTGAATAAATTAGTTTAACATTTAAACCTATTTTCTGCACATTCCAGCACATAAAATAAAATATTTTTTGTGTTTACACTCACTCTTTCAAATAGATGCAAGTAAAACACAGCAGAACATAAATAAAGTCAAAGACTCAGCGGTCCTGTTGCTCTATTTTCACCTATTAAGCAGCACTGCGGTAGGCGGAGGTTTACCCTGGTGCAGGTGTGCCGCGGTCAGTTGAAGAATCCGCGACTTTCTCTGTGAGTTTCCCATTACCTCGTTGCGCACTCGGTGCTTGCTCAGAAGTTTAGGGGTTTTTTTCGCTGTAAAAAGAAGTTTTCTTCCCACGCACAACGGACGCTAATGTTTTTGTCACTTTTTATGGAATCAAACTCAAAGTAAGGTCAGTACTTCCACGCTTTAAACGCTTGGCAACAATAACAGGAATGCAACCAGCTAGTGACCCTTTGACTTGATCCCCTTGTTGCAAAGAGATCTTCTGGGTTGTGCTCATCAGCACAGACTCAGTTTGATTGCAGCATGTTGGCAATCTGTCTGCATTTCTAAGTAAGACAACAATTATTTGCAAAACTTCAGTAATCTCTATGAGAGTGTGTACAAAAGGCCCCGTAGTTATGGGTTTATTCTGTTCAGTTGTTAGTTCACCTGTAGTTTTTAGAGTGGCCAGTAGAGGTCACCCCACCGCTTTGTATGAGAGACTATGTCCAGGGAGAGACGTGGGCAAAGCACCTGAGCTTTTCTGCTCCAGATTACTGGCAGAGAATTGGTTATCCCGTGAGAAGTGTGCGTTAATGAGCAACGTAAGTTGGTGATGTGTGAGGATGTGATAATAAGATGTGTTTGGGACTGTAACCAAGGTTAGGGGGGAAATGATTATGTTTCTGTCTGTGCCGCTAGCGGGTGCTAAGCTAAGCTAAGCTAACTTTCCTGCCGTGTGGTTGGGTATAGCTGTGTACCTGGTTAGCTCTCTCAGGGGGTCTATGTGTGAGTCGTGAGTAATATATGGCCTATGGTATTAAAGGGGATGTTAGTTTATTTCCCGCCTGTGTTTATGTTGATGTACTCTGGAGATATTGTTGTGAACACTTTAGTAATGTAGCATTTTCTTTCTGTTCCGTTCAGAGACCACACACACACACACACACACACCCATGCCCACGCACCTAAACCTGTATGCAATACCTGCTCCTCTGACAATCCCTGTTACCTTCAACTGTGTGAAGTCAATACAAGAGTCTGCACTATCCTCGGTGTCTTCATTGTCTCCCTTCTGAACATTCATCCGGGCCTTGAGCAGTGTTCTGGCCGACACTCCAGGGAGTGGTAGCTGCAAACCTGAACTAGCACCTTACAGTCCTTCCAGTACAAGCTATCTACCCAACATTAATGGTCCTTCGAGCCGGATGTAAGCTGCTTCTACCCTAAAAAGATGGATGATATTCAGAACTTCTCAGCTCTTGGTGCGCGCCCACGGCGTAATGTACGTCGTCCCCTCCGCTATGTAGCTTATGAGACTGACTTCCCCGGGCTTGGTGCAGGTTACCAGGAGGAAAGTGAGACAGGAGGCGACAACCATTCTTCCCACCATCCTCCGTCTGACCCCTCTGATGACGGCTCACACGGCCATGTCACACCATTGAGAGCAGAGTTAGAAGATATACAGCGTGAAAGGTTCCTGTTCCAGCAGTCGCATGACGAGATGAGAGCCGGGCTGGATAATTTCCAGGCCCTTCATGCTAGTTTGCTGCAGTTGCTGGACCGTGCAGAGAGTCTGCAGCTCAGTCCACCGCCCAGAGCCCCTGCTGTTCATCTCCAGCCACCCCCTGCTGAAGAGGAAGAGGACTGGCCTCCACCACCTCCTCCTGTTGTGTTCAAGGAGGAGTCTGTCTCCAGCCAGGGTCCAGTTGCGGACCGCATCGATACGATGCTGAAAGAGCTCCAGGATCTGAAGAGGGAGTCTATGGCTGCACAGGAGAGTCAGATCATCCCCCCACATGAATCTAGGCCAGGTTTCACTTCTCCTCAGCCAAGGATCACCTACCCTCCAGCGCCGCCTCCGAGAGCACACCCCCCTCCATTGCAACCACTGCCAACTCCATCCCCGTCCTCATCTACTCCTTTCTTGACCTACAGGGGGCCTCGTCCAAGCATTCCCAAGCTCTCACGCCGTGATCCTGGGGAATTTGCTCGTCTAAAGATGGCGCTAGAGAACTTATTGCCCCCGGAGAGTTCAGAGCTTTTCAGGTACCAAGTCTTGTTAGATCATCTACACCTGGAGGAAGCAAAGTTGATAGCGGACGCTTACCTCCATTCTGCCACGCCCTTCAGTGACACTATGAACGCTCTTAACGACAGGCTTGGGCAGCCCCACCAGCTTGCCCTGAGAAGAATTGCTGCTGTCATGGACTCACCTGACATCCGCCGAGGGGATGCAGCCGCATTTGAGCGATTCTCTCTCCACATCCAGTCGCTCGTGGGCATGCTGAAGACTTTAGGCCCTGATGGGGAGGTCGAACTCCAGTGTGGCTCCCATGTGGCTCGACTCCTTAGTAAGCTTCCTTCAGAGCAAAGAGCTGATTTCCGTCGGTGCATGTACAACCATTCTGGTCAGGCTTACACCCTGGATGACCTGGCTACCTGGTTAAAGTACGAATCCTGGTGTCAGGACTATGACGGCTTGCCCACTCCAGCGATCACCAGAGAGAAGCCTGATGTCAGACCAAGCAGACGCTCTGTTGCGGTTCTTCACAGTGGAGAGAGCTCACCCAGGTCACTAGGTACCACTCCAAACAAAGCTAGGCAGCAACCCTACTGCGCCTTTTGCGATAACCGTGCCCATCACCTGAGTCAGTGTCAGGAGGTCATCAAGCTGAGTCGCGAACAACTCACAGACTGGATAAAGACTAACAAGAGGTGCTGGCGTTGCGCACGCTCCCATCAGGCAGCACAGTGTACCCTCAAGAAACCCTGCAGCCTGTGTCAGGGTCGTCATCTGCAGGTCCTTCACGACGTGAATTCGAAGTTCTTAAAGCCACATGGCTCAGTGTCTGCTCCCCCACGAGAAGGTGAGAATCCTACGGGCGTCCTGTACCTCGATCGTCCTACAGAGAGCGGCCAAGTCCTGTTAAAGGTTGTCCCAGTCATCCTTCACCATAATGGCAAGACTTTGAGCACTCACGCAGTTTTGGATGATGGGTCAGAGAGGACTATGCTGCTACCCACCGCTGCCCAGAAGCTTGACCTTCAAGGCATCCCAGAGACACTTCCATTGCGCACTATCAGGCAAGATGTGCAAACTCTGCAAGGATCATGTGTCTCATTCGAGATCTCCCCTGGTGGCAAACCTAAGCTGAAGTACAAAGTCCGCAACGCCTTCACCACCACCCGTATCGACCTAGCCGAGCACAGCTACCCAGTGGAGTCCTTGCAGCGGAAGTATAGACACCTCCGAGGCCTGCCTCTCCAGTCCTTCAAGAAGGTCAAACCTCTCCTTCTGATTGGCAGTGACCACCCACAGCTCATCACTCCAACTGAAGCTGTCCGTCTTGGTCCACCGGGTGGTCCCGCCGCTATGTGCACCAGGTTAGGATGGACACTACAGGGTCCCTCCAGCCTTATAGGTTCCTCTTCGCTGCCACAACAGTGCCTCTTCACGACTGCCCTTCCTCCCCAGGTGAGTGAGCTACTCAAACATGTAGAGAAGTTATGGCAGGTAGATGTTGTCCCGGTGCCAGAAGGCAAGGTGGTTACCCGTTCAAGAGAAGATAACTATGCAGTTAGCCAGCTAGAGCAGAAGACAGTTCGTGTAGATGTCGAGGGCATCCAACGCTATGCCACCCCCCTCCTTCGCCGCGAGAACATGCCACACCTTAAAGCTAGCCCTAACGCTGTCGTTCCCAGTTTGAGAAGTGTGGAGAGAAGGCTCCAGAAAGATCCAGAACGAGCTAAGATCTACCGGGCGGAGATAGAGAAGTTGGTCCAGGCCGGTTCGGTGGTTAAGGTGTCCCCCTCTGAGGTTGCTCAAGCAGATGAGTCATGGTACATCCCTCACCACCTTGTTAGCCACAATGGCAAAGATCGCCTTGTGTTTAACTGTTCGTTCCAGTTCCAAGGCCAAGCCCTCAACGAACATCTTCTACCTGGGCCCACCCTGAGCGCATCGCTCCTTGGTGTCCTCCTTCGCTTTCGAGAGCATGCCGTAGCCATCAGTGGTGACATTAAAGGTATGTTCCACCAGATTCGCCTTCTTCCCGAAGATCGTTCCCTCCTGCGGTTTGTGTGGCGGGATCTACACCCCGAGGAACCGGTGGCCGTTTATGAATGGCAGGTCCTCCCCTTCGGTACAACTTGCAGCCCATGCTGTGCAACCTTTGCTCTGCAGTGCCACGCCAGGGACCACACGGAAGGAGATGATCCGCTACGTCACTCTGTGGGACAGTGCTTCTATGTTGATAACCTTCTCCAGAGCATGCCGACCCCTGAAGAAGCCCGGGACCTAGTGGACAGGCTAAGAGCCCTCCTGTCTTCTGCTGGATTTGTCCTTCGCCAGTGGGCCAGTAATGAACCCAGCACCATTGGCCACCTACCTGAAGACCTCAGATCCACAAGTGCAGAACTTTGGCTCACTCAAGACAAATCAGACACCTCTGAGCCAACTCTGGGCCTTAGCTGGCACTTCCCCACGGACACCTTGGGTTACAGACACCGCAAAATCAGTTATGGCGCCCCCACTATGCGGAATATTTATAAGGTTCTCGCAAGCCAATACGACCCACTGGGCTTTATCCTACCGTACACCACCCGAGCCAAGATGCTGGTGAGGCGCCTTTGGGATCAACAGAGGGGATGGGATGACCCGCAGCTTCCGCCAGAACTACTCCAGCAGTGGAAAACCTGGGAAGAGGAATTGCCGTTCCTTGCACAAGTCCTGCTTCCTCGCCCGTATCTCCCAAAGCACATCACGGAGTCAGTTAGTGAGAGAGAGATTCACATATTCTGTGATGCGTCAGAGCAGGCTTATGGCGCAGTGGCTTACATGAGAACAGTGACAGGTGATGGCAGCTCACATCTAGCCTTCCTGATGGCTCGCTCCCGTGTTGTCCCTAAACGCATTCTCTCCATACCTAGACTTGAGCTGTGTGGTGCCCTCTCCGGAGCTCATCTTTCCCGTCTCCTTAGAAATGAGCTCACTCTGGACATAAAGAGGATAGTGCTGTGGTCTGACTCCACAACTGTACTCACCTGGTTGAGGTCCCAGTCATGCCACTTCAAGGTCTTCGTCGGCACCCGCGTGGCAGAGATCCAGGAATTCACTCACTCGCACACCTGGCGCTATGTGGACTCAGCCCAGAACCCCGCAGATGATATAACCCGGGGGAAGTCCCTTCTCGAGCTGACCAGACCCAATAGATGGAGTCAAGGGCCTCCTTTCCTGCTCCTAGGTCCAGAACAGTGGCCTCCAGAGCCAAGTGGCACCCTGGCTGAGCCTCCAGGCCCATCTGAGCTCCGTAAAGAGACCTTTTGTGGATTTTCTACCACCTTTGACCCCGCCACTTCGAACTTCAGCAAATATGACACCTGGACACAGCTGCTGGAAGCGGCTATTACGCAGTTGCATGGGGCGGCCAAAGGCGGTGGAACTTCATCGGCTTATGACTATGTTCGAGCAGAGATGGATGTCCTGAGAGAAGCTCAACAGGAGAGCTTCCCTGAGGAGTATCGACTCCTTAAGCAGGGGAAATCCATCAGTCGCAGCAGTCGTCTCCTTGCACTATCCCCTGAGTTTGACCACGAGAATGAGGTCATCCGTGTAGGTGGGCGTCTTCGCCGCTCCGAAGATCTCGCCTTTACCAGCTCCCATCCTTTAGTTTTGGATCCGACACATCCAGTCACCCGCCTGTTCATCCAGGATGTCGACAGTCGCCTGCGCCATCCAGGGCCAGAGAGGGTCTTCGCGGAGATTCGGCGCACTCATTGGATCCTGAGAGGCCGGGAAGCAGTTAGGCGTTTTCAAAGGACCTGTCTTGAGTGCCACAGATGGAGAGCCCGACCGACTGTTCCCAAGATGGCGGACCTGCCAGTTGCGCGCCTCCGCCTTTACAAACCTGCCTTTTATTCGACAGGCGTGGACTGTTTTGGACCCTTTGAGGTCAAAATCGGGCGCCGTGTGGAGAAGAGGTGGGGCATCATCTTTAAGTGCCTAACTATCAGAGCGGTCCACCTTGATGTCCTAACCTCCATCGATACGGATGCCTTCCTAATGGCACTTCGCCGTTTCATTGCCAGGAGAGGAACTCCAGCTGAGCTGTACTCAGACCAAGGGACCAACTTCCGTGGGGGAGAAAGGGAACTGCAAGCAGCTTTTGCAGCATGACCTCTGACCTGCAGAAGCTCCTGGCTCCCCATAAGATCGTCTTCCACTTCAATCCACCAGCGGCTCCTCATTTCGGGGGAGTGTGGGAGCGGGAGATTAGGTCTGTCAAGACGGCACTCTACACTACAGTAGGATCCCAACCCCTTCAAGAAGAGGTCCTCCACACGGTCCTTGTGGAGGTGGAGGGCATCTTGAACTCCAAACCACTAGGTTATGTCCCGTCTGACATCAGTGATCCTGATCCAGTGACCCCCAACTGCTTTCTGATGGGGCGGCCTGACGGAGCACTTCCTCAAGTGGCTTACCCCAGAGAAGAGCTCCTGAGTCGCCGGAGGTGGAAGCACTCCCAGGTGCTGGCTGACCACTTCTGGTCTCGATTCGTCCGGCTGTACCTTCCAAGCCTGCAGCTTCGGCAGAAATGGCGGTCATCCCCCGCAGATGTCACAGAAGGTTCGGTGGTGATGATCGTAGATCCTCAGCTGCCTCGTGCTTCCTGGCTCGTGGGCTGCATCTCCAAAGTCCACCCCAGTCCCGACGGGCACATCAGGTCTGCTGACATCAAGGTGAAGGACCGGACCTTCACCCGACCTGTGGCGAGGCTGGTGGTGCTGCCTGCCCTCCCGGACGAAGACAAAGGACAATCACCGTGACTTTGTTTGTAAAATTGCCTTTTGTTGTGAGCAAATGTACTTCATACATTTGGGGGCGGCTGTACAAAAGGCCCCGTAGTTATGGGTTTATTCTGTTCAGTTGTTAGTTCACCTGTAGTTTTTAGAGTGGCCAGTAGAGGTCACCCCACCGCTTTGTATGAGAGACTATGTCCAGGGAGAGACGTGAGCAAAGCACCTGAGCTTTTCTGCTCCAGATTACTGGCAGAGAATTGGTTATCCCGTGAGAAGTGTGCGTTAATGAGCAACGTAAGTTGGTGATGTGTGAGGATGTGATAATAAGATGTGTTTGGGACTGTAACCAAGGTTAGGGGGGAAATGATTATGTTTCTGTCTGTGCCGCTAGCGGGTGCTAAGCTAAGCTAAGCTAAGCTAACTTTCCTGCCGTGTGGTTGGGTATAGCTGTGTACCTGGTTAGCTCTCTCAGGGGGTCTACGTGTGAGTCGTGGGTAATATATGGCCTATGGTATTAAAGGGGATGTTAGTTTATTTCCTGCCTGTGTTTATGTTGATGTACTCTGGAGATATTGTTGTGAACACTTTAGTAATGTAGCATTTTCTTTCTGTTCCGTTCAGAGACCACACACACACACACACACCCATGCCCACGCACCTAAACCTGTATGCAATACCTGCTCCTCTGACAATCCCTGTTACCTTCAACTGTGTGAAGTCAATACAAGAGTCTGCACTATCCTCGGTGTCTTCATTGTCTCCCTTCTGAACATTCATCCGGGCCTTGAGCAGTGTTCTGGCCGACACTCCAGGGAGTGGTAGCTGCAAACCTGAACTAGCACCTTACAGTCCTTCCAGTACAAGCTATCTACCCAACAGAGTGACTGCAATCAATGCAGTTAGAGCTGAACTGTTTGGAGACCGGTTGACTCCCACTAGGCAACCTGGCCAACTTCTTTTCCTCTCATTTCTAAGGTAAACGAGAGGAAATTCATAGTTGACCTCAATAAACATTTTTGCTGGGTTTGTGTTCTCTTTTGACATTTTAACATTTTATGATTCGTGCACGATGTTCTCATTGCACACTGGGAGATCTGATTAAGAGTAAAACACGCCTCCTCGCTCATAAACTAAGATGCTGACAGGCAAACTAAGGGCATCAGAACCTGGAGGTAACATCACAGTAGTTTTGTCCATGTTTATTAGCACAGTCCTAATTTACCCTTTATTATCCACTTTGCTGACATTAATACCAAAGTTATAGAAGAGAAGCCAAAAATCAACTTGATAGATATTCTGTAGTCTGCAAATAAATAAATAATGGCACAGTGAATTATTCCATTTAATTTATCCCCATTAGAGTAATTAAGTGTTGAGCGATGATCAAAACATTGCATAGATCCAGTAAGTCTCACAGCAGGTGTTCAAACCGAGCTGTCCTGAGAGAAAGCACCCTCTGCTGTTCAGGTAGATCAGCGCAGTCAGGCAGCAAACCCAAAACGGTTAAAAACCACAGAAATGCACCAGCTTCAAGCATTTGCGGTTTGTCAGGTGGCATGCATTGCTCAGCAAACCCTGATTTACAGCCAGCTGTTGTTCCGAATGCTGGAGCTGTCGCCATGGTGACGTGACAGGCACCATGTGTACAACAAAGGGTGTATCTGAGAGCAGCTTTGGAGAAAAAAAGTATCATCATCTGAGCGTTTTCACCAAAGTAGTGAGGAAGGAGTGTTGAAAGAAAGAAAGCTCAGCAGATCTCAGAGTGTTTGGTCGCCTGCCAACTTTACCCACATTCATCCATATTTCATTGTGCCGCTCAGGAGTCAAACTGACCAGGTGATGAAGAAACAGACAGTCGGCAGCTGTGGAGAATTAATACTGAAGGAAGAGGAGAGCACCTGTCTCATTAAAGGCCCTGGAAAGCCTCACAGGTGCTCTGACTTTTCCTGGCTGATTAGACCTGCGCCCAGGTTGACGCTGAGTGGGGATTTACTGGTAATTAACTGAAATGTCACTAAACTCAGTGCACTAAAGATGATCATCCAGGCAAACATATAACTTAGAGGGATATGTTAGTCAAGAACTCTCTGTACACACCCACACAGTCCTGTGAAGAGGGCTAATCAGCCACAATAAGTGCAAACACTTCTGTGGGTGTAGCGTGAGAGCATACTTAAAAATAATATCATAAGGTCTGCATATCTGCTGCTCGTGTTAATCAGTTTTTTGTCTGAAGCGATGCAAAGAAAAAAAATTAGGAAGGTAAATTTGAATGTCAAGGAAATGCAAATTGTCTGAGCGTAAGCCAGAATTGTGCATACCTCCCAGAGGAACGAGGAGAGTTTAGGGAAAAGGATTCTCTCGATGAGCAAACTGCTACTCACAGTTCTACCATCACTCACAGCAGCCAAATATGACCAAGGTCCATTCATCAAATGCTGAATTTCACAAAGTCCTGATTTCCCGAAGTATAAAGTGCTTCACCAAGAACATCTGCCATGATTTGTCTGTTCCATTAATGTGGTTCTAATGTTTTAACTAACATGGCACCTTTTTAAAAAACAACAACAACAACAACAATTCTTACCTAAATACCTTAATTGTTTGTTTTCAGGCAGACTGAGGGTAAGACCAGAACTTATCCAAGTGGAACAGCCATCTTGCTGATTGTATTAAAATTGAAGAATGGGAATACTTGCCACCTGACCTAATGAGCCTGCGTATTTATCCATGCATACTGGCTTGTTTGCATACATAATATAACACCATTCATTGGTAAATTTGAACCCTAGCAATATGGCCCCAAAGTGGAATGATTGGTAAATATCCCAAGTTGAAATAAGCTCCACTCATCCTTTGGCATTTAACTTAATTGCCTTCTTATTGCTTCCTTATTTAGTGTTATACAAAGGCTCTTGGCTTTGAAATATACGTGAGTATTTTTATGTTGTTTTTTTATTACTGGGTGAGGCCCAATTTTCAGACTATGTACAGTATATGGATATCATAAATCAAAATATGAAAATGCACATTAAGAGGTCACACTATTTCAGAGTCCACAGAAATGCAGTGAGTCTCAATGAAGTGTGCAGGGAGCCAGAATGTATAAATCAATAGTAGGGATTGTTATGATTTTTGGAGATTTAAATACAAGTTTCTTAATCAAATAGTTTACCCAGCTTTTAAAAGGCTTAAAAAATATTCTTTCTTGGTTTTACTTATGCAGGTGGCAGTTTGTAGGACTTATGGCACTGCTAAACTAAGTAACACAGGTGGTTTATAGATGTTTGCTGACTGTTGCTGAGGGAAATCAGTCACAAAGAGGACGCTGCACCAAAAACCTCCTTGTGATTGCTTTTGCTAGTGGATTGCCAACACAAACAAACTAAGGACTACTGCAGCACTCTACTGATGACCAAAGCGAGAAGGGCTACAATGCAGCACAGTGTACCTCTTTGCATTCAGTTTCACCCACCAATAGGAAGCATTCTCTTGTAACCACTTGCCAACTAGTTGGGGAATACATATTTTTCCCAAGAAACTGGTGGTGACCAGGGGGTAACTGACCAGTCTCTAGGCCTGCGTGACTGTTTCCTTATCCGGTTCCGGACGACAGAGGCTTTAGCCAATCCCTGCCACCATAAAGCAGGGTAAACCCTGGACAAGTCACCTGTCTCCAAAGAGTGTGTATCCTTTTGTAGGCCAAAAGGTCCAACATTGGTAACATGTGCTGTTTGGTGCCTAATTAAACGGCATATAAAAACACATAGAAATAGCAGGTAAGAATGACATTTAAAAAATTCACAACTGGTGCGCAAATAAAAGTTGTAATAGAAGTAATTTCTAATTTCTATTGGATAATATAGTTTGTAAAAACATGTCTCATGTTAAATTTTAAAGTGTATGCATATGGCTATGTCCTGAAGGCAGTTCACATTTTGGGGTTTACACAGGTCAAAGAACAAGCAGAAGGCCACAGCTTCTGTTCAACCTCGTTATGTAACATGTGGGTCCTTTTAATTTTTACTCTTTTTGTGCATTACCAAGTTGCACCTTTCTCTTGGTATTTTACCCTGAAGTTATACTAAATTCCTTGTGTGGATCAAATAATTAATTAAAATGAATTCAATTAGTCATCATTATAAACATGGATGAGTAGCAGTGCATGATGGGAACACGCCCGCAGCAGCAGGAACAGTTTGGAACCTTTAGGTTGTTCCGCTGTCACACGTCAGCGACCCTAAGCCAATCAAACACAGTGTGTGTGTGTGTGTGTGTGTGTGTCCTTTGATGAAAGAACTGATCAATACGAACAGAGCCTGCTGACACAGAGAGGAAACAGTGGAGATTAAAAGGATGTTTTTCAGGCTTTTCTGATGAGTCAGCTGACACAGCGGCACGCTCTGAGATGCCTTCAAAATGTTCTGCTCAAATAAATGTTGTTTAATTGTTTGTTTCTTGGTGCTGGGTTAGATTTCTCAGCTAACAGAGAGTAACACTGAGCCTGGGGTGCATTTTATTTAGCTAATGTGGCTGCTCGCTTTCATCATGCTTGTATCTTCATTACGTCTCAGTTTCACTCGGTGCTCATGTGACAGAGAGATGCAAGGGGAGGAACTCTTTTTAACATGCATGCTGTCCTCCCTCACTGCAAAATCATTTTGAAGAGATGGCAACTAGCCATCAAAAAATATAGAAACTGACTGTCAAATACGTCCAAAAAATGGGTCAATGTACAGAATCTGTGGAGCCTCAGGAGTAGAAAGAAGTTGGTGAAGATGACTTTAAAACAGATTTCATTACCACTCGGTGATCTATGCCTGACTGGAGAAACCAGTGAGGTCTAAAAAGTCTCCCAGTGTTAATGAACCCTCTGACACTAAGCACGCCCCAAGATCGGACCACGAGGAAGCGCAGGAAGCTCACATTCTTATTAGGGAGGGCTTTCTGCTTCACACCAATGGGCTTCAGCGAGAAGTGTTGCAATCATAGTTGGCCTTAAACTTAACCCTGAATTACTTGAACACGGCCCAATGAAAATATCAATATGTTCTCTAAAAGAACATATACCCTGAAATATTTTACATTCCTACTTTATCATACTGTACATATATTTTTCACAATATAATTGGAACAGAATACAGACCCTTTACTAAAACTTAGCAAAGCTAAAAAGTAAAGTTTGGTCACCTTTTATACCATCAGCATCATCCATTAATAAATCAGCCTATTAACGCTGCCATATGATGAGAGATGGGCGACATATTGGACAGATCACAGGGCTAACACACCCAACCAAACCCCACTAACTGCATGTCTTTTACACTGTAGGAGGAAACTGGAGTGCTCACGCATAGAACATGCAAACTCCACACAGACCACACACCCCAGCCAAATGATGGATTCAAACTTATTTGAACCCTGCTGTGAGGCAGATTGAACCACTGTTCCACTGTGCAGCCCCCAACAACAGACTGCAATCCAAAAGGCTGACTAGATATTTGACTGGGTGAGATTTTAACTTTTTAACCCCCCAAAAATGTTCAGGAGGAGTGAGTCACATAGAAAGACTACATCGTTCTACACAATCTAAACCATATTAGAAGAACACCGAAACATAGATATATTCTCAAATACAAGGCACAGGGAACAGCACTCCCCAATGTCAACTTAGTCTTTATAATGTATTTAAAGTATCACATTTAACATGTTAACATGTATCAGGGCAGCAATGAACCCCAAAGGCAGGATATTAGGGCTATATTTTAGACACATGCTAAACAAGCCTGGAGTCCTTCCAACCTTCCAAATCAAACTCTTTATAGTTCTGTTATAACATTCCCATTTTCCTAAAGTCTAAGGCTATCATTAGGTTGATCCAACCGTAACCCTAAACAGGTCACAACCTACTCTGCATCTTGACCTTGACATAACAAAGTGTGGAAACCCTGAGCTCATTTTCATTAAGGTTCACACAGCTGCCCTTCATCAATACTTGTGCTGCCCTCAGTCAGCTGAAACCCCAGATTAAAAGAAGACAACTAATTTCAGCTTCTATATTCCAACACAAACTATTTTTACAGTTAACTAGTATAATTGTCTATAAGTGATTGCATGTTATTTTCACATATTTCAAATACAAGTGCATTGTGCTACACAACCAGTTTAGCAACCACGGCGTGTTGAAGTGATTGCACTATTAACCACTTTAACACAATGTAAAGCCGTAACCTTCATCTCTTTTAACAATGACACACAGCGGGTGGCGAGTATATGCACAGGAAAAAAAGCAATAAAATCATATATATTAAATTCAGATATCAAATCCATCTCAGCTTGAATGGGCATGATGTGTCAGATTTTACTGACTACTGTACAGGCATTGCAATTCAAAGGGTGTTGAAAATTTCCCCATGGGACATGCTTGTGTTTCTGCGCTCGGAGCTCCTCATCTCTTCATCTCCTCTGTGGTGCATTTAAGCGATTGGAACATCCAGCGATTTCCAGGTCACAATCAGAGGATGTAGGAAGGAGGACTGGAGGAGGAATAAATTAGCCAAATGGAAGGCGCGCCTGCATGTTAATTTTACTTGACATGGAGTTAAATCATTGGCTGTCTGGAGGGACTGAAATCTGGATAAGAACTGACAGTGTTTGGCAAGTTGGGGAAAATGGTCAGCCGACATCTCCAGACCGAAAACCTTCACTTCACTTCGTCTCGAATGCATTTTGCATTCAATTTCTTTGAATCTGTGAATTAAGCTCTCTTTTCAGGAGTGTTTATCCCTCCCCTTGCTACCAGCCGCATCTATTTTTATTCACATTTCTGTTTTCTGGCCTTTCAACATCTTGACATTTTTTTCTTTTCATAATGCATTAACTCTGAGGATACCTTAGGAGACCTGCCTGGCACCCGACAGCACCTCTTAATTCACAGTGTGCCCTGACACAAACACAAAAGGGGCTGCAGGGTTTTTAATTGGCCTCTGCCCAAATTAGACAGATTTATCCTTCTCTCACATTAGCCGAGATGACCAGCCTGAAAAATCACGTTGCTCAGGCGTTTCTCTGAGGCTTTCTCTCACCACGCACTTGTCTCCGAAATTGGGCTGAAACAGCAACTTTGACGGTTAATTAGCCTCGTTAAAGAAACCTCCGAGGCCAAATCTGGAAATAAACATTCTTTGTTAGAGAGCGTCGGGATGCTTTCAGCACAGAGCAGACCACTGGATGCAAACAAGGAGCTTTGTTTGGAACATTATCAAAAGATCAAAACGTCTACATCAACAGGCTGCACCGCACCAATCTCTGTTTCATGATGTAGACTTTGTACGGAGCTGGATTCAACAGTAATTAGATCATGACTGACCATTCTCAATAACAATAACATGACTGCAAATAAGTTACTGCAAACAAGTTTAGTCCAACCATCATCCAGTTTTATCTCAAACAAGTCAGCTCTCAGGAATCTCTCATTCTACTATTAGAGTTGAGACGAAAAGATGTTACCGCTGACATCAACTCCCTTACATGCATTGTGGCTACAAGTCTTCTGTTACAAGGTTTCTATTTGGGGATGCAAAAAATGATATTAATAACAATATATAAATAAATAAATAAAATAAACTTCTGGATTAATGGGGTAAGTTAGATCTCCTCAAAATATACCACCTGTTCATAAACAGCTCCACTGGCTTCCAGTTCAGCTCCGTGTCAATTTAAGATTCTGCTTCTCACTTTCAAAGCGCTTCATAACCTCACTCCCCCATATTTATCTGATCTTCTCCATACATACTCACTCCCTTGTACACTCCACTCTTCCTCACCTCCTCTTCTTTCTATTCCACCTGCTCGGCTGACTTCTACGGGACTCAGAGCTGCCCTGAGACTTTGGAATGCACTTCCACCTCGGGAACTCGGCTCCACACTACAAACTCTCTCTCCACTTTTAAATCACACCTTAAAACCTATTTGTTCAAAATTGCACACCCTTCATCATGATTCCATTTCAGTCTATTTTTACCTTGTTTGGCTTTTATATTTTTATACTTGTTTTTATTTTTCATTGACCTGTTTTTGTACTAATGTAAGGTGACCTTGAGGGTCTTTAAAGGTGCCTATAAATAAAATGTATTTATGTATTATATTTATTTATGTATTTATAATAAAATTAAATGTATTCACATTATTATTATTATTATTATTATTATTATTATTATTATTATTATTAATAGTAATAATAATAATGATAATAACCTAATCTGGTATGGTTAGGGGTGGGGTCACTGGTATCCAATTCAATTCTGCCAAGCTGCCTACTATCTTAAATTTCATATAAGAACAGCAAATAGAAATTCAGAATTACTCATTAAATTGGGGCATTCATGCTCCCAACGGGAGTAACTATTGTCATTTTAAAGGTTCAAAAGGCTTTGCTGCACTACCTTCTCAAGAAAATTGTAAATCTCCAAGAGTTTAATTCATGCCTGAAAGAAAAAGTACCCAATTTAAAACTGGCCAGGAATAGTGTTGCTGACATTTCATGGACCCGGAGACTTCAGCTGTAGTAATGAGATGCAATACCAGTACTCATCTCTATTTTTTGTAACTTAGTAGACAAAAACAGCCGTAACCAACAGCAACCAATGCACAGCCAATATAGCTAATAATCTACCAGCATTGCCCATTTCATAAAGTTGAGTTTATTTAACTATTATTTGACTATAGTATGTCTAGTGTTTAAGAATTGTTGAGTCTGGACTACGATGTAGAGGGCTTCACAGCCAAGACCTGATCCAGTAACAAAGATGTAAATTTGTTCCATTAAGCTTAATTGTGTCAATCAGGGTCTTATTGTTACTGGTGTGGGTCTCAGGTTTGGGGTTCAGTCACACCTGAATGGATTCAAACTAATTTATGATTCAATGTCTGTGTTTTGAGGTAAGAGGTACGTTGAAGTAATGTCCATCATATCATTTGTTAATGCCATGAAAAGGTTGCCACAGTTGAAGGTGTCACATTTCAACTTCTTTCAGAGCACTGAAAATCTAGAGTTGTGTAAGAAGCATTAAATGTCTCAAATGCAGTGCAGTGCAGAGAAAGGTTTAATTTTATAATCTGCTGTACATTAGAAAAGGTTCTGAATAGGATAGCTATAGAGGTATTTTCACTCATGAAGTCAAAAATCAGGAGAAGCAGGTTGGTACCTGATTTAAAGTTGGGGTTTTTTTCACAAAACACTGGAAATACTCAGGCTGGCTAAGGCGAGGATACTGCTGGGGTAGAGCGTACAGGTAAACACTCTCGCTTTTGCTTCTTTGTAAATTCAGCAGACGGTTTGCTATTCTAACACAGGCTCAGTTTAACCTAGTGTTTGGGATCTGGCAGGCTAAAAATCCAAAGTTGGACTTTTTTATTCTCACATTCAACTCTGTCAAGTGAGCTGAGGAAAAGCTCTGGGCTGTAATCATCAGTAAAAGCAGCTTATATTTGGTGTTTGGGTTCTTTGATAAGTCTAATTGATTGCATTTTGGAACAGGTCTGATTATTTCGGGTGGGTCTGTGCCTAAGTAGATTTTGAACCAAAAACCTAAAAGAACCTAAGAACCTAAAATTTTGGACAACCCCAAGCATGTTGGTCATTCAGTTTGTAAAAAGTGACATTACCTAGGAGTCCTTGGGCTCTAGACTGCTACATGCTTGAATTTAAATTATCACTATCCTCACTGTGAGCAAAAACAAAGCGCCAACATACCTCTAAGCGATCAGCGTGCAGCACAATAAAACGGGTGGCATTAATGCACTCCAGCTCAATGCTGACTTCGCCAGAGAAGGTGAAGTTATCCATGTAGACGGCAAGCCGCAGGTCGTAGTGCCGAGGCCTCACCGAGCCTGGTAATCGTGAGTTTCTCCACGGCTGGACCACCTCTTCGTCCCCTTTCTCCCCCGTCCTTTCCCCTCTGCCTCCATTCAACTTTGCAGACCCACCGGGGCCTCGGGAACTCGGCTCTCCAGTTGATTCATCGCGTTTGAGTTCACAGTCCTCAAATTTGACGTTGAGCGCAACGGCTACTGCTGTTACGATAATGAGGGTGAGTATGGAGAGGGCAAAGCCCAGCACCAGGCGCTTGTGCACCGTTATGTGGCGCTCAGTGGTTCGAGGCCGGACCACCACTGATTCTGCCCACTGATCCGAGAGGCCATGGCCGTTCCGCATGGCTCCCGGGCTGCTGTCGTTTAGTCCCATTTAGCTTAAAATGTCACTAGAACAGCAAAGAAATAATGTCAAAGTTCAGCAGCAGAAACAGATTCTGATTCAAAAAAATATTCATTTATGCACAGGTCAGATTTCAGCTTGTTTACAGTAAACTTGATGTGATTGAATGTGTTTTGATCGTCCAAAAGATTCCAGTCTTGATTCAGCCTGTCAGCCTATCAGTCTGTGCTGATGAAACTCCAGCAGTTATATATCTGAAAAACTGAACTCTGACCTTGCTGCTGATGGACTGTTATGAACGTCCTTGAGTTCTGCCTAGATGTGAAAAATCAGCACTGCTGCACGTCTTACATTTCAGGCAACCAAACTGAAAAAACAGAAAAAATGAGATGGTCATGTGCGTTTTGGTTTTGCGGTGAACAGAAACAAAAAAATCAATGCTGCATGGCTCGATTTCAAGAGCAGTGAAGCCTGAGAAGGAGAAGGAGGAGAGGGACAGAGCGGAGGAGGTATGCCGTTGAGGATGTGGCTATACAGTGAGCGTATCATCCATAGACTGGAAATCAGCTGGGTAAGCTAAACACTTAACCACCACAAGGTATAAAACTGGGAATAAAGCCTTATGCTGTAAAAGCAACCTTATCTGGATTTCCTCTCAGATTGTAAATTCAAGTCAGTTATGGATGATGGAAATCATCAGTTTGAACTTTAAAAACGGTCACGTTACCAAGTCAAAGACCCTCAACCAAAGTCTGAACGAACACAAGGGGGTTAAAGCGGCAGGTAGTTTTCCCAAGGTACGAGTAAAGTTAATTTGCTCTGAGTTAAAGCTCTTACACATCCGCAATAAACCATAAATAAATCCCTTTCGGACTATTATGGGATTGTCATAATGTTACAGTCGAAGATTATAATAACTTACAAGACATTAAGATGTGTTACAAGTCTCTTGGAGATTAGTATGATTGCATTTAAGGTTTGGAATCAAATGAAGACTTAATCAAATCAAAGTCACACCAGAATATGTTCAGATCTTATTTTGAGTAAAATAAAGTTTTGAATTCGGATCTTTGTCAAGAAATCCAGTTTTTTGTCTTTGTTTTTTTTTTATTACAAGCTCGAGATTAATTTGTAATTACTCAGTTTTCTTAGGGCTTTGTCCCAAAGCAGAATACTTCAGTAATCTTGTTTTTAAAGTACAGTTTTGTAGTGACTTCTCTGTCACACAAACTTAAAGTTGCTGTTAAAAATTGAGGAAGCGCCTCCGTTTGACCCCTTTTCTCTGATGGATTTCAAATTAAAATTAGCTTTGCTGCTGATAAAGGTGTAGTTTAAAAACGGTAATAACTCTCTCGCTGCGGTCTGTGTCTATAGCACTCGGTTTCTCTCTCTCTCCTTTCCCTCTCCTGAGGGGGGTTAAGTGGATAATTTACGGCCAGCATGTGGGTTTATTTCACCGTGGAGGAGATAATTCACTCGGCTACTCCACGAGGTCTAAACGATCCCAGCTTTCCAGCTCATGAGCCTGACGGATGGAAGCTGGATTAAAACTGATTGATAACCCAGGATTGTATTGATTACATGGATGCCGCTCGGTGGGGACAGAAATCCACAGAAAGAGCTGAAAACCCCCTTTTTAAAATCCACCATCAATTAATCAGTTCCTTCAGTGAAATCACTCAGATATTGATCATGAAGGTTGTCCAAACATTACAGGTTCATCGGTAAATATTATAAGAAGAAAAACTCCTCTGGTTCTCCGGTAACTTCTCTTCTCTCGCCCCCGCTAGGAAGCGATGATCTCCGTGTCCGTTTTAAACAGCAGTCGGTCCCCGAGGTGGAAGGGTACCTCTCCGGGGGTGATCCGCTATTAGTCAGACTCACTTCAGTCCAAAGGACCGCGCTTTCTCTGCTGCACGTCCCGTTTTCCTCGGTAACCCAGATGTGAACACCTGCTTTATACCTGCGGGCTGTTTCTGCTCCCGGGGAGGGGGCTGAGGTTACCGTCGGTCAATAAACTAACCCTCAAGTCCACCCGGGACGGTCCCGGGATTCGTTACAGCACCGTTAGAAATCCATTAAGTGCGTGTGGTGTGGAAGAAATCCATCAGGGACATGACGGGAGTTCACAGATAAATGCCAGGAAGCTGTTATTGATCCGCTGGCACATGTGGGGATCCCGTTAAACCGCCAGAGACCAGATCCAGCTCACACCGATGGGATTAAACACCGGACCCGTTAATAATAACAGTAATAACAATAACGGGCCGATCGTTTAAAGAAGAAGAAAAAATGGACTAAAAAAAACAAACACGCCGGAGGTCAGAGTCAGCACCGGGGACGGTGCACGGAACGATCCTGGAAAGCACCGTTAACAAATCCCACTCAGCACCAGGTCCTGCACACTCCAAAGTAGGATCAGACCGTGCCGGGTGGATTATCCCGCGTTAACGCCGGGCACGAGCCCCTCCGGTGCTCCTTTAATAAACCCTATCTTCCTCAACTTTTTCAGCCCACGGAGAGCCGCTGCTTCTCTCTCTCTCTCGCAGATGAGGATGACGGTTGATGATGATGGTGGCGGCGGCGGTGATGAAGCCTTCCTGTTTAGCATCCCTTCGTGCACTGAAGAAAGTGACGCTTGGTGATGGAGGTGAGGAAGAGTCTCGTGCCGCCCGTTCAGCAGTGAGTATGTTTGCGGTGTGCGTTTCCACTTGAGCACGAGCTGCTGCTCCAACCGAGAGGCACGCGCTGACCGAGGGAGAGAGAGAGAGAGAGAGAGAGACCGAGAGGGGGGGAGGTGGGTGGGGGTCTCAGCGTGTGAAAGCTACACCTCCCCAGCGCTGTTCAAATCTATTCCGCTGTTTTCTCCTCTGCTAGCTCTGGATGACGAGAAACCAGACAGAAGAGAAATGAAGATGAAACAAAGTAAAGGTTCTCTGTGTGCCTCTCTTTGGTTTTACACGCATGCAGATTTATCTGGCTGTGAAGTAACTGAGCAATGGGCACCGGGGCCTTTCCTGTGCAGATTTCTCCCTAAATGAATGTGTCTGCTGAGATTGGTTTTTCATTAGTCACTTTACGTCCACTTGCTCTTATCTGCACTTCTGCATTTCAGTTATTCCACTTTTAATGCCTGAAACTACATGTACACATAAGCTCTTTATAGCACAGTGGGAAAGAATTTCCAGACTCATTCTTCAGAGAAGACAAAGCGCACATACACAGACACAGACACACACATATACACATGTTCAAAAATCACACTTTTTCAATCTCTGAGGGATTCAATGTGAAGCTGTAGACTCTGCAGCTGAACAGCTGGGCCAGATGTGGTACCGAAGAATCCCAGCACACAGGGCTGAAGTAACATTGTTGCTCCAATAAAGCTACATGTTCTTGGTTGTGTGTTGTGTGCAGTGCAGGTCCAGGCCAAAATTCAGATCATATTATAAAGAAAGCAAACACACGTCTTTGTTTTTTATTGGAATACCTGATGGTCGTGCTCAGTCAGCTGTGCAAATGTCTACTCCACGCACATAGACTAGTATCCCCAGATGCCCTTTTTAAAAATATAAATATCAACAAGAAATTTATGACATTTTCAGGCATCTACATGCACAGTTAGTTTGGTGTATTTATTTAGATTAGGTGTCCCTCTGACCCTTTGCTCACTGTTGATCAGGCTTCAGAGTGAGAGGTCTACATGGTAGTGTGAGACGCCCTCATTTTAAGGGTTTCTTCTTCTTCTCACAAGCAGGAAGTGTTATTGTTTTGTGTGTTCAATTGACAGAAGAATAAAAACTTGGCACCAAAAGGAAGGAAATTTGTTTTTGGTTGATTATTTTTTCTAAGCAATATATCTTATTGCATAGCCTGTTTACTTCACCTTAAATGGTGCAACATTTCTAAGGAGAAATTTGTGAGTTGAAAAACTTGCCGAATCTTCTCTGTCAATTTTCAAAGAGCTTATTCTGTGACCAACAGAAAAGCTGATTGAAGAATGGACTGCCGTCCCACAGCAATGTGTGACCAACCTGGTGACCAGCATGAGGAGGAGACCTCAATCATCCAGTCAATTAAATGACACCAAACAAGAGACAGTAGCAGAATAAAAAAAATAGTTGACCAAACAGAAATTTTCTCACTTTTCGTGCTGATTTTTCAGAACAACTCTTTTTTTAAATTGCATAGTGGTGAGAGACGGGTGGAGGGCATGCAGCAAAGGGCCATAGGTCATACTCGAACATGGCCGCTGTGGCCATGCAGTATTTGGTCACCTGTTCACCCACTGAGCTAAACTGGCACTTGTGGAACAAATCTGTTGTGGAGCTAATGATGTGGCTAATTTAATCACAACGTGTTCTTTGGCATGTGTGCTTTCATGCACTGAGTTATGATATAAAAGAGCGAACAAGTGGTCAGCCCCATTGGCCAACCAGCAAGGTAACCGTTGTTAAGGGTTGGTGTTAAGGGGTTTCCCATCGTAAAAATCCATCTACTTGCTCACCTGGAAATTGAGAAAAGCTCACATTGGCAGTGATTATGTTGCCTGTATTTGCTTGAAGTTGCAAAATTTTAATCCCCCTTTGTGGTCGCTGGTTGCCATGTTGTTGTGAATAGCTTCTGGTGTGTATACACCTCAGTCCTATTATTAGCAGCATTATTCAGCCTGATTGACATGAGAATATGTAAAATGTCCAAGAAGACATCAAGACCATGTAAAATAAAGATCAACAAAATTAGCATTACAGCAAACACTCGATGTTGTATAACCATCGACAGACTGTCTTTTCCCAACACCCAGTCTTGGTTGAAGAATCATTGTGCCAATAGTGTCAGCATTACCTTGAACCTTTGATAGAATAAATCTTCCTACCTCTTTCTAGAGGTAACTGTGGCTGCTCATCATTACACCTACATTCTTCCTGTTGTGCCACTTCTGGAGACTCACCTAGAGTGTTTTACCTCAGAGCAGTAGAGAATTCTGGAAACTGGCTTGAGAGTTGATCTAGTCAAAGAATTGGACTTTAGGGGTATTGAAGAAACTGGCCTGACAACTCAGCCTGTGAGACGATTTGTGAATGTGCCTGTGGGACAGTACCAACCTGAGCCTATTTCTTAAAAGACTGAAGACTGGCCTGTGAGAAAAGAGAAATGTGAGTTATTAACCAGTGCAGTACTCTTATCTACTGTCCTTGTAAATGTTTTCATTATTTGCCTGTTAACCATTTCCTGTGTATCTGCCTTTTGAGTCTTTTTGGAAAGCAAATCATAGCAAACTATCAGAGAGAGATAAAAACATGAGGAGTGACTGCAGAAGTCTATTCTTCGGTAAGAACACCTAGCCACATTAAGAAAAGTCTTGACAAAGTAGGCCTTTCAGAGTCTACAACATATAAACAGTAGAGGTGTGTTTTGATTATCGATTTATTGATTAAAATCGATTCTAGCTTGGATAACGTGATATCGATTCATTAAAATCCTGAATTGATTATTTTAATATAAATTTATTTTGCCCAACATGCCAGAATCTCAGGTTAAACCTCACAAATTTTCAACAATCACCAAACAGCTAAAACAGTAAATGAGAGCAGGTACACGGATTCTGCACAAAGACGTAAACACAAAGCACGGACCCGCCGACGGATCAGAATCAGCGAGATGTCGCCTTTCTCACCCGACGGCACGGACACGGTCGGGGCTGAAGGCCGACAGCTCGCTGATTCTGGTGTCTTTGTGTTTACCTCCTTTTTGCGTTAGATTCTGAAGCTGCAGGTTTTTATCTCTCTCCAAACAATATTGACTGAACCAGCAGCAAAAGAAGATCCAAACTATGCTTCACATAAACATCGTCATGAATTCCCTCTGACTTTTGCTGTTTTGCTTCCACACCGATAAAATCAAACTTCATGCACAGCTCTCTCTCTCTCTCTCTCTCTCTCTCTGTCTCTTAGTATACTTCATGAACAGTTTCCCGTCTAAAAATCTGTTTTCTGCATCATTCGCTTGCTTGTTACGGACAAGTCTACCGTTGTTTACAGTGCTGTCGGACGCTGTTTTTTTCCTTTTACTTACTTCCGAAAAGAAAGTCTCATTTCTGCTGTTCAATACTGAACAAATTTAAACTTTAAATTATGAAAAATTGCAAAACGCTTAGATCCGTCTCTAATCAAACCTCTGTAATTTTGCTCTGCTTCACGTCAGCAGCATCAGATAATGTTCATATGTTGATTAATGGTTTTCCTTTGTTTTTGATCTACTGCAGAATATTTGTATAAAATCCCAGCCTGGGATGGGTACCGGTTCTGACATAAACGGTAGTAACCAGACCGAAAAGCAGTGCACATTTCGGTGCTTTATTTCGGTGCTTTTTTCCCCTGAGATGTCATACACTTTAAATTCTAGCCAATCATTTTACCTTTCCAAGGATAGTAGGCGGGTCCAGGTACGTACGTTCTTTTAGAGCAGAGCTACAGATTAAAAATGCCCAAGGCAAAGCGGTCAAAAGTCTGGCTGTACTTCACAGCAAAAGCTGCAAACTCAGCAGCCTGCAACAAGTGCTTTAAGCTGATACTGTGCAAAGGAGGCAACACCTCGAATCTGATGAAACACCTGGCGACGCATAGCGTTTTTTTAAAAGAAAGAAAGAAAGAAAGAAATGCACCGTATTTGACAGCTTGCTGCGAGACCTCACACCGAGCACATCTACTGCGGGTGTGGTGCCTGTTATCGGACCCGGAGTTCGCAACATCCCCCAAGAACCCGAAGATTAGAGCCCTGGCCCCTAGCCCTGTCAGTGTAGCAGAAATGATGACGGATGATGATGACAGCAACAGCCGTTCTTCTCTGGGTGAGTCGCTTAAGGTGAACTAGCAAACACCATCGTAGTTACATGCGGCTGTCTTCTTGTTTGATGGCAGATACTCCCTTCACCCTGGCCAAAAAGACTAAAATAACCAAAGAAAAAGAGGGAAACAGCTAAACATGAGAAGTTTTTGGATAAAGTTTGTGTTTTTTTCCATTGTTTAAGCACTGCTTCCAGCCAAGAGTGATGCCATAAATCCCCTATAGCTGCAGAAAAGGCTAACATTGTTATCTTTTTACAAAAAAACAGCTAAACATGAGAGGTTTTTGGACAAAGTGTGTGTTCTCCATTCTTTAAGCACCGGTTCGAGCACCGTTTAAGCACCGGCACCGTTTCAAAAGTACCGGTTTGGTACTGGTATCGGATAAAACCTAAACGATACCCATCCCTAATCCCAGGCCAGAAAAATCACCTTCATGTTTTTCTGTGTTTTATCCTCAGTTACTTTGACACAAAGGCATCTGCTGTGATATTTACACATTTGATAAAGTCTCACAAGTGTCAGTTTTCTTTTTATAGATATAAAAATATGGAAATGTACTGATGCATGATCTGAATTATAATATTTCTGACTGTCTGAGGCCAAATTTCTCCAATTCGATTCGTCTTGAATCGAATCATGGATTGAATCGATTCGGAACCTTGTGAATCGGAGTCGAATCGATTCTAGAAATCAGTGGCGATACCCAGCCCTAATAAACAGCTTTATGAATGGAAATACAGATGGGTTTACAACAAGGTGCAAATCACAGCTTACACTCAAGAAGAAGGATAGATTAAACAGAAAACAGCTAAAAGAGGTGGCAAAGCCCTGGGGAAGAAAATGAAACCAAGATGAACTTGTACCAGAATCATGGGAACAGAACTGGAGAGAAACGGTTCCTGATCAGACACACCACATCTTCTGTTAAAGTCTGGTGGAGGTGGCATTACAGCATGGACACATGATCTGTGATCTGTACAGAGCTGACTCTCTGCTCAGACTCACCCAAATGCTGCAAAACTCAGAAGAAGGCACTTCACAGGGCACATGGATCCAGCAATAGAAACTCAAGAGTGAATAAAAAAAATGTGTCTTTGTCCAAAGGACATATTTTTTATGGACCTAATTCCACAACTGTGGTGTCACTTGTTACCTACAGCATTTGCACTTCAAAAAATTGTTCCACAAATATACCCCACTGATGCTTAATTGAAGCATTTTCCTTGAGCTAAGCAGACAATTAAGCCTCTTGCTTGAAATTCGTATTCCTAAAATGAAGTTATAGCACTATTTCCGTTTAAGTAAGGACATTGCTTTCATGTACAGTGTCCACCCCTACATTGATCACACCTTCAAACTCATAAAATTAGAATCACAGGTTCCAGAAAAGGTTTGATCGATTAGAGCCTCCTTGGAGAGTGACAGATAGAAGGTGTCTTATTTAAATCTCTGACATTGAGGCTCTGCTGTTCTCTTTGCTACTGAAGTGTGTGGTGTCATTATGCCACGATGTAAAGAGCTCTCCAAGGCCTTAAGAAAAAAAAAAGATTGTGGATCCCTGTTAGTCTGGCAAGAGATTTAAAATGTCCCTTTTGAAATGAGCCATTGCCCTGTGAGAATTCAAATGACAGTCAATTTGTGCTTGTACTTTTCCAGCAAATTCATACTTAGAGCAGACTGTTTAATGTAAAAGGAAGTTTCCAATACCCCACCTTGACTCGCAGGACCTGAGGTAGGTCAATGCCGATTGCTGTCAAAGGGCTTCCTTTGTAACATGGACTGTATATAAAAGATAGATGTAACCACTGTGACAGCAGGACTTTGCAATTAGCATGTTGGGTGCCACTGTGGTTTTTGTTTTTTTCTTGCTAAATAGTCAGCCAACCTTGACTAGCTTTGTTAGCAATTATACAGTTTACTACAGACCACATTATTAGCCAGAGTCCATCAAAAAGTCTCTAAATGGCATGAAAACCACAAGTGAGTTAAGTTTAGAGGTTAAGTTCAGTGACTTGATTTGGCAGAGACTTGGCAAACAGCTATCCCCTCGACACCTTTCAGCTAACTATAGACACCAAAACCAGTTTTTATTGACAGCTTTGCACCTGGCTGTAAGTATTTTATTACTGAAGTTAGGCATTTTAAAGGCTCGATTACCTTCCCATATAAAGAAATAGGAAAAACCTATAAAAGACTTGCATCAGCTTTAGCTTGCTTCATATAGTGAATCATATAAGGCTTATATGATTTACTCATGAAAGTGGCCACTTTCTCATTACTTTCATATATTGTTTTAGGAAGTATCCAAAACATACAAGTTCCATTTATATAATTTTTCAAGGGATCTTACATCTGTTTTCACCCTTGTATGCTTTTCATACAAGTTGTACACAAGACAGATACAAACCTTATAAGATTTTTATATATCTTTTCCATATGGGTTTTCCCCATCCACAGGTCCACTGGTTCCCTTGGGTTCAGATGAAGTAATTTCCATCGTCAGTTGATGGTTACAAGGGTCACATCTGTGTTCCTGTCTGTTTTTTGTGACTGTGAAGACTAGTCTGGAGAATTTACTTTTATCTTATTTAGAATCTCTAGTCTTTGGTAGTCTGGGTTGGTAACCCAGTGACATCTTTATTAGTTTTTCCATTAGTTTTTATTTGTTTTGTCCATGTATAGAATTTAAAAAAATGTTTCAGGAAATGAGGTTTGGCATTTCCTAAAATGTGAAAATGTAAAAAGTGTCTGTGCAGGAACAAACTCCGGTTCCTCTCTAATCATCAGCAAAGCAGAACTGGAACGTCTGTTTAAAGAATGAAAATAATTTTTAAAAGTTTGAAAAAGAGTGAGATCAGTAGCCGTATGCCAAGGCAACAGAGCAATAATTAACCGGCTGTAAAGGGTTAAAAGTAAATACCACAAGAACAGTTAGAGGTGCAGACTTGCTGAAAAAAAATTGATTTCTGAAGAGGAGTGAAGGCTTTAATAAAATGGTAGTCAGGTAAGTAGATACAGATGCACAAGGTTCTCCCTCTGCAGTCATTTTTAACAGTTTATTGCTTGAAACAAAAGGTGTCTTCTTTGTCCAACAAAAGGACAAAGAATGTGAAATATTGCGTGTTATTTGTGTTATATTCAAACTTCTGTCTGATTAGATGTGGACTTTGTAGCTGTCTCCTCTGAGCATTGAAGTTCTGGGTTCAACCCCAGTGCTCGTGGAAGCCTCAGTGATGAGAAAATATTTTTAAACTTGTTATCCAATGAGACGGGGACAGAAATTGACAAGTGATGGACTGACTGAGCACTGCGGAAGAAGAATATTGACTGATTTCGGTGACCACACACTCACACAATTGCACCCATGTTACTGATTGATATCCACACATTACAGAGTAATGCTGTAAGAGGTAATCTGTGGATGTTATTCACCAACCTGATTTTGTGTCAACAGCTCAATCCAGCATGATCCTATGAGATCTTCAGTTTCTACCTTTAGACTTTTGAAGCTTCATTTCAATAATCAGGAATGGTTTTAACGAAGCTGAACATTTTTCCTTAGTTAGTAACAGAAACAACACTAGTTAGTTGTTGTAAAACAACCCTTTACCATTTATAGTAAATTACAGTGTGCATGTATTACAATATCTTACTCTAGGTATTGCAGTATATTGCTATTAAAATGACAAAAATAAATTGGGTGAACCCAAAAGAGGCTAACGGGTTATCGGCAGTACAAACAAACAAACAAGGATGTTTTCTTAAAAAAATACATTCTGCATTAGTCTCTCCTCTTTTTTAATGGTTATACTGTAACACTTATTCTTGTCTGAATTCCCATTTCCCAGGGACAACTAAAGGGCCAGATATGGCCTGCAGCCAGTGAAATGCTCAGGTCTGGTCTAAACTCAGGGGGATCCTTTCCTACTGTCTACCGTTGTTGGACTCTGCTCTGTTACGTAGCTTTGCTTGAGTCTAAATGCCACATAATTTATGACTCTAACTCTGTACTTATTTCAAATAATCTCTAGGCACAGAAAGTAAAATGGGGATACTTAAAAAAATAAAAATAAATGAGGGCATGAGCACCCTTTGGTTTTGAAACACTTAGAGTTTTTTACATTTTGCTCAGAGAAGTTATCACAGTTCCTCTGGAGATTTAGTCAGACTCAATATCTTCATGTAATCTCTTCATACTGGCTCCATATTAATGAGATATGGACTCTGTGGGAGGCACACCATCTGCTGAAGGTATCCTTGGCTGAAGATGAGCTCATTGTCACAATGAACTTGGGACCAATCATATGGCTCAGTGATGGGAATGTCTACCTAAAACTGTAGATTTTAACAGTTACATACTCTTGTGGAGTATGTAACTGTTAAAAGTATGGGAATTTAGCTATGTAAAATTCAACAGGTTTTACTTGTACTTCAGTCTATTCTCTGAATCAAAAACTTCACAGAATGTTGGAATAAAAGTGTATATTCACTGCCATTTGTCTGCAAAAGAAATTAAGCGTTTTAAACATGTGTTTTCGTTCAGAAATACACCGACTTTGATAAGCACTATAAAAATATTTATCGTTTACATGAAAATATCTGACAGTAAATCTCATTGTAACCTGTGCTGATATTAACCATCATGTAAATATCCCATCATCTTCCAGTTCACGGTCCCTTTGGTAACCTGCCAATTAAACCTGGCCGGTCAACCTTCCTGCCTGGTGGAGTGCTGAAGGTCAGATGTTCCCCTGCTGTTACCAAGGTGACACTGACAGACGTCCAGCTCATCACGACTCAGACCACCAGCTGTTTCATTGGCTATTGATACAGGCTGCCGAGCATTTGATTGGCCATCACATGAGCCATTAATTTTTGCAGCGATTGGAGTGTCCCCGCCCATCTGCCTCTGGATGTGCATGTGTTCAACCATGAATGTCCGAGTGGGAGCTTTCAACTGCAGCTGCTTCCATTTCAAACTCTGACACGCATGTACATGCGATATCTGTCAGGTTCACGTCATGTTCAGCGATGCTAACTATTCGTTTTTATCTCTCTGCCCGTCAGATGCTTCAGTGGTCCAACTTGAAGTTAAAGGACAGGGATGTAAGCCACAACTCAGCTGTCTGTCCAACACTTCTTCTCCAAAACAAAAATTGCACTAAACTGTGAGGAGTATGAGGATATGTCAGAATTTTACCAGAATTTGATTACTGAACATGAATTTTCATACCTTTGGGGATTTATTCACTGCTTAGACTCAGGAACTCAATATCAAGAATTAGATCTCAATGAAATACAGCCAAGAATGAGTCCACCCAAGATAATAATGTACTGTCGAGCTCCAAGTGAACAGAGAAAAATGGAACATTTCATACTGTATGGTAATAAGGGACAAATTAGCTCTGTAGTGACATGTCAGTGAACAGCAATAGAACAAGTACAAATTTGTACTTAATCAAATATACTTGAGATACCAAAGTACTCGTTGTACTTTACTATAGAAAAGGACAACAAGGTGTCCAGAGGGCAGGTCCTCCAGGTGTGGACCTGCCCTCTTTCTTTCCCTCCTCTGCCTGTGACGCTTGTAGGGTTAGGGTTGGATTTAGTCTTAGCCACAATCCAAACAGGCAAAAATTGCACAATGTTACATTTCATATCAAGTCTCATGTTATCAAGTTGCATGCAAAGTGACTGAACCCAAACCTGAGTTGCCAATGATCTAGTGGAAAGGCTGAAAAACATCTGCTCTGCAAAATATCATTATATTGATGGAAGACAGAACATCAGTACGGCTAGAAAATGAGTCAAGCTGAAAGGGTAATTAGATAGAGGGCCCATCTGTAGAGGCAGGGAAATGTTAACAGCTAGTTTAAGCTCAATTATGAGAGCCAACTACTTGTGCTGTGTCTGTACTGTAAGGTATGTGCATGTCCAGGTACAGGAAGCGCAACTATGGCTGTACTGCATGCTGGAAGAGTCAGAGGAAGAATATGATTCTGAAAAAAAAATGCTTCATTTTTATTAGCCTGTCTGAAGTAAGGATTCCCACAGGCTATTGCTAATAGTCAAACTCAGCCTTATTACTAGGAGATCAGGGCCCTGTTTCAGGAAGCCGGTTTGGAAAACTCAGAGTGAAAAACGACACTCACGGTTGAGTAACCCCGAACTGTCCAACTCGGAATATTCCGTTCCAGAAAGGCTGATAACAATTAGTTCAATCAAGGCGGAGTTGCTTTAACCCCAAGTGAAGCGCGCGGACGAGGATACATAAAGCCCTGATAAGCGGAGCACAGATTAAGCGAGTCACCATGGAGACGGAGGGAAAGAAGGCGCGGGCGACGTATTTCACAGCGCTCGAGGCGGAAATTCTGATGGCAGCATATGCCGACAGCATGCACATCATGCAGAAAAAAAGCAACACAGCCGCAGCTGCAAAGGAAAGGGAGCATGCATGGCAAAACATAGCCGACAGAGTCAATGCGTGAGTGTTAATATAAACATTGATCTAGGGATTTCCACCCATTTAACACGTTATTTTATCATATGTTATTTTATTTGTTATTTTATACATTTTATTTTGTGATGTGATGTGAGCGCAGGTGCAACCCAACAGGCCCCAAACGTACCTGGCAGCAAGTAAAAATGAAATACAAGAACATAGTCCAAACAGGTGAGGTGTAATTGTATCATGAGCCATAGTGCTTGGTCTGTGTGTCCTATGTAGATCAATTGCAGTTAGAGGCCACAGTAATTTCCCCTCTGTGAGCACTTATTGAAACTATCTGAGCACATTACAAGTACATACTTGCTTACTCTGTATGCTCAAATGTGTGCTGTCACAGCCAACAGAAAAAAAGCGGAGGCCCGGAAAACAGGTGGGGGTCCTCCACCACCACCACTCACAGAGGCTGAGCAGTTGGCCCTCAGCCAAAACAGTGGGCGCCCTGTGGCTGAAGGCATCTCTGCGGGGACATCCTCTGAGTCAATAACCCCGCAAGACACAAGTGCCTACATAAGGGGTAAATCCAAAACAATACATGGCGTGCACACATCCATTCTGCACAGTCACCATGACCAAAATGAACTATGTCGCAGTGCAGTTACTGTCCTACTGACAGAGAATGACAGTCATCAAACAGTTAGGTGAATAGACAACACTGAGACACTTGGGAACTGTTAACGTGCTGCACGGGTGAGGGCCCAGGGAGAGACTCACACACACCGAGCTGCAGTGGTACGTCTTTATTATGTGCATAGCGGTGTCCGTTAATTTTGCATACGTGTGTGTGTGTTAACCCCCCACAGGGTGAGCTCCCTGTTCCCAGAGACAGAGCGAGTAGTACATTCCGTACCCTCCCCAATGAGTGTAACATATGAACATATACCTCAATGCAACATAGAGCTCATAAAGGCGTTCCCACCCTGACACCTACTGATTTTGCCTTCCCTCAGTGCCGGTTGTCTCCGAGAGCATACTGACAATGAGGTGTATGGTGATTGGTATGTCTGGTAATTGCCATTTGCGCCCACATAAGTCATGAGTGACCTGTATGAACCCCATATTCCCCCAGTTGACGGTGATGGTGTACTGCATCTGGTGCAGCCCCCTGTTGAGCCAGACCGACATGCAGTTGTGAGTACTCGTAATACTCCACAGACTACATGTGTCAACAGTGGAACAGCAATGTTGTTAAATGTCTCCACCACAGGCACATGATGACGACACAGTGACAGCTGCTACAGAGGAGGCCGCAACAGAGCCACACTATGAGGTATACAGTGTACAGTGGAAAATATAACAACTGACTACAATGTGGCACTATGATGACACCATGGACCTACTATGTTCCCGGCAGAGTGATGCTGCAAATGAGGAGGAAGAGGGTCCAGCCACTCCTACAACGAAGCTTTCCGCAGTGGGTTGTCCAGCACACATTCACAACCAACCTAAGTAGGCATGTACTATGGATGCCAATGCTATGTCCTTTGTTGCAATAGCTCCCTGTGAAGCAGCTGTATAGAACATATCTGGCCAGGAGGATAAGGAAGTGTGATATGGAAATGGTGCACCTCCAGCTGCAGATCCAGAAGTCGAAGCTGGAGATTGTACTGCTGGAACAACAGTTAAGGGTGGGTGGAGTGATCATAGATGGACGAATCATGTCAGTGTTCGTACAACATACTAATATTCGCATTTATTCATTGTGCACAGGACATACAGGGTGAGCAATAAAACAAGTTGACCACAGTATCTGTGTATTTGTCTCGTGACATGTTGGGTTGCCGGGTCACAGGAAATGGTTGTGGCATATGGTGTCTCTGACTGCTCGCCCATCCTGTACGTTCGTGGGTGGGTCAGGATGTTCATCATGTGGATCACTGCTGTCGTCTGGTTCAGCTGGACACTGTTCACCTCTAATCGTGGCAATGTTGTGTAGGATCACACATGCCACAATGATGTCACATGCCCTTTCTGGGGTGACTCTGAGTCCACGAAGGCACTGGAACCGGGCCTTGAGCATTCCGATGGTCATCTCAACTCTGGCCCGTGTCCTGCAATGGGCCAGATTATAACGCTGCTGTGGGCCCGGTTCAGGGTCAGGGTAAGGGGTGAGCAAATAGGGTAGACATGGGTACCCCCTATCACCGAGCAGGTGGCCAGTGAACTCTCCTAGGACAGAAGAATACATGTCAGTGCAAACGTCCCTGTGGCAATTGGTCTCTGTATATTTCACAGTTACTTCGACCCACCATGTCCAAATCTGTTGCTCAGTGTACATTCTCGGAAGATCCGTGAGTCATGGACAGAGCCTGGCCACTTGGCTTCCACATTTGTGATGATGTTGGCAGCATCACATATGATCTACACAGTGCAGAGTACACATATTAGCATCCGTTACCATGATGCCATCACTTGTTGGTGTGAAATGCTACAGGGAATTATGTACCTGTACATTGATGCTGTGGAAAGACTTCCTGTTCACAAAGTCTCCTTCATTTGCTGAGGGTGCAATGATTGGGATGTGGGTGCCATCTATACAGCCAATCACGCCTGGGAACCCTGTAAATTTATGTACCATTTAAGTAGTAGTTCAAGTATCACCACATCATACATTACGTTTAGGTCCTCCTGATACCTGCAATTTTGTGGAATCCCTCTTTGATGAATCTTGTGGGTCTGTGACCGGGGAACACCACAAACGAGTGCAGGAGACGTTTCAGTGCTACTGTGACATTCCTGACTGCCCGACAGACGGTAGCCTTGGAAACGTGCTCAGCGTCACCGATATTGTACAGGAAGCTCCCGTTTGCAAAGAAACGGAGTGCGGTACAAAGAATATGTAATGGACTGAGCGCATGTCCGCGATGTGTCACATGCGTAATATATGGCCTGAGGATGTTATCCAAATAACTTATTGATTGTGCTGAGAAACGGTAACGTTCGCACAGGAAATCATCAGGTAATGATAAGATGTCCAGACGCGCTCGAATCACTCTCTCCCGGCGGAGAGCTCTGCGGAGAATTTGGGCTTCGATATCTACCGGCTCTTCAAGGAAGGGACACGCCATGTCTGAGACTTCCTACTGTCAGGTTTCCGACAAAGGGGCGGAGACAGTCAGGGTTAGTTGTGGTAAACCTGCTAGGGGGCAGGTTAGCTTCACGGCGTGTGTCGTCATAGTGACTCACTCAGGCTGCAGCTGAACTCGCTTTGTGAAACCGAAAACCCAGAGTTTTCGTTAACTCAGGGTATACTTACTCAGTTTTTCCACTAAACCGGCTTCCTGAAACAGGGCCCTGCTCTTGTCAGTGCTTAAGACTCAGTTGATATTGTTGCTAAATGGAATCACTTTGTGTCAGTTTTAAGTCAGTTTTGCCTTCCTGCAGTTGCTGTGTAGTGGCTGCAAGCCACTTTGCAATCCATCTCCACACCATCAGTGTCAAATCCATCTCTAGCTTCACTGCCAAATTTCAATTTGTCAAAATAAAATAAACATTTTGCAGCATTTGTCCTGACTGAGCTGCGGATTGCACAGAGCAACATGTTTTTTATTTTATTTTGTGATGTATAAATTTCCATTTGTAGCACAACTGATCAGAATTTAAAAAGAAGAGGATCTGGGGAGGAAAGGTGTCCAAATAGCTGATCCTGCATGTTGCTCCTTCCAGTGGATAAACTTGTTTTGTTTGCACTTCCTCTCCCATATTGCTTTAGAATAGTAGCCTGTATTGTAGCGCTCAGTGCGTACACCCTGTCGGACACACACAGTCATTCTGGCATTGCATGGCCAATTAGAGTCCTATTTCAGCCAACTAGATCAAGGTGGAAGACAGCGGGGAAAGGGAAAGAGTGAGCAAGACAGAGAAGGAGAGAGGGATCTCTAAGTGGGCGGCACACTCTTCTGCCTCAGGGAAGATTGGTGTCAAGTGCAGAGAACACACACACTGGGCAGAAAATGTAATGAATGTGTATCACTTGTTAGGAAGAAAGAAGGTCTGCATGTGTGTGTGTGTGTGTGTGGTCTCTGCACTTGACACCAATCTAGCAACAGCAGCAGCAGCAACAGCAGCAGAAGAGAAATAAAAAAAGAGAAGTGAGCATGTCGGAGGGAGAACAGACTGTTGAACGCACACAGAGCCAAACATCAATATTTCAAAATTCCTTGAAAGCACAAATCCATCCATGATTCATAGTCGCACAACATGAAAGAGATAGCGATGCAGATACAGACTGATGGCGCATCCTGTGGTCAGCGGTGCACTGAGTCACTGAAGGTGTGTGATGTATGTCTGGTGGATGCTGTGCCACTGGAACACCGAGCGTAGCTCTATAGCGTGGGGGTTTTGTAGCTGGAAATTTTACTCCCTGCACACCGTCTGGATTACACCGCTCCTTTGATCAGTCACTGCTGGTTTTAGTGACTGAAAGAGCAGCACAGCATTCAAGATGATCAGCTGTTGTCAGCAACTGACTGATCTGGCTTCCGATAGGTCGCTGACCCAGCCAGCAGCAAATCCTTACTGCTTACAGCATTTAAACCCAACAGAAGGGTCCAAGGACATATGGCCTTATGATGGAACCTTTCTGGGTTAATCCTAAAACCTCATTTACGGCTAGTGTCTCTGCTCAGCAGGTTGTGATCTTGTCAAGGCTTCTAGCAATTCAGGGAAAGGAGGTCTTGTAGAAAATACACTTATTTCAAGGTCTTGGATAACTATTATTTGGTGTCTTCATGGGGCAGCTTGCCAAATTACCCAAACACCCCGCAAAAAGCGAGAGGCTGACTTTCACTGCTATCTTGCACCACTCATCTCATCTTTACCTGATATAAAATCTTTATCTGTATGCAATTGTGTGCTTATATTTATATTTAGTCCTGATATTAAAAATTTTATTTCCATTGTGACTGAGTACTGACGCTGTGGGTGCTTTCTTTTATCATTTTTTCCATGCCGCTGCATTACTTTTGTCAGGCTCACGTCAGATAACAGGAGGAGATGAGCTGTTTGACCTTTCAGCTGCTTACATGGTTTTCACCCTGGACTACATGCGTTCACACCTTTCCTCCTGTCTGGATAAGCTATCCTGATGGAGACTGCATACTAATTACACTACAAATTACATCCTAAAAAGTTGCTTTGATTGGTTGAGAATATTTTCTTGAACATGAAAAAACACTCAACCTTTACACACTTCCGAAACCTGTTTGAAAACCCATTTTCATTTGTTGGCTTTTAAATCAGAATGATCTCTGAGTATTTTTACTCAGGTTTCTATGTTTCCTTTCTTATTTTCGGTCATTTTGGCCTCTTCTTTATGTTATTTGATTATTTTAGATGTACACCAGTTTTTTCAATATTTGTTGTTTTGTATATTTATGTCCAATAGAAAAAATTTGACTTGAGCAAAGAAACAGAGCAAAATAAAACAGTAGTGGACTGAAGAGGGGAACTTTTTCTGCAAAGTGTGGGACCTGTTGAGTCCAGAAAATAGATCTGCCAGTGGAGAGGAGTGACTGCAATGGTGTAACTATAATAGAATATATTTTTGGTGCTTAGCATCGACATGAGGTTTTTCTTTCATTAAATCAACTGCAGAACACAATGAGGCTGATATAAAAAAGGGACTTTAATGCATTTGTTCCACCAGGAATACACACTAAAATATGAATGTGTATTTTGGATCCACCAATCCAAAAAAACGAGAAAAAAGTTCCTTTGGATAAACAGTCGGTCACCACTGTAGTTCTGGATAAAACTAATGCTTATAACAAATATTTGATAAGAATGCAGCTAGAGAGATCATCCTAATATCAGTAAATTAATCTTTATCTGTAAACGTAGGACAACCCACAATACCACAATAGTTATGGAAAATAGTTGAAATTGATTATTTCAGTATTTTTACATGATTTATATCAAGTGTTTATCGGATCCTATTTCAACCTCTTTGTGTCTGAAACTAAGGTTTTGATTTTTTTACAGAGCTGAAATTTCTTTTTAATTATTTGAGGTTTTTACTGGGTCCACAGACTCTCTAGGAAAGATGGCCACCATGACATCGCTCATTGGCTAGTGAGTGACATCTTGTTTGACGCTCAGTAACTAAGGTTTGATATCAGACTTGACTGGAAAACAGATGAATACTGCAAACTTAAGCTGAAGCGTCCACCTGCTTTATCCACCTTTTCAACTCCAATGGGGACGTCATGATTTATAAATAAAGTTTTTTCAGTTTTTTAAATTGAGGAAGCTCAATGAGGAAAAGAGTGCAGGGTCAAAGCGCTTGGCTGCAGGCTTCATGTCTGTAAGCCACGCTCATCTTTTCATCAGTCTCAGTTCAAACCCTCAGGGAGATAAGCATCAAGTCAGTTTCCATCTGAAATGAATCGCATAACCTCAAGTCCCAACAAATGGTGTTGGACGTTTACTTGCAGACTGCAAATGGTGGCAACATTCAGGCTTAACAAATGATTAGCGTTCCCAGATGAATTTGCGAGTCCTGCAGGGCTCCCATAGGCTCAAACATGGGATGAAGGCCATTTGTTTTGACTAGTGTCAAAATTAATAGAGGAAATGACACAAAAACTAATGATCCATGAACAGTGTGGCGTGAATGTCTCCAGCTCCACCTCACAGACGACACAGACAAACTCCCTCACTCCTCCATCACTCTGCCTTTGGAAACCCTTAATGTTTGCTATTACATCATGTCCCTCCCAGTGCTGCCACACAGCTCATCACCCATGCCTGACCTCAGCTTTTTGAGTGTTTACAGGCCAACACCCTCACAAAAACAAAGGTTTGTTATGCCTTACCATTTCTGAATCGCTGTGGCAGGAGCCTTTGTGGGTGATGCATGTGGTTTTCCAGCTTTTCTTTGCTTACCGTAATGCAAGCTCTGTCTGACAGATTCTGTCCCACAGTCTGCACTTTGAAAGAGGGCTTCAGTCTGTCACCACTGTAGTCCACCTGCTCCCTACATAGCTTTTTAGTCAACATACAATTAAATATCTGAGTACATATCTGCGATGGTCTGATGATGCACAGCTAAGTCTAACCCAATCCTCAACAGGATACTGGAAATCTTATGTATATTAAAAGGTTAACTGTAGCCATATCAACCCCCTTTTCCAGGGACAAGCACATACTGGTGCGTTGTATCCCTAGTTTTCTGATTAGATACAGCACTTGAAAAACTGTCAAGTTTATATTTTGGATCTTCACATGAACAAAAAAATCCATGGTGTACATCACGTAGGGCACAGCCATGCCCACAGCTGTAGTTTCCACGAGTAATATCTGAACACTTCAGAAAAGAATCGCTCTCAGTTTCGGGGTGGACATTAAATTTAGGATCATGACTTTCTCATAGTGAATAATCGAAACCACGCAGCAACATACTAATGACTAACCTCTGGCTGTGGATCAGTCGGCCTCACCGCAGTTCCTTAAACAGACACGAAAAATGAATCTATTTTTTTTTATGTTCAAGGAGATTTATTTCATGTCAGTGAGCATGAAATAATAATAAGTAATGCATTTCAAAAAGAAAAATATTTCATGTCATGAGCATCTAGTTGTTTTTGTAGAGAAAGCAGTGTCACCATAGCAACCAGGAAAACAAAACTTTAAAAAACATGGTAACCTTTATATTTTAACCTAAACCGTGATTTTTTTTTTTTGCTTTAGAAACATGTAATGTATTTAAAAATGATAGATGTAATAAAATGTGACATGTATCACTCAAACTTAGGTCTTTCTCCTGCACCACCCACCCCAAACTCTGAATGTGGATATTTCTTACTTTACCTTGCAGACTGCAGTAGATGGGTATGAAACCATCAACCTTCTGATTGGTAGAAGACCCTGAGTCACAGTTCTATCTTCCATGTGCTAATTAGTTTGTATTACCCTAACATACAAGTACAACAAATTACAGCAGTGATATATATATATATATATATATATATATATATATATATATATATATATATATATTTTAGAGATGGACCGATCCGATATTACGTATCGGTATCGGTCCGATACTGACCTAAATTACTGGATCGGATATCGGAGAAAAATAAAAAATGTAATCCGATCCATTAAATATCACGAAAGCACCTCACAAAACTTGCAACACGCCGTAACTCACCTCAGAACGTTAGCACGTCGGAGCAGTATGCATCACGTGATAGAGCGGCTGTGGCATGCGGGACCTGTCGGTGGTCTGGATAGCATGTGGAGCTTTGCTAGCAACCCGGCATTTCATCTCCGACAAAGTTATCCCCGAGAGAAGTAAAGCAAGTGTGTAAGTCCATCTCTGAATGTTTGTAAAGCATTCCTGCGTTAAGCTTACCAAACGATATATGGAGCGACTGCCTCTTCTTGCTGCGACTTCAATCATGAAACTGCTTAATGATCAGCTGATCGGCTTTTCTGTCGCGAGTCCGTCTCTTTTGTTTGTTTTTGGCCCACTTTGCACCAGAAAGAGGAAACCAGCGGCTGAACAACAGCAGCACGTTTAAGCTTGATCAGCTGTTGTTAGAATTTATTTATTATTACTTTCTACTCAAGGATCTTTTTCTACGTAGCTGACGCTGGTAACTGTGCAGGGGCGGATCTAGCAAAGTTTAGCCAGGGGGGCCGATAGGGCATTAACAGGGAAAAGGGGGCACAAAGACATACTTTTCTTTCTTATTCTCATTTAAAATGTCTAGCTTTTAATAAATAATTATCTGACACCCAAAGTTTTAATTTGATGTAAAATGAATAGAAGTCAATTACTGTATATAGTGACTATTAAGTCTAATATATATACCCTAGTAAGCTATAGTACTTTTTCCTTTGGGAAGGTACCATCTGTGCAGTCTGCAATTTTGTTGAAGAAAGATGTTGAATCTATTTAATATTTCTTGAAAAATAATTGATTTCTGTGCATTTTTTTTCCACACTGCATCAAATTAAGGTTGATTACGTTGATTAAGCATCATGAGGTGGAGTGTGAAGGGTGGTTCCCTATTTTTTATTTATTTATTTTTGTTGTTGCTGGGAGTTGGAACCCTATTAGTTAGGTTGCTTAATATTTACGCTAAGTGCTCTTTAAAATACCAGAATAGGGAGGATGGTGTAGGTTTAAGTTTATTAGATTGATCAGTATTGCTGAACTATGAAATATATATTTTTTTGCATATAGGTATAACAGAATAGCTTTAGTGTAGTTGTTGTTTTAAACTTGAGTATGAACTTATACAAAATGCAGCAAGATATAAAAAAAAAAAAACAGTTTTGTTGATTAAAAAACACTATATCGGATTCATATCGGTATCGGCAGATATCCAAATTTATGATATCGGTATCGGTATCGGACATAAAAAAGTGGTATCGTGCCATCTCTAATATATATATATATATATATATATATATATATATATATATATATATATATATATATATATATATATATATATATATATATATATATATATATATAAAAAACACCCAGCACGCCCCTGCGGGCGGTTTATCCTTCAAGCTCAGGTCCTCTACCAGAGGCCTGGGAGCTTGAGGGTCCTGCGCAGTATCTTAGCTGTTCCCAGGACTGCGCTCTTCTGGACAGAGATCACCGATGTTGTTCCCGGGATCTGCTGGAGCCACTCGCCTAGCTTGGGAGTCACCGCACCTAGTGCTCCGATTACCACGGGGACCACCATTACCTTCACCCTCCACATCCTCTCGAGCTCTTCTCTGAGCCCTTGGTATTTCTCCAGCTTCTCGTGTTCCTTCTTCCTGATATTGCTGTCATTCGGAACCGCTACATCGATCACTACGGCCGTCTTCTTCTGTTTGTCTACCACCACTATGTCCGGTTGGTTAGCCACCACCATTTTGTCCGTCTGTATCTGGAAGTCCCACAGGATCTTAGCTGGGTCATTCTCCACCACCCTTGGGGGCATCTCCCATTTTGACCTCGGGACTTCCAGGTTATACTCGGCACAGATGTTCCTGTACACTATGCCGGCCACTTGGTTATGGCGTTCCAGGTATGCCTTGCCTGCTAGCATCTTGCACCCTGCTGTTATGTGCTGAATTGTCTCTGGGGCATCTTTACACAGCCTGCACCTGGGGTCTTGCTTGGTGTGATAGACCTCAGCCTCTATGGATCTTGTGCTCAGAGCTTGTTCTTGTGCTGCCATGATTAGTGCCTCTGTGCTGTCTTTCAGTCCAGCTTTGTCCAGCCACTGGTAGGATTTCTGGATATCAGCCACCTCCTCTATCTGCCGGTGGTACATACCGTGCAGGGGCCTGTCCTTCCATGATGGTTCCTCGTCTCCCTCCTCTTTCTTGGGTTTCTGCTGCCTGAGGTATTCACTGAGCACTCGGTCAGTTGGGGCCATCTTCCCAATGTATTCTTGGATGTTCGTTGTCTCATCCTGGACTGTGGTGCTGACACTCACCAGTCCTCGGCCCCCTTCCTTCCGCTTAGCGTACAGCCTCAGGGTGCTGGACTTGGGGTGAAACCCTCCATGCATGGTAAGGAGCTTTCTTGTCTTTATGTCAGTGGCTTCTATCTCCTCCTTTGGCCAGCCTATTACCCCAGCAGGGTACCTGATCACGGGCAGGGCGTACGTGTTGATGGCCCGGATCTTGTTCTTACCATTCAGCTGACTCCTCAGGACTTGCCTGACCCTCTGCAGGTACTTGGTGGTTGCAGCTTTTCTAGCGGCCTCTTCATGGTTCCCATTCGCCTGCGGGATCCCCAGGTACTTGTAACTGTCCTCTATGTCTGCAATGTTGCCTTCTGGTAGTTCAATCCCCTCAGTTCTGACTACCTTCCCTCTCTTTGATACCATCCGACTACACTTCTCCAGTCCGAACGACATTCCAATGTGATTGCTGTATAGCCTGGTAGTGTGGATCAGTGAATCGATGTCTCGTTCACTCTTGGCATACAGCTTGATGTCATCCATGTACAGGAGGTGGCTGACAACTGCTCCGTTCCGTAGTCGGTATCCGTAGCCAGCCTTGTTAATGATCTCACTGAGGGGGTTCAGGCCTATGCAGAACAGCAGTGGGGACAGAGCATCTCCTTGGTAGATCCCGCACTTGATGGTGACTTGTGCTATGGGCTTGGAGTTGGCCTCTAGTGTTGTACGCCACATCCCCATTGAGTTCCTGATGAAGGCTCTTAGGGTCCCATTGATCTTGTACAATTCTAGGCATTCCAGTATCCAGCTGTGGGGCATTGAGTCATAGGCCTTCTTGTAATCAATCCAGGCAGTGCACAGGTTGGTCAGTCTGGTCTTGCAGTCTCGGCTGACTGTTCTGTCTACCAGTAGCTGGTGTTTTGCGCCTCTGGTATTCTTGCCAATTCCTTTCTGTGTCCCGCTCATGTATTGACCCATGTGCCTGTTCATCTTAGCCGATATGATGCCTGACAGGAGCTTCCATGTAGTACTGAGGCAGGTTATTGGTCGTAGTTGGAGGGGACCGGTCCCTTCTTGGGGTCCTTGGGGATCAGGACCGTCCGGCCTTCGGTTAGCCATTCCGGGTGTCTCTCGTTAACTAGCAGCTGGTTCATTTGTGCTGCCAGGCGCTCGTGGAGTGCAGTCAGCTTCTTTAGCCAGTAGGCGTGAACCATGTCGGGCCCTGGTGCTGTCCAACTCTTCATACTGGAGACCCTTTCTTGGATATCTGCCACTGTGATGGTTACTGGACCCTGTTCAGGGAGTTCGCTGTGGTCTGCCCTCAGATCCACTAGCCACTGAGCATTGCCGTTATGGGTTGCGTCCTTCTCCCATATGCCCTTCCAGTATTGCTCCATCTCCAGCCTTGGTGGTGCTGTTCTCTTATTGTTCCCTTGCCACTGAGAGTACACCTTTGCTGGTTCTGTGGAGAACAGCTGGTTTATTCTCCTGCCTTCTATCTCTCTGGTGTACCTCCTCAAGCGGCTGGCCAAGGCTGTGAGTCTTTGCTTGGCAGTTTCCAAGGCCTCAGGTATGGACAGCTTGCTGTATTTCTTAGGCACCTTCTTTGTCGCACCTTTCTGCAACTCCGTTAGTTGGCTAACCTCCCTCCGTGCTACTTTGATCTTGTCCTCTAGCCTCCTTCTCCATGGAGGGTACTGCCCCTTGTGGCTGTTCAACTTGTAGCCAAGCATCTCGCTGATCACTGCTGCCGTATTGTAGATCAGCTTGTTAGTGTCGGTAATCGTGGTTGTAGGTATTGTCCGTAGTGCTGCATTAACATCATCTAGCAGACCCTCTGAGGGTACTTCACGTAATCTTGGTAACCGGCTACGGGGGATCCAGGTTTCAAGCTTGGCCATATATATATATATATATATATATATATATATATATATATATATATATATATATATATATATATATATATATATATATATATATATATATATATATATATTTTATTTATTTATTTTTTTTTTCTTCCTACTGGAAATCCTTCAGTCAGAGGGTCTGTTTTTAGATGTCAATGAGGTACCCAACTTCCTGTTAACTTCTAACTCTGCAGTACCCTCTTTCACGGACACTTGGATGCTACTTCTTACTTAGACCGAGGGTTTAGACCATTCTTGCGTCATTGCTCATTTGCTTTGGGGAACTGAAGGTGCATTTGGGCCTGGAAGTAGCTGATAATGTCAGACTTACAAGCAGGTGGATTCTGGTTGGGTAAATCTCATTGGGTGAATGGCAGGAATTGATTTAGAGGAAACAAACAGCAGCTTGGAGTCAGGGACTTATTTTAGGATTTTCTTTTATTTCATCTTTTCTTCTGTTTGCTTTTTTTTGTACCTTGTTCTTTTTCTGCCTCTGCAGTCCCAGATTGCTTCGGAGACCAAAGAAGAGCGAGTGCTGCAAACTGTGTATTTGCACAATACGTATGTTTGACGGCTCACTGTACAAATGTTGAACAGATTGCTTCTCTCGTCTCTTTGATAGGTGTATCTGTCTATGCCGTCGGTTACCTTCTCATTTATCTGCACAGCAGTGTGTGCGTGCGTGTTAAAGTGTACTAAGCTTACAGTAAATGTGCATGTGTGTATTTGTCATTCTGTGTTACTCATTCGCATGCGGCCTCTGACAGCCATTTATTCGTTCAATCTGTCAGGTGTGAGCCTGTGCGTGTCTCACCATACTGGAGTTGTCAAACTGGTTTACAACAGGCAGTGTTGGTGTGCGAGTGTGAGCTCTCTGTGAAGCTGATTAAAAGTGAGAGGTTTCTGATTGCCTCGACCCTCCGTGGAATTATTAGCATAGCACACACACACACACACACACACACACACACACACACACACACACGTAATTGAGCATTTCTCTTCAACATCACATGTAACAGGATCCAGTCCAGGAGCTCAATAGTGAGCTAACAGACTAACACTTTGCTGTTTACTCTCCACATTTAAATTTATGCAGATGACCCGAAGCAAAAGATGAATGAGCTTGTTTGTGCTTGAAGGCCGGAGTCTCGCTCTCTGTCATCTTCCAGTTAAGACCTGTTTCAAACTGGGACTCTGGAGGCTGTCAGGCTTATGCCTCATAAAATTTATGGACGGGCTTCAAAAACAAGCAAAGTCAGTTCAAATTTCACCTTCCAATGCATCACTGAATGCTGGGACTTTATCCATGAAACGCAGCATTTGGTTGGTTCGCGCTCCCTCAGTGTGCACCTGTTGGCTGTCCATTTACCAGAACTGTGATCAGGCAAAATTTATATAGAGGCACAAATTTTAGAGCTGTTACCCAGCAGCGGTCTGACTGAACTGAGTAACATGTTACAGGGTTTGTCTGGACAGAAGCTGAGGTAGCCTTCCTTTACATGTAGAACTGTCAGGTTCAATCACCCCCCCCCCACACACACACACACACACACTTCCTTACACAGGGAAATGCAAACTCCACACAGTCATTTAGGCATTTCAGTAGAAACAAACCCAGCACCTTCTCCAGGAGACAGTGCTGACAACATGCCACCCACACAGAGGACAGTGCCTCATTTCCTTTCAGTGTCTGCACTGTAAGAACGGACCATTACAGTTCCTGGATGTCAGTTTCTGAGGTTTTATTTTAGGTTTTACTAGGGAGGAGAGGGTTTTGAAATGTGACTGACGCAGGTGTACATTGATTGATTGAACTCATAAATGCAGCACTGGCAACCAACATTAAAAATGAAACAGCAGTGAAGTCAGCGCTTTATTGAGCTTATATGTGAAAGAGGAAATACAATTTTGACTCAGCTACTAGAGTCTTACTGTACAGCAACATAGGAAGAAAATGAGGAGGCTAGATGAGGATTACCAGAAAAATAAACTACACCAAAGGTGATATTGCAGCTGATTGGCTGTTTACTTAATGTTTGAAAATGAACAGAGAATACAGCAGTGAAGCCTTGTAGTTCTAGGGGGTACTTACCTTCAGGTAATCTTAAAGATCCCCAAAACTGGAGCAGATGGCCGCCCTTTTACTCAGCTTGGTTCTGCAATAGGTTTCTCCTGTTACAGTTTTTTACAGACGCTAGGACACATTTCTCAATACTTAGGTCACTTTTGCAAAACTCCTCACACAGTGAGCACAACAGAAGTCTATGTGGGCTAAACTGAGGATCAGTTATCATTGTTTTGGCACAAAATGCATTCAATGACTACATCTCTCAAATTTCATGAATTATTTTCTCACTCAGACACAACAACTGCCAAAAATCTTTGTACGTACAGGACATTTTGCATGTACTTACATACTGTTTTCAAAACTGTTAAACTTATGGCCAAAACAATAACACAATGCAAAACTTAAAAAGACAGCAAAATTCAACAGCAATATTTTATTGAAACATATTTTAAATCTAAAAATGCAGTTTAACCAGCCACAGCTTATTCTCATTGTAGATGAACATCTACACAGGTGTTACTCCTTCAATTTTTCAACTCCTTCAATTCTGGCAGCCAGAAGATTCTTTCCTAGGTGTATTGCCCTAGATGACATAAGATGTGATGTGGATGAGAACCTGTGGCCAAATGGAGAAGACCGAGTAGATTAGCATTACTATTGTATGTGTATCAGTGGATGGTGTGTATACAAATTCTTGTATTTTGGGATTACTTAGTGCAAAAAAATAAAAATACATAAACAAATATTAACGAATTCTGCATGATGTCTGATTCATTCCAGTAACATATATTGAAATTATAAACAGAGATGTGTCCTTGTTTTACACAAGAAAACACTGTGTAATGCTACATGTTGTTAGTGTTTTTTAGTCATTGTTTTGTGGGTGACAAAGTGTGTTTGTCGGCTGTCAACCTTTGCTAGTGTTCTGGAAGAATGAGTTTATTTGAGACCTGAATAAAGTGTTTTGGTAGTTGTAGTGCATTTTGAATGTGAAATGAACTGCTTTGCCAAGCTGAAGGTCAGTTAGGAGAATTGTGTGAAGAGTTTTGCAAAAGTGACCTAAGTATTGTGAAATGTGTCTTAGCGACTGTAAAAAACTGTAAAAGGAAGTTTTTCATTCCCCCTGTCGCCAAGCACTTGCTCATTGGCAGGTCATCTGTTTGTTGGGGTTTCTCTGTTTTTGTAGGGTCTTTACCTTTCAATATAAAGCACCTCAAGGTGGCTGTTGGAATGTTTTGATGCTACATAAATAAAAACAAAATGAATTGAAATAAAATTGAACATTTTGGCCTTGAGAACACTCAATCCTTTTGGTAATAGGTTTCTCAGATGGAAACACACCTTTAGCTAAATACACGGTGTCCTATCCCATATGGAAAAGAAATAGTAAAAACTTATGTGATTACTCATGAAAGTGGCCACTTTCTCATTACTTTCATACATTGTTTTAGTAAGTATCCAAAACATACAAGTTTCATTACATAATTTTTCAACGGATGTTATATCTGTTTTCACTCTTATATGCTTTTCATACAAGTTTCACACAAGACAGATACAAACTTTATAAGATTTATATATATCTTTTCCATATGGGATCTTTCTGCAGGATACTTTGTTTTTAAGTGACTGCAGAGTTGCACAAAAAAATTGAATGACTCACAACTCACTGAACATGTTAAAAAAGTGCAAGAAAAGCAGAATTAGAAACTGTCACAGATGCATTAAGCGCCACCTTTCAGTCTTGTTAATCCCCTATTCCATTGCTGTTAGCTTCCACCTGTGCAAGTGTCTGCTAATTACTGAACTAAAAGCAGCAACTGTTCAGACATTTCATATGTATACTGTTTATGTGGCTATGTTTATGGTGTTGGAGGAAACTAAAGGAGACAAACAGTTTGTTCATTATTCTCATGTCCTCATAATGACTCCATGGTTGATGCGTCACCATCTGGCTCATGCACGCATACACTGCTGTGATAATGCACTCATTGAATCTAATGACAACACACCGCTTGTTGTAATGAGACTCCAGTTTATTTCATACAAATCCAAAGCAAAGCATGATGGGTAATCTGACTTGTTGGTAATAATTAGCTTCTTGTCGCTGTGGAAACAACTTAAGTGTTTGTCCCGACAAGCGGTTTACCTCAAAAGATGGATTCTTTTGAAACAAACAGCACACAGTCGCGGTCCAGCGTCTCCTCGACTCAGCTGGAAAAAAATGTGATGTCGAGTTGCCAGATAGTAAATAAAGAACCTGCTGGGTTGCCAGGTCATCAGTGAAACTCTTCCCCTGCAAATTGGGTTGTAACTCAGCACGGTGAATCATGTCAAGTGCGTGTGAGTGTATCTGTGAGCGTGTGTGTGTTGTGCTCAGACAGAGGCACTTGAACTAAATTGCCCCCCTGGTACCCAGAATGCATCTGGCGCTGGCAGGAGTGGGTGTGTGTCTGTGTGTTTTAAACATCACGATGCCTCAGTGTAACACACAGATGCTGCTTTGTGACCCCCCCACTCCACCTCCCTCACCGTTTCCCTGGTAACCAGCAGGGAACTTATAAAAGCTTTTTCATGATCCTAACTTCATTATCTTGTAATGTCAAGACCTATTCAGTCAGGACTGGAATCAAGTTACCAAATTAACTCCTTTTCAAACTGTTTTCCATTATATCATAAACAGAACAGTGTTTGCCTCATTTCTCGAAATGAAGTAATAAAAAAACAACGTGTAATTCTTCATGATGCTCAGAAAGTGCATTTTTCATTCTTCCCAGAGCTGCCCCAGTCTCCGTGTTCCTTCAGTGCTGCCTGCCGCTTTGTCCCTTCCCGTAACTGTTGTGGGTTTGCATGTTTATGTGAATGCTTACTTGGGGTTTTAACTACTTCACTGACGTCTGCCTAGTTTGTTTTTTTAAACCAGCAGTCCCCAACCCCCGGGCCTCAGACCGGTACTGGTCCGTGAGTCGTTTGGTACCGGGCCGCGAGAGTTGAGGCTCAGGTGTGAAATGTATGGTTTTCAGGGTTTTTATTGGTTTTCAGCGTTATTTTGTTATCGTTTTTATCGTTAACTCTGTTTTCCTGGGTCTTTTCACGTGTGTTATGAATAAATTTTCTTTTTTTCGGTACCGGTACTAGTTTTATTTTGTTGTATTTATCCGCGACACCTTAAAGGCCGGTCCGTGAAAATATTGTCAGGCACAAACCGGTCCGTGGCACAAAAAAGGTTGGGGAGATGTTTTAAACTACGATGTCATGAACAGCGGTGGATTTTAAAGAACTGTGTTACTGTATTCACATCACATTTTTTTTGGTTATGCAGTAATGTAACTTACAATTATGCTATTACTTGGGTTACAAAGGCTCTTTAGTCATCTGCACATTGTGGATTGAAAGAAAAAAAAATCCTTTCCTGTTAGCTGCAATCAGCTGATTTCAATTACTGTGCAGGAGGAGGAAAATGGTGGAGTGTTCTGTAATAGAGATATGGACATTTATGTGAGTGAGTGGTGAAATGCAACAACCACATAATACTGCTAATGCAACTGTTGCTCTTTGTAAACATGCGCACAGACAGCATGCTAATGCTAAGCTAGCCAAGAAACCAGAGTAAGTTCAAACTGAGTGAATGCCGACCCAGCCCAGCAGCCAGACCCTGAACTTCAACAGTAAAAACAGCGATGCTACATGCTCAATTTCTACCAGCTCATTTTTCTACAGTAGAATCACCATGGCGATTGCTTTGAAGTCTCTTTTCAGATGGTTTTCAACTTTGCCAGTTTTTAGTTCATACCTAAAAAGAAGGTTCATGTGCGTGTCATCATAAAGATAGGGATTCATGGTGTGTGTGGAACTTTAACCTCAGGTTCATGTTGTAACCTGGTAATTATGAGACAGTTCGTTTCAAGGCATTTTACTGAGTAACGAGAAGGTAATTTAATGAGTAGTGTAACAACTTGCTGGATAGCGTAGTGTTTAGACTACACGCCTTTGGAATAGAGGATCGCAAGTTCGATTCCTGCCTTGGGCGTCTGTATCCAGTAAGGGTCCTAAGGCTAGACCCCCTATGCTAAGCGAGCCTACCGCAGACATGAGCGAGACAGATAAATGTGAAGGCATGCCGGCTCGGACGTCGCCCGGATCAACAAGGTCCGCGTCAGGTGTTGAGGAACCAGGGCACCCTGACGAAAAGTGGGCTACTGGGACAAGAAGGCATCGGTGGGCAAGAGACGAAAACAGGGCGTTGTTGGAATGCTACTACGCAAGTAACCCCGGCGGCAGGGGCTACATGAATAGGATGACGGACCTATGGATACTTCGATACCCAACATCCACAATGACGGCGAAACAACTAGTAGCTCAGTGTTCCAACATTCGAAAGAAGGGACTGCTCTCACAGCTAGAGATTGACGAGGTACAACACAAATGCTACGGCAAGGAGGAGTTAGGACGCCAGGTCAGGGGGGAGATATCATCACCCCCACCCAAGATTGGGTACATAGCCCCAAGTGCGATAGGAGAAGGATCGTTGAGTGCGAGAGGAACTGACCTGAAAATAGGATAATGGCCAAGCTTGAAACCTGGATCCCCCGTAGCCGGTTACCAAGATTACGTGAAGTACCCTCAGAAGGTCTGCTAGATGATGTTAATGCAGCACTACGGACAATACCTACAACCACGATTACCGACACTAACAAGCTGATCTACAATACGGCAGCAGTGATCAGTGAGATGCTTGGCTACAAGTTGAACAGCCACAAGGGGCAATACCCTCCATGGAGAAGGAGGCTAGAGGGCAAGATCAAAGTAGCACGGAGGGAGGTTAGCCAACTAACGGAGTTGCAGAAAGGTGCGACAAAGAAGGTGCCTAAGAAATACAGCAAGCTGTCCATACCTGAGGCCTTGGAAACTGCCAAGCAAAGACTCACAGCCTTGGCCAGCCGCTTGAGGAGGTACACCAGAGAGATAGAAGGCAGGAGAATAAACCAGCTGTTCTCCACAGAACCAGCAAAGGTGTACTCTCAGTGGCAAGGGAACAATAATAAGAGAACAGCACCACCAAGGCTGGAGACGGAGCAATACTGGAAGAGCATATGGGAGAAGGACGCAACCCATAACGGCAATGCTCAGTGGCTAGTGGATCTGAGGGCAGACCACAGCGACCTCCCTGAACAGGGTCCAGTAACCATCACAGTGGCAGATATCCAAGAAAGGGTCTCCAGTATGAAGAGTTGGACAGCACCAGGGCCCGACATGGTTCACGCCTACTGGCTAAAGAAGCTGACTGCACTCCACGAGCGTCTGGCAGCACAAATGAACCAGCTGCTAGTTAACGAGAGACACCCGGAATGGCTAACCGAAGGCCGGACGGTCCTGATCCCCAAGGACCCCAAGAAGGGACCGGTCCCCTCCAACTACCGACCAATAACCTGCCTCAGTACTACATGGAAGCTCCTGTCAGGCATCATATCGGCTAAGATGAACAGGCACATGGGTCAATACATGAGTGGGACACAGAAAGGAATTGGCAAGAATACCAGAGGCGCAAAACACCAGCTACTGGTAGACAGAACAGTCAGCCGAGACTGCAAGACCAGGCTGACCAACCTGTGCACTGCCTGGATTGATTACAAGAAGGCCTATGACTCAATGCCCCACAGCTGGATACTGGAATGCCTAGAATTGTACAAGATCAATGGGACCCTAAGAGCCTTCATCAGGAACTCAATGGGGATGTGGCGTACAACACTAGAGGCCAACTCCAAGCCCATAGCACAAGTCACCATCAAGTGCGGTATCTACCAAGGAGATGCTCTGTCCCCACTGCTGTTCTGCATAGGCCTGAACCCCCTCAGTGAGATCATTAACAAGACTGGATACGGATACCGACTACGGAACGGAGCAGTTGTCAGCCACCTCCTGTACATGGATGACATCAAGCTGTATGCCAAGAGTGAACGAGACATCGATTCACTGATCCACACTACCAGGCTATACAGCAATCACATTGGAATGTCGTTCGGACTGGAGAAGTGTAGTCGGATGGTATCAAAGAGAGGGAAGGTAGTCAGAACTGAGGGGATTGAACTACCAGAAGGCAACATTGCAGACATAGAGGACAGTTACAAGTACCTGGGGATCCCGCAGGCAAATGGGAACCACGAAGAGGCCGCTAGAAAGGCTGCAACCACCAAGTACCTGCAGAGGGTCAGGCAAGTCCTGAGGAGTCAGCTGAATGGTAAGAACAAGATCCGGGCCATCAACACGTACGCCCTGCCCGTGATCAGGTACCCTGCTGGGGTAATAGGCTGGCCAAAGGAGGAGATAGAAGCCACTGACATAAAGACAAGAAAGCTCCTTACCATGCATGGAGGGTTTCACCCCAAGTCCAGCACCCTGAGGCTGTACGCTAAGCGGAAGGAAGGGGGCCGGGGACTGGTGAGTGTCAGCACCACAGTCCAGGATGAGACAACGAACATCCAAGAATACATTGGGAAGATGGCCCCAACTGACCGAGTGCTCAGTGAATACCTCAGGCAGCAAAAACCCAAGAAAGAGGAGGGAGACGAGGAACCATCATGGAAGGACAGGCCCCTGCACGGTATGTACCACCGGCAGATAGAGGAGGTGGCTGATATCCAGAAATCCTACCAGTGGCTGGACAAAGCTGGACTGAAAGACAGCACAGAGGCACTAATCATGGCAGCACAAGAACAAGCTCTGAGTACAAGATCCATAGAGGCTGGGGTCTATCACACCAGGCAAGACCCCAGGTGCAGGCTGTGTAAAGATGCCCCAGAGACAATCCAGCACATAACAGCAGGGTGCAAGATGCTAGCAGGCAAGGCATACATGGAACGCCATAACCAAGTGGCCGGCATAGTGTACAGGAACATCTGTGCCGAGTATAACCTGGAAGTCCCGAGGTCAAAATGGGAGATGCCCCCAAGGGTGGTGGAGAATGACCCAGCTAAGATCCTGTGGGACTTCCAGATACAGACGGACAAAATGGTGGTGGCTAACCAACCGGACATAGTGGTGGTAGACAAACAGAAGAAGACGGCCGTAGTGATCGATGTAGCGGTTCCGAATGACAGCAATATCAGGAAGAAGGAACACGAGAAGCTGGAGAAATACCAAGGGCTCAGAGAAGAGCTCGAGAGGATGTGGAGGGTGAAGGTAATGGTGATCCCCGTGGTAATCGGAGCACTAGGTGCGGTGACTCCCAAGCTAGGCGAGTGGCTCCAGCAGATCCCGGGAATAACATCGGAGATCTCTGTCCAGAAGAGCGCAGTCCTGGGAACAGCTAAGATACTGCGCAGGACCCTCAAGCTCCCAGGCCTCTGGTAGAGGACCCGAGCTTGAAGGATAAACCGCCCGCAGGGGCGTGCTGGGTGGTTTTTTTTTTTGGTTTTTTTTGTTCTGGTTAATCCCACTTTTAGTCATGCGCATTAGGGGGCGCTAGTATAAATAGTAGCAGCCATCTGAGCATCCCCAAATCGCGTACCTGTTGTCATCTCCTTTCGGTCACCTGACTTCCCCCGGTGTTGCAGGTAGGAGCTGCGTGCATGTCGCTGCTGTCTCAGCCTGACTGGGCGCGTGTGTTGATTAGTGTTACTCATGTTCAGAGATGGGTAGTAATGCGTTACAAGTAACGTTACAAGTAACGTGTTAATGTAATCCGATTACTTTTTTCAAGTAATGAGTAAAGTAAGGGATTACTATTGCAAAAAAGGTAATAAGATTACTGTTACTTTCCCGTAAGCACGCTGAATTACTCCTTTACTAAAACCGTGACTTTTTTGCAAGAGTGTTTCACAGCACACAGCTGTTTGTGGCAACAGCTGTGTGCAGATCAACAAAGGATAATATATCGAGTGCGGGAGAGAGTATGACCATACAGCGTTTAAAGCGTGGATGTACTGACCTTACTTTGAGTTTGATTCCGTAAAAAGTGACGAAAACATTAGTGTCCGCTGCTCACTGCATAGGAACTTCTTTTTACAGCGAAAAAAATCGTAAACTTTCGAGCAAGCACGGACTGTCACAGTCTGGCGAGGACAGACTGTATGAATTGAAAAAAGGACCCAAAATGCAGACTCCAAGGAACAGGGAACAAAACTTGAATGTTAACAAAAAGTAGTGATGGCCCGCTTGAAGCTAACGCTCCGGAGCGTGTGTCGAAAAAAACAACACACTGGTTCAGAAGCACTGTGTCGAAGCTTGATTCGTTTGGCAAAAGTCACGTGACCAGTGACGTCCGAAGCTTCATTACGCACGTAACTGCTTCGGTACCTGATTCAAATGAATATAAGGAAGTGAATCATCCACGGGATTCGTGGAGTGTTGATGGTGACAGATAGCGAAGAGGTGATCATTCCACTGACAGATATGGAGCAAGCGAGGAAGAGAGGACGTTCTGGCGTGTGGGAATATTTTGATTTGATTTTGCTCAATTCATTTTATCTGCCGAAGTGAAAAACTTGAAATGTCCAAAATCATGTTTTCATAATGTAAATATCATTACAGCATATGACTTTAGGAACACTTCCATGTGAATTAAAGCATTCACTTACATAGATCATGTTTTTACTTTGCAAGTTCTTGATTAGGGGTGGGTTTTGATTTTCTGATTACAATCCATGCTAAATTGAATAAAGTGATATTGATTCATTAAAATCCCGTGTTGATTTGTAAATTAACGTTATTATGCCTGAAACGCCAGCATCTCAGGTTAAACCTCACAACATGTCGTCAAACACCATACAGCTAAAACAGTAACTGGGAGCAGGTTTACAGATTCTGCATACAAACGTGAACACAGAGCGCGGATCCGATGCGTCAGAATCAGATTTTGATGTGTCGTCGGGTCCGCGCTGTTTGCCTCTTTTTTTTTCGCTGGCTTCTGCAGCTGCAGGTTTCATAACTCTGTTTACATCTCTAATTAAGTCTCACATGTGTCAGCTTTCTTTTACTAGATACAAAATTATGGATATATACTGTTAAATGATCAGAATTGTAATATTTCTGACTGAGGCAAAACTTTCCAGATTCCAATCAAATTGAATCGGATCCTGTATCGAATCAAAATGATTCTACAAATCAGTGACGATGCAGCGGTACTCAGCTTCCTAAGCATTTTCCCTTTCCAGTTCACAATCAATCCTACCCCTAGGTCAAAAATATGTATAGGACAGGACAAGTGGCCTAATCTAATATTTTGTATGAACCTGTCCAGCTGTCCAGTTATTAAATGACAAGTAGATGGAAGCAGGACTTCACAGCAGGGGCATACTCCATAATGTGCTGTGCATTCTCATATGTATATTATATATATTGCTCACTTATTGTATTTACCAACATCAAGGAGTTATGAGCAAAGGACGGCCACACCATAGTGCATGTTTAAATAGGGAAAGTTTATTGATCAAAATGTATTACGCAAATACGCATTACATTTTTTCAGCCCCACTATCGAGAAAACAAAACCAATTACATGTTCAAAGCAACGGAACGGTGGCCCAATATCAGAGAGAACTCCACTCTTGAGTGAGCAGTGATAATTGAGCAGTCCGTTTTATTTCGCAGATTCAAGCTGCTCTTCAAAATCTTCACCACCAGATGTCACCGGAGAGGACTGTGTTGAAAAGCTTCGAGTAATGAACCGTTTTTCAATACAAGCTTCAGTGCTTCGGAAAGCTTCATTTGGCCATCACTAACAAAAAGCGAGCCGTTTAATATGGCTGGTAAAAAAGGTACAAACAAAGGGCAAGGCAAACTGAAGCAAAATTAACACAAACCTAAACTGGGAAATCTAAACAAACAATAAGGAAAAACCTAGACAAGGAACTTGGAAGCATGGGAAACATGGCATGGACAACAGACGACCTGACAATCACACACTGAAAACAGAGGACTTAAATACACAGGAGGTGATTAGGGGAAGTGGGAACACATGGAGGAACAGCTGACTGACATGAGCCTAATGACAGGACAAGGGAAGTGAAACTAAATACAATGAACAAAGAACACACGACTCCTTCAAAATAAAACAGGAAACATGAGACAGACATGATAATACAAACTTGATTACAATCCATGAAACACGAACGGTGAGGGGAAACTTAAATACAGGGGAAGAAAACACAAGGAGTCTAATAACCAAATGAACTTAGATAACCTAATGAACAAAATAAACTCAAACTTCAAATGCTGTGTCAAAAGACCCAGGATCATGACACAGACAGTACGCTGCCACGGGAATGTGAAACTCCCAGATCCTTCCACTGACCACTACGACACACCTGCACCAGGGCAAACCTCCGCCTGCCGCACTCCTGCTATACAGGCAGTGTTGCCAACTCCTCAGTAAGGAAAATCGCTAGTGGTTGTCGTAAAAGTCACTAGAAGTCGCTAAATGACGTCATCGCCTAATTTGCATAATTGGTCATGCTAATCTAATTGTAACCTACGTTGTTGGAGAGAGAAATAACATCGTGGAAGAGACCTAAAGTGAGTAAAAAACGTCCTAAATGCATTTAGAGTTTATTTAGAACTACAAATTAAATTTATTTTAGCAATTATTGTTTTTTTAAATGTCACAATTCCAACCCTGCTCCTTTATCCGGGCTTGGACCGGCAAAAGCGACCCGAAATAGGCACTCTGGTGGAGTTATTTTGTGTGTGTGTTTATAAGTAGTTTTAAACCTTGTGATCCACAAAACAGCATAAGATTAAAAGAGTAAAAGAGGAACTGACTGCGTTACAGCACCCGCTGCTTGTTGAGAGTAAAAGCGATACACGCTTTCACTTTTTTTAGAAAAAAAGTCGCTAAGGGGTCTGAAAACTCGCTAAATATAGCGACAAAGTCGCTAAGTTGGCAACACTGTTTACAGGTGAAAATAGAGCAACAGGACCGCTGAGTCTTTGATTTTATTTATTTTCTGCTGTGTTTTACGTGCATTTATTTGAAAGAGTGAGTGTAAACACAAAAAACTATTTTATTTTATATGCTGGAATGTGCAGAAAATAGGTACAAAGGTTAAACAACTTTCTTCCAGTCAGAGAATGTTGCATATAATTTAATGGTTGCTTCACGCCTAAAGTTAAAAGATTGAAACTAATAAAACTAGTTTCAAAAAGAGAATTTTTTATTTGATTGCATTTGAGTGAACAAAATTCATTGCCGTGGCTCAGGGGGTTGGGAATCGCATCTGTAACCGGAAGGTCGCCGGTTCGATCCCAGGGCTCTCTGTCCTGGTCGTTGTGTCCCTGGGCAAGACACTTTACCCTACTTGCCTACTGGTGTTGGCCAGAGGGGCCGATGGCGCGATATGGCAGCCTCGCTTCTGTCAGTCTGCCCCAGGGCAGCTGTGGCTACAACTGTAGCTTGCCTCCACCAGTGTATGAATGTGAGAGTGAATGAATAGTGGCATTGTAAAGCGCTTTGGGTGCCTTGAAAAGCGCTATATAAATCCAATCCATTATTATTATTATTATTTTAGTGTTTGCTATTATACACACACACACACACACACAACAGCAGCCCCTCTCGCTCAGTTTTTGCATTTGCGCTTGCTCGCAATGTAGTACTTGCGCTCTCAACATTTCTGCCTGTGTGCGCTCAACTCTTTCTGTACACGGTTATATTTGTGCCACAAAACCAGCCAATCACAGACTTGGATACAAAAAAATCTGATTGGCTGTTTTGGTCTCCAATCAACTGGAAATGACGAAATGCAATATCCCAGAATCCATTTCGTCCAAAACTCAAACGAGGCAATGGCGGAGGAACACAGAGTGGCGGAATTTGAAATATTACTCTTTCTGGGTCACAAAATAAACTTTTAAGATATTTTCATGCGAGAATGGTGCTGTGTAAACTTCAAAATATCTGCTCGATTCATCAAGACATGACATATTTGCATAACTGCTCTAATGTTTTCGGAGATGCCTGTTACCCACCAGCTGACCGGGTGGCCACTCGGGTTAAACATAATATATAAGGCTGAACTGACAAAAAATCACCGACTACACCACCATGTATTATAGGAAAAACCATAAAGCCTTTGAACTAACACAAATGCTGTTGTGACAGTGATGTACACTGTCTTGTTGGTATATATGTATGATTTGTATCACCTTCATGTTTCCCTCTCACCACATATCCAAACCGATATCATGACCAGCAGCTTTTACAGCTGTGGCTCCAACAAACATCAGCTGATACTAGAAAGTAATATTAAATCAATTCTAACAGCTTATCAAGCTTGAACGTGCTGCTGTTGTTTAGCGCAACATCCGCTGGTTTCCTCTTTCTGGCGCGAAGTGGGGGATAAACAAACATGAGAGACGGGACTTGTGGCAGAAATAGTGATGTGTCGGTCTTAGAGCCGGATCTTTGACGTGAACGACGTGAGCTGACTCCTTATCGTGAGCCATTTTTTTTTCTTTCTCTCACCTTCCCTCTCGCACTTTTTTCCCGCTTCACTCCGCATGCGAGCCTTGTGCTTTGCGCTGGGAAGAGGGGAGGGGCGGTAGTTAGGCTTGCAGTAGCACAGTAATAGAGCCGGAGGGAGAGAGAGAGAAAGAAAGAGAGCCAGGGACAACAACGTCACATTAGAAAGGTATAGTAATCATCCACAACTATTTTCAGTTGCAGATGATAAAGGATTCAGAAAGTTTAGTCATGCAGGTCCATATGACAGAGAATATGCATGTTCTTTTTGTTTTCATATTATAATTTATATTTAATTGTGTTGTGGTTTGCAGTTTTTTGTGTTGTTTCACTTTAAATTTGTTTAAAAGGGAAAAGCTGAAAATTTAAATAGTTAAAAGTTGAAATGTGAATAGTTGGTTTTTCTATTATATGATTGATTTATTACATTTTATGTGGAGTGAATAAATAAAAGTATATTTACGGTGGCCCCTACAGACAAAGCGAACCCTGAAGCATGTACAAACTCCAAAACACGTAAAAACTCAGAAGCACATAAAAACTCAAAACGTGTACAAAAGACAACAGAAGTGCTCCAGGATGCTAGGTGCAGTGTTGAGCTTTTGTTACCTAGTGGCTACTCTGTACCACATACAGAGTACCAACGACTGGAGTGTGTGGTAGAAACAGGTAAACAAACATTTTTTTAAAATTATTTGAATATATATGAGTGCTTGTGTATAAATACACAAACAATACACACATGCTTTCAATTGTGTAATTTAAGTGATCTAGTAGCTCTGTTTTGGAAGTTCAGTTAACGCTAGAAATGTGTTTTGGAGTTTGTACGTGCTTTGTCTGTAGGGGCCACCGCATATATTTATATATAAACATATATAAATAAAACCACTTTTCTTTACATTAGTAATTCCTTTTGTGCATAATTTTATATTATTGTTAATAATAAATTAATTAAAGCAACAAAACAACCTGAAGAGCCGGTTCAGAGCCAAAAGAGCCGGCTCTTTTTAGTGAGCCAAGCCGAAAGAGCCGGTTCTCTAAAAAGAGCCGGAAATGGTAAATGGCCTGTATTTATATAGCGCTTTTTACTAGTCCCTAAGGACCCCAAAGCGCTTTACATATCCAGTCATCCACCCATTCACACACACATTCACACACTGGTGATGGCAAGCTACATTGTAGCCACAGCCACCCTGGGGCGCACTGACAGAGGCGAGGCTGCCGGACACTGGCGCCACCGGGCCCTCTGACCAAATCCCATCACTAGGCAGAAAAGCTGATCAGCTGATCATTGATCAGTTTCATGATTGAAGTACCAACAGGAGAGGAAGGGGAGAGAATGAGAGAAGAAGAGGCAGTTGTGCAGCAAAAACACAGAATAACTACAGCTTTGTGTCTTTTTTCCATTGTAGCTGAAGTACGGGACGAATCATGTTTCTTTCCCCCTCAATACGGAAGTATTGTAATTACAATGGCTGAGCGTAAATAGAGTCATGTGTGGACGTATTTTGCCTCCACAAACAGCCAAGATGCGGTTTGCGACACATATAGCAAGACAGTGAGTTGTTGTGGCAACACCACTAACCTTGTCAAACACCTCAGAGTAAATCATATCACAGAATATAATGACTTTATGTTGAGGCGAAATTGAAGAGGAGGAGAGGAACAGGTGCTGCTAGGGCGAGACAGACGACTCTCGTGAAGTCCTTTAGTGCTACAGGCAGGCAACATCTTCTATATGATTATTCTGCATCATTAAGCAATAAGAACAAGTAGTCTGATGTCCTGTAATCATTATGAAGCTATATTATTATATTATTATTACAATTACATAATGCAATTATATATTGTATTATGAAATACATTGAAACATTATGTTTTTGTACAGAGTATCGGTATCGGATCAGTATCGCTGATACCACCCTGAATTTTACTTGGTATCGGATCAGAAAGGAAATCAGTGGTATCGCACATCACTAGAGTGCGCACGCCAGCTGCTGCAACATATTCATACAGCCGTATTTCGCATATGACTATGAAAGGCAAAGGGGAAGTAGTTCCTTCCAATTTAGACGATCTGAATGATATAGTTTCTTTCCACTGTGTCCCTGTTAATGAAAAACTACAAATTTACCCCAAAGTACTAAAATATCAATGTTTTAATATGAGAATCGATTCTAGAACATAAATTACTGGTATCGGAAGAATCGATATTTCAATATCGATCCGCACACCACTACTGCGGATCACCAGTGTGTTCTTGCAGTTGAGCTAACCCCAGCGTGTGCATATTAGGTTTTTTTTTGGAATATATTAGAATTTTCTTTGTTCCTTTTATTAAGATGCAGATTGCCTGATGTGGAGGCGACTGGGGTGCTTTGGTGGTGGGATCCTTTGAGTATTACACACCTGTGTTTTTAGTTCATTAGTGTGAGCGTGCGACAGTGTGCTGCACTTGTGTATTGGTGAGTTTTCTCTTCTTTTTGAATTGGTTTTGTGTGTGGCATCCCTGTCCCCCCACTGGTAAGCCTCGGCTCCTAATACTTTTTAGAATATATGTATGTTGATATGCATGTTTGTGCTTTTATATGCTGTTTAAAATAATTATTAATAATAAATTGTCAGTCTGTTTTGGTCTATATCGCCCACCCCTACTTCTCACTGGATCTTTTGGCTGATATACCTAACGTATTTAGGACCAGCTTTCTCACCCACTCTCTACCACACCATACAACCAGCAGCACATTCAGACTCAGGTTCAGCTTCATTACCTACACTTATTTATTTACCTGCCACCATACACTTGAAACTGTTGTCAGCCTCATCTGTGTGCATGCCTCACTTGACAAACACAGTTGGTCCGTATGTTTCTGGGTCCTGCTGATGTCTTGGTATCTTGGAGCAGAGTTCCTGTTAACACTCTTTATATATAAGTTTATATTCTGGAGATATTTGTGTCAGGCAACACTCTGGTTTCTTACATTAGCCAATTCCATCCTACCCAGTTAACTTACAGGTGTAACTGTAAACAAAAAAACATTTTTGAGTTTAAGAGTAATAAACTTAAACTCAGTTTCTGAAACTGAAAGATTCTGCAGATCAAAAATGTTTTACAGGGACAACAGTGTTCCCATTAAAGTGATTGTCCTGTGTTTAACTAAAATCGGCATCTGAGAATTTTCACTTTCATACACAATAGCAGTCAGCTATTGTCAGAAAAACGCTGGTTTTTTTTCAGTTGCTTTGGCTCAACTCTTGAAGACTCAAGTGGTCAAAACAATATATGAAATCATTCAAAACTGTTTACTTATGGACAAGAGAAGTATTTTTCGTTGTTTCTAAATGTTTTAATACATTTAGGTGACTAATTGAGCACAGTTGACCACAGGTTAAACATATACTGGGTCTGTTCATTATGTTTCTATGATATATTCTACATATGCTAAAATTATTTCATCACGAATGCAATCACATGCAGAATAGCCCAAAGAACAGTCACAGGTTTTTTTAAAGCATATTTATGGAGACCTTAAGCTCATTGGAATCAGGGACTCACACACTGGGGCAAAATCCTGTCCATGTAGGAGGAAGAGGAGCATGGATGTGCAGCAAAGGAAGGTTTACAGAATATAAGGAGGGGCAGAGGAAATGCAGCGGATGGATGTGGCTCACATGTCGATTCTGCTCGTCAGAGCATTAGTGAAGGAATTTCCACTGATTCTCCATAAACATGGAGATCTGGCACTCATCACCAAAGGTGATTCTTCACATGAGAGGTGAAAGCTTCTCCCTGTGTTTGAATTAGAGCTAATTCTAATCCTGTACTCCAGCTTCCTCCCACAGTAAAAAAAATCAACTTGAATTGGTCCTCTGATGGACTAGTAACCCCAGCTGGGATTGGCCCAATGGCAGCTGGAATAGGCTCTACTCCCTCCTCCAACCCTGAATTGGATCAGCTGCTGAAGAATTGGATGGGTGGACAATTGCCTGCTTCCTCCTAGTAGCACCTTGTTTATCTTCTGTAAGTCTTCATTAGAATTGATTGTATTTCACCACCTGATGGTCTTTTTCCTGTCAGTAGCTTGTGGCCACCTTAAGAATTTTGCCTAAAAGTTACGTTTTCCTTACTTTCCGTCATACAGTTAAAATGGTAGATGCTCACATCAAAGATGTGTAGACTTTCAGATAATGTCTGTCTTTTATATATATATATATATATATATATATATATATATATATATATATATATATGGAGGTTTAGAAGCTCCATTAACTTTTCAACCACAAAACTGTGCACTGTGTGTTTAAAAAAAGTCACATCTCCCTCATAGTTCTCTCTGCATCGACGTAAACATCAAGTTAAATCTGCGGTTTTGCACTTCAGTGTTTCGAAGAGCCTGAAGCCTGAAGAGCAAAAAAAACCACTAAAATATGCAAATGTCCACATAATCACATACTCTGGACAGTGGATATCAGCTTTCTTTTATTCCATGAGTTTAAAATCAGCTCAGGTAAAGTCAGTTTGTTCTATTCCGTCAGTCAAACACAACAACACTTCTTACTGTTACTGCAGCAACTCGACATAAGCCACGCTGCTCGGCCGTCCTTTTTGAAAGACAGCAATGCTGTAAGAGAACAGCAGCTGTGTGTGTGCGTGCAAAGGTCATGACACAGAGATAGCTGCGGAAACTCGGCTATATGAGGAGCAAAGCAGGAAAGAAGGGCATACGTTAATGTTCAGGCCCATATCTAACACAGATGTGAAAATGTAGTTATTCAGCTGAAGCACTCACAGACACTTCTCCTTCTTCTTCTCTCGCTTTCCTTCAGGCAGCCCGAAGTCACGTTGCCTTTTTGCTTAACCTCTATTATATCGCTGCACGTGCACATGCACACACACACATAGATGTGTGAACGCGCGCTCGCTCTGAGTGCAGTGTGCAAGGCGTGGGCTGTTTCTTCAGGTTACATCTTTCTGCAAAGATGATGGATGGAGAATATAAAATCCATCTCTGCAGGCCATTTAGAAATGAAATGAACACAGGCACAGAAGATAGATAGATAGATAGATAGATAGATAGATAGATAGATAGATAGATAGATAGATAGATAGATAGATAGATGGTGTTATATTTTCATAAGATTTGTAATGTCCTGACCTTTATCTGAGCAGAACGCTCTCCTGAGATGTAAATCAGTCTTTTAAGTCTTGCTTGAAATGACAGCCCAGACATGTTTGATAAAGTAAGAGTGAAACAAGAAATGAGACAAATACAGAAGAAACATGCCTTACAGGAACAAACTAAAAGCACACCGTTCAAAATAGAAAGTATGAAGTGCTGAATATGAAAAATGAAAGAATAAAAGCAGCTACACTTGTCACTTCAGTTGCTAAATATCAGAGGAGCATTATCACTTTAAGAGTCATTTGAAAAACAAACACTTGAGCTCTGCTGGTGCTGTGTTTTCATCACTGTCACAGTCTGTCAAAGGCGTCAAGCAGCAGGGAGTCAATTGATGACAACATTTCATAAATATTAATAATGTCGGCATGCGGCTGAGTCTGTCACGTGAAGCTGCGAGATGATCGTCTTTGATATCCAGCACGCAGACTTGTTAATACCCACTCTCAACTTTTATGTGACATCACTGAAACAGCAGCTTTGTAGTGCTCCAATGAAAAACAAGCTTTTAACCTTGTTAGCATGTCCGTGTTTATTTTATGAGGAGTGATAAAAAAAGATCAGCAAACGTATCTCTAAATTAAAAACAGTTCTTGATTTCAACTTACGTTTGCTCCCCTCTGAGGTCATCATGTGGCACAGTTCTGGACTACTCCCAGATACGGCTGTTATAATTCCCTGACAGACGTCTTTCATTGTATCAAAACTTAAAAGTCTAAAAAAGTGTGCAAAGTGTGAGACGGGGTACAATAGCACGAACTACATTTCAAGTCATTTGCACAAAACGTTCTTGCTCAAACAGTCTGACCCTGAGGGTAAATCCATCTCTCCAACCCTGTGACTAATGCAAAAAAATGAACATGGTCACAGTCATGCTCTTCAGTGCAGGGTTTTATTTGATGCACCTTAACTAAAGGGCTGGATGCCCAACTTTGAGCAATAGTGAACTTTCTTCTGTGCACTTGCATGTAAGTGGATTTTAAGGGAGTCATCCACACAAAGCATAAGATCTTGCAGAGAGATATACTGGGGTTCAGTGCACACATGAATGACAAACACAATTATTTTTATAATTAAGCATTTTTTTCTGTTGAAAGAAAAGTGTTATTAGTTCTATCTGTGATTATGATCACATAGTCAAACAAAAGCTAAATGTTCTGCTTGTGATTAGGGATGGGTATCGAAAACCGGTTCTTGTTGAGAACCGGTTCCCACGGTTTCAATTCCTTGGAATTGTTTGCCATTTTTGCAAACGATTCCCTTATCGATTCCAGTCACCACGTTGCGGAGCGTCATTTACCTGGCAGGAAACATGGCGCCTCAAAACTGTGGTTATACTTTACGAGAACGGATGACAACAGGGCAACTTGCAATACTTGCAAAATGGATATTTCATTTAAGGGAGGAAACACTACAAATATGCAAAAGCATTTGCTCACAAAACACGCGATAACCTTAAATGAATGTTGTGTTTTTAATTCGCTCCGGACTCGTGAATCTCAACCCAGCAGCAGCGGTAACGTTTGCACGTCCTCTCCTGTTAATGCAGCAGGTAAATAATCAACTAACAGTGCATATTATGTTAGCGCAATCTGCCTTATTACAAAACCTGCCATTACTGTGCATTTAGGTGACCATGATGAGAGAGACAGACCGAGTCTGGCTGGCGCTCGCTGGCAGTTCTCGCTGCAGTCTACCAGTAGCGTCTCCTTTCAGGCCAGGATAGACGAATGTCACCGAGCAGTGACTAAGTTTGTGGTCAAAGGCTTGCACCCATTTGCCACAGCAGACTCCCCTTATTTTCAGTAAGTGAATGTGTTTAATTGTAGGCAGGGACATTACAGGATATTCTTGTGTAATTGCTACAGAATAATTTATGTTATACTTTGTTATTGCTACAGAAGAATATTGATTTTATTATTTTACATTTACAATTTTTTTCCCGGGGACCCCGTGACACCCCATTGAAGAGCCGTAGGCTGGATCTCTTAAGATCTCGCTGTTGGGTTTGTAAGGCCATGTTACTCCTAAATTTCTATCTTGTTCAAAGAGAGGATATAAAACAAAGTTCTAAGCTAATCGACCTCAGTGTTCTCCTTTAAAAAAAAAAAAATCGATAAGAGAATCGATAAAGAATCAAATCGTTAAACAGAATCGAAAATGGAATTGGAATCGTGAAAATCTTATCAATACCCATCCCTACTTGTGATGATGGCCTTGGTTAGTTTTCACAAATGGCACCTAACCCTGTGTCCTCCATGCTCTTGTTAAATGAATCCCAGGAACGTGTGCTTTAGAAATTAAATACTTATGACCAGATTTGCTAAAACAAACAGCCTTTGATATAAAAAAAAAGTACTGATGGTGTTTACAAAGATTGTGTGTCAGAGGTGGGAAATTAGAGATGTTTGACTGTCGCATATGAATTTCTAGCAATTCCTCCACTCCAATCAATTTACACTGAATACACGGAAGATGTGATAAAAAATACAGATTTCTGAGCAACGTGATTCTAAACCTTTTCAGTGAACTCAGCGACAAACTGGAACCTCCAACCAAATGCAGACAGTATCAGCAGCAATAAAACGTCTTCCATTTTTGGCATCAGATTCTTGTTAACATACTCTCACTTCTGTGGCGGGAATTTCACAGCATGCACAGTGAAGTTCAGAGCTAAATGGCTAATCTGATCTAAACTCAAAAACTATAATCTGAATACAGGCCTTGGATGGATGTCAGGCACCAGAAACCTATTTTTAATTTTGAAGTAAAATATCATCTCTTAATTGCAACCTTGTGCTAAATGGAATTAGTGGCAGACTGAGTGTGTGAAGTTGAAATGAACTGACTGTGCATGTGTTTAGAAAATGCGACTTTTGTAAATTGCTCTTAAAACTAACCACACCTAGTGGTGTGTGCTTTTTAGCCCTAGGTTTCCTAACATGATGAACATTAAACATACTAAACAGTCTAAGAGTTAAATAGTTGGTTGGAATGTTTGGTTGAATTTGGAGTTATGTATTTACATTTAATACTTATACATATGCACATATGTGCAAGGCATGAAATTAAGTATGAAACATGATAAACAGCTGACATGAAATGTTATAAATCTGGCATCAGAACTACCCCAGCAGAACCCAGTAAGAAGGCGTCATGGAGGGCTTTTCTTTTCCTCTTCTTTTTTTACTTTTGGAGTTTTGTTTTGTTTTCCATTTCTTGCATCATTGCCTCAAGCCACCGAAGACCTTTCTCGAGGTGCAGATCACCCCCTGCCTCTCACAACGGGCTACCCCGAGACCCTTTGGGAGGGAGTCAGGCGGATGTGGACATGCTTTCTATGATATTTTCTTTGTTGTTGTTTTGTCATTTGAAGAGACTTCTTTCACCTGTTTCCACATGCCTCAATGCAGACCTTCTTGATTTACAACTAGCAACAATGTTAAAAAAAACAGGACATGTTATGTAGCAAATACTTTATAATCAAGAACTTGAACATGAATATGAACAGCTGCTCCTGCATGCTGGAGAACTGGAGGTTCTTCTATCTGAGATTAACATTTTACTTCACTCTTTTCTTTGTTTAAGCGCCACAGCTTTGATTATTGCATCTCACTGGTTGCAATAACAACAAGTTTTTAGTTCTGTCCTCAACTAAGCCCTTTGGGTCAAAGGAAAGGGTCTGTGTGTGTGTGCATTAGAAGTGCACCAGTTTCCTGATCAAATCTTCTGTGGGAGACAGTAACATTGTCAGGATCCCTGAGTCTGTTCCCAGTGTTTTGTGTTTTTTGGACTTTTTAATCTATGTTGTATTGTGTCCATGTTGTCCTAGTCTCACTTGAGTGTCTCTTTCCCAGTGTCCCCGTGTGTACATACATGCCAAACCTCCCGGAGCCACCATTCTCCCGAATTTCTCCCGAGCCTGCGAGAACAGCAAACTCCCGGCACATCGTTTTCAAACCCTCGCGGTCTTTCACTACTAAACATGATATATAATTCTCTTAAATAACTTAAACGTGTTATTGTTTGGCCTTTTTCCAGTGTTTTATTTGTTCGTGAGTAAATCGGTTTGGCTGAGATTAAAGTTAGATTAGATTAAAACTTTATAAAAACTTTATTAATCCCTCGGGAGGATTCCTCCGGGGTTTTCACACAGCTGAATAAACGTCAAACAGAAAACTGATTAAACAGAATTGTGAGATGGTTGAGAATTTACGCCAGTGTCTGGTTATATTTTAGATAGCAAGGAGCATATGGCAGAGTTTCACTCAAAAATAATGGTGACATTTAACTTATTTTATCAGATAAATAAACATTGCAAAATTCAAGTTTTTTGTATATATATATATATATATATATATATATATATATATATATATATATATATATATATATATATATATATATATATATATATATATATATGTTTGGCTGTTACTCTGGGAAAAGACGAGAAAGACTGCGATGGAAGCCGTGACTGGAGCTGCGATGTAGCCTATATAATATTTATATTGTACGAACGTGATAATTCTGTATATTGCAATAACGTGATATTATATTGTTCAAACGTGAAAGGTATATTGTTAGAACAATATACTTTTAATTTTTTTATTTTTCTTTTGCCTGGGTGGCAGCTCTACGCTTCCGTATCCAAGGCTTTTCAATGTGGCCTCACAAAATTATCACAACTACAACAACCATGAAAAGAGTTGGATGGACACTGCTGCTCAATCACAGCTGCCTGGTCAATGTTTTTCATTAGTAATTTAGCAAAGTTGACGGTGGTGTGTGTGTGAGTAAAAGACAGAGAGACAGATTTTGTATGGTAAGCTTCATGTTATGAATGCACAGTTTGAGCACTCAGGTCACATCAGAGCATCAGGCCGTATAGTGTGAGACCTGCATCGTGACCTATGAACTTCTAACCCCTGCGATTTAATTGTACAGTTTGAGCAGGTGCTGAATAACGCGACTGAAAAAAATCGCACAGTGTTTGCCCAGCTTAATGCAGACTGTTTAAACTAAACAAGCTGCTGTTTCACATAATAAACCCTGTCACCCGCAGTATTGCCTTCTGTTTTAACAGTTAAAGCAGTAGAGACGAGCTGTTTACATGTGCGTGGAACTCTAGCGTCATTAACCAGGCTAGCTGTTAGCTTATAGCTCACGCTAGCTAACCAGCGAGCAGTTAAAAGGACAGCTGAAGCTGCACAGAACACCCACAAACTTATCTCACTACAACGTAGCGCCGAAAATATGACTCGCAGCTCGAGCTCGACACAGCTGCTGTAACATAAGACTGACATCCAGCTAACCACAGCTAAAAGATATTTAGAGAAAACTTACCGTTTCCTCAGGTTACACGAGCTGAGTTTTTTCACGCTGAAAAGTTGGTTTGTTTTGGCTCTCACTGAAGACACTGATGCTGAAGACATAGCTGTTCTTTTGTACTGCTTTTAAGAGAAACATTCTTAGTATATGAGGCCAAGGGTGTTCATCCTCTTCAGCTCTAGCGTAGACAACTGGCTCTGCCATGTTTTTAATGTTTCTTCTTTCCGTGTGTCCGCCACTTTGAAACGCTTGGGCTGCTCTGCCTGCCACAGTTTCAAACTGGTCATGTGACTGCATGGCCACATCTGATTGGTAAAAAAGTTACCGGAAACTCCACTGGCGGCATGTTATCTAATGTGTTAAATTAATTTTTTTTAAGTAAGGAGTAGAATTTTGCAAATGTAGCGGAGTAAAAGTACCGTTTCTTCTTCACAAATGTGCTCAAGTAAAAGTAAAACGCATTGTGCAAAAAAGGTACTTTAAAAATACATTTTTTTCAAAAACTTACTCAAGTAAATGTAACGGAGTAAATGTAACTCGTTACTACCCACCTCTGGTGCTGACACACAGAAGGCCTCCGCAGCAGCAACAGTGTCTTAGATCCACGATATCAGCTCCTCACTTGGCACACATGGAATTGTCCCTCAAAATAAAAAAAACAGTCTGCACACAAGTATGCAGAACGTTAACTTCCACATTCCTTAAATGTCCTTGTTCCTAATGTCCTTTGTAGCACTCATGTGCGTGTTTCAAATACTCCCAGATCAGAACAAGAGTATGTCACCCAAATTTGACACCGAAGAGCTCACAGATTTGGACCAGTAGGTTCGGCTACGTACAGGAGAGGCGAACTGAATGAGACTCAGACAACCGCGAGTTTTGAAAAATAGCCGGAATTGTATTTTTCTTTTCAATTAGAAATAACAGGACATTATGACAAACACACAAAACACTTACAAATGAAATTATTCCCTTTCGGTACCGGTACTCTCTTAATAATACCTTTTGGCAAAATCACAGTGATCACTCGATGGAAAAAAAAAAAGAAATCTTACCTGGGTGCACCCTTTCTAGAGGTACAGTTCACATCCAACAATGAACCACAATGTCAATCATCAGCATATAAATGTTAACACTTATTTGCATTTTCACAGACTTCGTTTACAAATAGCAACAGTTAATCAGCTGGAGGGTTATTTCTGACCGCTCACACTCACTTTTGTCCACATTCATGGAATGTACAGAGTCCGTAAAACGTTTCCTTAAAACCACCCGCCCGTGAGTCCAGGGGGATGTGTGTGAAAAAGGGGGACTACGAGTACAAAATGGCGTGGTGTGTCTCTGTTTTGTTGCATCTGGCCTACCACACTCTGATGTGCAGGACAGAACAAAGTCATTTGGTCCTTCAACGGGGTTGGCTCGCCATCAATTTCAGGATCCGTTGGAATGCACCAGGAAGATACAAACCAAAGAAACAAAAAAAAAACCAAAACCAAACAAAAGAAAAGAAAAGAAAAAAACCTGACCTGTCAACGACAGTGTCATGGGACATATTAAGTTCCTCATAAAATCACAATTCACACATTCGCTTCAACTACTGGGTTTCAGTAAATTGAACAAAGTTTCCTACAGAACATTCCTAAACAATTATCATTAAACACTGGAACATTTTACTTGCAAGGCATTCATGAAACACAGATAAATAATGAACAAGTAAAACACTTTGCTCACCGATCTCAGAATTAGAAAGACGGAGCAGCGCGAGATGGCGCACGACCGATGAAATGGCATCGTCTCTAACTCCCGACCTTTCTCGACTAAGCAATGTAAAAAGAACCAGCTAATTACTCATCTTAGCAATATACATACAGTAAAACAATCTTTCGTAAACGGCGAGTGCTAGCTCTCCGTCTATATTACTCTTTTTCATACCTCGTCTCAGTAAATCGCCGTGTCTCGTTTCCTCACTAGCTTGCTCATGGAAGGTTCGCGAGCGGAAGAGAGAAAAGAAAAATCTGTGTCCTCCTAGGCAGGGGCGGCAGGCGGAGCCTGTACCACGTTTCAGCAGCTCATTGGCCTAGAGTAACACGTGTCTAAACCAGAGCAGTTAACTCCTTAACTGCTGCACCTATGGTTTATTCATTACAAATGAAGTGTGCTGCTTAGATTGATTCTTTTATTCTGGTGTATTCTAGTTAAGCCATACTCAAATATGGGTTACACCCTCCCCACTTGATGGTATGCACGTCCCTGTGCATCCAAATGGTTAGACTGCATAGAGCTTGAAATGGCTTCATTTAGGCTATTAAATACTGCATTAACAACATACAGTAAGGGGTTACCTAAGGTAGAATACTGCAACCTTTCTGGTGTCTGACGTGACCTTTGAGATCGACGAAGGACATCATGTTCTTCCTGAGAGCTGTTCTGTGAACCAAATGAACTGGGCTGCTCAGTTATGACTCTTTCTTGGTCATTAGGACGCCCTAGCATCGTCTCATCCACTTCGGGCAGGACTTGCTCACTAGGTTGCTGGGTCCTTTCCACAGGATTTTCAACTTGAACGTTGGTCTCCCGCAAACTAGACTCAGGTAAGTCCACATGTTCGGGTAAGTTCTCAGTTGCAGTTTCAGGTAAGTTCACAACTTCCGTTTCGGGTAAGTTCACAACTTCCGTCTCCTCAATTTCCTCTGATTGTCTGTCACGTTCGGTGGGGTTGTCACGTTCGGTGGGGTTGTCACGTTCGGTGGGGTTGTCACATTCGGCTTCATCATAAGCTGGAAACTGTCTTTGCACACTTTCAGTGCGGGGCACAACGAGAGTTGGCTTGACAGAGCTGGTAATGGAGATTGGTATCCAGGTAGGTACTGGTAAATACTCGGAGTCGAGGTCGTCGTCGTCTTCCTGAACAACAGTTTGCCTTGTGTTCCGCCAAGCCTGGGGCTTTTTGGGACTGTTTTCAGTTGACTCCGTGACCGGTATGAAGCTACAAGGAAGGAGCAGGTCTCTGTGCAATGTTCGGACTGGTCTTTCTTTCGCTTCCGGTTTGACCGTATAGACTGGTAGTTCGCCTGCTCTTCTCAGAACTACGTACACATCATCTTCCCATCTGTCTGCCAACTTATGCTTTCCCCTCAGTTTAACATTACGCACGAGAACCCTGTCACCCACGTTGAGAGTTGAGTCAACCACTTGCTTGTCAAAGCGAGTTTTATTGCGCTCAGCATTCTTTTGTGCGTTTGAGGTTGCGATCTTAAAACTCTCCTCCAACCTATGTTTTAGATCACTGACGTACTGGGAGTGTGACTTCTTCTGAGCATTCACAGGCAACCCAAATACTAGATCAATGGGAAGCCTTGGTTGTCTCCCAAACATCAGCACATAAGGCGAATAGCCCGTCACATCATTCTTGGTACAATTATATGCATGTACTAGAGGTTTTACATACTCTTTCCAATGCAACTTCTCATTGTCATTCAAGGTACCAAGCATTTGGAGAAGTGTTCTGTTGAACCTCTCAACTGGATTGGCTCTGGGGTGGTATGGCGTTGTGTGTATCTTTTTCATGCCGATAATTTCGCAGAGTTGTTTTATTGTCTTCGATTCGAAATCGGGGCCTTGATCACTTAAAAGTCTCTCTGGGACACCATAATGAACAATGAAGTTCTCCCAGAGGGCCTTTGCAACAGTGCGCGCTCGTTGGTTGGGTGTAGGGACAGCCACTGCGAACTTAGTGAAGTGATCAGTCATAACTAATACATCCTTAGTGTTAGACTGATCTGGCTCAATAGATAGATAATCTATACAGACCAGTTCAAGGGGCCTGCTTGTCTTGATGTTCATGAGGGGAGCTGCCCTCTCCGGCCTACACTTCCGGCGAACACACCATTCACAGGTGTTGATCATTTTTTCAACTGACGTCTGCATTTTTGGCCAGTAAAACCGAGTTCTGACCAGGTCAATAGTGCGGTCAGTTCCTAGGTGGCCCATGTTACTGTGGAGGTGTTGGAAGACTACTGACCTCAACTCCTCGGGTAACACGAGTTGAAAGGAGATGTCTGGACCGGTTTGCCTCTTTCGGTAAAGAACTCCATTCTGCAGTTCAAGACGACTGAGCTCACGCAGCAACTTCCGTCTCCTCAATTTCCTCTGATTGTCTGTCACGTTCGGTGGGGTTGTCACGTTCGGTGGGGTTGTCACGTTCGGTGGGGTTGTCACATTCGGCTTCATCATAAGCTGGAAACTGTCTTTGCACACTTTCAGTGCGGGGCACAACGAGAGTTGGCTTGACAGAGCTGGTAATGGAGATTGGTATCCAGGTAGGTACTGGTAAATACTCGGAGTCGAGGTCGTCGTCGTCTTCCTGAACAACAGTTTGCCTTGTGTTCCGCCAAGCCTGGGGCTTTTTGGGACTGTTTTCAGTTGACTCCGTGACCGGTATGAAGCTACAAGGAAGGAGCAGGTCTCTGTGCAATGTTCGGACTGGTCTTTCTTTCGCTTCCGGTTTGACCGTATAGACTGGTAGTTCGCCTGCTCTTCTCAGAACTACGTACACATCATCTTCCCATCTGTCTGCCAACTTATGCTTTCCCCTCAGTTTAACATTACGCACGAGAACCCTGTCACCCACGTTGAGAGTTGAGTCAACCACTTGCTTGTCAAAGCGAGTTTTATTGCGCTCAGCATTCTTTTGTGCGTTTGAGGTTGCGATCTTAAAACTCTCCTCCAACCTATGTTTTAGATCACTGACGTACTGGGAGTGTGACTTCTTCTGAGCATTCACAGGCAACCCAAATACTAGATCAATGGGAAGCCTTGGTTGTCTCCCAAACATCAGCACATAAGGCGAATAGCCCGTCACATCATTCTTGGTACAATTATATGCATGTACTAGAGGTTTTACATACTCTTTCCAATGCAACTTCTCATTGTCATTCAAGGTACCAAGCATTTGGAGAAGTGTTCTGTTGAACCTCTCAACTGGATTGGCTCTGGGGTGGTATGGCGTTGTGTGTATCTTTTTCATGCCGATAATTTCGCAGAGTTGTTTTATTGTCTTCGATTCGAAATCGGGGCCTTGATCACTTAAAAGTCTCTCTGGGACACCATAATGAACAATGAAGTTCTCCCAGAGGGCCTTTGCAACAGTGCGCGCTCGTTGGTTGGGTGTAGGGACAGCCACTGCGAACTTAGTGAAGTGATCAGTCATAACTAATACATCCTTAGTGTTAGACTGATCTGGCTCAATAGATAGATAATCTATACAGACCAGTTCAAGGGGCCTGCTTGTCTTGATGTTCATGAGGGGAGCTGCCCTCTCCGGCCTACACTTCCGGCGAACACACCATTCACAGGTGTTGATCATTTTTTCAACTGACGTCTGCATTTTTGGCCAGTAAAACCGAGTTCTGACCAGGTCAATAGTGCGGTCAGTTCCTAGGTGGCCCATGTTACTGTGGAGGTGTTGGAAGACTACTGACCTCAACTCCTCGGGTAACACGAGTTGAAAGGAGATGTCTGGACCGGTTTGCCTCTTTCGGTAAAGAACTCCATTCTGCAGTTCAAGACGACTGAGCTCACGCAGCAACAAGGGAAGCTCAGGTAGTTCTGCTCTAAGACTGGGAGGTGGGGTCTGACCAGTTTCTAACAGAGTGACTATAGCATCGAGAGCTGGGTCTAGCCTCTGTTTCTGTCTGAGCTCATCCTCTGCCATAGGCGGGGGAAGAGGAGAACCATTCAACAGCTCCTCTGCAAAGCTATCAGGGACAGCTGTAGCATGTAAGGCTAAGGACTCAACTAAAGCCAAGCCTGGGCAAGTGAATGACTCTGAATCCAGGCCTGCAGAATTAACTGAATGCCTTTCGCAGATGGCCTGTACAACCTCCCTAGAAACCATTTCTTTGTCATCGCCACTGAGGTGAGTGAGGGCGAATTGCCGGATCCTGTCACTTTCCTTCTGTGAGACAGGATCATCACCTGGGCTACCATGGGGACGACGAGACAGTGCATCCGCGTCTACGTTTTGTTTACCAGCCCTGTACTGGAGTTGGAATGAAAAAGTAGACAAGGCTGAGAGCCAATGGTAACTCGTTGCATCCAGCTTCGCTGATGTTAGGATGTACGTTAACGGATTACTGTCTGTCACTACTGTGAATTCCGTACCATACAGGTAGTCTGAGAACTTTTCGGTGACAGCCCACTTAAGGGCCAAGAATTCCAGCTTGTGGGCTGGATATCTCATCTCACTTCTTGAAAGTCCTCTGCTAGCAAAGGCTATGGCCCTCAACTGTCCATCCTGGAGTTGGTACAGAGCGGCACCAAGGCCAATGGTACTAGCATCCGTATGGAGGATATATGGGAGTCTGGGGTCGGCAAAGCCCAACACTGGGGCTGAGGTTAGCCTGCCAATGACTTGTTCAAAAGCCTCTTGACACTTTTGAGTCCACCTGTCACCAAATAGCTCTTTCGGGCTATGGTACATGGAGCTTTGTTGCTTCGTGGGTCTTTTCTTTCCTTTTCTCAATGGTGGGTAACCAGCGGTTAACTCATTCAACGGCCTTACAATATTAGAAAAACCCTGGATGAATCGCCGGTAGTACCCAGCAAAGCCCAAAAATGACCTTAACTCTTTAAGGTTGGTGGGGACGGGCCAACTCGTGAGGGCTTTGATCTTCTCTGCATCAGTCTCGACTCCATGCTCTGACACCACGTGGCCGAGATACTTAACAGAGGTTTGGAAAAATTTACACTTCTCGGGTGCTAATTTTAACCCAAACTCTTTCAGCCGCAACAGGACCTTCTTCAGGCGTTGCTCGTGTTCTTCAAGAGATGATGAAAAGATGATGAGATCATCAATAAAGACAAGGACCTCCTTAAGATTCATCGGACCCATACACCGCTCCATGAGCCTTTGAAAAGTGGAGGGTGCGTTGGTGATCCCTTGGGGCATCCTATTGAATTCCCAAAATCCTAAGGGACATACGAAGGCTGTTTTCTGCTTGTCTGACTCTGACATCTCAATCTGATAATACCCCGACTTGAGATCCAGGACCGAGAACCATTTCGACCCTGCTAGAGCGGAAAAAGCTTCTTCCAGATTCGGGAGTGCATATGCGTCTTTGATGGTTTGGAGGTTTAACCTCCGATAGTCAATGCACAAGCGAACTGAACCATCTTTCTTTTTGACTACTACGATTGGGGAAGCGAATGGTGATTCAGATTCCCGTATCACTCCCACGTCGAGCAGTTCCCGCAGGTGCTTCCTCACGGCCTCCACATCGTGTGGATGTATTGGTCGGGGTCTGGACTTGAATGGGGTTTCATCACTAAGCTTGATGTGATGTTGCACCTTTTCTGTGTGTCCAAAATCCAATGCATGCTGCGAAAATACTTCAGGCATTGAATTTAGCAATTTTGTGACACGATTTCTCCATTCATCAGGTAAGTCATTTCCAAAGTCGAAACTGATTTCTTCAGGTTGAGAAGAATTTCCTGAGTGGTCTGAAGAGTTTGATATCTTCTCTGTCTGTTCTTTACATATGACTCTGGTCACAGCATTAATGTCAGCTAGCACGCGGCCTGATGGGACAACAATGTCGTGATCGGTTTCATTTTTCACTACAACCGGCAGCTTACAAGGCCGCTTGGCTGGCAGGTTGACAAGACCAGTTAACACAAGCAAACCACTGGGCAAGGGAAAATCTGATGACGATTCGACAACTGCACATTTCTCATTAATGGAGTTGGGAATGTACACCGAAGCTTCTAAAACTGCCGTCTGCCCTGCCGCCACCACAGCTTGCTCTTTACCCGTTAACTTTGCACACCCAAGGCTGCAATTGCTAGCGGCTTTTCGACGTACTCCAAGGATTTTGAGGAGCGCTCTGAAACCATGGGGAACGGGCTGAAAGTTCGCACTGGACTCATGGAAGTCAGCATAAAGGGCATCTAAGGTATTTGTACCTATCAAGATCTGTTCTCGCGCCTCGGCTCGCAGAGGGGGGATAACTAATGCTAGGGTATTAACACTAATATCCGAACCCACAAAGTTCTTGGGAAAGGTGATTGAGAGTTCTACATAACCTAGATAAGGGACGGATTGGCCGTTTGCACACTCTACATCCAGGAGATCGCCCAACGGGTTTATAGGCAAGTCTGAGAGATGCTTCTCATAAAAACTCTGAGGCACGGTTGTCACTTGTGACCCTGTATCAAGAAGACAGTTCGTTTCTCTGCCAGCGATAATGACAGTAGCAGAAGTTTTGGTTCCGACCAAACCCTTTGGAAGGTGTATAGACAGCGCTTTTGACTGAACTTCCCTTGAAAAGGCACGTTGAGGCTTGGGACGAGAATTGTCTCCGGCAGCCCCCACTTGTCCCACACTGGAGGCTGGGATTAGTTTAAAGGCGGCTCATCACTGGCCCTAGTTGATGCTTCCCAACTAGATTGCCTTTCTCTCAGCTGTTTTCGCTTCGTGGCCACTAAGGATGGATTTGGTTCGTTTTCACATGATGAGGCAATATGACCGTCCTCACCACAGTGAAAGCAATACCAAGGACGCGGCTTTGCATTGGCTTTTGTAAAGTTCTGTGCGGTCGAAGCCTTCCTTTTCGTGGGGTAGACTTCGACTTTGGCATTAACTGTGTGGCACTCTGACTTTGAGTGCTTGGGCTGATTTTGCTTTTGGCTTTCTATTTTCCAACTGTTAAGTTGTGCACTAAAATCAGCAATTTGTTTCTTTAACACATTGAGGTCAGACTCACAGCTACTTGCTGTTTGTACATTTGACATGGCCCGGTGCTTTGGATTGCTAGGGCCAGGTTTGCTCTGACCAAGATGTTGCCTCATACAACGGACTTTTGAGGCTTGCTTGTCCTCTTCCGTGCGTAGAAGCAAGAGTAGCTCAGAGAACGAAGGTGGGCTCTCTTTTCTTTGTCCTAGCTGGAGGTCGCTGATGAGACTGTCCTCCCAACAGCCACGAAGGAATTGCTTTAACAATTGTTTGTCAAAATCCGACACATTGACACCTCCTCGTCGCATTGCTTTGGTCAAACAGACATGTAACCTTTGCAAATAGGCTGATGGTCTTTCTCCTTCATTCTGAAGTGTGTTCATGAATCGCGCATAGAGCTCATCGCCATCTTCGACGGCTCCAAACGCAGAATCGAGTACTCTCAGGTACTCAGGGGGTCTAGCATTTGGACCTAAATGCTTAGTGACGTCTGTGGCAGGCGACAGAAGACTGTCAAGGATCCTCTGTGTGCAGTTCAAGTCAGAAACGGCTGGATCACTCATGAGGACTTCAACACTTGTGTGCCAGGCATCGTAATCAGCTTCACTGTTAGGGCGAGGAATGCGCCCAGAGAAAGCTCTAATCCTACTCGGCATGGGCGAGTGTGAAGAAACTTCACTACTGCGCACCACATGTTCAACTACCACCCGCCAGACATTGGGCGGGTTAAGCTCAAGTGTGGGATGGAACTGGGTCGGTGAGTCAAGATCGATCAGGTTTTGATTTAAGATTGGAATCGAATCCGTAGACTGTGAAAAATCAGCAGCAGGTTGACTGGGGGAATGGTCACCCTGTGCATGCAAACTTGTCTCGCCTCTGTCAACAGGGGGAGAAACTGTAGGCTGAGGAGATAGGGGGGGCACGTTTAAGTTAGCCAGTCCCTCTTTGAGCATGTTTTCTAGTGAATGGCCACTAAGATTGGCCATTTCAGACAGTTGTCTCATGTATGCTCTTGTGACATTCCTCGCATTCGCTGCATACGCCTCAGTTAAACTCCTAATTTCAAACGTGACTTCAGGCTGAGCAGAGCTTTGAATAGTCTGCGGCAAAAGAGGATTCAAAGTATCCATTGCACTGGCATGATTGAACTCAGCAATCATCTGCCTGTGAAATTCAGAATGCGGATCATCTATACGGATGTGGCGGTTAACTGAACCGTGTTTCCCCAGGTAAATAGCTACTTCCTCATCAAGGTCACTGTTAGTAAGCCCTTTTATGATTACCGAGTTAGGGATTTTAATTGCCTCTTTAAGTACTACATCCATTTTGTCAAACTAGGTTTTGATTGTTTCTTATTGTTGTAATACTTAATAAGATGAGTCTCATGCAGTTTCACAATAACTCCTGGCTGCTGGCTCGCCAACTTGTAGCACTCATGTGCGTGTTTCAAATACTCCCAGATCAGAACAAGAGTATGTCACCCAAATTTGACACCGAAGAGCTCACAGATTTGGACCAGTAGGTTCGGCTACGTACAGGAGAGGCGAACTGAATGAGACTCAGACAACCGCGAGTTTTGAAAAATAGCCGGAATTGTATTTTTCTTTTCAATTAGAAATAACAGGACATTATGACAAACACACAAAACACTTACAAATGAAATTATTCCCTTTCGGTACCGGTACTCTCTTAATAATACCTTTTGGCAAAATCACAGTGATCACTCGATGGAAAAAAAAAAAGAAATCTTACCTGGGTGCACCCTTTCTAGAGGTACAGTTCACATCCAACAATGAACCACAATGTCAATCATCAGCATATAAATGTTAACACTTATTTGCATTTTCACAGACTTCGTTTACAGTAGTTTACAGTAGTTATTGTGATAGCTGTTTATATACCGCCGGATGCTAACGTTAGCACGGCTCTCAGCCTCTTGCTCAACACCATAAACAAACAACAGCTTGCCCACCCCGATGGGGTTTTTATTGTCGCCGGCGACTTTAACAAAGCGTGCCTAAAGACTGTGCTTCCTAAATTTGTCCAGTTCGTGGACTTTGCTACGAGAGGAGAACACACTTTGGACCATGTCTATTCAAACATCAGGCATGCTTTCAGAGCGACACCCCTCCCCCACCTGGCTGGATCTGACCACCTCTGCATGTCCCTCACCCCCACCTACACCCCCCTGCTGAGAAAAACAAAGCCCCAGACAAAGACAATAAAAACCTGGCCTGAAGGAGCCCTTTCTCAACTGCAGGACTGCTTCTCAACAACTGTATGGGATTTATTCTCCAGCCACAACCTCCAGGAGTACACGGACACTGTACTCTCGTACATCAGGAACTGTGTTGACAATGTCACCGTCAACAAAAGGGTCAGGGTGTTTCCAAATCAAAAACCCTGGATGAATAGCGAAGTGCAATCCCTCCTAAAAAGCCGCAACACTGCCTTCAAGTCAGGGGACAGGGCTGCGTATAGGGCGGCCAGGGCAGACCTGAGTCAGGAAAGCTAAGGCTGCCTATAGGAGGAGGATTGAAGATCACTTTGCTGACAACGACCCCAGAAAAATGTGGCAGGGGATCAATCACATTACCAACTACAGAAGCAATAACCAGGCAACATCTAGGACTGATGCCTCACTGGCTGAGGATCTAAACCGTTTCTTCGCCCGCTTTGAGACGACCAAGCCCTCAGCTGCCACACCACTTCCACCCGCCCCCAGCACTGGCACACTAACACTTAGGGAGCACCAAGTGAGGTGTGTTCTAAGGTCAGTGAATCCCAGGAAGGCGGCAGGTCCTGATGGAATACATGGAAAGGTTCTCAGAGCATGTGCTGACGAACTGACCGGAGTCTTCACTAAAATCTTCAACCTTTCCTTGTCATCAAACACCGTCCCGCCCTGCCTCAAAACCTCCACCATCATCCCCATCGCCAAGAAGACAGCTGTGGCCAGCCCAAATGACTACAGGCCTGTTGCACTTACGCCTGTAGTGATGAAGTGCTTTGAGAGACTGGTCTGTCAGCACATCAGGGCCGGTCTGCCTCCCACTCTGGACCCCCACCAATTTGCCTACAGGACAAATCGTTCCACCGAGGACGCTATCACCATAGCGCTCCACACTGCGCTGAGTCACCTGGAGCACCGAGGAAGCTATGTGAGAATGCTCTTTCTGGACTTCAGCTCAGCATTCAATCATATCATCCCGGAGATCCTGGTCCAGAAACTGTCTCACCTGGGACTCTCCACCCCCATCTGCCTCTGGATCAAGGACTTCCTGACAAATAGACCACAGTCTGTCAGACTCGGCCCCCACCGGTCCAGCACCATCACACTCAGCACCGGGTCTCCACAAGGATGTGTTTTGAGTCCCCTCCTGTTTACGCTCTACACATCCGACTGCTCCCCTACCCATCTCTCAAACACCATCATAAAGTTCGCGGATGACACCACAGTGGTTGGACTCATCTCAAGGGGGGATGAGTCGGACTACAGAGATGAGGTCAACAGACTGACTGAGTGGTGTTCAGTTAACAACCTCCAACTGAACACCACGAAAACTAAAGAACTTATCTTGGACTTCAGGAAGGGCAGAGCAGACCCGGCCCCACTTTACATTCACGGGAGCTGTGTGGAGAGGGTACACTCCATGAGGTTTCTGGGCGTGCAGATATCTGATGACCTCTCCTGGACTGCAAATACTACAGCGGTGGTTAAAAAGGCCCAGCAGCGTCTCCACTTTCTGAGAGTGCTCAGGAGGAACAACCTGGAGGAGAGGCTGCTGGTGACATTTTACAGAGCCACCATAGAGAGCATCCTAACGTACGGCATAACAACATGGTATGCAGGGTGCTCAGCTGCAGACAGGAAAGTACTGCAGAGGGTCATCAACACAGCCCAGAAGATCACTGGCTGCTCTCTGCCCAGCCTGGAGGTCACTGCAAACTCTCGGTACCTCAGCAGAGCTGGCAATATCATCAAGGACCACTCTCACCCCAGCAACCAACTGTTTGAACTATTACCGTCAGGCCGACGGTACAGGTCACATAAAACCAGGACAAACAGATTCAGGGATAGCTTCTTTCACAGAGCTATCACCGTAGTAAATAAGCACAAAAACAATTGAACCTATTCCATACCGTCACTGTCATTATATTATGCTGCTATTCATACTGTCATTATATTAATGCTGCTATCCTGTATATATTGTACATACTATTGTTTGAGTACTTACGATTGTTTTTTTTTTTGTACTTTTTATATTTTACATTTATATTTATTATTGAAACTTGCACCAAGGGAGTGGCACTCCAATTTCGTTGTACTCTGTACAATGACAATAAAGGCTATTCTATTCTATTCTATTCTATTCTATTCAAATAGCAACAGTTAATCAGCTGGAGGGTTATTTCTGACCGCTCACACTCACTTTTGTCCACATTCATGGAATGTACAGAGTCCGTAAAACGTGTCCTTAAAACCACCCGCCCGTGAGTCCAGGGGGATGTGTGTGAAAAAGGGGGATACGAGTACAAAATGGCGTGGTGTGTCTCTGTTTTGTTGCATCTGGCCTACCACACTCTGATGTGCAGGACAGAACAAAGTCATTTGGTCCTTCAACGGGGTTGGCTCGCCATCAATTTCAGGATCCGTTGGAATGCACCAGGAAGATACAAACCAAAGAAACAAAAAAAACCCCAAAACCAAACAAAAGAAAAGAAAAAAACCTGACCTGTCAACGACAGTGTCATGGGACATATTAAGTTCCTCATAAAATCACAATTCACACATTCTCTTCAACTACTGGGTTTCAGTAAATTGAACAAAGTTTCCTACAGAACATTCCTAAACAATTATCATTAAACACTGGAACATTTTACTTGCAAGGCATTCATGAAACACAGATAAATAATGAACAAGTAAAACACTTTGCTCACCGATCTCAGAATTAGAAAGACGGAGCAGCGCGAGATGGCGCACGACCGATGAAATGGCATCGTCTCTAACTCCCGACCTTTCTCGACTAAGCAATGTAAAAAGAACCAGCTAATTACTCATCTTAGCAATATACATACAGTAAAACAATCTTTCGTAAACGGCGAGTGCTAGCTCTCCGTCTATATTACTCTTTTTCATACCTCGTCTCAGTAAATCGCCGTGTCTCGTTTCCTCACTAGCTTGCTCATGGAAGGTTCGCGAGCGGAAGAGAGAAAAGAAAAATCTGTGTCCTCCTAGGCAGGGGCGGCAGGCGGAGCCTGTACCACGTTTCAGCAGCTCATTGGCCTAGAGTAACACGTGTCTAAACCAGAGCAGTTAACTCCTTAACTGCTGCACCTATGGTTTATTCATTACAAATGAAATGTGCTGCTTAGATTAATGATTCTTTTATTCTGGTGTATTCTAGTTAAGCCATACTCAAATATGGGTTACACCTTGGTTCTTTTTAAATATTAAAATAAATTTGCATCTTGTGGCACATTAAAAGTAAATACATTGGCATTACTCTGCATCACCCGCAGTTACAGCTACAGCACAGCTATTGCACGTGAACTAATTGCACATAACCACTTCGCTGGCTGTAGCCAAACTAGCAGGCCCAAGAAAGGAAAAAACACTAAACACTCATAATAAACAAAACTGTCACATCATCGCAATACTATGAAAACACATCTTAAACATCATTAAACAACATTTACTACTATTCTGACTGGTTAGGTTTTTTTTCAATGCACTGAACGACAATAGCGGTGCTAAGTGAGCTATGCTAACTCACAGAATAGTTCAAAAAGTTCGTAGAACCACTCCGAGTCCTTCGAGGTAGGTACCCGTCTGTGGTTCATCGCTAACGGCAGCTCTCTCACAAATGTTAATGGAACCTCCTTTTTTACTTTTAACTGGAAAACCGTGCTTCATGGCAGCATAGAGTTTTTCCTTGCCGTCCTTTTTTTCCTCTGCACCATACCTTCATGCGCACCAGACAAGAACTTCAACACAGGAAACTACGATGGATTCAGGGAACCCTGTACTTTTTTAGTGCCGTAAATCTAACCAGGGTTACACTATCATTAACAATCTCCTTAATATATTACAAATAATATAAATTATATCAGATATAGTCAAAGGAGCTTGCAAAGAAAAGCATCTGGACTTCTTTAAGTTGCTTGAAGACGTTTCACCTCTCATCCGAGAAGCTTCTTCAGTTCTAAGGTCAAATAGTGGGGAGTCCCAGATTTAAACCTAGTGGGAGTATCCCCCCACAGAGGGACAAAAGGACCCCCTGATGATCCTCTAATCGCCTGAGCCAAGGTGTGAAACTGGGTGTGGGTCCCAATCAGCCAGGGTTTCAGGTTAGCTCATTGTGAAACCTGGCCCCACCTTATGCGAATTCCTGAGGTCAGATGGCCCAAGATGTGAGTGGGCGTTAAGGCGTCTGGGGAGGGAACTCAAAACTGGATTATAGATAGCAGACAGTTGGTGTCGTGAACCACCGCCTCTGTTCAAAGATGGTCGCTCACAGTGGACCCACACCCAGTTTCACACCTTGGCTCAGGCGATTAGAAGATCATCAGGGGGTCCTTTTGTCCCTCTGTGGGGGGATACGCCCACTAGGTTTAAATCTGGGACTCCCCACCATTTGACCTTAGAACTGAAGAAGCTTCTCGAATGAGAGGTGAAACGTCTTCAAGCAACTTAAAGAAGTCCAGACGCTTTTCTTTGCAAGCTCCTTTGACTATGATGACCTGGATGACTGAGAACATTCACAGAGATATCAGATATAAAGCTTCATCTGCTTTATACAACTGTATCTATCAGATAAGTAATGACCAAAGGTCTGTATGAGCGTGCTTAAATGGTTTTTAAAGTTTAAATGATATTTCAGCAGGTTTCCTCTCAGTTCAGCTCTTGTAACTGTATTAAACCTGATTTTCACTCTGTAAGTTTACCTCTCCTCCACTCTGATCATATAACTGCTGCTCTGCATCTGCTGCCATTGCTTTTATGTGTTTTTATTGTTTTTATTGTTCTCTCATCTTAAACTGTTTCTGCAAGCGCAAATCGTCCTCCCAGGACAATAAAGTTCTGAATTGAATCAGAGGTTTTTTATTCAGCAAAATCTGCCACAGAAATGCGCCAATGAACAATAACTTCTAATGGATTTATGTAGAGCCGGGCGGGCCGTGTGTGTGTGTGTGTGTGTGTGCTTTACTGTAGCAGTGAGTATCTGTGAACCCCTGCTGAATATAAATGACTCAAAATCCAATACTGATCTGTCTTTCTCACTCTGTAACACACACACTGCAGTAGTGACCATTCCTTCGGTAAAGCTGTTCATTTGCTGCATTAACTGTTGGCTCCTTCTCAGACTGCTGGAACATTTGGGTTTCAAACTGAAACCTTCTGCTCTTCTTCACACAAGGTGATGTCTCATTGCACACGAACAGGCAGGAATATACTGAAATGAACCTGAATTACCGAAAGTAAGCCATGACTAATAACTCCTTAATTTTCTGCAATATAAGGGGTGGCTGTGGCTGTGAATGACGGCACAGGTCTTAAGAATTACAACAGCTCCATTTTTGTCACACCCAGGAAAACAGTGACTGGAGACCACGACATTACTAAAATTTCTGAGACCGTGTGCAATGAACTTGAAATCTTGTTGATATTAAAATAGTTATGCAACCACTCAAGTGACTTTGGTGCATCAAGATGGTGATAAAGCAGCAATAAAACTGAGTCAGTCTGCAATCAGTTTGCATTTGAATGGGGTCAAGTAGGCAATTACAGACAATCTATGATAATATGTGATTAACTGTAAAAGAATCTGTTGCTGCCTGCTGCAAAGCTGTTGCCATTAAACAGAAACTCACATTAACTACTTATATTCATAGTCCAGCTCTAAGGCTCTGGCTGGACTGGTGAGGTCCTGGCTAGAGCGAGACAGATTCAACAAATAAATTTCTCCACAAATAGCTATGTTGTTACAGCAGGACATCAATTTAACTCAAAAATGACGTGGGCAATCAAGACCCTTGCTTTTATATAGGGATATGACCAGACTCCAACCATTTGCCAACCAGCTGAGTCAAGTCCTCAATTGCAAATGTGTTGCCAACAAGTTGCGTTCAGTTGCACAAACTGAGTGTGCTGACATTCTGTTACCCTTCAAAATTAGATAACAGTTTTTTACAAACCTTTATCAATCTGTCTGAGAGTGATTGCAATAACTCTGAACTCATTGTATGGAGACAGGTTGTGAGGAGAAGCTGGTTTGACTAACCCTTTCATGCATAGTGGTCTCTACAGTGGACACCTATTCAAAGGCTGTTTTCTTGTATTTGTGTGGTAGTATACTTGCACATATACCACTACAATGGACACTGATGTGTCACTCCATACCCTGCCACCCACTGGTCGTTTAATGTTACTATAGATGTATGACGTGTTTCATTATAATTATTGTTATTTAACCGTGTCATGCATGAATTAGACAACCTCAATCAGAATTGAGTACATTTGCATAATGACTGAAACCAGCCCACTGAGTGAACAAAGGGCTGGGAGGTTCGTTCCTTGATCATTAACCCTTTAAGACCTACCATAGAACCAAGTCCGTCAGCTGACGTCTATTCCAACGTATGTCATAGACATTTCTACAAGTCAAGGAAGGTGATTAGGAAGATACATAGGATGATTCAGTAGCAACATTTGTCTCTCTTTCAGTTTTTCTTCTGTTTTTATTTTGAAAGTCATTTCCTCATTTTGTGCATCTCTTCCCCTCCTCATCGCTGTTTAAGTTCACCTATCCTTCTTTCTTGAAAGGTGTGTGGCCTTTTTATTATGTGTGTCTTCTTTCAGTCTTTGTCTGATATTCAAACCTTCTGTTTTCTCTTTCATGTTCTTTGCTGGCTTTCCGCTGTAGCCCCTTTGGACTTTTGTTTTACATTCTTTGGATTGCCTTCCTCTAACCAGTAGCTCTCATTATTCTCTGTTAGTATTCATTAAATTTGCTTTTATTTTACCACCTGCTGGTTTGTTTCGTTTTTCCATTTTTTCTGTCAGCAATTTGACCCACTTGAGAAGCTTCACCTTAGAAGCAAAGTTGGCTTAAAGGTAGGGAGGGTAGCATTAAAGAAACAGAAGCTGGAATGGTGCGTTCCACAATGACAGTTAACTTGGAGGACCCACTGTGAGATAAATAAAGACTATGTTAAACCGTGAATCATGCAAATCTACTCTAGTGAAGTCCAAGACTAAAAATATGAAGCTGAAGAGGGGCACAATAGGTCCACTTTATATGTGACTTTTTTTTCATTACAAGTGATAATATCAGCTTGATAATGCCTCTTGAGCTGAGTGCTGGACTGTGTGAGAGGTGCATGCTCCATTTTTTATTTAAAGTTGATTTCAAACAGAAGCTGAATAAGTACCGACATTTGTATTATCTGCTTCAGAGACCCTAAAGGAAAAATAAGATGAACTATAGTAGAAACGCTAACCACAAAACAAAATTCATGTTTCCAGATGTACCTTTGGAATATTTTGTCCATTTCCTAGAGTGGAGAACGCATTTAGCATAAAATTTAGCATATCAAGCCAAATTTTGTAGGCTGTGGTGCCGAGTTCCACACTGGCTTTCACAAATATGAAGATTTAATAATGCAATATACAAAAGAAAAAAAGCATGTGGTAAATATGCATGAATTATATAATATGTGTAATCTGCTGCTATACAGTTGTTTGGTCTATATGCAAAAGATAACTTTGTGAACCCGTGCAACCTACAACAAAACCTTGCTTTACCACATTAAACACCTGCAGGCAGGACCCAGCACAAGGGGAGACATGTGGGAACGCAGGTGGAGCAAACTAGCCATAACGAAACAGGGGAAGCAAAGCTGAACACAAAGCACATGAGACAATAACTACCAACATAAGACAGGAAATCACAAACACTGAGACACGGACACAGAGACATTGCAGAGACAGAGAGACAGCAACATACAGATAGACTACACACCCATACTTGCCAACCTTGAGACCTCAGAATTAGAGAGACATTCAAAAGGGGGAGTGGGATACGTGTGTGTGTGTGTGTGTGTGTATATATATATATATATATATATATATACGCAGCTGGATAGCGTAGTGGTTAAACTACACGCCTTTGGAACAGAGGATCGCAAGTTCGATTCCTGCCTGGGGCGTCTGTATCCAGTAAGGGTCCTAAGGCTAGACCCCCTATGCTAAGCAAGCCTACCGCAGACATGAGCGAGACAGATAAATATGAAGGCATGCCGGCTCGGACGTCGCCCGGATCAACAAGGTCCGCGTCAGGTGTTGAGGAACCAGGGCACCCTGACGAAAAGTGGGCTACTGGAACAAGAAGGCATCGGTGGGCAAGGGACGAAAACAGGGCGTTGTTGGAATGCTACTACGCAAGTAACCCCGGCGGAAGGGGCTACATGAATAGGATGAGGGACCTATGGATTCTTCGATACCCAACATCCACAATGACGGCGAAACAACTAGTAGCTCAGTGTTCCAACATTCGAAAGAAGGGACTGCTCTCACAGCTAGAGATTGACGAGGTACAACACAAATGCTACGGCAAGGAGGAGTCAGGACGCCAGGTCAGGGGGGAGATATCATCACCCCCACCCGAGATTGGGTACATAGCCCCAAGTGCGATAGGAGAAGGATCGTTGAGTGCGAGAGGAACTGTTGAGTGCGAGAGGAACTGACCTGAAAAATAGGATCATGGCCAAGCTTGAAACCTGGATCCCCCGTAGCCGGTTACCAAGATTACGTGAAGTACCCTCAGAAGGTCTGCTAGATGATGTTAATGCAGCACTACGGGCAATACCTACAACCACGATTACCGACACTAACAAGCTGATCTACAATACGGCAGCAGTGATCAGTGAGATACTTGGCTACAAGTTGAACAGCCACAAGGGGCAGTACCCTCCATGGAGAAGGAGGCTAGAGGGCAAGATCAAAGTAGCACGGAGGGAGGTTAGCCAACTAACAGAGTTGCAGAAAGGTGCGACAAATAAGGTGCCTAAGAAATACAGCAAGCTGTCCATACCTGAGGCCTTGGAAACTGCCAAGCAAAGACTCACAGCCTTGGCCAGCCGCTTGAGGAGGTACACCAGAGAGATAGAAGGCAGGAGAATAAACCAGCTGTTCTCCACAGAACCAGCAAAGGTGTACTCTCAGTGGCAAGGGAACAATAAGAAAACAGCACCACCAAGGCTGGAGACGGAGCAATACTGGAAGAGCATATGGGAGAAGGACGCAACCCATAACGGCAATGCTCAGTGGCTAGTGGATCTGAGGGCAGACCACAGCGACCTCCCTGAACAGGGTCCAGTAACCATCACAGTGGCAGATATCCAAGAAAGGGTCTCCAGTATGAAGAGTTGGACAGCACCAGGGCCCGACATGGTTCACGCCTACTGGCTGAAGAAGCTGACTGCACTCCACGAGCGTCTGGCAGCACAAATGAACCAGCTGCTAGTTAACGAGAGACACCCGGAATGGCTAACTGAAGGCCGGACGGTCCTGATCCCCAAGGACCCCAAGAAGGGACCGGTCCCCTCCAACTACCGACCAATAACCTGCCTCAGTACTACATGGAAGCTCCTGTCAGGCATCATATCGGCTAAGATGAACAGGCACATGGGTCAATACATGAGCGGGACACAGAAAGGAATTGGCAAGAATACCAGAGGTGCAAAACACCAGCTACTGGTAGACAGAACAATCAGCCGAGACTGCAAGACCAGACTGACCAACCTGTGCACTGCCTGGATTGATTACAAGAAGGCCTATGACTCAATGCCCCACAGCTGGATACTGGAATGCCTAGAATTGTACAAGATCAATGGGACCCTAAGAGCCTTCATCAGGAACTCAATGGGGATGTGGCGTACAACACTAGAGGCCAACTCCAAGCCCATAGCACAAGTTACCATCAAGTGCGGGATCTACCAAGGAGATGCTCTGTCCCCACTGCTGTTCTGCATAGGCCTGAACCCCCTCAGTGAGATCATTAACAAGACTGGCTACGGATACCGACTACGGAACGGAGCAGTTGTCAGCCACCTCCTGTACATGGATGACATCAAGCTGTATGCCAAGAGTGAACGAGACATCGATTCACTGATCCACACTACCAGGCTATACAGCAATGACATTGGAATGTCGTTCGGACTGGAGAAGTGTAGTCGGATGGTAACAAAGAGAGGGAAGGTAGTCAGAACTGAGGGGATTGAACTACCAGAAGGCAACATTGCAGACATAGAGGACAGTTACAAGTACCTGGGGATCCCGCAGGCAAATGGGAACCATGAAGAGGCCGCTAGAAAGGCTGCAACCACCAAGTACCTGCAGAGGGTCAGGCAAGTCCTGAGGAGTCAGCTGAATGGTAAGAACAAGATCCGGGCCATCAACACATACGCCCTGCCCGTGATCAGGTACCCTGCTGGGGTAATAGGCTGGCCAAAGGAGGAGATAGAAGCCACTGACATAAAGACAAGAAAGCTCCTGACCATGCATGGAGGGTTTCACCCCAAGTCCAGCACCCTGAGGCTGTACGCTAAGCGGAAGGAAGGGGGCCGGGGACTGGTGAGTGTCAGCACCACAGTCCAGGATGAGACAAGGAACATCCAAGAATACATTGGGAAGATGGCCCCAACTGACCGAGTGCTCAGTGAATACCTCAGGCAGCAGAAACCCAAGAAAGAGGAGGGAGACGAGGAACCATCATGGAAGGACAGGCCCCTGCACGGTATGTACCACCGGCAGATAGAGGAGGTGGCTGATATCCAGAAATCCTACCAGTGGCTGGACAAAGCTGGACTGAAAGACAGCACAGAGGCACTAATCATGGCAGCACAAGAACAAGCTCTGAGTACAAGATCCATAGAGGCTGGGGTCTATCACACCAGGCAAGACCCCAGGTGCAGGCTGTGTAAAGATGCCCCAGAGACAATCCAGCACATAACAGCAGGGTGCAAGATGCTAGCAGGCAAGGCATACATGGAACGCCATAACCAAGTGGCCGGCATAGTGTACAGGAACATCTGTGCCGAGTATAACCTAGAAGTCCCGAGGTCAAAATGGGAGATGCCCCCAAGGGTGGTGGAGAATGACCGAGCTAAGATCCTGTGGGACTTCCAGATACAGACGGACAAAATGGTGGTGGCTAACCAACCGGACATAGTGGTGGTAGACAAACAGAAGAAGACGGCCGTAGTGATCGATGTAGCGGTTCCGAATGACAGCAATATCAGGAAGAAGGAACACGAGAAGCTGGAGAAATACCAAGGGCTCAGAGAAGAGCTCGAGAGGATGTGGAGGGTGAAGGTAACGGTGGTCCCCGTGGTAATCGGAGCACTAGGTGCGGTGACTCCCAAGCTAGGCGAGTGGCTCCAGCAGATCCCGGGAATAACATCGGAGATCTCTGTCCAGAAGAGCGCAGTCCTGGGAACAGCTAAGATACTGCGCAGGACCCTCAAGCTCCCAGGCCTCTGGTAGAGGACCCGAGCTTGAAGGATAAACCGCCCGCAGGGGCGTGCTGGGTGTTTTTTTTTTTTTTTTATATATATACAAAAAACTTGAATTTTGCAATGTTTATTTATCTGATAAAATAAGTTAAATGTCACCATTATTATTGAGTGAAACTCTGCCATATGCTCCTTGCTATCTAAAATATAACCAGACACTGGCGTAAATTCTCAACCATCTCACAATTCTGTTTAATCAGTTTTCTGTTTGATGTTTATTCAGCTGTGTGAAAACCCCGGAGGAATCCTCCCGAGGGATTAATAAAGTTTTTATAAAGTTTTAATCTAATCTAACTTTAATCTCAGCCAAACCGATTTACTCACGAACAAATAAAATACTGGAAAAAGGCCAAACAATAACACGTTTAAGTTATTTAAGAGAATTATATATCATGTTTAGTAGTGAAAGACCGCGAGGGTTTGAAAATGATGTGCCGGGAGTTTGCTGTTCTCGGAGGCTCGGGAGAAATTCGGGAGAATGGTGGCTCCGGGAGGTTTGGCATGTATGTACTAGAGATGGACCGATCCGATATTACGTATCGGTATCGGTCCGATACTGACCTAAATTACTGGATCGGATATCAGAGAAAAATAAAAAATGTAATTAGGGATGGGTATCGAAAACCGGTTCTTGTTGAGAACCGGTTCCCACTGTTTCAATTCCTTGGAATTGTTTGCCACTTTTAAAAACGATTCCCTTATCGATTCCAGTCGCCCCGAATGACGTCATCATTGAGTAGCGTCTTTTACCCAGTAGGAAACACGGCGCCTGAGCGGCACAAACGCTCAAAAGTTTGGTTACACTTTATGAGAAAGGATGACAACAGGGCAACGTGCAATACTTGCAAAGTAGAGATTTCATCAAAGGGAGGAAACACTACGAATATGCAAAAGCATTTGCTCAAAAAACACGCGATTGCTTTCAACGAATGTCGTGTTTTTGATCCGCTCCGGACTAGCGAAGCTCAACCCAGCAGCAGCGGTAGCGTTTCCACGTCCTCTCCCGTTAATACTGCAGGTAACTAATCAATTAGCATTGCATATTATGTTAGCGCGATTTACCTTATTACAAAACCTGTTATTACTGTGCGTTGCATTTAGATAACCATGATGAGAGAGACAGAGTCTGGCTGGCTCAGATGCTGGCAGTTCTCGCTGCAGTCTACCAGTAGCGTCTCCTTTCAGGCCAGGATAGACGAATGTCACCCAGCAGTGTCTAAGTTTGTGGTCAAAGGCTTGCACCCATTTGCCACAGCAGATGCCCCCGATTTCACTTTGGTAAGTGAATGTGTTTAATTGTAGGCAGGACATTACTGGATATTCTTGTGTAATTGCTACAGAATAATTTATGTTAAACTTTGTTATTGCTACAGGAGAATATTTATTTTATTATTTTACATATACATTTTTTTTCCTGGGGACCCTGTGACACCCCATTGAAGAGCCGTAGGCTGTGGATCTCTTAAGATCTCACTGTTGGGTTTGTAAGGCCATGTTACTCTTAAATTTCTATCTTGTTCAAAGAGAAGATATAAAACACAGTTCTAAGCTAATCGACTTTAGTGTTCTCCCTTTTAAAAAAAAAAGAATCGATAAGAGAATCGATAAGGAATCGAATCGTTAAACAGAATCGAAAATGGAATCGGAATCGTTAAAATCTTATCAATACCCATCCCTAAATGTAATCCGATCCATTAAATATCACGAAAGCACCTCACAGAACTTGCAACACGCCGTAACTCACCTCAGAACGTTAGCACGTCGGAGCAGTATGCATCACGTGATAGAGCGGCTGTGGCATGCGGGACCTGTCGGCGGTCTGAATAGCATTTGGAGCTTCGCTAGCAACCCGGCATTTCATCTCCGACAAAGTTATCCCCGAGAGAAGTAAAGCAAGTGTTTAAGTCCATCTCTGAATGTTTGTAAAGCATTCCTGCATTAAGCTTAACAAACGATATATGGAGCGACTGCTTCTTCTTGCTGCTACTTCAATCATGAAACTGCTTAATGATCAGCTGATCGGCTTTTCTGTCGCGAGTCCGTCTCTCTTGTTTGCTTTTGGCCCACTTTGCACCAGAAAGAGGAAACCAGCGGCTGAACAACAGCAGCACGTTTAAGCTTGATCAGCTGTTGTTAGAATTTATTTAATATTACTTTCTACACCAGGATCCTTTTTTTATGTAGCTGACGGCTGGTAACTGTGCAGGGGCGGATCTAGCAAAGTTTAGCCAGGGGGCCGATAGGGCATTAACAGGGAAAAGGGGGCACAAAGACATACTTTTCTTTCTTATTCTCATTTAAAATGTCTAGCTTTTAATAAATAATTATCTGACACCCAAAGTTTTAATTTGATGTAAAATGAATAGAAGTCAATTACTGTATATAGTAACTATTAAGTCTAATATACCCTAGTAAGCTATAGTACTTTTTCCTTTGGGAAGGTAACATCTGTGCAGTCTGCAATTTTGTTGAAGAAAGATGTTGAATCTATTTAATATTTCTTGAAAAATAATTGATTTCTGTGCATTTTTTTTCACACTGCATCAAATTAAAGTTGATTACGTCGATTAAGCATCATGAGGTGACGCGTGAGGGGTGGTTCCCCATTTTTTATTTATTTATTTTTGTTGTTGCTGGGAGTTGGAACCCTATTAGTTAGGTTGCTTAATATTTATGCTAAGTACTCTTTAAAATACCAGAATAGGGAGGATGGTGTAGGTTTAAGTTTATTAGATTGATCAGTATTGCTGAACTATGAAATATTTTTTTTGCATACAGGTATAACAGAATAGCTTTAGTGTAGTTGTTGTTTTAAACTTGAGTATGAACTTATACAAAATGCAGCAAGATATAAAAAAAAACAGTTTTGTTGATTAAAACACACTATATCGGATTCATATCGGTATCGGCAGATATCCAAATTTATGATATCGGTATCGGACATAAAAAAGTGGTAACCCTAACCCTAACCCTGATTATACCTGTTGCATCTGTGTCATTTGTTTCTCATTTACTTAATCCCTCCTTGTAGTTAAAAGAACCACCCCTAGTATGACATTCTGGCGCATCAGCTGTAGTCTGTTATGTTGAAGTTGCCTCATTCTAATGTTTTCTCTGAGGCTGCTGTAAATGCGAATATATTTACTGTGGGTTTTGCTTGAAAAAGCTTTACGTTGTGAAAACCTGAAATCTTGAAATTAGAATTGTTGTGCCTTATTTTGTGGATCTTTTTACATATTCCTTTTGAAAATACTAAAATTTGTATATTTATTAATTTTTGTTTGTCTGATAGCATTTATTTATAAAATAAATCGAACATTTCAAACAGGTACTCACTACTTACTCAGTACTTGAGTAGCCTTTTCACCAAGTACTTTTTTACTCTTACTCGAGTAACTTTTTTGACGACTACTTTTCACTTTTACTTGAGTAATAATATTTTAAAGTAATGATACTCTTACTTGAATACAATTTTTGGATACTCGACCCACCTGTGGTTAGCACGCCGACACGTTGATGCCTGCCATATCAGGAGGGCGGTAGGGGAAAAAAACAAAAGGAAGTCCATCTGAGAGATACCTTATTTTCTTTGCTACTTTTCTTTGCCTGAGACTCAGGTTGTTTTCCATTCTCAGACCCAGATAAACTGGTAACCAAATGAAGCTGACAAAAAAAACTAAAGGTTGACAGCCAGTTAAAGTCAAGTGGTACCACATTTTCCTTTCTTTTTCCTTTTCTTTGGGGGTGTTGAAATATTGTATTTTCTTTCTTGTCTTACATCCATTTTGGTTGCTTCAATTATTTTTGTGATATATTCGAGCTGGTTACTCTATTTGAAGGTATTCCTACCTTAAGAATAAGCAAATGGAACTGAACAAAATATATTTAAAGGCTGACATCTGCTGAGATGTGATCTCTTGTTTCCTGTTTTGGCTGTCATCACTAAATTTCATTGAAATCCCATGTTTTCTGTTCGCTACATCTCTTGACACATCTGCAGTGTCAAATAATAAAATAAACCTCTAATATGAGATAAGAACCATGGTCTCATAGCTGACAGAATTTTACAATAATTCATTGAAACCCCAACATACCTGTGATGAGAAGAAGAGTGAGATTGAAAGACTCTAAAAAGATTTTATAGGATTTTATCATGGCCCTTAAACATGACCTAAAAGAATCCATGTCACATAGTCCTGTAATGATATGCTGGAGTATAAATCATGGAGGAGTTGAAATAAGGATTTAGTGAAAAACTTTCAACTAGGACAGTGGACCTTGATTCTGTTTTTGCTTCCATTGGCTCTTTGGTTATGTTTAAGCATCAGAAACTATTTGATCATGGTCATGGTCTTTTATAATATTAAAAACACATTCAAGCATTAACAATCTGTATAATTTATTGCAAAAGATATTTAACAAATAAATAAAGCAGTATAATTAGCTGCTTCTCCAGCGAGTCTTTCATCCCACATATTGGACTTTGACTCCTGCTCAGGGTGCAGCTGTGCTGAGTTCGTCAGAGGAGAACATGAACCCATTTTCCACCATCTGCAGATTCATCTGCAATCAAAGGCAGCGTAGCTGGAGTATGTAAGATCCGCAGGACAATGGACGCTCTGGAGATTCAGCTTCAGTTTCACACATCTAAACAGGTTCAAGAGTGAACAGTGTGTTTTATTCTTTAAAAGCTCCCAGCACTAAAGAAAATGCTGGTCACCACAAACAAACATGTTACTGTGCCAATAAGCAGCTATAAAAGGTTTTTTCATCACTTGGTCTGCGTAATTAGGGGTGTGACAGGAGCGCCACCATGAGCTCTAGAACAGGGCTCATTTGTATCTCCTGCCAAAATAAAGTTAGGCTGTGATGTGCAGTGCATTGCTGTACACGATTCAAAGAAAAACAATGCTTTTTATCACTTTTGACGTTTTGACAGCAGAACAGTGTTAAAGAGAAATAGCTTGAGGAGTAGAAGCGAGCTGTGCACCTAATTGAATAAAATAAGTGAATCAGACAGGGTGTAATATGGATCCATGTTGCACAAGGCCAGAGGCATCGCTTTGGGATAACATGGTTACAGAGTCTGAAGCCCTGCTGGAACTGCTTTAGGATCTCTGAGGTCATTGGAGAACAAAGATCAGTTCCGTAACCGAGAGCTTTGGCACAACCACCACCATTAGGAGAGCTGCATACTCACAAAAGGAGAAAGTAACATATCTGAATCATTCTAGAAGACTGATTAAATTAAATAAATGAATCAGAGAAGAGAACCAAATTCTCTTGGAGATTAGTTTTTTGGGTACAAGTGAGCTAATCTGCACGTCTAAGAAGGAACTTTGATTAAAAAAGAGTCTTTTTACAAATCTCCTGAAAAACACTGAAAATAAATTAATATACTGGTGTTTATATAGCACTTCAAGTCTTGCTAACCAGTCAATTTGCATTGATACAGCGCTCTATTTGACTCACATCCATGGCCAGATTCACTAGTGAAGCTAACATGCATGTCAGTACTGTGCACGCAGGCACAGGCAGGACATGCAGACTCAGCATAAGCCAGGAGGCTTGTTGCTGTGAGGTGACAGTGCTATTCTAACTTAAGGTTTAAAATGGTTCATCAGTGAAGCGGTACCCTCTGAGTTACTCCATTTCAAACTTTGTCTTCCAAAGGCAAACCAGTTTGGAGATGAAAACTTCAAGGAAACTGCTTTTCGCAGAAATGACATACTGGTAGTTCATCTGTTGTGTTTTGAACATTTGCCGTATCTTAACATGACACCTTTGATTGTTAATGCCATGGAGGTGTTGATATTCCATTAGCCTCCATCACCTCGTGTTGTGTCAACATTAGACTGTACTGTTTTCAACATGACGGGAAAGCAGCACTTGCCCATTTAATTGTAAGCTTCGTCATCATCTGTGAGTTCAACTAGCTTCCACAGCGTGCGTTTTGTTCCATCTTCCTTCTTTGCAGCTGATGGGCGCTCTACCCTCACGGACATTGCCTCCTGTTTAGGTTTTTCTTTCCCACTGTCACCAAGGCCATGTCCAGACTAATACGTTTTCGTTTGAAAATGCATCTTTTCCTCTCCGTTTTGGCCTTCCGCCCACACTAAGACAGCGTTTCCGGTCAAGGAAAACGCAACGTTTTGAAAACGCTCTCCAAAGCGGATACGTTTTCGCGTCGCAGTGTGCAGAGCGAACCCGGAGCTTTATCGAAAACGATGACACATTTTAGTTATGTGATGCAGTCATGTGACCAATTAAACTAAGATAGCGGAGGCCCCAACAGCACCGCCTACAACTGCAAAGCTCTCCAGCGAGTAGTGCGGTGCTCTGAACGGATAATTGGAGGTGAGCTTCCCTCCCTCCAAGACATCTACAGGAAGCGCTGCCTGAGGAAAGCGGGGAGGATCATCAAGGACTCCAGTCACCCCAGCCATAAACTGTTCAGACTGCTTCCATCAGGAAGGAGGTTCTACAGCATTTGGTCCCGTACCAGCAGACTGAGAGACAGCTTTTTCCATCAGGCCATCAGACTGCTGAACACGTCATAGACACCTCAGCTTCACTACTGGAACTTCAACATTATGCACTCCACACTGTATATAAATGCCACTTGTTTTGCACATATTCAACTCTGTATATTTTATATATTTTATTATTATTATTATTATTTATTTTTTTTTTTTACTATTTAATTTGTAAAAATGTGTATACACACACACACACACACACACACACACACACACACACACACACACACACACACACACACACGTAGGAAAATATTTAGTATATACATCCAGAAATGCATACACTATTATATATTGTACATATATTTATTAGTTTCAGGTTGGCCATTCTTGTATTTTGCTCGTTTGTGTTGTTGTGTTTGCACATCTCTGTTGCTTGTGGGGCTCGCACACAAGAATTTCACTCGCATGTGCTGTGCCAGTGTGCCTGCACATGTGATGTGACAATAAAAGTGATTTGATTTGATTTGATTTGATTTGATTTGATGTTTTGTTTGCAAAACAACTGCAGTTTATACATGTTCCAGATAGCTTTTCTTCAAATTCTCTAATTGTCACTCGCTTTTGCAACTTTGTACTTTTGTGTTACTCACAGCAACAACTCCACCTCATTGTTAGTCCATTTAAAAAAACTCGGTGCTTTTCCTCAACAAAGTGTGGACGCAGAGCATTTTCAGACGAATACACCGTTTTCAAATTTATCCGGGCTAGTGTGGACGTGGCCCAAGTGCTTGCTCGCAGGGGGTCATCTGATTGTTGGGGGTTCCTCTGTATTAATGGAGGCTCTTTACCTTACAGTACGTGATACTATATAAAGCAAACTGAATTGTTTTCTGTTTTACTCTATTATAATGAGTTTGCTTGTCATTTTTTCCCTTTTCCTTTTATTTTCTTTCATTTTATTATTTTGTCTGCTTTACTTTTCTTCATCTTTATTTTCCTTTTATGCACTTGTCCTATTTCATTTCCTTTATTGTTATAATTTCTTTTCAATTTCCTTTTCTTTTTTTCATCTTGCTTCGTGCCCTCTTTTCACCTATGGTTCTTCCATTTTTTCATTCCTTTCTTTCCCGTCCTTTTTTCATTTACCTCTGCAGCTTTCATTCCACATTTTTTCTTTAAATTGCGTCCCTTTTTCTTCCATTTCTTCCCCTTTCCTTCCTCTTCATCACTTTTATTCCTTCCATTTTTCCTCCTGCTTTCACTTCTTTTTATTTCCTGTTTTTTCTAAATGATTTCCTTCTCCTTACACCTTCTTTCCTTCCTCAATCTCCTTTACTTCATCACTGAGAAAAACATTTAGCTGAAATTTGTCCTTTTTTTCTGACAGTATTTTTCTTTTGGGTTTCTAATTTGCAGTGAGCTCTGACTTCCTTTATGGTTTCAAAAAGAGAAACATCAAAAGTGTGTGTGTGTGTGTGTGTGTGTGTGTGTGTGTGTGTGTGTGTGTGTGTGTGTGTGTGTGTCCTTAGCGATGAAGCCCCAGAGTTCACTTCAGTCAGCTAAATGCTAATCACACGTCCAAACCAAAACTGCACTCATCAATCCTCCTTTCATCCCTTCATCCTTATTTCTCTCCATTCTTCCTCATCTCCTTCTGTAGCCTCCGTAGAGTCCCTACAAACTTTTTTCACTTGTTCCTGTGTTTCTCTTGGATCAGCATCACTCATATTTCTCTCATTCTTCCTTTCTCTGTTGTTCTCATTTGTTTTTTGATATTATCAAATTTCACTTCATTTTCTTTTACTTTTCTTCTTTTTTCTTCTTTTGTTCCTTTTATTTTATTTGTTTCCTTGACTTTCTTTGTCCCAGTAATTTCATTTCCTTCCATTTCACGATAATTTCTATGGTGCAGCTAATAATATTTGTTTCTTTTTTTTTTTTGCTTCCTTTTCTTTAATTATTTTTGTTTTCTTTGATTTTGTTTGTCCTTTCATTTTTCACATTTTCTTTTTCTGCCTTTCTTTGTTGCCTTTTTTTCCCCTTTCCTTTCCTTTCCTTTCCTTTCCTTTCCTTGTCTTTCCTTTCCAGATGTTTTCTTTCCTGCGTTTTATCCTTGTTTCCTTTCTCTGTTCCATTTTCCTTGGCTTTCTTTCCTTGATTTCTTGGGTCCATACTTTCCTCATATCCTTCCCTTACTTCTTTGCCATTTTATTCATTTAACTAACTTTTATATTGCTTTAATTTATTCTTTCCTTTCCTTTCATGTCCAACCCTTATGTTTTCTTTATTTCCATAATGACCCCTCCACCCTGACATCCTCACCTCCTCTGCCTCATTTGCTTTTTATTTATCACTTCCTTGGAATTCCTCAAAACTGTTTACTAGGCTTTCCACCTCCTTCTCCTCCATCCCTCATTCTTTCTTCTTTCATTTCTTTCTTACATCTCCTTATCACATTTCCCCTACTTCACATCTTCGTATTTCCCACATTGTAAAACAGAAACCTACGTCCCTCCCTCCTTTCTTTGTGCTTCATATTTTCTCTCCTTCAATCACCTCCCTCTTTTAGGCACTGTATTCCTCATCCTTCCCTCGCTGCCTCCTTTGGAGGCAGAATTGATTCAATCACTAATTGTGCTGAAACAAACAGAAGTTGATTAATTCATGTTTACGCTCTCTCACTCTGATAAATGATTCAGTACAAGAAAAAAAAACCTAACTTGTTAACACGAGAAGAGAGAGAAAGACAAAGTTCACGTCTTTGCATTGTGAGCAGTAAATGGGATCACTGCCTCGTTTAGCTCACTGGCTAATTAAAATTCACTGTATGTGTCCATTTGTTGGTATTTATTGTGTGTGTGTTTATTTTCACTGTGTGTGTGTGTGTAGTCATTGGTCAGACTGACAGAGACTTATTACGGTGTCACTTTGTGTGACCCCTTTTGACCCTGCTGGCGGTAAAATTGTGTTTAAGTGTGCAGCGTGCTTGTGTGTATTTATATGCGGGTGAGTGTTTGTCCTGCTAATGACTTGTCAGCTCCCACCACAACAGCTAAAGGTGACGCTTCCTCCCTGGAGACACACACCCACCCACCAACACACACACACACACACACACACACACACACACACACACACACACACACTTCTTATTCTGGCATCGTTCCTCCCAAACACAAACATCAACCAATGCTGCAGCTTCAAGAACAATTTAATCAAGGAATGAAACCTTGCATTCCAGGGATTAGACACCTGCAATTGCAATGCTTTTCTTAAAAGCATTCAGATGAAGCCGCGCATTACACGCAACATGCACCTGTAATGTCTGAGTATAAAGAAGGACAAAATGACAGTTTCACAGAAGTAAAGGCAAAACCAAACTAGATTGCCACCTGGTGGCTGGTGCAAGTATGCATGATGAGAACAGACCAATAAAACTAATTTCATTCAACAGAACTTACTTCTAGCTGCACACCTTTTACCCCGTCCCAAACTTACCAGTATCACATCAGGATAACCTGTAAAACAACTGCATAGCTTTTATGAGAGAGAGACACTATCACTAGAGTCTTGAACATGTCTATTGCTTCTGTACAGGGGAAGTCTGTGGTGATCGCAGTCAGTATAAAACATGGACGTAGTTAGCTTGACGTCCAAATGATGTTCTCTAGCATATCGAGACTATCTCTCCAAACCGTTACATATTCCATATGTACGGGGGTACAACCCTCCTTGGTCGTTGCGTGTGGATATTTCTTTAAGACACTCTGGCACGCCCGGCTACGCCCCACAGCTCACGTATAAAACAGCTGTGCAGACGTGACACCGATGATTGTTTGATCTCCACTTGTTGTATGTGGGTGTGAGTGCCTTGAGAGTGCTGTATGTATTAGAGATGGACCGATCCGATATTACGTATCGGTATCGGTCCGATACTGACCTAAATTACTGGATCGGATATCGGAGAAAAATAAAAAATGTAATCCGATCCATTAAATATCACGAAAGCACCTCACAAAACTTGCAACACGCCGTAACTCGCCTCAGAACGTTAGCACGTCGGAGCAGTATGCATCACGTGATAGAGCGGCTGTGGCATGGGGACCTGTCGGTGGTCTGGATAGCATTTGGAGCTTCGCTAGCAACCCGGCATTTCATCTCCGACAAAGTTATCCCGAGAGAAGTAAAGCAAGTGTGTAAGTCCATCTCTGAATGTTTGTAAAGCATTCCTGCGTTAAGCTTAACAAGCGACTGCCTCTCCTGCTGCTACTTCAATGGTGAAACTGCTTAACGATCAGCTGATCGGCTTTTCTGTCGGGAGTACGTCTCTCTTGTTTGCTTTTGGCCCACTTTGCACCAGAAAGAGGAAAACAGCGGCTGAACAACAGCAGCACGTTTAAGCTTGATCAGCTGTTGTTAGAATTTATTTATTATTACTTTCTACTCGAGGATCTTTTTCTACATAGCTGACGCTGGTAACTGTGCAGGAGCGGATCTAGCAAAGTTTAGCCAGGGGGGCCGATAGGGCATTAACAGGGAAAGGAGGGCACAAAGACATACTTTTCTTTCTTATTCTCATTTAAAATGTCTAGCTTTTAATAAATAATTATCTGACACCCAAAGTTTTAATTTGATGTAAAATGAATAGAAGTCAATTACTGTATATAGTAACTATTAAGTCTAATATATATACCCTAGTAAGCTATAGTACTTTTTCCTTTGGGAAGGTACCATCTGTGCAGTCTGCAATTTTGTTGAAGAAAGATGTTGAATCTATTTAATATTTCTTGAAAAATAATTGATTTCTGTGCATTTTTTTTCACACTGCATCAAATTAAGGTTGATTACGTCGATTAAGCATCATGAGGTGGAGCGTGAGGGGTGGTTCCCTATTTTTTATTTATTTATTTTTGTTGTTGCTGGGAGTTGGAACCCTATTAGTTAGGTTGCTTAATATTTATGCTAAGTACTCTTTAAAATACCAGAATAGGGAGGATGGTGTAGGTTTAAGTTTATTAGATTGATCAGTATTGCTGAACTATGAAATATTTTTTTTTGCATACAGGTATAACAGAATAGCTTTAGTGTAGTTGTTGTTTTAAACTTGAGTATGAACTTATACAAAATGCAGCAAGATATTTAAAAAACAGTTTTGTTGATTAAAAAACACTATATCGGATTCATATCGGTATCGGCAGATATCAAAATTTATGATATCGGTATCGGTATCGGACATAAAAAAGTGGTATCGTGCCATCTCTAGTATGTATGTGCATCCATCAGGAGCGTGCTTCAGCATCATCCGTGGGCGCTGCCTCTCCCCTGGTATTCCCCGGTATTCCCCTGGTAGGCCCGGTATTCACCCGGTATGCCCTGGTATCCTTAGCTTGGTTCCCCCTAGCTGGCCCTTTGCTCTCCACTTGGTTGGTCTCGATTGCCCGGTTTATCACCTCGAAAAATAGGCTTATGCGCCAGTCAGACCACGCTGTGCGGCTGCTGGCTAGCGAGTAGCTCGGCTTCAGCGTTGAAGCCTACGTCTGGGCACTGTGCAGCTCGGCTGCTATGTATGTTAACACAGATGGGATACGGCTTCAGTGTTCCAAGCGTTCGCTGTTGGCCTGCTTAACACTGTGGGGAATGAACAGTGGGGAATTAGGCTACAGTTTGTGCCAGCTAATCATTAGCCGGCCTGCGAGTAACATTCCAGCCTATTAGCCGGTCTGGCGTGTCGCCCGCAGCTCGCGGGTTAACGCAGCCAGCAGGGCTCCGCTCATAGCTCGGCTACTTTGGGGAAATGTGTCAGAGTTCCAAGCATACGGTTTTACCTGTCAGCACTGTGACACAGGGGGAATTGAGGTTGCGGCTAGTGCCGGCTACCTGTTAGCACTTCCTGGTTAGCGTGTGGACCCACACCCTTGCTTGGTAGCAGAAGTATGGCAGCCCACACGTCCCAAACATGTCTGTGTATGGCATTTTTGCCTTTTGACGATTGGCGAAAAAGGAAAAATAATAACTACGTAAGCAGTCGGAGCATGCTGTGCTCGCTAAAGAAGCTGACGCTTGCATGCACTGCTTTGTGGCCAGCATGAACTAGGCAGATCATACTTGGTTTTCTGACAGCATTAAATGGCCCGCCCCTCTCCCTTCTTCTGCCTCCAAAAATGAGAGAGCAGGCTACTATGGGGAACATGGCTTCCATCCTCTCCTCCGGTGTTGCCCACCTGTCCCTGGGCTGCCCACCGCTGGTCCCCGGGCACAGTTTTGGGGCGAGATGGGTCCCTTCAGCTCTTGAATGGAGCATGCCGGGTGTGGGAAATAGCCTTCCTGAGGTCCCATCTAGTGAGTGGACCTCAAGGTTGATGCTATCACGCAGCCTCAGTGGCTCCTGTCTCAGGTGCCGCTGCTGTCTGGTTGGTCTGGTTGCAGGCAGTTGAGTGCCCTGCCTCCCAGCATTTATGGTCCCCTGCCTGCAGTTGGTTGCTGCCATGCATGGCGGGAGTAGTTGCCTTTGGCCCTTCCCTGGGCAGGGCGGCATGCCCTAACAGGGGCGTGAGGGTTACTTATGCCCTCCTGGTGGCCATTTTGTCGCTCCCTCTATGGATGGAGCTTGACACGACAGCTGCAGGCGGGCTGTGCATGGAGTGCCCGTCCCTATCCTGTACCTCTCAGGCTAAATGAGGATGATGGCTGCAGTGTTCCCTCCCATGGCCCTGCCTCTGTGAGGCGTGGGCCGGTGCAGGTTGATTATTGTGAGGTGGATGTTGAAGAAGCTTCCATCCCCTCTGGCTACCACTGGAGTGGGGCCCGGACGGGTGAACCCATGTCTGGGTCGCCTGATTCCGGGCTCCTCCCACAGCGTTCCCTCTCATGGCCCTGCCTCTGTGAGGCCTGGGCTGGTGGAGGTTGATTGTCAGGAGGTTGAAGTTTATGACGGTCAGACGACCACGGTGCCTGATGGGACTGCCTGTCTACCCTGCAGCCACCTTGCTGTGAACAAGCTGAGGGGACTGTGCAGGCGTGTGGAGACGGCCGTGTTCAGTTGAGGCGGGGAAGACTCGGAGCCTAGGCTCAGCTGTCCTCCAGCCACCCTCCTCCCTCCTGACATCCTTTGTGTTGGGCCTAGTGGCCAGCACTGCTGCAGGCTGTGTCCCCTGGCCTATTGCGCGCGCTTTGCCAGTTTTATACGGCAGTTGGACCTTGCTGCGTCTGACGGCTCGACCAGAGGTTGACAGTTCTCTGGCCTGCGGCGCTGGCTCTCTGGCACATTGCCAAATTATTACGGATCTACGTGGCCGGCAGGGCCCGCTCAGTGAGCTGAGACCCTGGCAAGTTACGTCCCTGGCTGCAGTGCAGCTCCAGGCTGTCTTCCCCTGCCGTGTTGCCTGCATTCGCCAGCTTACACGCCAGTTGGATCTCGCTGTGTCTGATACGTCAACCAGCGAGTGTTCTCCAGCACACAGCGCTGGCTCTCTGTCTAGTGCATTGCCCCTGTGTCGCGGGTCACATGGCCAGCAGCTGCCCGCTTAGTGAGCTGACACTTCCCGACTGTTTGCTAGTGTCTACGGACGGCGCAGAGTGGCTGCTATGCCCTGGTGACGAACCTTGGGTTGCTCCTCACTTGGGCCCTCAGTGGCCTGGTGCAGGTCAGCTGCTCTGCTCCTGGGACAGGCCCTGGGCCTCGTCCTACCTCGGCCATCCACTGAGTGGCCGAGCTGCTGCGAAAGGCTCTCTCTCCCTGGCACTGTGTCACTGCCTAGTGCCAGGCGGGGATCTGTTGTGAGTTGACTTCTCCAGCCGGTGGCTCCATCTTCCCGTCTGGAGCGTTATCCGCATATCGCGGATTTCTGTCACAGCGATAGCCAGCTGCCATGCTCGAGTGGCTTGGTAGGCTGTGTTCCCCGGGCGTTTGCCCGCATTCACGGCTTACACGCCAGTCTCACCTCGCTGCGGCAAGTGGCATTTCTCCAGCCTAGTGTAGCCTGTTCTGTCTGGCATGTGCCCGCAATGCGCCGTGCACACGGCCAGCAGAGCTCCTGTCATTGCTCGAGTGTGGCGGCTTCTCGTCTCTGACTGCAGCTTAAGCCGCTGCTGCTGCTGCTGCTACTGCTGCTGCTGCTACTGCTGCAGCTACTGCTGCAGCTGCAGGCTGTGTTCCCCTGGCATATTGCCCGCACTTTGCCAGTTTACGCACCAGCCAGGCCTCACTGTGTCTGATGCTCCGTCAGGCATTGAGTGTTCTCCAGCCTGCAGCGCCAGGCTCACCGGTTACACAATAGCCAGGCCTCGTTGTGTCTGATACGCCAGCCAGCGAGTGTGTTGTGCTCCAGCCTGCGGCGCCGGCAGTATCAGGGTGTCTCGTCCTCGAGTTCACTCATTCGCCACTCATTGGCTCATTGAGCTACGCTTCCTCTCCTCACTCTGCGCCTGGGATTCCAGGTTTGGACCGTCCGTCGCTCCAACCGCATGCCACGGGTTTGCGCTTGTCAGACCTCACTGTGTCTGACATTTCGGCTAGTGAATGAGATCGTCCCCAGCCTACAACGCTGGCTCCCTGTTGGTGCTTCGCCTGTGTGTCACAGACTTACACTGCCAAGTTCAAGTTCAAAGTTTATTCGCCACAAGCAGTGGCAGGTTGCCCTGCAGTGGAACGAACCCACCCCCCGACCTTACACATACAACACAGACATCACATGGGGATACAAGTAAGAGAACGGTTGCATTACAGAAAAAACACTGAAATGTACACTACAATGGGAAAGGTACAAGAGGAAAAATAGAGACCTCTACTCATGCTGGGCTACAGGAGGACAGCATGAGAACAGGAAACAAAAAAAACTCCTCTGCACAGAAAAGCACATAAATGTCTACAGTACAACATTATAGAGCACGTGACCAGCAACAGGGTTGGGTAGGGGATAAGGAGTAATCCCAGGCAACACAGCAGCCATCCTGCCACTGCGCCGACTCTCCAGCACGGGCCCAGACCCGCCTCGTGTTCCCAGGAGGCAACAAGCATCGAAGGCATTGGAAGGGGAAGGGAAATGTGTGAGTGCTTATCAGTGTAAGTGTATTTGTGTGCATGTCCATAGTTCAGCTGTGACAGTGTCCTTCGCCTTATCAGGCTAAGTAAACAGTCTGCTAGCCAATCCAGGTGGCCTTGCATGGGATGGAAAGAATAGTCATCACACAGTCATTATCAGGGAGTTTTTGTTCGGCTCTAGCCCCAGCTGGCACCATGGTGTCCGCATGTTGATGTTGTCAATTTTCTTTTTATGCAAGCAGCTCAGAAGAGAAGAATTTCAAGCTGTTCTTAACACTCCGACACTGGTCTCTCAATCTCCCGTTGGAGAGCCGCAAGCCTCCCCAAGATGGTATCAAACTTCTGTTCCATGGTGTTATCATTCTTTTGATTCTGAGACCCCACAACTGCAGTGAAACGTTCTGCGATGTGATCCAACTGTCGCTCAAGGGTCTCATTTTGAGCAGGACTCTCTTTGATGTATCCCAACATATGCTCAATGGTGTTGTTTTGATTCTTCACGGCAGCTGTAAGCGTCTCCAAGGTGTTAACCACACTGCGTTCGTTGTGAACCCGTCGCTTCGATTCCAGCGGGCAGCTTTGGGGGGGTTTGAACAGCTGGTTCCGCTCTCTTATTTCTCCGATAAGTCAGGGCCAAGCCAGCTCCAATCAGCAAGAACCCTGTTATCATGGTTCCGAATAGGTAGATATCTTCAGCGTCCTCGATCGACAGTCCCACCAGGCACATGACCCTCCAGTTCTGCCACCCATCCATCGTGTATCCGGCAGGGAAAGTCCCTCCAGGGCACTCGGGCTCTCCCGAGCCCAGACTCCTCGTTGAGAAAAGGGTGTCAATATCATTCAGAGACCAGTTGAGCAAATCCATAATTCTCTTTTAGGTTTTAGGGAACGACAGTGAGAGACTGTTCGAGGGAAAGTAATACACACGAGACAAGACAAGGACAAGAGGCTAAGCAGGGAAGATAAGGGGAAGGAGGAGAGGAGAAAAAGTGCGACCGCCTTCACCGAGAGCCAAGAGAGCCAGCACGGGAACGCCCAGTAGCTGGGACTTTGTCTGACTCCTCTGTCTGCGGACAAGCACGTGGTGACGGTGCTGGGAGTGGGCCTTCGGGTCATCGCCTTGCTCAGCCCTCCACTTACGCAGGTTAGGCTGCCAGCCACCCCCTGCCTGTCTGTCTACAGCTCGGGGCGGCTTCGCCTTTGAGGATGAACGGGTCACATCCCAAGCTTGACCTGCGGTTGCTGGCTGTGTTCCCCTGGTGTGTTGCCCGCTTTGCCGGCTTACATGCCAGTCGGACCTTGCTGTGGTGAGTGAGAGTTCTCCAGCCTGTAGCACAGACTCTCTATCTGGCATTGCCCACATGTCGTAGGCCTGTGCGACCAGCAGGATGCTGCTTGGCAGCTGGGTGTGTTGTGCTCTCTGGCATTCTGCCTCGCGGTTCCCGGGCTGACCTTGAGCGGCCGATCACTTGCGGTCCTGCATCCTGCATGACCGATTCAGGCCAGTGTGGCGTCTGCAGACTGCTGCCTCCGCCCCCTGCCTCGACCTCTGCGTCTGCGAAGCCCAGACCAGGGCGGTGTGCCTATTGGTGCGTTGTCACTGACTCCCGGCACCTTCACTCTCGGCGGTTTGGTTGCACTGACTCCTCGTGGGGTGTCTTACAGAGTTACCCCGTACATATGGAATATGTAACGGTGTGTAGAGATAATCTCAATATACTAGAGAACATACAGTTATGGTGTAACCTTGGTTCTCTTAGTGAGAGACTATCTCTCCACCGTCAGACCGCTCGGAGACACATTCTGATCAAACTATCACCGGTGTCACTTCTGCACAGCTGTTTTATACGTGAGCTGTGGGGCGTAGCTGGGCGTGCCGGAGTGTCTTAAAGAGATATCCACACGCCACGACCAAGGGGGGTCATGGCGTGTGCATATGGAATATGTAACGGTGTGGAGAGATAGACTCTCACTATGAGAACCAAGGTTACACCGTAACCGTACGGTTTGTGAGTCTGCTGTTGAGGCCTCAGTGTGAACATTTTTTGCAAAGCTGAAGGCACTTGGTTTGTTGGCCTCGTGTTTCAGCCCTGGAAGATCCATCAATCTTTTCTACTGAAGTGGGAATTAACTCACTTTTGGAAGTGGCCGTTAAAAGAACTGTGGTGACTTTGGGTTTCATAGTTAAATCTCAGGTTTTCTACTTAAAAAACCCCCTAAAACATCTTCAGTAACTTTAAATGATAACTTGGCTCTTTTATTCATTCTGTGTATTATCCATTTTTTATTTCACTACATCTCATATAGACTAAGAACAGCCTAGCCCATAGGACTTTCCAAATCTACCTGAGCACAATGAGTCACATTCACTCATTCACCCAGCACTCTATTATGTGATCATTTGAGGCTTCAGGCTGCAGAAACTCATTTTACTGTAAAGTAAAGATCCCACAATAATATGGTTGTCATAATTTTTCTGGAAAAAGATAATACTGCTTGTCGATTTGATCATTATAAGGTTTTTTTTTTTATACCTTTAAAACAGTTTAACATAAAGAGTAACGACGAATGTTGTTGAATTTCAGCATAAATCAGCATAAAACACAAGTATTTCAAACTGTCCTTAGATTTATTTACAGCGGATAAGAAAGCAAGTATACAGAAAGTACAAATGGAAATGAGTTCATCCATCAACCAACCATATGGAGAGCGAAAGGTCCACAATTAAGAAAGAAAAGGACAAATATGTTTTTCGATGTGGATCAAAGCAGACACGCCAGCATAAAAAAAAACTGTGCAAGAAATAAACTGAACTCATCTGAGTTGAAGAAAGTCGAGGATCCTCTGCGCCTCTGTGGCTCGATGTGTTCAGCTTCTTTCCAGTCAAAACGTTCAGCACTGCGTAACGACCTCCGACCTTTGGATGGCTGACCCCTCTCTATCTCTCTCCGTCTCCTACTCTCTTTCTGTCTCTGTGACTTCCACCCCTGTGGGACTAACCTTGTTAAATAAAGCTTCATCTAAAATGACTCCATCCTGCCTGTCTGCTCTGCTCTGCAATAAATCCTTCATCAAACACAGAGGAGCGCGTCGATCAATATCAAACCACCGGGACTGAGAGCTCATGTGTGTGTCTGCCAGAGTGAGTGTGTTCTTACCGTTTTACCACTGAGTGGTAGGACTGATGCTGCTTTATTAGCAAAATAAAGCTCTGTCAAGGTTATATACTTTTAATTATTCAATCTGTATGTTAATAGGAATTTGAAGCTTTATTTGTACAGTTACAATCAAAAACCATTCAACCTGCAAGACATTCTAGTGAAGTGAATGGAATTTAATGAAATTGTATTAGGTGAAGCCGTGATAAAGTCGAGGAAAGTTTAATAATGTATGGCTGAGTGAAGAATCCCGACCAATCTTACTCTTAATCCTACAGAGTTTAGCTTGCTGCTGTGAAGGCTCTGGTGTGCACCCAGTGTCTTTAAGTAATTATCAAAGTAACCAGGATACCTCCTGCAATCATCTATGCTGGCTTCAGGGTGAACAAATAAAGATGCAAAGATATGCTTCATGTGGCGGAGGGCTTTCGCTTTGGTGGCCTCAGAATCTCATCTCTGATTTTTGCAGATGATGTGGTTCTGTTGGCTTCATCGGGTGAGGGCCTCCAGCTCGCACTGGAGCGGTTCGCAGCCGAGTGTGAAGCAGCGGGAATGAGGATCAGCACCTCCAAATCTGAGGCCATGGTTCTCAGCCGGAAAAGGGTGGAGTGCCCACTCCGGGTCGGGGATGAGTTCCTGCCCCAAGTGGAGGAGTTCAAGTATCTCGGGGTTTTGTTCGCGAGTGATGGGAGAAGGGAGCCGGAGATCGACAGACGGATTGGGGCTGCAGCTGCAGTAATGCGGACGCTGCACCGGTCCGTCGTGGTGAAGAGGGAGCTGAGTGTAAAAGCGAAGCTCTCAATTTACCGGTCGATCTACGTCCCTACCCTCACCTATGGCCACGAGCTGTGGGTAGTGACCGAAAGAACGAGATCGCGGATACAAGCGGCAGAAATGAGCTTCCTCCGAAGGGTGGCTGGCCTCTCCCTTAGAGATAGGGTGAGAAATTCGGCCATCCGGGAGGGGCTCAGAGTAGAGCAGCTGCTGCTCCACATCGAAAGGAGCCAGCTGAGGTGGTTCGGGCATCTGACAAGGATGCCCCCTGGGCACCTCCTGGGTGAGGTGTTCCAGGCATGTCCCACCGGGAGGAGGCCCCGGGGCAGACCCAGGACACGCTGGAGAGATTATATCTCTCGGCTGGCCTGGGAACGCCTTGGTATTCCCCCGGATAAGCTGGAGGAGGTGGCTGGGGAGAGGGAGGTCTGGGCCTCTTTGCTTAGGCTGCTGCCCCCGCGACCCGGCCCCGGACAAAGCGGATGAAGATGGATGGATGGATGGATGGAAGATATGCTTCATCTTATCTTCTCTGTGTGTGTGGATGCAGACAGACAAACTCTACTGAATGACAGCAACATCAGGAAGAAGGAACACAAGAAGCTGGAAAATTACCGAGGTACTGAGAGAAGAGCTCAAGAAGATGTGGAGGGTGAAGGTAGCAGTGGTCCCAGTGGTAATGACCCCCAAGATGAGCGAGTGGCTCCAGGGGCCAAAGGGTAATATATATATGTATTTAAATACACACAAATTGTCATGTTCAAGAAACTTCTTAATTTAATAGCATTTACGTCTGTGCCCAACGCCATGGGAGACTCACCTTAAGCCTTGTGGGTTGCCTGCAGTTCTAATATACCAGCTGAAACACCAGGAATCCTTCGAATCCTTTGAGTATCTCCAGTGAAGTTGTATGAGCAGACATCCTCCAACATAACTTCTAGAATGAAGTCTGAGAACAAAAATCTAATCAGCTCATTTAGTGCTGCCTGAGGTGCCTTTTTCAGAGCTTTAGTGAGAGCAGAGATACCATAACCTAAGAGTCTTGGAGGAGCATTACGCTAATATTTAATGAAACTAGTAAAGCTGTCAGGAAGATAGCTTTAAGCAGTACAAGCATGAAATGTGTTAGGTGGTACAACAATGACCATTTTTTACTGATGTAAAAAACCTCTGACAGCCAGAAAGAGGAAACAAAGTTGACATCGATACTGAGATTATGTGTTTAGACTACAGTGCTGTGAAAAAGGATTTTCCCCCTTGCCTCCTTACTAATTTCCAAGTTTTTGCACATTTGTTACACTTAAATTTTAATATTAACCAAAGAGAACCTGAGAAATTACAAAATGCAGTTTTTAAAGTATTTCATTTTAGAGTATTTGATTTATTAAAGAGAAAAAGCTATCCAAACCTGCATGCCCCTGTCTGGAAAAAGTGTTGTTAAATTGTTATTAAATCATGAGTTAACTATGATTAACCACATTAAACGCACACCATTGACTGATTACTGTAAGGCCTTTTAACCCTTTAAGACCTACCATAGAACCAAGTCCGCCAGAGCTTATATTATATTTTTACATGCTGTGGAGCCATTTCTGGGAGCATTTCAAGTTGCTATACATCAATACAACCATTATAGCCCAAATTTTAATAATATGTATGCATTAAGTGCATAGTAATAGGCTCATAAGGCCCTGATGGTAAAAAACTACATTTCCGCAAAATGACATCACTTCCGGTTTCGGGCAGGGCATGGCGGACATGCAATAGTTCGCGCTGATGGACGTAGGAAGTGTTACAAACAGCTGATCGGATCGGCAAAGCGTGTTTCTGGAATATTATGTTTTTGTTGCTGCAAGTGCCTTTTATGCAGTTTTTGCAAATCTATATGTGGAAGGAAACTGTGACCTAGGACAAGCTGATGGCATAAGATATAAGTACAACTCCTCCGGTTTCATATGCAAAAAAAATTATTGTGCTAGCTTACGTGGTTACAGTGCTACCAGGATTTAAAAATAGTTACGCAAAACAGAGCGTGCCCGCTCTGACCGGCTTTAAAGGGTTAAATCAAGAAATCACATAAATACAACCTGACTGACAAAGTGAAGCAGTGTAAAAGATCTCAAAAAGCAACACATGGTGCCAAAATCTAAAGAACCAGTAGAGAAACAAAGTCTCTGTCATGGTGGATGGAATTAGAGGACTCATGTGCGAGACTCCTTGCGAAGTGATGGTGAATTTATTTACAGTGAAAACAAGGCAACAGTTTGACTCTGTAATCCAAAAGAGTAGTGAAGTGACAAGGTGACTTCTCCCTCTTGAAACACTAAATCGCGGCTGCGCTACCCGGCTTACCTCAACATTCCAGCGCTGGCTGTCATCCGACCGCACAGTTAAATAGGTCTGCTTCGGGATGGTAAAAGATTAGTAGCAGCCGGCAAAGTGATTAAGCACAGGTGCGGTGACTCCATCGCGGGACACTCCTCCCAGGTCAGCTGCCGTTCTGTGCCACGGCTCCCAGAAGTACATGTTCCCACATCACAACAAAGAACACACAAACACACACACAGACACACACACAGGACGGAGAAGAAAAAACAGCAAAAGTGCACACAAACACAACCCAAACTGGCAGATTGACCGTTGAGGACCGTGTGGCCGTGACAGTCTCTGACATCTGAAAGGGGTCACAAAGAAAGTTCTAAAGCCTTGGGACTCGGTCAGATCCATTATCCACAAATAGAGGAATAGTTGGAATCGTGGTAACCTTCCCAGGAATGGTCAGCCTACCAAAAATACTCCAAGAGCACATCGACGACTCATCCAGGAGGTCAAATCTAAACAACATCTCCTCCATTGGAGAGTACCAAGGAGAAAATTCACTGCTGAATAAAAACAAACAAAAAACATGAAGCCTCTTCTCATATTTGCCAAAAACATCTTGATCTGCCATGAGACTAATAGCATTTCATAAAAAAATATCACACCTGCGATCAATAATGGTGGTGCTAGTGTGGTGGTCTGGGGCTGCTTCCCTGCTTCAGCATGACTCCGCTGTAATTGATGGAACCATGAATTCTGCTCTTGAACATAAAATCCTGAAGGCAAGTATCTGGCCATCAGTTCATGCCTCAAAGCTAAAGCAGTAGGACAATAATCCAAAACACACCAGCAAGTCCACTTCTGAATGGCTCAAAAAACAACAAAGGAATGTTTTCGTGTGGCCGAGTCAGTCTGGATTTAAATCTGACTGAGCTGCTTTGTCATGACCTTAAATAAATCATAAATAGGTTTTCTTTGTCTAACACTAAAACTTGTTTGATGATCTGAAATGTGTAGGCGTGACAATATGTAAAAGTTTCAAGAAATCAGTTAGAAGCAGATACTTTCTCACAGCACTGTATGTCACTGTTTCTCCAAACATGAAGAAGCTGTAGTCCTGTAGTCCTCTCTGATCACAGCTACTGGTATTAAAACAAAGCTGTTTATGTATCTGTCACACAATAATCATGCAGACAGGGTGGCTCAGTGACTACTAACTGGAACTGTTGCTTTCATTTTTGTATTAAGTGATTTGCATTGTGGGTATTTACTGCCTGTGGGCTTCGGATGATTAGATGCCCAGTATTTTGGATATTTCAAGGTTTTATTGTAAAGTGTGGCTGCAGTAACGAAACCCTTGCCAGACTTTAGGTTTTTATCCTTCTATATTTTACTGTAGCCATTTTAAAATCTCTTAAATAAATAAAGTTTATTATAGGGAATTATCAGTAGCAGCCATATTAAGTGTATCATATAAATTGTTTTTTTTCCTGTTTTCTTTCATTTTATTATGCAGAAGGATAGAAACATAAGTTGTACTTCAGGTTTATGGCATATAAAAGACAGATTGATGCCTCCCCATTAAAACTGTATGGGGGACTCTATAAATTTATTATTCATAAGAACAGAGAGAGGAAGATGAGCACTCATAAAACAACAATATAAAACTCTCTGTCTAAGATATGAAGAATAAAAACATTATTAAAGCTATTCAGCCATGCAGAACATATTAAAACTGCATTATATGTGTTACCTTGTAGCAGTATCTCAGTAAAAATGGCTCCAATAACACTGTTCGTTCATAACAAGCAGTCAAAAAGGCTGACTCGTATTTCATTGGTTTCCTCCAAACCTTTTGTGATTCACTAGCAAATGAGTACATTTCCAATCTTACAGCAGCACATTTCATTTATAAGAGAAAAATGCAGGCCTTATCTCAACTCAACTCACGGAGACACAAAGACAGACGCTAAAGAACCATCACATACAAATTTGAGCATGAACTTCTTTTTTGTTCCACGTGAGTCAAAATATTCTTCTTGAGGGTAAAGTGTTGGTGGAAAAGTGGATGCAGGGTAACAGGAGTATTACACAAAGCACCAGCTTTCCCCAAGAATTTTATCACCACACTGTCTTATTTTGGATATTTCTGTTTTCATGTGAAGGAAATGAAAATTTGACAGTGATCATGGGACTTAACTCACTCCAGTGTGGCCTGGTGCACTCTTACTAAATCTTTCTTCTTCATCTGACAATATTTAAGACATTCCGGTGAAATAGAATCAAACATTTCCACTTCAGTCACATTTTATTGGCTGTTTTAAAATCCACCATGGTGGTGATGTACAGGGGAAAATCTCAAATTAAACTGTTGTCGATATTGACCTCACTATACAGGTATATCAGGGGCAGTTCAACAGCTAGCTCCAAATAATTCCACAGCTCCTGACAGTTCAACTCTGCAGTCTTACTGAACCAGGTGGAATTTCTTCCTGACATGTCCTGTCCGGGCAGAGACATGCTACGGGCTCATTAAATGTTCTACTTCAGTTGAATTGGTTAAACTGTCATACCCAACTTGTGGGTAAGGAAAGCAGTCCAACAGAGCTAAAGAAGGTTTCATCAATAAAGTCAATATGTTTTCTTAAAGCTTTCTCTCTTCTTTTTGGCATTGTTGTTACTGGAGTCAGACCAGACATAACTCCTTAATCTTGGCAGAAAACACAGCTTTAATTACCACAGACACAGACAGTGTGTAACATCCTGGCAACACACCAAAGTTACAAATGAAGTATTTATGATCCACACTCAGCTGTTGGGTAATTTATTCTCAGCTTTTTTCTTTTTTTTTTTTAGAAATTCACATAGTTTGTTAATTACCTGCTAATTTTTGTGCGACACACATAGATATGACTACGTGCTAATTGTTTTCATAAGAAAAACAAGAGGAGGGACAGGATGAAGACGTAGAAATTAAACCAAACCCCCTCCTGCTCCCTCTGATGATGACATTCAGCAATAAATTTGAATTGATTTTTGTCCGAAAGCCCCATACTATTCATTGCCATGGAAACGGACACACCGTCGTTATGGGATGTTCCACTCTAAATGGACCCAGCAGCATGTGAATGCCAGGTTCTGTGTGTGTGTGCTGAAGTTTCAGCTGTGGTGGATGAGTAAATTAACAGTGTGTGTGTGTGCGCGTGTGTGTCCTCAGGCAGTCAACCAGCCCTCTCATCCTCACTTCCTAATGAGATTTAATGCTGAGTTGTCCACCTAACACACACACATGCTCAAGCACGCTCACATAAGCACACACAGTTTATCCATCGCAATTTTAATAATAACTTCCTGCCTTTATCCCAGTTGCACTTTGCCTATTTGACACTCAGTGCAGCAACTGATGAAATTATTCAGTAATTTCAAAGTAACACAGGCTGACCTAAAGGAGGCGCTAAACCCCTCTTATCAGTTCGTGGCTCAGGACTGGGATGTCAGCGGGGTTGTAAATCTTAAGCAGACATATCTGCCCCAGAGGACAACTTTTTCACCCTTTGACTTGTTCATCTGTCATTAACATCACGTCAAAAAAAATTAACTGCTTTGCTGTACGGCCAAACGCCTGCAACATTGATAACTTCCAAATCAACCACACTTACTTTTTGTTTCAGCCGGTTCACCTCAGACGGTGAACACCACAGGCAGACTTGAAACTATCAAAGAAACATTTACATGTGACTAAGATCAATCCAAATTTGCTCTTTAGCTGATGGATGGTTGCAGGCCAACCTTTATCCTCCACTCCCATTTGGAGTTAGTTGAAATGGTCATCTCATAGCTGAGATAAATTTGTTCAGCTGTGAAATGTTGGATCCTGTCTTTGATCCAGACAGAGACCAAAAGAGGATGAGACACTTAAAGAAGTTTAGATAAAAATCTCTGGAAGGCACTGGCTGGTCTCCAACCCTTGCCCTTTGACTCAACAGTTGAAATAAAACAAATGAACAAATCATGTTATTGCACATGAGCACCACAGAGGCTCGCAACAGTGTCTATCTGTGTGCATGTGTGGAAAAAGAGTTTTGAACCTTGCTTTGGCTTTGACTGGAGATCATCCCTGTGCTGCGTGTTCCTCTGGTACTAACCATATAAACCAACACTGTTGGACAACCTGTGCATGAAAACCACCTGTTACAAGTAACCAAAGCACAACTTTTGACCCAGCTCCAAAACTCCATGCATCCCAATACATCTGAGCGTCAATGGGATGAGTAAAAAAAAAAAAAGTCCAACCCACTACTAACTCCAACTAATTGCAATCTAACATAATCCAAGTGGCCCCACCAAAATCCAAGACCTGCAGTTACAGTTTTGTTGTTTATCTTTTTAAGGGTTGGGATTAGGTTGAAATGTATCCACGGTCTATAGATTTTTTTAGAAGCTAGAAGATGTTACATTTCAAATACTTTCTTATTTATTTAGGATTACAGTTTTTCTGTCCAAATTTCCTCTCTGCTCCAGAGAGGCAAAAGTTCTTCAGAAGGAGGTGTACATGAACCAATCTAGATGGGTCATCAGTGACCTGGAGTGTGTTAAGCAGTTACTGTTTATTATTCACATCCAGAGAAATCATAGTGACAAATATTTCTGGTTATTGAAGAAGGAATGTTTAAGAACTTATCAAATGACAAAAGTAAAACGTGACCTCAGAACACATATTTAGTGGAAAATATCTTCTGTAGCCTTTAATGTACTCCCTTGAGCTAAACCTATTTAAAATTCCCTGTTTAATTTCTCCTATCTGGTCAAAACATGTTGAACCATAAAGTCAGCTGCTGTGGAGCTGCGTTGGCTGGTGTGAAACTCCTGCAGGCTTCATAGTTAGAAGTTTATGCAATATTATGAGTATTCTCTGATTGGCCATGTGATGATCACACAGTGAAAGCTCAGAGGAAGCAATGAAGCACCTTCTATATTTAAATATTTCCTGCCTATAATTTGAATGATTAAAACATTACTTTTTTTTTTTTAAAACAATGACAGAAAAGCTCCCTCTGTCAAAGACCTGTGACGCTTTGATTAGTTGGTGAATTGCATGTAGTCTGTCATGTATCGCAGCCATGAAATCAAAGATGGATCCATACGTTTTTGGACAATGACTGATTTTTTCTTAGTTTTACTTCTGTACACCATCCTGACGCAATCCAGACGTAGAGCTTAAATTGAAAGTGCTTTAACAAATGCATTACATTAACTGTTCAGGAATTGCAGCCAATAGGACACACTTTTATTATTTTAAATATAGGGATATGTATAATTCTTGGATGAAAATAATTTGCAGTCAATGCATGTCTAAAGTCTACAGCTCAATCCTCTGGGTGGTAAAAACAATCCCAACTGGGCAATGAGCAGGTGAGGGATTTAGCCATATTCGAAAAATATCTAATATTGCTTTGTTGAGCTTGTGAATTAAAGCTGTAAATCTGCATCTCCAATCATATCTTAATTGTTTGATTTGAAATCCTCTGCGGTGGTGTACACAAGCCTATCTGTATTACTGTAGAACCAGCTAATATGAGCATTAGAGACAAATAAGGCTTTACACTGGTGGCCTTTCCTTTTGTTTCTGAGTCCTGAAATATGAAAAGAACCCAAAGCTTTTCAACTTGAGTTTATATTTAAAAAAGTGTGAACATGTAATAACATTTTATGACTACTGGAAAAGCAGTGGTATGGATAAAGACAAAGAAGAAGAAAGGGGGTGAAGGAAAGAAATACAGTAAGAAAGAAATGAGCGAGAGAAAGACACAAAAAAGAAAAAAATGACTTTGACAGCTGAGCTTCAGGGATCTACCCCAAGGTACTGAGTCAGCTACCACACACACACACACAACCAAACACACACAGAAAGCTCTCCGACTGATACACACACTGAGAAAGTCTCGTATCACCATAGGAGGTTGACAAAAATCCATCATGACACACCCATTGACTAAAAATGGGCTTTGAAGCAGAACTGTGCTGTCTGCACACACATGATTACACACAAACACACAAACTGACTGCTGACGCATCACACCGCCTTCTGCTCTCACAACTTTATCTCTACAAGAACTTCAGAGGGAGAGAGAAAGGAGACGTGGCTGTGAAAGACGTACAGCGAGAGAGTTACAGCAGCAGGAGTTAATGAAATAAATGAGGAAATGCAAGGAGGGAAACATACATCGGATTATTGACTGAATTTAAATGGGAAAAGAACAATCAATTGCTTCTCTGCACATCAGTATCCTGCAGCTTTATTTGTATGAAGGCCTGTGTCCCTGATAACAGTGTTGTAAATATTTCATGGCCGATGCCTACACATTCCATGTAGTGTCAGGATAAAGCACTAAAGACTTGTTTCTTTTTTCTGGCCTGTGGTCTCTGACTTTTTAAATGTTACTTTTTATTTTATTGTGTGCTCTATTTATGCTCATCAAAATCATTTTCAGTGGGTTTATACTGTACCTTTGAAGGAGTGGATGAAGTCTTTACATTAGGAGGGATCTTAGATAAGAACTGTGAGTTATTTGCATTGTAAGAAATCAGCCGGGGAAGACTTCTTCCACTTTCAACTCAAAGGAAACACTAAAGACCAAGAGAGGAGATCAAGAGCGTGCTGAAGGGATCAAACCTGGGAAGGTGTCCCCTACAGAAGAGGTGCACTTGCTCAATCTTTCTAAATGGGGGTTTAAGCAGACATGCATATTTCTGGTTTTGTCTTTGTTATCTGGGATTTGACAGGCAGGACTTTGCATAATGCAGTTGGATCCGCTTCTTCTCTCTTCAAAGACCTCAATGAAAGAGTTAGAGTGGATCATCTCATCAGCAGGAAGAGGGAAAAAAAGTGAACAGCAGTCACATTCCCTTCACTGCTGTGACTGGTAAGCTTTATTCTTCTTTTAATTACTGAAGTTTATTCAGTGTCGTTTTTCACCAGGTTTCAGCGTTTACAGAGCTGGCTTAAAACCAGTGTGCTCACAGCAGTTTGTCAAACAAAAATTAATCGATTTTACTTTTCATGTTTGTAGACACAAGGTATCAATGAAATAAATGAATAAGTAATAATTTTATGCATTTTTTGTAGCAAAAGCAGGGAGGTGTCACCATGGGAACCAAGAAGACAAATTTTTAAAGTGATGTTTAAAAAAAATGAAACCATATTTTTCTAACCTTAAGTTAAGGTTAAAAATGGAAAAGAAAAAAAATCAGCAACACGAAACAACAGATTAAAGGTTTTGACTATGTTACAAATGGATGTCTTGACATTTTCCACCAGTGTCAAAGAAAAGTTTTTATTAGCAGCCCCAAAATTGTAGTTTGATATGCTTACGTTATGCTGGTTATGTTTTTCTGTTGTTGGTCACCGAGTGACTAATGCTTATACAAAAGCATACCTTTCAAAGCTGTTACCTTTGAATGTTTATAACTTTAAACTGTTAGATGGGAGCCAGATAGCGTGCAGAATTTTCCCTGTTTGAAGGCATGCACAAACACAGCATAGGGCCAAAAGTTGGATTTTTAACTTGCAGGAAGTATTCTATACTTAATCACCTCCTGTTCTGAACATCTGACCATGTAAAATAAAGTCTTCTGATATTGCAACACTTCAGAAAAAAATACAAAAGTATTTCATGGATCTACAGTTTATTTTTAGATCCACTGGCATCCAAGTTCACGGTCATTTTAGTGAACTTTTAGTGAAACTCTTTTCTTGCTGCGTCACGACCAGTGTTGGGACTAACGCGTTATTAAGTAACGCGTTACAGTAACTACGTTATTATTGTGGTAACGAGCACAGTAACTAGTTATTATGCCAAAAACAGGAACGTGTTACTCGTTACTGGGATTTAGATAGGGTCGTTATTCGTTACTTCGTGTGGTGGCTATCGCGGAGCTTCCACAGATTCAATAACATTAGCAAGTGGTGGAAGCCAGCAGGTGGATGAAGGAAAAGGGAGGCAAGAGGAGAGACCCGAAGTGGCCGCCGGTCCGAGTATCAGGTGAACTGAACTTCAGGTAAGAAGTTATGACCTGCAGTGTATCTGAGTCACATATAAACCAAGTTTAGGTGGAGTTTGTTTTCGTTATGCTGACTTTTTCGTACTGCGTGCTAGCTAGCATGACGGAGTTTCTATACAGCTGGGTGGTGCTATGATGTTACTGATGTTGAACTTTATTTTGTTCATAAGGTTAATTATTAGAGTTGCCAACCGTTTCTTAAAAAACGGAATCGTCTCGTATTCAGAGAAAATATTACGCGTTTCGTATTGAGGTGAAAAGGAACAGTTTGTCCCAGACTTCAGCTACAAAAAAATGAAAAAGACACAAAGCTGGATTTATTCTGTGTCTTTGCTGCACAGCTGCCTCTTCTTCTCTCATCCTCTCACCCTCCCTCTCCTGTTTCTACTTCAATCATGAAACTGATCAATGATCAGCTGATCAGCTTTTCTCTCTTATTTATTTGTCGCCCACTTTGCGCCAGAAAGAGGAAACAAGCGAATGTCGCGGTAAACAACAGCAGCACGTTTAAGCTTGATCAGCTGTTGTTAGAATTTATTTAATATTAATTTCTAGTATCAGCTGATGTTTGCTGGAGCCACAGCTGCAAAGCTGCTGGTCAGGATGTCAGTTTGGTTATGTGATGAGAGGGAAACATGAAGATGAAACCAGGAGATGTCCTTACTGAATCATCAGAGCTGAACAGGTGATGGAGAAACAGGTTTACCTTTTAGGTGACATGAATGAGTTGAAGGGAAGTTATGAACTGTTTCTGAGAGACAAATAACCCCAGGATCCTTTTTTACGTAGCTGACAGCTGGTAACTGTGCAAGGGCGGGTCTAGCAAAGTGTTGCCAGGGGTCCATGTAGGGCATTAAAAGGGAAAGGGGGGCACAAGGAAATACTTTCTTATTCTCATTTAAAATGTCTCACTTTAAAAAAAATAATTATCTGAGTCTTACAACAAACAACTGATAGATTAATGCATATATACCATCAGAACAGTGTACATCACTGTCACAACAGCATTTGTTTTCATTCAAAGGCTTTATGATTTTTCTTATAATGGTGGGCCAGTCTCAAGTCATATTCCCCGGGACGATTTTTTTTTTGTCCCAGTCCAGCTCTGTATGCAGCTCATCTTCAGTCTGGTGTTACCTACATCTTCCTATTCAGAAGGCAGAATTTCCGAGTTCTGAGTACAATCGAAAGCACCACGACTGCAGTTTTTGTGTTGGATGTAAAAAGCAGGCTAGAATCATGCGGCGGTCAACGACGGTCCAGGCGTGGGATTTCTCTCGTGGAAATGTGCACATTATTTTTTTCCTTTCTATTGGTAGGTGGCACAGTGCACTTGTGGCAAGTAAGCAAGCTAGAAGACTGGCAAACTTGCTGGGTATCCAGTTACGGAAGCAACACATTAACAAGAGAATTCTGAGTAAAACCAAAGTTACTTTCCCTAGTAACTAGTTACTCTGAAAGTAACGAGTAACTTGAAGTAACTGAGTTACTTTTGATAGAAGTAACTAGTAATGTAACTAAGTTACTAATTTAAAGTAACTTACCCAACACTGGTCACGACTGACTTTTTAGCTAACGTAAGCTAAAGTGGCAGTTTCTGTTTTTGTTTTTGACGCTGTCGCCGGTACGAGATTCCGGAATGGCACTACATCCAGCTGTGAAAGCTGCATCAACCTGAGCCAAAAAGTGATCGAGCTGGAACAAAGGATATCCACGCTATACCAAATCCAGGGGGCTGAATGCGAACTTGACATGATCCTCCTTGGCAAAGCTCAAACCACCGCTACTAGCGCTGAGCTAGCCGACACAGTGCACCATCCAGCTGCTGTGTCCCAAGATCCCGCCAACAGTTAACACAGGCTCTCAACTTGCGTCGCTGGTGCTTCTGCCAAGGACGAGAACTCCTGGTTTCATGTAGGGGCCAGACCAAAGGCTCTGGTCAGCTCCACTCCACTCCAACCAGCGCCATGGACCGTGGTTGAGATGCGTGGTGGCTGCAGAGGGGGCAGGAGGATCCGCCTCTCGCACCCTCACCCCTCCGGCGTGGTAGTAAGGCAGGTATGGAGGAGATCCTCCATACCTTAAAATGTACAATAATACATTAAGGAATTCAAGAAATTCATACTTCGCCAAAATAATCAATAATAACAAAAATAATCCCAAGGTCCTCTTTTCCACCATAGATCATTTATTTAACCCTGATTTTAACAGCTCCCAAAGAACCCCCACAGACTCACTCTGTGAACAGTTTGCAGACCACTTCAGGGGAAAAATCAACGCCATCAGATCTGATATTTTATCTAATCGCGATATGTTTGTAAACACATATGAGGGCTCGATTGTACCTGAGGAGACACTGGACAGCTTTGTCCTGGTTAATGCTGAGAACCTTCAGAAAGTTTTCTCCACAGTGAGACCCACCACATGTCTTTTAGATCCAATCCCTTCTTCACTCTTTAAAACACTTTATGGATTTTTTGAGGCTGAGCTTTTATACATGATGAATTGCTCTCTTCAGTTGGGTGTCTTCCCTGCTGCCTTTAAAACGGCGGTGGTGAGGCCCCTTCTGAAGAAGAGCAATTTGGATTGTAATGATTTTAATAACTACAGACCTGTATCCAACTTACCATTTTTAAGTAAAATCTTAGAAAAACTTGTTTTTACTCAGATTACTGATTTTCTCAATGATAGACAGATCCTGGAGATATTCCAGTCTGGATTTAGGGTGAACCACAGCACAGAGACGGCTCTCCTAAAGGTTTTAAATGATCTTAGATGTAACTGGGACTCCCAAAAGCTCTCAGTCCTGGTGCTACTGGATCTAAGCGCAGCCTTTGATACAGTAGACCACGCTATTCTTTTAAACAGACTGAAACACATGGTGGGCCTCTCTGGTGCTGTACACAACTGGTTCACTTCCTATCTCTCTGACAGAACTTTTATGGTGAGTATGGATACATGCTCCTCTAAGATCCATAAAATGACATGTGGTGTGCCTCAAGGGTCGGTTCTAGGCCCTGTACTTTTTCATTTGTATATGCTCCCTCTCGGCGGTGTCATCAGGAGGCATGGAGTGAACTTTCACAGTTACGCTGATGACACGCAGCTGTACATCTCTGTGTCTCCTGATGACACCAGACCAATGGATGCCCTTTTTAACTGTATTTTAGATATAAGATCTTGGATGGCAGAAAACTTTTTACAGCTTAACCAGGACAAAACTGAAGTTTTAATCGTCGGTCCCGAGGCTCAGAGAGAGAAACTCTTGTCTAAATTAGAGGCATTTTCACTATGTCCTTCGCTACAAGTGAAAAACCTGGGTGTTATTTTTGACTCTGAGCTTGGTTTTATCCCACATATTAAACATGTAACCAAAATTGGATTTTCTCACCTAAAAAATATAGCCAGAGTCCGCCCTATTCTCTCTCGGGCCAACACAGAGATGCTGATGCATGCTTTTATTACCAGTCGCATTGATTACTGTAATGCCCTGCTCTCTGGTCTTCCTAAGAAGAATATTTCAACTTTACAACTTTTGCAAAACTCGGCAGCTCGTGTGCTGACGAAGACCAGAGGGTGGGCCCACATTACACCGGTTTTAGAATCGCTGCATTGGCTTCCCGTGTGTTTCAGGATCGATTTCAAAGTTCTTTTATTGGTTTTTAAATGTCTTAATGGTCTTGGGCCTTCTTATCTCTCAGATCCTGAGGTCCTCTGGTACTGGCCTTTTGATTCTCCCTAAAGTCAGGACACATACTCACGGAGAGGCAGCTTTTCAGTGGTATGGTCCTCATCTGTGGAACAGCCTGCCGGAGGAGCTCAGGGCCACAGAGAACGTACATGTTTTTAAGAACAGGCTCAAGACCCACCTTTTTAATTTAGCTTTTACTTAGCGTTTATTTATTTTATGCTTATTTATTCTATCCTGTTATTCTATTATTAATTTAGGCTTTAACTAATAATTATTGATTTTATTCTTATCCATTTTTTAATCTTCTTACTCTATTTATATTTATATTTATATTGTATCCCGTTCTTATTTATTTTATCATTTTACCCTGTATATAGCCTATTGTGTCATATCTCCAGTGTTTCCTCGGAGGGGGCTCTCTGCACCGGGGCTGCGATCGACCATGGCTGCTGGGTCTCTGGGGGTCCTCTCAGCCTGGCTGGGGGGCTCCTTTGCCTCCCTCCTGCTGTGTGCCCAACCTGGAGGCTGCGGTCTGTGACCAGCTCCCGGTGCAGACGGCTCCCTGTTATAGTGTTTCCTCACTTGGCTCATGTGAACCCAGCCCAATTTTTACTCTTTAAGTGTGCGCGAACGTGTGTGTGTGTGTGTGTGTGTGTGTGTGTGTGTGTGGGGGGGGGGGGGGGGGGGGGGGGGGGGGATATGTGTGTATTCACATCATTTATGTTAATGAGAGTGTGGGGAGTGAGTTGGAGGGTGGGGTGGGCTGCTTTTAACTATGTAAAGCACTTTGTGCTACATTTTTTGTATGAAAAGTGCTTTATAAATAAAGATTGATTGATAACTCTTTTAAGGCTCCTGTTAGTCTCGCTGCAAGTGGACATGCATCTCCTCGAAAAAGAAAAGGATAAAAGGAAAGTCTTCCACTGGGAAGGTGATTGGCTTCAATCTTCCATCCCTCCAGGATCCCAAGGTTAGCAGGAAAGATTCCACCCCAGACAAAAAAAATTTTGAACTACTCCCCTCCAGCAAGAACAGCTTCTTTACAGCTGCAGCTCGCCGCATCAGCAAGGGTTGGGATCCCTACTGATAGGAACTCTTAGGCCACTTGCTTTTTAGCACTGCAATCTCACTCATTGCTCACTAGTTTCATTTTTCTGAGATATCCAGAGGAATTAAACATATTCCCATTACGGTAATCATCCTTGACCAATAACTGAATCTGTTCCTTTTGTTTTGGTTTGAGTATTGTTGATTATTGTATAGCTATGGGGGCAGAACCCAATTTGATCATACACTTGTGACGAGTAGCATTCACAAGGTCACATATCCGTGGACAGGATTCTTCCCTCTCATTGGTAACTGAGAAAAGTTTATCTTGGGTCACGCCCATTTTCCATCACCAACAGTTATTTTGTCACATCCGCAATAACTGCTCGCCTCATGTTACTGCTGCTTTTGTGTCCAAATGAATTCAATTTGTTTAGTCTCCGTATTTTCATAAACATATAAACAATGATCCATGCTCATCTGTCTGTGTGTTGCACGGTGAGCTTCTTTGTATGGATGTGTGGATTTTTGCCACACCAAACAATCGTCACACTTTCACTGTGAGTAATGAGGTGTGGAACTGTGAACTGTGGTTCAGTCGGATAAGATCTGAAGCTACAATAGTGCAGCAGATTAGGTAACAGTAATGCAAGAATTTCGGTCAGATCATGTGTGTCCTGTTTTTAAAGATGAGCAAAGAAAACTCAATTGTACATTTCCAGCCTTCTGGCGTCATGATTAATCCCACCATGGTATTGTTCCCACTTGCTGGAATTCTTTTGTTGGCATTTTCTTTTGTTTTAATTGAAACAAATTCTGGTTAACAAGCTCCCTCTTGCTTGAAAGTCCAGGAAGGGAACTCGACTGACATTCATGAAGGGTGTTGGAACGACTTTCATTTCACAACCATGTTTTCGAAAAAGCTGCGACACAACACAACATGTAATTATGGTCCTGTTGTCTCTGAAACTCTCAGCATGGTGGCAGTAAAAAATGCTAACGTCGAGTCCAAAACCAGAGGATGATGTCACAGTGGTTACGTCCTATGGGATGGCAGCAAGCGAAGTAACTATCTATAATACAACAATAAAAGGATGCTGCAAAAAACCCACCATGAATAATAACAAACATGCTTGCTTTTCTTTTCTTCCTTCTCTGTCATTGCAGCAGTTTTATTTGTTTTTGAGGAAACAGCTCTTTGCATCTGAGGTCATGACCACAGCTGTCACAGTGCTCAGTGATGCACAGTGTGTATATGCTGCATAAAAAGAAATGTGAGTTTAAGGGCACAGAGGTCATTTGAAATTTAAACTCCATTTACACTGCTGTTGCACTGTCACAAAGAGTCTGGTGGGTAAACACACACACACAAACATGTGCACGTACCTTTTAACCGCTGCTGTAAAGACCAGATATTGGGGCTGACAGCTTAAAAAGGTTTTCAGCAATACGAGGCTAAGTTACACCTTCAGAAATCCACTGGAGCACACACACACACAAACACACACTCAGAGGATTACAGTCTCAGCAGCATGACAGCTGTGGTCAACTCTCTGAGCGGCTGCACGAAAACAAAAAAATCTGCAGCTCTAGCACAAAAATGCTCTTTTCCGCCTCAAAGCTAGCAGAAGTACTCATGTGCTGTGAGCCGTCTGAGGAGAAGCGTTTGTGGAGAACGGTGATTGTCTGGGCTTTGGTGGATTTTACAGTTAGAGATGTATTTTCAGAGCCGGTGAAGCATGAAGCTGCTGACTCTTTCAGCTAACGTTTTCCATGTAACTGAACATCAAGGCTCCGATTAGACAGATTAACATTAATAAAATCAGAACACAAAATCAAAACACAGCGATAATCAGTGTGAGCTACACTTCTTCTAGACACCATGATCTGAAGAGTGGAGCTCTTTGTCACTTGTTAGTGAGTCAAAGTGCGGCACTCAGTGATTTGAGTATGGAAGTCCAACACTGCCAAAATACAAAATATACATTTTTTTTTAAATGGCTTAGAGATTAAAGACGTCAGTGGCAGTTTTTTTGTGGGAGCAGATTATTATCATCTTGAAGAAAACATTGTACTAAAGTTGGACTCTAAAAGAGGAGGCATTAGAGGACTGATCCATCACCAAACAGGTGTGAATTGGTTTTGTGAGACTTTTCATTCTTGTTCGTTGTACGCTGCTGGACTGTAATTTTTGGGAACCTCTTGACTTTGTATAGAGTCAGCTTTTCCTCTGTGGTTCTACTCCCAACCGGTTTGGGAAAGGCAGGTTGTTCTGGCAATGAAACAGTTTCTTCCCTGTCTTCCAAGTTTAGACAGCTTCAGCTCTTATCATTAGTCTTAGGGATTTTTGAAGTGATTATGAGTTTGTTTTATAATCTGATGGGGCTGCATGCATTCATATGTGTTTAAAGAATGACTTGTGGAAATTTTGGAGTTTTTGTTAACAACAATGATTAGATCTTGTGTGAGACTGTTACACCTTGTTAACCCTTTAAAACCGGTCAGAGCGGGCACGCTTTGTGTAGTGTAACTATTTTTAAATCTCTGTAGAACTTGAACCACGTAAGGTAGCATAATTATTTTTTTTTGCATATGAAACTGGAGGAGTTGTACTTACATGTTATGCCATCAGCTTGTCCTCGGTCATGGTTTCCTTCCACATATAGCTTTTGCAAAAATTACATAAAAAGCACTTGCAGCAACAAAAACATGATATTCCAGAAACATGCTTTGCAGATCTCATCAGAGGTTCATAACACTTCCTAGGTTGGAATAGACGTCAGCGCGAACTATCGTATGTCCACCATTACCTGCCCGAAACCGGATGTGATGTAATTTTCGCGTAAAATGTAGTTTTTTACATTCAGGGCCTTATAAGCCTATGCTGGTGTTTTTAAAAGTCAAGTTTGACTTTATGCCTTTCTGTATCATCTCTGGGATGCTTAGAACTCAAATTGCACTGCTGGAAATAGTTTATTTTGATGCACATGCTGTTTTTTTTGCAAATTTGCATTAGAATATTTATTTTCATTTTTCCTGCAGTATATAAAAATTGGTTTATCTCAAAAATGAAACTATGAAGACATTCAAATTAAATGTCCTGTGGTTGGAAACTTTTTTGTGCAACTTTTTTGTATTTAAAGTTTTGAGGAATAAACCACTCGAATTTCTCTAACTAGAAATATATGTAAAAAACAAAACAAAAACGATTTTCAATTTTTTGTAGTTTATTGCACTTTTTTTGCAATTTATGTAGTTTCTATGGACTTAATCCATACTTATTATTAATATATGGGCTATAATAGTTGTATTGATGTATAGCAACTTGAAATGCTCCCAAAAATGGCACTACAGCATGTAAAAATATAAACATAAGCTCTGGCAGATTTGGTTCTATGGTAGGTGTTAAAGGGTTAATGCTTGGCTGCTTCCAGTAGCATAGTGCAACATGTCACAAAGGTCGTATCATCTCAGACTGCTTGTGAACATCACAGTGAGTTATGACCTCCACAGTCAGCAGCTCTCAGTCCAACAGAGCAACTTTGGGGTGTGGTGGAAGAGGAGATTCACATCATGGACATGCAGCTGACCAATCTGCAGCAGCACTGTGATGCTGTCTTGTCAGGCAGTTTCCAGCACCTTGTTGAATCTCTGTTACGAAGGATGGCAGCAGCTCTGATGGCAAAAAGAGGCCCAACTTCCTACAGCAAGGTGTACCTAATAAAGTGATGAGTGTATATTTGTATTCTGTGTTGTTTTAAATCATTACAAAAGAAAATAAACAGGTATTTGTTTGACATTCTATAAATCAATAAAATCTATATTAATGCATTTAATGGTATATTCACTATTTTTTTTTAACTTATGGTATTTTAGTGCAGTTTTGGTCAGAAATGACAGCTGACCTGGTGATTAACCTGACTGTGGAGGTTTCCCTCTGGATCCAGTATTATGCTTCGTGCTCAGCCCGAGGACAGCCAGGCCTCAGGTGCACTCTGTTGTGTTGTGTCGTGTTGTGAGTTTAACACATGACATGACACCTTAAAGCCTCCAGGACTTCTCGATCATAGCAGCATGTACTGAGCACTGAGCTCAGCTGCACCACCAGCCTCCTGTCGCTCTGTTTGGGGTGCTCGTAGTCACGCTGTCAGTCGATATGGGAACTTTAGTGTCTGCTCCCGCCTGCAGTCTTTTCCTCACAGCGCCCCTCTGTTGTGCTTCTTTTTGTGAATGCTGGTTCAATAAATCGAACAGCTTCTCCTTGTGCACCACACACATATTCCTCAATCCACACTAGAGCTTTGGCATGGTGAGCTACACAAAATACACCTGTTAGCAAATGTCAGCACATCTAGCACTTTATACACTTTTTGGAAGAGACTATGAAAATGCTTTCCAGGCTAATTTGGCATCAGTCAATAACGATACTGTAAGTAACTGTGCGTTAACAATATAACATTAAACCTTATCTCTGTTCAAAACAGGGCATGCAAAGTATCTCTTTACCACAGTATTTACCAGGTGTATCATGACATTTTGCCAGATCTGTGCAACAAAACATCTGCCAGTGCCATAAACAAGCCATAAATGCCAGAGGGAGTCCAAATTAGGCTCCAGTGGTCCTGCTATCTGGGATAAAGACCCCCACCCCCACCCAGGAATGGCTTTTCTGTAATGCTGTGAGCCGTTGATGCAGCCTGTGATTTTTAAACTAAAGGCTCTAAAAATATGATTTTTGGGTGTCTTATTTTAGATTTCAGCGTCTCTTTAAGAAAAACATGTAAAACAGCAGCACATGTTTGACATATGTGTAAAATCTCTTAATCCTCTTCAATGAAGCACAAATCTGTCAGAGATTCAGAGAATGAAAACAGCATCAGGATACATCTGAGGGAAAATAATTCAGTTTCCTTGGAAACCAGGCAAATGTGACAACTGCAGCAAAGCAAAAACTCCGACTTTGTGGAGGTTTTTTTCCTTACCGGTCATTTGTCTTCCCTGAGCCTCTGAGACGCTTCAGATCCTGAAATCACCAACATTTGAAGCAGAAAGCCACACTGGAGATAAGGTGACAGGAAGAGGAACAGCTGACATCACAAGCTGGAAAACTGCCAAACAAACCGTACTCTTTAAAAGACCACCAGACACTAGGAGAGGCTGTTCTCTGAGGGGCTCAGGTCATCTGTTACATATGGTTTCAGCTCTTAATTACAATTCCTTCAATTACTCAAGCATTTTAAAAACACTATAGCAATATAAAGCACAGCATGTAGCATGTAGCACTAGCATGTAGAAACCAGGATACAACATTGAACTGCTGGCTGAAACACACACGCCTTTCAGACTGAGCAGTTTCTTTTTAGTTCACATGTTCACACGTTTCTGAACTGTCAGAAAATCTATGCTATAACTCTTGTATATCAGTGCTGCTGGATGTCAATCATGGATCTTTTAACAGAATGACGCCATTCAGCCTGGTCCACACATTCCTCAGTGGCGACTTCCACTTGTCATAGAACAGACCACATTATAGAAATGCACACAAGGTCAGTTCACTGCTTGAAGCAAAAAGAGATTTGAAAATGAGAGCTGGAGCCTGAAGGTGAAACTCTACTGCCCATGTGCAACAGGCCGCAAAACACAGAAGATAACCGGGAAGACAGAGCTCAGTCGGCTCAAATGCCGTTTTGATCAAATGATCTTTGCCTTTTTGGATTTGCTTCACTAAGCCAACGTATATTAGCTTAAACTGCATCACTGCAACTTTTCCATTCAGTACGGTCGTATATAATCACAGTAAGAATGAAAAATACAAATTTAAAAACAAAACAGGACCAGACAAACCGTACTCCATTCTGACTTCAAAATCCAGATTTTATAAGTGGACTGGTACTTTTCTACTCTGAGCTCTCACAGCACTTTCTTACTGCGTCACTCATTCATTGACACATGACAGTATTTTCTATGTCTAGGCACTTTTAACCTAAAATTCTAACTCTCACACTTTTAAGGATGTGTAAGGATGAATCTCGGGATTCAGTATCTTCCCCAAAGGTACTTCAACTTGCACACAGGTGATCCAGGGATTGAAGATTGGACCTTTGCATATGTAGATGACCCACACTACTGAGAGTATTGTTGTTAATACCGCCACAAGGTCATACATTAAAAGACATCCTGTGCACATTTATGCGATCTAAGCTCCATCTGAGAAGGTCTTGAAAAATCTGACAAAAAAAATGTTTCTTTCTTTTTGTTTCGCATTAAATCCTGAAAACACCTGTGGGGGTTTTCACCAACTCTGGAGCTTTTTGGCCTCTTTTACACTCCTGCATCTAAAAAAGAAGAAGTACATGCTAACTCGTTAGCAGGTTTGACACTTTGCCATGAGGGTCTTCTGCCACCAAGAGGGCAGAAATGGTGGTGCATATATCAGAGCAGTTTTAAATAAGTACTTTGCTGACTTAAAAAAGTATCAATTAGTAATCAGTCATAAAAATCCTCAAACAAAAAAAAAGTTTTCAGTGGTTGGATCCTCAACAATCCTCTTCTCTGGTAAGTTTTAATGAGGTTGCCTAAAGAAGTCGTTCTTGTTACACCAGCTAGCTCCCACACAGGCTGGAGCTGAAATATTGTTATGTGCCGCTGGCTGAATTAATGTGATGACTGATCATTTAGTTGGACTGTTTGGTGTAGGCGTCCACTTTTCTGTCTTTTTTTGGAGTGGAAAGCATGAGGGCTGAGACAGCCGGGAAGCTAACTCTGCTTTGCCAAAACAAACAAATCTTCAGCTTTTAAGCTTTTAACGTTGAACACAATCTGTGTCCACGTAAGTGTGTACAAAACTGAAAACAAAGCAGGGGGAAGCAGACTGAACATTTCCAGTGATAAATATAGCCACTTTCTGCAAATCATGCTTGTTGTTAGTCTGCAACAGGAGGGGTGTTTTCATCTAAGCAGAGGCTCCCCGTCAGCGCTCACTGGGGTGTATCTTCTCAGAGTTTGTCCAAATAAATCTGTGCTGTCACTGAGCTCTCTCCTGGAACGTCCTCATCAAACAACCAGTCTTTTGTTTTACAACAATCAACAATAGAAAATCAAATGTTTTTTTTGTTTTTTTGGCCCACGACTGTTAATCTGCCTTTATTATTCACTGCAATGTGGGATTTTCTGTGGGGATTTATAATACATTTCAGCGTAAGCTGACTGCTATGAATCATTTCTTGCTCTCTGACATTAATAGAAACTTTTAAAAACGCATGAAGGTGCTTTCATGCAGGCAAAGCACCTAAAGGCATAGCAGCTTCTGAAGAGGATGTGAAATGTTAAATACTCCTAGCATCCCATCTGCACAAAAACAAACAAACTACACCCAGAAGCGAGTATGCTGGGGTCCAACTCAACTCAGAACCTAAAGCTATAAGGAGGGCCTACACGGGTGGTTTAATGCATGTTTGCACACTTGGGGAAGCTCAGATGCTGTGCTGCGATGCCGAGAGCTGCTCCGGGCTTGGACTACATGGAATAACCCAGTGAGGCTTGCTCACTTGTCCCAGATCTCACAGCTGGATTATAAAACTCTGACATGTGAAAGCTTTAGAAAAGGAGTACGCAGGTTCATCACTTTGTTTTTCTTTTGGATGACTCATGGTTGCTTCATGTTGCATTTGCATTATTAGCGTTACCTCTTTGTGCTCATTTGGCATCTCTTCGTGCTTGCTTTTTGTTCCAGTGGGTGAGGAGCCCTCTGACCTGCCTCAACACTCAGACTCAGCCTCCGTGAGTCTATTCAGTATTCCAACAGTGTTTACACCACTGCAACATTCAAGAATTTATTGTGGCTCCACTGCTGGAAATTACACTGAATTATGGAACTGCCATACAATCAATCCTCTCCTCTAACCCTGACTGCCTCCACAGTCTGAGTCTAATTATTAATGTTGAATTAATGGTTTATGCAACTGACATTATGACCTGATTTTAGATGAGTTTGTGAGGTAAGCATTTCATTATGCTCAAACCCTCAGACGATTAACAATGCAGCATGTAGGAGGCACCAGCAGAACTCCAGACTAATGACAATAGCTTTAAGTTTCACACACAGACTGTATATCCAAGTGAGGAAGTGCTTTTAACCTGCATTCTTTCTAATGACCAGCAGGGTCAGCCAGTGCACTTGCTCAGCTGGTGAACAGATGTGAGCATCTCTGTAAAAAGAGAAGTTTGGGCGAGTTTGGCCTGGAGTGTTCTGGTGTGTTTTAACACAATACTACAGTCTTCCCAGGAGTGGATACCCGGCAATTTCACCCAAAGCTCAGACTGTGCGGTGGTCAGGGTAACTGCACAAAACCCCAAGAGCTCCATTTCAGACTGTATGGGCCTCAGTTAGCATGTTAAATGTTATTATTCATAATAGTAAATTTGAAAAAACACTGAAGCAGGATGGCTGGATTGGAAGGGTTGCAGTGGAAAACCTGCTCTCTCTAGAAAAAACATCACAATTTAGGAGTTCCTCTGTCATTTGTAAGACAACACCAAAGATGATATATTGGACTACAATGCAGCACCACGAGAACCAAACAACCAAACATAACATATGAGCACAAACACTTCGCACCACCCGTCAAACATGGTGGTGGATAGCTGATGATTTGAGCCTGAACACCTGGACACCTTCTCGCCCCGATGATCGCGAACACAGCAGCAGATCTGTGAGAGAATGGCGGAAAAAGAAGGGAATCAATGTGCTGCAAAGGCCCACTCAAAGTCACTGCTGAAGGTGGCTCTACAAGCTACTGATTTATGGACAGTAGTTTTAGCTTTTCTCAGGACTCTGAGCAGTTCTGCAAAAACTGTGCTTTTAATTATGTCGTCTATTCCGACGCACCATCCACACCATCCATTCTCTGGATCAAAATACTGCTGGACTGAGTGGAGTTTATGAGATGTCATCCGTCTTCCTTTCCACTTTGCTGATTTGCAACATCCATTAAAGTCATTAGTGCAGGCAGATGGCCAACGGTGAACCCGTTTCATACAAATATTGATAACATGCTCGAGTTAATGGTGCCAGCACGCGAGGGTGGCAAAGTTTAATAGTTTAGACAGCTAATCCTCACATCGTCTGTTTCAGTGACTTTTATTTATTCATTTGTTTTTGTGTATATGTAACACACGGGGACACTAAAGCAGTCGCGCCAGAATGTCCTGCTAAAAAGAAAGCAGGACAGCAGGACATTTTTGACCCCGTGGGGGTTGTTTTTCTTCAAAGTCTTTAAAATGCAAAGTTGTGATATATTCATATTCCAGGTATTCCTCATAAAATATGCTTGTAACATGAGGCCATTTGCATTTTTATTTATTTTTTCATTAATTAAAAAAAAATGCAGATTTTGTATCACTACCCCACTCTTTCACAAGTGGGGTCAAAAATGTGGACTATTCTATGAAACTTTCATTCTTAGCAACTCTGACTGTCCCACTTACACTTCTGATGGATCAGGAATTCATTTTCACACAGTAACGTACATTATTTATAGTCAGGGCTGCACATAAGTGGTCCGCAGGTGTGCATTCGCTGTCAAAATAAAGTATTCCTGGAAATTCAGAGAATATGCGCTTCTTTTGCGGTGGAGGAATGCCAAAGTAATTGCTTACGGAGCTTGGTTCTTCGACATCTTTAAGAGTTCTGAACAAATGTCTGTCCTCCTCCAGAACATCTAATGTACGCAAACGAGCATTCTAACTTCTTATCTGGTATGCGTCTTTTATTTTGACACCAAATGCTCACCTGCAGACCATTTATGTGCACCCCTGTTTATAGTTTCCTGTGCATTTCGAACATTGTTCTTTCTGATTTTTTTTTTAAAATATTTAAAGTAACATGGCTGCTATGAGGCCAGCTGTGGACCTTGCCCTACAAATGATCTAGGATGGATGGGGTGAAGAGACCATTGGAGGCTTTGACTCAGAATCTGACATCTAAGACATAGAGGACCCAGACTATTGCCCCCCCACTGAACAAGGCCAGTCAGATACAGAGGAGTCCTCTGAAGAGGAAATGGATATTAAGTCTAACAGAATGAGCCCCTCTTACTGCTCTAGCCACAATATTCTGAATTAGTCAGCCAGGGCTTGCACCTGGGTTTAGTACTGTCTCCCTAATAGATGCATGGAAGATGTTCATGTCTGATAATATAATAGAAGAGGTGCTGACATGCACAAACATGGAGGCATGAAGAGTAGCCACAGACAGGGGAAAAGAGTGGAAAAATGTAATCAAACATAAGCTCCTGGCCGTCATTTGATTGACCATTTTTGCAGGAAGTGAGAAGAACTGGGATGTACCACTCGGTGTGCTTTTTGGGAATAAACCCATTGCATAACCCATTGTACAAGGCCACTATATCAATTCAAAGATTTAAAGATATTTGCCGTTTCTTGCACTTTGATGACAAGAGGACCAGAGCTTACCGACTGAAAACAAACCACATGGCAGCTTTCCGCTACATATGGGGCCTGTTCCTGGTCAACTGCAGGCAGAAATTCATCCTCAGTGATTGTATTACAGTGGATGAATAACTTGTGTCTTTCAAAGGGAAGGCCCAGCTTCTGCAGTATATGCAGAGCAAGCATACAAAAGTGATACAAGTGATACAAAAATTGCAATTTCTTAAAAATAATGAAAAAATAAATAAAAATGCAAAGGGCCTCATGTCACAAACATGTTTTATGAGGAATACCTCAACTATGAGAATGTTACAACTCATAGTTGCAACAACCGAGTTTATAGCAAAATGCATTGTTTCTATTTGGGTTCATTTTTGACCCCACTCGTGGAAGAGTGTAAGTATTGGTGGGTTGTGCATCCAAGGGTTAAAATGTACGTAATAAAATGTTGTCAATCTACTAAAACTAAATAAAACAATTCTAAAACCCGTAAAACTACCATTTTCTACATTCACTAAAAACCCCCTGCTATAATTATGCCACATGTTCATTATGGGTTCATCAGCAGGCCAGGAATTCCTTCTTTAGAGCAGAGTCCACGCCAGCCTCGTCTTCGGCAGACAAGAAAGAGCCTCCCATCTTCTTGTCCTTCCACTGGCCCATCACATCCCAGCCCAGCTTGCGTTCTGCACCAGAATCCATCATGCGACCACCGCCACAGCTCCCCTTGCGTCGGTGTCCTGTAAAATAACAAATAGGGGCCAGTACAATGGTCCCAGAAGCGGCCCTGGCTCATGGCCATGGCGACCCTCTCCCAACCCAGCTGCACCCAGTAAACAACAGTCTCTACTGTTGTTTACTGGGTAAACCTCTGCCCTGCTGCCAATCATACGCATTGTCTCCTACTGTTGCCATTCCATGAGGTCAGGACTGGGTCGCCGTGTCACACTGGCCATCTAGCATTAACTTTCCAGTCTGGGGCCTCTCTCCTTCAGTGATCAGCTAGCCTGTTTTAAAAGGTCTTTACACAGCTGATAGGCCACCTCTGGACACACCCCTGCCTCAGCAGGTGGTCCCTATCAGCTAATTTGTCCCATGTGCAGCCAGTCCACAGTGGATAAAAACCATGTCACATAAAACACTAAAAACCATGCAATAGAAACAGAATAAAGCCATGCAAATAAAACAACACTCATAAATAAACACTAAAAATCAGAATAAAAAGAATATACAAGATAAATACAAATTTCCACTGTGTGACATCTACTCTGCTAAAACGTCAGAATGGTAGGGGAAAAAATAATACAACAAACTCCCAATGTAACACATGACTAACTAGTAATTACCATTTGAAAATGCACATTTAGGGTGCATAACCTTGACTTGTTACATCTGGTTTAAAGAAGATTAAGACAGTCAGCTCGAGGCTTACAGATGAAACTTCAAACCAGTGGATCGTCAGCTCTCAGGCTCCTGTCCCGTGGAGCCAGCTCCAGGAATTAAATACCCACGCTTAGTTCCTCTGAGTGCTTCTCTTTCACGCCCCTCTTTTCACTCCCGAAATCACAACAACAGTCGCCTCAAGGCGCTTTATATTGTAAGATAGACCCTATCTTACAAAGCACATAGTAAACAAATATGTAGGACTGTTTTCTTCTCAATGCACAATGCAATATCAGTGGTGTGTCTAAACAATGGCAGCTCCTCCCTGAGTCCTATTCTACTGGAGGTCTCTTCCTGTTAAAGGAGGTTCTTCCTTCTCACCACTGCCAAGTCCTTGCTTATAGCAGATTGAGATCTGTCTTTAAAATACAGTCTGCAGTTTCTAGTGTTATGAAATTTGCTGACCTGCTGGAGATATTCTGAATTTTCAATTCTAATCACAACATTACCACTGCAGTCTGTCTTCATTATCAAAAACTGTATTTATATATTACATTTTGCTGCCCAGAAAAGTACATTCAGTGCTTTAAGATAAGGTGGGCTGCAGCGCTGCTCCGCCTCAGTACAGTCCTCGCTTTTGAATAAAGCCATGGCTAAATATTGACTCTAACACAAACACACACACTGACACATGCTTCACACTTTTAGTGGATAGTTTATTCACTCTGCACTTTCAAACACTCAGAATTTACTGCTGTTTTTAAATCACAGCATAAAAGAAAAATGGGCTGAACAGAAAGTGAAAGCTGCACTAACACACTGAGGTATAAATGAGCTGTTAGCTTCAAATGAATCTACACACATGCAGACACAAAAGGAAAGGCACGAGTGTGTACACACACACACACACACACATGGAGTCACCCACACACTCACATGCAGTTTGTGGATGGAATGAATAATTTATGTCATGTGAATGTTGTGGGTTGAACATAGTTAAATGTGAGAACAGCCTGCAGGGAAAAACACAGAGATGTTTCCTGTCTGTCAGACTCTCTGCTTCAGATTCAGATATTCTTCATTTGCATGGCTGAGTATCAGACATCGACACAACACAAAAACCACAGGGGGCACCGGGAAACTTCAACACAAACACAGTTTTACAAATTGAACACAAACATTAATTATATCCATATCTTTTATAAATCATGGATTTATAAAAGTCATGTTTATGCCTACATGTGTGACCGTACAGTGTTCTATAAATGAGTATAGGCAAGCTAAAAGCTAAAAAATACACATCTTTGAGTGAAAATGGAAATGCTTCTAATCACTATCACCCATGACCAAAAGGGAAAAAACAACATTTCATCCGTACCTCAAAAAAACTGTGTCCAGGGCCCTGTTTCAGGAAGCCGGTTTAGTGGAAAAACTGAGTAAGTATACCCTGAGTTAACGAAAACTCTGGGTTTTCGGTTTCACAAAGCGAGTTCAGCTGCAGCCTGAGTGAGTCACTATGACGACACACTCCGTGAAGCTAACCTGCCCCCTAGCAGGTTTACTACAACTAACCCTGACTGTCTCCGCCCCTTTGTCGGAAACCTGACAGTAGGAAGTGTCGGACATGGCGTGCCACTTCCTTGAAGAGCCAGTAGATCGTGAAGCCCAAATTCTCCGCAGAGCTCTCCGCCGGGAGAGAGTGATCAGAGCGCGTTTGGACATTTTATCATTTCCTGATGATTTTCTGTGCGAACGTTACCGTTTCTCAGCACAATCTATAATTTATTTGGATAACATCCTCAGGCCATATATTACGCATGTGACACATCGCGGACATGCTCTCAGTTCATTGCATATTATTTGTATTGCACTTCGGTTTCTTGCAAACGGGAGCTTTCTGTATAATATTGGTGACGCTGAGCACGTTTCCAAGGCTACCGTCTGTCGGGCAGTCAGGAATGTTACAGTTGCACTGAAACGTCTCCTGTACTCGTCTGTGGTGTTCCCCGGTCACAGACCCACAAGATTTATCAAAGAGGGATGCCACAAAATTGCAGGTATCAGGATGAACAAAACTTAATTTATGATGTGGTGATACTTGGACTACTACTTAAATTGCACATTTATTTTCAGGGTTCCCAGGCGTGATTGGCTGTACAGATGGCACTCACATTCCAATCATTGCTCCTTCAGTAAATGAAGGAGACTATGTGAACAGGAAGTCTTTCCACAGCATTAATGTACAGGTACATAGTTCCCTGTAGCATGTCAAACTAACAAATTATTTCATTATAGTAATGGATGCTAATTTGTGTTCTCTGCACTGTGAAGATCATATATGATGCTGCCAACATTATCACAAATGTGGAAGCCAAGTGGCCAGGCTCTGTCCATGACTCACAAATATTCCGTGAATGTACACTGAGCACAAAATTTGGACATGGTGAGTTGAGAATACTTTAAAATATATAAAGACCAATTGCTTCAGGGACATTTGAACTGAAGTGTACCCTTCTGTCTTAGGAGAGTTCACTGGCTACTTGCTTGGTGATAGGGGGTATCCATGTTTACCCTATTTGCTTACCCCTTACCCTGACCCTGAACCGGGCCCACAGCAGCGATATAATCTGGCTAATTGCAGGACAAGAGCCAGAATTGAAATGACTATCGGAATGCTTAAGGCCCGGTTCCAGTGCCTGCAAAGACTCAGGGTCACCCCAGAAAGGGCATGTGACATTATTGTGGCATGTGTGATTCTTCACAACATTGCCACAATTAGAGGAGAACACTGTCCTTCTGAACCAAACATCAGCAGTGATCCAAACCATGAACATCCTGACCCTCCCACGGACATACAAGATGGAAGAGCAGTCAGAGACACCATATGTCACAATCATTTCTTTTGACCCATCACCTCAACATGTTGAAAGAAGAATAAACAGATTTTTTGTTCAACTGGCTTTATTGGTCGCCTGTATTTCCTGTACACAAAGTATTAAAAGATGTAAACCTCATAAAGTGTCTCTGTTGCTTCCTCCTCTGTAACAGCTGTCAATGTTTCTTCATTATTTTCCTGTAGTAAAGAAATAGACAACATTGCTGTTCTACTGTAAACTCATATAATCTGTGGAGTATTACTCACAACTGCATGTTGGTCTGGCTCAACAGGAGGCTGCACCAGATGCAGTACACCACCACCATCAACTGATAGAATATGAGGTTTATACAGGTCACTTATAACTTACAAGGGACCAAATGGCAATTAACAAACATACCAAGCACCTTACACTTCATTGTCATTATGCTCTCAAAGACAACCAAGGCTGAGGGAAGGCAAAATCAGTCGGAAAATAACTTCACTACAAAATAATTCATTATGGTAAAGAGTTTATCAAATGAATGTGTCGCACTGCAAAGGTGACTGTGAAGAAAGGATGTATGCACATCATGTATTATTTTGGATTTACCCCCTATGTAGGCACTTGTGTCTTGCGGGGTTATTGCCTCAGAGGATGTCCCCGCAGAGATGCCTTCGGCCACAGGGCGCCCACTGTTTTGGCTGAGGGCCAACTGCTCAGCCTCTGTGAGTGGTGGTGGTGGAGGACCCCCACCTGTTTTTCGGGCCTCCGCTTTTTTTCTGTTGGCTATAACGGGCCACATTTGAGCATACAGAGTAAGCAAATATGTACTTGTAATGTGCTCAGATAATTTCAATAAGTGCTTACAGAAAGAAAATTAATGTAGCCTCTAACTGCAATTGATTTACATGGGACAAACAGACCAAGCACTATGGCTCATAATACAATTACACCTCACCTGTTTGGACTATATTTTTATATTTCATTTTTACTTGCTGCCAGGCACGTTTGGGGCCTGTTGGGTTGCACCTGCGCTCACATCACATCACAAAATAAAATGTATAAAATAACAAATAAAATAACATATGATAAAATAACGTGTTAAATGGGTGGAAATCCCTCGATCAATGTTTAAATTAACACTCACGCATTGACTCTGTCGGCTATGTTTTGCCATGCATGCTTTTGCAGCTGTGGCTGTGTTACTTTTTTCCGCGGAATTTGCATGTTATCGGCATATGCTGCCATCAGAATTTCGGCCTCAAGCGCTGTGAAATACATTGACCGCGCCTTCTTTCCCTCCGTCTCCATGGTGACTCGCTTAATCTGTGCTCCGCTTATCAGGGCTTTATGTATCCTCGTCCGCGCGCTTCACTTGGGGTTAAAGCAACTCCGCGTTGACTGAACTAATTGTTATCAGCCTTTCTGAAACGGAATATTCCGAGTTGGACAGTTCGGGGTTACTCAACCGTGAGTGTCGTTTTTCACTCTGAGTTTTCCAAACCGGCTTCCTGAAACAGGGCCCAGGTGACAATTTGTCAGCTGAGGCCTGAGGTGGGCTGAGCTCAGCAGACTTCAGACACCCGCTGCCTCTGGGGTGATGTTCGCCAATGTTTCAGTGTAGATCGCACAAACTATTCATCCCTTCCCTGCAGAGTAGTGGTGTGCGGATCGATACTGAAATATCGATTCTTCCGATACCAGCAATTTATGTTCTAGAATCGATTCTCATATTATAATATCGATATTTTAGTACTCTGGGGTAAATTTGTAGTTTTTCCATTAAAATGAACGCAGTGGAAAGAAACTATACAATTCGGATCGTCTAATTTGGAAGGAACTACTTCCTCTTACGCCTTTCATAGTCATATGCGAAATACGGCTGTATAAATGTGTCGCAGCCCCTGGTGTGCACACTCACAACAATGGCTGAGCGTAAACAGAGTCATGTGTGGACGCGTTTTACCTCCACAAACAGCAGACACGGTTTGTGATATATGTGGCAAGACAGTGAGGTGTTGTGGCAACACCACTGACCTCGTCAAACACCTTGGAGTAAATCATATTACAGAATATGATAAGCTTATGTTGAGGTGAACTGAAGAGGAGGAGAGGGACACGTGCTGCTAGGGCGAGACAGACGTCTCTCGCAGACGCACAACGTCAGTTTTTTTTTTAATTTCTATATGATTATTCTGCATTATTAAGCAATAAAAACAAGTTGTCTGATGTCCTGATGTCCAATATGGTTATGTTATTATTACAATTACATAATACAATTATATATTGTATTATGAAATGCAATGAAACATTAAGTTTTTGTACAGAGTATGGGTATCGGATCAGTATCGCCGATACCACCCTGAATTTTACTTGGTATCGGATCAGAAAGGAAATCAGTGGTATCGCACATCACTACTGCAGAGATGTTCATGTTGGTGTGTTTGTAATGCCGAGCCATGAGTGCATCTGAAACTCACGGAGTGAGTGGGTGAAAGAGAAACACAAGTGGAAACCTCTGGGGCTAAATAGGAAAAATAAAGCCAATGCAAATGTGGCAAAAACTGCAGTTCCTCTAAAGGCCACTTGAGGCTACTTCAAAAAGTGAGTCAAGCCCCATTGCCCCTACTATAAAAAAGTAGTATCCAGCTATATGGAGAGGTTTCCCTTCATAACAGCTCAACTGTATTCTATTTCTAAAATATCCATTTGGATACTATCAGGGCTTAAAGGCAGGGCGCTATAGCTGACTGCTGTCTGGCCTCAGCTCCACTAATTCCCGCCCCTCTGCTGGACCTCTTGACCATGTTTGTGCTGTCACTGTCTTTTGGGGCATTTTACTGCAACAGTCTTACAACTACGGTGGCTTGGTGTGCGTGACAACCTATCACGGTTTTGATGCTTCAGTTTTAATGAGTGAAATTCTATTGTTTTACCAGCGCTAATTAGCAGACGCTGTGCTCATATGCCGAGGCCTTCACAGTCACCAGATCTCAATCCAGCTGAACCCCTGTGGGAGATTCTGGACTGGTGTGTCAGACGGTGCTTTCTACCACCATCATTAAAAACACCAAATGAGGGAATTTACTTTGAAAGGATGGTGATCATCCCTCTCGTAGAGCTCCAGCTACTAGGAAAATCAATGCCAAGGAGTAGTGAAGCTGCTCTGATGGGGCATGGTGGCCAGACACATTACTAAGTCACTCTATGTTGGGTTTTCTTTTATTTGTCACTCATCTTTAGCTTTATGTTTGTGGTATTAAAGCCTTATGTTGCTTGTGAACCCACCCAGATAGGCTGACTCTTGTAGCTGCTTTCACTGTGAGTCTATTGTGGCTCACTGTGACTTGTGTGTAGTCTGTATTTACTGATGAACGGTGATACTCCTGAAAGGACAGATTTCTGCCGCAGTGCTCATACAAGGTCATCTGCATATAACAAACGTTTTATTTCTCCGTCCCCTGCAGTGAACTGAAGGGATGCAGATGACTGCAGAGTTGCCACTAACTCATTGAGCTTTATAAATGATGAATCAGACGGGGCTCAGAGGGCATCCTTTTCATGCACCTCGCCAAAGATTTTAGTGCATTTATCAAAGGCACAGATTTCACAAGTCATCCTGGTGCCAGAGAGATAGAACATCCACACAGGATTCCCTGCAAGCTGGAGAATGACTAATGCAAGAAATGGTGATTGTTCTTTCTGTTTTTATGGCAGCATAACATCCACACAGGATTCTGTTATTTTCCTCACAGATAGAGCTCCCCATGTCAAACCTTTTCCCTTGTCTTTTAACAGATGTTTAATTCTAGCCTCTTCTTAAGAGAATATTAAGAGTATATGAAATAGAGATCAAATTACATTTTTAAACATAAACACTGAAGGTTTTAAACTCCAATAGTGTCTGCTTATATGTCTGCAAGCTTAAGTGATTTAAGCTGACTGACAGACACTCACAGTCCACTCCAAGTACACTATGTTTCTGACTTAATGTGTGTCACATGGTGAGGTTATCCTCTGGACTTACAAATGAAGCCAAAACCTACACTTCCTCTAGTGTCCACTTGAGTCTAATGGGTAATCCTCAGTGCCCTCAGTCCCACAGGCCTACAGACCAGTCAGTGGCTTAATGGAAAGTACCGATCAGTGTGTATTCCATGACTGGTTGATGAGTGGTTGCTGGAAGATGCTGGCTGTCACCAGATTAAATCAGTCACAAGGAGGGTAACACATCAAAATCTTCTTGGGTTTGCTTTGGTTGCTAGCATATTTCTGCTATCTCCGAGAAGAAGGGAAACTGTGAAAGAGTGCAACACAAACCACAAATGGAAGATATCTGCCTTCAAACTACAAGTTGTGTCTTACCGCTGAAATCAAAAATGTTTTACATTTTTCCTTTGAAGGGGAAAGATCTTTGTCTCCCGAGTAAATGTCGACAGTTTGCAGAGAAATTTATATATTTAAAAAAGGAGGAAAAGACTAAGAAACATTTTGGTGTCAGTAGCAAAAAGTTCCCTTTCAATTTTGCTGCCATGCTTGTGTTACTAATCTACCACCTCAAATGTGTCTCCGCCCACTCCACCCTGCCTTCACTCTCTTCTTTACCTCTCTTGTGGATAGCTGACCCCATCCAAAGCAGTGGACCTTCACTATCTCTGCTCCTCGCACGTCCGCCTTTCTGCCTGTTTCCATCTCATTCATGTATGCAAACTTTGAATAATCCTTTTAAAGTCAAAGAAAGAAAGTGTGGGATAGTTGGCACCTGAAATGTATTTTGGAAGGCACAAACAGTGTGCTATACAACATTAAAATCCCTTCAAACTTTAACAAAGGGGATCGTAACAAGCCAAACACATATGATCAGCTTGAAATGCGAGCAAAATTGAAACGTGAGCTGCAGTTTCAAAGCTCAAGAGCAAAGAACTAAATTTAGATGTCCTTCTCATTCATGAAGTTCTATAAAAACAGAAAATGAAAATCCTAGAAAATAAAATCCTAGATGTAAAACCAGCATCCTGATCAAAATATCAAGAGAAGTAAGTCTTCTATTACCTCCTGTTCTCTCAGGAGCTGACCCACCTCCTCTATCCTCTCCGTCTTCAGTCATGTGTGTGTGAGTTAATGCTTCTTACCACCGATTCTAACAACCCAGACTGTTGGCGCAGACAAGTGTGGCAGTGTATCTGTCAATCCATGCTTCAGACTTGCCTGTCTTGTCCTCCTTCATCATAGATCCTGTCTTGGTGTGCCTGCCTGGCTGACTTCTGGAGAAACCTGCCCACTCTCATCCACAAAGAAATACTTACCTCAGGGTACACCCTTGGACTTTGAGAACACTTACCTGCAGTCAGGGGCGGATCTAGAGAAATTTTCTTAGGGTGGCATGAGGGTGGCAAAGAAATCAAATGGGGTGGCAAAATCAAAGCCTTTTTTTCCCCCCAAACACATGTGCAGGTGGTTACATATGGTTAAAATGATTCAAATGCAGTAAGTATACACGTTTTTCATATAAATATAGTCTACAACTTAATTATTGTCTGTAGCCCACATAATTACACACTTTACACACTTTCTACACTAACGACTGCACCTCCAATAACTCGGCTGTCAAACTCCTAAAGTTTGCAGATGACACCACTGTCATTGGCCTCATTCAAGATGGTGATGAGTCTGCATACCGGCAGGAAGTTGAGGGGCTGGTACTCTGGTGCAGTCAGCACAATCTGGAGCTGAACACTCTTAAGACTGTAGAGATGACAGTGGACTTCAGGAGACATCCCTCAACTCTGCTCCCACTCACCATATCAGACAGCCCTGTGTCAACTGTGAAGACCTTCAAGTTCCTGGGTACAACCATCTCCCAGGACCTGAAGTGGGAGACCAACATCAACTCCATCCTCAAAAAGACCCAGCAGAGGATGTACTTTCTGAGACAACTGGGGAAGTAGTCTTCCACAGGAGCTGCTGATCCAGTTCTACACTGCGGTCATTGAGTCTGTCCTGTGCTCCTCCATCACAGTCTGGTATGGAGCAGCCACTAAACAGGACAGGAGCAGACTGCAGCGGACTGTACGGGCAGCAGAAAGGATCATCAGCGCCCCCCTGCCCTCCATCCAGGATCTATACCTCTCAAGAACCAGGAAACGGGCAGGGAAAATCATCACAGACCCCTCACACCCTGCACACAGACTTTTTGATCTGCTGCCCTCTGGCAGACGGTACAGAAGCCTGCAGACCAGGACCACCCGACACAGGAACAGTTTCTTTCCCCTCGCCATCTCCCTTCTTAACAGTTGACCTGTCACACTGCTCCCACTGCCAGACTGCAACTGCACCTTATGTACATTTTGTAGTATTCATTCCACCTCATTCATTTCTGTATTTTATGTATATAAGTTTAGATTCGTTATTTATAGTTGGTTTACATAGCTTTGTGTATGTATGTGTAATGTGTATATATAGACACTTGTGTGTGTGTGTGTGAGATTTACATTGCTGTGCTTGAGAGCCACCATCTACCGGAACCAAATTCCCTGTATGTGTCTGCACATATACTTGGCCAATAAACACGATTCTGATTCTGATTCTGATTTAGTTACATAAAACATGTGAGTTTTGATGCTATGTACTGTATAGCCTGTATGATAAATAAATATGTAGCCCAATAAGTATAAAATCCAGAAAGCTACACAACATTGGGCGGTTCATTTACAAACACAAACACAAGTCTAACTTAAGTTTCACACTGTTTTTTGTTAGAAAACAATCACATTGTTACATGTTAAATTACACAAAATGTCAGAAATCTGCACTGTCATGAACAAAAATTTTAACCTAATTTTTCATGCTTGGTTGGATTAACCAACTGAGGTCTGAAATACAACCGGCCATTTTTGACTCCTTTTGAGTTTACGTTTGTATTTCACCATCAGATTGTTTCATTTTATTTTTTTCCCCTTGCCTCGTTTGGTATCTTTTCAGCTCAACTGAATTTAGTTGTTTTTTTCACTGACATACTGCATTAGTACTACTATTACTATTAATAGTACTATTACTGATCTGAAATCACACAAAGAACTTAAAATTCTAGTTGTATTTTTTTACTGTAAAAAAACCCACAGACATGCTGAGTAAATTTTTATAACTTGAAATGCAAATATAAATTGTACATTTTGTAAACACAACTATTTATCTAAAAATGCAGCCAATACACCTGCCGTTTTTGTTTTGTTTTTTCATTTTCTACAACTATTTAAAAATATTACTAAAACTAAAATGAGAGAACAATCCGGTTTCGTAATAAGATGCCCCACAAACTATATGTGCCAGTAAAAAAAAAAAGTTTGTCCACCAAAAGACAGGGATAAACCTGCAGGCCTGACAACAGGAGGTGTATCACTCCGCTAGTTTTCATTACAGCGTTTACACTGCAATGTGCCTTTGTGACATTCATTAGTGCCCTCACTGACACACAAAACGACTACACAACAGAACAGCTACACAAGACAACACAACAAACTAAGTAAACACTCCACACTAAACGTCACAACTCTCCCACATCTAAAAACTCTCTCTCTCTCTTGCTTGCTATGTCTCGCTGCCGTTAGCGTCACTCCCAGAACTTTTCCCTCTTCCTAAACAACCAAATCCCACATGTTGACTTCTTTTTTTTTTTAATTGGTCGACATGGTGCATTTTTCCACCGATAGGAAAGAGGTGACTTTTTTCCCTTTCTTTACTGTTTTCGTGCTGTCCTTAGAAAACGCTTAAAACACACACACACAAAAACGTGACGACAGTATTTAGTAAAGAGCGTGGCTTATATATATTATCATAACTCTGGATTTACTGGCCTGTAATTAAAACTTAAAAACTTTAAAGTATGAACTTTCAATGTGGGCTGAAATAGAGAGTCAGCGTGGCTGCAGCGTGTTGCTATGTCAGCTTACATCAGTCATGTGATTTGGAGGTGCAGCATGTCCGTGGACCACAGAGGGTTAATAACACTCACCTTCATTCCATTTCCAGAGTGTAACAACCAACCACCTGTGTAAAATCCGAAATTCCCATGGTGTTGTTCAAAATGTGCTCTGGCACAATCATAAGCATGGCTTGCTACTGAAAACAAGAAAAAAGCCGGTCATGCTATGGGCTGAACCATTTGTTGATGTGGAGGGGGGGGACGACACTATCCAATATATTCAGTTTTAGCATTTATATTCACTGTTGACTGTAACTACGCTCAAACTGTTAATGCTATCTTATTTTAATAAAGAACACTGTCATATTCAAAACTGGGGTGGCACTTGGGGTGGCAAGGGATCATTTTAGGGTGGCACTTGCCACCCCATGCCACCCTTCTAGATCCACCCCTGCCTGCAGTCAAATTTATGGAGAAACAAGTGTATTCTTACCACATCAGTGGCTTTGAAAGCCACAGAGGAAACATCTGCAGCCTTCCCTGTAAAAACTAACCTTACTTGAACCAGTACCATGAGAATAAAGTACATTTACCTGCCAGATCAGCTGATGTTAACTGGATTTAACCCTGCCAAGAAACACAGACAGAAACCCACTGCTTGAATAATTGCATCAGTATTCTGAATAACTGTAAATGCTCATATTAAATCTAAAAGTGCTCATTAAAATCAGTGAACCTTTTCTAGCACGTTGTGCCACTGAGTCTTTTGCACAAGCCGTGACAAAATTAAACCCAAAATGATCATTTTTGAGCTAAGGATCCTTCCCCAGCAAGACAATCGGCTTTCTTCAACGAACCATTTAAGGATATTAAACAAAGTTCAGCTCAGCACAACAAAGGAAATTACAAAACGGACAATCGAATCATTCTCTCAAGCCCAAATGAAAGCTCTATTAAAGCTGAGATGAGGACAAAGAGGGCAGTAGACTGGAGATTATTAGCAACAGAGATACTGAAACACAGCAGCTGCACGCTGAGAGGGTCAACGGTGTGTCCAATATGCTGCTAGGAGAGGCCTCTTTTCCTGAAATCTGGAGTAAAGGCAATATGAAACCTGCATATATTACAGCGGACACCACACGGGGTCCAGCAGTTCCTGAGGAATCTGTCCCCATCAGCATAGCAGATGTCTTGAAAACTTCTTAGTGACACTGAAACAAACTTCAAGTTATTTTCTTTTCCTGAAACAAATAACAGGTTTTTCATTCAGACAGATAAAAATAAATAAATAAATGAATGAATGAATACCAAGGACGTCATTTCCACAACGAGCAGAGGAGACTCGCTTTTCAAAAGTGTATTTTTGCACCATCTTACTTTTATGTTGTAAATGTTGCTTAAGTTGGAGAGAATAACTGAGTGGATAAAAATGTGAATACTCTCATCTGAGTGGCCTTCGGTTATTATTGTGTATGCAGAGGGCAGCAGAAGAAAAAGAAAACCCTCTTCTTCCTCTCAGGCTGTGTAATGCATGCCCTCTCTTGCTGATCTTCCCACAGAAAGAAGAGCAAAGGTGAAATTAATCACAATAATGATGCTCAGTTTCATTTTATAACCCAGTGATGCAGCATGTACAATGGCTGTCTACTGGCTGAATAACAAGAAATACCCCCTCTCTGTTTTTCCCAGTCACTTTTCCTCGACCTTGGCGGAGAACATCATGAGGTTAGGAAAAAATGTTGAAGTCGTGATGTTCAATCCAAAAGGGCTTAAGAAAAGACAGTTCAGAATGGACTACACTATGTAATAAAGTGATGGTGGATATTGCTGATATAACTGGCCCCCGAGTGCCTCCTCAAAAACTGTCACTCTCCCTTTCCTGGGAAAAGACAGTTTCACTCCTCAATATTTGTTAAATGGTATAAATAAATATGCACAGATGACACTTATGCATGTTATTTTAGTCATTCTAAAGGAGAAAGTCTCTGATGCAGTTTTCTCCATCATCATTTGGAAATGGAGCAAGGAAAACACCACCTGCTGATGTGACTGTCCCATGCTTAGCTAGAAAATCTATTAGAAAACAGTGTTAGCTTTGCATCTGAAACACAGGCAGACAGAGAGGTATCAACTGTTTGTTCCTTCTGTCACATGCTAGCATGCCCTAAGCAAAGCACAAGGCAAACTGTGTGCTGTGTGTAAAGTGTTTACCTTGAACTATTTTCAGTTTTTTAGTCAGAGCTTGCTGCTCTGCTCTGCAGGTTCCCAGTGTAGGTCTCCAACAGGCTGCCCTTTGTCCTCAATTTTGTTAATGATGTTTATAGACAGGATTTCTAGGCACAGACAGTGGGCAGAGGATGGAAGCTTTAGTGGTTCTTGTTTCAACTTTATGCAGATGATGAGGTTCTGTTGGCTTCTTCGAGCTATGTCCTCCATCTTGAACTGGGGCATCTGAATGTGCAGAGGGCGGAATGAGTATCAGCACCTACAGCCTGATCAAGTCTAGTGGAATGGCTATTCCAGCTTGGGAACGAGTTGCAGCTTCAAGCAGAGTTTGTTGTTTGTAAGTGAGCAGAAAGTGGAGACTGGCATGTGCTTTAATGCAGATCTGATTGTCTGTTGTGAAGACAGACCTGGCCGTCAACTGTGAGTAGTGACCAAACATGTAAAAGTTATATTTTAAAGAAAAATGCTCATTTTGACATTGATGACAGCAGCATGTCTAAAAGAAAGTTGTTGTTTTTTGTTTGCTTGTTTGTTTAGTTTTTTCTTGTTGAATCTGGGTTTTTAAGCTGCTTTAGACCACCATGAATTGGTCTTGTCTCCACCTTATGTTTTCCATATATGCATGCAGAGGGTAGGGTCTCAGGGCTAAGTGCAATTTTCTTTTTTAATATCTGGTTATCTTGACTGATCTTGTTTATTGGATCAAAATTGTTATCAAAAAGTTTAGATGCTCCTCAGCCAGAGTGAGGTAATCCATTCAGCTTTGACAGGAACCCAGATTTGTTGTATATGTACCACTCATATCTTTTTGTGTTTGTTTGGATGACAGTCATCAGTGCATCCAACAGAAACTGTGGAGCGACAGGAAAAATGGTGTGGAAAGAGAAAAGAAATCTCATCTGTTTCTTCGACTACCCATCTCTTTTCTTTTTTTTTTCCACATCTAAAACACACAGCTGAGCCTCTGTTTTTTGGAGCTTGTGTAATTCTGTTCATTTCTGTGGGAATGGTTTTCAAATCTCTCTCCTTTTATTGTATTCATACACATATGAAAATGTGTGTTTCAGTGTGTGTTTGATGGTATTTCTGTGTGTTGCATCACCCTCTGCCACAAGACGGTCTGATGGACACTTTGAATCCATGAAAGGATCCGTCTGTCAGAATTCGTACGTCTGTCTGTCAGTCAGTGTTGCATGTGACAGCTCAAGGTTTTTATATCCGCATAACACCAAGCCGAATATTTTCTTGTCCCCCAGCATTGCCTGTCAGGTTTCATTATTTCCAGTACTGACTAGTCAAAAGCAAAAGCATAAGATACATGAAAGAGCCTTTCTCGACGACAAGGTGACATATTCTATCACTGCAATCTAATGTATTCTCTGCTCTTATTTAAAAATGCATTTCAAGGCCATGTTTAGCCCTGCCAGACCCATTGTGAAACACAAATATCACCAACATGCTGTAGCTCAAATCTCCCAGCCTCTGTGAGCGTCAAACCCTCCTATAAGAGTCTTTGCAGTTACAGAAACGCACGTTCTGCAAGTTCAAAGGAATGTTTCAGTTATTGCTGAGAGTATATAAGACAGGACACAAAAAGAACCTCCAAAGAGCAGAACTGCAGCTTCCCACTTCAATGCAAATCAGTCACAAAGAAGCTTTTTTTTTTTAATTCTATACATTGTGAAAAAAAAAAAAAGATGACATTTAAAGAAAACCGTGGAGTTTGTTTTTAATAGCGTGAGCTGTTGTAGGGTCTTATCTTTGACTCTTCGTTGCTGTTGTTGCAGGCTTGTCTGCTGGTGTTCTGTTGCTCTGTCTTATTTATTTTGAGCTTTTTTTTTTACTGTGCTTTTTGTGTGAGATAAAGAATGAGAGTAAATGTCTCTCGCCTCCTGCTGGAGTGTCGCTGCTGTAGATCAGCGGGGAGTCTCCATATCAAGGCTTTTCGGTTCCCTGATTTCCAGTGTTCCTCGTCTCATTCATCAACATTACATGTGATTACGGCATGTTTCAAGAGCAATAAGAGCCTGTCGTCGCCACATTAGTGTTTCAGAAACACTTTTTTCAGGTGCATTGCCGACATATTGCACCTTAGCCACAGGATCATTGCCTCTTTCATTACTTTCATAACTTCCACTCTCAATGTGTCAAGAACTCTTGGAGGAATTTATTCAGAAACAAATCCATGATTATTAATGGTAGGAGGAATTTTTCTTTTTTCCCCAATAGACATGTGTATATATATATGTACAGACCATAGTTCATCCAGACCATATGCTGTATATAAAAGACGGATGTAACCATCTCTGTGCGAAGTCTCATTGTGAAACATTTCAGACATAGATGTCATTGTGTTTTTAAACCCGAGGTGACGACGGAGAGGCGGATCTGACTGAGGAACAAAGAACGCTCTGTGCTGATATGGGAGCCGTTTGGCAACTGCAAGAGGATGCCAACCCTGAAGTCTCCTCTGCTCTGCTGTCTACTTTTCTGACATTTTCCTAAGAAGACCTGAAGATAGTGATTTTGGGGCTATAAACTTAACCGTAAAGTGAGGACAAACACAGAGATAATGAGTTATAGTGTCTCATATCGATTTCTATACTGCTGTGCTTTGTTCCTCAACATACTGACGGTATTTCTTTGTGCAATAAAATTCTTTCTTTGCTGTTCACCCACAGATGCCGATTAATATATACAATAGAAATAGAACATATAAATACAAATAGTACAAATAGTACAAATCAGTTGCCACCCAGAGCTGTGACCAAGGGTGAGGGTAGGGACTGATTGACTGTAGTATGCAGAGTTTTGGTTCTTTATTGTTTTACCTCTGGCTCATAGTTTAGTTAGGTGACTTTAGGTTTGTTAGTCTCCTTCAGCTGTTCCTTCAGTCTCATCTTGTGGTAATCTTTTGGTCTTCTTACACTGTTTAGTTATGTCATGTTTTTCATATTTTCCTGTTCAGCTGTATCTCTCTTCCTGATTTATTTTGGTAAGTGTTGCTCTGTGTCTAGTGTAAAGTGTTAAGTGCTTGTCTCGTTTGTTTATTTTTTGTAGCTGTCTTCCCTACTTGTTTCCTCTTTCCTCATTATCTCTTTTTGTTTTTATTGTCTCTGTCTCCCTCTCTCTGCATCCTCTCTCATGACTGTGTGAGCCTGGCTCTGTTTTGATTACCTTTGCTCTGTTCCCTGTTTGTTCCTGAGTTGTGGACAATCAGCATGAAACGCTCTCTTTGTGTTACTCCTGCTTTCTGTGCCCTCAACAAACACCTCACACAGCCACACTTGACATGCAAGGAGGTACCCATCATCGGCTATGCACCTTGTTCAGTGCAGCTGGTCCTTAAATTCTGTTTTACCATCAAACGTTATATCAGTATATCTGGACTAGGGATGGGTATCGTTTAGGTTTTATCCGATACCGGTGCCAAATCGGTACTTTTGAAACGGTGCCGGTGCTTAAACGGTGCTCGAACCGGTGCTTAAAGAATGGAGAACACAAACTTTGTCCAAAAACCTCTCATGTTCAGCTGGTTTTTTTTGTAAAAAGATAACAATGTGTGCCTTTTCTGCAGCTATGTGGCATATATGGTATCACTCTTGGCTGGAAGCAGTGCTTAATCAATGGGAAAAACACAAACTTTGTCCAAAAACCTCTCATGTTTAACTGTTTTCCACTTTTTCTTTGGTCATTTTAGCCTTTTTGGCCAGGGTGAAGGGAGTATCTGCCATCAAACAAGAAGACAGCCGCATGTAGCTATGATGATGTTTGCGAGTTCACCTTACATGCATTAATGTAATAACGTGGTTAGCCTACTCAACGTAAATTACACACGAACAACATGAAGCTACTCATGCAGAGAAGAACGGCTGCTGCTGCCATCATCATCCGTCATCATTTCTGCTACACTGGCAGGGCTAGGGGCCAGGACTATTCTTCGGGTTTTTGGGGGATGTTGCTCCGGGTCCGATAACTGGCAACCCACTCGACGTGCACGGTGTGAGGTCTCGCAGCAAGCTATCAAATACGGCGCATTTCTGGGCTTTTAAAAAAAACGCTATGCGTCGCCAGCTGTTTAATCGGATTCTTGGTGTTACCTCCTTTGACAGTATCACAGTATCAGCTTAAAGCACTTGTTGCAGGCTGCTGAGTTTGCATATTTTGCTGTGAAGTACAGCCAGACTTTTGACCGCTTCGCCTTGGGCATTTTTAATCTGTAGCTCTGCTCTAACAGAACGTACGTACCTGGCCCCGCCTACTATCCCCGGAAACGTAAAATGATTGGCTAGAAGTGTATCACAGCTCAGGAAAAAAAAGCACCGAAATAAAGCACCGAAATGTGCGCTGCTTTTCGGTCTGGTTACTACCGTTTATGTCAGAACCGGTGCCATCATGGCACCGGACACCGGTACCCATCCCTAATCTGGACAGATTCAAAGGCCTACAGACGCTAATTCGCATATGGATTTCTGTTGAAACTCCAAAGTCATTAGACCTCAGAACAAAATCAAATGATCAAATTATGTTTTGTACAGTAGTTTTACATTTGGGTTGTCTGCAGGCAGGTGTTAAGTTTGTCTTATGGACATCAAATTTTATCGATCAGAAGACAAAAAGTAAAACCTAAAATAACGCAAAACAACTCCACTGAGGTGAGAAATCAAACTTCATGAAACTTGTTGGATGGGTGGAGCATTTGCAAAAAAAGAAACCTGAACATTTTTAAAGCATCTCTCAACCGCAACACAAGTTTTCCAAGAACAAAACAAGTGCATGGGCTCTCCGTGTGCCCGTTGACTTCTACTGTTTATTTGTTGCAGCGTTATACTGAGAGTTTCCGGCACTACCTTCCATGTCACAGTGAACATGTTCTTATTTATGTGCATATCTTGGTGGATTTGCATCTAAATTTGGCACGACTGCTTTTAAAAACATGACGACACCCCTGCTGTTCATCTACAATCCGGATTTTTTAACAAACCACCACACTAACTTACACACAACTACACTAGACGCACACACGCTTTCTTAATAAATTGAAGCAGTATTTATATCTGAAGTGAGACACTTCATTAGATCTGAGAAGTGTCACCGTGGCTTACGTACACCTCTCCACTCGCACAGATATACAGAATGAGTTTAAATGTGAATACAGATAGGGTGTAGGGCTGTCGCCGTTAACAATGAGATAAACAAGACAGATCGAAAACCTGGAGACTGAATAGCCTGAAGGGGAGAAAGAGGGGAGAGACTAACAGGGAGCTGGTATTGCAGTGAAATCACAGGCTGAAAACACATAATTTGTGATGTGAATGACAGACTGTCTCCATTTGTCTCGTCTTCCCTCTCTGTTCTTTTCTTCCTCCGCTTCTCCACCTCCTCCTGGTCTTCATTTCATCTTCATTACATTGTGCGTGTGCGTGTGTGTGTGTGGGATGTCTGACAGATTGGTGTCAGTTTTGCTCTGTTGAGACACGGGCTCCTTCCCTAAGTTCTAAACTCGTCCCTGATAGTGCTGTCATGTAAATTTTTACGACATGAATTGTACATTTTTGAGACAAACTCTCTGGTTTTGTTCAAAAGCTTGACATAAACCTTACAAAGCTCATATTTCCTGATAAACATGGTGGTGGGATTTAAAAAATAAATTTAAAAACCTGCCTGGCAGGAATTCCAAGGTGGGTTTTTTGTAGCGGCTACACCAAACACGTAAAGGGGTCTAATGTCTATATTTCTCAAGGAGAATTCCTCCGTAAAAGCCTGAAACATACCATAATTTAAAGGTGAATTATGGCTCAGCTTTTGTCAGTGGTGGGCAGTGTTGGTCAAGTTACTTGAAAAAAGTAATCAGTAACTAATTACTGATTACTTCCCCCAAAAAGTAATCCCGTTACTTTACTGATTACTTATTTTCAAAAGTAATTAATTACTTAGTTACTTAGTTACTTTTTAAAAACACAATTTACAACCTGAAGAGGTGATAAAGCGATAGATCTTTCAGCCCAATTCTACTTTTTCTGCATAATCCATCATACAAAATGTAATCAAATGGAAAAATCTCTTTTTTTTAACTTGTTTTATCAGTTTTAATCTTTTAACTTTATGCATCAAGCAAAGATTTAATTATATGCAACATTGTCTGACTTGAATAAATTAGTTTAACATTTAAACCTATTTTCTACACATTCCAGCACATAAAATAAAATATTTTTTGTGTTTACACTCACTCTTTCAAATAGATGCAAGTAAAACACAGCAGAAAATAAATAAAGTCAAAGACTCAGCGGTCCTGTTGCTCTATTTTCACCTGTAAAGCAGGACTGCGGTAGGCGGAGGTTTACCCTGGTGCAGGTGTGCCGCGGTCAGTTGAAGAATCCGCGACTTTCTCTGAGAGTTTCCCATTACCTCGTTGCGCACTCGGTGCTTGCTTGGAAGTTTAGGGGTTTTTTTCGCTGTAAAAAGAAGTTTTTTTTCCCACGCACAATGGACACTAATGTTTTTGTCACTTTTTATGGAGTCAAACTCAAAGTAAGGTCAGTACTTCCACGCTTTAAACGCTGCACGCTCATACTCTCTCCGCACTCGATATATTATCCATTGTTGATCTGCACACAGCTGTTGTCACTAACGGCGCACTCGCTTACGTCACTGTCGTGAGACATTCTCGCAAAAAATCACGGTTTTAGTAACGCAGCGTTCCTACGGGAAAGTAACGGTAATCTAATTACTGTTTTTGCAATAGTAATCCCTTACTTTACTCGTTACTTGACAAAAGTAATCGGATTACAGTAACGCGTTACAAGTAACGCGTTACTGCCCATCTCTGGTGGTGGGTGCCTTTGAAGTGGGTGCAGGCAGAGTAAAAATGGCTTGATGAGCCCCATCCATGTGTTGTCAGAAGTGTCTGAAACGTCATGGTTAAAGGGACTCCTTGAGAACACTCAGAAGACAGTCGGTAAGGAGCTGGTTGCTTGTCTTCATCTGAAACCTTTTGGGAATTTACATATTCGGCTGCAACTGGGCAACTGTGCTGAAATGCTTTTCTGCTCTGCTTTCTATTGTACTTCGTCTCAGCACACAGACAAATGCATCTGTATGAGGGTAAATTCCTCTCAACTCTTTGTTCTTCTGCTGCGTCTTGAAACTGACACTCTTCTTGCAGCGGGTTTACATAAAGAGTGACATGACTGCTAACATACCTCAGATTTTCTGCAGTTTTTATAAGTTCCATGTTTAGAGTCCCAGCAGGGAAATAAATTCGGCTCAACCAACCTTGGAAAAATTAAGAGCTGGATTTCTAAAATATCTGCACTATTAGCCACATTCTTGACTAAACTCAAAAGGATCGCATTCTTTCTTTGGCAGCTGAAAGTCAGATTTAAAAAGTAATAAAAGACAATATTGTTAATTAATTGGTTGATTAATGTTTTATTGATGTAGCCTCCCTTCTTCTTCTTCTTCGGTACACTTAAGGATTCCAAGCACCACACCTCACACTGATGTCTTTTGAATTTAAGTTATCAAATCTCACCTTCCTTTAAATGTCAGTCATGCACACAGACATCTTAAAACATGACTAAATAAAAATCCAGACACTCATGCACCCATCTTTATATCTGCATCTGGATTCTGCCAGGCTATCCCTTATTCCTGATCGTGTTTAGGATATTCATGGGCATGATCTGGGGTTAGGAGGGCATCCGTTTTGAGAACCGCAGAATTGTATGGAGGCTTTTTTTAATTTTCAACAAACCCAACAAAGCAAATGTGACTCAGGAGACAGAGTGGACAGCCCCAGAGTGGTATTCAAAATACAGTTACTTTGCTGAAATAAATGAATTACACGGACTACACATCCCACAGATGCTGGATTACATTCAGAGCTGAGAAATTTGGAGGTCAAGTCAACACCTCAAAGTCGTTGTTGTTCTCCTCAAACCATTCCTGAACCATTTTTGCTTTGTGGCAGGGTGCATTGTTGTGCTGAAAGAGAACATAGCCATCAGGGATTAGCCTTTCCATGAAAGTGCATTGCCGGCCATCCATGTGATGTAAAAAAAAAAAAAAAAAAAAACCTGAACAGTTTGCTGTTTCCTGTTCTTAGATGGCAGTTCATCCAGGCTCACCAAAACTGGACAATAGAAGATGGGAAAAACATTGTCTGGTCTGATGAATCTCGATTTCTGCAGAGATATTTGCATGGTAGAGTCAGAATTAATATGAAATATGAAAATAATATGAAAGCATGGAGCTATCCTGTCTTGGATCAACAGTTTAGACTACTGGTGGTGTAATATGGGGGATATATTCTTGGCACTTTTGGCCCCTTAGTACAACTGAGCATTATTAAGACATAACAGAATTGTTGCGAAATGTGTTCACTCCTCTGTGACTACACTACAGTACAGTTGGTCTGTGTTTCCATCAAAATAGTGCACCTTGTCACAAAGCTCAAATCATCTCTGGCTGCTTGAACAGAGTCACGCAAACTCAGTCCAGTAGGTGCTGTACTGGACTGAGATCAGGTGACTTTGGAGTGGACTGTGGACTTTGGGATGTCATCATGGATGCTGACCAAACTGCAGCAACTGTGGGATGCTATGATGTAGATCAACACCTTTTTAAATCTGTGCCACCAAGACTTAACTCAGCTCTGATGGCCAAAGGAGCTACAGTCTGGTACTGGTATGCTATAGCTATAGAAATATATACCTCATCTGGCCTGGGAAGGCCTCAGATTTCCCCAGGAGGGAGTAGGAAATGGTGTTAGCGAAAAGAAACACTGAGACAGCTGCCACTGTGTCCTGACTTTGGAAGGTAATGACTGGAACGAGGTGTTATTGGTGACCTAATGTTTCCTTTGAATTACTGATCCTCAAACTTCAAATACGTAAATATCTTTCCACTTAACCTTGAGAAGCATAGTTTTAATAATTATAGGCCAGTGTCTCTTTTATCACAGTTTTCAAAATTGCTAGAAAAACTCTTTGCACAAAGACTTGATAGTTTTATTGAAAAATATCAACTAATACATGAAAACCAATTTGGATTTCGTAAAAATAGGTCAACGGCATTAGCGTTGTTGACTTTTATTGAAGATATTTCATCTGCAACACATAATAATAAATACACAGTGGGAGTATTTGTTGATTTAAAAAAAGCTTTTGATACGATACAACATTCTATTTTGATTTCTAAATTGTATAACTATGGAGTGAGAGGAGTAGCATTGAATTGGTTAATGAGTTATTTAGAGAATAGGTTGCAATATGTTTATTATTTTGGCAATACTTCTGAAAGACTGAAGATTGTATGTGGTGTTCCTCAAGGTTCTATTTTGGGACCTAAACTCTTTAATTTATATATTAATGATATTTGTGACGTATCTAAAAGGTTAAATTCGATTTTATTTGCAGATGACACAAATTTTTATTGCTCTGGAGAGAATTTGAAAGACTTGGTTGAAATTATGACTTCTGAGATGTTAAGAATAAAAAAATGGTTTGATGTAAATAAATTATCTTTGAATCTGACAAAAACGAAATATATGATATTTGGCAATCGTGTAAAGGAGGATAAAGTCATTATGTTTATAGAGGAAGAATTGATTGAAAGAGTTACTGAATTTCGTTTTTTGGGTGTAATAGTGGATGAGAATTTGACATGGAAATCTCATATTGAACATATTAGAAAGAAAATGGTCAAAAGTATTTATATTTTGGGTAGTATAAGAGATTTATTAAATTATAAAACAATGCGTATTTTATATTTTTCTTTGTTTTTTTCATATATCAACTATTGTGTTGAAGTTTGGGGGAATACATATGAGAATACCATAAAACCTTTAAACTTATTACAGAAGAAAGTTATACGAATAATTCATAATGTTAAATATAGAGAACATACAAATAAATTATTTATAGAATCAAAATTATTAAAATTAGGAGATTTAGTGAAATTACGGACATTATTAATTATGTTTAAGGCTAAAAATAATATTTTGCCTTTTAAGTTACAAAGAGTATTTTTGATGTGTTCAAGGGGAGAAGAGAATAGAAGGAAATTTTATTTTAAACATCAGTTAGCCAGGACTACACAAAGATTAATGAGCACAACGGTTAGGGGTATAAGACTGTGGAATTCACTTCATTATAATTTAAAGAATTGTATAAATTTACAATGTTTTAAAAAGTGTTATATGTTTAAAACGATAACTCAGTATGAAGAATGCGAATGAATGTGATGTTGGTTTGGGATTCGACCGGAGAGAAATGTCAATATTAGTTTGTTCCTGATTTTTGGTGCCCACCGGTGATATAAGTTCGATGGTAGATAGGGGGCAGGGTTTAATAAGAATATTTTCTTCTTCCTGCTCCTTTTCACACATGGTTGTTGGGTTTTGTTGACAGAAGATGTGGTTGTTTTGTTTGATTTGTAGTACCAAGTGTGAAATAAATAAAAATGAAATGAAATGAAATGAAAAGAAGTGAAGCACTATGGTCCCTTGACTAAAAATCCAGGGTTCATGACTTTATAGTCTCAGAGAGAAAACTTCAAATTTGTGTCTTTCTCTTTATTATATTAATAAATATTAAATAGTTATATTAATAGTGATGAAATCATTTACATTTCTCTTCATCATACAATATTGAAGTTCATATTTCCTTGAACAAACAGGGAGAGGAATTTAAATATAGAAACAGACATCCTAAGCGATGCGGTGAAGATTATAAAACTCTTCCTCCAAGGTTCAACGGACTTAAAGTCTAAGTAATCAATGAAGGTTAATTGTCTTAAAGTGGTGAAAATGTAAAACCTAATGGTTGTTTAAGGCAATTAGTCTTTACGGAGGTTAACAGGATTTAAGTCATTGCATCTCAACAGGATTCATTTGTAGTATCATAAAAACATAAAGCCTTCGTCAGGATTAGGTCCTGCCCACACCTGAAACAGTTCTGCTAAAAGTAAATCAGGACTGATCTGGGAAACCTCAATTCATTTGTAACTAAGTGTTAACTAAGTGTTAAGGACAGCATAAAGGTCTGACAGCTTTTCAACCACTCCAAACACACAATCAATAGACACTGAGCACACATATACACTAAGGGGTATAATTAAAGTAATCCTACGATGATTCACACGTTTTATCATCTTCTGGTGATTAATCTGTCACCGTCATCGATGAAACATTAATCGCAGCTGTTGCTTTACATTTGCTCAGGCCTGTAAGATGTATGTTTAAATGTGTCACATTAACAGGATGAATTCTCATTTCCACACAAAGCTGCAAACTGCAACCTCAGCCTGTCATCAGGAGAGATGGAAAGAAAGTAATTAAATGACACCATAAAAACAAACAAACAAACAAAAAAGAAAGCAGTGGATCAGAAAGAGAAACGGCAATAAAAATGGGAGAAATTGTGTTAGTTGTCTGTATTTGTTTTTATTGTGGAATTCTCGCTGTCCTTTTCTCTGTGCCAGAGCTCTCCACTGTCTAACAACACAACAATGAGCTGGGGCCCGTTCTTCGTACGTCGCTTACTACATCCAAGATCAAATGACACATCCAAGACCAAATCATCGCGCTAACCGTGAGCTCGCTAATCCGGTTCTCCGAACACACCTGCTGTTGACGATTAGTACAGCTGGATGAAGTAATGTGAGATCACTGGGTGTCGTAAAAGGGGCTACGCATTGATAGTAGAAACATTGATCGGCAACCCTCTGATTGGTCGGCGAAAATGTCGAAGGAGCGCGCTCGGTATTTTTCGGCAGCAGAGCAAGAACTCTTGAGTTTCATAGTTTAATCAGAACGCAAGGGAACACTGCAAAGGCTGCAAAAGCAAGGAGAGAGGGCTGGCAGAAAGTTGCTGACAAATTAAACTCGTAAGTAATTTAATAATAACAATAATAAGGGAGTGGATTTATATAGCGCTTTTCAAGGCACCCAAAGCGCTTTACAATGCCACTATTCAGTCACTCTCACATTCACACACTGGTGGAGGCAGCTACGGTTGTAGCCACAGCTGCCCTGGGGCAGACTGACAGAAGCCAGGCTGCCATATCGCGCCATCGGCCCCTCTGGCCAACACCAGTAGGCGGTAGGGTAGATTTATCATATCACACTATATTATCCAATATTATAATATGTTATATTATATCCCCTTTCACATTAGAGCCACAACAGGACCCACTAGAACATGGGAACAAGTAAAAGTGAAATATAAGAATATTCTACAGAATGGTAATATTTATCACTTATATTGCTTTTAGTCTCTTGGAAAGAGACCCTGAAATAATCTGTTTGTTTGTTCATAACAGCAACCAGGAAAAGGGCAGAGCAAAAAAAGACAGGTGGTGGTCCTGCACCCCCTCGTCAACAAGTTGGTTAAGTAAATAATACCCTCACGGGAAAATCGATATCTCTCTATGAGCACACTGTCGCGCTGAGCTAAAGGATCCTGTCTATCCCGCAATATACGCTGGATTCTGAAAACTCTCCTTATCAATCTTGCACCTTCCGCAATGGGTTGCTCGCGTAAACGGACAGGACATGGCTGCGACAGGCTTCCCAAATCCACCTTCACTTTTATAGCCGTGGTCTCTCATCTTGATTACACGAAGTAATTTACAATTACTACTCTGAAATATGAATTACATCTGTAATAATCACATACATGTAATAGAATGTTAATAGTACATTTCCCTTTTTTAGGAAATGACCTGTATGTATCTGTGTGAAATCAATAAATGGATCAAGTGCTGCATTATCTTCAGTTACATTGATGTTATTTATTTATGGTGAAACAGTGGTGGAATATCGCTGTTGCTTTCGTATAAATGAAGCGGACATACCTGCGTGGCCGCGATCTAATCCTGTTTACATAAAGTAAACCTGCTCCCGAGCAGGTTTACGCTTACGGCTCTGTTGCTATGACAGCAAGTCCCGGATGAGCTTCGGGGAACCGAACGATCCAGGATCACGCGAAATCGTCAACAATCAAATCCAGCTAACTTACTTAGCGAGGTACGAAGAACGGACCCCTGCTCTCTGCTTTCCTTTGTTATGCACCAGGTGCTCTGTGACTCATGTGTCCACCTGGGGTCTGAAACACCTATTTTACCTGTTCAAGGAAGGATTGCAGAATCTCTCATCACTGCTGGCATTGAAAGCCCCCCTCAGAAAATAATCAAGACGTCTTCTATTCGGCTGTACAGATTCAAAGTGTGAATCAACTAGAGATGGCACGATACCACTTTTTTATGTCCGATACTGATACCGATATCATAAATTTGGATATCTGCCGATAACGATATGAATCCGATATAGTGTGTCTTAATCAATAAAACTGTTTTTTTTTAATATTTTGCTGCATTTTGTATAAGTTCATACTCAAGTTTAAATAAACAACAACACTAAAGCTATTCTGTTATACCTGTATGTAAAAAATACACTGCACCCAAAATATTTCATAGCAATACTGATCAATCTAATAAACTTAAACCTACTGAATCCTTCCTATTCTGGTATTTTAAAGAGTACTTGGCAGAAATATTAAGCAACCTAACTAATAGGGTTGCAAACTCCCAGCAAAAAAAAATAAGGAACTGTCACGGACTGCCGGGGCAGACCGTGTGGAGTGAGTAGAGGACCCAAGAGCAAACAGAGGTGAGGACACAAAACTGGACTTAACAAAAGGCGAACCTTTATTTATGGCCGAAAACTCATGGAAAAGAACAACAAAGTAACTGAGGGAAAACCTGAACATAGACTGGGAAACTATGACTCTAATGAGATTTAGACTGCAAAATACAAACTATGGCTGGGATACTATGACAAGGGGTAGGGGAGATAACACAGACGACGCGACACTGAACACAGCAAGACTGAGGACTAAATACACACATGAGGTGATCAGGGGAAGTGGAGACACATGAGGGGAAACAGCTGATACACATGAACCTAATGACAGGACAGGGAGAGTGAAACTACATATACTGACATTGAATACAGACTTTCAAAGTAAAACAGGAAACATGGAGACTAGACATGAACCAAACATAACCACACAGACATGACGCATGAACCAGGGAGACTTAGTACAGGGGGAGATGACATAAACTCCTAAGAAACAGGACTACACAGTAATCTAGAAATTAACTAGATGAACTAAGCTAAGGCACAAATAAATACAAAAGATACATAAACTCAAACACTGGGTCGCTCGACCCAGGACCATGACAGGGAACCACCCCCACCCTCCACCTCATGATGCTTAATCGACATAATCAACTTTAATTTGATGCAGTGTGGAAAAAAAATGCACTGAAATAAATTATTTTTCAAGAATAATTAAATAGATTCAACATCTTTCTTCAACAGAATTGCAGACTGCACAGATGGTACCTTGCCAAAGGAAAAAGTACTATAGCTTACTAGGGTATATTAGACTTAACAGTTACCACATACAGTAATAATAATAATGGACTGGATTTATATAGCGCTTTTCAATGCCACTATTCATTCACTCTCGCATTCACACACTGGTGGAGGCAGCTACAGTTGTAGCCACAGCTGCCCTGGGGCAGACTGACAGAAGCGAGCCTGCCATATCGCACCATCGGCCCCTCTGGCCAACACCAGTAGGCGGTAGGGTAAAGTGTCTTGCCCAAGGACACAACGACCAGGACAGAGAGCCCGGGGATCGAACCGGCGACCTTCCGGTTACAGATACGCTTCCCAAGTTTTAATCTTATATTTTACATAAGATTAAAACTTTGGGTGTAAGATTCAGATAATTATTTATTAAAAGCTAGAAATTTTAAATAAAAATAAGAAAGAAAAGTATGTTTTTGTGCCCCCTTTTCCCTGTTAATGCCCTGTCGCCCCCCCCCCGGCTAAACTTTGCTAGATCCGCCCCTGCACAGTTACCAGCAGTCAGCTATGTAGAAAAAGATCCTGGTGTAGAAAGTAATATTAAATAAATTCTAACAACAGCTTATCAAGCTTAAACGTGCAGCTGTTGTTCAGCCGCTGGTTTCCTCTTTCTGGAGGTGGGCGATAAACAAACAAGAGAGACGGACTCGCGACAGAAAAGCCGATCAGCTGATCATTAAGCAGTTTCACGATTGAAGTAGCAGCAAGAAGAGGCACTCGCTCCATATATCGGTTGTTAAGCTTAACGTGGGAATGCTTTACAAACATTCAGAGATGAACTTACACACTTGCTTTAATTCTCTCTGGGAAAAGTTCCTCCGAGATGAAATGCCAGTTTGGTAGCGAGGCTACAAATACACACAGCCGCTCTATCACGTGAGCACACTGCTCCAACGAGCCGAGTTACGCCGTGTCGCAAGTTATATTTAATGGATCGGATTACATTTTTTATTTCTCTCCGATATCCGATCCAGTAATTTACATCAGTATCGGACTGATACTAGAATCAACTAAAATGATCTTCCAAATATCTAAAAGACCTCATCTAATCTGCTTTCCTCCCGAACAGACTATACAGATGCTACACCTGTTCTACCTGTTCACTGAATGGGTTCATGTTTAAGATATGATGGGCGGTTTGGAAACATTTTGCCCGAGTGTGTAAGTCCCAGTGTAAAGTTACAGTTCAAAATCGTTTTTTAATATTTTGCATTTGAATGAAAAACAAATGGAAGAGAAACAATTAAAAAAAACAAAAAGATCAGCAACTGAGACAAATCGAAAGAAGAAAGAACGAACTGAGCCCCAGATGCTGAGTGCTCTCTCTCTCCCTCTTCCTCGCCTTTCTCTCTGCAAAACTCTACCCAGCTCCAGGTGCCCTGAAGGCGGCAGCAGAAGGACGAAGCCAACACACCATCTGAGCCCGGAGCAGCCGGGGGCTGCTTCATTTACGCTACAGAGCCTCCCCGTTTAATTCGGCACAACACCCTGCAGCATGCGCGCGCACACACACACACACACACACACACACACACACACACACACACACACACACACACAAGTCAGTTCATCATGCTTGTGAGGACACTGCACTGACATCCATTTATTTCCTGGCGGCTCAGTTTGACCTCAGCCACATGAAAACCAGATGTCCTGTTTTCTCAGGACAGCTTTGTGTTTCTGGCCAGTTTTAGATCTTTTTTCCCCATCATGCTGGTCTCAGTTCAGTCACCACAGTTCAGTTCTAGAGTGAATTGATTTACTTGTACAGCTTAGGTAATGAATTCAAAAAACTTACTTGGGCCCATCTTGCCAACACCACCACATGCCTTCATTCAGTGCTGAGTCTTTATGTGAAAACTAGGAATCGTTGGGTTTCTAAAAGCTAATCTGAGAAGTCCTTGTCTGCATGCAACAACTTAAAAATTTCTACCTCAGAAGCACAACTCACTTGTCTGATTTCATAAGTAATAATATTCATCTCGAAAGTCAGAGAGAGGGTGAGAGAGGGTATACTCTGTGTTTTATGTCTCAAAAATGTTGATTGCAGTGTGTGGATAAAACCCATAGCTAGTGTCATACCACACCCCAAAACATACTTAAAGGGGAGATTTCTGCATGTGTAACCATTGTAGCAGCCACTGTTCAGAGAAAGGCATGAGTAACACTAAAAGAAAGTGTACTAGAAATCCAGGACAGTTATTAAAATGTTTAAAAACAAAGGTTATTGATAAGCCTTAAGCACAGATGGCTTTGGTTTTCTCAGTTTGATGGACCACCTGTGAATAAATTTGGGTCCTATCTCTGTGTGAGTCCATAATATTGCTGCATGTGTTTTATTCCCCCCCCCCCCCAACGACAAAAAGCCGTGAAAAAGTAATTAAAATGAGCTGACTGTCTGAGATAAATGTCTGTCCGAGGAAGAAAAACACTCTTCATCACTGTCAGGAGAGCAGGAGGAGACAGAGGAGTAATATTAGCTTTATCACTGCTGGGAGAGGAGAAGAAGAAAGGGTTCAGAAAGTGAGACAGAAAAGTTTGTTTTAAAAAGAAAGTGAACCAGAATTCGAGGAGAAGGGATTAAAGAGAGGAGGTTTTATTAGAGCGTAAAGTAGAGGAGATGGACAAGTTTTATTACTGCTGAGGGAGGATTAGGAGACAAGGAGGAGATGGAGTTGATGGTGGAGAAAAACAGGTTTTTATCACATTGAGGAGAGGTTAGAGGAAAGAAAATGAGAGAAGGGGAAGAGAAGCAGCTGAAGAAGTGATAAAAGAAAGAGAAGAAAAGATGCGGTGGACTAAAAGTGAAGACAGGACAACAACACTGAGAATAAGAGATGAAACGAGGAGTGGGAAGGAGAAAACATGGAGAATGAGATAAAGAAAGTATTAGACACAGTGGAAAAAGGATGAACTATAAAAGGCAGATAAAAGAAAAAAGAGTAACTAAAAACAACAGAACAATAGAATAGAAAAACAAATAGAGGAATGAAAAAGGATAAAGTATTAGAGGAGGAATAGTTTTTCCCTAGTGGCAAATGATCAGTCAGCTTATCAGTGGTTCTGATAGGAGCGCTGGACAGCACCGAGGTTGACTGGTTGGCTGGCTGTCACCCATTCCAAGCCAGGTGACCTTACTCATTAATCAGCTGATTGGTTCTATTGGGGCTTTTCCATCCATCCATATGTCTGTGAGCCAAAGAACAGCGAGACGGCACAGATTTTAATGCAACAAATAACAAGTTACCAAACAAAAAAAGCTGACTTCGTATTATCTTCATCTTTTTCTCTCTATTTTAAACCATCCATTTTAAATAACACAGGTTCCCAAGCTTTGAAACAGGTCGCTTTGCTGACAAAACAGAGGTTGGCCGTCCATTTAATTTTGTTTTTGTTTCTACAAAATTCTACTAAGGTGTAACAATGTTTTTGTTGCTATGTTGGTGTTATATAGGTATGTGTTGAGACAGCAGAATGGGGTGACACCAGTTAGTTTGTTCTGTGGTCATTTCTGCTATCGCACAGAAAAAAATCCCCTGCAGCCTGTTGCGATGCTCTTGTGAGACCAGTTTTACTCATGCAGAAAGACATCTGGGGGACTTGGATGCCACATTTATTGCAGGAAGCTCAGCAAGTAGGTGAATAAAGATGGCCGCACTTATTAATAAGATGTGCTGCCACCTGTTCAGAAACGTATTCCTAGCAGGACATCTTATGCTCATTCTGCACTTCTGCATTTTATCTTCTCATTCATCTGGGCAAAGCTAACACAGCTCATTCATCTTTAGTCTAATTTAAGGAGGAAGAACAAGCAATTAAGCAGTATTCCTGTCTATAATTTTAACACTGAATTGAAGAGACACCTTTCTGGCACAGATTAGGAGAGACTCATCTTAGAGGCTTCGGGCCACTGGACCATTATGACTTTTCAAATATTACCAAATGGAGCGATCTGCTCAAAAGAGCAAAATCGTTTCATTAATTCATAAAGACCTTTTCCCCTCAGACCTCAATTTTTTTTAATCCATTGAGATTTTATACCCTTAATCCTCCCGAGCTACCAGCAAATTTAGGTTTATCTTTGGGATGTCATCAAATTGTCTCTGCAAGAACCTGAGTATGTGGACTGTAAGGCAGACACTACTGAGCATGTGCAATGGGCTTGACAGCTCAGGAAACAAAGCAAAAAGTTCAAAACAGTTTTTCCCTTTATTTACAATTGTGCATTATTTTCAGTCCAGATTTCTTTAGTAGAGCCGCTGGTTACGCTTAAAAACAGTTTGACTGTGTGCTGAAAAAAAATATACATTCTAAAGAAAAGCCACCTCAAAGAACACAGGACTTGTACAGCAGATACATGCGGAAATAAAAAGATTCATTCAGAAAGTTTGTTGTCTGCAAAGATTAGCCACTTCCACTCAAGATTAGTCCACTTTCTATATTTGGCACCATGTCTAAGTGTAAGGTTGAATTGTGTTGACAAACAGTAACCAAAAAGTTCAACATTATATCTTATCTTAAACATATTTTACAAGCTTCTGCTCTAGTATGGTGATACTACTGAGTTTTGCATAGATGTATGTTTATGTCTGCATGCACCATTTGGATACAGGTGAGAGACACGTGGAACAATGTGGGATACTCCTTTTCAGGTTGCTGTTGTTGGTATTTTAGCTTCACCCCTGCCACGGAAAATATTCATTTCACATTATTCATAGTGTGCAAAGAAGTGTTTTCAAGTCTTACTTTCCATTTTTAATCATCCCTAAATCCCAAAACAGTCAACCTTTAGTCACCCATGGGGAATATGCTTTTGGCAGGATTGGATGCACGTGTGTCTCTGCTGGGATTCAGCCAACGTTAAGGTTACACTTCCTTATAATGCGCACTCAAATAACTGGACACCAACAATGGATCACACCTTGGTCTTGACATGACACTGACTGGCAATGAAGTTGACTAGATACCACACTAATAAAATCACACTGATCACTGAAAAAGTCCTACTCCAAAGCTAAGTGTGTGTGTGTGTGTGGGGGGGGGGACGACTTCTGCGTTAGACCCTAGTTCCTGTCTTTCCAAAGGTTCCTAGTCCTTAACAAAGTTCCTGCTTTGGGAATTTGGGAATGCTGTCATTCTGACCATTTCTTGAAAGGAAGTATCAGGGAGTTTTTAAAAACATTCAATTAAATTATGTTAAAGACAGAAAGAAAAAAAACCCACCAACTGTACTTAGAGTACACTATTACAGGACTTGCAGCACAACCACTGCACACTGGTGCACAGTGTGAACAGTAGTAGTAGATCCTCTATCTTACCAGACTGTTGTAGTGCATGAAGAGCTAGAAGCCAGAAGCAGAAACTTTCAATATGAAGCTTATGTTCAGCCAGGAAGATCTGCATTTATTCATCTGGCTGAATTCTTGGATGTTGGGTGTCTGACACTTTTAACATTCTTCACGTCACTTCCTCTTCATCAGTCAGCCTGGGTTCTGTGTGCTAGCACTGCTCTTCTGTCATTCAGCCTTTCAGACTCTTATTCAGGTGTACCTACCTCCTCCACATCTTAACCTCATCATGGCCAGCTGGAGATAATCATCCAAGTCTCCACTTGCTTCATCTCTGCCACCACTAATGTCTAGTCTCCATGGGATCCTGTCCTGCTTCCTACCATTGCTCGACTCCACTCTTCTGTGTAGCTTCATCAGAATCTAATTGCCAAATGGTTTATTACTCACTCTAAAATCACATCTCCTTACTGAGTTACCACTCCGTCTGGTCTCATACTTACTTTCTGTTACGAGATCTGGCTAATGACTGAAAGAATGAGATCACAGATGCAAGTGGCTGAAATTAGTTTCCTTCAGTGTTGCTGGTGTTAACTTTAGAGACAGGGCGAGGAATAGAACTGAGGCACACCCAACTGGAAGAGTAACCTGTGGTGACCTCAGAACTCACTGTAGCGATCATACCATATATCCGATTTATGCCCTATAAATGCACCTGGATGCCACCAGAGGAAGTGGAAAACTCTCCTGGGAAAAGGATTCCTGGGATGCTCTGCCTCCTGCTGCCATTATGACCCAACTTCACATAATGAGAAGGCGGATGGATGGTTGAAGGGGTTGAATAGATAGATGGATGGGCTTTTATCCAATTTAATCTCCTATGCTGAAAATAATTCAAGTGAGTCACATTAGTTTTATTATGCTGAAGTATCAGATTTGAATAAAAGCTGTTTATATATTGAAAATAAATGCCAGACAGCACAGCTTCAAAATCTGCTCTTAGTCGTGTCTGAGTGTGTTTTTGTATTTGTTTGCAGTGCACGGTTTCTTCTGTGTTTGTCTGGAGAGGGATGTCGGTCTTGTTTTCCTGTAATTGCGTTGTATTGTATCTGAATGTTTAGTGTGTGAGCGGGCTTTTGTATGTATGCTGTGTGTGCGTGGTGTTGTGCGTCTTATCAAGAGCTCATGAATTATTGAGTTCCATTTAGAACCCTTATCACTGTCCCCATGGCAACCAGCCCCATGGGGCACACAAACACACACACGCAGTGATTACAATATTACAACATGCAATACAAACAAAAACAAGAGCACAGCAGGTACACACACTATTGCCTGGCTGGCGTGTGTGCGTGTGTGTGCATTAGTTTGCTGTTGTCGCACCAAAGCTCCCAATGGCCTCTGTTTGTCCTCAGTCCAAACTGGACATAGTGTTCAACTCATGTTTTATTCATGTTTTCTAAGTGTTTGTGATTATGCATATATATATATATATATATATATATATATATATATATATATATATATATATATATATATATATATATATATATATATAATATGTATGTGTGTGTGTGTGTGTGTGTGTGTGTGTGTGTGTGTGTGTGTGTGTGTGTGTGTGTCTGGTGTGTTTCGATGGTCTAACGATGTTTAATGTGTACGACTGAACTGTTGCAAAACACCTGAGATTGAAACGACCTGCAGCTCTCTGGCTGTTCCACGAGCAACCAGACAGGCAGCGCCCTCTAGCAGCACAAGCTTTAACTGCAAGTGGCTCCAGCTAAAGTTTGCAATGGCTATAATTTTATTTCAAGTGTACCAATAAGAAATATATGCAGTTATTCACAAGAAGTGTGTACAGTATTTGTGCTCATAGCACTGCTAGCCATAAGTGGGAAATAAATATTAATGATATGACATTGAAAGTGTGACAGCCAGAAACCTGCTAGGTTTGGCTGTTTTTGTACCATGTTTACATTTTCTTGTCCCGTTCCTCCCTGTACAAAAAATGACAGGTGACTACTCTGCTGTCACTGAACCAAACCTCACTGTCTTGTCCAGAGTTTTTTATTAAATAGACATTTTTGAGACATTTTGACATTTTATCACTTAAGACTTTGAGCAGCCAAAAAAAAGGGGAGGACATTAATAAAACCTTAAAATCAGCTGATGGAGAGTGCTTAAGTCTGAGAAACACAGGAACAGCCTAAGGACTGAATGTCTGACTGATCTGTATAAAAAACTGTTGTATCCCTGCATAAGAAAGCAACATCAGTTTTTTCACAGTCCAATATTCTTAAAAAGACAATGTTAAAAAAGGCATAGTATATAATCAAAGATTACAATTTTCTAACCATTTGCATAAGCTCCTATAATAGTCAAGGATGGTGACTGGAACCTTCACCCTAAGATGGCCTTTAAAATATAGTCAGGTCCAGTGCAGGTACCTCATAAATAGCATACAGCTTGAACTGCTTTGTGTACTGTATTGTGTTTCATTGACTTGTACTGTTCATGTGGAGACATTAAAGGGGTTTTTCAACCTGATTCAATTTTAATTACATTCAATTCAATTCACAACAATTCCATTGACAAACAAGCATCTACAGTATACTGGTAAAAGCAGAAATATAATAGTGACAATAGCGTCCACAGAAGACAGAATGATACAACTTAAGGTTCAGATTTTATAATCTTGTCAGATATTCATTCACATCCATTTTATCCACTCAGGTATCGGACATATTGAAACAGAAGACCTAAAGCTGTTAAACAAGACCCTACCTGACCTATGTAGACTCAAGCAGAATTTCTAATCCACCTCATCACAACTCAAGGTTACACAAAGAGACTAGGTAAGTATCTACCCACACATTGACAGGGAAAAGACAGTACTGACAGAAAGCTGAGGAGAAATCAGAAGGAGAATGTTCTTTTATAATGCTGCAGGAATGAGTGATAAACCATGGAAATGAGTTTACACTGTGCACTCCAGCTTTCCTTCTCTCAAATTCATCAGGTTTTTTAAACAGGTTTTTTAAAATGCCTAAAATGAGGTCTGTGTTACCATGAACTTGAGATGTTTGGTGCTTTGTTCTACAATATAAAATATTCTAGTAAATATCTTCTTGTCAACACTGAGGATTTTACATACACCAGAGAAGCAGTACTAATCAAAAGACAGGAGATGTACGCAGCAGAGTTAAAGATGCTCAAATTGTAGGTGGGAGTAACCAGGATGGATGGGATTAGAAATGAGTACACTTCAGAGGGACAGCTCAGGTTGAATAGTTTGGAGACAAAAGTAGAGAGACAAGGTTCAGATCATTCGTACATATGCAGAGGAGGGATAGTGGATATTGGACAAAGAATGCATGTAATGAGTGGTTATTCGAGTTACTGTCAACTTCCTGTCAGCTGGAAGGAGTCTGACCAGTCTCGACTGACCTGTAGAATCAACAAGGCATTTTCTCAAGTCAAGTTGTAGCAGTTATAAAAGCACAGCATTAAGGATCATGAGTTGTGGGCAATGGTTTAGCTCACTGGTTGAGCAAGTGACCCATATGCCATAAGCCGAGTTTAAATCTGCCATGAGGGCATCTGCTGCATCGGTCTCTCTGTTCTCTCTCCTCAGCTTTCCTGTCTCCTCTACACTGTTCTAACACAATAAATGCTAAAACAAATTACACTTAGCAAAAAGGTTTGTGAGTTTTAACTTTGTTGTGACAAACGTCAAAGTAAAGATCTGGTTTTTCTTGGTTAACCTTATCCATGATGTCATACACAGTTTTTCTGTCTGTAAGAATCACAAACAAAGCGTGTTGGAAAGCTATAATTTGAAACTTGGGCAGTGGATATATAGATAGTGTACAAATAACCTGTGAGGGCAAAAAAGCTATATTTACCTAATCAGAGAGGATTTGTGATTTGGTGCATGGGGTTTTTATTCCTCCTTATTGCAGTTGTGTCAGGGCACCAACAACAAAGACAAAATGCAGTTTTTGACGTCCTTGCAAAGATGATAGAGTCCTAAGACTGGTTCTCACAAAGATAGCAATACAGGAAAACACACACACACACACAGTGCAATGCTAATAAGGGATGCAGTCAGGTAGTTTTATACCTCCTCTTAAAAGAGATTTAGAGTCAGAGAGACTTAGAGCTACAATAACAGAGTTATCTCTTTTCTCTCTCTTTGTCTGTGAGCTTTTCTCAGAAAGAAAGAAAAAACACTTTAATGGGAAGGAAAGGAATAAAAACACAGAAGGCAGAAAAATCTCTCTCTGATGTTCATTCAGCTGCTTTTGTCAAACCTGAGCTTCTTAACAAGTGCAAAATAACAACTAAATTCATTGAATAGAAAAGATGAAAAAGATACGCAACAAAACATAAAAGAAGCAATAAACAGCAACAAAAAAAACCAGAATCTTGTGTGGAGCTGTTAAAGGATGCATGTAAGAAACAAAAAAGACAAAACAAACCATTAATAAACAAAGCAGCAGATACTGTGAGAGAGTTAAACAGAAAAAGTGTTGAGTTTGCATTTCAAATTTTCCTGCTTTCTGCAGATCCTGACAGCAGCCCCCTCGACACAGGGTCAAAGGAAAACAGAGCTAAAATACTAATGCCCTCGCTATGCTAATGCTAATCCGCTATGCAGTCTGCAATCATCATTGCATTCAATAATAATAAAGTGTTAAATTCAATTCAGCAATTTTATATCAATAAATCACAACAACAACAGCATTAATGAAATTGACACTCTACTGTAGTGAGTAGAGAGAAGCTTGGGTTCACGAGAGCCCTGATTGTCTTGTAGAGACGTTTGCTGCCGGATACTCGATAGGCCGTTGCGTCATGTGCCTGGCGACACTCTCAATGGCTTATCGAAGAACAAAGAAAGCGGTTACAGCTATTCAAAACCCCCACTGGGCTGGCCAACATGATTGACGGTGGGCAAGCTGTGTGTACTCAGACTGTGTTTATTGAACACCATATGGGAAGATCTTGGAGAAGCTCACGACTTTGCAATGGGAAATAGATAGACCTGATGACCCGTGAGGGATATTAAGAACAACTGCGAAATTGGTGCAGTTGTCCGCAATCATCTCCCTCACTCATGCGGTTCCAAAACAACACATTTTTATCCCTGATAACGGGACTATGTCTCTCTGACCCTATCCTTCAAGGACACCAGCGTTGGCTGAAGGACTGTTGACTTTTGCATAACCAGATGAAAGGACACTCTCTCTCAAGTTGAACACAGGATATACACACATACATATGCATGTGCAGCGACACAGATGCACAGTCACTCCATTTCAAATGCCTCCAATGCTTGCCCCCCATCCGATGCAGACAGCAGGTCAGCTGGACTGCACAGAGATGCTGCCACCCGATGCTGCTGTCTACACTGTCTTACTCTAAACCTACTCACCCACCCCTGTTGCTTGTCACGTGTTTTCATTGTGTTACGGTGTGAAGATTCATGTGCTGAGGAGTTTTTGTTTTCTGTTCTAATACTGATCCCCTATCAGGAGCTCAGTCTGAGTAGAGTTCTCTTTTTTTCTTCTCCACTCCCCTATTGTGTTGTACCTTTCATTGTTTCTTCTTTACGCTGCCTGTTCGGACCTTTCTCCCCAATGTGATGTTTGTGTTATGTATGTGCGGTTGGAAGAGGTCCAATTTCGCTGCAGGCAACGGCAAGTGACAAATAAAGGCTTCATCAAATCAACTCAAGGTGCTTTATAAGGTCTACACCTTTTGTAAGGTGAAGAGCCTACAATATTTATTGCTTAATGAAGCTAAACATTTAAGCAAAGGTCATTGGGAATTCATCCTTTGGAAGAACGAATGGGATCAGGAATCTTCTGATTAGAGCGTCTGAGCACTTAATGCTAATGTGTGCACACAGGTTTGCATGTTTGCTATCCAATTTGGTACACTGGTGCTCTAATATTTGAGCTAAACTGGGCGTAGCCGCTGTGTCATGCATGTGACACGTCAAGAACTGTTTAATGGAGTGTATATTTGAACCAACTTTAACATTTTGGCTATATTAGCTCTTTGGCGGTTCATGTAGAAATATTTGGATGAGGAGATGGATGAGTTGCTAAGTTATTATCTAATGCTTGCAAGCATTGGGAAAACATCATCCACAAAAAAGCATTCTGATCAATCTGTCACAGCAAACCAGATAATTTGCCAAATAATTTCATCACAAATGCATGGAAAAGGCACCAACACCAGCAGTCCACTTCAGTGACTCAAAGCAGCAAGGTTAAAATCAGAGAGACAGATGGCAGCAAGGGCGCTCAGTGATGTCAGTCAAAACTGCTAACTTAAACACAAATATGTTGTGCTTTTTTTTAACGTTAAACTGAAGGAACTGCAGAGCTGTACTGTTAAAGTAAGTCACAGTATGAAAATCCAAAATATGGACCAGAATTGTAGAAACCTTTATATTCTGTAGCACTGAATATCAACATGGCTGCAAAGTCTGGAAATCACCAAAAGGTACTATTTTCTGACAAAACAGGATTTGCAGAACTATAGCTTGTGTACTGCAGTTTGAAGTGTGTGTGCTTGTTAATTTATAGTCTTTAACTGACCTCAGCAACCTGGCTACACACACACACACACACACACCTGTTCAGCTATCTTAGTGAGGGCCTTCATTGACATAATGGTTTCCCTAGCCCCTTACCCTAACCCTAACCATTAAAATGAATGCCTAACCCTAACCCTAACCAAGACATTGGATACATTGTTTAAAGGAGTAACATTAAGAGGGGACTTGGTTAAAGGACACTAAAAAGGTACAGCACACTGCACAAAGACCCAGGAGCAGCAAGTGAAGATGAAGGTCATCACACATATTAGAAGACTGTTCTTATAAGATCCAGTGGAGCCTAACCACAGATGTAAAGCAGGTGAGTTCCCCGGTAAGAATTTTTATCTTGGAATCCAGACTGATGGGGGTTGGAAGAGAAGGCTCAAAAGCTGGTCTGAGAGGGGAGGCGGGGTGGGGCCCGGGGCAGACAGGGACATATTGTTGACATTCTATTAGTAATTTTAAGCCAAGAAGGCGCTTAACATGTAACACACAATATGAATATGCTCAGGTGTTATTTTAATTTTTATGGTTTGGGGAGGAGGGAGGGAAGGAAAATAACGAGGGAGGGATTAGGTGGATCACTTTTTAAGAAGAATGCTTTGATGAAGTGATTTTATTGGTCTTATTGGTCTTTTTAACTTCTTTTTTTTTATCTGGCCTGGCTCAACAGGGGTGTCTACTCCACATGGGAAGATATATGGCAATGACTAAAGATAATTACAGCCGAAACAGGCAGTACATGGGGGAGATGATGAGAAATGTCCCAAATGGGGACAAGGCGGTCTACATAGGAGTAATACTTCATATGACTGCACAGATCCCCCTTTATTCTAATATATCACTAAAGTGAGGCTTGATTTGAGGCGGCGTAGTTGAAATTAACACTGCTGCCATTGAAAAAATCAAATCACATAATCATGTGGATGTATGAATTGGATAAAATTGATACTTTGAGGAGCGGGCTAGATTCTTTTAAAGAGAAAAATTTAGGATAACTGACCTTAGGACCACCCAGGATGAAGATAACATAACATATTTAACATAAATATCATCCTGTGGGTTTTAGAGTTGGACAGCTTCATTGAGCTAGTCTTTTAAATCCACTTAGGACAGCCTGGCGGTCAGTGGAGTAGTCTTGGTATAAATAAATATATTCTACAGTTTGGAGAAGGATTTGAACTTATAATTGTAATTCCCGGTAAAAATGTTTTTTTAGCTTGTTTATGCATTTTTTTAATATTGTGAGAGGTGGAATAGGTCTGTGTTTTAGGTTTTTTTTTAGGTATAATTATTTATGTTTTAGTATTTTTTAATAGTTTTTAACAAGTAAGCCTAACCCAAATATGGGGGCTAGTAAGCATACCGATGGGTCACCAGATCATCCTTGACCTCCAAACACTTACTAACATGAATGTGTAAATAAAAGGGTTGAAAACTAATTGATTGTGTTTGCTGTGTTCCTTAACAGCTGCATGAACTCTTACATTTACTAACTACACAAATTAAATTAAGTTTCCTAAAAAATGGGTGAGATTTCCCCTATGGAGGTGTGGGAGGATCTGATCGCCTGCTGGTTTTTAGTTGAGTTTTAATAATTTTTTATTTATTTATTATATAATTTTTTTTATTTATACCTGAGCACTTTTGGCCATTTCCCTTGATAAGTGCATTCAAACAGGGATTATATATTGGCATCCTCTCTATATGCCATCATGTGGGATGTTACCAAGACTCAACACATAAAGGAAAACAGAGGAGAAGCACATATGTAACACTAGAAGATCATAAGGAGAATAAGGGGCCAGTCGGCCGCTAGGACCGTGCAACGGAGCTCCAAACGGAGATAACTAAGCCATAATCTCCTAATACCTAACCATAACCTAATTGTAACCCTGACACTAAAACCACATTTTGAGCCTCAAAAAGGCCGGTGAGGACCGGTGACTGTGTGACTCTCACAAGTATAGTAGAATGCAGATTTTGGTCCTCACAAAGATAGCTAGATGGGAACACACACACACACACATACACACACACAGAATGAGGGAGACACACATGAGCTTGACCCTGTTTGGTCAAATTAAAGTCATAAATTGTGTTTCCATTAATGCCCTATTGACTGGTTTTAGTTTATTCCAGCAGAGAGGAGGTTCAATCCTTCAGCTGCTGTTAAACAGCTCCTGACCTATATGATGGAGAGAAGGAGAGCAAGTGAGGAAGAAGGAATGAAAGGGACCTGCAGGAAGAGGACGGTGAGGTAGGAAGAGGAGAGAGAGTTTTGTGAATATTTATCCTTCAATGACGAAAGACTTCGCCTCCATAAATCACTGTCCTCCAATCACACACACACACACTGCAGTCTAATTAGAGTGTGTTATCGGAGCAGCAGACGAGCTGTTGATCCGGCGACCTTTGGCAACGAGGAAAACCCGCCAAGGCTCGCTCTCTCTCTTTCACAAACTCACACACACCAACTTTCTGTCTCTCCTGAGGAAAACACTTTGCTGAGTTGTGATAATGATGCTGCCGGACTCTTTCCAACTATCTTTTCGTTCTCCTCAACTTTGCACCATTTCCATTAAAATGCCTTTTCCTTCATTGTCTCCCTTAATTCAAACTTTTCTTCTATCTAGGCCCCTTTTTACTTCTTTACCTTCCACCTTCTTGCCTCTTTCCTTCTCCTTTCTTCCTTCTAGATGTGTGTTCCAATTGTTCAGCTTGTCTTTCTTTACCTCCTTTGTTGCCATTTCTTTTTCTTCCCACCTCTCTTGTCCTCTTCTTGCTTCCTCTTTTCATTTGAAGTTCCTGTTCAAAAATGACCTACAAACAAACTACAAGCTTTGATGTGTTTAAGTTCAAAGTGTCAGACTGTTGAGTGGGTAGTGAAACTGGAAGAAAAAGATCACAGATACAAGCATCAGAAATGGGTTTCCTATGAAGTGTGTCCTGGCTCACCCTTAGAGATAGGGTGAAGCTCACTCCTCTGCATTAAAGGAGCAATTTAAGATGCTTCTGGAGTCTGGCTAAAATGCTTCCTAGGCACTTCCTAGGTGAGGTATCTTGGACATGCCCAACTGGGAGGACACCCTGAGGAAGATCCAAGACACCCTGGAGAGATTATGTCTTTTGGCTTGCTTGGAAACACTTCGGCATCCCACTGGAAGAGCTTGAGGCAGTGGCTGGGGAGAGAGAGGTGAGGGCATCACTGCTCTCCCCACAGTGCAGAACCCCATCAGAGAGAAAGAAAGAGTTGGACTTTTGGATAAAAATGAAAAAGAAACTGAAGTCACATTCAACTGTTTTTCATCAAGACCATCTTTAAAAGATCTGTGCTGATCAAAATTACCCAAAACACGTGAAAATGGTGTCTGCCTTGCAGAAACAGCAATCACCAGGGTTAGCTCTTATTAAAGCAGTTCAAATCAATATAATCTTCCCTCGGGTCTATTACATGAATCTCTGAAGGGGTCTGTAAAGGAAACGATGAACCTGTAGAGAGGTAGCAGTTGAACCTGAAACTTTGCAGCTCTTTTAGGGAGTTATCGTAGCTCATTGTTCAGCTGTCTGACTGCAACTTTTTTATTCTAGTTCACTCTCAGCACTCTCAAAGCGTCATTTCCAGTCACAACAGGCAGCTGTTTTCAGAGAAAAAGCTCTAAAAAGCTACTTTACTCTACCAGCTCAGCAGCAACCTGCACTCAGACACAGTTAGACTCACTGGTGAACATACTGGAGCTGAAAGACATCTTACTTTCTTTGGATGGACACAAATGCACCTGCAAATGAACGATAATGTTACTCTGCAAATGAAGGGTGCGCTAACAAGAATCTGGTTGCTAACAAGTACAATACACCTGCTTCAAAGTGTCATATATCTTGTTTCAGATGCTGTTATTACAGGCGTATTTCCAGTAAATGCTTTATTTCTGCCACTGCCGAGAGAGGAAGGTGTTGCAGAGAGGCGTAACGCAGTCAAAATTGGTACCTTAACTCACATGAGGTGTGCTGTCAATGACTCTGCATTGAATCCAGATGCACAGAAGGGTATTTGATTTGCCAGACCAGCAACCAGAGACGTTTGATAAGTCCAACATTAACAATGGGACATCAAGACAATGGAAATATATGGAGATAATTTATGTTTCGACACAGACTGGAGAGAACAGATGGGTGTAATGCTGTCATCTGTGTTTGAACAAACAAAGTCTCAGCCTGCTTGCAGAAAGTAGCAAAAAAGCTAGCAGTTCATTTATATACATATTGCACACACTGTAGCTCTTCTCTTTTGCACTGCAAAATATAACACCATCATATTGCACTTTCACAGGATGTATTCAGTGTGAACATTTTTGGAGTGCTGGAGTCATTGCAAGCCCAGTGGGAATGGGTATTTATTTTGCTTTGGTATGTAGGAAGCATAAAAAATGAATGGTTACATCCACTATACTAAAAAGGAGTCAGAAAGCAGAAGAAATGAGAAATGGAATTGTTAAGTCTGCGTACTGAGACAGATCTTCTGCCTGATATCAACTGGTTATTTCTCATTTTTCCAACAAGGCCTTTGCTGTCGTACTTGCAGATGTTTCTTTCTTTTCTCCTTTTGCATTTTTGGGGTTTGCCAAGAATCCATTTCAACATTTTCAGTTACAGTTCCCCACAAAGCAGGGTACCGTTGACATTTCCTGCATTATGGGAATATGATTATCAATCTTGGCTTAAATCTCGGCCCTGCAACACACTGGCGACCTGTCCAGGATGTGCCCCATAGTAGCTGGGATAGGCGTGCTGCACAAGTTCTAATAAGACAAGCATAGAAATGATCCCAATGTCAGAGGCCATTTTATTCTCACTGAAACTCTTCAAACAAACCATTCCTCTGCAGGTGATGACTAAGTTGTGGAAGCTTGTTTCTGACACTGTGTTTTTTCTTTTTCTTTTTTGCCATCAGTAACTCAAATTCTTTAGGTAGTATGTTGAAATTTTCACTTAATAATTAGTCAACATTTGGAAATACATAACTTGAACTCTTATCCATAGCAAGCTGTTTGACAACTTTGAAAGAAGAAGGTTGGAGATTGGCCTGAATTAGCTAACACAACAGGGTCAAGTAAAGGCTTTTTAAGTAATGGTGTTATTACTGCCACTTAGAAGCCTGTGGTACACAGCCCATTAATAAAGATAAACTAATTATTGTTAAAACTGGTGCATTAATATGTGGTGGGGAATTTTAGGTTCAGGTTCAGTCTGAATACCTCTAATAACCTCATTCTTGGTGTTATTTGTTTTATTTCTTTTCAGGAGACTGAGGTGCTACAGTCTTGCATTACCTGTTTCAGACAGCTAACCGAGATCAGGTCATTCCTTTCCATTTCAGAGTAAGAAGAGGTGATCCATTCTTTTATCTCCTCCAGGCTGGACTCAGGGCTGGACTTGTAATCTGGCATACTGGGCATTTTCCAGGTGGACAGACACACTGTTGGCTCGATGGGCAGGCTTAAAGGGCCGCTGCACACTGGCGGTACAGGCACTGACAGCAGCTCATTGGTTCATTTCCATTACTAAAACTGGGTTGCCCAATCAAATCTCTTAATGTAACCAGACCCTCGCCTACCTTCACTGTGTGCTCACGCAGCTTGTAGAAAAAGTTTAGTGTGGAAGAAGTGGCGAAAAGGTGGAGCTGAAAAGCTGAGAGGTAACAATAAAAAGAAAGTAAAAAAAGAGGCAGGAAAGATCCTTGAAAGAGTAGTTGTCAAACAGCTAACAGATCATGTGCAGAGGACTGGCTTATTTGAAGAGTTTCAGTCAGGTTTCAGAGCTCATCACAGTAAATAAACAGCTTTAGTGAAGGTTACAAATGAACTTCTTATGGCCTCTGACAGTGGACTCATCTCTGTGCTTGTCCTGCTAGACCTTAGTGTAACATTGATACTGTTTACTTTATGCTTCCTTTAGACGGTATCATTAGAAGGCATAGCATACATTTTCACTGCTATGCAGTTTACACACAATATTAGATAACTTAGTTAAATAACACGTGCCAATTGGTTAAACTTAAACTAAACTTATGTCTTAAAGATATAAAGACCTGGATGGCCGCTAATTTTCTGTTTCTAAGTTTAGATAAAACTGAGGTTATTGTACTTGGCTCTGGAAATCTTAGAAATATGGTATCTAAGCAGATTCTGGCATTACTTTGGCCTTCAGTAACACTGTGAGGAACCTTGGAGTCATTTTTGACCAGGATATGTCCTTCAGTGCACATATTAAACAAATATGTAAGACTGCTTTCTTCCATTTGCGCAACATCTCTAAAGTTAGAAATATCCTTTCTCAGAGTGACGCTGAAAAACTAGTTCATGCATTTTTTTACTTCTAGTCTGAACTACTGTAATTCATTATTATCAGGATGTCCTAAAACCTCCCTGAAAAGCCTTCAATTAATCCAAAAATGCTGCAGCAAGAGTACTGACAGGGACTAGAAAGAGAGAGCATATTTCTCTCATATTGGCTCCCTGTCAAATCCACAATTGAATTCAAAATCCTGCTCCTCACATACAAGGTCTTAAATGATCAGGCCCCATCTTATCTTAATGATCTTATAGAACCATATTACCCCATTAGAGCACTTCGGTCTCAGGTATACTTGTTGTTCCTAGAGTATTTAAAAGTAGAATGGGAGGGAGAGCCTTCAGTTTTCAGGCCCCTCTTCTGTGGAACCAGCTTCTAGTTTGGATTCAGGAGACAGACACTATCTCTACTTTCAAGATTAGGCTTAAAACTTTCCTTTTGGAAAAAGCATATAGTTAGGACTGGATCAGGTGACCCTGAATCCTCTCTTAATTATGCTGCAATAGGTGTAGGCTGCTGGGGGACTCCCCTGATGAGCATTTCTTCTTTAGTCACCTTTCTCATGTGTAATTACACCTCTTTGCACTGAATCACACTTGTTATTAATCTCTGGCTTTCTTCTACAGCATGTGTTTTCTCCTGTCTTCCTTCTCACACCCCAAATGGTCACGTCAGATGGCCGCCCCTCCCTGAGCCTGGTTCTGCTGGAGGTTTCTTGCTGTTAAAAGGGAGTTTTTCCTTCCCACTGTTGCCAAAGTGCTTGCTCATAGGGGATCATATGATTGTTGGGTTTTTCTCTGTATGTACTATTGTAGAGTCTACCTTACAATATAAAGTGCCTTATTGTGACTGTTTTTGTGATTCAGTGCCGTTTAAGTAAATTTAACTTAACTGAATTGAAATTGACTAATTAACCAACATTTTAGCTGCCGGGCTGCTGCACCGTGAACAGTGTTGGGGAGTAACGGAATACATGTACCGCCGTTACGTATTTAAAATACAAAATATGAGTAACTGTATTCCGTTACAGTTACCGTTTAAAAAGCTGGTATTCAGAATACAGTTACTTTGTTGAAATAAATGGATTACACTGCGGTACTTTCCTGTTTCATATTGTCGCGGGTCAGGACTGTTTGGGTTTTGTTTGACAGCTACGTGCTGTTGTTCCAGGCGGCAGCGTTACGGTTGCCATGGTTACGGGGCGACGCTCTCTCTCTCTCTCTGCGACTGTGTGTTTCCTGGGTGAGAAAGCGCCTTTTCGTTGTTGTTGTTGTTGTGCTAAGCTAACAGGCAGAATGCTACAAGCATAGCTCTAAAGAATGTAGCATCATGGGCAGTGTAGTCCGTGTTGCAGGGAGAATGGACTGCCATACATGTTATGGGTCTGTGAGCGCGAGGAGGGAGAAAAAGGGGAGTGGAAAGGTACGAGTTGTCATCGAGGAAAAACGGGAGCTGGAAGCATGTAAATATAATAATAACCACTTCAGCCAAGAAGAGTGCCTGACGAGCCCAGTTGTAAGTAAGCTATTAAGACTCGACTGTACACCGTGTTCGTGTTTTCCTCCGAAAACAATAAGTTCCATTGGAGCAGTCTTTCAACGCCTCTCTCTTGTCTCTCGCAAGAAAAGTTGACCCACACAACAAAGTAAAGCTATTTTTCGGCTACGAGCCGACAGGGACCCCGCCGTATTAGTCAGAGGTCCCTTTACTACAGTTCGGAGTCGCGGACCTTCAGTAATAGTAATAAATCACACAGCAATAGTACATTCACGTTGTTGTAAAAAGCATGATAATATATTAAGTAATCCAAAGTATTCAGAATACGTTACTGTCATTGAGTAACGTAACGGAATACGTTACAGAATACATTTTGAGGCATGTATTCTGTATTCTGTAATGGAATACATTTTAAAAGTAACCTTCCCAACACTGACCGTGAACGGTAGCACCAGGAACAACCACATAACCAGGCCTTACAGTCAAAGGAGGCTGCTGCTGCTAACATCAACTAAGGAGAAGTGAAGAAGAGATGAAGAAGGTGAAATGAATGTGGTAAGAAAATAGATGTACAATCATAATTAGGAAGAGAGAGATTCAAGGATTCAGCTAAGATGAATGGCTACTTTGACCATAAAGCATTGCCCTGGCTGGAATATCACCAATGCCAGCAAAGAATATAAAGATTACAATGCTGCTGCCAGGCTTTCAGCAACCACATTGTTCCATCCCTTGCAGGCCTTCAGAGTCTACCTGTGAGTCTCAGAATTGACTTTAAGATTTTATTTCCTGGCTCCTGTTTATGTCTGAGATCTGCCGACTCTGAGCTGCTGAAGATCCTGTAGAAAAGGCCTCAGTAATGCTCTTACCAGGGCTGGACTGGGACAAAAGATCGGCCTGGGCATTTTGACTAGAGACCGGCCCACAAGGTATTATAGGAAAAGCCATAAAACCTTTGAATGAAAACAAACGCTGTTGTGACACTGATGTACAGTCTTGTTGGTATATGTATGATTTCTGTACATTTTACATCAGATAACAACTTTGGTTGTAAGATTCAGATAATTATTTATTAAAAGCGAGACATTTTAAATGATAATAAGAAAGAAAAATATTTCTTTGTGCCCCCCTTTCCCTGTTAATGCCCTACCTGGCCCCCTGGCAACACTTTGCTAGACCCTCCCCTGCACAGTTACCAGCTTTCAGCTACTTAGAAAAGGATCCTGGTGTTATTTGTCTCTCAGAAACAGTTCATAACTTCCCTTCAACTCATTCATGTCACCTAAAAGGTAAACCTGTTTCTCCATCACCCGTTCAGCTCTGATGATTCAGTAAGGACATCTCCTGGTTTCATCTTCATGTTTCCCTCTCACCACATATCCAAACCGATATCATGACCAGCAGCTTTTACAGCTGTGGCTCCAGCAAACATCAGCTGATACTAGAAGGTAATATTAAATAAATTCTAAACAGCTGATCAAGCTGAAATATGCTACTGTTGTTTAGCGCGACCTCCACTGGTTTCTTCTTTCCAGCACAATGTGGGCGATAAACAAACAAGAGAGACGGGACTTGCACCAGAAATACCGATCAGCTAATCCTTGATCAGTTTCATGATTGAAGTAGCAACAGCAGAGGGAGGAGAGAGAATGAGAGAAGAAGAGGCAGCTGACAGCGCAAAGTCACAGAATAACTCCAGCTTGGTGTCTTTTTCCATTCTAGGTGAAGCACGGGACAAACTGTGTTCCTTTTCAGCTCAATACAAAACACGTAATATTTTCTCTGAATACGGGATGATTACATTTTTTACAGGACGGTTGGCAACTCTACTAACTAACCTTGTGACCACTATAGAGGAGCTCTACCAGAACCTGACTAAAGAGCAGGCAGACTACTGTCTGTCACGCATGAAGCCCTACCTCGACAGCAAGGGCCGCGAGCTGCCATAAGCTTTTGACTTTGTCGAATTCACTCGCTCGCTCTTTGTCAACTGATCCTTTCCCCGTAAAGTTCACTATCAGTAACATCATAGCACCCACCCAGCTGTATAGAAACTCTGTCATGCTAGCTAGTACGCAGTACGAGTTATTGTAACTGACTGTAAAAAGTCAGCACAACGTAAGTAAACTACACCTAAACTTGGTTTATATCTGACCCAGATAGACTGCAGGTCATAACTTCTTACCTGAAGTCCAGTTCACCTGACACTCGGACCGGCGGCTGCCTCGGGTCTCTCCTCCTGCCTCACCTTTCCCTCATCCACCTGCTGGCCTCTGTGGAAGCTTCGCCATAGTCACCACCAAACAACTGAGTTATTTTTACACATCGGCCAGTATCTGGCCAATCCACCACCTTTAATTGTTTATACTGTTACAAAAAAAAAACAAAAAACATAGGCCCATAAAAATGAAAAATCACCATCGGCCCACCGGGCAATTGCCCGGTATGCCCAATGGCCAGTCCAGCTATGGCTCCTACATGTAGATATCTAAAGTAGGCTAACTCATCTAAGTTATAATTTCATACAGCTACATTTTTAGAATGTAGAATGTAAAAAAAAATCCCACACACGTCACCTTTTCCCCCCAACACCACTATTAGCTTCAGCTCTTAGAAGTCTGTGTTTTTAACCTTACATGACCAAAATAGCTGCCATCTTCCTTGTTCTTTCATGTGTTTACTACATAGCGTCACAAATACATGAAGACATCTACATAAAAAAACACTTGCCGTGCCTTTTATTAGGAACAATTTTGAGCTAAGTGTAAATAATGTTGTCACATACATCTTGTTGTTGGTGTGTGAATAAATTACTATAAAAGCTCACAAACAACTGTGAAAGAAAGAAAACAGCAAAATTCAATTTGAAGTCTCCGGTCTTGAAAATAACAGCAGCCTCAACTTTACTTCTTCCTCTTGGCAAGAAGTTTTCATTCTACTTTGAATGGAGCAGTGGCGGTTTGGTGGAGGTATTTCCTCTTTCCTTTTGAGTTTTGTACAGTAAAAATTGCAACAGGATCATCCCATATCGATCACCATGTCCTTGCTTCCCCTTATTTCTCCATCTTTCTCTTGGTGTTTCATCATGTCGACTTTGACGCTGACAGTAAGAAGACTGAACTGGATTTTAGATGACTGAACAGAAGACTGATGGAAAAGTTATTTAACACAAGATAAATAAGGTACTATTACCTTTGTGATACATAATGAGTCGTATAATTTTTCACAAAATGGCTCATGGCCTGGTTCCCCCTGGTGTTTTAATGATCCAGCTCCCTATAGATCCTGTGCTGAAACTGAACCAACAGCGAGGAGCCTCATTGATCACGGAGCTACGAGCCAGCAGCCCACTGAATTAACATATTCATTTCGGCTGGCATTTAGCTGGAGAGAGACAGATGGAGAGAGGGAGAGTGGACGACGGGAGGGAGAACGGTTTTGAGTGAAAGTGATGGAGAAAGCAGTTGGAGAGTGCGTAGAGAGAAAGACAAGCAAGAAGTTTAATATTTCAACGAAATTACATTTAATACAGCGGTGGAATTAAACGTTAAGAAGAACGGCACATTAAAACGTTTTCATTTGCTGTCGTCCGTCTCTCTCTGCGCGGCTGAAACTGTAAAACCTTCAGCACTAATTCTACTACACGACTGTCAACACATAAAATTACACTGTTAAAAACTGCTGCCCCAGCACATCCATCACAGGAGCTGCTACAGCTGCAAAAACAGAGGTCTGTTTTATTCATTGTATGGAAGAAAGATCTGTTATTCACTCTGAGCACTAGTTTTAACCACAAAGTGTTGACAGTGGTGCCTTCCTTATGTGAAGAGTGAAGCCAAAGCAGTGTAGCAAGCAGAGAGCATTCACATATCTGTCTATTTGTACATACAAGTGTATTATGCTTTTTTTCCGACTAGTACCTGCTCGATTCGAATCGACTGGTCTCGGTTTCGGTCAAAGAATATTTTTAATTGCTAACAAATGAGCTCTGAGAACGAATCGGCAGTATGTTGTTTTGGCCCTCAGTGAGCAATAAAAAGCTTGAATCCTTTGAGGATTCAAAGTTAATAAAGTTAACTAAAGGTCTACAAAAAAGTTGTTTTTTTTCCCTTTAAACACAACTCTGAATAAACAGCCAGAAAATGAATGGAAGTTTTAAATGAAGCAATGCAGTTTCTGTTAGGAAGACCAAGGAGATCATTGTAGATTTCCGGAGGAAGGGTCATAACAACCATCTGCCTCTCTTCATTGGCAGTGAGGCGGTGGAGAGGGTGAGCAGTTTTAAATTCTTGGGGGTAACTGTGACCGAGGACCTGTCCTGGGGCAACCATATCACCTTAGTTGCACGGAAGGCCCAACAGCGCCTCTACTACCTGAGGAGACTACGGAGCGCACACATTCCCAGACCTCTGATGTTGAACTTCTATAACTGTGCCATCAGCAGCGTCCTGACGCATGGATTTCTAGTGTGGTTCCCCAGCTGCACCAAGGCCGACCAGCAAGCACTCCAGCGGGTGGTGAAAGAAGCTGGCAGAATTATTGGAACAATTCTGCCAGAGATTAGTAATATCTTCCCCACTCGCTGTCTGAGGAGGGTGCACAGTATCCTGCGGGACCAACATCACCCTGCGCGCCACCTTTTCCACCTGCTGCCCTCAGGGAGAAGGTACAGGTCTATACAGGCCAGAACATCCAGACTGGCCGACAGCCTGTATCCACAGGCTGTGAGGCTCCTGAATTCTGCCCCCCTCCCCTCTCTGCCCCCCTCTCACGGACAATAACCATATCCAACTTCTTAATAGCACTGAACTGGTTTGCATTGGTGCATTATATCTTTATTCTCTCCCCCCCCCCCCCCCCCCCCCTCTTTCTTAAATAGACAACCATCATATCTCACAGTACAATAATATTGAACGGGTTGCATTGTTGCATTTTGTCATGTTTCTCAGGTCTTTGTCTGAATGTCCTATGAACATTACCTGTCTTGTTCTCATGTTGTTGCTAAGGATTGTCTCATTGCACTGAAGTCACACTGGGTTAAATATTTACACTTGGGTTTTAAGGGGTATTTGTTTTTTTTGTTTTGTTTTGTTTTTTTTACGGGTTGTACGGAAGCCCCAAACGCAATTTCATTGTTCTTTGACAATGACAATAAATAAATACTTGACTTGACTTGACTTAATGAATCAGTATCGATAAGATCATATGAATTTCTGATTGGATGAATTTTACCCACAGGGATCAAGGAGAGACTTAGTTAGGCTCACTCCCTGTGTCACCAACATTAATCAAAGTTTTGTTTAAGGAGACTTTGAAGAAGGTTACTTTCACCTGCAAGGTAATTAATAAACACACACAGTGCTTACTCTTTCGTCTTCTTAGCAACCATTCTGAAGGCAGCAGGTTTCTAGTATTGATTGTGTGTGCTTGTTAAGAGATATTTCTGTACAGTGACTCAATCTTCTGAAAATCATGAAACAACTTCCATGAATATAATTGATCTGACTGTAGGTGCTTTGTTATTAATCTTTTCCGACCTTTTTTTCCAACAGGAAAACAGGCTTTACCTCCAAGCAAGACTTGGAGGTAAAGCCAAGCAATTAGTAGATGGATTAGTTCTAGAATAATCCACTTAGTTGTAGAATAAGTTCTAGAATACAGAATAAAATAAAGTCACACCAAAATGTGCATTGGAAGAAAAGAAGTACATAACATGATGCAGATCCAACAGTAGAAGAAATAGCTGTTTGGGCTATAGAGGATTACTATCAACCTGACCTTGAAATGTTTGACCCTCCGATGTCGTTCCTGGGATGTTAGAGCCACTCGTCCAGCTTTCGGGGTCACTGCACCGAGTGCTCTGATTACCATTAGGCCCACGTGAAAAGTGAATTGCAATCATCAAAATGGGAGAAAAGTAAATTGTGCACTAAAAGTTCAAGATGATTGAATATTTAGCCATATCACTACAAAACAAAAATAACAATTTTCTTTCGGATAAATCTTTGACTCAGCCACTGTCTGCTTGCTGAGGAAGACAGTTATTGAGATGGGAAGTATGTATTTTCATTAGGGTTGTTTGGTGGAATTCCATAACATCACCAACTGGATAAAAGCAAATATCTGACCAACTTTTGGTAGTTGTGCACATGCATTTAGGGGCATAGGGCCATATACATAAATCAGTGACAGTTACTATAATTACATGTACAAAGCACACACTGCACACACTTGCACACCTCTCATCCATTTGAATGAAATCTGGTGGCTAAAGAGATACATTTGTCATATCAACATTATCCCTGCATTTCTTCTTACAATCCTCAGATCATAAAAAATACTTACCTCAATAAAAACTTTGCTATATTGTGAATCCCTGAGTGTGAAAATTTGAACATCTGCTTAGAGTTTAGGAGTGTGAAAAGTAGTCAGATTCAATGATCTGTTTACTCAGCCTGGACTTCCTGAATTGTATTTTATGTCTCACTGGTACCAAAAGCACAGCAGCTCCACCAACGCAGCATTGTTTTAATGCTGGTTTGATTTGGGTATGAATGCTGGCTTACTGGAGGATTTTGTAAATGCAGCACTGCACTGGGAGCTCATTTTCAGGAACTGCAGGGACCTCCTTCTTGCTGAGAGCAATGAGTGAATATTATTTGAATTGTGCCAGGAACTCACTACAGTTTTAGGCTCTTTTTTTTTCTGAACCATTCATCTGAAGTCAAACTACTTCTTTCTCACCTCTGCAGTAGCTCTTATTTCAGACTACTGTTTTTACCTGCAGCCACTACTGACAGGATATTACAAAAAAAAAAAGTTTTCCTGTGCTTTTTCAGTTCTTCCATATTGATGGAAAGTTTCCTGGTGGTTTTTATTCTAAATTCCTGGGAGTATTTATTTTAAATTTTGAAACTTTTAAATTTAAACTGTTTTGGAGAGTCCGTTGGGCAACTTCGAGCAAATACAAAAGCAGAAAAAAGTTAGATGTCACAAGCGACAAAGAAAGGAAATGGATTATCTGCTGCCCCTGATCCAACATGGCTGTTTTCAAACGTTATCTGGCATCCCTCACTTTAAAGGGCAAAAAAGAAGGGGGCCACCTCACAGAACCTGAACATGAACACAGTGCATTACATGTATCACTGTTAACATCGTCAAAGTACTGCTGTTTAATTTGTTTAAGCCTTTACTAACTTACAGTAAACACCTCATATTTTCACACAATTACAATATAACAGAAAGTAATTTCTCAACTTCAGCAATACATTGAGTCCAGTTTCAACTTAAGAATTTAATTTGGGTCATCAGAAGATTGAAACATCTGTTTTATCAAGTGTCATCCGTTGAGCACTCCTTACCTTCAAAATTCCTTATTCTCTCTTTTTCTCTTTCTTTCTCCATCTGAAGTGAATGAATGAATGAATTGAGTGAATTTATCACACACTGATGGGTTTTTCGCCTTTGTATCTGTAGCTTGCAAACAGATTGTGATCCAAACTCCATGGAAACAATCTGTGTTCATATTTCCAGATTCTTAAGAAAAGTGGCATCTGGAATAACCGGAAATGCTCCGGCTTTGCAGTGATAGCTAGATTGCTATATGCTGTTTTTATTTATTTATCTTGTATACTGTGTCGGTGGTTTGAACTGCTATTTAAAACAAGGTGATCTTATTTTGGTAAACTATTGTACCAAGTAGAGGAAAGCAGAAGATTAAAGTAAGGATGCTTCAGGAAGTGGCTGCTTTCCGTTTGCGTCACATCAACCGCTGGCTCGGCCAAAACGCTCACATTCAGACCTCAAACGGGACTTCACAAAGCACAGGTTCACATTATGTTTGACAGTAATAAACTGCAAATACATAACTCTGCACAGTGAGATAGCAATAAGGAAAACACAGTATCTGAGTGGTGGGACACTTCACTCCCTGCTCCTATGACCTGCGAAGAATACGTGGATAGATTAGCGTGAACAGCACAACTGGCAGATTCACACATATTCTTAAAAAATGTCTCTCAAGATAAAGCTGCAAACAGCAAGATGTTGGTTCTGCTCACGCCCACCTGCAGCAATTTGCTTCACACCTGCTGCTCCTTCTCCTGCTGGATGTCAGTTTAGAGAAATGAGTGTTGAAGTGAGAAATCTTAAAGGCGTAAGGTTCTCTAATCAACCTTCAACTCTTTATTCTGTCTATGGAGATTTTTTATTTTATTTTTGGGTTTCAAATATAACGTTTTAACTGCATTTTCTCAAAATAAGAAAAAAACAAAAATTAGACTGTTTAAAAAAAACTTCTGACATGTTGTGTTTGGCTAACAGCCCAGAAATGCTTAATGTGAAAGCCCCCCCCCCCAAAAAAGGACAGAAATAAAAAATATATTAAAAAAGATCAGCAGTGAGAAACCGAGAGACTGATTCAATTACACCTAACCTCTTGTCTCTGAGGGTTGTCACGGTAACAAGGCCACTTGTTCATGATAATTGCAGGCTAAACATGGATTCGTAACCCACACACACACATACACACACAAACACAGGCTTGGCACACACAAACACTCCCACTCAGGCTCCTGTGAACAAAAGCTCAGGGGGAAGCAGCTGAGATGAAGCTTTCATGATTCCTGTGTGGGAAAAAAATTGTAGTCTTTTTTGTGAGTGATATCCACACACACACACACACACACACACACACACACACACACACACACACAAAGCTATAACATATACACACAGCGACATAACAGATCCTGTGGGTTTTTATTAGTAGACTATTGAAGGCTGAAAAGGCTGAAGGCTGATACACCCCTCCAGTGAATGGGGTGTGTCTGTGCACTCTTCTAAAACCACCTTTGTGAGGACCAGCTTTAGTTTTAAACCCTAATAGTGGGGACATTTTGGCCATTTCCCATTTTTTGGGGGGGCTTGTTTTCTACATGGATTAGAATGAGAGCATGTCGCTCCCATGATAAGCTTGATAAGCTGTTGTTAGAATTTATTTAATATTACTTTCTACACCAGGATCCTTTTCTAAGTAGCTGAAAGCTGGTAACTGTGCAGGGGCGGGTCTAGCAAAATTTTGCCAGGGGGCCAGGTAGGGCATTAACAGGGAAAGGGGGGTACAAAAACATACTTTTCTTTCTAATTGTCATGTCTAGCTTTTAATAAATAATTATCTGAATCTTACAACCATAGTTTTCATCTGATGTAAAATGTATAGAAATCCATTATGGTATATAGTAACTATTAAGTCAAATTTATAACCTAGAAAGCTACAGTACTTTTTCCTTTGCTATTCTGTTTAAGAAAGATGTTGAATCTATTTAATTATTGTAGAAAAATTATTGACTTCTGTGCATTTTTTTTACATGTGCTTTAAATTAAAGTTGATTACGTCAATTAAGCATTATGAGGGTGGGGGATGGTTCCCTATTTGTTGTTTTTTTTGTTTTGTTTTTCTGGGAGTTGGCAACCCTATTAGTTAGGTTGTTTAATATTTCCACTAAGTACTTTTTAAAATACCAGAATAAGGAGGATGGAGTAGGTTTAAGTTTATTAGATTGATCAGTATTGCTGAACTATGAAATATTTTGGGTGCAGTGCATTTTTTGCATACAGGTATAACAGAATAGCTTTAGTGTTTTTTTTTAACTTGAGTGTGAACTTATACAAAATGCAGCAAGATATTTAAAAAATATTTTTTATTGTTTATGAAATACCCTATATCGGATTCATATCGGTATCGGCAGATATCCAAATTTATGATATCGGTATCAGTATCGATATTGGATATAAAAAAGTGGTATCGTGCCATCTCTAGTTTTAACATTATGAAAGGTTACATTTTAACTCAAACAGGGATTTATCCCCGAAGTTTAATCTGCGAGTCCATAGCCTAAACATTGTTTTAGTGCCTAAACCTAACCAAACCTCAACTTGTTTACGTGATAAAGATTTTTGTAGATTTTTGTTTTAATCTCAAATCACAAAAAGATGCTGATGATGATGAAGGGAGTACACTGAAAAATGCACTGGTATTCCCTGCACCGGTAATTAAATAAAACATGATGGTTCCTAAGTTGGGAGAGAAACAGTGTTGTTTTCACAAATGGAGATTTTTCTTTCCATTCAAGATGAAAGATGACTGACTAGAATTCAATGACTGCTATGCACTCTGATGTCTCTAGCCCTTTAGCGTTCTGCTCAACCAATTGGTAGAGCATATTTTCAGGCCATATATCTAACTGAGGCTTTCACTGAAATTGACCTACATTGTTAGGTCTTTTCTACCAATTGGTTTACATCTGTAATGCCAAAAAAATCCACCAGAAGGCACTGTGAATGGAAATTGTTGGCGCTTCTTATACCTCTCCCAACCAGCAAGTCAGAAACAAAAAACCATCCAACATATTTTGAGTGTTTTTGATGAAACTAAGGTAGGAAGATATCATCTTTTGATATATGATAGTGTTAGAGGACTTACTAAACAGATGTATGTCACTTGACAGCATTAAAAAAGTGGTCAACCAAACGGTTGATTTTTCCCTTTATGGTGCTAATGCTAACATAACCTAAATGTTATTAAAATTGATTATTTGCCATAAAATCAGACCACTACAGCCCATTTTCTTTATCCATTGCTGTTGATAAATCACATTAAGTGTTAGCACAGCAAGAATATGCTAAAATAATTTCCTCAGTAAGTCATTTCTGAGTTAATATTAGTAAATATTATAAAAATCAAGAATAACATGTGGAAATCACAAATATCACAACTGATTACCTTTTAACCAAATTACAGTAGCTGGTAAATTAATATTACTAAGTTGTCAAAATGATAATTTTATGTTTAACAAGTACTATATGGACGCTAAACAATTATATGGCTAAAAATCACATGGTCCTGTGGCATGATACTCATGATAGCATCCATCTTCAACCGCAGTGTGTTTGAGGTCATGGTTTTATATGAAGCCAGAAGGGCTGGCACTCTCCACTAGTATATTGCCAACAAACCAGATGAGTGGGGCTTTAAATTGTTCTGCCAAGCAAGTTTATCTGGCATCATCCACGACTTGCTGCTGTATCACTGAGGGGAGCATTGGAACAGAAGCTACCTCTAGGGGCCAAAGTTGTTAAAAAACAGTATGCAAACCCATAAAAGAACCTCAGCTCTTCACAAGTTTCAGCTTGGTCCAGAACTTGCACACCTCCTTGGGTGTCAGGTGCATTGGTACTGTATGACCAAACTGCACCGGTGGAGCTCCCCTGATAGCATACAAAGACCTGATGAAGAAGGGCCATGGAGCCTGTTATTACAGGTCTGATGAAGGTCTGATTGCAATAAAATGGTTTGGCAAGAAATGTGTCAACCTTTTAAACAATGCCTGTGGGTTCATGCCTCTTTCATCGGTCAAACGATGGAGCAAAGAGTCCAATGCAAAGATCACCATTCCATGCCCATCACTCATCCCTGTAATAAGTTACAAGTTAAGGAGATGGAATATCCACTGTTCGGATACATCCTTGACTTTAATACCTGGTCTACAAGAGGGACTGTGCCCTACTGGACCAGAAACCGATGGCTCTCAAAAGGTTTCCACCTGGCTGTGTCTGAACCAAGTTAACAAGACAGCATCTACAGTTGGACAACCATGATTCAGCTCTCCAAGACCACAGAATAAATGCTACACCCTAACACCCCAATGACCAAAACCACAAGCAGATGTGCTTGATTTGCACTGTTTTTATTTTATTTTTTTAAAAACAAATATGATTTTGCACAGTAGCATTCAATTAGAAGTGGCCTGAATGTGAGTATTTTGTGCTATAGCACATTTTTCACATTTGCAGATGAAAAAACTGTGTATTATGTTGTTTGATATAATACTTTCCTTTGATGGAATGAAAACAGCAATGTTCACTGGCATGCTACTAGAAATAAACTGTATCCTGGATAGTTTTTGTTATTAATTTAATTATAATTTGGCACTTTATTTGATTTTTTCAACTGTATTATCTAATGTACTTATTGTTCTGCCCTCGCACTTAACTAGGCAGACAGACAACCATCATCCCATGTAGAAAAACCACACCGTTGTTCCTTTCTGGTGGATTTATTTGATTGGATGCATAGCATGGCTTTGTCGAAATACATGAATGGATGAATGGTAAAACTGTAAACAAACACAAAATATCCCATGTGAGCTAATATAAGCAAACATTCTTACAATTAGAAGATGCTATGACCTGTTACTATGCAAAGCAAAGCAGAACGAAACAAGCTAACAAGCTAACGTTAGCGGTTAGCTAGCGCTAATTAGCGTTTAGGCTAATGACTAATAAAGCACATCATTGAGTCAATTTGCTTTCTCAAAATATCACAAACAACACACGGCAGTTAGTGCTAACATAAAACACAACAATACTGCCAACTTACAGACTGTGCTGGCTTAAGAGGTAGCATAGGCAGGTACAGGAGTAGCAAACTGTCCTTCTCCTGTTAGACAGGAAGTAATGAGAAGTAGCACTTCCGGTAGAATGTCAAAATAAAATGAACAGTGTGCCAGAAACGAATAAAGATTGCATGAACTTGTATAACACTACATAACATGAGTGGTGACTCTTAAGGAGCCAGAACACTCCCCGCCTGACATCGGTAAGATGTCACACTTGTACCCAAACTAAACTTGTTGCACAGCAGCTGATACAAGAAGAACAACGTCTGTGACTGGCCTAAAGTAAACTTTGGCTTTACCATCTTTCACCACCTTGACTTCTACCTTCCTGACAAGTCCGTCACTACTAGGATGAACCTTTGCAATCACCCCCATGGGCCACTGATTTCTCTTCACGAGAGGATCTTTCAGGAGGACCACATCCCCCTGCTGCAGGTTTGGTCTGGTGGAATGCCACTTGCGGCGGCATTGCAGTGTTGATAAGTACTCCTTACGCCAGCGATGCCAGAAAGAGTTGGCCAGACTCTGAACTCTTTTCCACTGTTGCCTGTAGAGGTCCTTCTCCCCGAAGTCACCTAAGGGTGTTGGAGGTGCACCAACTTTTTGCGTGAGGAGTGTGGCGGGAGTAAGGATGCACGGAACATCGGGATCACTTGACACTGGAACCAGCGGCCGTGCGTTGATGATGGCGGCCACCTCTGCCATGAAGGTGATCAGGACGTCGTGCGTGAGGGGCCTGGAACCAAGTTGAGCGAGCTGGGAGTCTAATATCTTACGTGCCACTCCTATCATCCGCTCCCAACTGCCCCCCATGTGAGAAGAGTAGGGAGGGTTGAAGACCCAACTACATCCATGATCATTTAGGAAGGATTTAACACGTGGGTCACAAGGAATCCTTTTGTCAAACCCTAGCTCCCTGGAGGCTCCTGTGAAGTTAGTTCCACAATCCGATCTCAATTGCTTTGCAGGTCCTCTGACTGAAAAGAACCTGCGGAGAGCGTTAATGAAGCTAGACGTGTCCATCCCCTCTATGATCTCAAGGTGAACTGCCCTTGTGCTCATGCAGGTGAACATCACTGCCCATCGTTTGCTGCTGGCAAGTCCGCCCCGAGTACGACGAGAGGCAACAGACCATGGCCCGAACACATCTATGCCTACGTAAGAGAATGGAGGCTCAGCACTAAGGCGTTCTGCAGGAAGATCTGACATTTTTTGGAACTGTGTTACTCCCCTTAGCTTGCGACAAACTACGCATGAGTAAATGAGGCTGCTGATCTGGCGTTTACCTCCTAAGACCCAGTAACCTGCGGATCTTAAAGCACCCTCTGTAAGATGACGCCCCTGGTGCCTGACCCTTTCATGGTAATAGCGGACTAACAGGTTAGTTACATGGTGTTTGTGCGGCATAATCAAGGGGTGTTTTTCTGCGGACTCAAGGTCAGAATGAAGAAGGCGTCCGCCAAGCCTCAGGAGGCCTGATTTGTCAAGGTAGGGAGAAAGCTTTAAGAGAGGGCTTTTCTTTGGGATGTCCTTCCTTGACTCTATTTGTTTGAGCTCCTCTGGGAAGCTTTCTTGTTGGACTGCTTTTATAACCGTCTCTCTTGCTTGCTCAAAATCTGAGGTAGTGAGTTCATGACATATATGCCATCCCTTACATTGTCCGCCTGATTGCTTTACCTTAAAGGTGCGTGCAATGTGTGCCAAACGTGCAACTGCCCTGGTAAGGGACTGCCAGCTGGAGAAAGATTCTAAGTTTGCAGTCTTTAAACAGGGGTATGATGTTTGAATGGTGGCAGTGATCAAGGGACGAACTTCAATGTCTGAGTCGGGGTTTTGAAGTTGGAATGTACCTGATGAGTTGCTCTGTAAGGGATTTAAGGGAAACTCCGGCCCTTTCAACCATGTGCTGGACAACAGTTTTTCGGCAGGTAGAGATCTGGATCCGTGATCGGCCGGGTTGTGCACCGAGGGTACATAGCCCCACTGAGTTGGTACTGTTGCTCGTCTGATGCGTTGCACCCGGTTGTTCACGAAAACGTGAAATCTTCTTGCCTCATTGTAGATATAGCCAAGAACGACTTTGCTGTCGGAGAAGAAGCGCATGTTACTAATCTGAATGTCCATTTCATCTCTGATTAGTTCCCCAACTTCCACCGCTAACACCGATGCACACAGCTCGAGCCTGGGAATGGTAAGATCGGGCTTGGGGGCAAGTTTGGCTTTCCCGAATATGAACGCAAACTCTGTCTCACCATTTTTGTTCGTTAACTTCAGGTAAGCCACGGCTGCAATAGCCTGGGTTGATGCATCACAGAAGACACAGATTTCTCTGTGCTTCGCACCAAGAAAGGAGAAGGAGCAGTATGGCCTTGGGATACGGATTTGCTCGAGTTGTTTGAGAGCATTCTTCCATTCTGACCACTCCTTAAACATGCCCTCTGGAAGAGTCTCATCCCACCCACAAGTCTCTTTTGTCAGCTCCCGCAACAGTGCCCTCCCCTTGATGCTCACTGGCACTGCAAACCCCAGCGGGTCAAAAAGGCTGTTGATAGTGGACAGAACACCTCTTTTCGTGTAAGGCTTTTCGGCTTGAGAGACTCTGAATGTGAAGGTGTCGCCTTCAATGTCCCAACATACTCCTAAGCTTCTCTGCATTGGAGGAAACTCTGTGTTGAAATCTATGTCCTTGAGCCCGCTTGCCAAGTCTACAGTAGAGAATGCTTTCATGACATTTGGGCTGTTTGAAGCTATTTTGTGGAGCCTCAGGTTGGACGCAGCGAGCAGCTCCTGTGTGTCTTTGAGGAGCTTAATTGCCTCTGACTCAGTAGGGAGGGATTTGAGTCCATCGTCGACATAGAAATGTCTTTGAACAAACTGTTTGGCCTCAGAATAGTGCTGTGTGTCGAACAGGTGTGCTGCCTTTCTCAGACCGAAAATTGCCACCGCTGGAGAGGGGCTGTTGCCGAACACGTGCACTTTCATTCTGTACTCGACAACTGGCTCTCTTGGGTCATTGTTGCGGTACCAAAGGAACCGGAGTTCCTGTGGTCTTCTCGCACCTGAAAGCAGTGGAACATTTGTTGTATGTCCGCTGTGACAGCCACCGTTTCTTCTCTGAAACGGATGAGCACCCCAATCAGACTGTTATTCATATTTGGACCTTTGAGCAGCACATCATTTAAGGACACTCCCTGAAACTTAGCACTTGAGTCAAATACCACCCTGATGTTCCCGGGCTTCTGCGGGTGATAAACGCCAAAGAAGGGCAGATACCAGCATTCTTCTCCTTCTTCGAGAGCTGGTGCTGGTTCGGCGTGATCCCTGTCAAACAACCCCTGCATAAAATCCATAAAATGTCTCTCCATCTCAGGGCGTTTATTTAATGTGCGGCGCAACGACTCTAAGCGGCTGAGTGCTTGATTTCTGTTGTTTGGGAGGTGGGTTCTCGGTGTACGGAAAGGAAGTGGAGCTGTCCAGCTATTTGCATCGTCTTGGTAAAAGTCTCTTTCCATAATTTCCAGAAAGGCTTGGTCCTCAAAGGAAGGGGCTAGCTCTTCGTCCTTTTCACTTTGCTGGAATATGTGTTTCCCTATTTGACATGAACTGTGAGTGTTCCAGGATTTGTTGTGTGACTGCTCTTTGACATGAAAGCTGTTTTGACAGGGTGTTAGGAGACTTGGACGCCCGTTCTCTAGAACACTCGTTCTGTATGTGCCTATGATGGCTGGCTTATGGGCTCCTCCTAGGCATACATCACCTACAATAACCCACCCAAGTGCAAGTCTCTGGGCAAATGGAGCATTGACTGGTCCATTCACTCGTTCATACACTTTGTGCACTTGTATTATGTCTCGGCCTAACAGCAACATAATGTCAGCCTCAGGGTCTAGGGGCTGCATATGATCTGCTAGGTGTTTGAGGTGTTGATGGGCTAGGGCAATCTCTTGCGTTGGTATTTCATTCTTGTTGTCTGGGAGTGAGTCACACTCGAGCAAAGAAGGCAGAGGAGAGCTGAACTGGCCATCAACAGACTGTATAAAGAGGTTCTCAGCTAAGCGGCCATTTGTAGTGGAAACCCCTGTACATGTCTTAAGTGTGTATGGCGCTAGGTTGCTCATTGGGATGCCAAAGGTGTCGAAAAGATTTGACTTCGCTAATGACCTATTGCTCTGGTCATCTATGATAGCGTAAACCTTGACCTTTTTGTCTGGATGCCCCTTTGGATAAATGTAGGCTTGACATATTTTGGAGCAGGAACGCCCCCCACCTAAGTCCCCACAAACTTGAGTGCATGCTGAGCTAGTCTCCAAGTCTAGGCTACTCTCCCCGCCATGCTCCTCCCTGTCCTGGTCTGGGGCAATGTTTTGAGCTTTTGTGTTTTGTGTCCATGGAGCTGGACCTGCATGCAGCGCTGCAACGTGTTTGTTGCTGTTGCACTCTAGGCAAGTAATCTCTTCCTTACAGTCTTTAGCTTGGTGAGCTGAGGAATTGCAGCACCTAAAACAGATGTTGTGTTCCCTGAGGTATGCCTTACGCTCATCTAGTGTCTTTTCCCTGAAACCTCTACACTTCTTTAACGGGTGCGGTTTCTTGTGGATGGGACACAGTTTGTTTGTGAACTCACTCGTGCTGCCTAAGTTTGGTTTGTGAGTTTTGTTTACCTCTGTTTTGTGGACGGCAACAGGCGGTCTTGACTTGGCAAATCTTGTATAGTGGTTGTCGTGAGTTGTTGGATAGGATGTGGGACCTGATACAGTAGACTTAAAACTGGGGTCGTTTCTCATTTTCGCTTCATCTTGTATGAAGCGACAGAAGAATGAGAATGGAGGGAAATATACATCATGTCTCTGCTTGTATTTAGTCCCCTCTGACATCCACCTGTCTTGAAGATTTGTTGGCAACTTATCAACTATCGGGGCAATGCCACGTGATGTGTCCAAATACACTAGCCCAGGTAAAGAGCCGTCTGATTTGGCTGCATCAATTTCAGAAAGTAGGTCGCCAAGTTCTCTGAGATTCTGGGGGTCTTTGTTTGACACTCTAGGAAAGCGTTCAAGTCTGTCAAGGAGCGACTTCTCAATAGCCTCTGGGGTGCCATAACATTCTTGTAGCCGTGTCCAAACTCGACGTAGGCCCTCTGCTGGATTGTTGAGATGGACAGAGCGTATACGTTTGGCATGCTTAGACGACTCTTCTCCAAGCCACCGGGTGAGCAAATCTAACTGTTCGCTAGGCTTTAAGCTTAACCCTTCAATAGCGTTACAGAAAGAAGCTCTCCATGCCCAGTAGTCCTCTGCTCTGTCCGTAAACTTTGTCAGACCGTCTGCCACCAATTCTCTTTTTGCCAGAAACTTAGCGAGATTAGCAAAGTCACTGTTCCCGTTGTTGATTTGCGTTGGCTGGAAAGGTGGAGTGTAAGGGGAAAAGCTCATAGGTTGCGGTGTGGTACTTACATACCTTTGGCCACATTTTTCTTGGGTATCAGCAGCTGGTGTCAGATGGCTGCCAATCTCATATTTGATGTCCTGTTGATTTACCTGTGGGACATATTGAGGTGAAGTGGCTGGATCGGGGATTGGACTGATGTCACATTGTTTTATCGGCGTAAAGTGTTTGGGGTCCGGCACGTCTTCTCTGCGATGCTCTGGTGAAGAATATCCAAGATAACTCTGTAGTCTGTATGACTGGGTTGAAGCTGGAAGCTGGAGTAGAGCGTGAGAGTTCAGCGCTGGTTGTGAGTTCTCTTGACCCTGTCGTGATTCCCCATATTGTTTTTCTGACACACGAGATGACCACATTTCCCCGCTTACCTCCTCTGCTATTGCTGCTTCAAATACATTGGCTTCAGCGAGCGCAGCTTCTGCTTCCTTTTCTTCTTTTAGTGCTTCTAATGTAGCACTTAACTCTGCTTGCCTCATTTTCACCTCAATCTCCCGTCGTGTAAACTCTGCTCTGGCGCGTGCTGCTTCGGCCTTTGCCCGTGCTTCGACTGCTGCTTTGGCGAGTGAGCTGCGGGATCTGGATGTAGATCCAGAGCAGGTGGACCGTACCTCCAGCTGCTCCTCCTCTGCTGACAGCATAGTGGCGTCTGGGTCAGATGTCTGGAAGACTGCCTCCTGAAGTAGCCGTTTCGCCAGTCTTTTTACTGTTCTGCCCTCGCACTTAACTAGGCAGACAGACAACCATCATCCCATGTAGAAAAACCACACCGTTGTTCCTTTCTGGTGGATTTATTTGATTGGATGCATAGCATGGCTTTGTCGAAATACATGAATGGATGAATGGTAAAACTGTAAACAAACACAAAATATCCCATGTGAGCTAATATAAGCAAACATTCTTACAATTAGAAGATGCTATGACCTGTTACTATGCAAAGCAAAGCAGAACGAAACAAGCTAACAAGCTAACGTTAGCGGTTAGCTAGCGCTAATTAGCGTTTAGGCTAATGACTAATAAAGCACATCATTGAGTCAATTTGCTTTCTCAAAATATCACAAACAACACACGGCAGTTAGTGCTAACATAAAACACAACAATACTGCCAACTTACAGACTGTGCTGGCTTAAGAGGTAGCATAGGCAGGCACAGGAGTAGCAAACTGTCCTTCTCCCGTTAGACAGGAAGTAATGAGAAGTAGCACTTCCGGTAGAATGTCAAAATAAAACGAACAGTGTGCCAGAAACGAATAAAGATTGCATGAACTTGTATAACACTACATAACATGAGTGGTGACTCTTAAGGAGCCAGAACACTTATTGTATTGTATTTGCATGACATTTCATACTTTTACCATTAAGTGACATCTCAACCGTTTGGTAGAGATCAATATTTTAAAAACTACAAGGTCTATTGAAAAAAAAAATTGATTGTGGTTATTACTCACCCAAATCAATAAGAAATGCAAACAAAAAAAAATTCCCATTGCTTTTTTCTTGGTGTGGACCTCAAAGGGCTAGTGGCAAAGATGCAGCATAAGGAAGTTTGCATTATTCATTAGGTAGTTGTCTGATTTAGAATCAGAAGAGCAATGGTTGTGAATATTGCAAGTTTTTTATGTAAATAGCTTTTGATGCAGCCTGAAGCCAAAACAGAGGGGAATCTGTGCTGTTAGGAAGTTGGATCTAGAGAAATCTAAACGAAAAAGATCACAGCCATGTTAGCAAAAAATTAATAAATATATTTTTAAAAAATTAATCATAGTGAAAGCACTGTGTTGACCAGTGTCCTCAGAAAGTTGAAAGTCTTTGCATGCATACAAATTGTTTGTTTGACAGCACTCATTGCCCATATGGAAAAGAAATAGTGAAAACTTATATGTGATTACTCATGAAAGTGGCCACTTTCATGAGTAAATCATATAAGGATTACATAATTTACTCATGAAAGTGGCCACTTTCTCATTACTTTCATACATTGTTTTAGTAAGTATCCAAAACATACAAGTTTCATTATATAATTTTTCAAGGGCTCTTATATCTGTTTTCACTGTTATATGCTTTTCATACAAGTTTCACACAAGACAGATACAAACTTTATAAGATTTATATATATCTTTTCCATATGGGTGGATTGAGCAATACTCAGAAAAATGGGAAAGTCTAAGGATCTATGTGAAGATCTAAGGAGTATTTACATAAGGTGACAAGGTCTCTTGGGAGTCATGCAGATTTCAAGATTGCCAGTTCAAACAACTAAATGCAATTACAAGTTATTAAAATGTGTCACTTTACCAAGGTGTGGAAGAAGACCCAAACACTCACCCTCAGATAAGAGGAAACTAGTTAGGGTGTTTTTTTTAACAAGCTAGACCAGTAAGCTTCCTTTTCAAACCTCCCAGTTCAGGTGTACTGAAAATGTGTTGATTTTCTTCATAAGTCAGGTCAATGCCAAGAAGCCATCCAACTAAAATTAACTCTGACCATGCTACTAAGAGGAGTGGTCAGATATCCAGCCAGAATTTTCCCAGAAGCTTGTTGATGAATACAAAAATTGTGTGGTTTAGCTTCAACTTGCTAAGGGACATTTAATCAATTAATGGGGATTTGTGTATATATTTGAGCCTGTATTGTCATGATCCAGGTGAGTGACTGTATTTTTTCATAGAGCTGGAGTTTCCACATCTGGGCGGAGCTGCTCCATTCAGCTGTCTGTCCTCACCTGTCGGTAATTTGACTGCCAGTATTTAGGACCAGTCCACTCAACGAGTCCTCGCTAGAGCTTCAGCGAACCTGTGTTGGTGTTAGGCTGCCAAGTTCTCATGGTTTTTCATAGTTATTCTCGCTTATCTTGTGTCTTCTCTGTTCATCAGGATGCTGAACAGAGAATTAAATCACTGACTCTCCGTCAGTGATTTAATTGGAATGTTTACGTTTTGTTTTTGTTTTTTTTCTTCTCGTGTTTTTTTTTTCCTCTCTTTTCCCCGTCTTGGTTTTATGCTGCTCACCCCTGTCCTTGGTTTCTTTCTTTATTCCTTTCACTGCCTCAATCACCTGCTTAGACACTCATCCACAAACATCCTTTATTTCGACACATACGCACCATGCGCTCAACAGCAGCACATTTACTTCAGTCAGACAGCGCACACAGTCGTTTAGGATACACACGCTTAAGCCAAGCCTACTCATATTAGTAAATATGCATACACATAGTCAGACTCAGGGAGCATCTCGCCACACATTTTTTTCTCTCTCTCCTTCTCCTTATTTATGAACAAGTGACATATTCTCTCCACCTGTCTAAGCGACGCACACAGCATACATCCCTAGTTATACACAAACATCTATGGGTACACTGAGGTTCATTACATGGAATATAAATGGAGCTGGCTCCAGAGAAAAGAGGTTAAAAATATTTAACCAACTCAAAAAACTACAGGCAGATGTTGTCCTATTACAAGAGACCCACAGACCTCTTAGAGGTTAGAATGAACTTAAAACACCTGAGTTTCCCAATGTGTTCTCAGCTTGTTATAATTCTAGACAAAGGGGAGTAGCAATTTTAATACATAAAAATATTGATTTCACAGTACTCGATACAGTTATAGATTCAGAGGGCAGATTCTTAATCATTAAACTATCTATACTTGATAAAAAGCTATGTATTGCAAGTGTATATGGTCCAAATGTTGATGATCCCTCATTCTTTCACGGTTTTTTCAGTGCACTCTCTGAACACTTAGATGGCACACTTGTTCTTGGAGGCGACCTCAACCTTGGACTAAATGAAGACATGGATAGGCTCAATACAGCGGGAACTCAGCGTAATTGGCAGTCCACAAATATAATCAAACAGTATATGAGCAACTTTGGTCTTCGCGATGCATGGCGCTCCCTTCACCCCACCAGTAAGGAATATACTTTTTTCTCACATGTCCATCACTCCTACTCTCGTCTGGATTGTTTTTTGGTCGGCAGCTCACTGCTGAGCGACATTTCAGACACTGAGATTCACCCTATAGCTGTCAGCGATCATGGTCCTGTATCTTTAACACTAATGCACAAGAATAATACTACACCAAGAAAAAACTGGAGATTTAATATATCACTACTTAAAGATGAAGACTTTATTAAATATTTTAAAAAAGAGTGGACTTCATATTTAGACTTTAATGACACTCCCGAAACATCAGCTTCTGTTCTATGGGAAGCAGGGAAAGCTGTGATGAGAGGTAAAATAATTTCTTTCTCATCACATAAAAAGTAAAAAGAAAACAAAAATATTCAGGAATTAGAAAAAAACATCAAATCACTAGAAGAAGCCTACGCGTCCCACCAAGATCAGGAAACATTGAACAAAATACGCAAAGCAAAACTAGAATTAAATGAGATAATTAATAAAAAAAAACCAAAATTCTTAGTATAGAGACTACGCTTACAAAATTATGAACATGGTAATAAATCCGGTCAATTTCTAGCAAACCAGCTAAAAATAAATAAAGAAAAAACAACTATACAGTGGGGCAAAAAAGTATTTAGTCAGCCACCGATTGTGCAAGTTCCCCCACTTAAAATGATGACAGAGGTCAGTAATTTGCACCAGAGGTACACTTCAACTGTGAGAGACAGAATGTGAAAGAAAAATCCATGAATCCACATGGTAGGATTTGTAAAGAATTTATTCGTAAATCAGGGTGGAAAATAAGTATTTGGTCAATAACAAAAATACAACTCAATACTTTGTAACATAACCTTTGTTGGCAATAACAGAGGTCAAACGTTTACTATAGGTCTTTACCAGGTTTGCACACACAGTAGCTGGTATTTTGGCCCATTCCTCCATGCAGATCTTCTCGAGAGCAGTGATGTTTTGGGGCTGTCGCCGAGCAGCACGGACTTTCAACTCCCGCCACAGATTTTCTATGGGGTTGAGGTCTGGAGACTGGCTAGGCCACTCCAGGACTTTCAAATGCTTCTTACGGAGCCACTCATTTGTTGCCCGGGCGGTGTGTTTTGGATCATTGTCATGTTGGAAGACCCAGCCTCGTTTCATCTTCAAAGTTCTCACTGATGGAAGGAGGTTTTGGCTCAAAATCTCACGATACATGGCCCCATTCATTCTGTCCTTAACACGGATCAGTCGTCCTGTCCCCTTGGCAGAAAAACAGCCCCATAGCATGATGTTTCCACCCCCATGCTTCACAGTAGGTATGGTGTTCTTGGGATGCAACTCAGTATTCTTCTTCCTCCAAACACGACGAGTTGAGTTTATACCAAAAAGTTCTACTTTGGTTTCATCTGACCACATGACATTCTCCCAATCCTCTGCTGTATCATCCATGTGCTCTCTGGCAAACTTCAGACGGGCCTGGACATGCACTGGCTTCAGCAGCGGAACACGTCTGGCACTGCGGGATTTGATTCCCTGCCGTTGTAGTGTGTTACTGATGGTGACCTTTGTTACTTTGGTCCCAGCTCTCTGCAGGTCATTCACCAGGTCCCCCCGTGTGGTTCTGGGATCTTTGCTCACCGTTCTCATGATCATTTTGACCCCACGGGATGAGATCTTGCGTGGAGCCCCAGATCGAGGGAGATTATCAGTGGTCTTGTATGTCTTCCATTTTCTGATGATTGCTCCCACAGTTGATTTTTTCACACCAAGCTGCTTGCCTATTGTAGATTCACTCTTCCCAGTCTGGTGCAGGTCTACAATACTTTTCCTGGTGTCCTTCGAAAGCTCTTTGGTCTTGGCCATGGCGGAGTTTGGAGTCTGACTGTTTGAGGCTGTGGACAGGTGTCTTTGATACAGATGATGAGTTCAAACAGGTGCCATTCATACAGGTAACGAGTAGGGGACAGAAAAGCTTCTTACAGAAGACGTTACAGGTCTGTGAGGGCCAGAGATTTTCCTTGTTTGAGGTGACCAAATACTTATTTTCCACCCTAATTTATGAATAAATTCTTTACAAATCCTACCATGTGGATTCATGGATTTTTTTTTTTCACATTCTGTCTCTCACAGTTGAAGTGTACCTCTGGTGCAAATTACTGACCTCTGTCATCATTTTAAGTGGGGGAACTTGCACAATCGGTGGCTGACTAAATACTTTTTTGCCCCACTGTATGTGCTGTTCAAGATTTATCTGGGAACACAATATATGAACCGATACAAATAAACAACATTTTCAGGGATTTCTATAAAACGTTGTATTCACCACAAATAAACCCATCTAAAAAAGAAATTGATCAGTTTTTGGACAACATAACTCTTCCAAAATTATTAGACACTCAAGCAATGGCACTGGATTCACCACTGACACCAGGTGAACTCCAGGAAGCCCTGATAAGTATGCCCAATAATAAGGCTCCAGGTCCAGACGGCTTTCCTGCAGAATTCTACAAAGAATTCTGGTCGATTCTAGCACCAGTTTTCTACAGAACGTTGTTGGAAATCAAAGAAAAGAGCAGACTTCCATCAAATATGAATTCTGCAAACATTAATCTCCGGCTAAAACCAGGCAAAGACCCTGTATATCCCTCAAGCTATCGTCCAATATCCCTTATAAATGTAGACCTTAAAATAATCTGCAAAGATCTCTCAAAGAGACTGGAGAAAATAACCCCCCTCTTAATTCATCCTGACCAAACTGGTTTCATAAAAGGTAGGCACTCATCAACAAATACACGCAGATTACTTAATTTGATAGACTACTCATACAGTAAAAACCTAGAAACTACAATATTCTCTTTAGATGCAGAAAAAGCATTTGACAGAGTTAACTGGAAATTTCTATTTGCAACTTTACACAAATTTGGTTTTGGATCCTCTTTCATCAACTGGTTAAAAATATTATATAATTCCCCAACAGCTTGTGTCAGAACAAATGACCAGACATCCTCCAGCTTGTGTCTCTTGAGGGGCACCAGGCAGGGATGCCCACTCTCCCCTTCACTGTTTGCAATTTTTATTGAAACACTAGCAGCAGCAATTAGACAGAATTCAGTAAGCAGTCCGTGGGGGTTTAAGTGTTAAGGGCATAAAATGCAAGAACATGGAACATAAAATCAGCCTTTATGCGGATGATGTGTTACTCTTTCTCCAAAATTCACAAACCAATATCTCTGGGGTGATTGAATTGATAAACTCTTTTGCAAAAATATCAGATTACTCAATTAACTGGTCAAAATCTACAGTCCTACCGATTAATTGCTCCCTCCATAATTTCTCTTCTACACCACTGCAATCGGGAAATATAAAATATTTAGGTATTAATGATTCTCCCAAGCTTGCAGATCTAACTAAATTAAACCATATCCCACTTTTAAAGAAGGTAGAAGATGATCTGGCTAGATGGAAATGTCTACCCATATCACTCATGGGAAGGGTTGCCGCTATGAAAATGATGGTCTTACCAAAAATAAATTATTTATTCTCAATGATCCCAACTAAACCGCCACAAGATTGGTTCAGATCTCTAGATTCATGTATGTCCAAATTCCTTTGGAAAAATAAACCCCCACGTATAAGCTTAAAAACACTACAAGACCAAGGATAGAGGAGGATTAGAACTACCTAACTTTCAGCACTACTTCTTAGCCAACAGGTTTCAGTTTATCTCAGGATGGCTAAAACATACCCTCTTAGATGAACCTTGGCTAGATGTAGAACAAGCATTTTGCAATAATCTAGAGATCTCAGACCTACCATTTATCAGCTCAAACATCCAATGACATGAATGCTTTAAAAGCATCAACATCAGCTCTTCTCTGACAGCATGGTGGGAATTTCTAAAATTGACGGCGTCTTCATTAATCCCATGCAAACGTACACCTATCTGGAACAACCCTGACATATTACAAAACAATAATATGATAAACTTTTCAGATTGGAGTGGTAAAGGAATCAAATATTTAGAACATATACTAGAAGGAACAGAATTTATCTCATTTGACGGACTAGTTACACAATATGGGATCAACAAGAAAAGATTTTTAGAATATCAACAAATTAAATCCATAGTAAAAAAGAAATTTAAACCGGGTCAAGTTGAACTACAAACACCACCAAGTGTGGTTCAATTTCTTACTCTTAAAACCCCCAAATTACTATCCAAAATATACAGAATGCTTTCTAAAACAGATGAATCAATATCACTTCCTATTGCAAAATGGGAAGCGGATTTATCTGTTAACTTAGACCTAAACCTCTGGTCTCAGATTTGCTTAAAAACCTTTCATCTAATTAGAAATCCCAGTCTTCAATTAATTCAATACAAAATATTACATAGAGTGCACTATACAGGTAATCGGATGTTCAAGATGGGCTTTACGTCTACCAACAGCTGCTCACACTGCCAAACCAATTCACCGGACAATTATATCCACGCTCTTTGGTTCTGTCCACCAGTTCAGAAGTTTTGGCGCGAGATATGTGAAGACTTATCAAAGTGTCTGAAATGTAAGATTCCAACTTCCCCCTTAGTGTGTTTGTTGGGCAGCTTAGATAATGTCACTTCAGAAAAGAATATCGCCCATATGGTTTTCACTGCCCTATGCATAGCCAAGAAAACAGTCCTCATGAACTGGAAAAATAAAAATAGTCTTAATTCTAACCAATATAGAAATTATCTATTAGATTACATTAGTCTTGATACAGCCTCTGCCACCACATCAGATCAATTGCTCTGGGCTCCTTTGATCAGCTCCATCACCTAGTGGGGGTGGGGGGTCATAGTTTGGTCCCGCCTTCACTGTTGTGATTGGTGTGGGGGTAGGGACAGGCTTAGGGCGTCGGGGGGTTCCCCGGAGGCATCTTCCTTGGGGGGCTCAATCCGGGGTAGCGGTCATGTCCGGTTAGCAGAGTCCCCCGAGAGCAGCAGTGCCCAGCCTTCTACCTTTCTACCTTTAAAACCCGCCGTCCAGCCAAATGGCTGGTAGGCTTTTAGCTAGGCTTTAGCTTCAGCCAAGTGGAAGCTAAATTGTTGAGAGTGAGTCAACTCTCTTGCAAGCTCCACCAGGAAGTCCACCCGTCTTTCCTTCGTCCCGGTGCATGCTTGATACAGCACATGTGCATTCAGTGCTGCCATGTCAATCATGTTGTAAAACACGGCAACCGGCCAGCGCCGTGTTCCTCTGCAGACAGTGTACTCCCGAACCATCTGGTCCATCACATCCACGCCACACTTTGTTTTGTTGTAAAGGGTGACAGTGTTTGGCTTCCTTTTGGTAGTGTTGGGAAGCTGGGAAGAAGGCAAGAAAAGAACAGTTGCTTTGGACACAACCCTCCACACCTAGCCCTGGAAAAAGAGCCATGTGTCAGGTCAAACACAAATGCAAGAACAATCATGCCACTGTGCGATGTGTTCACTGCTACAGATACACATGTGGTAAATGCAGACAACAGATACCATGGCAGTGCCAGGATTGTGAGTGATTGCTGAAAATGTTGAAATGTACTCACTCACTTTTTATTATTATTTGTAAATATGTATACAAATGGTTGGGGGGCTAGGGGAGGGTCTGTGCTGACGGACGTGGGTTACTGACCTGGTAGCCTGGCTGCCCCTGGGTGGGTCCGGGATGGGCGTGAGGTTCTGGGGGCGCTCCGTCTCTGGGCTGGGGCCCTGGCCGGGCCTCGGGGGCTTGGGTCCTGGTTGGTGTGTTGCCGGGGTTGTGGGCGGGTGGGTGCATGGGGGCCCAGCCCTGGCGCAGGGTGCCGCCAGTGCGTCGAGCCACCTGGGGGGCTCTTCAACTGGTGGGGGAGATTGTCACATCTTGCAGGAGCTTTCCGCTCTTCAGGAACTCTCTCTGCAGGAGGGGGAGATACTGGAGAGGTGGAGGAAGATCTCAGCCTGGGCGTCTATTGTCTCATGTAGTCTGGACGATGAGTGGATGGTGGGGTGGGTGCAGTTTTCTCTGTGGTGGGGTTGGGTGGACTGTCCCGGGCTCTGTGGGGCCGGGGGGCGCTGCTGTACTGGGCCCCGGTCTGGATGGGCCTGGGCCCCCTTTCCCTGGGGGTGCCTACTGGGGTCAGCGGGGGAGCTAGCCCCAGGGAGGGGTCACTTGCCCCTCCCTTCCTTCCCTCCCCATCTCCAGCTGCCTCCCTCTTCCCGCTCCACCACAACCACCCACACATGCAGGGCCTTGGAGTAGGGGTATGTCACCAGGGTGCAGAGGAGGCTACCCCTCCTCTGTCCCCTTCTGGCTGCCTCTGCCTCAATTTTATCCCACAACTTAGGCATTCACATTACTCACTCTCTCATTACACATACATATAGGATCTTGGGGGTGGGCACGATACACGGAATCCAAATTACCATCAGGGTGTACACCTCACCCCTGGCGTCGTTGCCCACCTCTCAATTTTAAATACACGTAGACATTGAGGGCTAGCAGGAGGGACCATGCGCTTACCTGCTGCTCTCTGGCAGGTAGCTCCATGCCCTCCTGGGTTTTAAATGCACCTTAGAACACATGCATCAACACTACAATGAGCTGGTGGAGGGAGATTTGGGGTCTTCTCTCACCCCCATTCTCTGCGGCCTGCTGGAGCGGGGGGGTTGAGAGGAGGAGTTGGCCGTCCGACTGCGGTCTGGAGTGTGGGGCCTCCCTGCTGCTGCGGAGTCGGGGCGGTCTGCCTCTCCCCACCGCAGGGAAAAGGGTAACACCACCTAGGTTTGGGTGCAGTTCCCCCCTCCAGGGGCAAGGGTACCTAGACCCAGTTCGTAGAGTACGCTTGGGGAGTGTGATGAGCCCTCATCTGGGACTCTCCTCAGCTCTTTCTGGGACAGTGGCGCGGCTTCCCCTCTGTTGGTCTTCCTTGGTCTCTTGTGTTCTGAGGGCCTCTGGATGTCTGGAGTTTTGATCTCCTCCATACCTGCTTCATGCCCTGGAGGACGGGGCTGTGGCCCCCCCACACCCTCTAGCAGGTCATTACATGAAGGAACCTTTTAAAAAAACATGCGCGTCCATGCTCACAGGTGTACACACGGGTGATCACACCCACAAACTACACCCTTTTCGGCTCCTACCTCAAAGCACACTGTGTTCTGTTGATCTTATGTGCTGCACAATGATGTTTAATATTTAGTATTTACTGTCATATTCCCATATATCATTGTGATGTTGTTTATTCTATTACTCTTGTTCTCTTCTGCTTGTTTTCTTTTTTCTTTCTCAACAGGTGATCCAGGTGATCGATATATGCATTTTCTTTTTCTTTTCTTTTTTCTGCCCATTCTGTTGGTTTTTGTTTTTTGCCCTTCTCCCCCGTCCCTCTTCTCAGCTGTTTCTCTTTCCCTCTTTCTTTCTCCCCTTCTTGCCCCCAGTCAAGTCTGTCCCGTATTCAGCAAGTGAAAATAAAATAAACAATAAAAGGTGAATCAAATGGACCATTATGGCAAGGCTGGGATGGTCAATTTGGTAAAGAAAATCCGTTGGGCATCTTTCTTTGCCTTTAGACAATAATTCTGATGGCAAAAGAGCCAAACGGGACAGGCAAAAAAAACAAAAAAAACAAATATTATTCATGTATTTACATGAAAGTCCTTGAATCATGTAACTATGTTTGATTTCAAATGTGAGCCTGTGCAGCGTAATTGTGTATTACAGTCATTTTGCTTTGAAGGACTGTCAATGTACAAAACCTGCTCTGTATTTTGTAGATTTTTTTCTCCTTGTTTGTTTGTGAGTGCAGGCCTATCCTGAGCTGCCATCACCACGAGAAGTCCTTGCAATTAAACTGATAAACAGGTTGTTTGCTTAAGAACGACTATGTTTTCAGTGTGTGAACAACTGCAGTGTGGGTCAGAGTCAGCTTAAAATATTGTCTGAAAATAATAAGTTTTTCTTTAAAAACAGTTAATTTTTTTCTCAGCACATCCTTTAACCTCTGGAGGTTAATGTTATTAATGTTACTTTTAAAAACTGTTCTCTCACATTTTAATTAATTAAAAAACAATAAATGTGAAGTTTAAATGTTAAAAAAAAAAGGATGCTGGTCTTCTTGGCAACTTCACAGGCATGGTTTATCTGTAAAAGGTAATTAAAAATATATGTTGTACCAACATTCCACCCTGGAAAGAAAAGCTTAAAGAAATCATTAAAAGCCCCAAATTACCATGACATTTACGTCCACGATGCTTAGATGGTAACTTGAGACTTCATCTGTAGATTTCTCTTTCCATTAAGAATGATCCAAAACACATATGTCTTGTTAGAACTGTAACCCACTTGTCGCAACAACGCTATAGCAATAAACATATTGGAGGATCTGCAGATACCACTGGAACCTGAATTTATAACCTAATATGGTGCATCCATACTGTTGCTATGGCTACCTACAGTTTAATAAACGCTTAGTACTGATTTAGAAGAGTGGTTGAACTTCTGACCAGACCCTCCTGGGGGTCTCCACATCTTGATTTATCAGACAGTGAGATTCAGTGATATTACACTGTACATCCACCTGCTCCTGCATTTTAACATCTGCCTGTAAGCTCTGATATCCATCAACTCCATTGCCATGTGGACAGAAAAAGGAAATCCACACACAGATTATTGCCTTTTCCTCAAAGAAGGCAGGAAAATAACTTGGTCAAAGTTATCAGTTTGTTTGTTTTCTCATGCCAAAAAAAGAGACGGTCCTAGTTGTAACTCTCCTCAGACTGTAAACGAAGGCTCTGACTGGGTGATTGACAGTCCTCATGCATCTCTGTAATTCTATTACACTACTGCCATTTAAAAAAAAATACTTTGCCTTAATCTTTTTGAGTGTGTGTTGTGGCTTCCAAAAGCAGAGCTTGCCTTGAGATATTAACCAAGTCAGGCCTCATTACACACACACACACACACACACACACACACACACACACACACACACACACACACCTTTCCCCCCTCTCTCTTTTCTTTCACCTCTGATTCAATTTCTCATTCCGTCGTTCTCTCAACCATGAAATCTGTTCAGTCTTTGATTTTCAGTGTGTACAGTGAAAGTGAACACACCCCTTGAGATGGCAGTTTATTCATATGGAAAACATTTCTAAAGACTTTTATTATTTTCACTAAAGTGGTTTACATATTATATGTAATCGTGAAAAACAAACAAGGGGAACCACCGGGAACAACCATAAGACTTCAGATAACTGACTGAGGACAAACAAAGACAACAGCATCGCCCACTCAGCAAAGCCCACAGTACGTGTCAAAAACAGTGGCCTCGGTTTAACAATGAAAGATTTATTGCGCACAGGAGAATCAAACCAGACTACAAAACAATGAAAAGTCAAGCACAGTAATCCTGCTTTCAACACAAAAGGGCTAAAAGCCTGTCATGTCTCAGCACGCGCATAGGAAGTTGGTTCCTGTCAGCCTCAGCAGGTTTTAACTTTAATGCAGAGACCAAGAAAACATCCTAAATGTCTCAAATCAACATACATTTACACACACAGCACTTCAGTGGCCGCAACTACATCTGCAGCAAAGGGGGCAGTTGGTGATGCGTTCCAAAGTTGAGTGCAATGATCACTGAAAATAACCTAGCCTTGGTGTCATTAGCTCTAAGGAAAAGGATTTATGTCCCTGTAAGTTCATACATAAAATGTATACTCAATAGGTCTGTTTATTAGACCTCAGTTGAACTTCCCTTTCCATCAGAATAAAGAAGTTTAACTACAAATTAACTACCTTTTGTAAAAAAAAATATATATATAATTTCTATTGTAAATGAGAAAAACAGGAACTTTTCTTTCATACAATTTTTAAAACTTTGTTACTTGTTCATTTTGGTGTAGAATGTATAGGCATGGGGGAAATCAGCTGTAAAACTTCTGAAAATACTGTTTAAAAGTCCAATGTAAAGTCCAAACTCCTTTCCATTTTTCAATAACTGGAGTCTTTGCTGGGCTGATTGACAACCCATTCTAGACTTTAAGGTGCCACATCACGGTTCAAGTCTGTTTCGCCAAATAAAAAAGAAATGAGGAAAATATCTTCACTGTTAGGTAAACAATCTTCTCAGTTATTTTAATTAATTGAAAAGTATCACTGTATATTAGCACCACAGTGGCCACTGATGAAGATAGAAGAAGCTTTGAGTGATTTGTGAGAGTAAAAATAGCCAAGACTTTTGTGGGACAAGAATTTGCAGATGCTCTTTTTTGCAGTTTATGCATCAAAAACTGTTCAATAAAGTACAATGGACTGGCTGTGGCTCCGTTGGTAGAGCAGATCAGCTACTGTCTGGAAGGTAGGCTTCCGCAGTCTGCATGACAAGTATCCTTGGGCAAGATACTAACCCCAAGTTGCTCTCCGATGCGTCCATCGGAGTGTGAATGTGTGTGAATGTTGGTTAGATTGCAGTGGGTGTGAATGGGTGAATGAGGCATGCTGTATACAGCGCTTTGAGTACTCCGGGAGAGTAGAAAAGTGCTATATAAGAATCAGTCCATTTACCATGAACCAGAGACATTATCTCATCTTACTTGAGATAAGGAGAAATTAATTTGACTGATGCTCAGTGGTCCAAAGTCCTCTGTTCGGTTTATTGGAAATCAAGTTCCTAGAATCTTTAAGAAAAGGGCAGAGGTGCAGAATCCAAGGTGTTTGAAGTCCATTGTGAAGTTTCTCCAGTCAGTGATGATTTAAGGTGCTGTGCAATTTGCTAGTCTTGGTGGTAGAAGGTGGACTATGTCCAAAGTCAATGCAGTGTCCACCATAAGATTTTCAATCAGAAACAAACACTTCATACTTCCATCTGTTGACAGTGTTTGTTGAGATTTCATTTTTGTTTCAGGACCTAACACATCAGGACTTGCAGCCCCAAAACCGTAGGTGATTTGTATGGTCCTTAACACAGCTGTTTCCAAACCAGGATGTGATGTTCTGTGTGAGGATGCTCTCCACAGTGCCTGTATAGAAAATCCTGAGGATCTCTGGAGAGACCCTGAACTTCCTCAGTTGTTGTAGGTGGTACAGGCGCTGCCTAGCCTTTTTGGTCTGGACCTGAATGTGGGCAGCCCATGTCAGGTCTAAGGAGATGTGGACACCGATATACTTGAAGGACTGCACCCTCTCCACTGGAGCTCCATTGATGATAATGAGCTTGTAGTCTCTGTGCTGACCCCTTCTGAAGTCCACCACCAGCTCCTTGGTCTTGCCGACGTTCAGCTGGAGATGGTTGTCCTGGCACCATGATGCCAGATTCTTCACTTCATCCATGTAGGCCACCTCATCGTTGTCGGAGATGGCACCCAACACCACTGTGTTGTCAGCCAACTTCACAATGGTGTTGGAGCTGTGGGTGGCCACACAGTCTGAAGTGCAGAGGGAGTAGAGCAGTGGCGAGAGGACACATCCCTGTGCTGCTCCTGTGTTGATGGTGATGCTGTTAGAGACACATCTACCCACCCTCACCACCTGGGTTCTGCCAGTGAGGAAGTCCAACACCCATGCACACAGACGGCTGTTGAGTCCCAGATCCCTCAGCTTTGTGATCAGTCTGCTGGTCACTATTGTGTTAAATGCTGAACTGTAATCAACAAACAGCATTCTCACATATCATCACTATTCCAACAATCCTCTCCACACAGACAAGCATAAACACACTCGACTATCACTAAATCAAATTTAACAAACATTTGTAATGACACTACTTCAGTTTACAATAGGGTTCATTCGCTCGGTCAGCAGGTGGCAGTATCCTTGTTCACTGGGGAGTAAACTGCCATTAAACGAAACAGAAGAAGAAGAAAACATCTGTACATGCGCAGTAAGGATTGGGGAGTCCTGATCCATAACTATCTTTTTATTTTTCGTTTTTGTCTACATTATATTGAAATGTTTCATTATTTTAAACATTTTAAGAGATACTTACTATTCTTAACATCTTAACGGATATTCTGCTCATCAACTATCGTAAAATGCTTTGAGCAGAAGTAGTGGCCTTTCGCACATGCGTGGTACCGATAGGGTTTCCGGTACAGATCGAGTAGTGACCTAATGAACAAATCACTCACTCACCCCCTCCCTCCTGGCTCACAGCTTCTTCCTCTTTTTCTTGGTTGGCAACCAATGTTAAGGCGCATTACCAATAGAATAATTTATTTGTTTACCGGTAAAGTGAATTAAAATTGATATACTAACTGACATTTTTCTGGGCTACAGGTCAGGGTTTTTTTGTTACACTGAAAACTGATCTTCTTCATATTCAGGTGGCGAGCTGGTAGGACCCTTCTTTCTTTTCTCTTTTCCCCCCTTTTGCCATTTTTGGATTACAGACTTAATTTTTCTTCCCCTTCATGCAACTGAACCCTAAGGAGGAATAAAAGAAGCTTCAAAAAAGGACCAAAAGGACTATGAACAAAAGACTCTTGTATAGAGAATTTAAGCATTAATTCATTCATTAATTGTGGTGGATTTATTCATGCTGTGTTTTGTATTTATTATTTTTGCTCCACTTCCCCGTTGCCTCATTTATTCAGTATATTTTTGGTTTTCCTTAAACTTTCTGTTTTTGGTCTCAAACATGAAGTTTATTCAGGAAAGTGGGGTCAATGTTGCACATTCTGTCATTGTTTCTGGTGTAACAAACACTGATAAAGGTGATGACATTCTTGATTATTGGAAACAATACAATCATATAAAAAAAGATTATATTTGTGGATGATCCTAATAGTGTGTTTTACAAAAACCTGATCATTGAATATGTTGATAGTTATGCGTTAACCGCTCTCAATCCATCTTTCCCATATACTCACCAGTAAGAGAAGTATTCTGCTTTGACTTTTTGCCTAAAATCTCTTGCCGCGGAATCCACAGTCACAGCAAGGGTCCAGACCCCTGCAAATGATCTCAGCAAGCGCAAGCAACTTGCATGCCACAGTGGCAGGGATTTTGCAGATATTCTGAAAGAAATAATGGGACAAATCAGTGAGCATCTAGAAGTAATGGAACAAAACAGTGACTTTTCACAGAGTGTATCACAGACTACATAACTTTCTGCACCAACTCCATTGTTCCAGCTCAGACTGTTCATTGTTACCCAAATAACAAGCCGCGGGTGACTAAGGACATCAAAGCCCTCCTCAACGACAAGCAGAGGGCTTTCAGAGGGGGCAATAAAGAGGTGGTGAGGAAGGTCCAGGTGTTACTAAAGGACAAGATCAGAGAGGCTAAGGACAATTACAGGAGGAAGCTGGAGTGGAAACTGAAAATGATTCGTAAGGCCAGTAATGTTGTGGGGATGGAGCTGGACTCCCTCAAGGTGGTGTCGGAGAGGAGGATGCTGTCCAAGATAAAGACAATGTTGGATAACACCTCCCACCCACTCCATGACATGCTGGTCAGTCACAGGAGCACGTTCAGTGAAAGACTGAGATTACCGAAAAGCATCACTGAACGACACAGGAAATCATTCCTGCATGTGGCCATCTCCCTGTACAACTCATCCACTTAACACACTGTTTACTGCAACAGCTATACCCTTCTTGCATATGTTCTTTTTCAGCTATTTATTAATAAGTGACTTTTACGTATATATATGCCTGTATATATTGTGCTATTCTTAGTTAGTGTATTGTCTGTCTTTGTTAATGTTTGTTTATAATGGAGCACTGTAACGAAAAATAATTTCCCCTACGGATCAATAAAGTATTCCGATTCTGATTCTTAGAAGAGGGAGCCTCAATCCAAATTGTAGTGCCTGCACCATCTCTGCCTGCCCAGCAGGTGTCATTGTCTGGACACTCTGCAATCTCTGAGATGGCTACCAGCAATCCCTCGCCTGACCGACAGGGGTCACTGCCACATCCACAAAGATTTTTACTGTCACAGACTGAACTGAACCCCCCAGAAATACAGAAGCACATTGCAAAAACAGATGCTGTACCTGCATTCAGACTTCATCCTTTCTCTGGGAAAGCTGGAGAACTTGAGGAGTGATCCCTCATGTTTTGCAGAGCTCCTCCTACTGCTGGAGGCTGCAGTTGACCCACGTCCCAGTTACAAGTAAAATGGACAATCCATCACACTGCCTAAAGGAGTCATTGGAAGCAGAAGTACAGCACAGGTCACGATTGGAGGGACGATATTCAACTGCCTGTTAGACACTGGGTCCCAGGTAACCACCATCTCTCACTCCTTCCACCATGATTATCTTTATGACCAAGAGATACCACCTCTGGAAAATCTCCTGGAGATAGAAGCAAATGGCCAAGCTGTTCCGTACCTTGGTTATGTGATGAAGACCGTCACTTTCCCTCCCAACTTTTTGGGTTCCTCTACAGCTGTTGATACACTTGCTCTGGTGGTGCCCGATGTCCAGTCAACTCGACAGCCATCAATACTGATTGGGACAAACACTTCTTCCAGAAGTCCGTTAAATACCTGGGGCATGTTGTATCAAAGGACGGTGTGCAGACAAGCGCAGATAGATCGAGACCCTTATAACCTGGCCAGTTCCGAAGAATCTTAAAGAACTCAGCTTTTTCCTGGGTTTCGCAGGACATTACCGCAGGTTCATCTAAAGCTACTCCAACATCGTCATCATCATTTGCATGACCTTACTCCTGGATATCCTTCACTTAGAGCCACCATCAAGTGGGACCAATATCTGGTTCCTAAGGAACCACTTGCCAGTCGCTGGACTCCTGCATGCCAACAAGCCTTTGCCACCATTATCAGAAAACTCACCACAGCACCAGTACTTGCTTTCGCAATCCCAAGACTTATCTTCTCCATACAGATGGTAGTGCTACTGGGCTAGGAACTATCCTGTACAAGGAGCAACAAGGACCAAACTAGGTGATTGCCTACGCAAGTCGCAAACTGTGGAGGTGTGAGTCGAAGTATCCAGCTCACAAATTGGAATTTCTGGCTCTTAAGTGGGCTGTTACAGAAAAGGTTCTCTCTACAGCACCAACTTCATTGTCATTACTGACACCAAGCCACTTACTTATCTACTCACCTCTGCCAAACTGGATGCCACCAGTTACTGTTGGCTTTCTGCTCTTTCCATGTTCTCATTTAAATTCATGTACAGATCCGGTAAGCAGAATCTAGATGACCAAACGACCAAATGTACCAAAAGGAAAAGGAGAGAATCCTCCAATTTGCCCAACATCATTTGGATGAGTCTTCCTTTTCCCATCGAACAGGACACAGTCAAAGCAATTTGTGACCGTCAGCTTGTTTATTGCACCACTTAAAAGACTTCCACCACCGCACTCACCCAGTCACTGACTGTCCATGCTGACAGTTTGCCTGACAGCTTCGTCAATGACACTCAGTTTGCTTCTGTTGTCTCTCAGCTGACAAACACTGAAATTGCTGAGGGACAAAGGGAAGACCTGACCCTGAAGGCATATCATATTGCTGCTAGAGACTGGCAAGAGTCCAACTCCCACCTTGTGGGATGAACTCCCAGAACTGCTCCTTCTACTCTGAGACCAACATTGCCTGGAGCTTCAAAACACCATTCTTGTGAGAAAGAGGCAAGTTGGGGACCAGCTCTATTACCAGCTTGTTTTACCTCAGAAATTCAGAGCTGAGGTACTGTCAAAATTGCATGACAAGATGGGTCATTTGGGCATTGAACGCACACTCGACCTTTGTTCGTCGAAGATTCTATTGGCCGAAAATGGCCAGTGATGTATGCAACAAAGTGAAAACCTGTGAAAGATGCATCAAGCAGAAAGCCTTACCTGTGAGAACATCAACTTGGACCAGGAAACCACCAGACCAGTTACAATACTCTAAGCTTGGTCAACCCATATTGAAGAGTATTCAGGTACTGGTCCATGGCTTAACCACCGCCTTCACTCATGAAGACGGGACAATAATAAACAGCAGTCACTGCTCCCTGAACCTCAAGTGCATGTTGGTAAGATGCCAGCTAACAGTAGTGATCATCACGGCTGTGTACAATCCACCCAACCCCAATGTAAACACAGCACTCTCTATCCTGCTGAACACCATTGACGAACAGCAGCGGGTCCACCCTGACGGTGTCACATAGTTGCAGGTGACTTTAATAAGGCCGACATAAAGACTGTATTCCCAAAGTTCTATTAGCATGTAAAACCTCCCTCCAGGGGAAGAGAACACTCTAGATCAGGGGTGTCAAACATCTAGACACACTTTAGGTCACGGGCCAAACAAGATAAACATTTATTGAACACATTAAAACAATGTTTTTTAAACATAAACATGAATACAGACAGGAATATAATTCCAGAATAAATAAACTCAAAAAAAATAAACTTTACCTTTAAATATTTTGCTCTCCATAAAAATATATTCCGTCAAAATTATGCAAGTTAGAAATATGAACATTCTGCCAAATACCCTAGAAAAATAAATGAAAACATAAAGTTCAAGTTCAAATTTTATTCGCCACATGCAGTTTGCCCTGCAGTGGAATGAAACTGCCCTCCGACCTTACACACACGACACAGACATCACATGGGGATACAAGTCAGAGAACGGTTGCATTACAGAAAACCACTGAAATGTACACTACCATGGGAAAGTACAAGAGGAAAAAAAAAGAGACCTCTACTCATGCTGGGGGTGAGGAGTAATCCTAGACACACACAGCAGCCATCCTGCCACTGCGCCGTCTCTCCAGCGCGGGCCCAGACCCGCCGTGTTCTCCAGGAGGGAACAAGCATCGAAGGCGTTTGGAAGGGGAGGGGGGGATGAGTGAGTGCTTATCAGTGTAAGTGTATGTGTGTGCGTGTCCATAGTTCAGCTGAGACAGTGTCCTTCGCCCTGCCAGGATAAGTAAACAGTCTGCCAGCCAACCCAGGTGGCCTTGAATGGGAAGAACAGTCTAAACACAGACGTTATCAGGGAGTTTTCGTTCAGCTCCAGCCTTGAGCCCACAGCTGGCGGCGAAGGGATAGCTGCATTATGATGGTGGTTTTCTTTTGTGCAAACAACTCATAAGAATTCCAAAGCTGTTCTTAACACTCCGACACTGGTCTCTCCATCTCCTGTTGAAGAGCTGCAAGCTTCTCCATGATGTTATCAAACTTGCATTCCGTGGTCTTGTCATTCTTGTGCTCAGAGAGCAGATTCTGAGACCTCACGACCGCAGTGAGCTGCTCCATGATGTGATCCAATGTACTCTCTGAGGTCTTATTCTGAGTATTCACTGCATCCATAAGCTTCTCCAAGATCTTATTCATGCTGCACTCAGTGAGCCCATTCCGAGAAGTCGTGCCTCGTCCCATCGTTTTCAATCCCAGCGGGCAACCTCGGGGGGTTTGAACAGCCGGTTCCGCTCTTGTAATTCTTCGATAAGCCATGGCCAAGCAAGCTCTGATCAGCAAGAACCCTGTTATCATGGTTCCGAATAGGTAGATATCTTCAGCGTCCGCGATCGACAGTCCCACTAGGCACACGATCCTCCATTTCTGCCACCCGTCCATCGTATATCCGGCAGGGAAAGTACCTCTAGGGCACTCGGGCTCTCCCGAGCCCAGACTTCTCGTTGAGAAAAGGGTGTCAATAGCATTCAGAGACCAGTTGATCAAATCCATAATTCTCTTTAGGTTTTAGAGAACAGACTGTGAGAGAGTGTTCCAGGGAAAAGTAATACAAAAAACACGAGACAAGACAAGGACACAAGAGGCTAAGCAGGGAAGATAAGGGAGAGGAGGAGAGGAGAAAAGTGCGACCGCCTTCGTCAAGAGCCAAACGAGGAAGTGTTTGACAAGGTTTGAGCCGCATGTAGACTGCGCTGGGGCATTGCTTCAGGAATGGAACTAATAAACTCTGCGGGCCATTCAGTGTCGTACTTTCCCTTGAGTGTCCCATTAGAATGCAGCTCCATCTGAATCTGAATGGGTGCAGTTTCCACGTCAAGTGTAAATGGGTTGTGAAGCAGCTCGAAATTCTCATTTTGTGCCTCAAAGTCACCAAAGCGCCGTGCGCTGAGTTTATCAGCAAAGTGCACATTTGGGAACGTAACGCGTTACTGTAATCTGATTACTTTTTTCAAGTAACGAGTAAAGTAAGGGATTACTATTCCAAAAACGGTAATTAGATTACCGTTACTTTCCCGAAGGAACACTGCATTACTGTGTTACTAAAACCGTGATTTTTTGTGAGAATGTCTTATGACAGTGACATAAGCGAGTGCGACGTTCGTGACAACAGCTGTGTGCAGATCAACAATGGATAATATATCAAGTGTGGGAGAGAGTATGAGCGTGCACCGTTTAAAGCGTGGAAGTACTGACTTTACTTTGAGTTTGATTCCAGAAAAAGTGACAAAAACATTAGTGTCCGTTGTGCGCTAAACAATCTCCGAGTGCGCAACGACGTAATGGGAAATTGACAGAGAAACTCGCGGATTCTTCAACTGACCGTTCGCTGCAGCACACCTGCACCAGGGTAAACCTCCACCTACCCCACTCCTGCTTTACAGGTGAAAATAGAGCAACAGGACCGCTAGTCTTTGATTTTATTTATTTTCTGCTGTGTTTTATTTGCATCTATTTGAAAGACTGAGTGTAAACACAAAAAATATTTTTATTTTATGTGCTGGAATGTGCAGAAAATAGGTTTAAATGTTAAACTAATTTATTCAAGTCAGAGAATGGTGCATAGAATTAAATTTTTGCTTGATGCATAAAGTTAAAAGATTAAAACTGATAAAACAAGTTTTAAAAAAAGAGACTTTTCCATTTGATTACATTTTGTATGATGGATTATGCAGAAAAAGTAGAATTGGGCTGAAAGATCTATCGCTTTATCACCTATTCAGGTTGTAAATCGTGTTTTTAAAAAGTAACTAAGTAATTAATTACTTTTGAAAATAAGTAATCAGTAAAGTAACAGGATTACTTTTTTGGGAAGTAATCAGTAATTAGTTACTAATTACTTTTTTCAAGTAACTTGACCAACACTGATGATCATACAGATTTCTTTGCTGAGCTCAAAAACTCTACTGAGAACGTTTCATCAACTCAGCCAGTGGACCTCTGGATGATAAGGAATGTCGGCAAACTCTGAATCTATTTCCCACATAAAAGACTGAAATTGACGGTGATTTAAACCTTTAGCTCAGATCAAATTTACGGTTTGCATTATGGTGATTATTACATGCTCCATTTTTAGGACTTTACCACACAGCGTTTCCTAGTGTATGATGCAGTGATATGCTGTTAACTCACCGGTACAGTTCTCCTGTATCTGTACTCGCATCCTGCCGACTAGTCCACTTTTTTTCACCACACAACACCGGTGCTCCATCTGTTGTAAGTCCAACAAGTTTGTCCCAGGGCAGTTTCATGTCGGTTACACTTTGACATACGTTTCTGCTCAGGCTCACATTTGCCAAAATCTGTGTTTTGTCTGGACACAAGACGTCGCACACCTTCATCATGCAGCTCTTCAGAAACTCTCCTTCGGTAAATGGCCGAGCTGATTTAGCTATCTCCTCTGCTACAATAAAACTTCCTTTCACAACAGCTTCACTTTGTGATTTTGCTCTGGTGAAAAACATCTGCTGAAATGTCAGATTCTTCTTTAGCTCTTCTTTTTTCTGTAGTTTCTGCTCTGCATTTAGGTTTTTCAGCTTATTCTGATGTTCTGTCTCGTAGTGCCGTCGTAAATTAAATTCCTTAATTACAGCCACATTAGCTCCACTAATAAAACACACGGGTTTACCAGCAATATCTGTAAACATATATTCAGCCTCCCACCGGTGCCAAGGGCTCGTTTTTCAGAGTCAACTTTTCTTTTCGCCATTGTGAGGGGCTAGCTTTGCAATAACAGAAGTTTGACTTTATTTCCTTTTTTATGGTATACTTATAAATTTTATATATTTTTCTCTAAATACTGTTCATATGTATATAGTGCTGCAGAAATTGTGCGCCCCCCCTTCCTTTCACATGTTTGCACTGAGTAAGAGATTCTCTGTCTCATTTTACATCTGTATAGTGACAGTAAAGGCATCCTATTCTATTCTATTCTATTCTATTATACTCTATATTTCCTGTCTTTAAGCATAGTTTTTGCAATTGTCCTCATTGCTTCATTGAAAACCTCCCCGTATAAAAATGCTTTCTTTTTCTTAATCAAGAAATGTGTAGCCCCTAAACGAGGCTTTGGTTGTTTTTTCAGTCTTGACCTGTGTTTAACTTGCAAGATTTTTCCGCTCACAGTGTGCGGCCCATTGGGTAGTAAGCATGGACCACATGAGTCACCTGCGGGCGTCTCATGCTGTCCTTGCAGGCGACCTGGTGCCCGTGGGCTCCATGTTGGTGACCTCTGGTCCAAACCAAACACCAAAGCCAGTACATACATGCTAGGTGTTTTCCTGTAACTTAACAAAGAAACACTTTGACAAGAAGGAATGAGATACTTAAATGAACTATAGCTGATCTCCAACATGAGCTCTCTGATTTTGGAGTAACATTAATTGGATTTTTTTTTTTTAATAAAGAACACTTTTTAGCATTGTACACCAAACTAATTAAAGACCCTTAAACGTCATTTCCAGCATGACATGCAACCTGCTATCAAAAAATCAGGTGGACAAATAAAACACACAAAAAAAATAAAAGATGAACAAAATGTGTACTTACTTTTGTTGAAAATTGTCTTATTCTCTCTGGTGGAAGTTAGATGAAAAAAAATAGTACTGTTATTTCCATGCCTGTCCATGAAATATGAATAAACAGCCAAGTGCTTTTTAGCTTAGCATACTAAGGTAAATGAGCAGACAGAAACTGATCACTGATCAACTGATCAATTCTTAGCTGCTATACTGAGATTGGTATTCACTCAGCTTAAACATCAACATCAATCTGGCTTCTTAATATTAGCATGCTGTCTGTGCAGCTACTTGCAAAGAGCAAAAAAAAAAAAGTTGTCTTAGCAGCATAATGTAGTTGTTTCTGGCCTGGATGCAGTTTGCACTACCATTATTATTTGTCTCTAAAGTCACCTTGAAAAATGTCTCCTTAAAAGGGTATTGTCAGCTGCTCCCTTATTTCCCAAGGGGCTAACAGTATGTGGATTTTTTGACTTGGCACTGATTTTATACCAATGGCTTTCCTGATGCAACCCTCCTATTTCTTTGGCCTTTGTTCCAATAAATAGCAATGAAGTTATATAGTGATTTTCTAGTGCTTTATTGGCACTCCAAGCATTTTCTTACTACAAGCCTCCTTCCCATATTCACACACATATTCATGCAAACACCTTTTTCTATCCCTTAGTGCTTGTAGCCCACTGACCCACCGTACGTCTGATTAGTGGACAACCCACTCTAACTCCTGGTTCCTAAGGGCGACGAGAATGACTCTACATTGGCAGATTGTAAATAAGAGTCACATATAATTGCATACACATGTAATTATAGCACAAATTACAAACCACTGTAGCTAATGACAAAATTATGCCATAAAATAATATTGCCAGTTTATTAGCCAATATAAAATAATATAATTACATAAATAAAAAAAAAACACAAATAGAGTGCACTGACTAATGCTACACAAACAATACTAAATTCTAAAATATTACATTTGTGCTTTAACCTACTTTAGCAGTAATAATAAAAAATGGTAATGGCAGACTATAAATAAGAAAATAAACAAACCCAAAAAGTCACAGTAAATAAATAGTGATTTCCCCCTTCTGTCTCTCATGCTGTCATTATCGTTGATCTGTGTCAGCCAGCATAGCAGTTCGATAGCCACTAGGCTTTAGTACAAGGGCAATCTAAAGAACACTCATCCATTTAAAACCTATTACATATACACACATTCACACACAGACCCCTCACAAATAAAATACATTACAGAGGTCGTTAAGTATATATAAGAGGTGTCGATGTCATTATAAATTCAAAACATATTAGAGAAGTCATTAGGAAATCTGGGTCAGCACACAAACACACACACACAGATTATTAATATCATTCATGAATGAGAACGACAATCTGGGATTACCAAAGCCAGATCTGTGGGTGTGATGAATGGACTGAGGTGTGTGTGTGTGTGTGTGTGTGTGTGTGTGTGTGTGTGTGTGTGTGTGTGTGTGTGTGTGTGTGTGTGTGCCCACTCAATCTGTGCTAGTTTAAAGTGAATTTTTGTTCAAACAAAGAAAAAAGTTTGTCTTTCACTGTTTCTGTCTGCAGCGTTAATACTCCTCTGTCATAATCACTGTACACACGGACTCTTAAACAAGTGTGTTAAATGCAAACTTTGAAGACACATTATAGTGTTATTGTCAGGTAATAGCTAAGGAGCGGACCCAAACGCAGGACTCTTCAAAGACGAAACAATGAGAGTATTTACAGTGAAAAATAACAGGCAACTAGTTAAAAGTCCAGACAGGCTAGTCTAGACTGAGAAACATGGAACACACTGTAAACCTTCATGTTGCGGGGAAGAGTTAATCGGACAGTTACTGGGTTAATCACAGGGTGGATTTCAAAAGGACCAATGAACCGGAGTGGTAGTTTCTTGGATTCTGTCTTAGGGAGAGGTACCTGGAGGAGAGCCAGGTAACCTTCTGGCCAACTTGGTAGGCCAGGGCCTGTACTCGACAGATCTGACAGCCCCTTATTTTGCTCCATGGTCTTGAGGAGACCTGTCCTTGTGGTCTGCCACGCCCGAACGGAAGGCACCCCCAACTTACCCTGTGTGATGGAAAGGAATAGGAGGTGAAAAACCAGTGGCTGCCGACGTGCTGGAGTTATGGGCCAACTGATCATTCCACATGGACTGGTTAGAGATGGCAACACATCGCAGGACGGCTTCCAGCTTCTGATTGGCCATTAGTCTGGGGGTGAAAACCAGAGGAAAAACTGACTTGAGCCCCCAGCTCAGAACAAATCTCCTTCCACACCTGGGAAGTGAACTGAGGATCCCGGTCCAAAACAATATCTTGAGGGATAGCATGCAGCCGGAAAACATTTTGGGTGAGTAGTTTGGTGGTATTTCCAAGAAAGCAGGCAGTTCAGGCAATGCCACAAAGTCCAACGCAATGTTGGCCTTGGGAATAGGCAGTGGTCAGAGCAGGCCCGCAGGCAGGGTAGTTGATACTTTGTGTCTGTGCCTCCCTGATCAGCCTTTCTCCCACGTCAGAGAGAAGGCAGAATTGCCTTCTTCTTCTCCTCCGATTCAAAGTCTGGTGCAAACTGGTGTGACAGGTTGTCGGGTGTGTAAGTGATGGTGAGGTTAAATCTGGTAAAGAACAGGGCCCACCTGGCTTGCCGGACATTGAGGCGCTTGGCCGTCTGCAAGTACACCAACATTTTTCTGGTCCATCCACACCAGCACAGAGTGTTCGCTCCCTTCCAACCAAGGGAAGGAAGGCCATCTTTATGGCCAGGAGCTCATGGTTACCTCCCTAATAGTGCCATGGCCTGTGTGAGACGGTGGGAGAAAAAGCCACAAGGATGTAGTTTACCTTCAAGTTGTTGAGAAAGGACTGCTTCAATGCCTGAGTCAGAGACATCTGCTTCAGCAACAAATGGTTGATTCAAGTCCACCTGATCAGGATTGGTATGGAGGAGAACAGCTGCTTAAGATGGTCAAAAGCCTGTTGGGCAGAGGGAGACCAGGGGAAACACAGTTTAGGTGAAGTGAGCTGAGTGAGGGGGTTACCAACTTGCTGAAGTCTCAAATGAATCGTAGATAGAAGTTGCAAACCCTAGGGACCTCTGTTTTCTGTCCAAATAGACAAACACAAAGTGGTTAAGAAAGTCTCTGAGAACATCATTAACCACAGTCTAAAAAACTGCGGGGGCGTTGCTGAGGCCGAACAGCATTACGAGGTACTCAAAGTGACCTAGATGAGTACTGAAAGCCATTTTCCACTCATCTCCTTTACAAATGCGAACCAACCGATAGGCATTGCAGAGATCAAGTTAAGTGAAGATAGTTGCTGCCTGGAGTAACTTAAAGGCCGATATAAGCAGTGGCAAGGGATATTTGTTTTTAACAGTGATTTTGTTGAGGCCTTGGAAATCAATGCAGGGATGGAGAGTGTTATTTATTTATTTATTTTTACAACAAAAAAGACCCCAGCAACGAGGGAAGATGTGGACGTCCGTATGATGCCTGCCTGTATGATGTATTTTGTGATATAACACTCCATTTGCCTCCCTCTCAGGTTTTGAGAAACTGTATAATTGGCTAGTGGGCAAAGGAGTGCCAGGCAGGCGACCAATCCCACAATCACAGGATCGGTGGGGCAGCAGCAACAATGCCTGGTCCTTACTAAGTACCTTTGCCAAATCATGGTATTCAGTGCGAACTGCAGATAAATCAGGGGGTGTTGATGGCTCTATGGGATTGGAGCAGACATCTGCAGAGGTTCCGGAAGGGGAATTAATGGGAAACCCAGCTTCTGAGCTAGCCTCTCATACAAAACACTTTGTTCAGCCCTGGAGTCGACTAGCACGTTGCACGAGTAAGTGTGAGAATGATGGGACAGTTTAGCTGGACAAGATAGGTAGGGAAACACATTCCGACATGTCCGTCAGTATTCCCACCGATACAGATGAACCACAGAGGGGAATGAGTCAGCAAAATGCCCCTTCTTTCCACAGGTGAAACAGACCCACTAGAAGTCTTCTTCTCCGACCCGGGTGGCTGAGTTTGGTAAGTCCCAGCTGCATGGGCTGCTCCTCTTTGTCTACTCGTGCTCCATTCCCTGCCATACTATGGGCAGAGTCCTCAACCAAGGATTTGAACCTCCGTCGGTCCGCCGAGGTATGATCATCCAACCTAATATACATATTGATCAGAATATCCAAAGTCTTTGGTAATTCTTTAGTGGCCAACTCACGTCTTATTCCTTCGTTCTGGTTGTTTAAGAAGGCTCCACGGAGTGCTTTTTCTTCCCAGCCAGTCTCTTTGGCCAAAGTCCATAAATCCATGGAGAAATTAGCTACACTTCTCCGGCCTTGCTTGAGTGTGAACATGCGGTGAGCAGCAGTGTCTGGACTGGAACCCTTGTCAAAAACATCCAAGTTTAGACAGGAAATCACAGTAACAGATTTCAGGGTTAGTGTTTAACACAGCCTGTGGCCATTTCAATGCTCGCCCCATCAGCAATTCCACCATGACAGAGATTTTAGCGCAGTCTGTGGCATATGCTTGACTCTGCTGCCTGAACATAGAGCACATTGTGTTAAAAACCCTTCACTTTAATATAATTCCCCCAAGTGCTTTTCCGGCACCGGCAGCGGGTGCTCTTGTGATTGAGGTGGAGGAGAGGGAGGGAGAAGACAGGCAGTAGCCACACTTAGCAGAGGAAGTGGGAGTGGAATACTTTCCGTGCACCCGTGAGAAGGTAGCAAGATACCTTTTAGCTCCATAACTACAAAGGAGCAGTGTGCTCTGTTCCTTGGTGATGTGTTGTAACATCTTCTCATGGCATTCCAGTAAATCAGCCTATAGTAAAAGCTTCCTAGATTCCTAGTAACACAATGAATTAACTAGGCTATCCTTTTTGATAGCAAGGTTTTTCAAACAATCATTCTCAGCCATACTGTTGAGTTTAACTCAACGATCCAGCACCGACTGCAGCTCCGCCACACTGTTAAGTAGGACCCCCCCCCCCGATGATGATGATCTGCTGCAGCTGATAAACGAGTGGCAGGTGAGGGGGACTCCAGTGCAGGAAATCTTTCACATCAAATAACCACCCGGCACCCAAACTTCTGGGTACGTGAGCATCCACACAAAACACACATGACAGGGAGACGGAGAAGGGAAGGGAGAAAAACAAACACCACACCCGGACACAAGTATGGCTTAAGAAACCAGAAACTTTTACCTTTTCAATCAAATGTCTGTTACTTATCTTTGGGTAAACTAAATAGATAAAAATAGATAAATATATAAAACTAAATAGATAGAACTTTGATATACTAGTTAGTTCCTAGAACACTTCTTTAATGTTAAGAGATGTTACAAGATGGCACGGCCACGTCCAGACACCTTCCTGACCGCTCGGTTACATTTCATTGTGTGTTATACTTGTATAACTATGCATGTGACGAATAAAGAACCTTGAAGAGATTACCAGGGAGCTCCCACTGAGTGTTCAATTTTACTCTTTTTTTTCTTTTTTTTTGTGTGTGTGTTTTTGTTTTTATTTTGGTCAACTTGAGGCCCCAAGTTGAGAACCACTTGAATTCTTTGTTGCCTGATTTTGGATAAGTTTTATTGTTGGGATTACAGTCCAGCATTTCCCAAAACTAACAAGTAGTTCTTGAAACAAAGCTTTCTTTCACTTCCTTCTTGAAGTCCAAATATTGTGTGTTTAATACATTAGTATTGGCTGGTACTTCTCTGAGCATGTCACTCTTGTCCGATTTCAGAAATGAAGTTGGGACTGTCAGGGCTCTGTGTGCGGGCAGGTGGAAATGTGGATCCAAATGCAGGACTCCGAGACGAAATGTAACTGAGAACCACAGCTTTTATTGCTGGCATGAAACAAAAACAGAAACCAAACCATGAAACCAAGCAGGAACACACAGGCAGGATCTGAGGGTACGACGCGACACTGGGTCGAGGACAACACAGGGCTAATATACACAGGGTGGTAATCAGGGAATGGGTAACAGAAGGGAGACACAGCTGGGCTAATGAGACGGGGGAGCTAAGCTGCACACACTAACATAAGACAAAGACTTTCACAATAAGACAGAAAACAAGAAACCACTAAACAAAGATGCAGACATGACACTGAGAGACAGACTAGACACTGAACAGAAACTGCAATACACATGAGAACCCAAAACCTAAGAACTGATCCCTCACCAAGAATAACAGAAACAGATCTATAATGATAATAATAATTTTAAAAAAAAGCACCAGAACATCAGAAAACAATCCATAATGCAAAAATAAACCAAAATATAAGAAACTCAAAATGCTGGGTCAACACTGACCCAGAACCGTAACAGGGACGGGCCTGGTTATTACTTGAATGGGAGAATACTAGGTGCAGTTTGCTTTTTCTCCCACAGAGATTGATTATCCTGTTAATAGTATTACATCCTCACTGCATATGTTCTTGCATAACCCAAGGTTTATTTTTAGCACTGCAGCCTGGCTGACAAAGAGCTCTGTTGAGCCACATATTCCTTTTACTTAACTAGTAGTAGACCTTACACATATTTTCACAAATAACATTTAACATTACAAATGTAACATTACAAATAACATTTAACATTAGTCAGAATAGTGAACATTTCTAAACTATTCTATTTATTTTATGTTTTACTTTGACAATCACAGTCTTTGATTATATACTGTTTAATTCAGTTTTATTGTCATTTTGCTTGATTGCCTTCAACTGTGTTTAGTTTCTCTCCTGTTTCCACTTTTCTTGTTACCTTGATATTTATGACATCTCATTAAAAAAAAAGATGCCCCAAAAGCTTAAATGAACTGAGTAACCTAGGATAACAACAATACTGTCAGGGTCCCTGTGCCTACCCGGTCGGCTCAGTACGGCTACATATGTTTTGTATTCCTTTTTTTCTTTTTCCCTGCTCTCTCCTCTCCCCTCTCTCCCTCCTCCCTCTGCCTGGGCGGAGCTTACCTGCGGGCTCCTGCCCTTGGCCCACGCACCTGTGGCTCATTACGAGTGGTCCGGCTCCTTTATAAGACGGCAGCCCTGTGTTTCTCGTCGCTGGACCGTTGCCGACTCTCGTTAGTGTTAACCCCAGCTCAGTTCGTTCTCGTGTTTCCCTAGCGATCTTCTTACAGTAACCTTTTGCTTCTCTGTGAATAGATTTCCCTGGACCTGCCCCTGTGTTACCTGAGCGATCAAGTGTGTGAGGATTGGAGCGAGCTTTTGTGTTTCTTGTGGAGTGTGAAGAGGAGCGTGGAGCGTGGATGGAGTGAGGACTTTGGAGCGTGTGTGGACTGCAAGTGTCTTTCCCCCCCCCTGTTCGTGTGTGGATTCCTGGAACCCGTCTTTTCCCCACTGTGTAAATAGATCACCTGGTGCTTCTGTAAATAAAAAACCTTTATTGTTCCCTACTCAGAGCCTGCGCGTGAGTCCGTTCAGTCCCGTTGTGACAGAACGGTCCAGCCACGATGGACTCAGCAGGCTCGGCGTCACCCGCCCCAGCCCCGGTCTCGTTGGATGAGCTGTTGCAGCGACACGAGCATATGTTGATGCGGCTCAGTGGAGACGTTGCCGCTTTGTCTCTGGCTCTCGCCCAGCGGACCCCGTTGACTGACTCTCCGCCCCCGCCAGCCTCTCCGGCAGACGAACCCATCCCGGGCGCGAGCGCGTCTCAGCCCGCGAGCGCGTCTCAGCCCGCAAGCGCGGCCCAAACTACACCTGTGGTCGTCGGGCATCAGCCTCCCTCTCCTGAACTGTTTCATGGTGAGTTGGATAAGTGTGCAGGATTTCTCACACAACTCACTTATTTTTTTCGTCAGCAAATTCACTGGTACCCTGGCGATGGAGATAAGATTTCCTTCTTTGTGCAACTGTTACGTGATCGCGCTCTACAGTGGGCCCAGGCAGTGCTACGATCCCACCCCGACATCTCCTACCCCGAGTTTTTGTCTAAGTTTAAGTGCGTTTTTGACAAAGGATCCGAGGCTGCCGCCGCCGCTCAACGCCTGTTAAATCTTAAACAAGGTAGACGCAGGATGTCGGATTATTCTGTCGATTTCTGGGTTTTGGCTGAGCAAACGGGGTGGGGGCAGGAGGCACTAAAGAGTGCCTTGCTTAATAACATCTGTGATGAATTAAAAGGCGAACTAATAATGCATGACCTGCCTGCCTCTCTTGACTCTCTAATGACTCTGTGCATTAAGTTAGATGATCGCCTTCAGGCTCGCAGAAACCTCCGGGGGCGGGCCTTTCAGGAGCCACGGGCGCTCTTGGGCCCACCAGCGGGGGAATGGAGGGCCCAACCCAGTGCTGCCCACAGTGGCGAGCTAAGCGAGGAAGGCGAGCAGCCCATGCAGCTGGGTCGCTCACGGCTAACACCCGCGGAACGTCAGCAACGCATGGTCTCTGGTGAGTGCCTGTACTGCGGCCGTAAGGGCCACTTCATTGCCACCTGTCCATCTCGACCAAAAGGGGGCGCCCGCCCGTAGTTAAGGGAGTACTGGTGGGCGACCTATCTAGTAAAAGCTCCCTTCCACGCTTAACGTTACCGGCCAAGTTAACAGTTCACACAAAAACCCATTCTGTGATGGCGTTAATTGACTCTGGCGCGGAACAGAGCTTTATCGATTCAGCCCTCGCGGAAAAATTAGGGGTTGGGTCTGACCCTCTACCTCATCGTTTACATGTCACCGCCTTATCTGGGCAGCGGCTGCCTGATATAACCCATGTCTCAGAGCCCGTGTCACTCACACTCTCCGGCAACCACACCGAGGTTCTAAGCCTATTCGTGTTTAAAGCTCCTCAAACACCGCTTGTCTTAGGTCACCCCTGGTTGCGACAGCATAACCCTCATATCGACTGGAAATCTGAATGCGTGGTAGGCTGGGGAGTGGATTGTCATATGAACTGCCTCCGGGCTGCAACTCCGCCCTCCGCGTCTCCTCCAAATAACCTGTCTGAGCCTCCGGATCTCACCTCTGTTCCACCTGTGTATCACGACTTGGCTGAAGTTTTTCGTAAAGACCTTGCACAATCGTTACCACCTCATCGGCCGTATGACTGCGCCATTGATCTTCTCCCAGGCACCACACTCCCCACCTGTCGCCTTTATAGTCTCTCCCAACCTGAGAGAGCGTCTATGGAGAAATACATCACGGACTCACTGGCAGCAGGCATAATCCGGCCGTCCTCTTCCCCTGTGGCAGCCGGCTTCTTCTTTGTAGAAAAGAAGGACAAGTCCCTCCGGCCTTGCATTGATTACCGCGGCCTTAATAACATTACGGTTAAGAACAAATACCCCCTACCGCTCCTTTCCTCGGCTTTTGAACTTCTGCACGAGACAACGATCTTCAGTAAATTAGACCTCCGCAATGCCTACCATCTAGTTCGGATCAGGGAGGGCGACGAATGGAAAACAGCTTTTAACACCCATCTGGGGCATTTTGAGTACCTGGTGATGCCCTTTGGGCTGACTAACGCCCCAGCAGTTTTCCAGGCCCTCGTGAATGACGTCCTCCGGGACTTTATCAATCGGTGCGCATTTGTCTACTTGGATGATATCCTTATCTTCTCTAAAACAGTGGCGGAGCACGAGACACACGTCAGACAGATTCTGCAGCGTTTGCTGGAAAACAGACTGTTTGTGAAAAGCGAAAAGTGTGACTTTCACGTGGACTCCGTGGCCTTTCTCGGATACATAATAGAGCGGGGTGATCTGAAACCCGACCCGGCGAAGGTCCAAACAGTGCTTACCTGGCCCGAACCCCCAAACCGTCGACAGCTCCAGCGCTTTTTAGGCTTTGCCAACTTCTACCGCCGCTTCATCCGAGATTTCAGTAAACTCGCTCTGCCTTTAACCAGACTCACTTCTCCTAAAGTGTCTTTTCAGTGGGACCAATCCGCGCAGGAGGCCTTCCTACGTCTCAAAGAACGGTTCGCTACAGCACCTATCCTCTGCCAACCCGACCTCCAGCAACAGTTCGTCGTTGAAGTGGACGCATCGGATTCCGGGGTCGGGGCGGTGTTGTCCCAACGGAGGGAGGGTAAGCTCCACCCATGTGCCTTTTTCTCTCACCGTCTCTCCCCAGCAGAGCGCAATTATAATGTTGGAGACCGGGAACTTCTGGCTATCAAGTTAGCACTGGAGGAATGGAGACATTGGCTAGAGGGAGCCACTCAACCATTCATCGTGTGGACAGACCACAGAAACCTTGAGTATCTCCGAGCCGCAAAGCGACTCAATCCCCGGCAAGCGAGGTGGGCTCTCTTTTTCACGAGATTCAACTTTTCAATTACGTACAGGCCCGGGAGCCGCAATGTGAAGCCAGACGCCCTCTCCCGACTGTATGACTCCTCTGAAGCGGAACCCGAGCCAGGTCCGATTCTTCCTGCCTCCTGCTCCATCGGCACGGTGACCTGGGAAATCGAATCTCAGATTAAAGAAGCTCAGAAAACAGAACCAGATCCCGGGACCGGGCCCCCAGGTCAGTTGTTTGTGCCCTCCTCTGTTCGTTCTCAGGTACTGCAATGGGCACACGCCGCCCGGCTCACCTGTCACCCGGGAGTACACCGCACCATACGATTCCTCCAGCGTTACTTCTGGTGGCCCACTTTGGCTCGGGATGCACGGGAATACGTCGCCGCCTGCACGACCTGCGCCCGTAACAAGTCGTCCAACCAACCTCCCTCCGGTTTGCTACAACCGCTGCCCACTCCGGGACGGCCTTGGTCCCACATAGCCTTGGATTTCGTCACCGGATTACCGGCTTCAAAAGGTAACACAGTCATTCTAACCGTTGTGGACAGGTTTTCTAAAGCTGTCCATTTTGTTGCCTTGCCCAAGCTGCCTACGGCCCTGGAAACCGCTCACCTCCTCACCACGCATGTATTCCGCCTCCATGGAATTCCGGAGGACATTGTGTCAGACCGTGGCCCCCAGTTCACTTCACGGGTCTGGAGGGAGTTTTGCTCCGCCCTCGGCGCTAAGGTTAGTCTGTCCTCTGGCTTCCACCCTCAGACCAACGGACAGGCTGAGCGGGCGAACCAAGACCTGGAGGCTGCTCTGCGGTGTGTGGTGTCCACAAATCAAACGACGTGGAGTGACCAGCTGCCATGGATTGAGTACGCCCACAATTGCCTGACTTCCTCAGCCACTGGAGTTTCACCTTTTGAGGCGTCATTAGGATTCCAGCCTCCGCTCTTTCCGGCCGTTGAGGGTGACCTCTCTGTGCCATCCGTCCAACACCACCTGCGTAGATGTCGCCGGGTGTGGAGAGCCACCCGAGCTGCCCTCCTCCGGACGACGGCACGTAACAAACAGCTCGCAGACCGCCATCGGACACCGGCTCCTGAGTATGCGGTCGGACAAAAGGTATGGCTGTCCACCCGCTATGTGCCCCTCCGGGCGGAGTCCAAGAAGCTGTCTCCTACTTTTATTGGGCCATTCGAAATCGGTGCGCTTGTGAACCCTGTGTCTGTTCGGTTGAACCTTCCGCGCAACATGCGTGTCCACGACGTTTTCCATGTCTCCCAGATTAAGCCCGTGCTCTCCAGTCCTTTGTGCCCTCCTTCCAGGCCCCCGCCTCCCGCCCGGATCGTTGATGGGCTGCCGGCGTATGGGGTCTCCCGCATTATGGACTCCCGGCGCCGGGGGCGGGGGGTCCAGTATTTGGTCGATTGGGAGGGCTACGGGCCGGAGGAGCGCTCCTGGGTGCCTCGCTCGGCTGTTTTGTGTCAGCGCCTGCTCCGTGACTTCCATCGCCGGCACCCTGGTAAGCCCGGTGGGTCGCCGGGTGGCTCCCGTTGAGGGGGGGGTACTGTCAGGGTCCCTGTGCCTACCCGGTCGGCTCAGTACGGCTACATATGTTTTGTATTCCTTTTTTTCTTTTTCCCTGCTCTCTCCTCTCCCCTCTCTCCCTCCTCCCTCTGCCTGGGCGGAGCTTACCTGCGGGCTCCTGCCCTTGGCCCACGCACCTGTGGCTCATTACGAGTGGTCCGGCTCCTTTATAAGACGGCAGCCCTGTGTTTCTCGTCGCTGGACCGTTGCCGACTCTCGTTAGTGTTAACCCCAGCTCAGTTCGTTCTCGTGTTTCCCTAGCGATCTTCTTACAGTAACCTTTTGCTTCTCTGTGAATAGATTTCCCTGGACCTGCCCCTGTGTTACCTGAGCGATCAAGTGTGTGAGGATTGGAGCGAGCTTTTGTGTTTCTTGTGGAGTGTGAAGAGGAGCGTGGAGCGTGGATGGAGTGAGGACTTTGGAGCGTGTGTGGACTGCAAGTGTCTTTCCCCCCCCCTGTTCGTGTGTGGATTCCTGGAACCCGTCTTTTCCCCACTGTGTAAATAGATCACCTGGTGCTTCTGTAAATAAAAAACCTTTATTGTTCCCTACTCAGAGCCTGCGCGTGAGTCCGTTCAGTCCCGTTGTGACAAATACATGCTGCCTTCCAAAAATTAAGCTTCTTCAGTGCCCTTGGTTGAAATAGTTGAAGTCATTTTGGCCTGAATCACATCTAGAGCCATTAGAATGAATCATGCATTGGGCACAGTAGCAGAAGATGAGTCGCAGGACTAATTACACTTGGTGGTTTTTACATGTATTTAAAAAAATGTAGTAGAATCAAGACCCATGCTCTTGGAAAAAAATTGCATTTGTTGTAACCGTGGTATTTTGTTATTCACGTTTCCTGGCATGTCATGAAAGTGAGTAAGAATGAACATAACAGCGGCCCTGAAACTGAAGCAGCTAAATGGAAGGCTGTCATTCCTCTTATTATTTGCAGCTTCCATTTTTTCCTACTGTCAGAAGTGAAATGTAGCCAATGAAAAGGTTGCAAGTTTGTTCAAGGTAAAACTTTTCCTCTACTTCAGTTTCAAATATTTTGTGCAATGAGTGGATAAGTCATGTTTAAACATTTTTATTACTTTGGGAGAATGCAGTGAGAGATTGGCAGCTAGGCTCCAAAAGCATCACTCCCTTAAAGTGTGAACCTGAAAATGAGTAAATCAACACACAGCACTGCATTTCAGTATAACAGAGGGGCTGACTGGAAACTTTGATGCCTAAATAGTAAAATTCAGGGGGCTCTGTGGTGTATTACATCTTCCAAGAGTTGTCTGACTGAACTAGCTCACAGGTTTTATTCCATTTTTGGTATTTTCTTTAAAAAGATGAAGTCACAACATGAAGAATCTTTATAACCTATGAGTGTCACGCTAGAGAACAAATTCTATAAACTGCAAAATATGAGTGATGTGAAGCATACAATTAGTGCCATGTGAAGAGGTATTAGACTCAGTTTTTTAACAGTTTTTTGTTCTATGTTGAAGAATATGGATTTGGCTTACAGTTTAAATTACTATCCAAACCTTTCATCTGCACTGGTGTGGCCATTAAGCCCATTTGACTGCAGATGGTTCATTGATGAAAAAAAGCTTCAAGACTGTTGGTTTTGGGTTCTCTTTACACACTGTATGCTTTCTGCCTTTTAAACTTTCTCACTCCATTGCCTCTCTTCATTTACTTGGTACCTTATCAAAAACTTATGACACCATCGATTTTGATATTCTTTGAAAAGCAAATTTGCAGTGTACCCTAAATTATCCTTAAATCCAATTTTATTTTTTGCCAAATCAAAAAAAAATAAATAGATCTGACATTTTAGACAGTCCATGAAATTCCTGGGGATGCATCATATATCGATAAACTTTAAGAGATGTCACATTGGACTGTATTTTTGTGAATCTCCACCAGCTTTGACCAGCATTCTCTATTTTTTGTTCCTCGCACACATTACGATCTATAATTGATGTTCATAATTGATGATTTGTATTTATGGATGAATACTCATTGTTATTTTGAGTGCAATACAACATAATTCATTTAGATGTTCTTGTATATTATCTAAAGGCATCCATGGCATAAGCATTTCCAATGACCTTCTTTGTATTGTATTGTATATTATATTGTTACTTTTCAAAAACTATTGTTAATCATGAGCATGCATGTTTTCCAAAACACTGTCAAATCTGGATTTATATGATCACAGAACAGTTTGCCAATTTGTCTCAATCTTTTAAATAAGCTTTGGCCAAAGAAGATGACAGTGTTTCTGTATCATGCTCACATGTTGTATCTTCAAGGTTCAAGGTTCAAGGTTCTTTATTTGTCACATGCATAGTTATACAAGTATAACACACAGAGAAATGTAGCCTGACACGCTCCTCGACATGTGCAAAAAAATTGGGGGGGGGGGGGGGGGGTGTAGAGGAAAAACATTATATATATATATGTGTGTGTGTGTGTGTGTGTAGTATATACATTGGGTGAATGTGCAGTAGTAGCAGCAAGCAGGTGAATTCTGTACTTTAATATGAATAGACATCTGACTATTTTACAGGATAGACAATATAAACATATTTAAAATTAAAGAAATTGAAATGTACATTGTGCCTTGGTTTAGTGTCTGGACAACACGTTCTCACTCCCAACTCGTCAAACGTGTGACGCATGGTCAGGCTCCCTCTGCTGCACTTATGGACGCGCAGGGTACCCCCCTCGCGTCGGGAATTGACGTGAAGGGTCCTCTGATTGAAGAGATTGCCGCGGAAGAGCCTGTTGTCCGTATATTTATATATTTCCGAAATCACTTTGTAGTGACGTATACTGAACACAATAAATTATATAATGTAAACAACTACCTGAAAAACAGGTAGAACGATACTTTTGTATGGTTTATTGCATTTATGGAGGGAGTGATGTATGCTGGGTAATGGCACAGCTAGCTACTGGGTGACTTTATTCACCCGCTTCGGCTGTTATCAGTCCATACAATGGGCGTTATTAGCAGAAATCAGTCCCATAGATATGGGCCATCTCCTGCTAGATTGTTCAGAAGGTTGTTCTCATCCATCCAGATGGAGGATCACTAACAGGAGCGTGGAAGACTCCAGAATCCACTCTGGCTGCAATCCGGTGGATACAGCAGTGTGTACAGGTAAGACCATTTAAACGGACAGCATTTATAGAATGACTGTTAAAAGTCAGCGAGTGTAGACCTTAAAATAATCTGCAAAGCTCTCTCAAAGAGATTAGAGAAAATGACCCCCCTCTTAATTCATCCTGACCAAACTGGTTTCATAAAAGGTCGGCACTCCTCAACAAACACTCGTAGATTACTTAATTTAATAGACTACTCATACGATAAAAACATCGAAACCATAATATTATCTCTAGATGCAGAAAAAGCATTTGACAGAGTTAATTGGAAATTTTTATTCGCAACTTTACACAAATTTGGTTTTGGAAACTCTTTCATAAACTGGATAAGAATATTATACAATTCCCCAACGGCTCGTATCAGAACAAATGACCAGACATCCTCCAGCTTCTGTCTCCTGAGGGGCACCAGACAGGGATGCCCACTCTCCCCTTCACTTTTTGCAATTTTTATCGAACCTCTAGCAGCAGCATTTAGACAGGCTACAACAATTAAGGGCATAAAATGTAAGAACATAGAACATAAAATCAGTCTCTATGCGGATGATGTGTTGCTTTTTCTGCAAAACACACAAACCAACCTCTCTGAGGTAATTACTTTAATAAACTGGTTTTCAAGAGTTTCAGATTATTCAATTAACTGGCCAAAATCTACAGTTCTCCCCATTAACTGCTCCTTCCATAATTCTTCCTCTGCCCCACTGCAATCCGGAAATATTAAATATTTAGGTATTAATGTCTCTCCTAAGCTTTCAGACTTAACTAAACTAAACCACATCCCACTTCTAAAGAAAGTAGAAGGCGATCTGACTAGATGGAAATCTTTACCCATATCACTCATGGGAAGGGTCGCCACTATAAAAATGATGATCTTGCCAAAAATAAATTACTTATTTTTGATGATCCCTAACAAACCATCACAAGATTGGTTCAGATCTCTGGATTCATATATTTCCAAATTCCTTTGGAAAGATAAACCCCCGCGTATTAGCTTAAAAACGCTACAAAGAACCAAGGATAGAGGAGGATTAGATCTGCCTAATTTTCACCAATACTTCTTAGCCAACAGGCTTCAGTTCATCTCAGAATGGTTAAAACATACCTTCTTAGTTGAGCCCTGGCTAGATGTTGAACAGGCACTATGCAAGGATCTAGAGATTTCAGACCTACCATTTATTAGCTCAAACATCAAAAGACATGAATGCTTTAAAAGTATCAACATCAGCTTTTCTCTAACAGCATGGTGGGAGTTTCTAAAAATAACGGAGTCTTCATTAATCCCATGCAAACGTACACCTATCTGGAATAACCCTGACATATTACAAAACAATAATATGATTAATTTCCCAGAATGGAGTTGTAAAGGAATTAAATACTTAGAACATATATTAGAGGGAACAGAATTTATTCCATTTGACAGACTAGTTGAACAATATGGGATCAACAAGACAAGGTTTTTAGAATATCAACAAATTAAATCCATAGTAAAAAAGAAATTTAACCTCAGTCAAGTTGAATTACAAACACCACTAAGTGCGGCACATTTTCTTACTCTTAAATCCCCCAAATTATTATCTAAAATATACAGAACACTTTCTAAATTAGATGAATCAATATCCCTTCCTACTGCAAAGTGGGAAGCAGATTTATCAGTCAACCTAGACCAAAACTTCTGGTCTCAGATTTGCTTAAAAACTTTTAAATTAATTAAAAATCCCAGTCTGCAATTAATACAATACAAAATACTTCATAGAGTGCACTATACAGGTCATCGGATGTTCAAGATGGGCTTTACATCTTCCAACAACTGCTCACACTGTCAAGGCAATACACCAGACAATTACATCCACGCTCTTTGGTTCTGTCCACCAGTGCAAAAGTTTTGGCGCGAGATATGTGAAGACTTATCAAAGTGTCTGAAATGTAACATTCCAACTTCCCCCTTAGTGTGTCTACTGGGCAGCTTAGATAATGTCACTTCAGAAAAGAATATAGCCCATATGATCTTCACTGCCCTATGCATAGCCAAGAAAACAGTCCTCATGAACTGGAAAAATAAAAATAATCTTAATTCTAACCAATATAGAAATTATCTATTAGATTACATTAGTCTTGACACAGCCTCTGCCACCACATTAGATCAATTGCTCTGGGCCCCTTTTATCAGCTCCATCACCTAGTGGGGGTGGGGGGTCATAGTTTGGTCCCGCCTTCACTGTTGTGATTGGTGAGGGGGTAGGGACAGGCTTAGGGCGTCGGGGGGTTCCCCGGAGGCATCTTCCTTGGGGGGCTCAACCCGGGGTAGCGGTCACGTCCGGTTGGGGGCTCTGTTGGCTCTCAGGTGACTGTTTCCTCGCGGCTGCGTGCAGCGGGGCTAGGGGAGGGTCTGTGCTGACGGACGTGGGTTACTGACCTGGCAACCTGGCTGCCCCTGGGTGGGTCCGGGATGGGCGTGAGGTTCTGGGGGCGCTCCGTCTCTGGGCTGGGGCCCGGGCCGGGCCTCGGGGGCTTGGGTCCTGGTTGGTGTGTTGCCGGGGTTGTGGGCGGGTGGGTGCATGGGGGCCCGGCCCTGGAGCAGGGTGCCGCCGGTGCGTCGAGCCGCCTGGGGGGCTCTTCAACTGGTGGGGGGGATGGTCACATCTTGCAGGAGCTTTCTTCTCTTCAGGAACTCTCTGCAGGAGGGGGAGATACAGGAGAGGTGGAGGAAGATCTCAGCCTGGGCGTTTACCGTCTTATGTAGTCTGGAAGATGTGTGGATGGTGGGGTGGGTGCAGTTTTCTCTGTGGTGGGGTTGGGTGGACTGTCCAGGGCTCTGTGGAGCCGGAGGGCGCTACTGCACTGGGCCCCGGTCTGATGGGCCTGGGCCCCCCTTCCCTGGCGGGTCGCGAAGGGTGGGAGTGCCTACTGGGGTCAGCGGGGGAGCTGGCCCCAGGGAGGGGTTACCTGCCCCTCCCTTCCTTCCCTCCCCATCTCCAGCTGCCTCCCTCTTCCCGCTCCTCCACAACCACCCACACATGCAGGGCCTTGGAGTGGGGGTATGTCACCAGGGTGCAGAGGAGGCTACCCCCCCGTCCCCTTCTGGCTGCCTCTGCCTCAATTTTATCCCACAACTTAGACATTCACATTATTCACACTCTCATTACACATACATATAGGATCTTGGGGGTGGGCACAATCACGGAGTCCAAATTACCATCAGGGTGTATACCTCACCCCTGACGTCGTTGCCCACCTCTCAATTTTAAATACACTTAGTCATTGAGGGCTAGCAGGAGGGACTATGCGCTTACCTGCTGCTCCTTGGCAGGTAGCTCCATGCCCTCCTGGGTTTTAATTGCACCTTAGAACACATATGCATCAACACTACAATGAGCGGGTGGAGGGAGGTTTGGAGTCTTCTCCCACCCCCATTCTCTGCGGCCTGCTGGAGCGGGAGGGCTAGTAGGAGGAGTTGGCCGTCCGACTGCGGTCTGGGGTGTGGGGCCTCCCTGCTGCTGCGGAGTCGGGGTGGTCTGCCTCTCCCCACCGCAGGGAAAAGGGTAACACCACCTGGGTCTGGGTGCAATTCCCCCCTCCAGGGGCAAGGGTACCTAGACCCGGTTTGTAGAGTACGCTTGGGGAGTGTGATTGTGTGTACAGCGTCTCTTTATGTCTGTCTCCACGTTGGTTGAGTGTGGAGTGAGTGCATATGAGAGCATGAGGGTGGGAATGGATGTTTGTGTCTGTGTGTGCCTGTATGTCTGTGTCTATATGTCAGGTTGGGTATCAGACGCCACCTCTCTGGGGACACCTCAGGCCCTCCAAGGTTTGGAGGCCTATCTCCACCCACCACCACTTCCCCTGCCGGTGGCGGACTCCCTCAGGTGTCGGTGTGTTGGTGGTTCTTTGTGTCTGGGGGTGGGCGTCCGGGTACACACCGGCTCACTCCTTGGCGGCCGCTTGTCGGGGCCTGGGGCCTGGGGCTCGCTCGGGCCCCTTTGGAGGTGGGGTGCCCCCGGCCTCTCGGCCTGGGGCTCGGTCACTCAGGCGCAGCTGGGGGCCGGCGGAGCTCACGGGCGCGTCACTGCAACTCCCCCTGACTTCTGCTCCGCGGCTGCTGGGCGAGCCCTCATCTGGGACTCTCCTCAGCTCTTACTGGAACAGTGGCGCGGCTGCCCCTCTGTTGGTCTTCCATGGTCTCTTGTGTTCTGGGGGCCTCTGGATGTCTGGAGTTTTGATCTCCTCCATACCCGCTTCACACCCTGGAGGACGGGGCTGTGGCCCCCCCCACACTCCCTAGCAGATCATTACATGGAGAAACCTTTGGAATGCAAGCATGCTGATCCACACAGGTATGCACACATGGGTATTCACAGACGCGGACTAAAGCTTTCTTGGCTGCTGCCTCAAAGCACACTGTGCGCTGTCTATCTTGCGTGCTGCACAATATCGTTTATTATTTAGTAAATATTGATATCTATGACTAGCTAGTTTATTGTGATGGTGCTTTGTTTTCTCTATTATTATGTTGCTCTTTGTTGTTTGCTGTCTCCTCTGTTTGTTTTTTTTGTTTGTTTGTTTTTTTTTTTCTCCATACAGGTGACCCAGGAGTTCTTTTTTTTTCTCTCTCTCTTCCCCCCCTTCTCACCGTCTCTTCTCCCCTTTGGTTTTCTTTCTTTCTCTCCCCCTCTTTCTCTCATTCATTCCCCCTGTCCTATTTATTAAAAAAAAAAAAAAAAAAAAAAAATGACAAAGGATGAACTGAAGCTCTGCCATCACGTAATGTCGCATACTGCTGTTTCTGATGTCATTTAGAAAAAAGAAAAAAAAAAAAAAAAAAAAGTCAGCGACTGTCAGTAATGTTAATGTGGTTATGTTAGTAATACACCGAGTGCTAATATAACAGCTTTAAGATGCATTTGTAGATATTATTACGTGTTTTACCGTCTTTATGGTGCTAGCTTAAAGTTACGGTGTAAACGTTAGCTTATATTGGAGTAAAGCTGTTACTGGTTAAACGATGTTAGCACAGAAATATTAGCTTCTGTCATGACTGATGAAGTTACTAGTTAATAAAGTTTCCAGTAAAGTGTTTAATCGCAGCCACAGACTGACAGCAAATATCTCGATTAGCTTCAGTGCATCTGTAATAAATATGTGCAAGTTTCAGTGCTTCGTTTAAACTGTATGATACTTATACTGACCCAGGGTCAGTGTAAAATACAATCCTAGCTGTGTGAACAAAGCCTGGCTCCTTTAATCCTGCATGACAAACCTCAGGATGCAGGTTATTATTACTCTTTCCTGCTGGCACACCTGTCACACCTGAGAGTCAGCTAGAAACTTACAGTGTAGTGTGCATCATGCAAAGACTGCCAGACTCTGTAATACTGTAAATGATCAGTGACTCAAGTTAACACTAAACTTTAAACTGCACCTCTGTGTCTCTGTGTGCTGAACATTTAGGATTGAGTCAGGCTGCATCAGCTGAAGCTGTTATTTGTATATATCAGTATTTTTTATTCAGGTGTGGGGAAAATACGTAAGACTGCAGTGAAGCGATGCACCAGATTAATCCCTGGCCAAAGGTTACTTAATTCAGACTACTGATCCAGCCACATCAGCCTTTTGTGAGGTCTGTTTAAAGTTGACTAAAAGTCAACTGCAGGTTCCTGAGAGGTGGACTGTGAACACAGAAACACATGTTCATACATACAGCTGCAGCAAACTTATATTAATTTTAAATAGATTTGTTACTCTGATGTCTGTCTCTGTGTTAGTCCTCTGACAGACTGGTGACCTGTCCAGGTGTGCTCTACCTATGACTACTGGGACAGGCTCTAGCCTTTTTAATAGAAATTTTCTGTTATTCTCATTTAAAGTATTTAAGTGCTTATGCATATGCTTAGTTGTGACACTGTTATAGACTGTTCAGGGAAAGTTTCTAAAACTAGATGAACTTACTTCAGCAGTTTGAGAAAACAACTCCCTTTACAGGTGCTGATAAGGCCAAGGGCACCAAACAGCATAACCATTGATCCGTTAGGTTTCATAGTGAGGCGCGTGAAGTGTGGTAGGATCAGTTTGTAACTTCCTCTTCCTTGGAATGCATAAAGGAGTGGGAGCACCACTTCTGTGGCAGCGCTGACATGACTGAACTGTGATGTTTGATGTGTGTTGGTGCAGTAATAAATAGCTTGATCACAGCTCTTTCTGTGTTGCAGACTTTATTTTAAAAATTCCACGACACCCCCCCACTGTGAACCTGAATTGAATATTCAGAAGACATTTGTTTAAATAGTTCTACAAATCTGAGCTGTTGGTGTGTCCTTGGATTGTGTGGTAATAATATTAGAGCCTGCAATCTTTCTTACTGAAACTCTACTATGAGTCATGTTACCTGAGATTAATTCTATGTTTACCTGTCAGCCTGGACGAATGTGCTGTGTGAAGGAAATTAAATTAAATCAGATCTGAACTGCGTACATTTAAGGAACCTGTTCATATTTAATTGAAATATGAACCAGTGATTTTTTGATTGCTGATTCCAAGAGAGTCTTTGTGGAAATCCTGTTTGGCTTTTTGTTATTTTAATTCTCTTCTCTGTTTTCCAGAACAGTTCTCCACAGTCGCTGTCCACATGGGTCAGTGGGACCAAGAAGCACTCTGCTAATGTGTGGACTCTGACCAGCAACATCCAGCAAGACCCAGACAGCGTTTTCTATCTCCCAGCTGGAGTTTTTTATTTGTCTGTGACTGGAGAGTCAGATTTTTGTTGAGCTTCACACTTGCAGACCTAAGTCAGTTTGCAGAGATCCCTCCCACCCTGGCTTTTATGTGCTAGATTTCTTATCTGAAACAGTAATATTTCAGTGACTGCTGCTTATACCACAGGTTAACACACGCTACTGATCCCTGATAGGAGAATCATCAATTTTGGCAACAAAGAAGCCTGGTGGATGTTTGTTTACAGTCTGATGATGGGACATCATGCTCTGCATCTTCAAAGTTTGCCTCCTCATTATTATTCATACCCAGTAATGTGAAGTATGCTCATATCTACTATAACTGAACCAACCTGGTGCTCTTCATTTATGGAGGCTGTTGAGTCTGAATGTTGGATGTTGTGTATCTCGTGTTCTCTGGGCTTTGTTGTCCTCAGTCTTTTCGCAGGATCAGAAAACAAAACCAGGAGGCGCGTAAATGTTTCTTCTCCATGATGTTTCTTCAAATGTTTCTTCTGGATGATGATAAGACTGTGACACTGGATGCCACCTTTGGTCTTGTGATGAAGCAAAGCTCAGGAAGAAGTGGGATTAAATGGTACCCACATGTGTGCTGCTGAGAAGGATGTACAGGGGCACCTGCAGCCAAATCCAAGCTTCAGGTTAGTTGTAGTTGCAGAATGCTATAGGACTGAGACAGCTGAGGCATCAAATGTTTGATTAAACGGATGAAAAAGAGAAGTTTCTTCCCCATAATTATCACTTCTTAAAATCTGTAGCAACTTCAAGTCTGTCAGTGTGCTGAGCATGCTCAGAATGTGACAATATATTTTTGTTCAATATTTAATTTCTTTCATTTGCAATAGTTAAATGAAAAAAAAATAAAAATATATTCTTATAATTTAGCAAACTAATTTATCAAAAAAAAAAATACATATATCTGTATTAGTTTTAATAAATTAATTTGACACCTGTATTGAAAATACCATATTGTATTCATACAGAATCAGTTTGGTATCATTGTTTGTCTGCTCACTGATTGTTGAAACTAAGAGCTGCTTCGATCTGTTTAGATCTAAATTATCCAAAGTTGAGCTCTGATGTTTCTTCACCCCTGTGTGTGATATGTGATTCCTACATGCTGGCAGAGCAGAGCAGCAGTTTGTGCTCACAGATGGTGACGGTGTGGAGAGACGGTGGTGTTTCCTCAGAAGAACCAGCAGAGTCACAAAGGACACCAGTCCATCTCACCACCGTGACTTGCTGACTGATGCTCGTCTGCACTGCACAGAGGAAATCAACTGACCGAGGTTTGTCCAGTGACGTGTTATGAAATGTATATTTGTTTTATGCTTACAGATGTGTTTTTCTTGACAGAGGCTCTGCAGAGGTTAGACAAAGCAGAGAAAACATGTGCTTTACATTTTACTGTGATTTATTGAGATATTTGTTGCCTGATGTTCAGCAGGAATGAAGAAATAGAATCAAAGGGAGATGTTTTTGCTGTTTTTGTAATGATGTAAGTAAATCTTCAATATTATTTATTTGCTTGGTTATATTAGGAGTGTTTCTGAGTGAGGGGGGAGGAGTCATCATCCAGGTAAAGTGACGTAGATCAGTGGATACACTTGTCTCCCCTTTAAAGGAGACGATCCAAGTCATCCTTAAATGTTAGTGCTTTCAAATACACAAACATTTTTAAAGGACAAAAATGAACATCCAACTTTGACTGTAATACAAAATAAATCTTTGCATGTGTGTTTTCAAACTCTCAGATGGGCAGCATATCAGTCTTGGACTGTCTAACCTGCAGCACTGAATGACCACCACACATGAGCATGTTCCTGCAACATTCAGCATCTGATCCTTCATCTGTGTGCTGCTGCTTTTGGTAAGTAGAGTTACCCAACTCCAGTAACTCTAAACACATGCCATCCATTTCTGACGGCCTGGTTACTTCCTGTCAGTTACTTTAGAAACCATGTGGTCACCTGACCTAACACTGTTTCTTCTTCTTCCCCTTAATGTTCAAGTGTCACATGTCAAACAGCTGGAGAGGAAACTACACCAGTGTACTGAGATGTTTCACCAACACGTGCCAGATGCTGTTCCTTCATGGTGACATCACCAGAGACAGCCCCGCCCACCTCAGGACCTCGCCATTGATCATGATGATTATAATGATGACAGCGAGCGGAACTAAGACTGTAAAAATCCACGACCAGAATGTTTCTTTCTAATTATTAATGAATAGTGAGAGCCTCTTTCTGTGTTTTGTCTGTTTTGGTTGTTTTTTTTACCTCATTTGTTACTAACAAAGTTCACCAAACTCACACAGTTTACATTCTGTATGTTTCCATCTTTACCAGCCACAATCTAACTGCATTTAAGAAAATAATCCTTAGAAATCGTTGTTTTTCTCTTTTGTAATTGATGATAATTCAGTGAATATACTGCGCTGCTTCCTTTTATTGCGTCACACATTGCTTTATGTTTTTCAGTGTCCAGTTATTTTTTACTGCTGTTTGAATTCTCTGAATGTTTGACCCTGTAGACTGTTTGATGGACTGCTTGTCTTCCTGTTTGTTACCGCCGCCTGTTTTTTAATAAAGATTTGGATTTCTGACTTCAACACAGCCTCTGCGTGTCCTCCCTTTGTGTCCTCTTCCTCTGTGAATGTGTTGCATGTGTCACAGATTCCTTTTATTAACAGCTTTCCCACAGTGAGTTGCATCAGCATTCATTCACAGCACATTTCAGAAGGATTCAGATTAATACAGTGATCTTACAGTCAGAATGATCCTGACAGAGTGCCACTGTAAATGATCTTTCATCAGGTAAATTTTAAAGTTCAGGGGCAGGAGTTATGAAGAATCATGCTGGCATTAGGACTAATAATATGTACTTAAAGTCAAAGTTTTTTAATTATGCTAGAATATTGGAAGACAATCAACTTTTAGTGTTTTCCGCATATTAATTATTCTGAAATAGAGACGGTGACCCTAACTGTACAGAAGCACTAAACAGCTGACAATCTAACAGACATCATTGGCCTGAGCTGTCATGCACAGTGAGTCTGATCCTTTGCTGTGAGAGTCTGACAAGCATGTTTCTGGTCAGTTTGGAAGAATTAATATCACAATGTTGATCTTTTTTCCAATATTCCTTCTCTTTTACAACATAAACTGTGATCAAAGGTACTTATGTATGTAATAATACTGACAGTCCAGGGCATTGTGGTCTGTTGAGCTAGGGTTAGGGTTAGGGTTTCAGACATATGTAATCAATATTAAACGATCTGACGTGGGCCACTGTCCACAGTGTTGGGAAATCCATACCAGGCTGGAACGAGTCAAGGTAGGTGAGCATCCACGAGAAGACACAGCAGATGCATCCTACTGACAGGACCAGGAGACTCCAGAAACCGAGCATCTTCTCTTCAGTGCCATCCTCGCCTGTCACCCTCTCTGCCCGCAGCTCTTTGAGTATGGGGTAGATAAGGGCGCAGAGAAACCCTTATTACTAATTCGTATTATAATTCAATTTTCATGAAATATTCATATTCAGTATCCGCCCTTTTATATTATAACCACGTATCCACCCAGGCTCATGGTGGGGCAGGGCTCTGTCCTGGGATGCTTGAGTACAAGGTAATGTACACCCTGACAGTCTAACTGTAAGCAACAGTCTAAATGTAAAGTGCATTCTAAACTCCTCTTCAATAAATTATATGCAAAGAGTCATTCAGGACTGTAAAACCTGAACTACAGAACCCAGAGTCTTCATCATTAAATCTCTGGTTGCTTCATTTTTCTATCCTGTATCAGATACTTTAAGGTTAGGTTAGGTAAACTTGCATTCTCATGGTGAGGCAAAGTGCTTTATGTGTGTGTGTGCGTGTCATGAACGGCTATAAAAGGCCTATAATTAAAGAACAAAGCGGGGTTTGAGTTCGAGTTGCGGCAGACTGTCACTACTTGTAAATGGAACGCAGCCTTCCTACGGCGGACAGCTAATAACAGGAATCGGACGCGGTCCAGCCAAGTCCACAGCAACCACCATAGCAACTGCCTAGCATGACCTTAAAAACATATTCTGTCTTCATAACTATCAAACACGTGAAATGATTTGCAAAGTGTTTAAGTGTTACAGCTGCAGAGAGCTATGGCGGTATCTTTGGAAGCTGTTTGCATAGCTAATAATATACGATGTAACCATGGAGACAGTCAGTCACGTGAGCTAGCGGTGCACGTTTACTACAGTGAATAAGGTGATTGTGTGCACAGCGTCCACACGCTGCAGAGGGTAAAGACATTACTTCAATATTGTTTTATATTTGCCTTCTGTTGACCATCACCTCAGGTTCACCATTACAGTTTCAGCATACAGATGCACACTGTCTAAATATGAACACATTCAGAAACTCATGTCTCAGAAATAAGCACAGCTGTTCATGTTTGTCATTAGAGTTTTATTTGTAAGAAAATTATGAACTTCATATTGTGCATCAAATAAAAGAACATTTCACAACTCTGAGTCAACAGAAATGTCTCTAATGTAGACGTGTACAGTGTAGTGTAAGCATTAAAAGATCATAAAGGAAACACTAACATTCATGTGAAACTAATTGTAATAAAAAAATGAACAGGTGGTTTATAGATGTAAAAGAAAGAATCTGACAACAACACTTTTTTGGTCTAAGTGATCAAAGTAGAAAACAGAAGTGATGTTCAAGAACAAACCGTAGCTGCACTAATATTACACATCTCCATTGTTGTGGTGAACAGACATGTTGCTTTTAAAACCACATGCAGTGTGTGACCGTGACTGTTCACTGAGACCATGAACGCCACTTCGCTGAAGCCTTCGCCTTCTTCTTCTAAATTGGAAGCAGAAGGAGCACGAGCTGCTTTGATCTACTGAAATGAAAAAGCAGAACATCTGAGCTGAAACCAGTCAGCTGAAATCATTAAGACAGGAACAAATTCAATGCAGTGGCTCAGGTGGCTTAGCCTGTTACAACTGTTGATACAAGCTAAATACGGTTAACACACAGTGTCAGGGAGCTCCAGTGTGGGAACTAGTGGCTTTACGTTTGTAGTCATTTAACTTTCATCCATTCATTCATTTTATTCAGGAGGAAGAAATGCCAGGTTGATGCAGGCTGGTTACATGCATTTGGTCCCATGCTGTCTTTAACTAAATGACTTGGTTCATTTTATGGCTGGGCTGTATGTGGGGTTATATCATGTTATTTGGGCAGGAGTACCTGTCCCCTGTTAGACTTATAAAGTTTCTCCATAAGTAGAGTTTCTAACTCTTCTAGCACATCTGTGGCTGACAGCTTTTTGGTGGCTCTTTTTACCCCACACTGGTTGTGAGTGTGTAAATAGCCCCACTAGTTCTTTTGGGTTGCAGTTAACTTGGGAGGAAGAGGTAGGTCTGCCATGGCTAGATGAATAACAATTATCTGGGATACATAAATTTCATAATGCATGCATATGTCTCTATAAACCTGCCTGTGGGCTGCCATTTTTTACATTCAGTTATTTCTTTGTTGAATCTAAATAATGAATGTGTTACAGTTAAAGTGACACTGGTCAGTGTAAATGTCTCATTGGGACACAGAAACCTTTAAATTAAACACTATCACCTGATATCGAGTGTCAAACAATATCAAAGCTGTAAAAGCTGTTTACAGTCAGAATTTATAAAACTATGATTGTAAATAAATTCAAACAAGTGAGCTTTTCTCTTTGTGCTGAATATCAACACTGTGGTTTCTTAGACTGTAAGCTTTACTTCAGCACAACCAGTTGTAGAAGCCGTCACTCCAAATGTCTTTGATAACAAGACAAAAATACCTTTTCAGTCCACGGCCTGAAGTTCTTCTCTGACATCTTCTGCCATCAGCTTTGTCTGCTGGTTTGAAGACAATAAACCACAAAAAAGATGATTTAGTCACTTTGTCTGCGTCATGCAGCTCGAATGTGTCGTGTAACGATGTTGAATAGCCGTCGTTATCCCTCTGCTGCATCAGTAGGATTGTACTGTACAGCATCTCATTGATATGTGAGGAATGCTAATGTAACACGATAACAGACTTACATCATTAAAACATAAAGGGCAGGAGATATTTAGATATTTTTATATTTATATTACATTTTATAGCTGACGGATATTACTAAATAGATAGAATTTACTAAATAGCTGGATGAACATGAAAAATATGTCTATAATAACAAATGACCATGAGAGCCAGTAGAATTAATTCAGCTGGACACTCAAACGACATCCTTAAATGCTCTTTAAGTGGCAGAACAAACGAACAAACAGTTAATTGCTTACTTGAGATGAAATCTGCTCAGCTACTTTGAAAACAGCTTCTAACTGGTTCCTCCTTTAACAGGATGACTGCTCAGGGGTAAGGCCATCATGCAGTCCAGCAACCTTTATGGTTCTGCTTTGATTCACCAGGAACTATTAGGGAAACCTTCCAGCGCCTCCTGTGAAAGACACAGGCATAAACACACAAACATTTATTAACATGTTCCACAGTCTTCCAGTTTGATTTTCTCATCCTGTGGACAACAACGTACATGGATGCAGGTTTATTGTTAACTTTTGTAAGGTTTATTTAGTGAACATATCCAGCTGCAGCTCCACTGTGATCCTGAACTGGATAAGCACTTAAGAAAATGTGTCAATAAATGGACATACATCAGCTTACTATATTTATCCAAACAGACGGGACCAATAATGCTTTACTGAGTTAGAGACTTTAATGTCTCTTCTATGTAAGAATGTCTCGTGTTGATATACCTGCAAACTTGACAACAAAGGTTTTTCAGACTGCATGTAGCTGTCCTCTATGTCAGCTCACACATTTACATTTATGTCACACTTATTTCTGCTTTCCCATTTTATAATTATGACTTACATTTTGATTAGATACCTTGAGTTTGTAAATGATCAGATTACATAATTGGAATACAATGTATCCAATTCAGGATTGCGGGAGGATGAAGCCTATCCCAGCTGATACAGGACAAAGACAGGCTGCCAGTTTATTGCAGGGCTAACACGATATGTGTAACAGAAAATCCACTTAAATGTTTGATATTTCTTATAATAATCATAATTATGACTATTATTTAAAGGTTTCTTTATAAATACATTTTGATTTTTTTATAACCTCTAAAATATAAACCTGAGCTGTTTCAGATTCTGACCTCTGACCTCACTGCAGCTTCCTCTTGGAAGTACGTCTGCTTCTTGTCTACCCCCAGTGTTGACCGCCTGCCCTTGATATCACGTACTGTACCTGAGGAACAAAAAAGGACAAACACTTGCCTTCATTTAAGAAGTACATTCATACAGAGGTAATCTATGGAAACACACTAGTTCAACCTTTGGGAGGAATCAGTTCCTGTGAAACATTTCTGTAAATGAACATCATGTGGAGAATGAATGAAATGAGTTCTTCAGGTGACTCAGCAGTCCCACACTGACAAATGAAATCTAGTTAAACTATTAAGTATATTTGCTCTTCTGAAATCTGTGTTAAACAACAACAAACATAAATTAGTAACAAAAATACAGCTGAGTAGAGGCTTTACAAACCACCAGCAGCCATAATGCTAAATTTTAATCTTCAAATGTTTCTGAGCCGTCTTCAACCTGCTTTTAACACATTAAAGTCCCACAGTCAATGCAGCCTGACTCAATCCTAGATGTTCAGCACACAGAGACACAGAGGTACTGTTTAAAGTTTAGTGATAACCTGAGTCACTGATCATTTGCAGTATTACAGAGTCTGGCAGTCTTTGCATGATGTCCACGTCACTGTAAGTTTCTAGCTGACTCTCAGGTGTGACAGGTGTGCCAGCAGGAAAGAGTAATAATAACCTGCATCCTGAGGTTTGTCATGCAGGATTAAAGGAGCCAGGCTTTGTTCACACAGCTAGGATTGTATTTTACACTGACCCTGGGTCAGTATAAGTATCATACAGTTTAAACGAAGCACTGAAACTTGTACATATTTATTACAGATGCACTGAAGCTAATCGAGATATTTGCTGTCAGTCTGTGGCTGCGATTAAACACTTTACTGGAAACTTTATTAACTAGTAACTTCATCAGTCATGACAGAAGCTAATATTTCTGTGCTAACATCGTTTAACCAGTAACAGCTTTACTCCAATATAAGCTAACGTTTACACCGTAACTTTAAGCTAGCACCATAAAGACGGTAAAACACGTAATAATATCTACAAATGCATCTTAAAGCTGTTATATTAGCACTCGGTGTATTACTAACATAACCACATTAACATTATTGACACTCGCTGACTTTTAACAGTCATTCTATAAATGCTGTCCGTTTAAATGGTCTTACCTGTACACACTGCTGTATCCACCGGATTGCAGCCAGAGTGGATTCTGGAGTCTTCCACGCTCCTGTTAGTGATCCTCCATCTGGATGGATGAGAACAACCTTCTGAACAATCTAGCAGGAGATGGCCCATATCTATGGGACTGATTTCTGCTAATAACGCCCATTGTATGGACTGATAACAGCCGAAGCGGGTGAATAAAGTCACCCAGTAGCTAGCTGTGCCATTACCCAGCATACATCACTCCCTCCATAAATGCAATAAACCATACAAAAGTATCGTTCTACCTGTTTTTCAGGTAGTTGTTTACATTATATAATTTATTGTGTTCAGTATACGTCACTACAAAGTGATTTCGGAAATATATAAATATACGGACAACAGGCTCTTCCGCGGCAATCTCTTCAATCGGAGGACCCTTCACGTCAATTCCCGACGCGAGGGGGGTACCCTGCGCGTCCATAAGTGCAGCAGAGGGAGCCTGACCATGCGTCACACGTTTGACGAGTTGGGAGTGAGAACGTGTTGGTCTGGAAGAGTCCTGACTCAGTCAATTATAGATGATGTGAGAGGGCGGGTGTGTGTGTTTAGGGCACGGATGGCTTGGGGATAGAAGCTCCCCTTGAGTCTCTCTGTCCTTGCCCGGAAGATGCGGAACCTTCTACCAGATTGCAGAAGTTGGAACAGTTTGTTGCCAGGATGGGACGGGTCCTTCAGTATCTGCGCTGCTCTAGTCCGGCATCTCCTGGTGTAGGTGTCCTGAAGCGGGGGGAGAGCAATCCTGCAGCACCGTTCTGCTGTACGGATCACTCTCTGGAGAGCTTTTTGGTCCTTCACACAGCTGTTCCCAAACCACGATGTCATGTTCTGTGTGAGGATGCTCTCCACAGCGCCTGTATAGAAAATCCTGAGGATCTTTGGAGAGACCCTGAACTTCCTCAGTTGTCGTAGGTGATATAGGCGCTGCCTAGCCTTTTTGGTCTGGACCTGAATGTGGGCAGCCCATGTCAGGTCTGAGGAGATGTGGACACCAAGATACTTGAAGGACTGCACCCTCTCCACTGGAGCTCCATTGATGATAATGGGCTTGTAGTCTCTGTGCTGACCCCTTCTGAAGTCCACCACCAGCTCCTTGGTCTTGCTGACGTTCAGCTGGAGGTGGTTGTCCTGGCACCACGATGCCCGATTCTTCACTTCATCCATGTAGGCCATCTCATCGTTGTTGGAGATGGCACCAACAACATCTCTGCATGATGGAGCTTTAACCTGCATGTGTAGACAAAACAGTGAGCTGTGGCCTGAAGATCATAAGCATCCAATACTGATTTTCAGCCTTGATCCTTGCATGCAGAGATTTCTTCAGATTCTTTTGATGACATTATGTACTGTAGATCAGGAGTTCTTAACCTGTTTTTACCTCTGGACCCAACTTTTCCACTACAAAGTGGCTGGGAGCCCATAGATATTAACACTGTATTGAATAAATTGTTGTTGCTTTTGGTTTGATTTATATTTAATAACTAAATCAAATCTACTTCATTTTAACAACTAAAACTTTGTCAAATAAATAACATGATGCAGTGTAATAATCACAAAGACATTTATTTATTGTGTCTATGTGAACAAGCACATAAAACAAAACAGGTGAACAATTCATGGAACAAATCAAACTGCATGTAGAAATTGAAAGGCTCAAGTCAGACTTAATACCACAAAAATAACTGATAATTCAATGTTACAACAGCAAGAAAGACAAGAAAAAAGGGAAAAATAGAAATTGCATAAATAAAGGAATAAACTGTTATAAAATTTAAATAAAGTGCAAATGAAAACATAGCCGTATAATCTGTGAGTTAATCTAAAAGTTACTTCAGCAAATGAACAACAGCAAACACCATCAAATCCAGTCTGGGTAGAATGGGGGAACGGCTCCCTCTCATAGTAGCTTCCAGTGTTGCTCTGAGTCTGTTCTCTGGTCTTGGTTGTGGCCACAATGGAAAATCCTGATTCACACAGATATGTAGTTGTGAATGGGAGGAGTTTCACAGCTCTCAGTGCCAGACATGGGTACTCCTTTGAAACAGGAATCCATAAGGAACCTAGTTCCAGTTTGGCCTGCTGCAAATTTAAAGCGCTATCGGTGGAAACTTCCAGAAGCTGGGATTCCAGATGTGAGAGCAAAGCAACATCATTTTTAGTGGGATCCACAAAAAAAATGGGTCCAAAATCCATGTGTGTCCTTCTCATGGCTCCTCGGGGAAATATTCATCAAATTTTTCTGCCAGTTGTGAAAGGTGTTGACAGACACCTGAAGGGAGTGAGACTTTTCCTGGGTCCTCTTAGCCCACAAAGCAAGTTCCTCTTGAAGGCTTCAACTCTGCCTGCAACAAAAAACATGTTGCTGTTTCTAACTTGAAGTGAGATGTTCAGCTGGTTCGGCAGTGAAAAAATGAGGTAGGCAAGCTTAGCTGTGAACTTTGAGTTGGCATAATAATGTGACAAGATGTGACAAGATGATATTTTTTATACTGAAAAACGTAGATGTTTATGTATGTTACAGATTTATTATTTCTTTTGTCCTCTGATTGCAAAGAGTAGACAGTATTTTTTAAAAGAGCAAAAACAGACAAAGATTGTGATGACAGTGGGTGAGGGTCATCAACAATCATGACATGTGTAGGAGTAAACTAAATAGATGTCCTATCAATGCAGCTGAATTTGACATCTTACTGTGACTGAAAAAGATAAGAACAATGTTTTTTTATGTCTTTCTATGTTCTGGGATGACTATCACAATTAATAAGGATAGACAATTGAGTGGCCTCAACATTAGAACTGATCTAATTCACATCAGCCATAAACAGGGCTGCACTGCAGACATGCAGCATTTAGTTTGACTGTGCTGCCATCTAGTGGCAGCAGCTGTTTTATTCTAAAGTACAAAATATGATCAAAAGTACATGATTTATTTTTTTATTTTTCATTTTTCTTTCTACAGCAACATTTAATTTTAATTTATTTAAAATTCCATTATTTTATTTAGAATTATATAATAATAAAATAAGATAATAAATAAGGGAAAGCTTTTATACACTCAACAAAAATATAAACGCAACACCTTTGTTACTGCTCCCATTCCCCATGGGATGGACGTAGAGACCTAAAATTCATTCCAGATACACAATATAACCATCCCTCCCAAACAGTGGTCACAAATCAGTCCAAATGTGTGGTAGTGGGCACATCTGCTATATTGAGATAATCCATCCCACCTCACAGGTGTGCCACATCAGGATGCTGATCTGACATCATGAGTAGTGCACAGGTGTACCTCAGACTGCCCACAACAAAAGGCCACCCTGGAATGTGCAGTTTTGTCTCACAGCAAAATGCCACAGATGCCACAAGCAATGAGGGAGCGTGCAATTGGCATGCTGACAGCAGGAATGTCAACCAGATCTGTCGCCCGTGCATTGAATGTTCATTTCTCAACCATAAGCCGTCTCCACAGGCGTTTCAGAGAATACGGCAGCACATCCAACCGGCCTCACAGACCTCGTGTAACCACACCAGCCCAGGACCTCCACATCCAGCAGGTTCACCTCCAAGATCGTCTGAGACCAGCCACCCAGACAGCTGCTGGAACAATTGGTTTGCACAACCAAACAATTTCTGCACAAACTGTCAGAAACCGTCTGAGGGACGCTCAACTGCATGCCCGTCGTCCTCATCGGGGTCTTGACCTGACTCCAGCTCGTCGCCGTAACAGACTTGTGTGGGCAAATGCTCACATTCGATGGCGTCTGGCACGTTGGAGAGGTGTGCGCTTCACGGATGAATCATGGTTCACATTGTTCAGGGCAGATGGCAGCTGAGAATGTCCCAGTTCTTGCATGGCCAGCATACTCACCGGACATGTCACCCATTGAGCATGTTCGGGATGTGCTTGACCGGTGTATACGACAGCGTGTACCAGTTCCCACGAATATCCAACAACCTCGCACAGCCATTGAAGTGGAGTGGACCAACATTCCACAGGCCACAATTGACAATCTGATAGACTCCATGCGACGATGTGTTGCACTGCATGAGGCAAATGGTGGTCACACCAGATACTGACCGGTTCTGGGTCCCCAGACCCCCAATAGCGCAAAAAACTGTACATTCCAGGGTGGCCTTTTGTTGTGGGCAGTCTGAGGTACACCTGTGCACTACTCATGATGTCAGATCAGCATCCTGATGTGGCACACCTGTGAGGTGGGATGGATTATCTCAATATAGCAGATGTGCCCACTACCACACATTTGGACTGATTTGTGACCACTGTTTGGGAGGGATGGTTATATTGTGTATCTGGAATGAATTTTAGGTCTCTACGTCCATCCCATGGGGAATGGGAGCAGTAACAAAGGTGTTGCGTTTATATTTTTGTTGAGTTTATGATAGAAAAACAATAGATTTTTGATGAGGTAAGTGTGTTTTGTTGTTGTTTTTTAAACTATACAACCTTCCATTAAAACAGCAGAAAGTTAATGTCTGAATGAGCTTTCCATCCATCCATCTATTTGCTACTGCTTATCCTTTTCAGGGTCGCGGGGGGCGCTGGAGCCAATCCCAGCTGTCATAGGGCAAGAGGCGGGGTACACCCTGGACAGGTCGCCGGTCTGTCGCAGGGCTAACACACAGGGACAGACAACCATTCACACTCACATTCACTCGCACATTCACACCTAGTGGCAATTTGGATTATCCAATTAACCTATCCCCACAAGCTGCATGTGTTTGGACGGTGGGAAGAAGCCGGAGTACCCGGAGGGAACCCACGCAGACACGGGGAGAGCATGCAAACTCCACACAGAAAGACCCCGGCCTGATGGTGGAATTGAACTCAGGACCTTCTTGCTGTGCGGCAACAGTGCTAACCACCGTGCCTGAATGAGCTTTCAAGATGCTTAAAATGGTTTTTATGCCATTATACTGGCTTTAATTCGTTGAGCGTTTGTGCAGGATTTTTATTTATTTTGTACTTTATAATATAATCATAGTTGTTGTTTTGTTTTTGTTTTTCTTGAATCTCAGCAGTCAGCACAGTGCCTAAAGTACAATATAAATATCTGCATCTCGGTTGCAAAAAATTCGATGTTAAGCACTCTGATTAACATTAAATGTGATTTTACTTACACTGTAAGCCAAAAGAGTTGTGTTGGCAGATTTCTTTCATTTTCTACAGCAGCTTTTCTTTACGATATAGAAAATATGAGACATACAATTGAAATTTCGCTTCTTTTTCTTATTAATATACCTCATTCATTAAATGTGTAGTTAAATTTCTGTATACTGGGAGAACTGGGACTTTCACTGGTGTGGCCCACATAAGATCAAAGTGGGCTTTATGTGGCCCGCAATGTAACATGAGTCTAATGCACATTAGATACTAGGGCTGGGTTTTGATAATCGATTTATCGATTAAAATCGATTCTAGCTTAGTTAACGTGATATCGATTCATTAAATCCTGAATCGATTTTTTTAAATATAAATGTATTTTGCCCGAAATACCAGAATCTCAGGGTAAACCTCACAAATTTTCAACAACCACCAAACAGCTAAAACAGTAAATGAGAGCAGGTACACGGATTCTGCACAAAGATGTAAACACAAAGCACGGACCCGCCGACGGATCAGAATCAGCGAGATGTCGCCTTTCTCACCCGACGGCACGGACACGGTTGAGGCTGAAAGCCGACAGCTCGCTGATTCTGGTGTCTTTGTGTTTACCTCCTTTTTGCGTTAAATTCTGAAGCTGCAGGTTTTTATCTCTCTCCAAACAATATTGACTGAACCAGCAGCAAAAGAAGATCCAAACTATGCTTCACATAAACATCGTCATGAATTCCCTCCGACTTTTGCTGCTTTGCTTCCACCCCAATAAAATCAAACTTCATGCACAGCTCTCTCTCTCTCTCTCTCTCAGTATACTTCAAGAACAGTTTCCCCATCTAAAAATCTGTTTTCTGCATTATTCGCTTGCTTGTTACGCACAAGTCTACCGTTGTTTACAGTGCTGTCGGCTGCTGTTTTTTGTTTTCCTTTTACTTACTTCCAAAAAGAAAGTCTCATTTCTGCTGTTCAATACTGAACAAATTTAAACTTTAAATTATGCAACATTGCAAAACGCTTAGCTGCGTCTCTAATCAAACCTCTGTAACTTTGCTCTGCTTCACGTCAGCAGCATCAGGTAATGTTCATGTGTTGATTAATGGTTTTCCTTTGGTTTTGATCTACTGCAGAATATTTGTATAAAAAGCCAGGCCAGGAAAATCACCTTCATGTTTTTCTGTTTTATCCTCAGTTACTTTGACACAAAGGCATCTGCTGTGATGCTTTCACCTTTGATAAAGTCTCACAAGTGTCAGTTTTCTTTTTATAGATATAATAATATGGAAATGTACTGAAGCATGATCTGAATTATAATATTTCTGACTGTCTGAGGCAAAATTTCCCAAATTCGAATCGAATCGAATCGTGGATCAAATTGATTCGGGACCTTGTGAATGGGAATCGAATCGATTCTAGAAATCAGTGATGACACCCAGCGCTATTAGATACCCTGTTTCTCACACTTTTTTTTTTTTGCCTGTCCCGTTTGGGTCTTTTGCCAAATTATTGTCTGAAGGCCAAGAAAGATGCCCAATGGATTTACTATACCAAGTGGATCATCCAGGCCTTGCCGTATTGGTCCATGTGATTTACCTTTGTTTTTATTGCTTATGTATTTTATTTTATTTTCAGTTGTTAAATATGGGACAGACATGACTGGGGGAAAGAAAAGGGAGAAAGAAAGAGAGGGAGGGAAAGAAAAAGGGTGATAAAGGGCACAAAAAAAAGATGGGGCAAAAAATACATGTTTGTATGTATACACACACACACACACACACACACACACACACACACAACCTGGATCACCTGTTGAGAAACAGGCAAAGCAAGCAAACAAGCAAAAAAGAGGGCAATATAATAAACAACACCATCTTGATAATCTATGTGTATATAACAGTAAGTATTAAATATTGAATATTATTGATCACCAGGGCACAGTGTGCTTTGAGGTAGCAGCCAAGAAAGGCGTAGTTTGTGTCTGTGTACACTTGTGAGCATGAGTGCACTTGTATTCAAAAGGTTTCTTCATGTAACGATCTGCTAGAGGGTGTGGGAAGCCATAGCCCCGTCCCCCAGGGCATGAAGCAGGCATGGAGGAGATCCATGTCACGGCTGGCGGAGTGAGCCGTGTGGTGTGGAGGAAAGGGAGGACCCAAAATGCAGCAGTGACTGATGATACGAGTGATGTTTATTTACAAAGTGACAATGGCAGAAACAGGCAGTGAGGCATGACAAAACAACTGAAGAAACCTAAACTGGGAGAACTAAATGACAAACCTGAGACCATACAAAAGGGGTGCGGGGCAGAGAGACGCAGAGACAGGAACACCATAGAACGCAGACGAGCCGACAATGAACACAGACCGACACCCACTAAATATACACACACAAGGTAATCAGGTAATCACACACAGGAGGGAAGAACAGCTGAACCTAATACACATGAGGACCGGAGGACACAAGCTGAACACAATGACAACAGACACAGACCTTCAAAATAGAATAGGAAATCCAGAACATGAGCCTTCAAAGTAAAGCAGGAACACACAGACTGATTTACAACACAACACGGGGACATGAACAGAGCACCAAGGACAGACACAGGTAGGGCTGAATACACACACCAAACTACAGGTTCAACCCTAAACCAATACAAAATCAGAATAAACACAAAGCACAAAAATGAACTTCAAGGAAACACAAAACGCTGGGCCAAAATGACCCAGGACCATGACAATCCAGGCTCCAGACGTCCAGAGAGCCCCAGAGCGCAAGAGTCCAAGGAAGGCCAACGGAGGGGCAACCATGCCACCCTCCCGGAAAGAGCTGAGGAGAGCCCCAGACAAGGGGGTCACCACTTTCACACTCATTTTGCTATCTGGTTAAAGTCAGCTGATGGTATGTTATCATGACAGTATTTATCTACTTTCTCTATTAATCATTGCTTTCTGCTTTAGGTTAAGTCATGTGGTTTTCGGACACAAAATGATCCCTATGAGTGTCACCTGTTCCAGTAAAACACCAAGAGATAATCTTAATAACATAAAATGGTGATAAAGTAAAATGAAACACTGCTTTTAATAAGACAAGGAATAAATGCTGCCGAAAAACTTTTTCGGCAGCAATTTATTTATTGCAACGAGCAGTAAAATAAACATTTGAATTTAAGTCATTATTTTATCAACGAGTGCACTCTCAGTGCTGCTGTTTATCTCTAAGGTGATGGCTGCACATTAGAGCTCTGAGACTTTGGTGGTTTCAGATCATTTTAAACCAAAACTCTGAACAAAACCTGCCATTACCATGGTGATTTAACCAGGGAAAAAGAAAGAGACACTTTCATGACACAAAAAATTCTGAGTTTTAAACAGTTTTAAACTCTGGATGTGATAAAAGCAGTTATTAGTTGCAGCAGCAGACAAGGAAAGAGACAGATGGAGATGAGCACTGGTTAGTTAGATAAAAAGAGGCAGTTGTGCTGATTTGATTGGTGTTAAACAACCGTAACATCCAGACTCTGTGCTTGTACTCTGTGACAGATCCCTTTTAGAACGTTATTAAATTATCTTTGGATTAAAATTCCCTTCTCCACTTTAACCACATTAGTCCTCCAGTCATATTCCATCACTATCATTGCAGACACGTTTCTGCTGTCTTACAATCCTCAGTGTTTCTTGCCTTCAGCTATCACCTGACCTCTCTGTGCACACCTGTTTCCAGTCTTCTAATTAGTCCCTGAACATATGAACCACCATCATTTTCTCTCTTCGTTGTCAAATTGCCAGCCCTGGGACTTTCAACCCATTCCTCCAGTTGCCAGGTTTTTTGGATCTTTTTGCACACCTGTTTTGGGTCAAACTGCTGTTTGTTTTTTTGGATTTTTGGTTTTGCTTGTTTGTTTTGTTTTGTTTTTTTTTTAATAAAAAAGCTTTAATCTTTGTTTTAATACATTGCTGGGTGGTGTGGTGTGCCAGAGACAAACAAGCATCAACCTCTTAAAAAACTGCACTTCTTCTAAAAAGCAACTTGACGTTACAAAAATGAGTATGCAATGTGTGAGTTTTTTTAGGTATCACTGAAAACACAACTTAGAAAAATAATACAAAGGTGTAACCATAAGATAACCAAAATACAAATAAATAACCAGGATCCCAGATTATGGTGCTTTGAAATATGACAAAAATTCACAATTCAACCTTTAAGCTTAAATCCACTAAAATAATATTAACAAACACCTATGATTATGAAAGTCACATTTTTACTGAACAAACATCTCTATCCTATGACAGAGAAATACAGAAAACCACGAGCTGCTGGCCCATGGCTTCCCTGACACATGAGCAGAATGCACACCAGAAATTCCTTTCACCCGCTGCTAGGGACCAGGCTAACTTACCATGCTAGCGTTACAGTTATACCAGGGGTGGGCAACTCCAGGCCCCGAGGGCCGGTGTCCCTGCAGGTTTTAGATGTGTCCTTGAACCAACACAGCTGATTTAAATGGCTAAATTAGCTCCTCAACATGTCCTGAAGTTCTCCAGAGGCCTGGTAATGAACTAATCATGTGATTCAGGTGTGTTGATCCAAGGTGAGATCTGAAACCTGCAGGACACCGGCCCTCGAGGCCTGGAATTGCCCACCCCTGAGTTATACCCTGGAGATAAATTGTTAAAAACTTCAGTTAGCGAACTCAGATCAATACTCACACTGGATGAATCAAAAATTACAGAATAAAATACAGCAGTTCGGTCATATTCATATCAAAACTAATGGCCTTAAGAAACTTTTATTCAGTTAAGAGCAACGTGACATGCTACAGTACTGCGACTGGAGCACACATGCATGCTCCCACGTCATCACACAGCATACAACCATATACACAAACACACACAGACTCAGAACATGTAGGCAGGAGGTTACAACCCAAAATAAATTATTTAAGAAAAACCAGGTGCTTCAACACAACTGCTACACTTCCAGAATTGGTATTATCAGCCTCACTTGTTAACAGCAGTGGCCCTCTCGATTAGGCGCTTCTTAGTAACCAGTCGTCAATAATTAGAAGCCTGGATAGTGTCCCCAAGGGTGTGTTGTATTTTAAGGGGTCGAGTAACTTTAATACTGAAATTTTTCTTTTACTGTTTCACGAAGGGTTAAAAAATGAAAGTGCACAATTTAGATTTGGCAGAAAGTTTTATTAAATCAATTTGGTTAAGAGCAAAGCAAAGGAAAAATTTATGCTTATAACAATCACAAAATAATAATCGTCATTTCACCTGAATCGTATGTGTCTAATTAGCCTGCTCTGAGCTAACAATGATTTTGTTCTCATCTTTAGGAGGAGGGGGGTTAGAGGAGAAATGGGCAAATCCATGCCTGAAGATGTATCTTCTCCCATTGCTTTGTGTTAATTTGAGTGGTGGTTTGATCCCTCTTAACGTCTCTCTGCTGGAATTTCCAATCATTGACTTCTGAGATCTGATCTTCTCGTCTGTTCATCCTGAAGAACTTCCAGGAACTAACCCAGAACATCTACACGTTTTCCAATTTATGTTCTGTCATGTGTCCACTCGTCTCCATCTTCCAACCTTAGATATCCAGTCACTGTGTTTGCATAAGATCCACTGATACATAGCCACTCCCTATCATGCTCTCTATCATCAATCTTTCACTCACTTTTAAATAAGGTTACTAAGGTTATTTCGTTTCACGTCTTCCTTTTTTTTTTTTGCTTTTTTACCTCAAGTAGATTTGCCTTTAGCCCATTCTGAAGAAGAACATTGATTTAGGCACAATCCCTTTTAAACCAGCCAATCACAATTTACTCTCTCTATCCATTCTCTACCCAGTGTCTCAGTTATGCCTTTTTTTAGAATCACCATTATATTTTGTTACGCTTATTCTTGTTCATCATCTTGGGCCAATAAACATTTTATAGTCCAATAATTATGTTATGATCAGTATTTGATGTTCTTAAAACCAGACAACTGAGTTGTTCTTGAACTTTAATAGTTTTAGTATTTTTCATTTATTTTCAACTACTGCACACTCCTAAAGCTTACGAAGCTGCTTCTTTTATATATAATATGCCCCATATAAGAGGACTAGAATACTGCATAGTATCAAATAACACACACAAAAAAGTGTTTTGCTTTTTACGCTATGCTTTGTACAGCTGGGAGAAAAAGTCTACGAGGTGCGCTGTGCACATTGAAGAGTACGGCAAACTCAACATCGAAGTTTACCGGAAGCCCACACACACGGACCAGTACCTCCTCTTTGACTCCCATCACCCTCTGGAACACAAACTTGGAGTAATTAGGACCCTACACCACCGTGCAGAACATGTTCCCTCTAAGCCTGAAGGAAAAAAGAAGGAACACACACATGTAAAGTGATGGGTTTAGATTTTATTATTGTCATTTGTATTAGGAAATATTTAACCATATATTCTTAGAGGTGTATAATCAATTGTGTAGTGATAGGTTGTGTGATCTTTAACAGGCTACATCCTGGGAGCATGGGAAGAGGTCGTACCTTGTCTTATTGTTTTATGGTAGGATTAACGTAGCTACGTCTGTTCTAGTCTAAGTGCTTTTTGTTTAGATGAACTGCTGGACCTCCTCACCGGGGGGGTCTACCCTCTTCCTGACCAAGGATGTTTGCTTGTGTGCTTTTATGACCCTTTGATCAGCAGTACCCCCCCCACACACACACACACACACACACACACACACACACACACACACACACACACACACACAGTATTCTTTGTTCACATGTATACCTATGTGAGATGCTATATGTTAATGACCCTATGCATATTCATGTAACCACAATAAAAGGAGTGCTATGGGGAGCCTGGCTGAGAGTCTGATGGTGGTCAAGTGGTGGAACGACGCTTGGCTCCAGCCAGGTCTCCCTCATGCATGAGTAAACCAGAGAACTTTGGTGCCTTGTGTCTTGCTTTTTGCTGCGTAGCAGATTGTCATCCCCTATGTAGCCGGTGTATCAGAAAAACTCAGGAGAGTTTTCTCCAAGCATGACATCCCAGTGTATTTCAGACCCAGCAACATGCTCAGACAAAAACTGGTTCACCCGAAAGACAAAACTCCAAAACACAAACTTAACAACGTGGTGTATGCTGTACAGTGCAGCAAGGAATGCTCAGACCTCTACATTGGAGAGACCAAATAGCCACTTCACAAGCGCATGGCACAACACAGAAGAGCCACCTCCACAGGACAAGACTCAGCAGTCCATCTGCATCTTAAGGATAAAGGACACTCTTTCGAGGATGCCAATGTTCACATTTTGGACAGAGAGGACAGATGGTTTGAAAGAGGAGTGAAAGAAGCCATCTATGTCCACTGTGAGCGACCATCTTTGAACAGAGGCGGGGGTTTACGACACCAACTCTCTGCCATCTATAATCCAGTTTTGAGATCCCTTCCCAGACGCCTTAACGCCCACTCACATCCTGGGCCATCTGACCTCAGGAATTCGCATGATAAGGTGGGGCCAGGTTTCACAATGAACACACCCGAAACTCTGGCTGATTGGGACCCACACCCAGTTTCACACCTTGGCTCAGGCGATTAGAGGATCATCAGGGGGTCCTTTTGTCCCTCTGTGGGGGGTTACTCCCACTAGGTTTATATCTGGGACTCTCCACCATTTGACCTTAGAACTGAAGAAGTTTCTCGGATGAGAGGTGAAACGTCTTCAAGCAACTTAAAGAAGTCCAGACGCTTTTCTTTGCAAGCTCCTTTGACTACGATGACCTGGATGACTGAGAACCTTCACAGACACGTTTTTTTGTTTGTTTTTTTAAGTTTCCACTTACCACAAACAGCACATTGTACAAAATAACACTTTAGGCATCCATTAACTTTCCCCATCTTCACTTTTTAGACTCACAGGAGATGAAGCAGTGAAGCTCAGAGTGTGATGATGTGCAGCTTTATGTGCTCTGATAAACTGCCCAGACAGTGAATGTGAAATAAGGAACACACAGAAGTGAAACATACAGAGCTGCTCGGTAGCCAAAGATGTACAGGAAAACCTCATAAGAGATGAGCTGGGGGAAAAAAAACCCTCATGAACTGCAGCTTGAAATTTGGAAAGGAAACAGAAAAAAGGGCTGATTGAAACTGCAGTGAGCAGAAAGTAAAAACTAAAAACCAGAAAAGCCTATTGCCTTCCACAGCCCCCACCTTAAGGACAGTGCTAATATGCTGAAAAGTTGCTAACTATTTTTGTTTTTACAATCACACCAGAAATCCTTTATTATTTAATTTTAATATCACCAAAATAATCATTTACAAGGAGAAACACAATTGAAATAAACTAAATTTAATAAACAATGACAGAAAAAAAGAGAAAAACTGAAATGAAAAGTGAATACCCTGATTAAGACTTTTGTGTTAAATGAATTTGTGGAACACAAAATTGCAGAGGTAGAAATACTGTGTGGTTACTAAACATCTGTCTAGATAATCTAACATGACCCAGTCTGGAAACAGTCTGGTTGAGGTGACAGACAGGAAGAGGAAGTCTATCAAAATATGTGAATCTGAGTTGTTTGTTGTAAATATGTGCAGGATGCTGCAAGAACCTGAAGCTCGAGGGCTTCAGCATCTATGAAGGAGGGATTTTTTGTTGGAATTCAGGAATTAATAACATTTCTTGCTTGACTACGATCAGCAAATTGACTTTAATCAATCTGAAATCAGATTTTTTTTCCTTTTCCTTTCAATAAAGTTTGTTACATTGAGCCAACCCAGCTGAAATCAGAGAAATCAGTTGGGGTTATGGTTAAAAGAAGCCAGATGTGATGTGAACCAATGTAATATTCTGACTGAGAGACAATCTCAATACATATAGTCTAAAATGACTCTAGTTTTTATTAGCTTTATCTAGAGCAGTGGTTCTCGAACTGTGGTACGCGTACCTCCTCTAGTGATTAAAATCGATTCTTGGTTGAATAGCACGAAATCGATTCATTCAAATCCTGAATCGATTTTTAAATATACATTTATTTTGCCAGAATCTCAGGTTATATCTTGCAAAATTTCAACAACCACCAAAGACGTAAACACAAAGAGCGGACCCACCGACGCATCAGAATCAGTGAGATGTCGGCTTTCTCACCCAAAGGCACGTACACGGACACGCCGTCGGGGCTGAACACTCTTTGTGTTTACGTCTTTTTTTGTGCTAGATTCTGAAGCTGCAGGTTTTGTCTCTTTCCAACCAAAACTGACTTGAACCAGAAGCAGAAGAAGATCCAAACTACGCTTCACATTTCTCTTCACATAAACATTGTCATAAATTCGCTCTTACTTTTGCTGTTTTGCCTCCACCACGGTAAAATCACACTTCATGCACAGCTCTCTCTCCCTCTCTCTCAGTGTACTTCAAGAACAGTTTCCCATCTAAAAATCCCTGTTTTCTGCATTATTCACTTGCTTATTACCCAACAGTCGACTGTTAAGTACAGTGCTGTCGGGCGGTGTTTTTCTTTTTCTTTTTTCTTTAACAGACTTCCAACAAGACAGTCGCATTTCTGATGTTCAATACTAAACTTTTTAAATTAGGCAAAATTACAAAATGCTTAGCTGTGTCTCTAATAAAACCTCTGTCACTTTGCTCTGCTTTACTTAAGCAGCATCAGGTAATGTTCATATGTTGATTAATGGTTTTCTTCCGTTTTTGTTCTATTGCTGAATATTTTTAAGGCTATCTGCTACAATAACCCAGGCCAGGAAAATCTCCATCATGTTTTTCTGTTTTATCCTCAGTTACTTTGACACAAAGGAATCTGCTGTGATGCTTACACCTTTGATAAAGTCTCATAAGCATCAGCTTTCTTTTTATAGATATAAAAATATGGATATGTACTGATACGTGATCAGAATTATAATATTTCTGACTGTCTGGTGCAAAATTTCCCCGATTCAAATGAATAGAATTTAATAGAATCGTGGATCAAATCAAATTGATTCTAGAAATCAGTAAAGATACCCAGCCCTAGTTTTTTCCACTCAATATGTATTGAAATCTATTGAATTACTTTACAATGTTAGTAGCTACATCGATGGCCTGGCAGTTTGTTTGTTAGCAAACATTAACTGTGGCTTTTAGATTAAAAATTGCGGTTCCATGGTGTAGTGATTAACACGTTTTCCTTACACGTGAAAAATTCCCAGATCAAGACCAAAGGGATTGAACAAAGTTCAACACATCCAAAATTTCTTTGGATTAATTGGCTAGAAGAAACCCAAAACCATAGTTGGCTGCAGTGGACATGTAAGTGAAGGGAGTGGAGTGAAGAAGTGGTGATTAGGGATGGCGCTAATGAGAGGCATGCAGGAAAAGAAGTGCAGAAAGGGTAAGGAGAAAGTATATTCATGGATGTAGTGAACCCTTGCAGTGAGTTGGTGTGACAGAGAAGGATGGTAGGGTGTGATGGAGGCAGATAGTCTGCTGTGGTGACCCTGAAAGAGACCAGGAATAAAAAAGTCCTGCTTTAAATGTAGCCTGTTCACAAAAGCTGAAATGATGAAGAATGATTAGAAAACGTTTGTGTTCAGTTCCTAACAGTTAATGAACAGAGAATACGGCATCACTTAAAAAGAGAAATAGAAGAAGATTATACCAGTGACAGGGGCGGAGCGTGGGGGTGGCTTACTGGGCTTAAGCCCGGGTTGTTTTGTCAGAAGCCCGGGGTATTTTGGAGTGCAATTTTTTCATAGTTAGATGCCTGGCTGACAACTGTATAAAACAAAAAGTACACACAATATTCGAAGCACATAGTGCACACTGTGGGAATTTATGACTGTGCATGAATCCCCCCTGATATTGGTATGATCCGAGCTCAGGCACTAAGCGACTGAGCGAGGGGGCGGGGCAGCTGCTGCCTGTGAGTGCGCTGTTGGAGAAACGGAACCAGCCATACTAAGGAGAGCTTAAGTTTGACCAGGTACCAAAGCAAATCATTTGTACTGTACAAATAATGTAAATATGACGGTGCATCACGAAAGATTGATATCAAATTGATCACTTGACCAATATTACGTTACTTGCTCTTCAAGTGAATCAACAAATGGTGAAATGAAAAGCCGAACAAATGCTATTTTTTTTAGAGAGTCTTAGCTTACGTGTGTTTATTTCATATGTTCAGTTCTTACCCTCCCCGACTAAATCGGTTTCAGTTATGTACTGAAATATAAGAATGGACATTAGAGGGTTCTTTCAAAGAAAAAACTCAGGTAAATGTTATTTTATATATTATGCTTTGTATGTTGTTCAGTATATTTCTATGCAAAACAAGAGGGATTTCAGTACACAGCAGGATATTCACATTTGTAACCAGATATTTACATACACTTTAGGGAGAAAACATAAAACATTTTTACTGTACAACATCAATTTAGAGTAAACTTTTGTTTTAGATAAATATTGAAATATCTTTTGAATTAGTTAAATGTCAGAATAAAGAGAGAGAGATCTGTCTATTTATTATCACTTTCATGTAGGAGTACATATACACTAAGTTTATTGTTAATTAATAAGAAAACTCCAGACGATTCCATTCTGAGCTGAAGCTTCTGATAGGTTCGTAGAGTCCATGTGAGTAAATTGGTGGCACAGCTGTGGATGCATGTAAGGCAAAACACAGAGCCTGTTTCTTTGAAATGGGAACATCAAGAGATATCAACCAAAACGCCAGGAAAAGAATTGTGGAGCTCCATAAGTGTGGCTCAGTATGAATACAATTTGGTGCCATTTGCAATTAAGAAATACAGATAGTTTCTCTCTCTTAAAGTTAACAAATATGTTTTTTTATATTTATCAATCTAAAAAAAATAAACATTTAGTCTGATTTGATGTTACAATTAAAAAAGTGTTTTTGTTTTGATCTGAAGAGTAAATATCTGGTTTCAACTGTATATTTGATGACTGTCAGCACAAAGAGGGAGAGAGAGGAACAGAGAGGGAGAGAGAGGAGAATGAGGACAGAACAGAGGTGGAACAAGAGCAGGTGAGACACACATGTTAGTCAAATGGTTGTTTACCAAAAGTATCACCATATCATAGGTCCTCATGTATCTCGTACCTAGTGTTTCTTTTTAGGTTTGTTATATTTCAAGGCTAAATAATTATATAAACTTTTCTCAATCTAAATAGTGGACTTTGGTAGAATTAAAAAAATAAGTGTAGTGCAGGTCTATGATGATTTTTAGTGCTACTATCATCTAGTTCTGATTCTTGTTCTGTCTTGGTTAAGTCCTCAGTACTCCTGATTTTGAACTGTTGTAGTCCTGTTTTAATTCTGGATCAGTTCTGGGTCTGGTTGAATTGGGGTTTAGTCCTCGTGTCTTGATACAGCCCCGACCTTGTTCTGCCTTGCTGCTTAATTAAAAAACTAGTTTAAGGTGTCCTGCATATGTGATATATATTTTTCCCTATATGAAGTCATTCTTTTTTGAACAAAACTCAGAACAGAGCCAATTAATCTTTCAGTCATTTCTACCCCCCCCCACCCCAAAAAAAAAGAAAAAAAGAAAAAGAAATAATCCCACATGCATACTACCCTTTAGGGCTAAGCCCCGGGTGTTTCAAATGTCTGGCTCCGCCTCTGACCAGTGATATCAAATGTCTCTTTCTTTTCTGCTCTAGTTCTATTGTCAGGGTTCCTGGGTCGTTGACCCAGTGATTTCTGTTTTGTCATGTTCAGTTTATTTTCACATCTATGTTTTCCGTGTCAGCATACCGCCTGCGTATTGTGTTCCAGTTATTTCCATGTATCATTAGTCAGACTAAGTTCAGCTGCGTGCTCACCGGTTTCTAATCATTCATCACCCAGCGTGTATTTAAGTCCTCAGTTCCATCCGATCGGTGTCGTGTCATTGATGTTCATGTGATGTTCTGTTGTCGTTTCCGCCTGCGTTCAGCCAGCCATTCAGCCTTCCAGTCAGTTGTCCAGCCAGCCAGCCAGCCATTTTCTCCCTTTGTTCTGTTCATCCACTCCTCACAATAAATCTGCACCTACCTGCGAGTCCTGCGTTTGGGTTCCTTCTTCCTCGCCTCCACACGACGCCTGACATCTATGAAGTGTTTCTCTCGCTCTCTCTCTCCTCTCCCCCATGTGTGTGGAAAAACAATATGCTACTTCTGAACCTGCAACTGTTTGTGAGGCACTGAAAAAAACTGAAGTGAAAGAGAGAGTGTCAGCATTAAAGTTGGTGATGAGAACAAAAACCCACAAAGTTCAACAGTTCCTTTAACAAGGAGGTGGTTGGTGTTACTTTCACCTTCTACATTTCAACTTGCAGATTTGTCTGTGCATCATGAAGCCAAAGGGTAAAAATCTCATGAACTAATGATTCTGTAACACAGCTCTGGCAAGTGTTTATGTATCTAGAATGTGATAGACATAGAGCATGTAGAGAGGGTCAATGGTCAGTTTTGACAAGTACCCAAGATGGCGCGGCCACGTCCAGACGCCTTCCTGACCGCTCCGCTCCGACTATCCACTTTTCTTGTTTTTTACTTATTTTTTGCTCTGGTTTACATCCCAAAATCCTCTAGTCTTATAGTATACGACAGCGGATCACTTGTAAACATCGGTGCCAAGGTTGCATATCTAATCTTGGACACTTTTAAACCTGACCCTTCCTGGCCGCCAGAGATTCTACGCGGCGCGGAAAACAACAAAGGACGGGCCGCTCATCCGAGGCGCAGAACAAAGAAGCGCCGGGGAAAACGCGCTGGTATTAGGAACAGACTGAGACAGCAGGCGCATCGCGCACCACTGCCCAGTATCCTACTGGCCAATGTACAATCCATGGAGAACAAGCTCGATGACCTAAGAGCAAGGGTCACCTTCCAACGTGACATGAGGGACTGCAACATTCTGTGCTTCACGGAGACATAGCTGTCCCCCACCGTGCCGGACCAGGCTGTAACTCCGTCGGATTCATTCTTTGTGCTCCGCGTGGACAGAACGGCAGAGTCGAACAAAACCAAAGGTGGGGGAGTGTGTTTCATGGTAAACAGAAAGTGGTGTGATGCCAGGAGCATTTCTACTCTCTCCAGCGGCTGCTCGCCACATCTGGAGTTCCTGAGGATTAAGTGTCGCCCTTTCTATCTGCCCCGTGAGTTCACCTCAGTCATCGCCACGGCGGTCTACATCCCACCCCAAGCGGACACAGGTATGGCTTTGTCCGAATTACATGATGTGCTGAGCTCGCTTCAAAACAAGGACCCGGGCGCAGCCCTCATTGTAGCAGGAGACTTTAACAAAGCGAACCTCAGACAAGTCATGCCAAACTTTTACCAGCATGTCTCGTGTCCAACGAGAGGGGATCGGATTTTGGATCACTGCTACACGCCATACAAGCAGGGCTACAAAGCTGTCTCACACCCGGTTTTTGGGAAGTCTGACCACAACGCCATCTTCCTCATTCCCCAGTATAAACAAAGCATACGGAGGGAAGACGTGACCACGAAGGAAGTAAAACGGTGGACTGCCCAATCAGAAGCTACGCTACAGGACGCACTCAACGACGTAGACTGGGACATGTTCAGAGCATGCGCAGTCGACATCAACGAGTTTACGGAAGTAGCAGTATGCTTCGTCAATATGCTAGCGGAGGAGATTATCCCCACTGCGAGAGTCACCACATTCCCAAACCAGAAACCGTGGATGGACAGATCGATCCGCACTGCAGTAAACGCCAGGACCGCCTCCTACAACATGGGTCTCGCCACTGGCGATATGAGCGCCTACAAAGCGGCCTCATACGGCGTGCGGCGCACGGTGAGAGATGCCAAACGCAGGTACCGGGAACGTGTGGAGTCCCGCTTCCACCAGGGCGACACACGGAGTATGTGGCACGGACTACGCACCATTACGGACTACAAAGCCAGGGACACTGCGCCGATCAACGCCGACTCTGCATTCACCAACGAGCTGAATCGGTTCTACGCCCGTTTCGAGGTTAGCCAGGCGGCTAATGCTATCTACCGCCTGACTACCGAGGACAGTGACGTCATCAGCGAGAGACCGGTGACCAGCATCGCGGAGCATGACGTCCGAGCGGCACTGAGGAGAGTGAACACAAGGAAAGTGGCGGGGCCAGACGGTATCACCGGCCGTCTGCTGCGCTGCTGTGCTGACCAGCTAGCAGGTGTGTTCACTTACATCTTCAACGAGTCCCTGGCGAAGTCTGTGGTCCCCACATGCTTCAAAAGATCCACCATCATCCCTGTGCCCAAGAACAGCAAACCCTCATCCCTGAACGATTACCGGCCAGTTGCACTGACCTCGGTAGTAATGAAGGTGTTTGAGAGGCTGCTGAAGAACATCATCTCCTCCTCCATCCCAGACACCACAGATCCGCTGCAGTTCGCCTACAGATCCAACAGATCCACAGAGGATGCCATCGCCCACGTCCTACACACCACTCTCAGCCACGTGGACAAGAAACAGGGTAACTATGTGCGAATGCTGTTTGTTGATTACAGTTCAGCGTTTAACACAATGGTGCCCTGCAGACTGTTCACAAAGCTGAGGGATCTGGGACTTAACAGCCGTCTGTGTGCATGGGTGTTGGACTTCCTCACTGGCAGAACTCAGGTGGTGAGGGTGGGCAGGTGCCTCTCCAACAGCATCACCATCAACACAGGAGCACCTCAGGGATGTGTCCTCTCGCCACTGCTCTACTCCCTCTACACTTCAGACTGTGTGGCCACCCATGGCTCCAACACCATTGTGAAGTTTGCTGACGACACAGTGGTGTTGGGTGCCATCTCCAACAACGATGAGGCGGCCTACATGGATGAAGTGAAGAATCTGGCATCGTGGTGCCAGGACAACCACCTCCAGCTGAACGTCAGCAAGACCAAGGAGCTGGTGGTGGACTTCAGAAGGGGTCAGCACAGAGACTACAAGCCCATTATCATCAATGGAGCTCCAGTGGAGAGGGTGCAGTCCTTCAAGTATCTTGGTGTCCACATCTCCTCAGACCTGACATGGGCTGCCCACATTCAGGTCCAGACCAAAAAGGCTAGGCAGCGCCTGTATCACCTACGACAACTGAAGAAGTTCAGGGTCTCTCCAAAGATCCTCAGGATTTTCTATACAGGCGCTGTGGAGAGCATCCTCACACAGAACATGACATCGTGGTTCGGGAACAGCTGTGTGAAGGACCAAAAAGCTCTCCAGAGAGTGATCCGTACAGCAGAACGGTGCTGCAGGATTGCTCTCCCCCCGCTTCAGGACACCTACACCAGGAGATGCCGGACTAGAGCAGCGCAGATACTGAAGGACCCGTCCCATCCTGGCAACAAACTGTTCCAACTTCTGCAATCTGGTAGAAGGTTCCGCATCTTCCGGGCAAGGACAGAGAGACTCAAGAGGAGCTTCTATCCCCAAGCCATCCGTGCCCTAAACACACACACCCGCCCTCTCACATCATCTATAATTGACTGAGACAGGACTCTCTTCCAGACACTCTAAACCAAGGCACAATGTGCATTTCAAATTCCTTTAATTTTAAATATGTTTATATTGTCTATTAGGGCTGGGCCATATTATACCGTTCACGGTAATACCGGTATAATGTTAGGCAACGATAGGAAAATGAAATATCGCGATAGAATGGGAGTAAAACGCGCATGCGCAGTGCCTTTGTTTTCATACGCACATGGCCGATTGTTGAGTGAAACAGATGAACCAGAATTGGTTTGTAAAAATGGTGCAACTTCCGTGATGTGGAACTGGTTTGGTGTTTGTCCGTCAGATACACGACAAAGCACATTTTTTTGCAGAACATGCAAGCGGCCGTTGTTATTGTCATATTTGTCGGACTAAGATGCTCTTAAATCTGGGAGTAATCTGGGTCCTAAACTCCGTAATCTTCAGGTCAAACAACACTGCAGCATCACTTAGAGTTAAAAACTGTCTAAATTCTTTCATCTTTAATAAAACGATCAGCATTGCTGCTTTACCAGGTGTAACTGTTACGGAGTATAGCATGGTGGGAAAGGACGGAGAGAAACCACCCCCCCCCCCCCCCCCCCTAAGTTTTGTTGGTTTTGTTTTTGAGTTTGTTTTGGATTAATTGCATGTTTTTGTGTTTATTTACGGTTGTTGCACCTGTGTGGGAGGGGAGATTTTACTCTAGCCCAGCTGCCAGTGAGGCGGAGTTGAATACAGGGAGCGGCTGATTGGAGTTCCTCTTTATAAAGGGGAAAGGAAGCAGGAAGTGTGGTTGTTGTTTTTAGTAGGACCTCGGTGAAGCAGGAGAGCCCCGGAGATCCAGGACAAAGTGTGCGCATTTTTAATAGAAAGGATTTTTTTTTAGCCTGGCCTGGTTTTTGCTTTTAACGAAACGGAGGACGTGGAAAGGAGGACGTATTCCTATGGAGCTGTGAGAGGACGTGCTGGAAAAGAGAGGACGTGCTGGAAAAAAAGGGACGTGTTGGAAAAGAGGAAAACGAGCACTAGACTGGAGACCTCCTGCGCCCCGATAAGAAGAACTGGACCAGCTCGGGGAAGTTTAACTGCCGGGAGGTAATGTGGAGACCCAGCCTCGAACAAAGTTAAAGCCTGAAAAGGTGGGTGGCAAACCTGTTTTAGGGAGCTGCAGGATTGATACGTGTTGGTTGCGTGTTCGTGCAGTGACCCTCTCTCCCCTGTTTGTAACTAGGCGAAGAACTCGGACCGCGGTGGTCTTTGGGCTTTGGATCCCTGGCCGGGGTTGTCTTCAGCCGGTAGTTTGCCTAGAGGAAGAACAACTAAATTTTGTGTAACCCATTGCAGTGTGTGCGTGGTGGTTTGTTGCTGGTCCCTACTAGAATTCCTATTCTTTTTGCACGGAGGCTCTCTTAACAGACCTCCCGTAACATAACTATGAAGTTTAACTTCCAGGCATCCATGAAAACTAAAGTTATTACATTTAACGGAGTTAGACGTTAGCAGGAAGCTAGCGGAAGTTAGCTCGCTAGTTTCGCTAGTTACCTAAGCATGATATAGCATGTTCTGACTGAGAGATTTCTGAAAAAAATCAAACGTACAGTTCTGCTATCACTTCCAACATAAATGAAGACAGGAAACTAAACAGCAGTGACGTTTGTAGGGTTACTGAAGTTGGGCTAGCTGGTATATAATGATGTGCTACGTGATCGCTAGCGACACAGCTATGTTAGCATAACATAAACAGTGAAGCTGGAGGACGAACACTAACACTTTTCCACTTATAAAAGTTAACGTGAAGGTTCTTCATGGTTAGAGACAAATGCAATCGCATGGCAGGATGTTGTAAACGGACCAAACTTCAGTCAGGAGAACAACTGAGATAATCCATCCACAATATGAGGTTAGTCATTAATAGACTGCAACAACATGGGAATAGAGCAGCTGCCAGAGAATTCAACATTAATGAATCAATGGTACAGAAGTGGAGGAAGCAAGAAGAATGAGTTTAATAAAGTTTGATTTATCTGACTGCTTTGTTTCGCTTAATGTGCCTTATAATCCCGTGCACCTTATGGTCCGAAAAATACATACTGCACACTGCAGTTTAATGTTGCAAAGCACCTCTTTTTAACTTCAGTGGATATTATACATGGTTATGCTCAGGATATGTCAGCCCATTTCTACTGGAAATGCCTTTTGGTTAAACTTTCAGCAAGGAATTTGCATTTGCACTGTTACATTTTTATAAAGCTTTAATGTACATAAAAACCAGCTTCTTGTTTAAGTGAAAATAAATGGAAGGTTGTCTTTTTGCGCTAGTAATGTTGTGGAGTTGTATTTTGTCTCGCATTAATTATATCGTCGGTTATATCGTTATCGCAAATTTTCAAATATATATCGTGATAAATATTTTTGGCCATATCGCCCTGCTCTATTGTCTATCCTGTAAAATAGTCAGATATCTACTCATATTAATGTACAGAATTCACCTGCTTGCTGCTACTACTGCACATTCACCCAGTGTATATACTATATGTGTATATATATACATATATATATATATATATATATATATATATATATATATATATATATATAATGTTCTTCCTCTACACCCCCCCCAATTTTTGCACATGTCGAGGAGCGTGTCAGGCTACATTCCACTGTGTGTTATACTTGTATAACTATGCATGTGACAAATAATAAAGAACCTTGAACCTTGAACCTTGACAATGGCCAGAACCATAGGCACTAACTAATGGGTAGTACATTTATTCGGTTTATTCAATTTCCGTGTTATACATGTAGCACCAAATCACAACATTAGTCACCTCAAGGAGGTTTATATTGTAAGGTACAGACCCAACACCAAAACAGAGAAACCCCAACAATCAGATGACCCAATATGAGCAAGCACTTGGCAACAGAGGGAATAAAAAAAAAAAAATCTCTTTTTAACAGTAAGAAATGTTAGCCAGAAATATATTCAGGGAGGGGCGGCCATCTGCCACAACCAGGTCAGGGTGAGATTAAAGGATGTCAGAGATGTGAAACCGAAAACCAAAAGAAATAGTTGTGACTTAGGTTGTGATGCTAAAGGATGTTTGCTGTGTTCCAAATCAAAATGCAGACAGAAAGTGACAAACCGAAATCTCTGTTGTCTCTCACAAACATGGTTTCGCCACATACATCGAAACACTACTCTGATGAAATTCCGCTCAACTATCACACAAATTGTGTAAAGAATGTATTAAATTAACTCTGTGAGACAATAATACTGATATAATTTCAAGAGATTGTCAATCTAAACCACAGAATTAACAACTCAAAGATTTTTGGCCCCGTGCTCCCAAGTTGTACCAGAGCAAATACAGCATGTCACATTCTCTTCGACTCTCTCACACACACACACACACACACACACACAGAAACAAACTAAAGTATTGATCCTAGCATGCTAGTAATGATGTGATACCAATACCTGCATTGGTATCAATACGATTGATATTTGGATTGATCTTCTCATCTCTATTCTGGGGCTTGGGATTTTTCCCCGGTTGCTTTGTCAGACTGTTTTAATCTAAACTATAAAACCAAAGTGGTATTAGTCCTAAAAACTACATTTCCTTTAAGGGACCCAAACACTGTCTTCAATGGCTTAATGGCCTCTAAATGTCAACTTTAACCTGTCCAGAATGTACCTTCTGTAAGATCCAAGATAAATGATGGCACATACATTCAATGTACAAAGTCTTCTTTACTTGACAGACCCAAATTCTCAATAGATATGATGATTGACTACAGCTGTTTTCAGGATAAAAATTAATTCTTTAACAGTGCTCACTGGATTGACAAATATTTACGACAATCACAAAGTCCAGGGAACTCAGTGACGTGTGATTTTCCGAGGCTGATCCTGATATTTTCATTTTTAAAATGTTTGGTAAAATATGCGATCATCTTGACATGATGAGTTGAAGAGTAAATTGAACCCTGAGGCAGTGATACGTTATAAAGTTTTGATCCTACCTAAGCGCTGCATAGTGCATCTTTCCACACACCAAAGCTGTTCTAATGATTGCAAACGAACAAAGGGCCAGCATGAAGATTTTATTTTTTTTGTTTGACAAGAAGTCATTTAATTATCGTTTGACAAAATCATACTGTGAGTCCAGAGAGTCAGAAACTTAATTTAATCTTGTGTTGTATCTTCACAACGAAAATATAGAATGACTGAGCCACACACAGGGAATATGGTTGCTACTTGTTTACTGAACTTTTGCAGTCACATGTTCACAGCAACACAGGGTCCGTCTACTTCCTATGACACAAGTCTTCTACCATCCATGACATTTACTCCACACAGCCCCCAATACCACCCCTTCTAGCATTATCAGTATAACAACCTGCCTCAGTACTACATGGAAGCTCCTGTCAGGCATCATATCAGCTAAGATGAACAGGCACATGGGTCAATACATGAGCGGGACACAGAAAGGAATTGGCAAGAATACCAGCTACTGGTAGACAGAACAGTCAGCCGAGACTGCAAGACCATACTGACCAACCTGTGCACTGCCTGGATTGATTACAAGAAGGCCTATGACTCAATGGCTGGAGGGTTGGAGGGTTTCACCCCAAGTCCAGCACCCTGAGGCTGTACGCTAAGCGGAAGGAAGGGGGCCGGGGACTGGTGAGTGTCAGCACCACAGTCCAGGATGAGACAACGAACATCCAAGAATACATTGGGAAGACGGCCCCAACTGACCGAGTGCTCAGTGAATACCTCAGGCAGCAGAAACCCAAGAAAGAGGAGGGAGATGAGAAACCATCATGGAAGGACAGGCCCCTGCACGGTATGTACCACCGGCAGATGACGGAGGTGGCTGATATCCAGAAATCCTACCAGTGGCTGGACAAAGCTGGACTGAAAGACAGCACAGAGGCACTAATCATGGCAGCACAAGAACAAGCTCTGAGCACAAGATCCATAGAGGCTGGGGTCTGTCACACCAGGCAAGACCCCAGGTGCAGGCTGTGTAAAGATGCCCCAGAGACAATCCAGCACATAACAGCAGGGTGCAAGATGCTAGCAGGCAAGGCATACATGGAACGCCATAACCAAGTGGCCGACATAGTGTACAGGAACATCTGTGCCGAGTATAACCTGGAAGTCCCGAGGTCAAAATGGGAGATGCCCCCAAGGGTGGTGGAGAATGACCGAGCTAAGATCCTGTGGGACTTCCAGATACAGACGGACAAAATGGTGGTGGCTAAACAACCGGACATAGTGGTGGTAGACAAACAGAAGAAGACGGCCGTAGTGATCGATGTAGCGGTTCCGAATGACAGCAATATCAGGAAGAAGGAACACGAGAAGCTGGAGAAATACCAAGGGCTCAGAGAAGAGCTCGAGAGGATGTGGAAGGTGAAGGTAACGGTGGTCCCCGTGGTAATCGGAGCACTAGGTGTGGTGACTCCCAAGCTAGGCGAGTGGCTCCAGCAGATCCCGGGAATAACATCGGAGATCTCTGTCCAGAAGAGCGCAGTCCTGGGAACAGCTAAGATACTGCGCAGGACCCTCAAGCTCCCAGGCCTCTGGTAGAGGACCCGAGCTTGAAGGATAAACCGCCCGCAGGGGCGTGCTGGGTGTTTTTTTATGTGTGTGTGTATGTATGTGTTTTACATATTTTTATGATAGCGTTTATGATAGCATGCCCAAGCTTGCTAGCTTGTAACGAGGACATTTTTTCTTCACATTTTTTAATTCACTGTTTCATATACCACCACAGAAAATTACCTTCAATAAGATTTAAAAACATTTTGCCACATGGTGCATGAGTCGTGTCCATGAGCCTTGGGTTAGAGGACAAAACCGCATATCATATTTGTTTAGGGGGGGGGGGGGGGGGGGGGTTCAGTTTGACATCAACCAGACCATTAACTGAATGCTTCTAAAATAAAATTTAGTTAAAGTTTTTACTTTTCTGTTTTCTTTTTTTGACTTCAATCAGTAAAATCTACTATCCTCTAAAACTTCAGTTTCCACAAATTAAAAATGATTTGGAGTTTCAGTATATTTTCTATGTTTCTGCATAAGATTACTACAATACTACATAACAGGCACGTGCAGGGGGGGCGCTAGAGGGGCTTGAGCACCCGCCCCTTTCCTGATGGGTGCCCAAAGTGCCCTTTTGTTGAGGCAACTTTTTTAAAAAAAAATTATTATTATTATTTTTTTAATGTGTGTGTGCGTGCAGAGTCCTGTCTGTGCCCCTCAACAATAATATTTAACTATTAATCACAGTTTTGCTAAATAAAAGGATCTGGCTTGCATCAGTCACATGATCACATTTAACCAATGATCGCCCTTGACGGCAGAACGCGCTGGTTACGAGCTGGGAACGAGCTCACAAAGAGCACGCGCATTTGTTGCGGTCCGGAGCTGTAGGAGAAACACAAGTTAACTCAGAGACACAGACTGATGCGACAAAACCAGTAAGTAGGTGTACAGCGTACACTGTAGTGTATAGCACCCAGGAGTATTAGCTTATTATGTACACGTTGGTAAGCTGTCTTGTTGCAACTGACGAACTGAAACAAACGAGCGTGCTGTGTGTGCAACAGCGCGACAAACATTACCTGTCCTTTTATTAACTGCACATGTAGTGCTGGTCATAGCTGCTGGCTACCTGTGTAAGGCTGTCATGGGTCTGTAGCTCTGTCACCGTTTTAGGGAACATATTTCGTTTTAAAGTAAGTTACAGGGCTTTTCCTGCCTTTTTGGAGGGATTATATTTCACTAAAAAACGATCTAATATGCATGTCCACATAATTATGCATTATTATAATATTTTAAAAAACACACGCTGTATTTTAAAAAACATACATTAAGAAGCAGATTATATTAGATTTATATTTTAAATAAGACTAAATTTGAATTTTACAGCAGTAAAATGATTGCATCTCTACAGTTTAAAAATGTAATAAGAGTGGATAGTAAAACAAATGGAATCATCATAAATACATTATTTCATATTTATTACTTCCCCCTCCTCATTGCTTTATTATTGTAGCTCTAGTAATAAATATGTAAGGATTCTGGATCAGCACAGTGATGCCCATAGTATATACAGTATCCTGAAGAAGGTCTAAAATGTCATTGTGTGTGTGTGCATGTGTGTGTTTTATTTAGATGGATTTTTAAAAAAAATATTACTCATGATATAACATTGTCCAGACATGCCTGGTAAGGACATGAGGAGGAAACAGTAGGAGCTGTGTGAGGCTACTAAAGGCAGTGCTATAACATTTTTCTGTCATCATTTAGATTAAGTGCAAGAGTTGTTAGGTGTGGATAATTAAATTATAGTTTATTGCAATAGCAAGTTGTGCCTTGTTCTCAGATGGACAGCAAGTGGAGAGTGATATATGAAATGATGGGATAGAAGGAAGAAGAGAAGCAAAGAGTGATTCACAGGCAGAGCCTAAATTATTTCTCACAGTTTTTTGTGTCCTTATGGTTCCAAGCGCTGTCACCAATCTTTGCATTTTGTTATTATCTCATGATACTTGTTTAATCAGCTACCATCTCTCCTATGGACTTTTTAATGTCTACAGTCTCAGATCAGCACAGCCCTGCCCTCCAGCACTATCAGCAGCAGGAGCAGCAGAAACCCCTCAACAGCAACATTGTACTGTGACTGTAGCTCAGGTGGCAGAGCAGGTCAGCCACTCATCAGAAGGTCGGTGGTTCGATCCCAGGCTGCCTCCTGGCTGCATGCCAAATATCCTTGGGCAAGATACTAACCCCATGTTTGCCTACTGGTGGTGGTCAGAGGGCCTGGTGGCGCCAGTGTCCGGCAGCCTCGCCTCTGTCAGTGCGCCCCAGGGTGGCTGTGGCTACAATGTAGCTTGCTATTGTCTGTGTGTGAATGGGTGAATGACTGAATGTAGTGTAAAGCGCTTTGGGGTCCGTAAGGACTAGAAAAGCGCTATACAAATGCAGGCCATTTACCATGTACCCATCAGGTAAAACATCGGCGACATTTGCTTTGCCTTGTTGCCCATATTAGATTCTTGATGAATGTGTGTTGTTGTTATTCAGCCTGGCTCAATGTGCCCCTTTTTAACTTTGAGCACCCGCCCCTTTAAACCTCTCTGCACGGCCCTGCTACATAACATCAAATAACATAAAAGAGATATGAGGCTTTTGAAAAAATTATTAGAACATAAGAACATAAGAAGACATAAGTGTGTGGTGCTTCGCTTCAGTAGCTCCACATGGCAATGGATCCATCGGTGTCATTCTGTTTCACCTGATAAATCAGGAAGATGGTGATGAGCAGGCCCTGCAGCTATAGGGCTTTGGAGTTGACGTCACGCCGCAATGCATTATGGGAGCGCAGCGCCATTTTCGGGGTCTACGAATCAAACCAAACACACTGTGTTGGAACGACGACTAAAAGAAAGATGCTTAAAAGCAGCTCAAAAGAGAATGAACTGTATAGAGACCGATTTCATTCAGAGGCGAAGCAGCGGTACTTGCAGAAAATAGCGTGCATTGGAAATGTGGACCAGTATGAAATAGGGCCGTGGAGTAGAAACCCTGAAGACCAACCGCTACTGACGTAGCCTGACATATTTTCGTACCTTATCTGTGGAATCAGCGCGTACAAGTCGTCATTCAAGCAAAGGTAAGTCAGCTCGAGTACTGCGAGTGAAATGTGTTTGATTTCCTTGCAAACATTCAGATTAGTGCAGCATAAATTCATTCATGAGGGGAAATTACAGTGAGAACATGTGGAGGCTGTTAGGTGGATAACATAGCGAGTTCAGTGCATTGATGTGACATTCTCCTGAAGGATTGTTATTCTTTATGGTTAAAGAAATTGCACTAATTTATTCATATTTATTATAAATAATCCTAATTAAACATCTTCCTTCCATGTTTGTATCTTGTGTCACTAAAAATACAATTTATTTTAATTTTATACATTGATTAATGACCTGCAGAATCTCCTTATCATATTAAGGGATTCATAATTGTCACTTTATGCTTTCTCCATCTCTAAAGTGATGACATCCTTGCATTACCGGTACATACTTTAGGTTCATTTTCTGCAGGCAGATTTACACTATAACATGCAGCGTTCTATAGATGGACACATAAAGAAATGAAAAATTACATGTATGTGCTAACTTTCTAAACACTTTGTTACATTTATGATAAAGTAGATAAAACACATTTACGTCGGCCTTGGCTCAAAGTTCATTTAAAGACAAGAACTATGTCTGTGTGTGTTTCAGGTCCTGCACTCTCAAAGACTGAATGAACCAGCATTGCAGCCATGGGTCACCGTGAGCATCACAGGGAAGGTTGAAGCTGCCCACTGCACCTGTAAGGCCGGAGTCGCAGAGACCTGCAGCCATGTCGCTGCTCTTCTGTTTAATGTAGAAGCAACAGTGTTGATCCGTGGCACAAGGACTGTTACAGATGAACCTGCATACTGGGTTTTGCTGGGTAATATGACCAAGATACAGCCAGAGGTTGGCCATAAGATAGACTTCTCCTCTTCAGCTGCCCAAAAAAAGGCTCTTGATCAAAACCTAAACAGACCATCTGTAGTGACAGGTAAAAGGAGCCGTCCTCAAAACAGAAAAATCCCACCTGCTACTTTGGAGGAGTTGTCACTGCTATTGGATACTTTGCTGGAACACAGTAAAGCTGTGGGTTGTGGGAATGACCCATAATGTTTTATCTAGGGGTCTACATTTATGCCTGTAGTGCACTGCCGTGTAAATAATTTGCATTTACTGAATATATACTGACTGAGTACCACTGTTCAAAAGTTGAATAAAGAAACAAACTAATTTTTGCCTCTTTTTTTTTATTGAAACCACCTTATAGAACATCACATCAGTTACAATGTAGAATCCATGTCATTTATAGTTTACAAATGACAAAATGTTTACACAAAATCATGAGTGTTTACATGACATCACCCACTACTAACATTACTTTATTTACTGTATCTTTTGAAAAAATACAGCAATTTTAACAGCACAAGACTTAAGAATATTTAACAGGAGCAGGTTTCATTCTTCCCTGGTTTTATTATCACACTGTTCACCAAAACGCAGCAAACCTTCACCATCTTATCCAGAAGGGTCAACTCTTCACCCTCACATGGAAGAAGTAATCTGATTGGCATGGTGGTATGTTTGCAGCAGGTCCCTTGTGTAGCGCTGGAACCCAGTCACGATGTTTCATCCATTTCATAGGCTGGTTTGCTGCAATAATGCCAAATAATTAGCATCTCTATAGATAGAAGGTAGTTCTGCAAAATCACTCAGTAGGATGTTTGTTCTAATTTGCTATGAGCTCAGAGCGCATAGAAAATAATACTAATAGGCTATAAAGAGTGATATGAACATATTTAGAACTTACCGGAATGAAAATGTCTGGAGCACCAACAGATATTTGGAGATGGAAGAGAACTGCACGTCAGCTCGTCTCACAGCTGCTATCCAGGCTAGACGCCTTCATTTGGTAACATCAATACACGAGCTGCTCATGTTGCTTCCAGGTTGGGAAAGAATGAAAAGATAAACCATTTTCAACCTTATTCTCTTGCCGGTCGTGTGATCGAACATTGCAGCCGACCACACAGCAAATACGAACCATGGCTGTTGTGTGTGACTTCGCTCCCTTTTCACTTGCGCTAGACCCCCAAAATGGCGGATCGGGCCAAAATCCTTTCCACGCCCACCCCCCGTGACATCACGCTCCAAAGCCCTATAAAGACAGGTAGATGAACAGGTGGTTAGTTCACTAAAGAGGCAATTAGATTATGTGCAGCTCTATAATGCTGGTGGTGAGAAGGAGAGTGATGTAACTACTGCTTCAACACTGCAATGATTAGATTTTACTCTGAAGCTTGTTACGAGTTATGTGGTGGAGGATATGCTACCTGTTTCAAGTTGGTAAGGTTTATACACGCATGCAAGATTCACTGTTCAAAGCGTCGCAGTGGACATGGTCAAAGATATTAGATATTTATTTTTAAAAAGAAAAGTATGATTCAATATTTAAATATTAAATAATATACCATGTTACTGCTACTGTCCTTTAATGTCAGTCATAAGGGTGGTACTTTAAGAGCCATATATTTTAAGAGGTCAGACTCATTGTGAAAAGTTTGAGAACCACTGTGCTAGATCACCTGCTGGGGAAAAAAAGAGAAGAAAACAAGCATAAAGACAACAACGCATTAAGGAAACCACAGCCTAGGTAAGTACAAGTAACATTAAATTATAAATATTGAGTGTTGAGCAGCACACAAGACCAACAACCCATGATATTCTTTGAGGCAGCAGCCAAGAAAGATAGTGTGTGTCTGTGCACTCCTGTGAGACCAGAAGTCTTGCTCTAAGCTGACTGATAGATACACCTCCCTTTTTTTTTTACTAGTTCACTGACTTTGAACACTGTACCGTGTACTACTTACCAACAGCCTTACTATAAATATTTTCATCCCTTGTGTTGGAGTGCCATCTTGTGGCCCAATTGAGAAGTGTTATACTAAATGCTAATGCTCTTAAGGGGTGGTATTAGATTGACGTAGTTCCTTAGCAGGTTTGTAGTGGAGGAATTGGAGGCCAGTTATATTAACAGTTAATATAAGGGTATGTTCAACTGGGTTTTTTTGTCCTTGATCATAGAAACCAGACCACCACATCCCTCTACACTAACTACTACTATATAACTACTATAACATAACTCAGCACTGAACTGACATGCACCATCCTGTATATGTATTATCCAGCTCGCATTACACACCATGCATGCACGATGCTGAAGGTTGTCGACCCTTGAGCCTGAGTGAAAGATTGTTGCCCTTCATTCAAGGGCTGGACTATGACCCAGTCTGAAAAATCCCCTTGATGAGAGGCAACAAGCTGGGGTGATTATCTTGACTGTCTTGCTACCTTTACATTGGAGGTTTTCCCAGTGGATGAAAGGATTGTACACTGCTCCTTTGGGTCAGAGATCAGATTTTCGATGTACCAGTCGATCTATGTCCCTACCTTTACCTAGGGTCACAAGCTTTGGGTAGTGACTGAATGAACAAGATTGTAGATACAAGCAGCAGAGCTTTCCCAGAACCAACTAACTAATGGTTGTTGCATTTGGAGCAGACAGTATGAGAAATGCCATACTCTATGTGGCATTTCTATTTTGCTTATTACGATTCTGATATAATTATAGAATATCTGAACAAATGTAGAAAGTATAGGTATACAATGTGACAAGCTTAAACGCATGTGGCTCCACATTATTGCCCCTCCTGCATTCTCAGGAGTTGGGAATTTGGTCACCCCCGTCCTTAGCACTCACCATTCCACAGCGTTTGAACTGTTAACATATGAGGGAGGGACTTTGATAAATGATAATAATCATGCTGAAGTGGCAACCCCTAACCCTACTCAAGTAAATTTAAGTGTTTACTTCCAAAAGTACTTTTATTGCACCACATTCATTCACTCATGAGCTACTGTAACATGAATCAAATGACTGAATTGCAGTCAAATGGTAAATGGCCTGTATTTGTATAGCGCTTTTTCTAGTCCCTAAGGACCCCAAAGCGCTTTACACAACCTGTCATCCACACACACATTCACACACTGGTGATGGCAAGCTACAATGTAGCCACAGCCACCCTGGGGCGCACTGACAGAGGCGAGGCTGCCGGACACTGGCGCCACCGGGCCCTCTGACCACCACCAGTAGGCAACGGGTGAAGTGTCTTGCCCAAGGACACAACGACCGCGACTGTCCAAGCCGGGGCTCGAACCGGCAACCTTCCGATTACAAGGCGAACTCCCAACTCTTGAGCCACGATCGCCCCAGCCATGATCGTCAAGTTCTATAGAATCTTGCTAATGACCTCCTAATTGTATTCATGTGTGTTACAACAGGGACACATGAAAAAGTTTCACCGGCTGTCAACACCTGCCGTCGAGGACTGGAGTTTGAGACCCCTGGTGTAGAGGAGATAAAGGAAGCAGCAGACGGCTTTCAGCTGGAGCTTAAAAGAGTGCTGTCTATCAATCATTCAATCCAGACTTCAGGAGCTTGTTTGAATCACTCAATCAACAGTAATGGCTGTTTCGCCAGCTATTACCCGAACACACCCAGACACAAAGCCTGGAGGGAGGAGACAAAAAAACACACATACCCACACACCAATATGGGAGGAACCACACACCAAAACAGATAGCATGTGATCACTTTCCATAACATTTCATTGAATCATAACTTCACAAATTTAGGATAAAGGTTTATTCCTGACAAAGACTAATGATGAATTATTAATAATTTATTTTACAATCTCTGTCTTACAATACAAAACACCTTGAGGCTACTGCTGTTATGATTTGACGCTTTATAAATTAAAATCGAATTAAACTTAAAATTACTTCAAATTTAATAACTACATTCTATTGCATACAGCAGTGATGGGATGGCCAAACTGGTGTTTGCTACAAGCTTTTGCTAAATATATAACTGGTATAAATAAGTAACTAATATCCACGTCATCAGGCAGATTTATCCTTTTAGGTCGCCGCCTCCTGTTGAAATCAACCACTTAAACCTACCAAAGGGATGCATGGCTCATTAAAACTGAAATGTTTCAGTACTTACCCAAAAGGAACATCAAATTTTAATTACACAGATTTGAATGCTAAACACAATGGGGACTAATACTGTTCTCTTCTAAAATCAACTGAAAATAACAACAATAATCACTTAAAAGAAAACAACATTTTGAGCAGAACAATCAAATATATTAGTCACAATGTACCAGAAGTACTTTCAACTGTACTCAAAAAGCAATTTAACGCAGTTAAGGATTTAGCAAACCACAAGTTGACCATCAACACTGACTCAAATTCTAATCTTACAAGTGGGTTTAGATATCCTGGACAAGACCCCATTAGCACCAGCTTGCTTAAAGTATGTAACAAGAAGGGAATCCCTGCAAGAAGTTACAAGGGTGAACAACGTAAGTACAGATTTTACAGAAATCAAATGTAATGGAAAATATTCTATTTTCTTCTCACATTTAGAGTTAGGTGTTTAGGATTTCACTGTAGAGTTTTGTATAACATTTTATTTCTTAGGTGACAAAATGTGTGTGTCAATATGATGAGGTGTAACTGCTTTGCTATGCTCAACTGTGCTATCTGCAGACTGCGTTTCTTTGAACGAAACTCCCAGTGCCAGATGATTACAACAGCAGTCCCCAACCTTTTTTGCACCACGGACCAGTTTATGTCTGGCAATATTTTCACATACCGGCCTTTAAGGTGTCGTGGATAAAAACAACAAAATAAAACCAGTACCAAAAAAGAAGATTCACTCATAGCACACAAGTTAACAATAAAAACCAATACAAACCCTGGAAGCCATAAATTTCACACCCGAGCATCAACTCTCGCTGCCCGGTACCAGACGGTACTGGGGGGTTGGGGACCGCTGCATTACAATACAAAATTCAGGTAATGCTGAAGCCAGGAATTAACTAGTCATCATACACCAAGGAACACAGCAATGTGTGGAGGTTTGACAACAATGTGAGGAGGTAAATGGAGGACATAAAGGCACATGAGATAGTAAGGCAGAAAAAGGACACATGGGAACACAGCTAAAAAGAATATACTAAAGAGATCTGAGGAAGCAAAACTGAACATAATGCACATGAGATAAAGACAAAAACAATTTTTTAAAGGAAGTGACAACAGAGACGGAGACTAGACAAGACACAGGGAAGGTAACCAAATCCAAAACCACTAAGTTGAAAGCTGAATCAACATCAAAAACCTAAAGCTCCAGCATATAATAATCCCAAGACATAATTACATGAACTGAAAAATGGGTAGGTAATCTCTGAAAACAAGAGCAAAGAACAAAATAACTCAAAACAATGACCCAGGAGCCCTGACAAATACTCAGTTTACGCAAATGCACCTTAACTGGACATTGCTTTATTTTGTTTTGCTTTTACAACACAGAACAACCACAGAAAGACTTTTCGAGCGAAACTATGACTGATGTGCTTCCTGCACACAAAAAACAACAAGATATTTTTTTAAAATGCATTCATTGTTTTACATGACTTTACAAGCACAGGCAGGTGTCAGGTTAAAGGTTAAAGGACTTGATTACTTTGAGGTGAGGAGGTTTTGGCTTTAATTTGAACATAATAAAAATTAAGATTATTAAATAAACAATAAAATTGACAGTTAATAAAGAAGTTAGCTAGCTTGTAACTAAGACTTTTTTTGTTTCATATACTACCATACTGCTAGAAATTTACCTCCAATAAGATTTAAAGTAAGAGAATACTTAATGTCATGTGGTGCGTGAATCATGTCCATGAGCCTATGGTTATTCTTTGCTATAGCACACTGAAAATGCTTTAATTTCGTACTTGACAAAACTGTTATTTTCTTCCAGTTTGACACCATCCAGATATTTAACTGGATGTTTCTGGAATTAAATTCAAGTTTTGACCTTAGTTGTTTTCTTCTTTCTTTCTTTCTTTCTTTTCTTTCTTTTCAGTAAAATCTACTATCCTCAACAACTTCAGTCTCCACAAATTAAAAAAGATTTCAGTATATTTTTTCAAATGTTTCTGCACAGGATTACTACAATACAACATAACATCAAATAACATAAAAGAGATATTAGGCTTTTGAAAAAATGTTTTGCTATTTATGTTGTACATAAAAAAGCTGCAAGAAAAAAGTCCCCCAGCCATATATCTCCTGCTTCTCCCACTCTATAAAAGCAAATATTACTTTTTTTTCATAAAGGACAATTTAAAAAATCACCATCATGTCCTGACCTCTGAGTCAATTTGTTACAGCCTAACTCAGTGCAAAGGTTAAAGTCAGAGTGTGTGGCTTCACTTCAGTAGCTCCTCACGACAATGTGTCATTATGTTTGACCTGATAAATCATGAAGCAGGTAATGAGCAGGCCCAGCAGCTATAAAGACAGGCAGATGAACAGGTGGTTAGTTCACAAAAGAGGCAGTTAAATTTAAAAAAAAAGAAAAAAAGTTGCCGCTCAATAATGGTGGTGGTGAGAGGAAGAGAATGCTGTAACTGCGACTCCTTCAACATTACAATGACTAGCTTTCCAATGAAGCTTGTTACTAGTTGTGGAGGATATGCTTCCTATATCAACTTGGTTTAAACAGAAGTAAGGTTTATACATTCAAGCAACATTCACAGTTCAAAGCATCACAGTGGAGGGGAGGGGGGGTTGCTTCTCCTTTCCGAAACTGTAGCAATCAGAATTATTGTCTGAAGGCCAAGAAAAATGCCCAACAGACTTTTTTTTTTCTTTTACCAAGTCAATCATTACGACTTTTGCTATATTGGTCCACTTCATTGTCGTAGTTTATTTGATCTTTATTATTTATTTATTTATTTTACTTTTAAATTATTACAATCAGAATAGACCAGCCTGATGAACAGGAAAGAGAAAGCCAAAAATAAAAAGAAGTTGGGAAGACTATTAACAGGAGGATCAGTTTTAAAGTTGTTCATTTTCGCTAGCTCAGTGTAGTTTCTTTTTTATCACATGTATTTATTTTTAGGATATGGATCAACATGCAAAGGCATTCTCAGCAAACACTTATATCTGTATTATTAATAGATAATGGTGAACAAGCAGATACAGTGAAATATTACTAAATATTATTTTATTAAATATAGAAATCTTCATAAAAAGCACTAGTTACAAAGGAAAACAACAGTGGCACTCACTGCTATGACAGCAAATCCAAAGCAGAAGCCCATAGTGATCTCGGTTTGGACGAACTCCCTACAGGACTGATAAAGTGGAGGGAAAATGGTCATTATTTGGTATATAACTGACAAGCAGACAGCAACACCAATTTCATCTAATAATAGGTCAAATGTAGACCTGGGAAGTAACGGAGTACAAATATTTTGTTGCTGTACTTAAGTAGAATATTCAGGAAGTTGACTTGATTATTTATGTTTCTGACGTTTTACTTTTACTCCCTACATTTTAAAGCAAATATCTGTACTTTCTACTCCTTACACTTTTAGAAAAGACATGCCTTGAAACATAAGCCTGAAAAGTAATATACTAGAAGACAATCCTATTAGTGTGTCACTATGTTGTATGGTATCACATGCAAAGATGTAAAAGACGCTAACCTACGTAATTTATGCACAATATATAGCGCCATAAATAGTTGGTTAAAGTTACGCCAGTGTGGGTGTTTTTTGTTTGTTTGTTTTTTAAATGAGTGCAGATTGCCATAAGCTGTGACTGCAGTTTTCTGTTCAGTCCTTGTGCCAGAAGAGGCATGTTGTTTTGTTTGTTTGTTAAGCCACTTAAATGAACCTAACAACTGGTTTGTGGAGTGCCCTAATGGACACTAATTTTTGCTCAAAATGTCATTAATTTGTATGAGGGGTGAGAAGAGAGCGATGGGTGTCTACATTTTCTCCAGCCATCTGTAAAACACATGGAGAAAACTGCCATCGTTTGGGCCTGCTTTTCAGCCAATTATGTTAGGAATCTATTCCAAATTTATGAAATTATGAAGTTAATTATGAATGTAACATCATACATTTATACAGTCCAAAAGTTTAACTGCACTGTTGGGTCTTAACAAGGTTCCAAGTAGTGCTTCAACATGCAACATATAGAAATGAGAGTGAGACAAAACAAAAAAAGTCAAGTGGAAGACCCAAAAAAATTTCACCAGCACTAAGCTGAGTACTGAGGATCCAATTGGTTGTCTGTCAAAACACTGGACAATCCTCGACCCAAATTATGACCGATACCGGTGCCAACTGGTGCAGTCAGCACCAGTAACCATCAGACGGCATCTGAGACTGAGGGGCTTCAAAAACGATAAGCATCTTTAATAGCTTCTTCTCCTCGAATGCCACAGAACTAACTGTTTGGACTTTGCAAGACAGCACCAAACATGGGAGATTGAAAGGTGGAAGAAAGTTTTATTCTCTGATGAGAAGTATGGCGGCACAGTGGAGGGGATACCATAATGGTCTGAGGTGCTTTTTCCTTTAGTGGAACCTTGCAGCTTCAGGAAGTGGAGGGGCATCGAACGCCGCTGGTTATGTCCAGATGTTGCAGAGAGCATCCCCAATTGGGTTTTTCAACAGGACAACATTACAGTATATAATAATGGATTGCATTTATGTAGCGCTTTCCGAGACCCTCAAAGCACTTTACAATTCCACTATTCATTCACTCTCACATACTGGTGGAGGCAAACTACAGCTGTAGCAGACTGACAGAAGCGAGGCTTCGGCTCCTCTGGCCATCACCGGTAGGTGAAGTGTCTTGCCCAAGGACACAACGACCAAGACAGACAGAGCCGGGGAACGAACCGGCAACCTTCCGGTTACAAGATGAGCTTCCCAACCCCCTGAACCACCTTTTGGCATTTGCCAAAAGGACAAGGGACTTCTTCCAAGGGAATAATATCACTCTTTTTGGCCATCCTTATGCTCCTCCTGATCTAAATCCAATTGAGAACCTTTGCGGATGGATGGCAAGGGAAGTTTACAAAAATGGACAACAGTTCCAGACAGTAGACCAATCAATCAAGCCTTTTATTTGTCACATGCAAAGTTTACACCTGCAGTGAAATTGGAGGAATGTTCCCACTCACATCATGGAAAGGCTTTGTGGTCCTAAAGTTTTGATCAGCTGTAAAACAGCCTGTTTTATTTTAAGCATTGTTTTCAATAAACTGCAGGCTCAAAAATGTTTTGTTTCACTCCCATTTCTTGTTGCATGTTAAAGTTCTACTTGGAACCTTGTTAAGATCCAACCATGCAAAATAAGATTTTTGGCATTTTTAAGTGGTCTTAAACCTTTGCTCAGGACTGTGTAAATTGTATTATAGGCAACAACTTCATTTTTCAGCTTGAGAGTGATCCCAAACACACAAAAAATATACATGAAACATAATTATTCATGGAGTGCCCTCCCTTGAGCCCAGACTCCAATATTTTGAAGCAGTGTGGGATCATCTTGACTGGAACCAATAACAGTCAAAATCTGAAAGCTTTTCACAAGTTCAGGCTGTGTTAAAAAGTAAAGGTAATACCAAATATTGGCCCCCAAGCTCTATTTTTATAGAAAGCCATGGGTGCCAAAATGAATTCAATAAATACATCATTGAATAAGTAATTAAAGGTTTAAATAATTATTTAGTCCAGATTTCCAGGGACAGTCTTTGTTTTCCTGATGAACATCAGTAATATAATCATAGACAAATTTATTCCTTTTTCATGTTGACTGCAAACAATTTTACATATATGATCATAATATGTAAAATTACATACCTAAACCATAATTGATGACCTCATATCAAATTTGTACGTAGACTGAGACTGTACCTAGACTGTTTGAATTGTGTTATACTATCTAATCTTTATTCACAAACTCTTAAATATCAGCAATTCTGCAGGTGAGAGAATAAAAGTTCAAACTGTCGGGAACAGGTTATATCGCTTCAGTTTGAAATCAGCTGGAAGCGCAACATTTTCACTGATTCGTTTACTTACAGGATGTTTATGTGATTACAATGATAGGTTTATTTTGGGCTTTCATGCTCAGAAACATAAGTAAATAAAAACCACAGTCTTCTATCTTGCTTATTATGATTATGATATAATTATAGAATCTCTGAAAAAATGTAAAAAGTATAGGTATACAGTGTGACAAGCTTTAAATGAATGTGCCTCCACATTATTGCCCCTGATGGATTCAAAAGACATTGCCATCATTTTTAATGAAATACTAAATGCTGTTTAGTGGCATTACTACTCGTGGTTGCATAGTTTACATCACAGATAACAGATATCCATATGGTCGAAGACCAGCTAAGGACCAGCCAGGTGGATATTCTAAGTGACTTTAACTACAAGGAATATTTGACATTCCAGTTCAATTTTATAAAACCAACCTGAGGTTTTGATGTGCATTCATATCCTCTTGAAGACCTGCATTCACAGGAGTCAGGGTTTTGGTCGTGCCAGTCCTTAGCACTCACTATTCTGCAGCATTTGAACTGTCAGCAAATGAGGGAGGGACATTCATAAATGAAAATAATCAACAAAATTCTACACTACTGTGTTTTTATCACCATGATGATTATAAAATCATTATCACTGCAAAACAATTAAATCCAGAAAATAGTGAATATCAGTATTAGATGCAATCAAACATTTCTTTGACTGCAACAGTGAAAATATTATCTAACTCAAATTTGAAATTTTATACCAAGCTGGATAGCAATGTGCATCTCTGGGGCCTTCCAGTGCTACTGCTAAGTATGGACAGACTTGACTATTCAAACGTGAGACCTCAATCTGACCCAGAAACCAAACAGCAGTTTCCATTGGAAAAGCTGACAGAGTGAGAAAACATGACCAGGAGTGTGCTTGTTTGTTTGTTTTATAATAATGCACTTGTGTAAGACTGGCAGCATCAAATTTTTTCTGACCTGGTTTCTTTCAACAGCTGCAATGATGCCAAAGATCATCATGATGATCATTCCAATCCCCATGAGGCCTGCGAACTGTACATGGAACAATACTTAGAACATTACCACATCATCATTTTGTTCTAGTTTTGTTCGTTGTAAAATTAACAACAAAAAGATAAACAGGTATCACTTTCTTTGTTATCTTGTTTAATGTGGACTCTTGTACTTACTATTGTGAGCATGAGGACTTTCTCAGAACATGCAGCATATATTCCCAGGATGGAGACACCTAGGGCGACAATGGCAAACAGAAATATCCAGCCCAAACCTGGCATAACCATATTTGACATGTCCTCCGGGAAAATAGGGAAACAACACAAACAAAAATTAACAAAGCATCATTTCTTGGAATGAACAACATTGTTCTGTCTTGAGTGTTTATATGCTAATGGGACAAATAAGTAGCCCTGAATATTGTATTTCTATTGTTATACATCAGAAAACTGTGAAGCTTTTATTTTGATATGTGCATAGACAGGAAGCAGGAAGTGCAGAGAACATTGGAAAAAGCATGGCTACACCTTTGAAATCTGTTGTGTTGAATCCAAAATAATCCTTCAGAGGAGTCCTTCAGAAAGCAATGGTGTTTTGTGACATTATTTTCTACCTTCTTTGAAGTACAGTAGTTGTAGTTTGTAGCTTCTGAGCTAATGATACAAATGTATGCTCACCTGCTTATTTTTTGTTGTATTATTATTCAGATGTATATCTACAAGATACTTATTTTGTAGTCTCCTACGTTACTGCCTAACTATAGTTACCTGCTGATTATATGACAATCCATTAAGAGTTTTGTTTTATGTGTTTTTCACTCCAGTTCAATGATGTCAGGTCAACAAGATTGCTATGTTCGAAGTCATTGAAGGAGCAAGTATGCTCACCTTCCTGGCTCTTGAAAAGGAGTTTGGCTGGTTGTTTATCTATGTTCATGCTCAGGGACTTCAACACATAGAGAGAACAGTACAAACACCAAAGACAATTGCCCAAGAAAACAGGTTTGTAGGTTAAGTTACATTTAAAATTGTTTAAAATATTTGAGGTGGTAGGTACTGGAGTCCAATAGAAACGGAAAGCATATTTAATTAGCTGAAATGAGCCAAAACATCACCCCATTATGACATAAGACATGGTTCATGACTAAATCGTCCTCAGTGCTCATGAATGCATTTCAGGGCATTTGTTTCAGAGCACTACTGAACTCTTTTACACTATAACAACAACGCAATATAGTTTCAACAACAAGTCATCATGACATCACGACTTTATCATTCATCCATTCCTCTTCTACCTCTTGTCCAACTCCTGGAGCCTATTCCAGCCACCTCCTATGTACATCCTGGACAGGTCGCCAGCCTGTACCTGGGCTAACACAGAGAGAAAGGCAAGTATTCCTGCTCACAATCATAATTTAAAATCACCAAGTAACCTAACCCCACTAACTGCATGTCTTTGGACTGTGGGAGTAGAGACCCCGCACAGACACGAGGAGAATATACACACTTGAGCAAGTATTTGCATATTTGGTCCTCAGCCGCTGTGGTAACTGCACTTTAGCAATGAGTGAAACCCCTGGAATGATAACAATGCCTACGAGCTGTTTTAACATTTAGCTAAAGTGTGCACACGTTCACAGCGTTTATCAGCCAAAGAGCAAAGATTGCTCTCCACTAAGTACAAGCTTTAAACACTGATGGATGACCTCAGAAGCAGTCTGTCATACATGACACTGACAATGATGTGAGCAATATTTGTGCATGTCTGCAATTTTTAATCAAAAAAACATCCAACTGCCCCCTAATATTTTTTTTTACATTACTTTACTAGAGAAAACGTTGGCTTAAAAGTCTTACTATGTTTTAAAGTTTACACTCCTAATCTGTCTTTCATGTACGCATTTCACCAAAGACAAATGTACAGCCAAACAGAAATTGTTTAAGCCTCTGATGAGTATAAACTATGTGCTTTATAGTCTTTCATTTCTCTTACGGTGTGCAGTAAGTAAAGAATGGTAGCCGTTGCTAACCATCGTTCATCACCCAAAAAAACTGAGCTTATAAACATTTCTCCAACCCCAGTTCCAAAAAGGTGGGAAACTTCCTAAAACTTAAATAAAAATAGAATGAAATGATTTTCTGACCTAGTAAACCCAAATCTTATTCACTATAAAATACAGAAAGCATATTAAACTGGAAAAATGTATAATTTCAAGAGACATGTCTCAAAGAAGTTGAGAAATCTAAAAAGTACTATAAAGAGCAGACGTGCACCAATCTGCTAAAACTGTGTCTACAAACTGAGGAGCAATTTCAAAAAAATGCTCCTCAATTCAAAATTGTGACAAATATGAATATTTAATTATCTAAATTACACAATATCATCAAAGATTCAGAGATTATGGAGAGCTGGAGATTTCCTCCTGTTAAAAGTGAGTTTTTCCTTCTCACTGTCACCATATGCTTGCTATGGAAAGTAAAAAAGCTCATAAGATCACCTGGAAGTGTTGCATAAAGACAAGACTACAGCATTATTATCATGGTACCATACGTTCTCTTTCTCGAGAGACTACGGTAGATAGTTGTGGCCTGATGGTAGATTCAAACTTAGGACCTGCTTGCTGTGAGGCAAGAAAATCTGATGAAGGCAAACTTAAAGCAAACTTGCAGTGACTGACAACCCAAGAGAAATCACAACTGCAGAGAGCATTATTCTGGCATGCTGCAGAATGCAAAATAGGAAGCCTAGTTGTTTTCGTCTACCAACAGCTTTTTTTTTTTACTAAACTAAGACTGTCATATTAACTGTAAAGATATGAGACAGGTATTAGAGGAGGGCAATTAAAAAATTGTCTATCACTGATTGGCAGTCCACTTTTTAATGGCGAATTAAGATTATTTCTATATGTGGTCATTTATATTTAGCAGCATGGCTCAGAGTAGCAGCTGAAAGCTTCACAAATGTTTCAAGAAGCAGTCTTCATGGCGATGGTTGATTTTCTACAACTGAGGCCACTGGAACAGGTGATTTCAATGATTTGAATAGGTTCAATTTTATTTATATATTGCCAAATACCAACAACAGTTGTGTCAAGGTGCTTTATATCACAGGAGCTACAGTATCCAGTGTCATACATAGTGAGGAGGTAAGATCATTAACAAGATAATCAACGTCTGTTCGAGTAGTGTTCAGGTAGCTGCTGGTACAGGGCATTGAAGATGATAACAGTGGGTGAATTATATTCTTAAACTTAGTTACAGCACTTTCAGAAAGACATCTACTGTGATGAAGTCTACTACCCACTGCTGTGTAATCAATTATTGTAAATTTAAATCAGGGAATGATCAGACAGGAGAGGGTTTTCAGGAAACACTGTTAAATGTTCAGTTTCTATGCCATATGTTAAAAAAAGATCTAGAGTGTGATTAAAGTGGTGGGTGGGTTCTTTTACATTTTGGGAAAAGACAATTGAGTCTAATAACAGATTAAATGCTGCGTTGAGGCTGTCATTTTTAGCATCTATACGTAATGACACACTGAATTTAAAGATTAGGCTTGGACTGACTGGACATGAAATGGAATTAAAATAATAAAGGTAGTAAGTCAGACTCCGGGGCACTGGAAAATCAAATACATAAAATGAAATAATACAAAAATTGAACATAAATAATTTCTTAAGTCAAAAATAAAGAATCAGGAGGCAAAAACAAAAACTCAAAAGGCTGATTTGAAGACCCAGGACAGTAATAAAGTATATAATCTCTCTGATTTAAAGCGTAGTTTGTGTTTTGATTTTGATTAAATGCTCAGTTCAGATTGTGTAAAATATTTTTTTCAGAAATGATTGTATTATATCTGTCACGTCACTGGGTTTGGTGACCCAGTGCTTGTGTTTTTGGCTTAAGTTATACTCTTTGAACTATGGTTTTCTGTTTGTATTATATTTATAGTTCCTGGTTTCTAGGTTTCTGTTCTCTGTGTGTTCTATGCTTAGTCTTAGTTTTCTGTCTTTATTTTTTCCCTGTGTTCTACGTGTAGTTACTTTTATCTCTGTGCTTCCTGTTCCCTCTGTTCCAAGGTCTGTCATGTTTCCACGTCTGTGTGTCAAATATGGGTCGTTATGTCTGATTTGTCCCAGCTGTGTTCCCACCCATTCCCCATCCTCTTGTTGTCCTGCCTGTGTATTTAAGCCATGTGTCTACCTTTGTTTGTTGTTGATTCGTCTGCTTGTCATCCTGTTTCATCTGTGTTTCTCCTGCTGCTGGTTCCTCTGTGTTTCAAGGTTTTTTCCCCTTTTCCTGGTTCTGTGTCTCAAGTTCCATGTTTCTGGTTAGCTTTCCCAGTTTAGGTTTATCTTAGTCTCTAGCATTCTCTGCTTTTTTGTGTGTCTTGCCTCCCACTGTAAATAAAGCTCACGCTCAGTAAGTGCCTGCTCTTGAGTCCACACTCTTCACCTCAAGTCAGATCGTGACACTATCATATATTAACTATTTTTTGGCTTTTTCAGTTTTTGTTTTTTTTTTTATATATTCAAATAATCTCTAGCTTGTGTCTAAATTGGTACAGGTGGATTCAAAGGACATGTTGTTGTTTCTTACCTGTGTGCTGTTGGCAGTACGCTTTACTACCAAGGGAATAAGTGTACATCCCAGGATCTGAAGAAACAGAATCACAGTATGTTAGAATATGTGATGAACTCGTTTGCTTATCTTTCAAACTATAAATTAATAAAATGGTAACTATCAAATTTGATTTTCATACTGAACTTTACATTTTGTATGAAAAAAAAAAAGTTTAACATACATTTTCTAATGCTCATAACTTTTTAAGTTACGTGTCATACCATCAGTTAAGAAAGCACATGATTTTTCTTTTTATTCCTCGGGGTTGAGATCAGCTTTTCAATTAAGTTATTGTATGAAAGATGTATTTTCTATAGTCATTGATTTGATTGCATACTTTTTTATTAAGATTTTTTGCCTGACTGGAGAAATATATATTAAAAGCTAATCAAACACCTCATTTAATGCTTCAACCTCCATTGCCTTTTGGTTATTACATTACTACATTATTATATTACTTTTTTTTTTAATTTGATCGGGGTGTTATTTATACATTTAAAATCTATTTGCACTTTATGAAGATTTTTTTTTTATTTACATCAAGTATAGAAAGAAAAATGCTGTTTTCTTTTCTTTGAAGTGACCTTGGCCTGTCTGTTTTTTGTTTGGTTTATTTCGGGGGCGGGGGGTGTTCCTCTTTAAGCATACCAAAGCGAGTAAAAGCTGAAAATCTTTTTTCCATCTTTTTTTCTTTCACCCCCCCCCCCAAAAGTAAGAAAAACAACACACACTGAAATAAAATCAGAAACACCAAAGTTTCCACTTACCGCAAAAAATGAGTTGAAGCCAATAAAAACACGCTTTAGCGGCGAATTAATTTTTCCCATTTTGACTTTGTAGAGTGTGACTAACGAGAGGTGAAGTAGACTGAATGTAGTGGAGTGTGGTGATGTGTAGCTTTGTGCACTCTGATAAACTTGCCTGAGAGTGAAAGTAACTGCAGGAAAACCCAGAAGTAAAGCACAACTGAAGACAAACCCTCACATGTGAACTTTACCCTTCATGAACTACAACCTGAAAACCAGAAACCATTTTCTTGTTTCATATATAGATTGCTTTTCTCTTGTTACTACTTGATGCTGATGTGGCTTGAAGAAACCTTCAATTGTTTTTTAAGAGATTCATTCTTTATAAGACATCATTTAATACAAAGTTTTTTTTTAACAAAATGACACCAAATGTTATTTAAATTTTTATTCAAGTACCACCAAAATAATCATGTTTAACAATCAACACAACTGATCTAACCACATTAAACAAAGAATGAGAAAACATCAAATGAAAAGTGAATATCCTGATGAAATATTTCTTAAGTTCATAGCTAGGATATGTGATAAACAAACATGCAGAGTTCAAAATAAAGTCTGTGGACAGTTAAGATACTATGTATATCGGGGGCATCAGACTTAAAGCCCAATTCAATTCTATCTGGCCCGTGCGATTGTTTCATGAGTCAGTTATTAATGGCTCGTTAGTTTGTGGGAGCCTCTGTTCAGGCTTCAGACCCATTGAGAATCCATACAGGCATGGGTGGGCACACCATGCGAGCCAATAATGTAAAAGAAGGAATGGGGCAAATGTTCCACAGGAAGTGTAGTGGTACAGGCCACATAGAAAGAGAGAGAAGGAGCTGGATTAAATGCTAGCGTGTCAGAAAAAGTTAAAAAAAAAAAAAAAAAAAAAAACGTGCAAAAACGTAAAATGGGCATCTGTGTCACGATTTCCAGAGAGAGTGAGGAGTGGACCCAGATGCAGGCAAATGGAGCCAAAGGAGGATAATAACAAAAGGCGAGCCTTTATTGACGGCTGAACAAAGTTACAAACATGTGGAATAGTGAAAACTAACCCAAAACCTAAATTGGGAAAACTAGGAATAAAATAATACAAACATGAAACTAGAAACAAGAAATTAGAACTAGCAAACCTGGAAACTTAAGGGGACTGAAAGCAGAGGTAACACAGGGGATGACAAGCAGAGATAAAACACTGAGGGAGGGAACACATAATCACTAACAGCAAGGAACTAAACAACCTAACATCAGAGAACCTAACCTTAGAATATTCTTTTAACCCGAAAACAGTCCAATAGAGACTGAACAGTAACATAAACACAAGAACCTTAACTGATAAAATAAACTTCTACAAAGTGTCTTAAAATGCTGAGAAGCAGAAATGTATGCATCTAGCACAGAGTAATGGTTCAGAGTCTGAGTTTTTAAATGACTCTCACAGGCCTGAATGTTCACTTGAAACCATTTATAATTATAATTCTTAACTTGTTTGATCTGCTGCTCACCACAAACAACTATAAGCAGACATTTTGGACTTTTAACTGTATTTGTATTAGTTTTACAGCTTTACTGATTAAAAAAAAAAACCTCTCTTGGGACCATTCATACTACACGAAGTAGTCACAAAGTCTGGGCAATGAGCTGCCAGAACTTTTTCTTTAATTTTACCCATTTATTTCTTACAATAAGTCCAAAATGTCATGCTGACAGATTTCTTTCTTTATAATGCAAAACAACTGTTAAACATGTGACTTCTTTACACAGACACAAAGGGGGAGTTTCAGTTTCACACACAGCCCACTCAAGATCAAAGTAGGCTGTGTGTGGCATATAACGGTAAATGAGTTTGATTCCCTCTGGTGTAGATGATACAAAGTGACAGACTTCCTGTTCAGATCTGTCAAAATATTGTAGTAATGCCACACTGGTTTACACCAAGAGTGCAACACAGTGTGCCACATGCACAAATGCACATATTGCTATTGTTTTATTTATCTTAATTTTATTTTATCTTCACCTTTCCTAAATAAATACCTGATCAAGGACAAATTTTGTGCAAGATACAGTTATAGTGGTCCTTATTAATCTAATTAGAGTTTATTGGTATGCATATAGTAGTACAACAAACCCAGGCCCAGTCTCATTGTACTATACACTAGCTTCACAATAGCTACATGGGATCTGGGTTACAGTAACTTTGCACAAAATATCAATATGAGAACTGAATCTAGAACACAACTATCTGGCATCAGAAGAATCAATATTTTAGTATCAATACACACACAGCTATTAACGAAAAGAAATTACACAAAATTTGCTCTGTGGATGCACTGCTGAGAAAAGCCCTCAATTGTTCACATGATAGTGCGGGGCAAGGCCTCATATCAGTTTCACCCGAAACCTCTGGTGGTAACAACCCATGCCTTTTTTCACATCTTGACTCATGTGATGATGCACATAGGTAGGTCAATGACCCATTCAAGGGACAATTCCCACTACAGTTTAAATACCAGGGACTCTCCATCTTTTGGTCTTAGAACTGAAGAAGCTTCTTGAATGAGAAAAGTCACCTTCTTTTTATGCTCTTAAGAAAACTTCACTTTCACACTTCCTGCTATCCCTTTGTCACAAATCATCTCTGACACATGTCTCCACGCACTTCACCCTGCCTGCACTTTCTTCTTCATCTCTGTTGTTGACTGGTCATTGGTTTGAATGGTTGATCAAAATCAAATCAAATCACTTTTATTGATCTCAGGTATTTAAACTTATCTATCTTCACTAAAGTATCTCTATTCCTTGCATGTAGACCTTTCCACCTGTCTCCCTGTTATTCACACACAAGTATTGTAGGGTGATCGTGGCTCAAAAGTTGGCAGTTCGTCTTGCAATCAGAAGGTTGCCTACTGGTGATGGCTAGAGGGGCTGATGGTGCGATATAGCAGCCTTGCTGTAGCTTGCCTCCACCAGTGTGTCAGAGTGACTGAATAGTGGAATTGTAAAGCGCTTTGAGGGTCTCGAAAAGCGCTATATAAATGCAATCCATTATTATTATTATTCTGTCTTGCTTCTACTGACTTTCATTCCACTTTCCTTTTTCAAGCACCTTGAGGCAACTGTTGTGATTCGGTGTTATATAAATAAAATAAAATTGAAGTTAACTGAATTCTCTCTAATGTATACCTCTACCTCTGCGAGTTACCTTCTATCTGCTTCCTACTGTCACTACAATTCCCAGTCATCTGCAAACATGATAGCACATGGAGACACCTGCCTAACCTCGTGTCAACATATGTATTATTAACCACTATGAGCAAGAAGGAGCTTTTTATTTATCAGTTGCCATGGTGAATCATGGCTCTGTTGATGATGACCTGCTTTCTCTACTCATCTATTCAACAAACTCTAAGTTTAAAAACTCAGAGTTTGTTAAACATGCTTCCTCAGCTCCAGTTCACAAGTAACCTGGCAAAGCTAAATACAATATAATGGTTATTTTGGAAATTGTGGGCCATTTAAATTAAAATAGACAAAAAGCTGAACATGAGTTTTCTTGTCTGTTTTTTATCCTTCAAACACGTTACCACATCAGCTTATGAAACCATCAAGGTGTTTCCAGACACAAACTCATGTTTTTGTGTCTCTGGAGGTTCTGTTAGATTAGGCATTAAAAACTAATTGGTTCTGTGACTACCAACTATCCTGTCAACAGGATAAATTAATGACACAGAAGGTGGTCCTTCTGCCAGTTCAGGGTCACCCACAGAGAAGATGTGGCATTCTCATGCTGCAGGTGGGTGCAAGCTTTCAATGTTTGTGTGTTGGACTTTTTTATGTGGTTTTTCATACTGTGAGCACACTGTGTGAGAGTTTAGAATCTGAAAGATACAGCTGTATCTGCTGCTCTGCATTTATAAAGAAAAGCTTCATGGCTAAACACAGCAATGTCTTCATAGAACCACTCATTATAAATTTAGTACACAGGAGAGCACCTCTGAATGCACAAAAACATCCAGCATTGAAACATATGGGCAACAGCAGCAGAAAAACACAGTGCGTACCATTGCTGTCAACTAAAAAAAGGAAACTAGAGCTACAGTTCACACAAGTTTACTAAACTTAAAGAATAAATGATCACAAAACATTGGCTTGTCTGATGAGTTCCAATTTCTGCTGCAATATTTAGACAGTAGGGTGAGAATTACATGAAAACATGGATTCAAGGCTTCTTTATTGTCATTTGCATCATATGTTTACATGAGGTGGAATGAAAATATGTGCAAAGGGTCCTGGAGAGAAAGAAAGAACAATGAAGAAACAGAATCAAAACAACCTGAGTACCAGTATGGAGTATAGATATAGCAGCAAACTGGCATGATGTCCAACTCTGATAAAGTGACGGTGTCAGTAAGTGTCAGTAGTGCTTATGTGCTACAATAACAGTTTTTGTCCATTATGCACAAAGAAGTCTCACAGCTTCTGGAATGACAATAATCTCCTTTGTCTTCTTCTCATTTAAACAGATATAATTTTTCCTGCACCAGTCCTCTAAGTGTTCCAAGTCCTTCTTGTAGCTGGTCTCATCATTGTTTGTGATGTATCCAACCACAGCTGTGTCGTCCGCAAACTTCACAATATGACAGCCTGGATGGTTAGGTGAGCAATCATATGTAAGCAGCGTGAACAGGAGCGCACAGCCCTGAGGGGAGCCAGTGCTGAGGACTATGGAAGATGAGGAGACATTGTGGATCCTCACAAACTGCAGTCTGTTGGTCAGGAAGTCCAGAACCCAGTTACAAAGAGAAGAGCTCAGTCCAAGAGTCAGTAGTTTGTCTACTAGTGTTTGCAGGATCATAGTATTGAAAGCAGATGAGAAGTCCATGAAGAGCATACGGACATAAGAATTCTTCTGCTCCCGGTGGGTGAGGGTGGTATGAACTACAGAAGAGATGACATCTTCTGTGGATTGATTCCTCCGATAGGCGTACTGGTGTGGGTCTGAAGTGACACTGATGGTGGCTTTGATGTGGGCCATAATCAGCCTCTCAAAGCATTTCGTGACAATCTGCGTGAGGTCTACAGACCAATAGTCATTTAGACCTGTCACAACAGAGCTCTTGGGTACTGGGATGATGGTTGCAGTCTTCATGCAGGTGGGGACAGCTGCCTGGATAAATGAGGAGTTAAAGATGTCTGACAGAACCTCAGAGAACTGATCAGTGCAGTTCCTCAACGCCCGCCCAGGGATGTTGTCTGGGCCGGCAGCTTTGTGGGGGTTAATCCTTTTGAGGCTCCTTTTCACTTCAGTTGCGGTCACACTGAGGGTTTCTTCTTCTGGTGGTCGGCAGAGTCTGATGCTGGGTGAGGGTGTGTTAGGGTCCTCAAAGCAGGCATAGAACCGGTTGACAGCCTCAGGCAGAGAAGGGTTCCTGGGGAATTGTGTATCCCTGGTTTTGTAGTCAGTGATGCGCATGATACCCCTCCACATACTGCATGGATCCTGGGAAGAAAAAACTACCCTGAATCTTCTGCGTATACGTGGCTTTGGCTCTCTTGACGTCTACGGTCAGTTCTCTCCTAGCCCTCCTGAGTTTCTGTGCATCACCAGACCTGAATGCAGCATCCCTGGCTTTCTGCAGGGAACGGACTTCTGCATTCAACCAAGGTTTCTGGTTTGAATAGCACATCACAGACTTGGTGGTGGTAACATCCTCCACACACTTACTGATGTAGCTGAGGACAGCAGATGTTTGCTCCTCCAAAATCCAGCTTCTCCTTATATACAGCAGCATCCTGAAGACCTGCCAGTCTGTGCATTCAAAACAATCCTGCAGTACAGAGTCACCATCATTGGGCCACACAGTGATGGTTTTCTGTGTCGGTTTGGAACATCGTAGTGGGGGACGGTAGGCAGGGACCAGCATAATGCAGATGTGGTCGGAGATGCCGAGGTGGAGGTGGGGTACTGCCCCCACCTCGGCAGTACCCCTTATCAGTGAATCAGTCTGTGGTGGTGAAGTTTTCTTTGGTTGATCTAATATCATCTTAATGATTTGAATGCCATGCCCTATCTTGAAGAACATCAGATCTCTTAAAACACTGCAATAAGAATAGAATAACCCTTTAATTGTCCCACAAGGGGAAATTTGGTTATAACAGCAGCAAAAGTAAAAATAAGTAATCACACATAAACTGCACACTGGAGCATCTCAAACTGAAATAAAATGCTACACGAACATTATTTAGCAACACTTGTGTTCCATTTACCAGATTATGATTTGCTGAGCAGGTGATTGGTATCTTGGATGAGCAGCCGTCACGTGAAATGTGAAAATGGATCAGCAGCTCCAGTGATGAAGTGCCCAGTTACTTTATCGAGGACTGATACTCTTTTAAAAAAGCATCTTTTAATAATGTCAGGTAACCCATTAAGTACAGTTTACATGATTTATAAACTCTAAAATAATGTTTTATATAAATACATTTATATCTGTAAGAATTTGATTTTTTTTTTCTTTGAAGCATGTTGCCATTTTGTGACTGCAGGAAAGTCAGCAGTGAACATTGGTCTTTAACCTCAAGCATGAGTTGAGGTTTTGGTAAACAACATGTCTGGCAGAAATTATTTTCACATCAGTTTCTGAACCACAAAGGGGACGAATGAGATGAGAAGAAGATAAAAGCAGGTCAGTGAAAATTTGTGTAAATCTTTGTCTTTTTGCAAGTGGTTACTTAGAAATAGGTCATGGTGTCTGCACAACTCCGAGTCTGCAACCCATGCCTAGCAAGCCGCATGCAGCTCTTTCGACCCTCAGCTGTGACTTCTGTGACTACTAAAACCAAGGAAATTTTAAATGTGTGGTTGAGCGCCTGATTTTTTTCTTTGCTTGTTTGTTTTTAACAGAATTGTACTCACAAACCCCTCCACCACAAGGTTTGTGATTCAAGGGGGGTTGTGTGTCCAAGGGATCCCAGTGACGATGTTGTCCGGGGGCTTCTACCCTTTATGGGGTATCCCATGGTAAATTGGTCCTGGGTCCGGGACCAGACAAAGAGCGATTAACAAATCTCCAATGAGCAGAAGATCAAGAGACTAGTTCACCCTACCTGGAATAGGGTTACCAGGGCCTCGCCCTGGAGCCAGGCCTGGGGAGGATGACCAAGGATGAGCATCTGGTGGCCGGACCTTAGTCCGGGGGCCCAGACAGGCACAGCCCAAAAAAGGGACATGGGCCCACACTCCTGTAGGCCCACCACCCACATCGGTCATGTGCAACGTTTGTTGGGCAGTGGCCATTGAGAGCTTGGGACCACCAGCAGCTTCTGACCTGATGATGTTAGAGCTTGGGAAGATGAATGTGGTTTCAGCAGGTCACATATACACTGGGGAGCTAGACCAGGTAGGACCCTAAGGCTAGTACTAAAATTTTAAAATGAAACCTAAAATTTACAGTCAACTAGTGAAGGGAGTCCAATACTGGAGTAATATGAGACTTTCTGTTGGTGCCTGTCTGCGTTTATGTGCCACATGACGGTTCAGAGTAAATGGCCTTCTTGGAGTCCCTGGGCGGGGTGCTTGAGAGACTTCAACACTCACGTGGGCAATACAGTGAGACCTGGAGGGGCGTGATTGGAAGGAACTGCCTGCCACATCTGAACCCTAGAATGTTGTTCTGTTACTGGACTTCTGTGCAAACCACAGTTTGTCCATAACAAACACCATATTCGAGCATAAGGGCGTCCATGAGTGCACGTGGCACCATGACACTCTAGGCGCAGGATGATGATCTATTTTGTAATTGTATCATCAGCTCTGTGGCCACATGTTCTAGGCACTTGGGTAAACATAGGGGCTGAGCTGTCAACTGTTGGGTCAGGTGGCAGTGGAGGATGCTTGACAGACCTGGCGCACCCTATTAAGGGATTGTTAGGTGACAATATCACTCATCTGGAAAAAAAAAAATCCAACAAATAAAAAAAAATCATATTTTATACAAAACATCTTATTTGCTCTCTCTTATTACTTTGTGTTCTGTTATGAAATATCATCAGTTACAATTTTCATTGCAGTACCACTGATTTTAGGGGGGGTGTCAGCACTCCATGGGACACTAACTTGGAATGGGAAATTATTTTTCAATCGGTCAATCATTTTATTCACATAAATTTGCATTTCAAACTTGGCCTTTAGATTTCCTTTTAGGTATAAGTTATTTTATTACCTTATTCCTGCATTCATGGATGTACCATTTGGAAGTTCACTTTTTTTTCTTAAATTAACTTTCATACATTTAATACAGCAGTTAATGGTTGTTTCTTGGATTTTTGGATGCGTTTACCATTATTTTTGCAACATTAGCACATTCTATATTCTATTGAAATGTATAGTTTAACTAATTTCTTAGCTAAACCAGAGGAATAGGCATCTCCATCTGATCATTGTAATGTGGAGATTAGGAAAATTTAGGTGAAATGAACGACACTAACAGTGACAGAAAAACAAAGACATTTGAAACAGAAATAGAAAAGACAATACCACACTGGAAATCACATTCTATATATATATATATATATATATATATATATATATATATATATATATATATATATATATATATATATATATATATATATATATATATATATATATATATATATATGTGTGTGTGTGTGTGGACTAGGGCTGCCACAAACGATTATTTTGATAGTCAACTAGTCACCGATTATTTTTCCAATTAGTTGACTAATCAGATCATGCATCCATTGGACGTACAACGTACAGCTTATTGCACCAGCATGCATCTGCTCTTATATAATTATCATTAGCTTACAGCTTTAAGTGTTTAAGGTATGTGCTAACTAAAAATAAAGACAAGATGATATTTTATGAAATTTGCAGATTGTTTCGTAGGAGTTTAATAAACTCAGCCGTCTGCTCCTTGCTATCTAAAATATACCGGGATACCGGAGTATATTCTCGAGCATCTCACACGTCTGATAATCAGCTGTCTGCTTGACGTTTATTCAGCTGTGTAAAAACTATAACTTTAATCTCAGCCAAACCGATTTATTCAGGATCAAATAAAACACTGTAAAAAGGCCAAACAATAACATATTTAAGTAATCTAAGTGACTTATATATGTTTAACCTGAGTAGCGAAAGACGGCGGTGAGGTTGAAAACAATTTGCCGGGAGTCCGCTGTTCTCACGGGCTCTAGTGAGCCTTGAACCCCAGCTAGCTATCGAGCTGGTGGGTAACAGACTTCTCCGAAAACGTCGGAGCGCTTTTGAAAATATGTTGAGTCTTGATAAACTGAGCAGATATTTGAGGTTTACACAGCTACATTCTTGCCTGAAAATATGTTAAACATTTATTTTGTGACCCAGAAAGAATAATAAGAGTAATATTAAAACTAATTAGCTACCGCCATTGTTGGAAACTGAGCAGGGCCGCGCTATGAATTCTGGGACACAGCTTCTTCTTCTTCGGGGTTTAACGGCAGCTGGCATCCTTGTACATGCAGTGCTGCCATCTTCTGTTTCAGTCCATTATTATACTCTTAAATCCTACTACTTATTCCTGCGTCTTTTGTGATTTTACAAAGCTTCAAACGACGCGTCGACTATTAAATTAGTCGTCGACGATTTTAATAGTACCGACACAATTGTCAAAAACGCAAAAGATAATGGCAGTGTAATTGTACATGTCACGGTGAATTTATCCACTGCCATCACACGTAGGTAACTGTAAATACACAGTCCCGCTGATTTGTAACTGGTCCGTTTTTATATTACCCTGTGAGGGTCACCAACAAAAACCTGAAGATAACAAAATACAAAAATGTAGCCGTGTAAATTCCAAATATCTGTGCAATGTGGAAACACATCACATATCTGCACAAGTGTGCCTACGTTGACGGAGACATCTGTTACCGATAACTTATCCAGCCGGCGAGAACAGCATACTCCATTCCAACGCCTCCACCCGCGCTCTGTCACCACTCAGGTTGAACATGTCACAGAAGTCACCCAAGAAACTTACAAATGTTATTGCTTGGCCTATGACAGTGTTGTATTTGTTCCTGACAAAAATCGGCTTAGCTGAGAGTGAAGTTGGGAGTCTGCACACAGCTGAATGTGCAAATGTATTATAGGGTACATCTTTTGCCATCTTACAATGTTGTGATTGCAGCCATTCCCCAACTCTCTGTGAATGGTACTCATGGCCATAGATCAGTGGTCTTTGATCAGTGGGTTTTGGTCAGTGGTTGTTGATCAATGGTCATGAGAATTTGCATAGTTACGATTAAGGAACTGACCTCCCAGCCCATTGCTCCTTCAGTGGGCTGGTTTCAGTCATTATGCAAATGTACTGTTTATAAGATTGGAGAAACCTGCAGTCAGCTGAGACTGAAGAAGTCACTTGGATGAGTTACAAAATGTTTCTCCCACAAAACGCTATGTCCAGATGAACAGAATCAACTTTTGGAGATTTACTTTCCTGGATGATTGAGAATGCATCAAGACAAATGTATTATACGACACGTCAAACAGAAAAATTGTTAAGTCTAATTGTTGAATGTTGCCATTGTGTTTCTTAAATTTGTACAGTCTTAGTTTAAGCAGTAGGATCAAAGCCATTCCTTTGATTCTGACCACCTCTCCAGCCACTCTGTGCTGGGGGAGGTTTTATTGTAGATACATCCTATCTGAAAGATCTGTTTCTTTTGATGTAAGCTTCCTGGGTTTATGACCCTTTGGTCAGCAGGAGGTAACACACACACACACACACACACACACACACACACACACACATATATAACACACACACTTACATACAGTGCCTTGTCTATGTAACCAAAGGGGGGTTGCAAGGGGAGGTGCTTTGTAAACTATTGTTTGAAGATTGTCAATAAAAGGCAGCGAGAGGAGGCCACCATTGGGGTCATTTTCGTGCTGGACACAGACGAGGCCTCCCTTGCGCAAGTAATTGATCGATCGACTGTCTTGTTTTCTTCATGATGAATAAGTCTCTAGAATTAGCGGGGTTTGTGGAAACACAGACCCAACATTTATTTGGTCCTTCGGAGCCGGAGCCTAACACATTGCATCCACCGAGGAGAGGGAGAGGACGCCACCGCAACGTCTGGGATGATTGACGTAAAGCCCTGGTGTTTTTGGCTTGCCACCAGGCCGGGAAGTTTGCGCCTGAACTCCCCTCGGGATGGATGACGATTGACGGGATCCAGAGACTCTTCCCATGAACGTAAACAAACAGTGAGTACAGAAGGCCTTAGAGAGCGTCTCTATAACCGTGTGAATGAATGTGGGATCCTAGAAACGCGTCACCGTGATTCTGCGTGAAACGTTTGAGTCCCGGGGAGCGCTGGTCACGAGAGCGCACGTGGACCCAAAACAATAGAGAGCGGCTACGGGCTGTGCGTTAAACGTGAGTCCGGGAGCGCGCTAGCCGCGTGAGAGAGACGCAGGCTTCTCCGCCGTTTGGGGCGTAGAGAGTTCTCCGCCATTTGGGGCGTGGAGAGAACCTAGGTTCAGAGTCCGGAATCTCCGCCATTTGGGGCGTTGGAGAGTGTCCGAAGGTTGAATTCTCCGCCATATGGGGCGTTTGAGAGTTTTCAACAGAGAGCGCTAGCTGTGCGTGCAGACGCAAGCGATAGGCCTATGTTGTGTGTGTGTGCGGGCCAGACGTGGTCTGCGTGAGTGTGGCTGATTGTTGTCTTGTAATGGAGAATAAAATGTGTAAGTCTGCCTTAGAAGGAGATGTAAAATTTATGGAGAAATTTTTACCAGGCAGCACGCAGTATGTAGGTTGTTGGCGTAAGAAATGTGGATTTGAAGGGACATTAGTGGAAGTTCAGTGTAAAATGCTGGTAGAAAGAATAGCTGTAAGTGTAGCTGGTAAAACAGGTAAAGCGAAGCAGAGGAAGGAATTGCAGTTAGCAATTGCTAAGTTGTGGCTGGAGCAGGCTCAGAAGAGGAGAGAAGCACAGAATGTTAAAAGAGCAATATTGCAAGAAGTAGTTGTGAAACCTGAGGATGAAACTACAGCTCAATCCACTGCAACTACTCTAGAACAACACCGTAGAAAAGCATTAGGAAGAGCAAGAATGTTAGCAGAAAGAAGAGCCAGAGAAGAGCGTGAGAGAGCAGAGGTAGAAGTGGAGGAGAGATTAGAGGCATATTAGGAGCAGCATTGAGTCCAAGACAGACTAGGCAAGAGAGGAGACAGAAAGGAAAGAAAGTGAACACAAACGTTACAACTACATATCCATCCCTGACACAACACAAAAAAAAAAAAAAAAAAAAACATATGGTGTTTCTGTAACAGAGTGTGAAGATGAAGAAAGTTTTTCTCCTGATCAATTCGGCGAGTGTGAGAGTGTCTGACGTCATGGTGTGTGTGAAAGGTATCCAGCTGGGGCAGACGTGATTCTGCAGGTCACCTGCCCAGTGGACAAAAAGAAATAAAATAGTTGTGTGGATGAATGATAGCACGAAGAGTGTTTGGTGTTTCTAAGTCTGAAACAGCTGTAATGCTATTTTCTGTTTTGGAGAAAAGTACAGTTAAAGAAAAAAAAAACAGAGAGATGTGTGTTGTTTTGAGCAGTGATGAGAATAATGAAAGTGTGATGAGAGATGAACACAAAAACATACAGAAAATGCATTAACTATACTAACCCTACATGCATTTACACATAAATGATACTCATGAAGACCAGACAGCATCTTAAGTATGAGATTCTGTTTGTCATCTTGTCCAAGTCACTAGTAAGATGAAAGTGATACATAGACTAGTGGACTGAATATTATAGGAGGACAGATGGTTGCATCATAGAGGAGGAAACAGAATGCTGATGAGAGGTCTTAAATGAGTGAGTTGAGTGAGCTGATTGTGAGTTTCTGGTGTGTGAAGAAGTTTTACCATGGCACACATTTAGTTACATGAGAACTAAAACTTATTATGTGCTAAGACAACAGGGTTATGCTGTATGTTGTGTGTATGGCTGATTGGATGAATGTTTGAGATTAAACTGGCTGTTTGATTTGTCTTTTATTACTAAAGTTGAACCTGCCAATTGGGTTGTTACGATTTATCCCCCTGGCATGAAGAACACGTGTCATGATTTAAACAAGGCCTATCTTTCCTTTATTTTCTTTGATTTCTTTGATTTTCTTTCTTTTATTTTGTTACTTTCATGGTGCACTGAAAGTTTTGTTTGATGATCTCTGTTTGAGCAGATCTGCACGATTAGAATCGAAGCGTCGTCAAGAAAACTGTTGCAAAGTGAGCTTCTCCAAAATTAAAATGGGCTCTTATTTGGGACAATCAGGAAACAAATTCCTGTCCAAAAGGATTCAACGAGAAAATCCAGTCTAAATTATTTTTCTTTTTGAAATGACGTTGTTTTGCTGAGCGTGGAAACGGATGCGACGATAATTTCCACAATTAGCAAAAGAAGGAATCACTGAGTGAATGAGTAAGAGTTTTAAAATAAATGGGAAACTGACTGACTGACAAAAGCTGACAAGACTGACTGACTTAACACCATTGTGTGAAGTCAACCCCCACCTGACAAAGGTGTGGATGTGTCTCTGTGTGTGTCTCTGTTGCAGGAGCAGAAGGAGACCACAGGAGGAAACTTGGGTCACATGACTATGTGAACTCTGAAAATTTAACCTTTTTAGTTTAAATTCTATGTCTGTGAATTTACCATGTGTGTGTCATTCACTACCTTGTGTTGCTCACAGAGATAACTGTGACAAAGTATGCACACACCTGCGCAGCGCTAATATTTGCATTTTCTTTTCTTACAGCATGCCAGTTCTTCATGTGAATTGATGATGCGATTTATACCAGGACAACTGGTTGATGTTCTTTCCCACTACAGGATTTCTGGGTTTATATGTGAATGACATTCTTTCCACGGCTAGGGTTAGCTAACTTTATGGTGTTTTTATGGCACCTCTGGAACCTGTTGACCTGTGTCTGACCTCCGTCTGACCACAGTCAATGGGTATTGCTAATGTTTGTTTCTCTGAGAATGCTGTGGAGGATTCGGCAGAAGCGGACAAGTGACATGAGTAAAACAAATAAGAGATTACGATATTTATGGAATAGTTTATTATGGGCTCATTTGCTGGCCACTTTTGGACCCATAATAAATATATGAGTGGAGTGACTTTGCTTAAGAGAAGTCACCGATTACATTAATGTTAACTGAGCACATGGGATGATCCATGTTTGAGGCGAATTATGGTAATGATAGTGATTTAATGATTTGAGAAAACCTGCACATGACACTTGTCTCGCCCGTGCTGAATGCGTATTACTTTTTTGATATAATTGTTTATACGTGTGAAGTTTGATTTTATTCCAGATTTTGAGTGTGCAGGCTCCTGGTGGAGCCAGTTTTTAAGACAGGGATCCAGGTTTGGTGAGTTGACGCATGAGAAGTGTCCATGCGTCAGGAGGTGGGGTCCAGAATTAATATTAAACAATGTTTACTATTATTGTTGCAGTGATTTGTGTGATTAGCTGTTTATTTACAAGTATTAAACCTATGCAAGTGGTGCATCCATGTTCAGATGAGGCTTTGATGGCCTATAAGTGAAGTTCACTGATTATAATGTGGAATGACGTTGAGATGTTAAATAATTTGGAACAAATTATGGGAAAAAGTAGGAGTTTAATGAGTTTAGAATAAACCTGCAATGATACTTGTCTCTGTGATGCTGAATACTTTATTACTCTTATGATCTACAGTTGGTTGCGAATGTGAAGTTGTTTTAAATTTAAGACTTTGTCTTCTGTGATACAGGAGCTGGGAGCTAAACAAGCTGAACATTTAAGTGCTGATTAATGTTTTTACACAGGGTTACAGCTTGGAGTGAAGCTGCTCCAAGGGACAAACCCTGGAGATTGTTTTAGGGAGACTGTGCAACATTCTTGTACATGTCTCATTGGGGAGTTGACACATGGCGAAAGCCGTGTGGCGAGAGGAGTGTCATTTTTTCAATTTGTAGATGTCGTGAGATGCCATGATGAGAAGGAGTGACTGAGAGGATCGCCCACAAAATGGAACCTGAGGGAGCGTGCCAAGCTCCAAAAAGTGACAGCGCAGAGGAGGTCCAGCGATGGACTTGTGGTTCTGTGAACAGCACAAATGCCAGGTGACTGTAAAATAACTAACAGCACTTTTTCCACAAGTGAAGCCAGTAACTTACTATCCTAAAAGATAGCTCTAGTTGCTCGTGCTTTACCTCCATGCGTGAGATCAGTATGTGCAGCAGTTTAAGCTGTACAATGTTTCAATAGTTTATTTCACCTTTTGACATTGTTAGTTCCACACGAGGTAGATGTTTACTACTGCAGACTAAACTTACATTTCTGACACCTAAAAGACACTTGTCTTTAATGTTACTCTCACAACCACACATATTACCATAAAGTGGTGCACAATTCTGAATCTGTCCAACCCTTTTTGCCAACGGAGGAGGGCACTTCTCATGAGTGTAGAGAGCGCGAGGAGAAGAAGTGTAAGCTGAGGGATGACTTCATAGATGTGCCACTCGTTGAGGGAAAGGTTTGGTTTGCTGATGGTTTGAGTTTTACAACAGCAGAGGGACAGACTAGAACACGTTTTACTGTAGCAGACAGTGAGAGAGAGTTATCTATGTAGGACAACTAGCATGTTTCATGTTTGCTTGAGCAGCAGAGATGCTAGCTTTAACGGAAGCGTGTAAAGCTGTAGAGAGACAATATACACTGATAGGCAGTATACATTTGCTACTGTACATTTCTTTGTAGTGCAGTGAGTGAGACGAGGTGTGACAACCTCTACAGGGAAACCTGCAGAACACACCAAACTCTTGCAAAATCTGCTGGAGGCAGCGTTATTAACCAGTGGAATTGCCGTTTGTAAATGTGCAGCACACATGTGAGGGAAAGATCCGGTTGCATTAGGGAAAGTTTTTGCAGATAAGATCGCAAAAGAGGCAGCTGTAGTTAAACATGGTGTTAACATTTTAGAAATACAGCATCAGCAGACATGCACATCCACTCACCTACAGCAGGAAAACAGTTGTGACTTACAGAGGGAGCAAGCTTGCAGGATGATTTTTTTTATCTGTGTGATAAACCAGTACTGCCTAATAATTTGTATAAGACTGCTGCTATTTTGAGCCATTGGCTATGCCATGTCTCAAACAGGAGGGAGATGAGCAGTCGTTATACTCATTCTAGGATTATTAAATACTTTTTTAACAAAAAAAACTTTTTGCAGGCAGTAAAGTTAAGATTTAGGAAGACAGGCAGGACATGGTTAGACTGTATAGAATAAGTACACGAGGATTACTCCAACAGAGAATGGTCTGACTCTTTGAGATTACACATGTTAGAGGATTTAGAGTTAGAGTTAGAGTTCCAGTCTTCTGTAGTGATGATAGAAAAGCAGAAGAGAGAGCATATCAGCAGATTAGATGCTTGAAAATGTTTAAAAGTAAAGTAGTCATGAGAACAAATGATCTGCCAGATGATTCTGTTTCTTCGCAGGAGCAGAGCCTGAAGTCTGGAGATTGGATGATGATAAGGCCATGGAGAGGAAGTGCTGGTCCAGTCCATGGTGGGAAGGTCCATATCGGATGCTGCTGACGACGACCACAGCAGTGAAGATTGCTGGAAGGAACACTTGGATATATCAAGCGCACTGCAAGAAGGTGACACACATCCAGGCCAGCTCGGAGTAAGTGGCAGGAAGACCGGGAACAAAGGGGGGGGAAAGCCTCCAGGGCCCCTCGTCTCAATCCGGTGAAGAAACCAACTGAGCCACAGGTACTCATCAGAATGGCTGGGAATGTGCTGTGCATCTTCTTGTGCCTGTGGACTCTGAGTGGGATGACAGGAGCGCATTGGGACAGAGCAAATCACACCCAGTACCCGCATGGGTTTTCAACCAACTACTGGTGGCAGTTTAAGAACACAACCGGATAGCATCACTTGGAGCGAGACAGTTTGTTTGGTTGCTTTAGCAACACATCCAGGAACACTGCCAACTTTTCAACTGCTCTGAACCTGAATGGAAGGTTGATTCACCAGTAGCTGGGAAGGTGAACTGCTCTGGTGAGACAGACCTGCTCGTCTGACTCAAAGAATATGACTTGTTGCAGGACATTATACAGTTAAACGAACTGGAAACAGGCCAATTGCCTATGTGTACGAAGGACAATGGATTAGCCCAAGTTGGAGATTAACCATGGAACATGGCAACATCACTTATTCTTTTGTCTTTTGCAAGAAGGATGTAAACAGAGAAGCCTTTTGTCTACATTTACATCATGAACACTTGAGGTTTTGAGCCAAGAAGATCAAAACAGCTTGATCCAATTTCCTTTACAAAGCTTTTTCTGTGGTGACAACAGGACAGGAGAAGAGTTGTAAATGCAGATAATTCACAAGTTGACTCTAACCCCCACAGGATGCCTACAGTGAGAAGATTTGGGGGGTTGATAGGAGTCAATAAAGAAGGGTGTTGACTTGCTGCAGCTTTGAAGTTAGCTGAGAGCCATATGGACAAACAATAAAGTCAACTGATGCATTTAAATACCTATGTCTGTATACAGTTGGATTGTAGTGACACATGATTTTTGAGAATGATGATTCTTCTTGTTTGACCTTTGACATTCAGTTGTTTACTTGAAGAAATACATAATGAATTGCACGACAGGAGTAGATCCGCCACAAGGCTGGATAGCTTGGTTACCGTCTGGTCCTTGGTGGCATCTTCTTTTGAAAATATTAATTCCTGTTTTTGAACTGTTGACATTGATTTGCTTATGTACAGGATGTAGTTTACTGTGTATGAATGAAATCTATACTGACACTGTCCAAACAAAGGGTGCATAAGTTGAAATTTAAGAACAATGACAAAAAGGAGGGAAATGTTAAGTCTAATTGTTGAATGTTGCCATTGTGTTTCTTAAATTTGTACAGTCTTAGTTTAAGCAGTAGGATCAAAGCCATTCCTTTGATTCTGACCACCTCTCCAGCCACTCTGTGCTGGGGGAGGTTTTATTGTAGATACATCCTATCTGAAAGATCTGTTTCTTTTGATGTAAGCTTCCTGGGTTTATGACCCTTTGGTCAGCAGGAGGTAACACACACACACACACACACACACACACACACACACACACATATATAACACACACACTTACATACAGTGCCTTGTCTATGTAACCAAAGGGGGGTTGCAAGGGGAGGTGCTTTGTAAACTATTGTTTGAAGATTGTCAATAAAAGGCAGCGAGAGGAGGCCACCATTGGGGTCATTTTCGTGCTGGACACAGACGAGGCCTCCCTTGCGCAAGTAATTGATCGATCGACTGTCTTGTTTTCTTCATGATGAATAAGTCTCTAGAATTAGCGGGGTTTGTGGAAACACAGACCCAACAAAAATGATGACACAGAAGTGTAAGATGGTAGAAAAAGTATTCCAATGTCCTGTTATATTCCAGGGAGTAAGAAGGAGACGGCTGAGCTCATCAAACTCCGGAGTGAAAACGAACACCTGTTCACTGGTGCCAGGAACTCAGCCGCTGCGGGTTGGAGGTATAGCAACAGTATGCATGCATAAATCTGTCCTGCTCTGTAGTTTGAAGTTGGCACATATTGCTGAGGATCCTGTGCAAGGATTAACATCATTGACATGTCCTATCATATTCCGTCTACCAGGGAAATCCTGGAGCAGATGGGCCTGGCGGGCCAAATCCCCCCGTTGCAGGCGGGGGAAAAAATGGGACAACCTAAAGAAAAAATACAAAGTATGTGCAGTACCATTGGAATATAAATCATATGAACCTAGTCATGTAAACCTGTACTGTTGCTGTTGCGGTGAACTGCCAGTTTGATTCCCTCTGCCTGTTGGATTGCAAGTATCCCACATCAGGTGAGGGGGTGAGTGGGAAGATCATTGCTGCCACTTGGCCCTGGTTTGTCCCAATGGATGAGGTCCTAGGACAGAGGCCTTCTACCAGGTGTCCAGTTCTAATTGCCTCCATCCAGGAGGACACTCCAAGGCCCAGCAAAGCAGTGGGCACCCAAGGGCAGGATGTGGAACGGCGGGAGAATGAGACCCAGCTGGAGGCAAAACCAGAAAAGAGGAAGAGGAACAGGGAGGATGAAGTCCTGGAATTGATCAAAGAGGAAATAAGGCTACAGAAGGAGATTGAAGAAAGATGTGCCGAGCAAATGGACGGGATCATACGTCTACTGGAAGGTTGTGGAAAAACAAAATGAGTAAGGTAGTGTGAATAGGACCCATTGTACAAACACTTACAGTTCTCATATTTGTTTGTGCAGGATATGTGAAATGTGGACGAAATAATTTAAGTTCTGTTAATACAAGTTGCACTTTTGATTTGAATTGTTGAACAAATGTGAAAAATGAACAGAATGTACAAAGTCCTGTGAATAAAAAAAAATTGTTACACTCCAACTGTATTTGGAGCAGTCAGTCATACTGCATACAACGTCACAATATATGTGTAACTGAATAAGGATAGTCAGTGTGTGAACTGAGGGAATACCATCAGTGCAACACAAATGACACAAGACACCCAAACACAAAATGACAATCATTCACTAGGACTCATCACTCCAGTCCAGGATCAACCTGAGTGTCCCATTATGCATAGGCACTGTTAACTAGGCCTGTTATGTGGCTGAGCAGGGAGTCTCAGGCAGTACTGCTCAATCTGCTGGACCAGGACCACAGAAAGGAATGAGGTGCCTCAAGTGAGACCCTTGGTTTGCATTTTCAGCTACTGAGTGGAGCATCTCCAGCTTGGTGGCCGGGAGTCATTTAGGTGTGCTCGTTTCCACTGTCCACCACATCATCTCATCACTTGGGTTTGCAGGGCTGGTGTAACTGACAGCTGCCATGTCCCTGAAATGTATGGAGAAAGATGCAAGGACAAAGTGCACACAATCCTGTTAATATGGATGTCACATGTAATATTCTAGCACTCTAACAATGCACTATAAACAGCATACCTGCCTTCTAACAATAATCGTGGTCCAGGGGTACCCCCTCCAGGGCAGACACCTCTGCAGATAGCCGAATCCCACCAGAGAGCACCACTGCCTGCCTCCAAACCAGCCTCCCCCTCTTGCGCGTCATCCTCGGGCTCATCCTCCAGGGCCACAAGATTCCCGACACCAAGGCAGATGTTGTGCAGGATGGCACATGCTGTTATGACCTGAAACAGATGTTTTGAGTTGTACATAACTTATTAATACACAAACATACACTGTAGTCCCCATTATATCATGATGATTATTATTGAAACACTGCTTATGTATCCTACTGACTTACATGTGGGACAAAGGTGTGGTGCACCTCCTGCGCTTGGAGGAAGAAGAAGAACCTTGTCTTGATCATTCCAAAGGCACGATCTATAATAGAGCGTGCCTTTGGAATGATGGGAGTTAAAGCGCAGGGCTCCAACACCTTGGACTGGCCTCTTGTAGGGAGTGATGAGGTGGAGTGGATGCTGGAGACATGGGTGCCCTCCATCTGCAAGGATGAAGTGCCCTGGAGGAGGGTAAATGGGCTGTTGCGGAGCACCCTGGAGTCATGCACTGACCCCGGCCAGCCCACATATGTATCAATGAAATAGCCCTGATGGTCACAAACCGCCTGCAGGATTATGGACGGGAACAACTTCCTGTTCCTGTAGCACTGAGCGTCAGGACCGCTGGTGGGATTGATGCGGACATGGCAGCAGTCAATTGCACCAGCAGCCTTCACAAAGGCCCTGTGGCCTGCCAGCTGTGCAAACCCATTGGACATGGCATCTTGGTCTTTTGGGGTCCGTGGGAGGTGGATGACCTGATGGCGCGTGGCCACCACCTCCTCTGTGACCCTGTGCACGATGCGGTGGACAGTGGAATGGGGTATTGCGAACACCCTGGACACAACCCTGTAGGCTGCTCCACTCGCCAGCCAGAAGAGGAACACAAGGGCCTCGATTGGGGCACCCCAACCATGTCTCCGATCCTGGTTCAGTAGATTCAGCAGTGCTGTCATAAATTGACAGTAAAGAACTCAGAGATCCAGCACTGTCTCCTGCCCCTTATTTATACACAAGAACACAACGCACTGACAGGCGTAACTCACACAAACGGGTAACATGAGGCTCATATGCTTTGGACATGTTCACATATACTGGACACAGAATGATGAAGATGGAGCTGCCAGGAAGGAGGAAAAGAGGAAAACACAGAAAAGATTCATAGATGTGGTGAAAAAGGACACGACAGTTTCTGTTTGTTAGTTTGGTTTTTCTTTATTTGGTAAAGATTCAGAAGATAAGATCACATGTTTGAATATAATATTAATGTTCTGTAATTACAACAAGTTGTAAAATATTTACAGAGTCAGACAGACTGTGCAGAGACTGTAGAAGGACAGAGCAGCAGCAGAGCAGTCCAGATACACTGATGATCCTCTGTCAGATCCAGAGGGACACACAGGGATGATGCTGGACTTTACATTGTGTCTGACAGTGGAGCTGTTCTCAGAGCAGTTCACTCTGCAGCACTGACAGTCATCTGCACTTCTTCTCATTCCTCTGTCAGTCACTGCTGGATGATGCTGGACTCTCCACTCCACCTCCCAGTAACATGGCCCAGTCAGAGTGGCTCTACACACAAGCTGCTGCTGCTTCAACCTCTCTGTATCATCAGGACACAGCTCCTCCTCTCTCATCACATACACCCTCCTATATGTGTCAACGTCCACCTGCAGAGAGAAGAAGGAAGAGCAGAGGAGATAAAAGAGTGTTTCCAGAGACTCTTCATCAGCTGTCAGTCAGTGATGCAGCACATCCAGTATAAAGAGCAGCAGGGACTTCAGTGCTGGGACTGTACTAGGACTCATTGTTGCTTCACTTTTGATGAAAATGTTTTTCACTCCTAGTTTAAGTTTGGACTTTTATTCATTAACATAACCTTGGTCTGTCCACTCTCAGCTCTGTAGGAACCCCAACAACAACCACAACAATCATGATGGACGGTTCCAGCTGTTAACTGGAGCAATTCCATCCAAACATCTACTCTCACTAAATTCTTCCTCACCTACAGACTGTGTTCTTCACTGCTTTAAACTTGGAAATGAATGTAGTCATTGGTCTGCATGCTGCTTTGTTCAGAGAGCTGATTGGCTGTTGACAGCGTTTGATCAGAGCATGTCAGCCGTTACTATGGTGACCATAAAGGTGACAAAAAGGCAGAAACAGGAAGTGTTTGTGTCCAATCCTGAAGCCTGTCACCATTCTCCTCTCACAGTTTCACTGAGAAGCTGCAGCTTTACAGGAAACACTGGATCTTTGTTTCATACTGACTGTGTTTAGTACAACACTGCTGACAGCACCACCCACTCACTCCATCACTCTACTGACCCCAGCTACTCCAGTCTGTAGTCTGGACTCTCCTTAAGACCAGACAGCTGCTTCATATCTGGATACTTCAGGTTGTTATTATACATGAACAGTGCTCTCAGATGGGAGGGGTTGGACTTCAGCCCCTCTGCCAGATAATCACAGCTGATCTTTGACAAACCACAGACACTCAATCTGTATAAAGAATGAAAGATGTAAGTTTATTAGACAAAGTGTGAGCTTGAAATCATTCAGTGTTTCATTATCTGTTCCGAGCTGAAGAAGGTTCAGAATGTAGAAGTTCAGAAAATGGAAACTCCAAACAGCTGAAGTCAACAGCAAGTAGCTTCAAACAGGAAACTGTGCAGATTTTTCAGACTATATGCCGCGATGCAGCCAGTTGGATTTTGGAGATTTGAATCTCTGTTCTGTGACTAACTCCTTGAATAATTTATTCCAGTTTGTCTAACAGGACATTTGTCTAATTGGACATGTTATTGTGGCTCCATCAGGGGAGCTTCTAAATGTGATGTGATGGCCCCTCTGGGTCTGTCAGATTAAAGGACTGAAGAGAGCTCAAACTGGGCACACAGTTGTTCCAGTCTGGACCAAAGACACTATACTGGAACTGAGGGACTGCTTTGACTGCACCCACTGGGACTTTTTAAAGGCTCATGTTCTCACTTAGATCATCGACATACATTTTTTTCCTGGGAAAAATGGGGATTACTTTGAAAAGAGGAAGTATTTTCCCCAATAAGCAGCCTTGGATTAGTAAATCACTCAAACATGTTCTCAGGCAGAAGAAGCTGTCTTGTTATGAGGGAGAGAAGAAAAAGACTGAGGCACATAAACTTGTTGAAAGGGAGATAAAGCAGCTAAAATCAGGTCTAAAAGTAAAGCAGAGGATGAGCTGAATAAAGGACACTCAAGGCTGGCTTGGAAAGGAATGAAGTCCATGGTGGGGATGCAGAACAAGGACCAAAGATGAATGTGATGCTAAATCAGCAGAAGACTTGGACTCATTTGATTCCAGCTTTGATATCATTGATTTCAATGAAGAGCTTTGTGATTTTAGCAAAGGGCTGGTAGCTCTGAGAGTCCCACTGATAAGGTGTTTGTGTGGAAATCTCTTAGTGGGATCAAAGAGAGAAAAGGCCCTGGTCCTGATGCTTTGGGAGGGAAATGATTGAAGTGTGCTGTGAGGAACTGACTGGGAGATTTTCACACATTTTCCAGTCCTCCTTGGAACAACAGGAAGTTCCCAGCATATGGAAACAAAGGTTAAGTGTCCTATGGCACTCAGTGATGATGGTGCTGTGGGCCCACCACTTCCACCGCTTTGTAAAGGAACTAACTGTAATCTGAAGCTTCAAATGGAACTAAGACATCTTCCACTAGGTGGCAGTATCTGATGAGAAAGTGTTAGTGGAGCTGGCCTGGAGTCAGAAACAGGAAAATGCAGGATTTGGGCTGAAATGGGGAAAAGTGGTTAGCACTAGTGCCTTAAAGCAAGAAGGTTGTAGGTTGAAGCTTGTTGGTCAGCTGGGCCTTTCTGTGGAGGTTGGATGTTCTCCCACGGTCCAATGAAATGCTGCTTAGGTTCATTCCACAGAAAATGATAGAAACTAACAGAGTTGATAAAGAATAAAGAGAAATGTGATGATTTAAAGCCTTTGAAGTGTTTCAGATGATCTCTGTCCACTTCTGTCCACTCATTCATTCATGTAAGCTTTCTAATGCAGCTTTGATCTTCACAGTCTGCTTTATGAAACTCATTCTAACCCTGAATGTCAGAGTGTTCCTCCTTCTCTTTCCCATCATTCATGCTGGTAGTGGAGGAGATTTGGATGTTGGACTGTGTTTTGGATGATGTGTGTATGTTTGTGTTGGACTGCTGTCTGTAAAGCAAATGGCCATTTTGGTATGGATTTCAGTGTCAGAAAGACTTTAAGGTGGAATGAAGAGTTTGAGAGTTCCACAGCGAATTATGATTCAAAAGTTATTGAATCATTTCCCTCATAAACCAAATAAAATGATTGACAAACATGTTTTTACAAACTCAGTGTTGGACTTGGATCAGCAGGATAACCTGATATTTAAAGGCATTTTAGTCTCGCTGTATGAGAGTCCAGTTATTAATATTTATGGATGATGGTCTTTCAGGGTTACACTTTGTAGACGCTCCCTGAGCCTCACAGCCAGCTGCACATAGACCAGCTGACATTACCCAGCAGCAGAGGCAGGTGTAAAAAATTAATTTTCCCATTTAAATTGTTTTAATTTGAATTAATCGATTTTTAATATAGATGTATTTTGCCAGAATCTCAGGTTAAAGTTCAAACTATTTCAACAACCAGCAAACAGCTAAAACAGTAAATGAGAGCAGCTAAACACACAAAGATGGAAACACAGAGCGTGGAACTTTCACTCGACGCCACATACACGGACACGCCGTCGAGGCTGAAAGTCAACAGCTCACAGATCCTGAAGCTGCAGGTTTCATCTCTCTCCAACCAAAACTGACTGAACCAGCAGCAAAAGATCAAAACTCTTCTTCACGTTTGATAAATATGCTCACTAATTCTCTGTAACGATCTGCGTCTGGAGGAGGAGGATTTGGACCCAAACGCAAGCACGGACAATAGCGTAGCTGTGAGAAAATTTATTAACAATGAAAGGCAAAATAAAAACCAAAGCAGAGCACTGCAGGGAGCTATGCTAACAAAAACCTAAGCTAGGAATAACTACAAAATAACAACAAAAACCTGCAATGAGAAACTTGAAAACCTGACACGTGAACCCTTGGACCATGGCAGCACATACAGCAGAAATACAGGGGTAGACACACAGACGAACCAGCAACTAACACAGTGAAACGCAAGGCTTAAATACACAGAGGGATAATGAGGGAGTAAGACACAGAAGGGGAATACAGCTGGGAGGAATGAGACCTAATGAGACAGGGGGAGCAAAGCTAGAAACACAGACATCAGACATGAACATGAACCTTCAAAGTAAAACAGGAAACAAGAAACAAAGATGCAGACTAAGAAACACGGACTTTACACGGGCAGAATAAACCTAAACTAAACACGAGACACAACCTAAGAACTAATTCCTCACCAAGAATAACTGAAACAGATCTATAAAAATAATAAACAAAGCTCCAGAAAATAATCCATGATGCAAAAATAAACCAAAACATAAAACTGAAAATGCTGGGTCAACACTGACCCAGAACCGTGACATTCTCTCTGACTTTGGCTGTTACTGCCTGCACATCTCTCTCTCTCTCAGTGTACTCCAGAACAGTTTACCTTCAAAAATCTGTTTCTGCATCATTCACTGTTTATTACCCACCAGTCTGCTGTTGTGTTCAGTGCTGTCGGCCTCTGACAGTAAAGCCTCATTTCTGCTGTTCAATGTAAACTTTTTAAAATGATCACAGATTACAAACTCTCAGCTGTGTCTGTAATCAAACCCTCTGTAACTTTTCTTCACTTCAGCAGCATCAGGTCATGTTCACATGTTGATTCGTGGTTTTCTTCAGTTTTTGATTGACTGCAGAATATTTTGAAGGTTATCTACTATAAAAAGCCAGAACATGAAAATCTGTTTCTGTTTGATACTCAGTTACTTTGACACAAAGGCCTCTGCTGTGATGATCACATCTCTGATCAAGTCTCACAGTGTCAGAACTGATAAATGATCAGAATTAGAATATTTCTGACTGTCTGCTGTGTGCCGTGACCTTTGACCTGCTAAAGAGAGTCAGCTATGGATTATTCATTGTTGTGTCTGATACTTAGAACTGTGAGGAAGAACGATACACAGTTAATCAGGTTCCCCTCTCTCTGAATTGGGAAAGGTGGGCAGGCCACGTGTGGGCCGCAGGCCATACATTGAGTATCACTGTTTAAAATGTGAACATTGTTCTGCTACAGTCAATGGACTAAACCAGAGAAGAAGAAAACAGACTTTACCATGAAGGTCCTCAGTGTGGATCAGTATAATATCAGCCTGATGTCTGCGGTTTAGTGTCAGCACAACTTTCACATAATATATTCATCTCAGCACAACTAAAACATGCTGACTGACCTCACAGTTTCAAGTCTACATCCTGGACTCTCCAGAAAACCACACAGATGCTTCACTCCTGAATCCAGGAGGTTGTTGTTATACAGGTCCAGCTCTCTCAGATGGGAGAGGTTGGACTTCAGCCCCTCTGCCAGATAATCACAGCTGATCTTTGACAAACCACAGACACTCAATCTGTATAAAGAAGGAAAGATGTAAGTTTATTAGACAAAGTGTGAGCTTGAAATCATTCAGTGTTTCATCATCTGTTCCGAGCTGAAGAAGGTTCAGAATGTAGAAGTTTGGAAAATGGAAACTCCAAACAGCTGAAGCCAACAGCAAGTAGCTTCAAACAAACACAACAAGAGAAAAAACTCTCAATGTTTCACATTAAAGTCGAACATTTCTAACAAGAGTATTTTAAAGACAGCGTCACTGATGATCATCTTCTGCTCAGTAAAACTTTGGTTTTCCACATGTGAGTGTTAATGTTGCACAAAAGCCTGTGAGTGCAAAGACGGAGCGAGGAGGATGACGGAGAGATGGTACAAGAGCATCAAGAACCCGGCGAGGAAATGAGCAGAAGGATTTTGGAGCCTGTTGGATTGAAGCTTTCACAGAGACGTGTTTGACTGGACACCACCAGGACACAGACTTTTATTTTTTTTAATTTACATGTAGATAAAGATAATGATATACTTTTTTGTTACTAGTAATCCTGAATTGTAGTAATAAAAAAACTGTCAGTGTGATTATAAGGCTAAGAAAACAATGTTGCTGTCTGAACCATTCTGGGGTAACACATCACTTTTTGTTGAATTTATAGCAATTATAACAATTTCAATTTACTTTTAATAACTTTTAAATAACTGAAAACAAAATATTTGAAGACTTTTTCAAGCCTGTGTTTAAAAAATAACTCTTTCCAATGGCAGTCACCTCTGGATCCTATCAAACTGTTTAGACACATCACCTATAAGATAATATGAGGGTTTTACTTTTTTTTTGTCGAACAAAAAATTATATATTTGACACCAATTACAGCAGTATTAGTAAACAGCCCCCCCAACCCATCCAAAACAATGCAACCACGGCCCAGCCAGTAACCAAAACAGGGAGCATCGATTCACTGTTCCAGTTTTACCCATGAAAAAAGATTATCATGATCTTTTACCCAGTATAAGTGAGTAATACAACAAAAAACTTGCCTCCTGCCCTCCACGGTCTTTTTAATAAACTCTGTTTCAGCTTACACTGTAAAAAGAATAACCCTATTCAAATTAAAAAAAATGATGTCCAATTGTCACATCCAAAATATTTGACTTCATAGAATCCAAATTGAGTCACTTGATATGACCTGATACTTTTATGTTGATATAAACAATATTACTAGACTTGACTGAAACTTTAAATTTTGCATTGATCCAAATTGATTTTTTTACATAGAACCATATTTTAATTATTGAACCAAGCTAATATATTGAAATTTAACCAACCTAATGTATTCACATCGAACCAAATTAACATGAACTAATATGTTTGTGTTGAAGCCAGGTAATTGATTTACATATATTCAAACTATATTTTTTACATTTCATTTTATTTCAGTTCAAAAATGCTCTGCATTTCCTATAAAAAAACAAGACAGTTGGCCAACCAATTATTACAAAATTATTTATTGTTCCAAACCATTTTAACTATAATCAATAGAGAGGATTAGTAATATACAGATTTAGTGCTACGGCAGAAATGATTAGAGAAATGTTTGTTTTATAAAACCTGCAATCTTTTGAAAACCAGTATAAAACCTGCAATCTTTTGAAAACCAGTATAAAACCTGCAACCTGTCTAAAACTGGAATAAAACTATTATAAAAACTCTTTTTAAACCAATTTGCAAGTACTCAAAAATGTTTATATGTGCACTGTGCCTCTACAATGTAAAAAAAAAATAAAAAAAATCTACACATGTATCAATGAAATCAACTTAAATCTCCCTTTCAAATGGGTGTTCTTATAAATTTTGAATGTAGAATACCACTGCAGGCCAACCAAGCAAAATAACCAAGCACACATGCACATGCATGTGCACATGCACACATGCATGCAAACGCACTACTGTGCAGTGTTAAGTTCACAATTAAGTTTGCGAATCTTAGAGGTCATCTTGTTAAAGTCAAGCTCCATCATAATCTTTTGAAGAGCCTCAAAGGTGAACCTGAATCCTCGTGGATATTCCATATTAAGAGCATAACAGAGTCCAAAGATCATTGCCACTCCAGCTGCCACAGAAGGCAACTCATTCAGGACTTCCACACCATCAATGATTATCCCGATGTCTCGAGGCTGATGTAGGAGGCTTGAGTTGTCCCTGAAGACGAAGAGTGCCATGGTGGCACTCTGCAGCTCTTCCTCAGCTTCATCTTTCTGGGATATCTTGAGGTAAAATATGGAACAAAATGTACAAGTGAAGAACTGAAGTCTGGCACACCTGATAAATCTTTGACCATAATAAACTACTATTTTGATAGTTGTTTGGTCACAGACTATTAGAACAATTATTTGACTAATCAGATTGTGAATTGCATAATCATTAAATTAAATCAATGGTGGAACATTTTCATAAATGTTCCACAAAGCCCAAGAAAAAAAGAAAACAATACAGAACCCTAAGATATTAACTTGATGAGTTGATTAATCGTTGCTGTCCTACATTAATCACTGCATTTAATAGCAGAGTTGTCAAATTTACATCAAGAGACTGCGTCTCATGTAGAGACAGAACAGATATGGACATACCATGTATTCTTTTATCAAGTCCTCAACACGTTCTCCAAGGTAGATAATGAGAGATTTAAGTATACACTCCCTCCTAATGTCAGCATCAGCATCCTGCAGGAACAGTTAAAATTGTTACTATGCAATATGGAGAGTATGCTGCGTGAGAGGAATTTTTTTTCACCTCTCTATCCTCATGAGGTGACTAATGCCCCTTTTCCACCGACAAATCGGCATGGTGCGCTTGAGAGCAGTTCAGTTTAGCGCGGATATATAAATGAAATATATATAAATGAATAAATGAAAATGAATTTGTCCATCTGCTGCAATGACAATTTATTTGACCACCCCTTTCCATCAGTATGAGAATGAGAAAATAATGGAGGGCTTTTCCTTTTTGTGTTGAGAGTAATTCCCCCCCCCAAGATTACATCCCTAGTCAAACTCTGTTTGAAGAAATGCCTCAGAAGGGGGCGGTGCCTGATGGATCAGCATTCATGTGGGTGGCAGGCTGAGCTGTGATTGACACGTCGCACTACTTAAACAGCAATTCACCCTCAAAACAGCTTTTTTCTGCTTATAAACTGTATTAGTGAGTCTTTACCTATGCAACCTTTCAGTTATTGGGCATTTCTTTTACAATTTCATGTAAACTTGTTAAATTCTACACTTTTTGGTCTAAAAATGTCTTAGTGCTGCCCTCTTAGGGTTGAAAGGTGGCTATTGCATTTGAATTTTGTGATTGGCTGAAAGCAGTTCATGCCTACGTCAGCGGTACATGCCAGTCACCAGCATCGTCTCTAAGACACATTCGCAACCTTGGGGTCCCAACCCCAATTGGGGTCGCGAGATAATTCTTGGGGTCGCCAAATCATTTTGGAAAAATATAAATGAATGTAGCTTCCGAATGAATGACAAGTGGTTGGTCTCAAACAGGTATTTTATTACTCAAAGCCAATTACTGGGGGGGGGGTTAGCTCTGAATAAACAGATGAACAGAAGCGCTTTTGGACCGTTGTGGAGAAATATGCATCTGGTATGAACAGCGGAGCAGCTGACAGTGTATGATTTTCCTAAGCACACCACTTCGAAGTGTTCCTGTGGCCAATGTAAACCATGTGTAAGAGTTAGACCAAAAAGGGTAGAATTTAACAAGTTTACACAGAAATGTCAAAAACTGCCCAAAACTGGAAGATTGCATTGTAAAAACCCATTATAACAGTTTCTAAGCAAAACAAGTTGTTAGGCTTCAGTTACTCTTTAAGTAGTTACACTCCAAAATAACAGGACACAACCAAAATGAAATGTTCCCTTTGCCCTCCATAGAAAATGTTGCTGCATTTATAACTGGACAGAGGAAATTAGTGGACAAGTATCTCTTACTAACTCACAATATGGATGTAACTAATGCAATAGCAATATTACTTACTACTACAAAAGTGATTTTCAGAGTGCTTTTCAATTACAAAGACTAGAAAAGGGGAAATGGGGCACATCTCCCTACACAACCAGCACTGAGCACACACCTGGGTGAAGCCGAGAGAGCAATTATTGCACACAATAGTGCCAACACATCAGCAAGGTGAATGAGAGGATAATGAGGGAGGGTCTAGATTATTATGACATGTTTAAAAAGGATGTGCAGTGTAAATGCAAAATGATACCTGTTCAGATTAAATGAAAATGTATGCTTCAGCCATGGAATGGATGGAGCAATCTGTGGTTCTGAAAGCATACAGAAAAAAAAAGAATAATGTTACTTCTCTATAAAACACATAACATAGAAAAACCAAGAAATACGTAACATGACATACACATCCTTATAAAAAGCTAGTACTATAATTTGATTTAGGTTTACCAAACAGTCTACAGACCAGCCATTAGCGACTAAGTTTGGCATAGGGTCAGTTTTTTGCTGTTAAAATCAAAATTTCTTCAGAAAATGCACATTTTTCAGAGCCGCGCCTGAAAGTCAATTGAAGGAATTAGTCTTATGTCATTGATCTTACATGCTGGCTTGTTATTTCTGTCTCTAAATCATGCACATTAATAATTATCTTTTGCGCTCGGTGTACACACACATAACACACAGATATTTATATGAAGAGAGACAGAGACAAACGTGCGCGCACAAACACAAGCTTGTGTCTAGAAACCGCGAGCTCACCAGAAAAATTCAAACGAAGCGGAGCACGGAGTTATACTATGAATGTTATGAACTATGAACTTAAGCTAGCTAGCTGTATCCACCACCGATGCATCGTGGTAACGCTAGCCAGTTAGTATACTGGTAAAAAACGGCTTTTTGCCTAACTTGCATTCCCGACTGTGATGGTCGGTTGCTGGTAACCAGTTCTAACGTCGCGCCGGATAGCTAGCTAGCTTGTAGCTAGCAGCTACAATCATGCAAAAATTGGGGGTGGCTGTCGACCCAGCTTAAATGGGGTTATTTTCTGCAATTTTGGCAATACAAATTATAAAAGCTTTTGTAACACACTTGGCTTTACTTACGTTTATTTTCAGATGAAATTAATCAAAGATGTGACACAATGTTTCCAGCAGCCATGCAGAATAAAAATTGGTCCCGGTCTATTTCTGGTGGGCGTGTTCAAGTGCAAATCACTTTGACTCAAATTAAAGATATTATCTGTTCAACATGAAAAGGAATATATGTTTTGAGAGAAATCAAAAACTTTGCGTTGTGTCCTTTGTACAGATATTTAGTTTCATCCAAATCAAAAGTGGTATTTTAAAATGCAAAAAGAAAGGGTTTCACAATCAAATCAATGATTTTATTCTGTTTTGAATGGCACTTATTAGATTGAATGAATGACTGCATGTTAGACTTTTTACAGTGTAGGTGGCTTTCTGGTCCAAATAAAGGAAGAAATGTGACTGTTCAGATTGTTAAAAAAAGACTTTGTTAAAAACATTGAAAAAAAATACTAAAATTTAGGAAATATGCTCATCTTGATGATATTTATTCTAGTGCTGTCAAGAGATTAAAAAAAATAGAGATTAATTAATTATGATTTTTAATTAATTGATCTAATTAATCTCTTTTTTAATCTCACCTAAAAATAGCTGAGGAAAGCCCTCAACTTATTGTGGCAGACCAAAAGACTGATATAACAAAGAAAGTGACTTTATAAAGTCATTTATTGTTTAACAAACGTTAAACAGATGCAACCATTTACATACTGTTGTATTCTTTTGTAAAATAAGTGGAAAAATAAATACAAATAAAATCAAATAAATTAAGTGCTGCAAGTTAGCACATCAGAGTTGCTCTTTTCTGAGCAATACAGCACTGAAATTCCTCTGCTTCAGATAATGAAAAATAAAACTGACATTGCAGTGCTGCAAGTTAGCACATCAAAGTATTCTTCCATCACAAAAAAAGTGCTGAACATCAAGCAATCTATTCTAGTAGGCTACAAATGACACAGCAGCTATGCTGACCACATGTGTCTCATTTCTTCTTCCTCAGCCAGTCGCTAAGACACACCAGCCTGGTAACATTTTCTGGAAGCAAGGCTGCCCTTTTCTTTTGCACTATGTGGCCTGCAAGGCTAAAGAGTCTCTCACAGGGTACAGAGGTAGCTGGGGAGGCCAGGTACTTTTGTGCTAGGACTGACAGCTTTTCATAGACTCCTGAGTGAGCATACCACCACTGCAGGGGACAGTCATCAATACTGATGCTGGGTTCTGCTCTGTAGCGCTGCAGCTCTCCAGACTCAATTCCATCTTCTGAGTCAGAGTCAGACCCCAGAAGGAGTTCGCTCCTCCTCTTCTTCTGAGCTGGTCCATCATCCTCTGTGGAGGGCTGGAGACTATCTGCTCTTCTGGGCTCTGCTGCCTGGAGCATATTCTCCAGAATGGTCCACACCTGAATGAATGAATGAATGATTGTGATTAAAACTAAGTGCTTTTTATTTTATTTTATTTAATCTTGTAAAGAACTTTGTGTTCCATATAATAAATAAAAGTTTGATTTGATAATGAATTGGACTCATTAGTCCAGCTTAACCTTATTGTCCTACCTGTTCCCTCTTTTCTCTTGGAAGACATTTCAAATCCTTAAACCGTGGATCCAATGCTGTGGCCACCTCGAACCATATCTCGTTGCCATTAGCTCGTCGTGCTGCCAGATCCTTCTGGAAGGCATTCTTGAACTTCACCACGTAGGCAGAATCATCATCAGTAATGTCCATGACACGGTACAGATGGCGAAAAGCAGGCAGCACTACAGAGCAAGAGACGTAGGCCTCACCACCCAGCAGCTCTGTCACATACCTGCAGAGGTGGAGAGGTTTGCTAAATAAACCTAGCTGGATTCATTTAAATCAAAGTGTAACTGATTTCCAATTTAATTGTCCTTAAAAGTTCCTTGTTATGTTCATTAATTTTGATTTTACACATGTAACAGTAGTTTATATAATTAAAATGGGAAGGTGTTTATTTGAACTTACTTGCATGGTTCAAGCAGGAGCTCCAGCCTCTGCAGTTTCGCCCACTCAGCTTCGGTTGGCAAGACCAACCTGTGGTTCTGTTGGTCCAACGTAGCCTGGACAGCCTCTCGGTTACATAGGAGGCGTGAGACCATTGCGAGAGTCGAGTTCCACCTGGTGGGTACATCCTGTATAAGTTGATCGCTCTTCTTTCCGAGTGCTACTTGTTGTTGGTTAAGTTCTGTGGTACTCGCAGGGCTTTGTTTAAAATGACCAACAATCTTGCGGCACTTTGCCAGTACACCGACAAAACCACTGCTATCGAGACATACCGTGATGGTCCTCTGGAGAATGTGAGCATTGCAGGCGATGTGCTCATATGGAAGTGCTCTCATAGCAGCCAGCATGTTTGCTGCGCTGTCTGTGCCAATGGTGGATATCTTGTTTTCAATACCCCAGTCATTTGCTACCTTGAGGAACTGTTCGGCGCATTTATCAGCAAAGTGCCTGGTTTCTGTTCTCATGACGGTCAGTGCAAATGAGTTGAGGTTCCACTCACTATCAATAAAGTGTCCAGTCACCCCAAAATAGCTGTGGTTGCCAGCTGAGGTCCAGTGATCTCCGGTTATAGCAACACAGTTGGGAGAATCCTCCGCCAAAATCTCAAGTTTGTTTTTCTTTTCGCCGTCGTACATTTAGCTGATTTTGGTCGTTACTGTAGTCCTGCACGGCGGCTTGTATGACGGGTCATTGGACGCAATTTGCAACACCTCTGTCAATCCTTCGTCCTCTACTATATTTATCGGCCTACAGTTCATCGCTATCCACTTGGCAATAACATTAGTCAGCCTGTCGGTCGCAGACTTGCTCATACGAGGGGTATTCTCTAGTTTTGTTTGGCGAAAAGCTTTGCTCTGGCTTGCTATATTGCTAACGTCTTCACTGCTAGCTGTTGCTGCACTCGCGGCTGGGTGCTTTGCGTTGAGGTGATAGGCCAAACTTGAGCTGCTTCGGTGGTAAGCAAACTCCTTCTTACACTCTAGGCAGACCACTTTACCTTTGTCAATGGTGCCGTCGGGGCGTTTATGAAATACAAATTTCCCGTTCATTGGGCCAACAACTCTCAGATGCGCCTCCATATCCACACTGTAAGCTAATCACCACTTCTCACCTTGACCTCACGACGTGACTCCACCCCCAACAAGTCAAGCACAAGGAGCCCAGCACATAAAAACGGATTTTATAACATAGCAACTCTCATACAAAATCAATGACGTCAAGAGATTAAAAATTAGATTAACGAGATTAAAAAACATAACGCGCTAAATAGCATTGTAATTAATTAATCGCAATTAACGCGATAATTTGACACCCCTAATTTATTCTACCACCCAGCGAAAGAAGCAAAACTCCAGTTTTCCAAAATCCTCTTTAAGCTTCGACTATAAAGGCAGATAGTTTTATACAAGTCTTTTTGTGTCACCCAGATGTACTTAAAGTTGTTATAGCTGGGTTTAAATGGGGCTAAAATAGACAATAAATTCCCCAGTTGTCATACCGATAGGCATTGCCTGGCTCTCCCCAAAATTCTCTTTATATCCAGAAATTGTCCCAAATTCCTCAAGTATGCATTAAGGTGACCTTGAGGGTCTTAAAGATGTCTATAAATAAAATGTATTATTATTATTATTATTATTATTATTATTATTATTATTATTATTATTATTATTATAAGTATATCCAAAAGTTTGTGGAGGCTATTCAATGGGTTGGAAATAAATAAAAGCATGTTGTCGGCATAAAGAGAGACATCATGTTCGATACCCTCTCAATGTTTTGCCTCAACACCAACACATTGTCTCAGAGCAATAGCTAGTGGTTCAATTGAAACAGCAAAAAGAAGAGGAGACAGAGGGCATCCCTGTCATGGGGGACAGATTATTGTTAGTCCGGAGGGCTGCTAGAGGGGAACATAAAAGCCAATTTTTTTTAAGCGTTTCCAATGTACTTTTAACATTGGTATAAATTATATTTAATAGACCTCTACTGTTAAAAAAAAAGAATGCCTATTAAAGCCCATCTGGTCTGGTGAAATAATGGAGGACAAATACTTGTGTAAGCGACGGGCCAACACTTGAGCCAGGATCTTGGTGTCTGTGTTGATATTGGACAACATGAACTACAATCTACAGTGGGGCAAAAAAGTATTTAGTCAGCCACCGATTGTACAAGTTCCCCCACTTAAAATGATGACAGAGGTCAGTAATTTGCACCAGAGGTACACTGCAACTGTGAGAGACAGAATGTGAAAAAAAAAATCCATGAATTCACATGGTAGGATTTGTAAAGAATTTATTCGTAAATTAGGGTGGAAAATAAGTATTTGGTCACCTCAAACAAGGAAAATCTCTGGCTCTCACAGACCTGTAACGTCTGCTGTAAGAAGCTTTTCTGTCCCCCACTCGTTACCTGTATGAATGGCACCTGTTTGAACTCATCATCTGTATAAAAGACACCTGTCCACAGCCTCAAACAGTCAGACTCCAAACTCCGCCATGGCCAAGACCAAAGAGCTTTCGAAGGACACCAGGAAAAGTATTGTAGACCTGCACCAGACTGGGAAGAGTGAATCTACAATAGGCAAGCAGCTTGGTGTGAAAAAATCAACTGTGGGAGCAATCTTTAGAAAATGGAAGACATACAAGACCACTGATAATCTCCCTCGATCTGGGGCTCCACGCAAGATCTCATCCCGTGGGGTCAAAATGATCACGAGAACGGTGAGCAAAGATCCCAGAACCACACGGGGGACCTGGTGAATGACCTGCAGAGAGCTGGGACCAAAGTAACAAAGGTCACCATCAGTAACGCACTACAACGGCAGGGAATCAAATCCCGCAGTGCCAGACGTGTTCCGCTGCTGAAGCCAGTGCATGTCCAGGCCCGTCTGAAGTTTGCCAGAGAGCACATGGATGATACAGCAGAGGATTGGGAGAATGTCATGTGGTCAGATGAAACCAAAGTAGAACTTTTTGGTATAAACTCAACTCGTCGTGTTTGGAGGAAGAAGAATACTGAGTTGCATCCCAAGAACACCATACCTACTGTGAAGCATGGGGGTGGAAACATCATGCTATGGGGCTGTTTTTCTGCCAAGGGGACAGGACGACTGATCCGTGTTAAGGACAGAATGAATGGGGCCATGTATCGTGAGATTTTGAGCCAAAACCTCCTTCCATCAGTGAGAACTTTGAAGATGAAACGAGGCTGGGTCTTCCAACATGACAATGATCCAAAACACACCGCCCGGGCAACAAAGGAGTGGCTCCGTAAGAAGCATTTGAAAGTCCTGGAGTGGCCTAGCCAGTCTCCAGACCTCAACCCCATAGAAAATCTGTGGCGGGAGTTGAAAGTCCGTGTTGCTCGGCGACAGCCCCAAAACATCACTGCTCTCGAGAAGATCTGCATGGAGGAATGGGCCAAAATACCAGCTACTGTGTGTGCAAACCTGGTAAAGACCTATAGTAAACGTTTGACCTCTGTTATTGCCAACAAAGGTTATGTTACAAAGTATTGAGTTGTATTTTTGTTATTGACCAAATACTTATTTTCCACCCTGATTTACGAATAAATTCTTTACAAATCCTACCATGTGGATTCATGGATTTTTTTTTTTCACATTCTGTCTCTCACAGTTGAAGTGTACCTCTGGTGCAAATTACTGACCTCTGTCATCATTTTAGGTGGGGGAACTTGCACAATCGGTGGCTGACTAAATACTTTTTTGCCCCACTGTAAATGGTATTTTTCCTGTTTTACAATTAAACAGATCACTGCTTGATTCATTGTTGGAGGCAAGGATTGTGAGAGGAAGGATTTGTCAAAAGTTGATTTTAACAGTGAATTCAGTTGGTCAGAAAACTTTATGAAAAAAAATCAGATACCCATCGGAGCCAGTAAATTTTCCAGACTGCATGCTCCGTATGGCCGTTTCAATTTCAAATTTAGAGATAGGTTCCTCCACACTAGCAATCGCATCTTCTCCCAAAGAGGGAATATCAAGTCTCTCAAAAAGGTTTTCTAGCGCTATGTCATCGTTTGCCTGGGAGGAGCTGTATAAAGTCTGATAGTATTTTTAAAAACCTATTTAAATCTTGGTTACCTGTGGACCTTATTCCCTGTTCATTGTGGATCTCAAGGATAGTTGGTTAGCTGTTCTTTGTCGTATAGCTGGTGAGCTAACAACTTGCCTGTTTTTTCTCCATGTTCAAAAGCATAGCTGCGCAACTTTGAAATCAGATACTCAGCCTGTTTTGTGAGATTGTATTCATTTTGGGATTTTAACTGCTGTGTATATAATACAGGCTCAGGAGAGTGGCTATACACAGCATGTAATTTCATCAGCTAACTGAGAGGGGCACTTTTATTCTGTTTGGCACAAAATGAAATTATTTGATGCTTCTCAGATGCTTCTAGAGATTCCCAAATGACTGATGATGACATCTCTGGGGTCTGATTGATAGCGAGAAAAAAAAAAATCTCATTATGACCTTTTGTAACTGACGAACTCTTCATTCGCTATCAACATGGAGTTTAATCTCCAGAGCAGGCATCAGGAATACGCATTGAAAAAACAACAGGAGAATGATCTGAAATCACATTCTGTAACTAAAGGGATAAGTTTTTTTTTTTATTCCCCCCAAAAATAGTCTATACGAGTATACGTTTTATGGAAAAAAAAAAGTGTATTGATGTGAAGCAGGATAACGAAATCTCCAAACATCAGCTAGCCCATAATTATCAAGAAAGCTCTGAATGATGCCTGGTGACTTTTGACTAAGCGTACTTATGTGTGAACTGAGGTCCATAGCACATTATGAGCAGTTTAGGTCTCCCGCAAAGATGATATTGTGTGATGACATATTGGGGAGACGCGAAAAGACATTAGTGAAAAAACTGCGATTGTCCCAATCAGGGGCGTAGATATTTGCTAAGATCAAAGGAAAACCATATACCATATTTTACACACTATAAGGCGCACTTAAAATCCTTTAATTTTCTCAAAAATTGTCCTTGCGCCTTATGTATGAATTCTGGTTGTGTTTACTGACCTCGAACCGATTTTATGTGCTACACGGCACTCAAAAATCTGTCAAAAATGTTTTAGTATGACTTTGGTAAGCTACGAAGCCGCACCGACTGATGGATCATTGGAGCATTATGGCTGCCGTAGTCAGGAGCCTCGTGGTGTAATCTGGGTCCAAAACTCCGAATTCTTCAGGTCCCAAAGTCAAGCTCGCTAGTAGAGCAGGGCGATATGGCCAAAAATATTTATCACAATATAGATTTGAAAATTTGCGATAACGATATAACTGACGATATAATTGATGCAAGACAAAATACAACTCCACAACTTTACTAGCACAAAAAAAACCCCATCCATTTATTTTCACTTAAATAAGCAGCTGTTTTTTATGTGCATTAAAGATATATAAAAATTTGACAGTGCAAATGCAAATTCCTTGCTGAAAGTTTAACCAAAAAACATTTCCAGTAGAAATGGGCTGACATATCCTGAGCATAACCTAGTATAATATCCACTGAAGTTAAAAAGAGGTGCTTTGCAACATTAAACTGCAATGTGCCAAATAAAAAAGTCAAATATGTATATTTCGGACCATAAGGTGCACGGGATTATAAGACACATTAAGCGAAACAAAGCTGTCAGATAAATCAAACTTTATTCAACTCATTCTTCTTGCTTCCTCCACTTCTGTACCATTGATTCATTAATGCTGTATTCTATCACAGCTGCTCTATTCCCATGTTGTTGCAGTATATTAATGACTGACCTCGTATTGTGGATGGATTATCTTAGTTGTTCTCCTAACTGAAGTTTGGTCCGTTTACAGTGTTACGGTCGCTGACCTCTAGTGGCTCTCCCTCTGTGGAAGAGTTTTTTTTCTCCTTTTTCTTGTGTTGCAGGTCTGCCTCATGAGCCACAGCTGAGGTGTGTTCCAGCTCGTCATCCACGGCATATAGTCTGCCATACTAAACTGCCACACCTAAACTGCTGTGAGCTATAGTGTTTTGGGCAGCAGGCCTTAGAGTGAGTGAGTGAGTGAGTGAGTGAGTGAACGAGTGAACTTGAACTCTGTGAAACTTTGGTTTTCTTTCTTTTATTGTAAGCAAAGGTGTGCCATTACTGTGTTAATTAGTTCGTCGTTGTGGAAGCAGGTAGGGGTTCTCTGCCATTTTCGTTTCAACTGTTTTCTCCTGTTTTGGTTAGACAGGGAGCTCAGCCATTGTATTTTGTTTCGGTTAGTGAGTACTTGGTTTGATTTTTAGCTAAAGGGGGTGTTTTGTTTGTTGTTTTGGCCTTGGAGACCCTGAAGAAAAGAGCTTCCCTGTGTTTATTTTTACTGTAGTAGTTTTGGGCAATAAATCTTGTTTAATGACATCTATTCTCCGGTAGCTCATGTTTTCTCTTTCACTTTGTGTTACCCCTCACCCCAGTCAACACTTCGTTTTTAAGTGGGGCGTAACATAAGTGGGGGCTCGTCCGGGATTAATTTTGGATATGGCACAGTTTATCCTGGGTGATTTTATAGCTAGGCCTGCATTAGACCAGCTTGATGCATGTGGGAAGGAGGATTTATGTGCTGTTGTCGCACATTATGAAATCCCTGTGGCTAAGTCCATGAAGAAGAGCAAGTCTCTTGTTGTCAGAAGGTTGGTTGGGAAAGGTGTGTTCCCTTTAGATGTGGACTCGGGGGATGCCGCGTCACTCCTCGACACCTCTGATCAGCCTGAGGTTTGTGCTGAGGAGGGGGCGGGGACAAACCAGGTGGGGGAAAGCCACCAGCCTCTCTTCCACGGTTTGAGCCCTTCTCTGTTGAATCCAGTAATCCCAGTGTTAGTGCGCGCTTAAAGGTACGTTTAGCTCGTCTTGAACTTGAGGCCAAAGAAAGGGAACGTAAGGATGAGCTTGAGTTCAAGCTAAAGTGTCGGCAGCTAGAAGCTGAGACATCTATTAGGTTGCGTCAACTGGAGTTGCAAGCTAACAAATTGTCTCCTGAGCCTTCTGCTCCACCTTCAGTGAAGGATGAAGATAACAATAGTAATCCTTCAGATAATTCTCCCCCTGCTCCTGCACCTGATGTAGGCAAAAACATTGCCCTAGTTCCACCATTCAGGGAGACTGAGGTGGAGGCCTATTTTAATGCGTTTGAGCGCATTGCTATGGCTTTACATTGGCCCAAGGAGGTTTGGTCCCTTTTGCTTCAGTGCAAATTAATTGGTAAAGCACAGGAAGTATGTGCAGCTCTCACAATCGAGGACAGTCTTGTGTATGACAATGTCAAAAGCGCTATACTCAGAGCCTATGAGTTGGGGCCTGAAGCTTACAGGCAGTTTTTCAGGACCCTGAGGAAATCCACTGCTCAAACATTCCTTGAGTTTGCAAGGAAAAAAGGGATACTATTTGATAGGTGGTGTCAAGCAAGCAAAGTTTCAGAGTTTAACGCACTGCGTGAACTGGTATTGTTGGAGGAATAAAAAAAAAACTGTGTTCCTGACCGTACAGTGCTGTACCTGAATGAACAAAAAGTTGCCACTTTGCAGGAGGCAGCTGTCCTGGCATAAGAACTCGCTTTGACGCACAAAAGCGTGTTTGTGGGTAAAGCTGAATCACTCTATCATGAACAGATGAAAAAGGACACAAAGCCACACCCTCAACAACAGCATCCTGCCATGCGATTGCATTTGTCTCTAACCATCAGGAACCTTCACGTTAACTTTTATCGAGTGGAAAAAAAAGTTAGCATTCATCCTCCAGCTTCACTGTTTATGTTATGCTAACATAGCTGTGTCACTAGCTGGTATATAATGATGTAGGCGACCCGGCTCAGGGGGTTGGGAATCGCATCTGTAACCGGAAGGTCGCCGGTTTGATCCCTGGGCTCTCTGTCCTGGTCGTTGTGTCCCTGGGCAAGACACTTTACCCTACTTGCCTACTGGTGTTGGCCAGAGGGGCCGATGGCGCGATATGGCTATTATATGATGTATATTATGATGTATATAATGATGTGCTACGTAGCACATCATTATATACCAGCTAGCCCAACTTCTGTAACCCTACAAACGTCACATCTGTTTAGTTTCCTGTCTTCATTTATGTTGGAAATGATAGCAGGGCTGTACGTTTGAATTTTTTAAGAAATCTCTCAGTCAGAACATGCTATATCATGCTCAGGTAACTAGCGAAACTAGCGAGCTAACTTCCTTCTAACTTCGTTAAATGTAATAAATTCTGTTTTCATGGATGCCTAGATGTTAAACTTCATAGTTACACCTGGTAAAGCAGCAATGCTGATCGTTTTATTAAAGATGAAAGAATTTAGACAGTTTTTAACTCTCAGTGATGCTGCAGTGTTCGTTTGACTTTGGGACCTGAAGAGACAGAGTTTAGGACCCAGATTACTCCCAGATTTACGAGCACCTTAGTCCGACAAATACGGCAATAACGACAGCCCGCTTGCCTGTTCTAAAAAAAAAAGTGCTTTGGTGGGTATCTGACGGACAAACACCAAACCAGTTCCACATCACTGAAGTTGCACCATTTTTACAAACCAATTCTGGTTCATCAGTTTCACTCAATGATCCACTTTCTCCCTTCTCATTCTCCGTTACCCATGCTTTTTTGGCCATGTGCGCATGAAAACAAAGGCACTGCACATGCATGTTTTACCCATATTTTATCACGATATTTCCACAGTAGTTAATAATCCACAGCTATTTTCAGTTGCAGATGATAAAGGATTCAGAAAGTTTAAATAAAATAAAATTCTGAGGGAGTTTGGCCATTTTTATGACCACAGCATGATTTAGCATCAGATTCTTTCAGGAACTTCAACCCACTAAGTGGAAGGTAGATGAATTTTACAATGAACATTTATCCAACAAACCAGACTTTCACCACCTGTGGAAGGTAGTAAAACTTGTCTTGGTTCTCTCACATGGTCAAGCCTCTATTGAGAGAGGTTTTTCCGTTAACAAGGAGGTGATGGTTGAGAACCTTAAACAGCATTCACTGATTGCTCAGCGGGTCATTATTGACCATGTTGGAGGTTTGCACAATGTAGGCTACACAAAGGACTCATGGAGGAGATAACAGAGATAAAAGAAAAGAATGGAGGAGGATATGCAGGTTCTCCTAAAGTCTGCTGATCTGAATGCAGAAAAAGCTGAGTCGGAAGGAAAATTGTGCTGTATCTCAAAGTCCAATGGGCTTCGAAGAGCTGCAAAAGAAAAGGTTAAAACTCTGGAGGTTTTGGAGAAACAGCTAACTGACAAACTCAAGGAACTGAAAGACACTCCTTAATGACTCAGCTCTGACTTTGGATGCCCATGTAAAATCTTTGGTTCACTCCTGTTTTTATCATTTGAGAAACATTGCTAAGCTGAGTCCCATTGTATCGCGCTCCGAATTAGAAATTGTCATTCATGCATTTGTTTCATCTCGTCTGGACTACTGTAATTCTTTGTTTACTTGTTTATGTAAAGCCTCTTTGGAGCGTCTGCAAGTTGTTCAGAACGCTGCTGCAAAGCTTCTGACCAAGTCCTCCAAGTTTTCCCATGTCACACCCCTGCTGATTCAGCTGCACTGGCTCCCCGTTAAATTCAGGATCCAGTTTAAGGTTTTGACCTTTACTTTCAGGGCCCTGCATGGACAAGCACCAACATATATAAGTGAACTTTTGCATCCATACATTCCCAGCAGGTCCCTGAGGTCATGTGGCCAGGGCTTGTTTGCTGTCCAGCACACGAGGCTGAAAACAAAAGGCGACAAAGCTTTTGGAACTGTGGCCTCCCAGATTGTGGAGCCTGAGATCTGTGAACTCAGTGGTCGCTTTTAAAAAACAACTAAAAACCCATCTTTTTAAACTTATTTTAGTTGATTTTTATTTTTAGGTTTTAGCTTCTGTGAAGCACTTTGTGATTTCTATCTTGAAAGGTGCTATATAAATAAAGTTTTACTTACTTACTAAATAGGCCCTTAAAATGCAGTTTTCCCCCCTACCAGAGTTCCACCATGTATTTTTGCACTATTTCAAATTGTTTTTGCATTAACTCTTTGTATGATTTCTATGGGCTCAAAATGTGGTCATAAATATTTTGTACTTGTAAAAAAGATTTGTATGTGTAAAAATAATTTGTGTTTACGCACACACAAATCTTTTTTACAAGTACAAATCTTTTTTACATATACAAATCTTTTTTACAAGTACAAAATAGTTATGACCACATTTTGAGCCCATAGATTTCCACAATACTTTAATACAATGCCTACCTGAAAGACAAATTCTATTATTTCTCATTTTTACAAAAAAGTGAAATCATTATGAGTATGTGCGTTTTTGTATAAATATGTAAATTATGACAGTGCTGGAAAAACTTGAACATGGACCTTGAAAGTGCTTAAAAAGTGCTTGAATTTTTTCCTGAAAAAGGTGTACGAATGCTGTGAACTACTGTTACAGCAACACACATGGACTACTGGTGCCCCACACAACAACCAATGTCCACTATGTGAAGGAGCCATACACATGCCTTCCCCTCTTGTTAACTGAGATGAACTGCTGGCATATTTGTTTTACATCTATATTGTCCAGTCTCTCCTGGTGGACATGGCAACACGTTATTCATGGTTACTGTACATAAAATTTTAGACTGATGTGGCCAAAGCCTAAAACGATGCGCCGTGAGTTTGCTTTTCTCGTCAGCTCAGATATTTGAAGTTGACACAGCTACATTCTCGCCTGAAAATATGTTAAAAGTTTATTTTGCAACCCAGAAAGAGTAAGAAGAGTAATACTAAATCTAAGTAGCAGCAGTAGTAGTAGCCATTGTTGGAAACTGGAATTGGCTGGGCCAATCTGGGATATGGTTTTTCAATTTTGTTGTCTGGGTGGAGAAACGGGAGAAATTCCGGAGAATGGTGGCTCCGGGAAATTTTCGGGAGGGACACTGAAATTCGGGATTCTCACGGAAAAAGCGGGACGGTTCACATGAATGGCCTGGTATTGCCTGTAACTGTCATGGTCCTGGGTCAAGCGACCCAGTGTTTGAGTTTATGTATCTTTTGTACTTCTGTTGTGCCTTAGCTTAGTGCACCTAGTTAATTTCTAGATTGCTGTTTAGTCTTGGTTCCTTAGTTGTTTATGTCATCTTCCCCTGTACTAAGTCTCCCTGGTTCATGTGTCACGTCTGCGTGGTTATGTTTAGTTCATGTCTAATCTCCATGTTTCCTGTTTTACTTTGAAAGTCTGTATTCAATGTCAGTGTATTCAGTTTCACCTGTCCTGTCGTTATGGTTCATGTGTGTCAGCTGTGCTCCCATGTGTGACCACTTCCCCTGATCATCCCTCATGTGTATTTAGTCTCTGTGTTTCATGTAGTCTGTGTCGCGTCGTCTGTGTTCCCACCCCCTGTGTTCCGTATCTCCAGCCATAGCCTTTCCATAGTTTATGTCCAGTTTAGGTTTCTGTTGAGTTATACTCTTATGCTGCCCTCACTCTGGTTTGTTCCTTTTCATCAGCCATAATAAAAGGCTCGCTTTTGTTTAATCCACTCCTGTATCTTCGCTTGTGTTCGCACCTGGGTCCACCACACACATTTCTGCACGGTCTGCCTCCGCAGATCATGACAGTAACGCTATTATGACGGACACATTTTATGAGTGAATTTGACTTTTAGTGACTTACAGGTTTTTTCAAAAAATACTTTCTTATATCCAGGTTCTTCCTTTTTGCTGCCATCCTCCTCTCCTCCTTGCAGATCCTCGCAGCGCATATGAGCTCAAATTGTGGTCATAAATATTTTGTACTTGTAAATCAGGATTTGTATGTGTAAAAATTTGTGTGTGTGTGTAAAAAATACGTGTGAAACTCTGCAAGTTACAAGTACGAATTTTGACCCTATTTTTCTCTATCCAATCAAAGAACAGATGGGTTTGGCTGTCGGAGGGGCTCTTTTTTTGAACTGCAGGTCCTTGAAGGGTAATACAGTTTGAAGCTGGAGGATCTCTATATAAATATCCGATAGAAGCTAGGTCCCCTAACTTTCAGCAGATGTTGAAAGGACAAAGTTGTGGTATATCAGTGGCTAGAAATACCATTATGACCCGGGACCACTGCTGTGAGTCACAGTGCGCAGCATAAAGGTCCTTTCACATCGGACGCAGGATGTGCTGCTAATGCTAACTAAAAGCAAAGGATCCAAAATCTGTTGCGCTGGCTGCTGAGCTCTGTGGATTTTTGCAGCAGCTCTACCTGTACTAGATGCACCTGCTCCTTGTCATTTCTATCTCTGACTTTATGTCCTCTACAAGAGTTTTTTTTTTTTTTTTTTTTTTTGCTAGTTCTTCAAATGTTCAATAAAAACATGTATGCTAATTCATAACGAAGAAAGCTTTGTAACTATCCCCACTATTTAACTCTTTCTGCACCACTAGGTGAATGAGATGCTTACCGATCGTTTTTTTTTTTTTCTTTCTATCAGTTTTGTTTTTCTTTACTCGAAGAGATCAAATTATTGGTGGGGACATGTCCCTTCCGTCTATGCCAAATCTACGCCCTTGTGACAGAGAATATGCATCTTCTTTTTGTTTTCATAATTTATATTTAATTGTGTTGTGGTTTGCAGTGTTTTGTGTTGTTTCACTTCAAATTTGTAAAAGGAAAAAGCTGAAAATTTAAAGAGTTAAAAGTTGAAATGTGAATAGTTGATTTTTGTATTATATGATTTATTTATTACATTTTATGTGGAGTGAATAAATAAAAGTATATTTACGGTGGCCCCTACAGACAAAGCACGTAAAAACTCCAAAACGCGTAAAAACTCCAAAACGCGTAAAAACTCCAAAACGCGTAAAAACTCCAAAACGCGTAAAAACTCCGAAGCGCGTAAAAACTCCGAAGCACGTACAAACTCCAAAACGCGCGCAAACTCCGAAGCACGTACAAACTCCGAAGCACGTACAAACTCCGAAGCACGTACAAACTCCGAAGCACGTACAAACTCCGAAGCACGTACAAACTCCGAAGCACGTACAAACTCCGAAGCACGTACAAACTCCGAAGCGCGTACAAACTCCGAAGCGCGTACAAACTCCGAAGCGCGCGCACAAACTCCGAAGCACGTACAAACTCCGAAGCACGTACAAACTCCGAAGCGCGCGCAAACTCCGAAGCACGTACAAACTCCAAAACACGTACAAACTCCAAAACGCGCGCAAACTCCGAAGCACGTACAAACTCCGAAGCACGTACAAACTCCGAAGCACGTACAAACTCCGAAGCACGTACAAACTCCAAAACGCGCGCAAACTCCGAAGCACGTACAAACTCCAAAACACGTACAAACTCCAAAACGCGCGCAAACTCCGAAGCACGTACAAACTCCAAAACACGTAAAAACTCAGAAGCACATAAAAACTCAAAACACAAACAAAAGACAACAGAAGTGCTCCAGGATGCTAGGGGCAGTGTTGAACTTTTGTTACCTAGTGGCTACACAAGCCAGCAAGTAGCAACGACCGGATTTGGTGTGTGGTAATAACAGGGAAATGAACTTTTTAACCTTCCTCTCGTGTTAGCTTTCTGTTATCATTTCTTATGTTAGCGGGTCGGTTTTGACCCGTGAATTAAATCAGCTATAAAATATACTAAAAACAATAAGTTCTCATCCAATTTGTTTCTCATCTCTTGGTTACCTTGTTAGGCTTCCTTATCCATGAAAATGTTGGTTTTAATACTTTTGGCGTGGGCCTCTGGGTCTTTTTTTGTCACTATACCCCTCAATTTCAATAAAAAAAAAAAATTGTAAAATTAACCTCAAGAGAATCATATTAATAAATAAATTTTTCTGTGTTACCTGAGTATTACTGAGGGGTATAGGACACAGCTCTTAAATAAATCTGTTTTATTGATTTTTTTCATTTTAAGATTAATAACTAAAATAACATCTATGGTGTTACGGGTCAATTCTGACCCATATACATTTACATCAAGAAAAGACAAAAAAAGTTTGTTTTTTTTCAGCAGTAGACCTTTAATATAAACTGAAAAAAAAGAAAAAGTCCACTTCTCCTTTGTTTTGGTCATAGCCGTGGGTAATTGTGGGCTTTTTATCACTTCCCAATGATACAGCTTCACCTCAGTTTCCTTTGTGAAGTTCTTGTCCGAGGTCATATCTGGTAAAAAATAAAATAAAATATCACAGCTCATATTGTGATCCTGCAGTCCAGTGGTCATATGGAGGACCACACATTTTCATTGTTTCTTCTCAGGGGTGCCACTCACAGCTTTGACTGTGAAAATCTGTACATTCCAGGCATAGTTGGTTTTTGCATCACAGGCTTCCCAGATTTTTCTGCCGTTTTTCCCTGGCTTACTGGGTATATATTGCCGGAAGGGGCATTTTCCTCAAAAAGTGGACAAGACGTTCATCCACTGTCACTGGCCCTGGGATGAACATCAGTGGAAGAAGCTGCACTCATCTCTCCCAGACATCCCTGATGGGAGCGAGCTTGTCAGACCTCGGTCTGGTCTCTCTGTTGTCAAATCTGAGGACTCTTGAATCAAAATGATATCAAATGTGTGAAGTGACATCGTTGCCCAGAAAATGTTTCTGCCTGTCGATGCATCCCATAGACGATCAGTGGCCTCATTGCAGCATCTGTACACTCCAGCAAGAAGAATACCAACGAAAGCATCCAGGTATTCCTCATCATGTCGCCATGGACTTTTTTCCCTTCAAGGTTTATCATAGTAATGATGATTCTTTTTAGTGACAATGGCATAAATATCTTAAAACATCTCTTGATGTCACTGACTTTGGTCAGAGCAAACCTTGTGATTCCAGGGGTCATTTTGATGACATTTGCAGCAGCTGCCCTGCCATGTACATCATGAGGTACTGAGCTCCAAAAGATCTTACCATTTTTGGACTTGAATCTTTCAGCAGGAGTAGCTTCAGCACCAGCGACCTCCACCTCTGATCAGATGTGTCTGTGTCTTCTGGATGATAGTCCACATTGCCTTCCTCTGTAGAAACCTGCCCATCTGAATCGCTATGCTGCTCTGTGTCCTCTCCTTCATTTTCACCAAAAGTATGATCCTGAACTTAGCTCACTGTGAATCTTCTTCTCATTTTTTGTATGCTGCAAATTGTAAATGTGCACTCTGGAAGTCAAATGGCCACTCAAATAGTGAATTCACCTCACATGCCCGTGTTTATTTTGTTTTGTTTTTGTGCAGGTATACTGCAAAAAAACATGCAAAATAAGAATCCCCTAAAGCTCATATGATTAGGAGAGTCGCTTGCTGTAAGTGTTTTAGCTGACAGTGCACTTATGATTTCAGTTTTGGCTTTAATTATTGCTTTATACTCATAATATTATACCTGGGTCGAAACCGACCCTAACAACACAAAGGTCATAATTTCAACTAGGGCATTTTATAATTTAGTGAAAATATTTTTTTTTTGTTTTATTTTGTAGAAATAGAGGTTCCTGACAAAGTCAAAAAGCCTTGATACAATAAACAAATGTATGTGATTTTTTTTTATGCATTTGAAATTTAAAATGGGTCGGTGCCGACCCTAACACGAGAGGAGGGTTAAAAAAAATTTTTTTATTATTTGACTATATATGAATGCTTGTGTATAAATACACAAACAATACACATATGCTTTCAATTGTGTAATTTAAGTGATCTAGGTAGCTCTGTTTTGGAAGTTCAGTTCATGCTAGAAATGTGTTTTGTTTGTATGTGCTTTTTGGAGTTTGTACGTGTTTTGTCTCTAGGGGCCACCGCATATATTTGTATATAAACATATATAAATACAACCACTTTTTTAAACATTTGTAATTCCTTTTGTGCATAATTTTATATTAAATTAAATAATTAAATAAATTTAAAGTGACAAAACAACCTGAAGAGCCGGCTCTTTTTAGTGAGCCGAACCGAAAGAGCCGGTTCTCTAAAAAGAGCCAGAAATCCCATCACTAATTTACAGTGGCCCCTTGAGACAAAGCACGTACAAATTCCGAAACATGTAAAAACTCCACAACACATTAAAAACTCCGAAGCGCGTACAAAACACAACAGAAGTGCTCCAGGATGCTAGGCAAAGTGTTGAGCTTTTGGTACCTAGTGGCTACACAAGCCAGGAAGTACCAACAACTGGAGTGTGTGGTAGTAGGGCTGGGCGATATGACCCAAAATTCATATCTCGATATTTTTAGCTGGATGGTGATATACGATATATATCTCAATTATTATTATTTTTTTAAGCCATAAGGTGAGAACAAAAAGAGAGTTCCTAGTCAAAGCTTTGTCCCAGATGTCACACAAGCACTTTTATTAACATACAGCATAGAGATATACATGAAAAACTTACTCAAAAATAAATTATGAGCATTTATTAAATAATAATGCTCCATAAATAAAAGAAAACAATGTTGTTTTTGTGCATAACAAAAAGCTCACAATCGTGCAGTCAAAATGTAAACTAAAATACGGTGACCATAATAACAAAGACAGACAGATTTCACAGCTGCTCTGTTTCCAAGTTCTACTATGTGACTGACAGCCTGGAGTTTGAAATCCTCTTTGTAACCACGTCGCTGAACAGGTGCCATTTATGGTCCTTATGCAAACACAGTACGGTAATATTACGTTGAGGCACAGTATGTATCACTCTGCGAGGCTCCTCTGTAGCCGTAATGCTTCGACAATTAATCAAGTGGTGCAGCTCCGTAGCTTACCAAAGTTGTACTAAAACATTTTTTGACAGATTGCTGAGCGCCGTGTACCACATAAAATCGGTTCACAATCATCAAGCCCCCCGTCCAGCCCCACGCACGGGGCAATGCGCAGCAACTCGTTAACAGAGATTTGCTGTGTCCATCTTGTCGTTGCCTGCAGGTGAAGAAATGGGGGAGGGGGAGGAGATGTGTTCAGTGAAGGAGAGTGGCGAGGCCGAGTAACATTGCGTAGAGACAAAAGTGGACGAAAGAGAGGCAAACTTGTGGCTCCACAAGCCGTTCCTTCTGCTCTCAAACTGTCTTTATTTTTATCTGCAGTCTCTGTTTTGTTCATGCTCATCTTTGCCTGTGTCCTGTGCGTTCAAAGCGTTGTCTGGTTCTCTAGTCTCTCTGTGTTGCCCATGTCCTTCATTAGCTATGCCATATGCCCTTAATGCTTCGTCTTTATCTGTAATCGCTGTCTGTGCTCTCTTTTCATCCTCTGTTGTATCTTCTGCTCTCAAATAGTTTTTTTTCTTTAGCTGGGGTTTCTATCTGTGGTTCTGGTTCATTTTTGGCTGCATCCTCTGTGCCCAGTGCCTTGTCTTTATTTGTTGCCTTTATGATGCCTTTTTACATCTTCAGCTAAGTCTTTTGTGCTCAATCCTTGGTCTTTTTCTTTGGTCTCTCTCTGTGCTCTCATTCCTTCCTCTCTTGTATCTTCTGCTTTGAAATGGTCTTTTTCCTTGGTTGTAGCCTCTGTCTGTGATCCATGTTTGTCTGTTCTCTGTGCTCAGAGCTTTGATTTTGTATGTAGTTTCTTTCTGCAGGTGACTAGAACCTTCGTCTGTTGTGTTCACCAGGGGACCATTTTCATTTTTGTCTTCTTCATTATCTGTAGTGACTGTTTGTATATTTTTTAATTTTAGGAGAATTCCAACATTTATACTTTTTAAGAAGTTCAGTAGGACAAGTGTTCTGTGTCCTTTGTGTCTTCTTTCTCCATGGCTTTTCCTTTTTCTGCAGCATTTTCTTTGTCTTTAGTGGATCCCAATATACCTTCTGCTGTAAGGCCAATGTGTTCACAATTATCGTCACAATCTTCCTCTTCACTACTCTCTGTAGTCCCCATCCCTGGTGTATCTTCATCACCTGTTGTGTCTTCTTCTGCCCTCGCTTCCGCTTTTCCCCGGCCAGTCTTCATATGTGAGTGTTTTCCAGATGTGCTTCCTACTGTCAGGTCAATAAAGTAACTTCATTGTTACTTTCATCTTTGCTGCTGTCTGTGTCAGTGATGCTTGCTTGCTGTTAGGTCCTCCTTTTCACATTTTCCTAATCAGAGAGAAGCTGGTTTTCCTGGGATGCCAAACTTCCTCCATGCATTTTGAAATAATGTCAGCATCTTAGAATAAGGCCCTCTATTGGTGTTGGCAAAAATGAATTGTGATGATTCACCAGGTTATCTGCAGCAGTACACAAAGCGTTGAAACCATACATATTCCTCTTTTGTTAGGGAAACAAGTGCATGACCAAATGTTTCTTTAGTCTTGTGCTCTTTTGCTTGTAAAAGAATCAGCAGCTAAATTATGATACACAGTCATTAATGTTCCTGGTAAAAAAAAAAAAAAAAAAAGCTGAATTGCTACGTACTACACTATTCATCTTGTTGGGACACAATTTGCGAATCTGAATCACTCATTTACCAAAACTCTAAACACATTCTCAACCGCAAAACTCATTTGCCAGTGTGGTGCACTCGTACCCAGAATGATGCACACAGGCTACAGAAGTTAAACACAACTAACACTGTTGTCATCTTTTACACAATACCACTTAAAATTGAAAACACATGCTGCGACCTCCTCTCAGGGGTGGATCTAGATAAATTTTCTTAGGGTGGCATGAGGGTGGCAAAGAAATCAAATGGGGTGGCAAAATCAAAGCCTTTTTTTCAAACACATGTGCAGGTGGTTATATGTGGTTAAACTAATTCAAATGCACTAAGTATACATGTTTTTCATATAAATAAAGTCTAACACTTAATTATTGTCTGGAGCCCACATAATTACACACTTTAGTTACATAAAACATGTGAGTTTTGATGTTATGTACTGTATAATAAATAAATATGTAGCCCAATAAGTATAAAGTCCAGAAAGCTACACAACTTGGGCGGTTCATTTACAAACGCAAGTCTAACTTAAGTGTCACACTGTTTTTTGTTAGAAAACAATCACATTGTTACAGCTTAAATTACACAAAATGTCAGAAATCTGCACTGTCATGAACAAAAATCTAAACCTAATTTTTCATGATTTCTTGGATTAACCCACTGAGGTCTGAAATTTTTTGACTCCTTTTGAGTTTACATTTGTATTTCACCCTCAAATTGTTTCATTTCATTTTTTCCCCTTGCCTTGTTTGGTGTCTTTTCAGCTCAACTAAATTTAGTTGGGTTTTTTTTCAATGACATACTGCATTAGTACTACGATTACTATTAACAGTACTATTACTGATCTGAAATCACACAAAGAGCTTAAAATCCTAGTAGTATTTTTTTAATCTAAAAAAAAGACATGTTGAGTAAATTTTTATAACTTGAAATGCAAATATAAAATGTACATTTTGTAAACACAACTATTTATCTAAAAATGCAGCCAATACACCTGCCGTTTTTTTCATTTTGTATGACCATTTAAAAATATTACTAAAACCAAAGTGAGAGAACAATCAGGTGTCGCACTAAGATGCCCCACAAAAGATATGTGCCAGTAAAAAAAAGTTTGTCCACCAAAAGACAGAGGAGAACAGCACAGGGATAAACCTGCAGGCCTGACAACAGGTGTATCACTCCGCTGGTTTTCTACTTAGTAACAGTGTTTACATTGCAAATGTGCGTTTGTGACATTCATTAGTGCCCTCACTGACACACAAAACAAAACGGCTTCACAACAGAACAACTACACAACACAACACACTAATGCTGGTCAGACACTGCGTTTTTTTTCAGTCGCGCGATTCAGCTCCTGCTCAAACTGTACAATTGACTCGCAGGGGTTAGAAGTTCATAGGTCACGATGCAGGGTCTCACACTATACGGCCCGATGCTCTGATGCGACCTGAGTGCTCACACTGTACGTACATGCACAACACGGCGTGTTGTTGTTTCTGGAAGAAGAACCCGGAAGTCAACCGCCAATAAACAATAAGAAGAAGAAGAATCTGGAACTGGGGAGATTGTAATCTGGGAAATTTGAAAATGCTCACCAAAGAGAAACGCGCTGCCTTAGCAATGTGTGCCATTCTGTGTGCAGAAAGATCTAAAAATAAAAAGCGACTGCGTGTATGGACAAGGAAATGGCTAGGAAAACGGCAGTACGGTCTGTCAATTCTACAACAAGAACTGGAGGTAAGCAGCCACAGCTAAATTGCACTTACCTACAGGACTTTATCTTCATGATGATGGGTAAATGTTTGAAGACATCTGATGCTTCTACTTTCAGTAGGCAACATTTAATTTTAGACTATTAGTATTTTATTTAATTGGATTACTGGCCATTAACTACAGTACTTTTACATTTTACTTGAGTAGCATTCTAGTGAATGACTTGAACATCTACCAAAGTGATTTTTGGGACATCTTTCTGCTTCATACAACATTGGTTAAATATCAGTCCGACTCTTTAATTATCAATAACATTCAACCACTATTACAGTTTTTTTTTTTATTGGTTTGGCGCAGTTTTCACAAGCAATTGGTACATTTTCAAAACTCTTAGTACTTATATCACAACAGATCATCAAAAGTGCACCTTTTTCAAACATTTCAGCATATTTTCAATTGTGTTAGTACAATACACATAATGACAAAATATCATTTTCACTACACAAAATAAGTGTTTCATCTAAATAAATGTTTCGTTCACAGTTACTGCCTTTCATAATGTTGTCACTATAAAATTTTTGATTTGCATCTCTTATTATTCAGTTTAATACATTTTTCTGTCATTTAATTCAACCGATCTTAATGTTTAATCAATGAATCATTCATTATGTCCATGGATTTTCAACTTGACTGATTGTTGTCTGGTCATTTGTAAGTTCCTTTTGAGAGGAACAATGTCCAGGTGAAACAACTGCGTTCAGAATATATTCAGGTACAACACTAAACTGGCATGCAATTACTGTAACAGAGGGTGATGGAGCTGGACGCTGCTGTGAATCATCACAAGTATATTTTTGTTGATGAGGCCGCTTTCAATCCAGCAAAAACTAGACACAGAGGACGTAACCTTATTGGGCTACCATCCACGTCCCTGGACAACGTGGGGGGAACATTTCATGTGTGCAGCTATATCTGAAGATGGTGTGGTAGGCTGTAGACCAGTTCTAGGGTCATACAACACTGAACACCTGATAGTTTTTTTTAAATGAACTGGAGCAGGCCTGTCAGGGAGAAGACATCGTCTATGTTGTTGTGTGGGACAATGTCAGCTTCCACCATGCACAGCTGGTTCAGGAATGGTTTCAAACACACCATATTCCCCTTTCCTCAACCCAATTGAGAAATTCTTCTCTACATGGAGGTGGAAGGTGTATGATCGCCATCCCCATGAGCATGTCTCCCTTCTTCAAGCCATGTGTGGAGCTTGCGGTGATATAACTGCTGAGCAATGTCAAGCCTGGATTCGTCTTGCCAGGAGATTTTTCCCACGGTGCCTGAACAACGAAGACATCCACTGGGATGTTCATGAAAACTTATGGCCCAATGTTAATGACCGGCTTGATTAATTGTATAAAAGTGATAAAAATAAAATAAAAAAATATATTGTGCTTATGTAAATGACTTGTTGTTTTTTCTCCCTTTTTCGTGTGTGTGTGTATATGTGTGTGTGTGTGTGTGTGTGTGTGTGTGTGTGTGTGTGTGTATATATGTATGTATGTATATATATATATATATATATATATATATATGTATATATATATATGTATATATATGTATATATATATATATATATATATATATGTATATATATATATATATATATATATATGTATATATATATATATATATGTATATATATATATGTATATATATATATGTATATATATACATATATATATATATATGTATATATATATATACGTGTATATATGTATATGTGTATATATATATATCCTGCGTGTCATAAATCATGTTCATGATGTTTCTCTTGAGTCGCAGCTGTAGAGCTCTGTCCTTTATGTTTCTCAACTCTGAGGCTACTTGTTGGCCAAACAGCTCAGAATCTGCATTAGATGCTGATAGCGTTTGCTGGACCTGCTGAAGCAGGGAAAGTTTGGTCATCTCAATGCTGTGCTCTGTTGATTTTGGTGCATGTTTTTGCACTCTAGGTCTTTTAACAAGCCGACCTGTGGACTCTGAGATTGGTGGACTGTTTGAGGTGTTTTCCTCTTCCTGGCTCACTGAAACTGGGCTAGTGGTGTTTGAAGACATAAGGACATTGCTTCAATTCCCATAGTGGACTGATCCTCATCTCCCTCCTCTGTTGCGCCTATGTCCTCTGACTCTGTTCCAAGCTGTAGGAAACCGTACCAAAAGCAGACAAAGGGAAAGTGATAAAGATCTAAACAGTATTAGTTACAGCAGACACTAATTTTACACTGTATACTTTGTGGCATTTATTTTACTAAAAACATTTCAACTGAGAATTACCTTTGACATCATTCACCACAAATATCCCTTCATAAGGTGTGTGTATCTGTGTATGCTTTTAAACTACTTGATTATGAACTTACTCTCAGAGTGGACTCAGTCTGTCTATGGACAACATGTGCCTTCAAGAAGTCCAAATGTTTCAAGATCCAGGTCTGTTTGGGAGTTGGTGGTTTCTGGCCACTGCCACTAGGTTTCGGTTTTAGCAGTTTGCCATACTGCGTCCGAAGTGATGCAACCCAGGTTTTCACCTCATTCACTGAAAAATTTACATTAACATGTACTTTTTATTTAAATAGTTCAGATTCAAAACTCTCCTCATACTAAAGTTAAAACTGCAGTTTGAGAGAGTTTTTAATTATAAAAATAAATATTTCTGATAGTCGATTTATAGGGTTTTACATCTGTCTCTTTCTCTCCCTCTCTTTCACTCAGTCACAAACACCACTACCACCATCAACTTTGCTAAATTGCTAATGACAAAAAATTACCAGGAAGCTGCAATTGGGCAGCAATGTCCACCCAACTCCTGTCACGTTTGTTGCGGTCATGGTAATTTTTTGAAGCCACATCAAAAAGGCTCGAATGAGCTTGCCAAAGTTCAACTAGTTGTGCCTCCATCGCTTGTGTCCATACAATACGCTGCGCTGCCATGCTACTCCGTCTTTTCGCCGACGTTTATGTGTTTGCGCGTGCACAGTGTGTGAAGCTGTGGTGACACCCTCACGACGGTCGTGAGGATTTCAAACCTGTTTGAGGTGTTAATTGCTTCTCGTTACCCCACGTATACTACACGATGCACGACCCACGATGAAGGCCAAAATCGGGCCGATCGCCAAAACGGTCGCACGACTCAAAAATCGGCTCAAAATGGGCCAAAAATCGCACAGTGTCTGCCCAGCATAAGTAAACACTCCACACTAAACGTCACAAATCTCCCACATCTAAAAACTCTCACTCACTCGCTCTGTCTCGCTGCCGTTACCATCACTCCCAAAACTTTTCCCTCTTCCTAAACAACCAAATCCCTCGTGTTGACTTTTTTTTAATTGGTTGTCATCGTGCATTTTTCCACCGATAGGGAAGAGGTGTTTTTTTCTTCCTTTCTTTACTGTTTTCGCGCTTTCCTTAGAAAACGCTTAAAACACACACACGAAAACGTGACAACAGTATTTAGAAAAAAAGTGTGGCTTATATACATTATCATAACTCTGGATTTACTGGCCTGTAATTAAAATGTTAAAACTTTGAAGTCAGAACTTTTCATGTGGGCTGAAATAGAGACTCAGCGTGGCTGCAGCTTGTTGCTATGTCAGCTTAGCTTTCACTTCATCACTAGTGATGGGTCGTTCGCGAACGAAATGGCTCTTAGAGCCGGCTCTTTGACGTGAACGACGCAAGCCGGCTCCTTATCGCGAGCCGTCACGTGGGGGTTTTTTTTTTTTTCTTTCTCTCAGCCTCTCTCTCGCACTTTTTTTCCGCTTCACTCTGCACGCGAGCCTTGTGCTTTACGCTGGGCAGAGGGGGGAGGGGCGGTAGTTACACTCAGTAGCACAGGAACAGAGCCAGAGAGAGAGAAAGAGAGGCAGGGACAATAACATTAGAAAGGTATAGTAATCATCCACAACTATTTTCGGTTGCAGATGATAAAGGATTGAGAAAGTTTATTCATGCAGGTCCATATGACAGAGAATATGCATGTTCTTTTAGTTTTCATATTATAATTTATATTTAATTGTGTTGTGGTTTGCAGTGTTTTGTGTTCTTTTCACTTTAAATTTGTGAAAGGAAAAAGCTGAAAATTTAAATAGTTAAAAGTTGAAATGTGAATAGTTGATTTTTGTATTATATGATTTATTTATTACATTTTATGTGGAGTGAATAAATAAAAGTATATTTACGGTGGCCCCTACAGACAAAGCACATACAAACTTCAAATCACGTACGAACTCTGAAGCATGTACAAACTCTGAAGCATGTACAAACTCTGAAGCATGTACAAACTCTGAAGCATGTACAAACTCTGAAGCATGTACAAACTCTGAAGCATGTACAAACTCTGAAGCATGTACAAACTCTGAAGCATGTACAAACTCAGAAGCACATAAAAACTCAAAACACGTACAAAAGACAACAGAAGTGCTCCAGGATGCTGGGCGCAGTGTTGAGCCTTTGTTATCTTGTGGCTACACAAGCCAGCAAGTACCAACGACCGGATTTGGTGTGTGGTAATAACAGGTAAATGAACTTTTTTTAAAATTATTTGAATATATATATGAGTGCCTGTGTATAAATACACAAACAATACACACATGCTTTCAATTGTGTAATTTAAGTGATCTAGTAGCTCTGCTTTGGAAGTTCAGTTCATGCTAGAAATGTGTTTTGGAGTTTGTACGTGTTTTGTCTCTAGGGGCCACCGCATATATTTATATATAAACATATATAAATAAAACCACTTGTTTTTACGTTACTAATTCCTTTTGTGCATAATTTTATATTATTGTTAATAATAAATTAATTAAAGCAACAAAACAACCTGAAGAGCCGGTTCGGAGCCGAAAGAGCCGGCTCTTTTTAGTGAGCCGAACCTGTGTTGTCTTCGTATAGCTTTGAATAATTACACAGTATCCACTTGTGTTTTGCGAGCGTCTGCTCCAAACATTTTTATTATCTCATTCACAAGTCAGTCTTCTTTTATAGAGGCATTCACGAGCCCTCTCAAATACAGCGCCCCCTACTGGCAAAACCCCATTAGCACATGAACACCCACACATCACCACATCCCCTTTTCTCTGACAACATAGGTCCCACGAATCAACATATACACATAATTGTTTTACATCAATATATATTTTTTTTCCAACACCATCAGAATATAAGATAAAAACAAATCCAGTCGTAGCTTTACAGATTAAGCCTAACTGGTCTTTTGACCTTACGCTCTGACCTCCTCAATACAGGTTCTGAAACAACTGCACTTTTCTCCACATGCTCATGTCCATCCAGTGGTTTTAAACCATACACTATCTCTGCATGTGACACATCAACATTTTCATCTTCCTCACCATATTGTTCCTCCTGAAATGTCTCTTTAGTCTTCAGCAAGTTACGACGGTTCCTTCTGAACACATGACCTTCTTCAGTTCTTACGTCATATGATCTCGGACCTGCTTCCTGAAGAACAATGGCTTTCCTGCTCCATGCATTCTGATCTTGGATTCTCACTACATCATCCTTTGCAAGCAATCCAAGTGCTCTTGTTCCCTTGTCGTATTGTAGTTTTTGTTTCCATTTCAGATGCTCCTGCTTTTTCATAATTTCTTCACTCTGCTTGCTTTCTGCATAGCAGGGCAAAGTTGTGTGTAGCTTACGATTCATCAGCAATTCTGCAGGGGATAAACCACAGTCAAGAGGAGCAGTCCTGTAGCTCAGCAGAGCTAAATAAGGATCTGATCGACTGTCTGTAGCCTTCTTCAGAAGCTGCTTGATGATATGCACTCCTTTTTCAGCCTTGCCATTTGCCTGTGGATGTTGAGGACTTGATGTGACATGTTTAAAGCCGTATTCTCTTGCGAAATTCTGCCATTCTTTGCAATTATAGCAAGGACCATTGTCACTAATGACAGTTTCAGGTATTCCATGCCTGGAAAAGATAGACTTCACATGTGTGATCACATTATTAGCAGTTGTACTTGTAAGCAGAGCAATCTCAGGAAAGTTAGAGTAATAATCTATCACCAACAGATAGTCTTTCCCATTAAAATGAAATAAATCTGTTCCGACTTTCCTCCAAGGCGCTGTAGGAAGTTCAGGAATCATCATGGGTTCTCTTGCCTGTCTGCTCTGAAACTTGTTACATGTTTCACACTTTCCGACCATGGTCTCAATGTCTTTATTAATGCCAGGCCAGTACACAGTGTCTCTAGCCCTCCTTTTACACTTTTCTATTCCCAGATGTCCCTCATGTATTCTTTGAAGTATCAGCTGTCTCAGACTATGTGGTATCACAATCCTATTGCCTCTCAACAGCAGTCCATTTACCACATTGAGCTCCGATCTAACATGATAATACTTTGAACAAGACCCTTTGGGCCAGTCTCCTTGGATATTTTCCATCACCGTTTGCAGCTCCCTGTCTGCAGCTGTCTCCTCGCATATTTGTTTTATCTTTGCGTCAGACACTGGCAGAGACTCCACTATCATATTAACATGATCGTCTACTTCTTTCTCAGTGGAGCTTGCGTGACACACCTCTGATGCTCGCGACAGTGCATCCGCTAAAGCTAAATGCTTTCCTGGTGTGTATATCAAGTCAAAGCTGTACCTTTGCAGTTTCATCATGAGACGTTGAATCCTCGGCGACATCTCGTTCAGATGTTTCTTAATGATTGACACCAAAGGACGATGATCTGTCTCAACTGTAAAGGTAGGAAGACCATAAACATAACAGTGAAAAATATCAAGTCCATATGCCAGTCCGAGACATTCTTTCTCAATCTGAGCATATCTGGTTTCAGACTTAGTCATGGATCTAGAAGCATAAGCAACTGGTTTCCAACTCCCTTCTTCAGCCTGAAGTAAAACAGCTCCAAGCCCATCCTTTGAGGCATCTGTCGAGATTTTCAGACTCTTAGTTGGATCATAATATGCAAGCACTGGGCGCGTTGTCAGTGTGGTTTTCAAATCATTCCATTCTTGTTCATGCCTCGCTGACCATTTAAATTCCATGGAATCACGAAGTAACTCCCTTAGTGCTGATGTTCTCACTGACAAGTTAGGTATGAATTTTCCTACAAAGTTTATCATTCCCATCACTCTGAGCACACCTCTCTTATCTGTCGGGCGTGGCATTGTTGCGATGGCTTTTACTTTTCTTTCATCTGGCTCAATACCTCCAGCAGAGAATTTGTCTCCCAGAAATGTTATTTCCTTCACACCAAAATGACACTTGTCACGATTTAGCTTTAATACATTCTCCCTCATCCGCTGCAGCACCTTCACCAGTCTTTCATTATGTTCCTGTAGGGTGGAGCCCCATATAACCACATCATCAACATAACAGCGAACACCTTGTAAACCCTCTAACATGTTGTCCATGGCACGATGAAAAATCTCAGATGCTGAGATTATGCCAAATGGCATTCTGAGGAATCTATACCTGCCAAAAGGTGTATTGAAAGTACAGTATTTTGAACTTTTCTCATCCAGCTTTATTTGCCAAAAACCCTGAGCTGCATCTAGCTTTGAAAAGTATTTGGCACCTGCCATTTCACTTGCAACCTCTTCATGCTTTGGTATCTGGTAGTGCTCACGTTTTATGGCTTGATTTAAATTGCCAGGGTCCATGCATATTCTCAAATCATTGTTTTTATTCCTTTTATCCACACACACCATTGAGTTTACCCACGCAGTCGGTTCTTCCACTTTTGTAATGACCTGCAACTGTAACATCCTGTTAAGTTCTTTCTTTAAACGGTCCTTCAGTGGAGCGGGGACTCTACGTGGTGCATGGATCACTGGCTTTGCATCCTCTTTCAGCTGGATACTGTAATTGCATGGTAGACATCCCAAACCTTTGAAGATATCCTCATAATGCTGTACAATGGAGTCAACTGCTCCTCGCTGTCCACTTTCTGTTTCTGGACAGCTGATGTGATACACTCTTTCTACTAGGTTCAATCTTTTGGATGTCACGCCACCCAGCAGTGATTCACGACCTTCTGGAACAACATTAAACAATACATCATAATCTTTATGTTTTATTGTCACTTTAAGCCTGCATTGACCACTGCTCTCAATATACTTTCCATTGTAGTCTTTTAGAGGTACTCTTTTCTTTATTATTTTGGGCTTTGGTTTCATAGCATGGATCTCTGTCATGCTGATTAGGTTCACCTGCGCACCTGTATCAATCCTTAGTGCCACCAAAGCTCCTTGTATTGGGAGTGAAACAATCCATGTGTCTTCATAATCTGAGCATCGCTCACTGTCCTCTGCTTCGTTATGCTCACTTTTTACATCCTCAAGTGACACTATGCCCACAAAGAAAGTCTCGCTTAAATCAGTCTCTTCAACTACATGCACTGATTTGGGTTTGGCTTTCGACAGACATTGTTTGGCAAAATGATTTTTTCCATCGCATTTCAAACATCTTTTGCCATAAGCTGGACACTGTCTAGGTTCATGTCTGCTACCACATCGCTTACAGGAGTACACTGTATCCTCTTTTCTGGGCTTCTGCGACATATTCTTCCTCATTTTCTTCTTAACCACAGCTATTCTTGCACTATCATGTACTGCAGCGACGCTCGTCTCATTAAATGTCTTTGCATGCTGCAGGGCTAACTCACTTGCATGACACAGTCTTTCTGCTTCATCCAGAGTTAACTTGGAATCTCTGAGCAGCCGTTCTCTAGTCCGTTTATCATGGATCCCATACACAATTTGATCACGAACCATAGAATCTTTCAGCTCTCCAAAATCACATGACTGTGCCTTCAGCTTCAAATCAGTCACAAAGCAATCAAAAGTCTCTTCTGGTTGCTGCATCCGAGATCGGAAAACATACCTTTCATATACTGTGTTCTTCTGTGGTGAACAGTGTGCATCAAACTTTTCAATCACTCTGTCATACTTATTCCTGTCACCAACTTCCTCAAACTCAAACGTGTTGAAGACTTCAATGGCTTGAGGACCAGCTACCGTGAGCAGCAATGCAATTTTCCTGGCATCGGGTTTAGAGTCCAGTCCCATGGCAGCCATGTACAGCTCAAACTGCTGCTTAAAACACCGCCAGTTGCTGTCCACATTCCCCACCAGTTTCAGTCCTTCCGGAGGCTTCAAACTTTCCATCTCAAACAGAACTTTGAGCTACTATCGCTTCCGCTCTCCCACTTTTACTCCTGGTACCATGTGTTGTCTTCGTATAGCTTTGAATAATTACACAGTATCCACTTGTGTTTTGCGAGCGTCTGCTCCAAACATTTTTATTATCTCATTCACAAGTCAGTCTTCTTTTATAGAGGCATTCATGAGCCCTCTCAAATACAGCGCCCCCTACTGGCAAAACCCCATTAGCACATGAACACCCACACATCACCACAGAACCGAAAGAGCCGGAGCTCTAAAAAGAGCCGGAAATCCCATCACTATTCATCACTTAATCACTTTAAGCATATTTGCACTGCACAAGACACTAAATAATGTGGATTGCACAACACTGGTTATTATATTCTTCATTTCCAGTTAATACTTGTACAGCTGCTGTTATTGTGTATATATATATTTATATTTCTTCATACATTCTTATATAGTTCTATACTGTGTATTGTGTATTTTGTTGTACAGTTATTTCATTTTAACTTTAATTTTTATATTTTATTTTATTCCTTCCTAGTTAAATTTACCCTTTTTAAATTTCATATTTATTTCCTATCTTATTCATAGCCTTTTCTTTTTTTCTTTAGGTCACGAGCAGTTGTCTAAGCATTTCACTGCATATCGTACTGTGTATGACTGTGTACGTGACAAATAAAATTTGAATTTGAATTGGATCAGTCATGTGTTTGGAGGGCAGCGTGTCTGTGGACTACAGAGGGTTAATAACAATCACCTTCATTCCATTTCCAGAGTGAAACATCCAACCACCTGTGTAAAAAGCAAAATCCCCATGGTGTTGTTCAAAATGTGCTCTGGCACAATCATAAACATCGCTTGCTACTGAAAACAAGAAAAAAGCCGGTCCTGCTATGGGCTGAACCATTTGTTAATGGTGGAGGGGGGGGAACACTATGCAATATATTCAGTTTTAGCATTTATATTCACTGTTGACTGTAACTGCACTCAAACTGTTAATGCTATCTTATTTTAATAAACAACACTGTCATATGCAAAAATGGGGTGGCACTTGGGGTGGCAAGGGATCATTTTAGGGTGGCACTTGCCACCCCATGCCACCCTTCTAGATCCACCCCTGCTTCCTCTTCTCCTTTTTGATGAATACATGTGCTGCATTGCAGACACAGCATACATTCTAGTATAGAGTATAGTTTACTTTAAAAGTTTACTTACTATAGACCTTGCCACACTGCGTGAGTACTGTTGTATTCCAACACGTTCTCACTCCCAAAGCATAACATTTTACGCTAGGTGACAAATTGTCAACATATTACGTTTTCGGCTACCCACCACGTTCCTAAATGACGACCTCGGAAAAATGAGGAAATACACACATGTTCGCTCTTTTTCTTCAAATCGCTTAGAAAGACGCTATTTAACATCATTACAGTCCTGGTTAAGGTCAGGAAAAAGGTTATGGTTAGGGCTAGGGATAAGGTTAGGTTTAGGGCTGGAATACAGGGCTGGGACATCTATTACCACGAGACCGTCATTGCACTGGATTTCAGCCATAACCCGCCGAGTACCATAAGAACGCCGAAGAACTATTAATTTTACTTAATTTATTTTGTGTTATTGGAACTCATCCTTACTAAAGTGGAGTTAAATTACAATTTTAACACACATTTACTATTACAAGCAGCAACAGGAACCCAGGGCCCCTCTCAATAGAACATTGGACGGGTGTTACACTTGGCTGATAATGAACCACACCCATTTTCACACCTTGGCTATGATGTGATTAAGCACATGATCGATAGTAGGTCAATGAGCCTCTTTATGTGCAACTCCCAGTAGGGTCTAAAATATGAGACTCTCCAGCATTTGGTCTTAGAACTGAAAACGTTTCTTGGATGAGAGATGAAACATCTTCAAGAATTTCAAAGAAGTCCAGTTGCTTTTCTTTCCAAGCTCTTTAAATTACCGTAACCTGGACAACAGAGAACCTACACAGATATAAATGTTTTAGTGGTAATTTTCTAGTACACACATGCTGTCACATGTAGCTATGAGGCAGGCTGAAGGTGGACCCAAATGCAGGACTCCCAAGAGAACACTTAAACTTAAAAAGCGACTTTAATGCAGAAATACCAAAATATTACACTATGAAATTCAGGTAGTGCTGGAGCCAGGAACTAACTAATCTGTACATCAGGGAAGGGAAACGGAACACAAACTAGAGACTAGACAAGACACAGGGAAGGCAACCAAACCCTTAACAAGAATACTTGTTAAGGGATACAAGAAGACATTTACTAAGATTCAAGGACTGAATTATTATCCAAAACCTAAAGCTCCAGATATAACCAAAAACATAATTACATGAAAAATGGTTAAGAAATCTCAAGAAAGCAAGAGCAAAGAACAAATAAACTCAAAACAATGACCAAGGAGTTCTGACAAATACTCAGTTTACTCAAATGCGCCTTAATCTGACAGGCAGGTGTCAGGTTAAATGTCATTCTGACTGGATCATTTAACGCGAGGAGGCTTTGGCTTTAATGTGAACATAATAATAATAAAGATTATTAACCTCCTTTTTGAAATAAACAATAAACTTGCCAGTTAATAAAGAAGTTAACTAGCTTGTAACTAAGGCATTTTTTTGTTTCCTATACCACCATAGTGCTAGAAAATTACCTCCAATAAGATTTAGTAAGAGAAGACTTTTTGTCTCGTGATGTATGAGTCATGTCCTTCAGCCTAAGGTTATTCTTTGCAATAGCTAATTGAAAATGCTTTAATATCATACTTGATAACAAAACAGCACATCATACATGTTTTTTTTTTCAGTTTGACACCATCCAGACATTTAACTGGAAATTTGCAGGATTAACTTTAGTTGAAGTTTTCACTTGTTTTCTTCTTTTTTTGATATCAACCAGTAAAATCTACTATCCTCAACAACTTCATTCTCCACAGATTAAAAAAAGATTTGGAGTTTCAGTATACTTTCTAAAATGTATCTGCATAAGATTACTGCAATACTACATAACATCAAACAACATAAAAGCAATATGAGGATTTTGAAAAAAAACCCAAACATTTTTGGTTATTTATGTTGCACATAAAAAAAAGCTGCGAGAGATAAGTGCTGCAGCATGCTACTGTACCATAAAAAAACATGACCATGTCCTAACCTCTGAGTCTATTTGTTACAGCCTAACTCAGGAAGGGTTAAAGTCAGAGGACATAAGAATTTTTGTGTCAGTAGCTCCTCATGGCATAAACGGTTCCAGCAGTGTCATTCTGTTTGACCTGATGAATCATGAAGATGGCAATGAGCAGGCCCAGCAGCTATAAAGACAGGCAGATGAACAGGTGGTTAGTGTCACGGTCTGGCTAGGGCAGACCGTATGTTGCAGGGAAGGACTCAAGCGCAGACCGAAATGAGATGTGAATAACAAAACAAGCCGTTTATTAAGGAAAGAAACGAGGGTACAAAATAATAGGGAATCGATGAAAACTAAACAATGACCTAAACTGGGTGAACTAAAACAAAACATAGAAAACTTTAAACATAACAAACTGACAGGGATACCTGGAGCGGAGACATAGGAAACAACGGACGAGTACAACGGGTGAATACAACGGACGACCTGACAAAGAATGACTGAGAACACAGACTAAATGGACACAGGAAGATAATGAGGGAAGTGGCAACACCTGGGGAAACAGCTGGCACACATGAACATAATGACGTCACAGTGGGAGAGTAAAACTGAACACGATGAACACAGAAACGCCAGACCTCTTCACAATAAAACAGGAAACAGAGTGAGACATAGACATGACAACCTGAACTTGACAACATAAGCCACAGACATGAAATACATGAAAAGCAGGGGAGACTTAACATGGTGGCAACACGAGGGGAAAATAACTAGAAACACCTAGGCATGAGAACGATGAACTTAGGAAACCTGAAGGCTACATAAACTAAACACAAAACGCTGGGTCAGCAGACCCAGGATCATGACAGTTAGTTCACAAAAGACACAGTTTTTTTTTTTAAGTGCAGCTCAATAATGGTAGAGGCAGATTCACAGTTTAAACCGTCACAGTGTGGTCCTAAATATTAGATACTTGTTTTTGGATCTGTATTATCAGTGTTGGGGAGAAACGGAATACATGTACCGGCGTCACGCATTTAAAATACAAAATATGAGTAACTTGGGGCCCGGCCGGGCACAGCCCGAAGAGGAGACATGGGCCCATCCTCCCACAGGCCCACCACCCGCAGGAGGCGCCATAGGGGTCGGGTGCATTGTGTGCCGGGTGGCGGCCAGGAGCGGAGGCCCTGGCGGACTGACCCCCGGCTGCCAAGACTGGCAATAGGGAAATGGAATGTCACCTCTCTGGTGGGGAAGGAGCCTGAGTTAGTGCGTGAGGTTGAGAGGTACCGGCTAGATATAGTCGGGCTCACCTCTACGCATGGCTTGGGCTCTGGAACCAGTCTCCTGGAGAGGGGCTGGACTCTGTCTCAGTCTGGAGTTGTCCCTGGTGAGAGGCGGCGGGCTGGGGCGGGTATTCTAATCTCCCCTCGGCTTGCTGCCGGTACGTTGGGGTTTTTCCCGGTGGACGAGAGGGTTTGTTCCCTGAGCCTTAGGGTCGGGGAACGGGTCCTGATTGTCATCTGCGCTTATGCGCCGAGTGGCAGTTCAGAGTGCCCAGCCTTCTTAGAGTCCCTGGGGGGGTGCTGGAAGGTGCTCCACCTGGAGACTCTGTTGTCCTGCTGGGAGACTTCAATGCTCACGTGGGTAACGACAGCGAGACCTGGAGGGGCGTGATTGGGAGGAACGGCCTCCCTGATCTGAACCCGAGCGGTGCTTTGTTATTGGACTTCTGTGCTAATCACAGTTTGGCCATAACGAACACCCTGTTCGAACATAAGAGTGTCCATAAGTGCACGTGGCACCAGGACGCTCTAGGCCGTAGGTCGATGATCGATTTTGTAATCGTATCACCAGAACTACGACCATATGTTCTGGACACTTGGGTGAAGAGAGGGGCTGAGCTGTCAACTGATCACCACCTGGTGGTGAGTTGGATCAGGTGGCGGGGGAGGACACTGGACAGACCTGGTGCACCTAAACGCGTAGTGAGGGTGTGCTGGGAACGTCTAGCAGAGGCCCCAGTCCGCGAGATCTTCAACGCACACCTCCGGTAGAGCTTCAACAGCATTCCGAGGGAGACTGGGGACATTGAGTCCGAATGGACCATGTTCAGCGTCCCCATTGCCGAAGCTGCTGCATTGAGCTGCAGCCGCAAGGTGGTTGGTGCCTGCCGTGGTGGTAATCCCCGAACCAAATGGTGGACACCAGAGGTGAAGGGAGCCACCAGGCTGAAGAAGGAGTCCTATCGGGCTTGGTTAGCCTGTGGGACTCCGGAGGCAGCCGACAGGTATCGACAGGCCAAGCGGAATGCGGCTCGGGCAGTGGCTGAAGCAAAAACTCGGGTGTGGGAGGAGTTCGGAGAGGCCATGGAAAAAGACTTTCGGACTGCCTCGAAGAGATTCTGGCAAACCGTCAGGCGTCTCAGGAGGGGAAAGCGGTGCTCTACCTGCACTGTGTATAGTGCTGGCGGAGCGCTGCTGACGTCGACTGAGAAAATTGTCAGGCGGTGGAAGGAATACTTCGAGGACCTCCTTAATCCCACTGACACGTCTTCCGAGGAGGAAGCAGAGTCTGGGGATGAGGGGAATGACCCGCCAATTTCTGGGGGCGAGGTCACTGAGGCAGTTAAACAACTCCTTGGTGGCAGAGCCCCTGGTGTTGATGAGGTCCGCCCCGAGTTCCTGAAGGCTCTGGACGTTGTAGGGCTGTCCTGGTTGACACGCCTCTGCAATGTTGCGTGGAGATCAGGGGCAGTACCTGTGGACTGGCAGACCGGGGTGGTGGTCCCCATCTTTAAGAAAGGGGACCGGAGGGTGTGTTCCAACTACAGGGGGATCACACTCCTCAGTCTCCCTGGGAAAGTCTATGCCAGGGTGCTGGAAAGGAGAGTTCGTCCGCTAGTCGAACCTCGGATACAGGAGGAACAATGCGGTTTTCGTCCTGGTCGCGGAACACTGGACCAGCTCTTTATCCTCTCGAGGATACTTGAGGGTGCATGGGAGTTTGCCCAACCAGTCTACATGTGTTTTGTGGACTTGGAGAAGGCATTCGACCGTGTCCCTCGGGGTGTCCTGTGGGAGGTGTTGCGGGAGTATGGGGTGTCTGGCCCCCATACGGGCCATTCGATCCCTATACAACCGTTGCAAGAGCTTGGTTCGCATTGCCGGCAATAAGTCGGACTCGTTCCCGGTGGGTGATGGGCTCCGCCAGGGCTGCCCTTTGTCTCCGTTTCTGTTCATAATTTTTATGGACAGGATTTCTAGGCGCAGCCAAGTGGCGGAGGGCTTTCGCTTTGGTGGCCTCAGAATCTAATCTCTGATTTTTGCGGATGATGTGGTTCTGTTGGCTTCATCGGGTGAGGGCCTCCAGCTCGCACTGGAATGGTTCGCAGCCGAGTGTGAAGCAGCGGGAATGAGGATCAGCACCTCCAAATCTGAGGCCATGGTTCTCAGCCGGAAAAGGGTGGAGTGCCCACTCCGGGTCGGGGATGAGTTCCTGCCCCAAGTGGAGGAGTTCAAGTATCTCGGGGTCTTGTTCGCGAGTGATGGGAGAAGGGAGCCGGAGATCGACAGACGGATTGGGGCTGCAGCTGCAGTAATGCAGACGCTGCACCGGTCCGTCGTGGTGAAGAGGGAGCTGAGTGTAAAAGCGAAGCTCTCAATTTACCGGTCGATCTACGTCCCTACCCTCACCTATGGCCACGAGCTGTGGGTAGTGACCGAAAGAACGAGATTGCGGATACAAGCGGCAGAAATGAGCTTCCTCTGAAGGGTGGCTGGCCTCTCCCTTAGAGATAGGGTGAGAAGTTCGGCCATCCGGGGGGGGCTCAGAGTAGAGCAGCTGCTGCTCCACATCGAAAGGAGCCAGCTGAGGTGGTTCGGGCATCTGACAAGGATGCCCCCTGGGCGCCTCCTGGGTGAGGTGTTCCAGGCATGTCCCACCGGGAGGAGGCCCCGGGGCAGACCCAGGACACGCTGGAGAGATTATATCTCTCGGCTGGACTGGGAACGCCTTGGTATTCCCCGGATAAGCTGGAGGAGGTGGCTGGGGAGAGGGAGGTCTGGGCCTCTTTGCTTAGGCTGCTGCCCCCGCGACCCGGCCTCAGATAAAGCGGATGAAGATGGATGGATGGAATATGAGTAACTGTATTCCGTTCCAGTTACCGTTTTACAGTTTTTCCGAATTGCTAAAACACATTTCCTAAAATCTCATCTCTTTGTCTCAAAACACTAAACACCAACTGTAAAATTCAAGCTACACTCACAAAACCTTCGACTTGTCTTGCAAAACCAAACATTTGACCCAAAACTATTTTAACTTTTCTCACAATCGAGCACTACTGTCGAAAACCACACAAAACCAGCCAATGTGCAAACACAACTTAGCAACAATTTCACACTACAGAAATAAATACAAAACACTGTGAGATAGTGGGAATATAATGGGTATTTATTTATTTATACTTGTACTCACACTTAAAAAAAATTGCAATAAAAAAGTTATATATACATAAAAAAAATTATATATTTTTACATCATATTCAGATAATTTAATCTGCCTCAGCATCAAGCCACAGGCCACAGAAGTTCATCCACATCATATGTTATGGTCTCCCTTGCAATGCAATGAGATGCCAAATCCAGCCCTAGCAAGATTCAGTCCCATCTCACCATGCCCCATTCATTGCTTGAAGTAGATTTTCCTATGTGTAAGGGTTTCGGTCATATTAGTGATGGGTCGGTCGCGAACGAAATGGCTCTTAGAGCCGGGTCTTTGACGCGAGCCGTGGGTTTTTGTTTTTTTTCTTTCTCTCACCCTCTCTCTCGCACTTTTTTTCTGCTTTACGCTGGGAAGAGGGGGGAGGGGCGGTAGTTGCACTCAGTAGCACAGGAACAGAGCAGTGGGAGAGACAGAGAAAGAGAACCAGGGACAACAAGAAGAGACAACATTGTCACATTAGAAAGGTATAGCAATCATCCACAACTATTTTCAGTTGCAGATGATAAAGAATTCAGAAAGTTTAATCATGCAGGTCCATATGACAGAGAATATGCATGTTCTTTTTGTTTTGATATTTTAATTTATATTTAATTGTGTTGTGGTTTGCAGTGTTTTATGTTGTTTCACTTTAAATTTGTAAAAGGAAAAAGCTGAAAATTTAAATAGTTAAAAGTTGAAATGTGAATAGTTGATTTTTGTATTATATGATTTATTTATTACATTTTATGTGGAGTGAATAAATAAAAGTATATTTACGGTGGCCCCTACAGACAAAGCACATACAAACTTCAAATCACGTACGAACTCTGAAGCACGTACAAATTCCAAAACACGTAAAAACACGTACAAACTCCGAAGCACATAAAAACTCAAAATACACAAAAGACAACAGAAGTGCTCCAGGATGCTAGGGGCATTGTTGAGCTTTTATTACCTAGTGGCTACACAAGCCAGCAAGTACCAACGACTGGATTTGGTGTGTGGTAATAACAGGTACATGAACATTTTTTTTTTTAAATTATTTGACTATATATGAATGCTTGTGTATAAATACACAAACAATACACATATGCTTTTATGCTTTCAATTGTGTAATTTAAGTGATCTAGGTAGCTCTGTTTTGGAAGTTCAGTTCATGCTAGAAATGTGTTTTGGAGTTTGTATGTGCTTTTTGGAGTTTGTACGTGTTTTGTCTCTAGGGGCCACTGCATATATTTATATATAAACATATATAAATAAAACCACTTTTTTTTTTACATTAGTAATTCCTTTTGTGCATAATTTTATATTACTGTTAATAATAAATAAATTAAAGCAATAAAACAACCTGAAGAGCCAGTTCGGAGCTGAAAGAGCCGGCTCTTTTTAGTGAGCCGAACCGAAAGAGCCGGTTCTCTAAAGACATTGGTAGCATTGGTAATAGTTAGCAGGAGTTGCCCTCCGGAGTTTCTGCTGGCAATACATGCATCGCCATATTTCCTGCCAGTATAGTAGCATTTCCCTGAACTCATTGCAGCTGATCATGAACTAAAGGTGGATCTTCAAGTGGGCCTGACTTTAGAACTGACATAACAGACTAACTAACTAACATAATCAGATTGTGTAAAATGAATTAATTTGTATTATATTCAAATAATATATGGCTTGTTTCTGAATTGGAACAGGTGGATAAACATTATAAAGCATGAAGTGGATTCAAAACTCATGTTGTTTTTTACCTGCGTGCTGCTGGCACTGGCCTGAATTGCCAAGTAAATAAGTGTACATCCCAGGATCTGAAGAAACAGAATTACAGTATGTTAGAATATGTTATCAACCTGTTTATTTGTTTGTTTGTTTATTTATTTAAGAGAGTTTAACATGTGAAGTTATATATACAAACAAGATGGCGCCAGTGTGTGTGGCTCGCCGTCTGTCTCTTCCCCTGTTGTGTCTGTTTGTGTTGTTTTTTATTGCTAGAGTCAACTCTCTTTTAATGTACAATCGCCAAACTCTGCTGGACCTCGGATTAGTTGCCAATGATCTTACCAATGCAACTTATACTGGACTTAAGATGTTACCTCTATTCCTATCTGGGATACCAGCTAACCTTTGTCGGACCCTGGCCGAAAGCGTTTCAGACGCCGGGGTAAACGCAGCGGTTTGCTCGTGAAACTTAAGGCGTACTTGGTGCGCTCTTCCCCGGCTCCTTGAAACGAACGTGGATCTGTGCCTCGCCATGTCTTTTCTCCGCGCTCTCTGGAGCCCATCGATGCCTGGCTGGTGCCCGTTGTTGGCTTGGATCAGATGTCCCAGCCGCGAAGGATTTTCTCTCATCTTCATCGGCGCGAACCTACAGAACCTGCGGCCACTGTGTGGGGTCTCGCAGTCAGCCACGAACACGCTGACCTCCACCAGGTTTGGATTGGTGAACACTAGATCACTGAGTAATAGAACTTTTATTTTAAAGGATTTATTTATGACCCAAGGACTGGATTTCCTCTGTATAACTGAGACATGGTTGAGGGCCGGTGAGTCCAGCGTTTTCTCAGATCTCTTACGAGATGACTGCTGCTTTTTAAACTCTCCTCGAATATCAGGCAGAGGAGGAGGCCTAACGGGGTTTTTTCAGAAGCAGTATAAATGTAAACCACTGCCCTTATCAACATCACCTAGTAGCTTTGAACTGAGTGTGTTTGAGCTAGGTCGCTCTCACACAGTGCTCTATGCTGTGGTTTACAGACCCCCAAAATACAATAAGAACTTCTTAAATGACTTTTCTGATCTGTTGGCTGAAATTATGCCAAAATATGATCATGTCCTTATTATTGGGGACTTCAATATTCACGTGTGCTGCCCTGACAAACCAGTGGCAAAGGACTTTTTAAATCTTATTGACTCTTTTGATCTTGTGCAACCTGTGTCCGTGCCAACACAAAAATATGGGCACACGTTGGATCTTGTTTTAACTCACAATCTACCTGTCTCTAACTTAGAGGTTTGTGACATTGTATGGTCGGATCATAAGCCTGTCTTGTTTGAGGTTTCCCTTCCTTGTACCAAAGTTAATCCTCCTCCTGTTGTTGCTAGGAGCTGTCGTATTTTTAACCCTTCCTCTGCTGGTCAGTTCTCTATTGTTTTTAATCAGAACTGCAGCCTTCCTGATTCCATATGTAATGATACAGAAGAGCTGAGTACATGGTTTTACTCAGTCTCCCAAACTGTTTTAGATGCGGTGGCCCCCTTTAAGCTTAGGCAAGTTAAAGCCAAATCTGAACCCTGGTTGAATGAAGACACCCGTGCTGCCGGAAGAAAGTATAGGAGAGCTGAACGTAAATGGAAGAAGATTCAACTTCAGGTGTCATACCAAATATTACAAAACTATTGGAATTCCTATCAGAAGACTGTAAAAGATGCTAAGAAGAAACATTTTGCTGCTATTATTATTTAGTCAAATTGTCGTAAGCCTCATGTCTTATTTAAGACTATTGACAGGGTCCTTCGTGCTCCACAGACTGTTGGTGTCGAGTCCTCTCAGGAAATTTGCGAAAACTTCCTACACTTCTTTATTGATTAAGTGCTATCTGTGAAAGCACAGATTTCCGAGTCCGTTCTCGACCCTTCTATCCCTGCAGGAGTTGGTTTCTCACCTGAAGCCCTCAGGTTCCCTTATGATGCTCTCCCTCCTCGATTTTTCAAAGAGGTTTTTCTCACTATAGCACCATTTGTACAATCCATTTTAAACAGTAGTCTGTCCTCTGGTGTTGTACCTGTCAATCTTAAACATGCAGTGATTCAGCCTCTACTCAAGTTGATCCTGATATTATTGCAATTGCAATGCAAATTACAGACCTATTTCCAAACTGCCTTTTATCTCAAAAATTCTTGAAAAAGTAGTTTACAAGCAATTAATGTCCTTTTTAGAAGAACACGGTATTTTAGAAGTTTTCCAATCTGGTTTTAAAGCTTTACATAGTACCAAATCTGCCCTTTTAAGAGTTTTTAATGATGTGTTTTTAGCAACTGACTCAGGTGACTGTGTTATTATTGTGCTGTTAGATTTAACTGCTGCTTTTGATACAGTGGATCATAATATTTTAATTTCGCGTTTAGAGCAGTTGGTCGGTGTTAGGAGTACCGCACTGCAGTGGTTTAGATCCTATTTGGCAGACCGAACTTTCTCTGTGAAACTCGGTGAGTTTGTATCCTCTGCTGCTTCTCTTCAGTGTGGGGTCCCACAGGGTTCAGTTTTAGGCCCGCTTCTTTGTCAGGGTCTTGTTTGTCGCGGATGTTGTCATGCACATAAATCACGATTTGTCTATGTATTGCACCATGGTTAGTCTTTGATGACCATTAATGGAAAGGACACACAAATTATTATGAATGCCTCCCTATATCTCTTACCACTTGGGTCTATTTTCAGGAAACATGGGATTTCTTTCCACTGTTATGCTGATGACTCCCAGATTTATTTCCCACTTAAAAAGATAAATGGCTTCTCAGTAGACCCTCTGCTCAGATACCTTGATGAAATAAGGGCCTGGATGGCTTTGAACTTTTTACATTTTAATGAGCAGAAAACGGAAGTGATGGTTCTTCGTGGCGCTTCTGAGGCCACTACTATAGATCTTGGTTCGCTGGCACAGTATGTTAAACCAGTCATCACTAATCTGGGAGTTAAAATGGAGGCAGATGTTAAACTTGAAAGCCAGCTCACAGCTGTTGTAAGATCTAGCTTTTTTCATTTGAGGTAATTAGCCAAAATAAAGCCCATCTTATCGAAACAGCTTTTTGAGACAGTAATCCATGCCTTTGTTACTTCTAGGCTGGATTATTGTAACGCACTTTATTGTGGGGTTAGTGATGCGTCCATTAGGTGTCTGCAGGTTGTGCAAAATGCTGCAGCTCACCTTTTAACTGGAACAAAAAAGTCTGAGCACATTACCCTCAGCCTTTGGCACTGATTAAAGGGGTTGACTCAATTTGTTTTAACATGTTTTCATTTATTTTAGTTATTTAATTTATTTTATCTTATTTTTATTTACTTTGCTTATGCTATTTGCATGTACAGCACTTTGAACTCTGGTTTTATGTTAAAGTGCTTTATAAATAAAGGTGGTATGGTATGGTAAGTTATGAGAATTAGAAAATGTACAACACATATCATACCATCACTTAAAAATGAGGTATGTATTTATTTAATTAGCATTCAAATATCTCAATGAATACAGGATAAAGATCTACAACAAAGCAAGAAAGCACGAGGCAAGGCTAATCAAAAGGTATTGGCTGAAGCACATGCTTATTATGACAACCCTTTTAGCAAAAGATCATTTAGCATGAAGCAAAAGAGTAAAACAAAACAAACAAAAAAAAAACACTTCCACCTTAGATAAGTAAATACATTAGATTAAATTTCATAACAATAATCAAAACAAAACAACCAAGAGTTTTAGTATTATTATTTTTGCTCTTTTCATTCTTGAGTAATATATTTTTCTAATACTATAGTTTTACACATGTTCACAAGGAAAATAAAACTACACCTTTTTAAATCACTGTCGTAACTATTCCACAAGTTAACTCCTCTAACAGAAACACATCTCTGCTTTATGTTTGTCCTTTTTTTTTTTTTAAATCTGTTTCTCGTAAGTCATATTGACTCTCTCTGACTGCTTCTTTTTTGAGAACTGCGGCAAAGCAAGATACTTTGTGCTTTATACATTATCTTGCCATGTTATTTTCAACTAAATCATAAAATTTCAAGGTATTCAGATTAATAAACAAAATGGTAATTGGATCTATATAGTTTGATTTATAATTCTTATAGCTCTTTTTTGTAACTTAAAAATAGGAAGAGTATTGTTTTTATATGCATTACCCCATATTTCTAGACAATAAGTCATATATGGAAGCAACAGAGAAAATTTAAGTGTGTATAATGATTTCTTGTTCAGGACATACTTTGTTTTCTAGAGAATAGCAATGGTTTTTGACATTTTTGTTTTCACATGAGACTTCATATGAGACTTCCAGCTAAGCTTATCATCAATTATCACTCCAAGAAATTTCGTATACTCTTTGAATTTCAATTCCATTAACCCTGATTTTAGATGCATTTTTCATTTGTCTAGTGCCAAAAATAATTAGTGTTGTCAATAGATTAATAAAAATAACTAATTAATCTCACAGTTTTCTGTAATAATTCGGGATTATTCGCAATTACTTGATCAATAGCCTGGCTGCAATTAGACTTTTTCAAGTTTATATTTAAGCTTGTAACAGACATTTATGCAGTATAATGAAGTAAATGCAGAATAAACACAAAGAATGTTAAAAAAATCCGTAAATTTAGGGGTCCCTTTACCGTGGATTTGCTACGGATTCGCTCCGTTTTGCGAAATACGGAAAGTTTGCTGTTGCGCAAGGCAGAATTTTCTCCCCCAGCCAGAATATTCCGACGCCATTACTTTCAGTGCGGTCAGTGCCTACCTAAATTTCTGCAAGTCACAAGGAAAGTTGGAAACAGGTTGGTTGTGTGGAATGAGAATGAGAATGGAGTGCCACCTTGTTCCCCCTCTTACATTAAATTGGTCTCGATAGGCACTTGGTAGTGGTGTGTATGTGAGTGGACGTTTGCTGCTAGCTGCGTTAGCATTAGCCAGCCGCCTGCGCTTCGTAAGTATGTCAAAAACCATTTTTTCCCTCCCTCTTACATGAAATTTGGTCTCGATAGTCAGTTGGTAGCCGTGTGTGTTTCATGGTAACATTTGAATGTGTGGGTTTTGCGTTATTTTGAAGCGTGGTTTGCCCAACTAAAGTTAACGTTAGCCCATAAGTTGGATGCGCGCGCTTGTGTGTGTGTGTGTGTGTGTGTGTAAATTAGCCACATGTGTGTATTGTTATAGCTCGCTGTGTTACGTTAGCATGCAACTGAACATGGTAATAATTAAAAGGGGTGATAGTTAAGTAGAATCAGATTTCATTGCAGAAAACATTGCAGCCCAAAGAGAGTGGCCCATGCAGCCCAACGCAGATTACTTATTTGAAGGTACCTGAAAAGTGAATATGCTTCACTGTGCTGATATAAATTTATTGTTTTCATATTGATTCTGTTCTGATTCTGGCTATCCGTCAATTGGCAAATTCAATCTCTTAAAAATGTTGACTTGTAACATTTGTGGCTTTAACGCTCGGTCTTCGACTGATTACTTGAAACACTGCCGAACACACAGAAATAATAATAATGTATCTTTTTTATGTGGCCATAGCAGGGCTCTAGACTAACTTTTTGACATGGGCGCACCGGTACGCCTAACTTTAAAAATTTAGGCGTACCGGCACAAAAGTTAGGCGCACTCAAATTTTTCAACCGCATCGCTTAACACCGCAGTTTTACATGTGCACTTTCTTTGGGGGGGGAAGTCCATACAGACAATATTAATTTCTAAATTATTAACTAACAAACTTGTGCTTAAAGTGCTTTGTCAATATTGTAGAAAATGTTAAAAACTTAATCATCATCTTGGCCTCCTCTGACGACCTGTTTGCTGCTGTCTGCTGCTGAAAGGCCGTGGGGAGAGGGGACACTTGGGCAGTGCATTTACTGCAGCATATAATGTGTTTTCTGGATACACTGTGCTTTTTCAGCATTCAAATATTGATGGCACCGTGTCAGAGCACTGGCTATGAATTTCAGACAGATCAGGCCTTAACTTAACAAAAAAGTTATCAATAGTTCTTTTGATCTTTTCTTATTACCCACAGCTACAGTACATCCACTTCTCTCAGGCCTAGGCTGCTCACTAGGGCTGAGTATCATCACTGATTTCTATAATCCATTCAATTCCGGTTCTCAAAGTCCTGATTTGATTCAATTTAGCCTCAGACAGTCAGAAATATTATAATTCTATTTATTTATTTATTAACCTTTATTTAACCAGGAAAAGTCCTGGTTAAATAAATTCTGATCATTTATCAGTACTGATACACATGAGACTTCATCAGAATTGTGAAAATCACAGCAGATGCCTTTGTGTGAAAGTAACTGAGAATAAAACACAGGAAAACATGAAGGAGATTTTCCTGGTCTGGCTTTTTATAGCAGATAACCTTAAAAATATTCTGCAATTTTGCATAATTTTAAGAAATTTAAATTTCTTCAGTATTGAACAGCAGAAATTAGGCTTTCTTGTCCGAGGTCATTTAAGTGAAAAAAGAAAAAGCGCTGTAAACAACGCTAGACTGGTGGGTAATAAGCGAATGAATAATGCAGAAAACAGATTTGAGACGGGAAACTGTTCCTGAAGTACAGAGAGAGAGAGAGCTGTGCAGGAAGTGTGATTTTTATCGTGGTGGAAGCAAAACAGCAAAAGTCAGAGGGAATTCATGACGACATTGATCAAATGTGAAGCGCAGTTTGCTGCTTCTTTTGCTGCAGGCTCGGTGAATTTTGGTTGGAGAGAGGCAAAACCTGCAGCTCAGAATCAGCGCAAAAAGACGTAAACACAGCGCGGACCCGAAGAATCGCTAAGCTCCGACAGCGTGTCCGTGTTCAGGCCGTCGGGTGAGAAAGCCGAGAAAGACGAAGCTGATTCTGATGTGTTGGGTCCGCTCCGTGTTTAGGTCTTTGTGTGGAATCCGTTAATGAATTGATATCGCTTTATTCAAGCTACTCACCTCTCTCTTCCACCTGCACTTTCAACTGGACCACAGCCAATCAGAGAGGTCCCGCCCCTGACTATCTCTGATTGGTTTAGTCCACGATAGGGGCATAATGTGTGTCTGTTGTTGACCACACGGAGAGTTACAGAGATTTTTTTTTTGTTACCGGAACAGTTGGTCGCACAGGTGCGACCAAATATTTATTTTTAGTCGCACCACTGAAAAATTTGGTCGCATTTGCGACCAAATTGGTCGCACTCTAGAGCCCTGCATAGGGATTGCAGAAGGAAGTTTAACACATACAGTAGCCTTGCTGTGCATATGTCACGAGCTCATGTAGACAGAAGGAGCACACAAACATGGAACCGTAATGTGTCTGTACAGTTAAGGTGCTTGTTTAATTTTTGCAGCAGTGAATATGATGATCTTAAAACTTTAAAGTGTCATTTGAGTGGTCACATAGATGAGGGTTTGACTGTAACGTGTCCCTTTGATGGATGTTCTAAGACATTCAATGTAAAGTCATCCTTTTTAACGCATATTTCCAGATACCATAAAGGGTGGGATGTTACCAAGATAGCCCCAGTTCATACTAACAGAACGGTCTTTCCAAGGTGAAGGATCACATGTAGAACCTGAAGAACCTGAAAGTTTTAACATTGATGCAGAACAAAGTGATAATTTCTGCAGTGATCAAGTGAAAGACAACTTCACAGAGAGTCTTGCTCAGTTTTACTTGGGTTTACAGGCAAAATATTTGGTTCCAGCCTCCACAATAACAGAAATAGCAAATGAAATGAGAACTATAAGTGATATTCAACAGGAATATACTGTGGATGCACTAGCCTGTGAACTGGGGCAGTATGGTGTTCCAAGGGAGACTGTAACATCTCTTGGGAATAGTATATACGAGCAGAGCCCTATGCACAAGGCATTACATTCTTATTTTAAAAGGTGCATTAGGGCAAGTAAGAACTTCATAAATGTAACCAAGTCTCTGGCTGAACGGCACCAGTTGCTTCAGGCTTATCAGTCTTGTGGTACCTTGTTTCGTTCCCAGGTTCATGTCTCAGACTCAACACGGTTCTATCCAGAGCTCTATGACCAGAACATAAAGACAGTGGTTGGAGAATTTGATTTGAACTCAAGTAACTCAGTTGTCACAGAGAGTGTGCAGGTTAAAGGCACTACATATGCAAATGGAATGCTGGTCTTACTGAGCTACGCAAAAGGACTACTGCAGTTAGGACAAATAGCAAGCATTTTTGTAAAAAATGAAACTACTGTCCTACTTTTGCTTCGAGGGAAAACTGCCAGCTGGATACCTGATCTTGGACTCTATGAACTTGATGAAAATGCTTCTGACCTGTTCAGTTGCCATGATTTGAACAAACTTGATGATTATCATCCACTTTATTCTTACCAGAGAGGTACTCGATGGCTCATTCCTCTTAAACACACACCAACATGGAACTTGTGAAAAACTATGTCAAGAAAGCAATGCCATCGCTCAGTAGCGATCAGATGGATACACTCATGGCTAAACTGGAGGAATTAGGAGTTCTCTCTGTAGATGACCTGAGCCTTGTGGACCCGGAGGACATTAAAGACACTCTGCCATTCATTCAGTGCAAAAGATTCGTCAGAGCTGTCAAAGCATTGGAAGCAGGTGAGTTTTTGCCCCTCTGTTTTAATGCAAGTTTTCTGAAACTACAAAGGTTTATTCCAAAAATGCAAAAAAAAAGTTGCCATCAGCTGTACATGGCAATAATTACTCTATAATTGGTTTTCATAATTAGGTCCATTTGTATTCCTGGTTGACCCAAACTGGACATTGAGGACCAATGTATTAATTGATTTGCAACAATTGTGATGTGTTTAATTTATGGAGATGTTTGTCATGTCATCCATAGATTCACAAACTCCACCGCAGTTCACCCGGCCTGGCCCCTCATCAACACCTGAACCACAGAGGTTTCAGCTGCCCTCAACACCACCTGAGACAGCCGACTCCCCATCCCAAGACGCATATTCTGTACCATGGCACAAATTTCCCTCAAAAGTCATGGATGAGTTGCGTGAAAAAAAGTACATAATGGGGAAAGACAGACGAGAGATGGTTCGGATCGTCGCTGAAGATTACCTCCATAAACACCCAGGAAGACCTGGTAGACAAAAGCTGAGGGAACTCGCCAGTATGATTGTAGGACAATATCCTGCCTCCTTCAAGCTGACAGAGCCGTTTGGAAACAAACCTTTTGCAAAAGATGGTTCTGAAACTCTCTTTCGTCAGCTGGAACACAGAATTGAAAATATGAAGAGGCCACAAAGCTCACTGAAGAGGCAAGCAGGGGGTGAAAATTCAACAAAGAAAAGGCCCAGGAATTCAGATCTGTATGGATGTGTGGCGTGGGATCCAATCATTGAGGGGGCCGTGTGTAGAGAGGACCTGCTGTCTAAAAGAGACTAAATGAGTTGAAACGTGCCTTTCAAACCCAGGATCTTCAGGTGGGTCTGCAATCATCCATTACAGATACAGAAAGCTTTATTAATCCTCGAAGGGCAATTCGGTTCCTACAGTCCACCATCTAGACATACAACCATTCACACAGCAATAGTATATAGCAGGAGTAATGCGATAAGGGTCTGGGTCCAAGTACAATTTAGGACACATTGTGAAATTGTAGATCGTCTGTAGATCACTATGCCCATAGTCAATTGAAATTGATACCCTGTTTTATTATTTTAATTGGTTAGTTTGACTAACTGTTCGACTGTTTGTCTAACTGCCTCATATCTTTAGGAGTCATCTGTTCGAAAATTGATGACTGAAACATATCCCATTCAGCGTGAAATCCTCAACGATGATGATACCACTATTGCCGTTGTAAAGGCCGAGTGGCCGTTCCTGTTTGAAGTTCCTCACCTGTTTGATCATGCATCTAAACTCCTTGGCTTCTCTGTACAAAACAAGCTGGCACAGGTGTGTTGTTATTGTTATTATTATGATTGTGCTGTGCTGCTCCATATGGAGAGAATTTTGTCTTTATTAATCAATCAGAAAAAGATTTGCAACCAAAAAGAGAGTTGAGACCAAAAAAGATAAACTGGCAACCAATCAAATAGAATAACTTGGATGAACAATCAAATGGAATAGATTTGAGACCAAAAATCAGGAAGTGACAACCAAAAAAGCAGGACATTTGAGATCAAAACAGAACAGGTTGCAAATGAAAATGAAATAATTCATTTTTATTTTTATTTTTTTCAAAATTCTCTCCATAGCTCCAAACGAAAATGAGTGTTAGTCTTATGTACTTGTACAAAATTAACACCTTGAACCTTGAACAGGAACTTTCCAAAAAAGAAAAGGGGATCAATGACTTCCTTGACTCCAAAGGGATGAAGATGGGCGAAGGTCCAATACAGCTCATCTGTGGCATTTCAAAATACTTCAAGGAAGACTCTTATAAACTCTTCCACAAAAAAGAGGTAGATGTTGTAGATTTTAAACTGTGTGCAAGATAATTATTTGCATCCAGTGGTGAACCAAGTAACCAACCACAGTAGGAAGTATAGATTCCCCTAATTGTGCTGCTGATATTCTCTATAAACTCTCTATCTACAAACTATTTACATTAATGTCTGTGCATAATGGCTACCTCTGTCTGATGAAGACACTAGCAGATAGTCAATTTGCCAGCAGGTTTGTGTGTACTGGAAACATTAATTCATGTATCATGTCTGTCACCAAAACAGATCTCTGCAGATCCTGAAGTCGAACTCCCAGTGACCCCATGCATCCTAATCAGAGGTTTGTAGTTAAATCTTTTTTTGTATCCCAGCAAGCTGTTGTTAGCTGTTGTTATAAGCTGTTGTTGTGTCATATTTATTAAAGAAATGTTTTGCTTGCCTTAAAATATAGGATTTTTTTTTTTTTTGTAAATGGTACATGGTTTTTATCTGTGTTTAAGGTGACCAGCAATTCAAGATTGCTGTTGATGGGTTACTTGTCAATGACCACATCACCTCTCCCATTGTGGCCTTGAGCTACGTCTTCTCCATGTTTTATGTCTGCAACGTCCAATACCCACCGGAGATGGCTTTTACTCTCGAATTCATGCAAAGGTAAGCACTCATTGTTTGGAAATACTTTGTAAATGTGACTTTGCCGTGCCTTTCTGCACCTGACCTGCTTTTTGTCAATCTACACTAAACCCGTTTGTCTGAGATGTACAAGCTCAAAATGTGTCGTCACATGCTGTGAGTTTTTAGATCAGCTGTTATTGGCTTATGATCCCCCTGAATATGGATTTGTTCAGAGATTTTGTAGCTCCCTGTTGAAGACTATTGTTGGAATAAATGTGTCATATCTTTTTAAAGGGCAGGTAACATGCTTTTTGCTTTAAATAGTGTCCTAAGTCAATCAATAACAAAACAAACATAACATGATTCTAGTTGGGAAATGGAGCAAAAACATATTTTTCTCAGAATGGTTTGTTGACACAAAATTCGTTTGAGCTATCTCTTTAAAACCATTAGCACCTGAGACCAGGTTATGTCAGTGGTGGTCAAACCTTTTCATGTCAAAGACACACAAACTGAAATTTATTTGGCTGCAGACCCCAAACTCAAAATATGTTGTTCCAGGGACCCCCCCCCCGAAGGAAAGACTAAACATATTAATTTAAAAAATACTACACTACTAGTGGATTCATGCCCAAATGTTAATACTTGTACTGATGTGTAACGTGCACTGAATGTCACAGTTTCTCCACTCCATGTTTGAATAACCCCCAGGACAGTCCGTGTTCAAATGTGCTGTTACACCTTTTGATAGGACAATGTCAACTGTGTTTTCTATCCCCTTCTGTGTTCTGTGCATTTATAATATCCCTGCATACACATTGAGGATGCATGCTGTCATGTGTTGGTGATAAGCAGACTTCTCACCCTTGCAAACATTTCTGTATATGCACAGTGTGAATGCATGTGTCTTGAAAAGACAAAGGAAGAGATAAGCTTAGCCACTGGCACCAGCACCACAACAACATTGGGTTCTAGACAGATGGTCAACTAGAATGATAGAGAGGTTCACACATAGGGGCATATTGAAGAAAACAAATGTAGGATTTTATTGAACTGCTCCACTCCTGTCAAGCCACACTACATGTGCAAACTTTGTCTGCATATCACTATTGTTTTTTTTTTTTCCCTCAGAGTTTTCTTTGGGGTCAATCCTGAGCGAGGCTCCAAGGCAGAGAAGAAGGGGAAGAAATGGCACTTCATTCCTCCACAGGTGTGCAAGCTGGTTTCTCAGCTGAAGGAATTTGAATGCAAGCAGAAGGAATCTGAATGGGCCATTTGAGCTGTTCTCAGAGCTCAGAAAATACCTTTTTGGACTGAATGTACACACACACACACACACACACACACACACACACACACACACAAAGGCAAATCCAAAAACATGGGGCTTGGGAGTAGAAATACAGATTTTTACAGTATTAGGTGAGTTCAGATGTTTTAACTAGATGCCCACAACACACATGCTGCAGTTTCAAATCCCCCATGTTAAGGGGGAGGGAAGGTGGGCGATATTTGTCATTCCAGTTAAGCTTTTCCTGTCATTGTGGAGTTGGAGGTGTAAGTTTTAATTTTTTTTTAGTTTTAAGTTGTTTTAAGAGTTTTAAAAATCTCTTTATGGCATGTTGCACAGTCATCCTTCTAAGGTCATGGTTGTTATTGCTGCACTGATGTTTTATAGAAAAGTTGTATAATGTAATACTTCTAATGTTCTATTTGTTTTTTGTAGAAAGGTCAGCCACTGGTTGCAGAGCTCTGCCTGTCGGTGTGATATGTGGAGTTGGAGGTGTAGGTTTCTGCATCCTCCTGGAGGGGGCTCCTCATTTTGCACTGACAGGTGAGACAGCAACAGCAATGCTGGCAGTTTTATTGTCTTATTTTGTCATTGTCTTTAACAAATCAATTTGTTATTAATGCCTGTCAGCCTGTGGATGCTAAAAAGTTGCTAGATTTGGCATCTCCCTGTTAAAGGACATGGCTGTACTTCTTTGAGAAAACAGCCTGCTGGAGCGGGAGGGCTAGTAGGAGGAGTTGGCCGTCCGACTGCGGTCTGGGGTGTGGGGCCTCCCTGCTGCTGCGGAGTCGGGGTGGTCTGCCTCTCCCCACCGCAGGGAAAAGGGTAACACCACCTGGGTCTGGGTGCAATTCCCCCCTCCAGGGGCAAGGGTACCTAGACCCGGTTTGTAGAGTACGCTTGGGGAGTGTGATTGTGTGTACAGCGTCTCTTTATGTCTGTCTCCACGTTGGTTGAGTGTGGAGTGAGTGCATATGAGAGCATGAGGGTGGGAATGGATGTTTGTGTCTGTGTGTGCCTGTATGTCTGTGTCTATATGTCAGGTTGGGTATCAGACACCACCTCTCTGGGGACACCTCAGGCCCTCCAAGGTTTGGAGGCCTATCTCCACCCACCACCACTTCCCCTGCCGGTGGCGGACTCCCTCAGGTGTCGGTGTGTTGGTGGTTCTTTGTGTCTGGGGGTGGGCGTCCGGGTACACACCGGCTCACTCCTTGGCGGCCGCTTGTCGGGGCCTGGGGCTCGCTCGGGCCCCCTTTGGAGGTGGGGTGCCCCCGGCCTCTCGGCCTGGGGCTCGGTCACTCAGGCGCAGCTGGGGGCCGGCGGAGCTCACGGGCGCGTCACTGCAACTCCCCCTGACTTCTGCTCCGCGGCTGCTGGGCGAGCCCTCATCTGGGACTCTCCTCAGCTCTTACTGGAATAGTGGCGCGGCTGCCCCTCTGTTGGTCTTCCATGGTCTCTTGTGTTCTGGGGGCCTCTGGATATCTGGAGTTTTGATCTCCTCCATACCCGCTTCACACCCTGGAGGACGGGGCTGTGGCCCCCCCACACTCCCTAGCAGATCATTACATGGAGAAACCTTTGGAATGCAAGCATGCTGATCCACACAGGTATGCACACATGGGTATTCACAGACGCGGACTAAAGCTTTCTTGGCTGCTACCTCAAAGCACACTGTGCGCTGTCTATCTTGCGTGCTGCACAATATCGTTTATTATTTAGTAAATATTGATATCTATGGCTAGCTAGTTTATTGTGATGGTGCTTTGTTTTCTCTATTATTATGTTGCTCTTTGTTGTTTGCTGTCTCCTCTGTTTGTTTTTTTTGTTTGTTTGTTTTTTTTCTCCATACAGGTGACCCAGGAGTTCTTTTTTTTTTTTTTCTCTCTCTCTTCCCCCCCCTTCTCACCGTCTCTTCTCCCCTTTGGTTTTCTTTCTTTCTCTCCCCCTCTTTCTCTCATTCATTCCCCCTGTCCTATTTATTAAAAAAAAAAAAAAAATGACAAAGGATGAACTGAAGCTCTGCCATCACGTAATGTCGCATACTGCTGTTTCTGATGTCATTTAAAAAAAAAAAAAAAAAAAAGAGAAAACAGCTGGTTTATGTATGTAAAATTTCTCTGAATGTGAAGGTGATGTTCTGAATGTTTTAATGGTTGTAATGTAAATATTGCAAATCATTCACCACAAAAAGTGAAATCACTTTAAAGCACTGGCAGCTGTTAAAGAAAATAAATAATTGCTGTGATTCTACATTTGTGCTTTATTGATGGTAAACGGTATAGAGAATGGTACAGAATTAAACATTTTAGGATGACTGAAGTGTCCGTAAATGGTATGGATTGAGTACTTAAATAATACGGAATATTCCATTTTAGGTTTGATGGAACTGTCCGTAAATGGTAAAGAAAAAGTCAGGTAAATCTACGGAAATATCTGTTATAGGGTTTACGGAATTGTCTGTGCAATAACGCCGAAATTTATGGAAAATACGGAATTTTCCATTTTAGGTTTGACGGAAATGTCCGTCAATGGTACAGAAAAACTCGGGTAAATCTACAGAAATATCCGTTTTAAGGTTTACGGAAGTGCCCGTACAATAACGGAAAAAGTGCTGGTAATTAATTACCAGCACTTTTTCCGTTTTATAACGGAATTTTTTTTAACAGTGTATGCTTAAATTCAAAGAGAACTTTAATAGTTTTCTTTAGTCTTTTAGCACAGGTTCTCTCCTGTGAAATGCAAAAACCTATATACTAGTAGGTAAGTATACACTAATATATAGAATGTATTAGTGCGGTCAAACAATTAACATGTTTAATCAGATTCATCACAGGGTTACTGTGGATTAATTTTGATTGATCACGATTAAATATTCATTTATATATGCACTTAACATGTTTATTGAACATCTTGAACATTCATGTTAACAAAAAAAACTCTGTAAACATTTATCCACTCACTCTTTGGGAGGCACTTCAAGTCCTTGAGACATGGAACCATAGCTATTTAAAGTGCGTCTTCTCAACGATATTAATAGGTCTGTAGTTTGTTGCAATTCACTCGGCATTGTGTCAGTCAATATGTCCGAGGTAGACTTACTGAGTCCCCAATGCTCCATGAGTGGTTTGTCGCAAGCTTAGCCAAAGTGCGAGTTGACCCACACAACAAAGTAAAGCTATTTTTCGGCTACAAGCCGACAGGGACCCCGCCGTATTAGTCAGAGGTCCCTTTACTACAGTTCGGAGTCGCGGACCTTCAGTAATAGTAATAAATCACACAGCAATAGTACATTCACGTTGTTGTAAAAAGCATGATAATATATTAAGTAATCCAAAGTATTCAGAATACATTGAGTAACGTAACGGAATACGTTACAGAATACATTTTGGGGCCTGTATTCTGTAATGGAATACATTTTAAAAGTAACCTTCCCAACACTGGTTATATCAAACTAGTTTATAATATATTTAACTCCTTTTCCACTGTAGTCAGAAGCTGTTCTAGGTTTTTACCTGAGCAATACAGAGTGGTGTCATCAGCAAACAATACAGATTTTACAGTTTGGAAACATTACATTTATCATTTATATATGATACAAATAATGTTGAGCCTAGCACAGAGCCCTAAGGAACACCATAAGTTACCTTCAACTGATTAGATTTTATATTATTCATTTCAACATATTGATATCTGTTATCCAGGTAACTTTTCATCCACTTGTATGCTATCCCTCTTATACCATATCTCTCTAATACATTCATTAATATAGTATGATCAATTGTATCAAATGCCTTTTTTAAGTCTATAAAAACACCAAGAGTATATTCCTTATTATCTATTGCAGTAGATATCCCTTCTACGAATTCCATCACTGCCATCGGAGTGGACTTTTTGCTCCAAAGCCATATTGGTTATCACTTAGGAGATTATGCTTCTCTATATATTCATCAATTCTATTAACAAATAATTTTTCTAAGATTTTTGAGAACTGTGGGAGTAGTGATATTGGTCTTTAACCCTTTAAGACCTACCATAGAACCAAGTCCGCCAGAGCTTATATTATATTTTTACATGCTGTGGAGCCATTTTTGGGAGCATTTCAAGTTGCTATACATCAATACAACCATTATAGCCCAGATTTTAATAATATGTATTCATTAAGTGCATAGTAATTACATAAATTGCAAAAAAGTGCAATAAACTACAAAAAAATTGAAAATCGTTTTTGCTTTTTTAACATATATTTGTAGTTAGAGAAATTTAAGAGGCTTATCCCTCAAAACTGTAAATACAAAAAAGTTGCACAAAATAGTTTCCCACCACAGGAAATTTATTTTGAGTGTCTTCATAGTTTTATTTTTGAAATACACCAATTTTTATACACTGCAGGAAAAACGAAAATAAATATTAAATTCAAATTCAAATTTTTATTTGTCACGTACACAGTCATACACAGTACGATATGTAGTGAAATGCTTGGACAACTGCTCGTGACCTAAAGAAAACAAAAAAGGAAAAGGCTATGAATAAGAAAGGAAATAAATATGAAAAATTAAAAAGGGTAAATTTAACTAGGAAGGAATAAAATATAAATTAAGGTTAAAAATGAAATAACTGTACAACACAAATTAGAATGAAGGGTAAATTTAACTGGGAAGAATAAGATAAAGATAAATATATAAATTAAAGTTGAAAATAAAATAACTGTACAACAAAATACACAATGCACAATATAGAACTATATAAGAATGTATGAAGAAATCTAAATATAAATAAATATATACACAATAACAGCAACTGTACAAGTATTAACCGGAAATGAAGAATATAGTGACCAGTGTTGTGCAAAACCAAAGTCCAGAAAGTCCAGTGTGTGTGTAAGAACCATATGTGTGGGTCAGTACTGTGTGGTGGTGTGATTGAGAGACCGTATCGCCTGCGGGAAGAAGCTCCTCCTCAGTCTCTCTGTGTTAGTCTTCAGGGAGCGGAATCGCTTTCCTGACCTCAACAGAGAGAACAGTCTGTTGTTGGGATGGCTGAGGTCCTTCACCATCTTCCTGGCCTTGGTCCAGCACCGCCTGCTGTAGATTGAGTGCAGGTCAGGGAGCTCGGAGCGGATGGTGCGCTCAGCTGACCGCACAACCCTCTGTAGAGCTCGTCTGTCCTGCATGGTGCTGTTCCCGAACCAGGTTAAGATGTTTCCCGCCAGGATGCTCTCTATGGTGCAGGGAGTAAAAGTTCCTGAGCACCTTGGAGGGCAGTTGGAAGTCTCTCAAGCGTCTGAGGTGGTAGAGACGCTGTCGGGCCTTTTTCACCACGGTGTTGATGTGACAGGACCATGACAGGTCCTGCGTGATGTGAACTCCGAGGTATTTGAAGCTGTCCACTCTCTCCACTGGGCACTCGTTGATGACGGGGGTCTGGTAGTTCCTCTCCTGCTTAGTGCTGAAGTCCACTATCAGCTCCTTTGTCTTACTGACGTTTAGAAGGAGGTTGTTCCTCTGGCACCAGTTCTCCAGATTCCTAATCTCCTTCAGGTAGGCCGTCTCGTTGTTATCAGAGATCAGGCCCACCACGACGGTGTCGTCAGCAAACTTGATGATGGTGGTGGAGCTGGTAGTGGCTACACAGTCATATGTGTACAAAGAGTACAGCAGGGGGCTCAGAACACACCCCTGGGGGGCTCCAGTGCTGAGAGTGGTGGAGGCTGAGACATGTCCGCCCATCCTTACTGCCTGTGGTCTGCCAGTTAGGAAGTTGGAGATCCACTGACACATAGATGAGCTGAGTCCCAGATGCTCCAGCTTGGTGGTGAGTGTGGAGGGAATTATGGAATTATACTGCAAATTTGCAAAAAAGCAGCATATACATCAAAATAAACTATTTCCAGCAGTGCAATATGAGTCCTAAGCATCCCAGAAACGACACAGAAAGTCATAAAGTCAAAGATAACTTTTAAAAAGAGCAGTATAGGCCCTGAGGCCCTGATAGTAAAAAAGACTACATTTCCGCGAAAATGACGTCACTTCCGGTTTCGGGCAGGTAATGGCGGAAATGCAAAAGTTCGCGCTGACGTCTATTCCAACGTAGGAAGTGTTATGAACAGCTGATCGGATCGGTAAAGCGTGTTTCTGGAATATTATGTTTTTGTTGCTGCAAGCGCTTTTTATGCAGTTTTTGCAAAGCTTTATGTGGAAGGAAACTGTGACCTAGGACAAGCTGATGGCATAAGATGTAAGTACAACTCCTCTGGTTTCATATGCAAAATAAATTATTGCGCTAGCTTATGTGGTTGCAGTGCTACCGGGATTTAAAAATAGTTACGCAAAACGGAGCGTGCCCGCTCCGACCGGCTTTAAAGGGTTAATTGGTAAATTGACATCTTTCTCTGTTTTTATTGATTGGAATAACTTTTTCTATTTAAATTTTTGAGGGAAACACACCAGTTCGAAAGGACAGATAACAAATGTATGTGAAGGGTTGCCCTATACATTCTATAATACTTTTAAGTAATATCATGTCAATACCAAAACAGTCAGTGGACTTTTTATTTTAGTGTTTTCACCATGTATTTCTCTAGGAGTTACAGCACCAATAAACATGGAGGACAAAGTCTGAGTAATATGTTTATTTAGTTCATTATTATTTCTTGACTCTGGAATTTCTTTAGCTAAATTATAGCCAACAGAAATCATTAAATTAGTTTACAATGTCTTTAGTTTTATCAAGCACAATAGCGTTGTCTTTTTTTAAATAGTCTGGATAATTCTCATTTTTGAGCCCTTTTTGATTATACTATTTAATAACCTCCATGTTTCTTGTGTGTTACTTCTACTGTGCTCCAATAATATTCTTTTTTTACTTGTTCTTATAATATTTACTGATCTATTTTGAGATGACTTGTACTTTATTTCAGCATCTTTTGTCCTCTGCTTTATAAATATCTTATATAGATTATCTTTCTTTTTACATGCATCTTCTATCCCCTTTGTGTTCCATGGCTTATCTGATCTGTGATGCTTCCCAGTGGTTTTCATCAAAGGACAATGTTTTTCATATAGTGAGATTACAGTTGACAAGAATGCATCATATGCACTATTGGGGTCTTCATTTGTGCAAACCTCATTCCAATTGAGTTCCTTTAAGTCAACCTGGAGGGCAGCAATGGGTCTCGTTGTTCTATGTCGTATCATGGCAAATGTTTGATTATTTTGTTTAGTTTTGATAAAAATAAGATTACAGGATTTTTCATTTTTATTCCTCATCAGAGTTTTTCTTATTTCTGCTCTGAGACACTTGAGGGAGTCAAAGAGCTGAAAAATCGAGCTATGGCTGGCTCAAACACACGTGAGTGAAATTGGTCCCCCCACCTTCTTCAAATCCAACAAAAGTGGTATCAAATGTTTGTGCTGGTTCGTGCTGCAAAAATTTTCGTCTGTGCTGCTATCATTTTAAAGATATTCAAGAAAATTTCTAGAGGTCATCAGAGGTCAACCAGCCCCCCCACATTAATGGAATCAAACAAAACTGGTGTCAATCAACTGTGTTATGTTTGTGCTGGTTTGTGCTACTAAAATTGTCATTTGTGCCAAATTGTCATTAAAAAACTGCTTCTTTAAGCGTCACTTTCTATACTTTCCCTCGCCTTTTTTTCCATTACATTTCAGGATTTAGAGAGGTGGTGGTGGTTTGGGACTGTCGGAGTTTCCCAAGGAATTGCTGCTTTCTGCAAATATATGCACTTATACACATTCTTGGTGCACATCAAAATTTCAGCAAGTCTATTTTCTTGTCCTTAATTTAAATCTGGTCCTGTTTGTTTTGTGTTTATATTTTTTTTTCTCCACAATAGAAAAGATAAGGAAAACCAACCCGGTGAAAGAAATACAACATAGTAATTTAAATAAAATTAAGTGTAACTAAATAAAAAGAGATCAATAAAAAGTTTCCACTTACCGCAAAAAATGAGTTGAAGCCAACAAAAACACGCTTTAAGGGTTCATTAATTTTTCCCATTTTTGCTTTGCACAGGGTGACTCATAAGAGGTGAAGCAGACTGATTGTAGCTCAGAGTGTGATGATGTGTAGCTTTGCACACTCTGATAAACTGACCTCAAAGTGAAAGTAACTGCTGGAAAACAGAGAAGTAAAGCACAAGTAAAGATATACCCTCACATGCAAATTTTACCCTTTATGAACTGCAACTAGAAAACTGGAAACAGAAACAAAACTAATTAAAACCACAGTAAGATCAAATAAGAAAATAATAATAAGAAATAGAATTTAAACCATGAACCCTCTGCTTAGCCCACCACCATCGTCTTGTCTAATATATGGACTGTTTAGTTTTTCTTACTACTACCTGGAAGACAACTTTGACTAGCAAAAGTCTCCTACTTTTTGAAAGAGATCAGTCCTCAAAGACCTCATTTAACAACATACAAAGATTTCTAAATAGATTTTTTAAGCACTGAGAGCAAAAAAAAAAAATCCTTTAACATTTAATTCAAATACCACCAAATAAGAATGCACAGTTACAAAACCACATTCAACAATGAATGAGAAAAGAATGAGAGAGCATAATGTGAAAAGTAAAAATACCCTGATTAAATATTTCTTCAGTTCATGGCCGCAATGTGCAATAAACACAAATTCAGAATTTAAAAAAAGGTCTGCGGAAAATGAAGATTCTGTCTAGGTGATCTAACAAGATGTTTCACAGATGCAAATAGGAAGTCTAAATATTACAGTAATGCTACACTGGTTTTAACTTAAACTGTAACAAGAAAGACTTGAAGCTAGATTGCTTTTATGGCTTTATTTATTATGTGTCTTTTCTTTGATGTGCGGGCAGTTTTTGAGCTGCCTTCTCCAGCTCAGTGCACAACACACAGCTCTCTCCCTTGTACCTTGGCAGCTACTGAAACAGGGATAGGGAAATAGGGAATGGTTAGTGCCATTGATATCAGCTGTGCTGGCCAATCTGCCCTTGCATGCATACTCCCTACAACCATTTGTTACCCCAGCCAATGGATCACTTTGAACTCAAAAGTCTGTAAGGTCTGATAGCAACAGGTGATCCAGGTGTTGGCATCCTTCCTGCGATGTAGCCACTGGAGACAGGCGGGATTCAAACAGAGGGTAAACCAAAGTATTACCTTGGGTATTACCAAGTGGTAATAACAAAAGACAGTCAAATGCCCACTGGATTGTCAAGCACTCCTTTTCAATAGCGCTGTACCAAATGTCTCAAACAGGCTCATCAGAGAAGAAGTTTCAGCCTCTCCATGCTTTGAGGAGGTTGAGGTGATATATCTGTGTGGCTCCTCCCCTGTCCAATTGCAAGACTTCTTAGTGAACGTCCCCAACTCACTGTGTGACCATGAAGAGCCCTTCACATTTGGTGAGCAACTTTAAGCTAGGAGAACAGTGTGATACAAGCATTTTATCTCCCTGTAAAAGTTGCCTGAGTCTAGCCCCTCCGTTGTACATGCACTGCTGATGTCCCTAATGTGAGCAGGTTTGCTCTAAGGTCAAAGTTTCATTGAATTTCATTTTGAGATGGGCTAGACCCTCCGTCCAGTTCTGTTTAATTAGGTTAAACACCCATCTGGCTTCCTATCAAGCAATAACTCAAAGGGAGAAAATTGAGTGAACCGTCAGCTCGTTCAAACACACGTTAAAGTCCGTTTGGCTCGACACCACCGAACAAAGGCAGCAATATAACATAGCTAACATTAACAGCCTCTCCGTGAATCGCTACCTTATCGTGGTGGAGAGGTTTGTGTGTCCCAGGGATCCCACAACAGCCCCTGTTGCCCCTGGTGAGAGGCGGCGGGCTGGGGTGGGTATTCTAATATCCCCTCGGCTTGCTGCCGGTACGTTGGGGTTATTCCGGGTGGATGAGAAGGTTTGTTCCCTGCGCCTTAGGGTTGGGGAACAGGTCCTGACTGTCATCTGCGCTTATGCACCAAGTGGCAGTTCAGAGTAGCCAGCCTTCTTACAGTCCCTGGGTGGGGTGCTGGAAGGTGCTCCACCTGGAGACTCTGTTGTCCTACTGGGAGACTTCAATACTCACGTGGGTAATGACAGCGAGACCTGGAGGGGCGGAATTGGGAGGAACGGCCTCCCCGATCTGAACACGAGCAGTGTTTTGTTATTGGACTTCTTGCAAATCACAGTTTGGCCATAACGAACACCTTGTTCGAACATAAGAGTGTCCAAAAGTGCACGTGGCACCAGGACGCTCTAGGCCGCAGGTCGATGATCGATTTTGTAATCGTGTCTGGTGATACGAACCATATGTTCTGGACACTCGGGTGAAGAGAGGGGCTGAGCTGTCAACTGATCACCACCTGGTGGTGAGTTGGATCTGGTGGCGGGGGAGGACGCTGGACAGACCCGGAGCACCTGAACGCGTAGTGAGGGTGTGCTGGGAATGCCTAGCAGAGGCCCCAGTCTGTGAGATCTTCAATGCACACCTCCGGCAGAGCTTCAACAGCATTCCGAGGGAGACTGGGGACATTGAGTCCGAATGGACCATGTTCAGCATCTCCATTGCCGAAGCTGCTGCATTGAGCTACGGCCGCAAGGTGGTTGGTGCCTGTCGTGGTGGTCAGAGAGGGAGCCAGACATTTGAAACACCCGGGGCTTAGCCCTAAAGGGTAGTATGCATGTGGGATTTTTTTTTTCTTTGGGGGGGGTAGAAATGACTGAAAGATTAATTGGCTCTGTTCTAAACCCCAATTCAACCAGACACAGAACTGATCCAGAATTAAAACAGGACTACAACAGTTCAAAATCAGGACTACTGAGGACTTAACCAAGACAGAACCAGAATCAGAACTAGATGATAGTAGCACTAAAAATCATCATAGACCTGCACTACACTTATTTTTTAATTCTACCAAAGTCCACTATTTAGATTGAGAAAAGTTTATATAATTATTTAGCCTTGTTGTGCAAACAAGCCTGCATAAGTTAATAAATATAGAATTTGAAAAATAACAAACCTAAAAAGAAACACTAGGTACGAGATACATGATACGGTGATACTTTTGGTAAACAACCATTTGACTAACATGTGTGTCTCACCTGCTCTTGTTCCATCTCTGTTCTGTCCTCATTCTCCTCTCTCTCCCTCTTTGTGCTGACAATCATCAAATATACAGTTGAAACCAGATATTTACATACTCTTCAGATAAAAACACTTTTTTAATTGTAACATCAAATCAGACTAAATGTTTATTTTTTTAGATTGATAAATATAAAAAACATATTTGTAAACTTTAAGAGTAGAGAGAGAAATTGTCTGTATTTTTTAATTTCAAATGGCACCAAATTGTATTCAAACTGAGCCACACTTATGGAGCTCCACAATTCTTTTCCAGGTGTTTTGGTTGACATCTCTTGATTTTCCCATGTTAAAGAAACAGGCTCTGTGTTTTGCCTTATATACATCCACAGCTGTGCCACCAATTTACTCACATGGACTCTACTAACCTATCAGAAGCTTCTTCAGCTCAGAATGGAATCATCTGGAGTTTTCTTATTATAATTCCCTCGAAGCACAGGTAGACGCAAGTAGTTTTCTGTCACTGGTTTATTTGAAGATTTCTCTCCAAAGCCACCGTGAAAACTATACAGCATTAACAAAATAAAACTCAGCGTAAGACACAGCAGTAAAAACACTGTATAACAAACACGATAAATAAATAAATACCTCGTTGGCTGCATGCTGCAAAAAGGGAATTTTTGAGGTTTCCTTTAACCGTTTAACCGTGTGTAGTTAAAGTTCACTTAACATGTCTTCCAATAAAAACCATCCTTTCTGCGCGCTTACAGGTGTTTTTCTTTGTTCTACCCAAAGAGGAAACTAGCGCAACTTGTAAGCGAACTTGACTTTCAAAATAAAAGCACCAAAACGTTGACTACAAAAAACAAACAAAGTAATGTACAGCTTAAACAATTTACAATCATGACATGGATCTTGACAAGATAAAGAAATAATCCAAATTATATACAATGTCATCATGCCAACAGTTACACTCCCACCAAATCACACAAATCTTTACGTGGGATTTCCCTAATGAAATAGTCTCTGCAAACAAGCATTTCTACTTATCACCAAAGACTTCTCGTTATCAACCCTTTGTCAGGTAACTTCCAGCAAACAACCATTTAGTCTGCTTCTAAGAGAGTAACCACTCTTTGAACAGGTCTCTCAAGAACAACAGTTTTAGCTGTGTGGCTCCCTCCTTTGTCATGTGTATCACTGACGAGCAACTTTATTTTCCTCACTCGATTATCTGATCCTGGATAAACTTCTGTGACTCTAGCCATTTTCCACTCATTGCGTGGTGCCAGATCATCTTGTAGAAGGACAATGTCGTCAACTTTGATGTTCCTTCTGTTCTTCCGCCACTTTTGTCGCTCTTGTAAATTTAGAAGATATTCTTTCTTCCATCGAGTCCAAAACATATTAGCCAAACACTGCACTCCACGCCATCTTTTCCTAAGATAAACATCTTCTTTGACAAACTCTCCAGGCAGGGGCAGAATGATCTTGGACTTCATTGTTAAGATGTGGTTTGGAGTCAATGGTTCAGGGCCTGATGGATCATTCAAATGTTCAGTCGTGAGTGGTCTGCTGTTGATGATAGCCATGACCTCATACAGAAAGGTTCTTAAGGAGGTGCAGTCAAGCCTTTGAGATGACTGATCGAGAATAGCGGTAAGAACACTTCTTATAGTCCTTATTTGACGCTCCCAGACACCTCCTCTATGGCTTGCTGTTGGAGGGTTCATGAGAAATTCACATACTAGAGTCTTAGCCTTTTCTTGATCCATTCCCTTCATTAACTCCTGAACCAACAAAATTTGTTCCTTGGTCGGATCTTAGCTGTCGAACATTTCCTCTTATGGCAATGAATGCCCTTAAAGCATTGAGAAACGCATCAGTTGTCATGTCATCAACCACTTCTATATGTATAGCTCTTGAACATACAGGGAGTGCAGAATTATTAGGCAAATGAGTATTTTGTCCACATCATCCTCTTCATGCATGTTGTCTTACTCCAAGCTGTATAGGCTCGAAAGCCTACTACCAATTAAGCATATTAGGTGATGTGCAACTATGTAATGAGAAGGGGTGTGGTCTAATGACATCAACACCCTATATCAGGTGTGCATAATTATTAGGCAACTTCCTTTCCTTTGGCAAAATGGGTCAAAAGAAGGACTTGACAGGCTCAGAAAAGTCAAAAATAGTGAGATATATTGCAGAGGGATGCAGCAGTCTCAAAATTGCAAAGCTTCTGAAGCGTGATCATCGAACAATCAAGCGTTTCATTCAAAATAGTCAACAGGGTCACAAGAAGCGTGTGAAAAAACCAAGGCGCAATATAACTGCCCATGAACTGAGAAAAGTCAAGCTTGCAGCTGCCAAGATGCCACTTGCCACCAGTTTGGCCATATTTCAGAGCTGCAACATCACTGGAGTGCCCAAAAGCACAAGGTGTGCAATACTCAGAGACATGGCCAAGGTAAGAAAGGCTGAAAGACGACCACCACTGAACAAGACACACAAGCTGAAACGTCAAGACTGGGCCAAGAAATATCTCAAGACTGATTTTTCTAAGGTTTTATGGACTGATGAAATGAGAGTGAGTCTTGATGGGCCAGATGGATGGGCCCGTGGCTGGATTGGTAAAGGGCAGAGAGCTCCAGTCCGACTCAGACGCCAGCAAGGTGGAGGTGGAGTACTGGTTTGGGCTGGTATCATCAAAGATGAGCTTGTGGGGCCTTTTCGGGTTGAGGATGGAGTCAAGCTCAACTCCCAGTCCTACTGCCAGTTTCTGGAAGACACCTTCTTCAAGCAGTGGTACAGGAAGAAGTCTGCATCCTTCAAGAAAAACATGATTTTCATGCAGGACAATGCTCCATCACACGCGTCCAAGTACTCCACAGCGTGGATGGCAAGAAAGGGTATAAAAGAAGAAAAACTAATGACACGGCCTCCTTGTTCACCTGATCTGAACCCCATTGAGAACCTGTGGTCCATCATCAAATGTGAGATTTACAAGGAGGGAAAACAGTACACCTCTCTGAACAGTGTCTGGGAGGCTGTGGTTGCTGCTGCACGCAATGTTGATGGTGAACAGATCAAAATACTGACAGAATCCATGGATGGCAGGCTTTTGAGTGTCCTTGCAAAGAAAGGTGGCTATATTGGTCGCTGATTTGTTTTTGTTTTGTTTTTGAATGTCAGAAATGTATATTTGTGAATGTGGAGATGTTATATTGGTTTCACTGGTAAAAATAAAGTTGCCTAATAATTATGCACAGTAATAGTCACCTGCACACACAGATATCCCCCTAAAATAGCTAAAACTAAAAACAAACTAAAAACTACTTCCAAAAACATTCAGCTTTGATATTAACCCTTTAGAGCCGATCGGAGCGGGAACGCTCTGTTATGCGTAACTATTTTTAAATCCCAGTAGCACTGCAACCACGTAAGCTAGTGCAAAAATTTTTTTTGCATATGAAACCGGAGGAGTTGTACTTACATCTTATGCCATCAGCTTGTCCTAGGTCACAGTTTCCTTCCACATAAAGCTTTGCAAAAACTGCATAAAAAGCGCTTGCAGGAACAAAAACATAATATTCCAGAAACACGCTTTACCGATCCGATCAGCTGTCCATAACACTTCCTACGTTGGAATAGACGTCAGCGCGAACTTTTGCATTTCCGCCATTACCTGCCCGAAACCGGAAGTGAAGTCATTTTCGCGGAAATGTAGTCTTTTTTGCGATCAGGGCCTCAGGGCCTATACTGCTCTTTTTAAAAGTTATCTTTGACTTTATGACTTTCTGTGTCGTTTCTGGGATGCTTAGGACTCATATTGCACTGCTGGAAATAGTTTATTTTGATGCATATGTTGCTTTTTTGCAAATTTGCAGTATAATATTTATTTTCGTTTTTCCTGCAGTGTATAAAAATTGGTGTATTTCAAAAATAAAACTATGAAGACACTCAAAATAAATTTCCTGTGGTGGGAAACTATTTTGTGCAACTTTTTTGTATTTACAGTTTTGAGGGATAAACCTCTTAAATTTCTCTAACTACAAATATATGTTAAAAAATCAAAAACGATTTTCAATTTTTTTGTAGTTTATTGCACTTTTTTGCAATTTATGTAATTACTATGCACTTAATGAATACATATTATTAAAATCTGGGCTATAATGGTTGTATTGATGTATAGCAACTTGAAATGCTCCCAAAATTGGCTCCACAGCATGTAAAAATATAATATAAGCTCTGGCGGACTTGGTTCTATGGTAGGTCTTAAAGGGTTAATGAGTTTTTTTGGGTTCACTGAGAACATGGTTGTTGTTCAATAATAAAATTATTCCTCAAAAATACAACTTGCCTAATAATTCTGCACTCCCTGTAGACAGGTAAACAAAAGACCATATCTTTTGAGAGTCTTTCTTCCTTCCTTAACATAGATTGGACCTCTGGATTTTCCCATTACCAAAGAGCAATGTACTTCATCAGATTCACTGATGGCTCGCAGGTAAGTACATACACCATATCCTGAGAAACTGGCATCTGAAAAATGGTGAAGTTCATACCTTTTGACATTACCAAAATCAGAAGGTAAGAAGGATCTTTTGACTTGCATGTTAGTCAGGTTGGGAAGGTCTCTAATCCAGGACTCCCACTGAGGTTTTAGGATTTCTGGAAGCTCCTCATCCCAGCCAATCCTTTCTTTACACATTTGCTGGAGCATTTGTTTCCCTACAAGGACGAAGGGTGCGATGAATCCCAAGGGGTCATATATAGAGGCCACAGTAGAGAGCACACCTCTTCTTAGTGGATTGGATTTCACTTGAACTCTGAACTTGAATGAGTCAGATGTGACGCACCACTCTACTCCAAGAGCTCTTTCCATATGTGGTAAGTCCAAAGCCATGTTAAAATCCTTGATTGTGGCACGCTCTTCTTGTGGAATGGTTGCCATGACATTCTCGCTTTTGGAAACAAACTTATGCAGTCTCAATCGTCCGATACTACAAAGCTCTCGTGATTCCTTGACAAGCTGAATGGCTTCCTTCTCAGTCGGAACACTTGCCAATCCATCATCTACGTAGAAATTCTTTTGGATGAAATGTATAGTTATTTCGTTGAACTGACCTTGTCCTTGAGTTGCCAGATGTTTTAGGCCAAAATTGGCACAGCCAGGCGACGAGGCCGCTCCAAACAAATGAAGATAAGATAGAACTTTATTAATCCCTCGGGTGGGTTCCTCTGGGAAATTCGACTTCCAAAAAAAAGCACAGCAACGACCGAAGTTACAGTTACAGAATTGTTATATATATATATATATATATATATATATATATATATATATATATATATATATATATATATATATATACACACACACACACACACACACACACACACACACATATATATAAATACAGAGACAAATATAAATAAAATATACAAAGGGGATAAATAGAATAAATAGGAATAAAAAATAAAAATACAAGTGAATTGCACATTTCAAGTATTGAGTCTATTGCACTGTTGACTATTTACAAAAAGTATTGCACAAGGTATTGTACAGTGAGGTGAAGAGGCACTACAGCTTAGTTGTTCCCCCCTCCTTTGTCCTCCTGTTTCCTGTTTCCCCTCCCTCTCCCCTCCAGAGAGGAGTTAAACAGTCTGATGGCGTGTGGGACAAAGGAGTTTTTAAGTCTGTTAGTTCTTGTCTTGGGGAGAAGCAACCTGTCACTGAACAGACTCTTCTGATTGTTTATGGCCGTGTGCAGAGGATGCCCAGCATTGTTGCCCATGCCCAGCAAATGAACCTTCATTCTGTAAACTGATGGTGAGGTTTCCAATTTGCCATTCTCCCACCATAGGAATCTCAAATTATCTTGATCTTCCCTTTTGACATGAAACTGGTGGAACATTCTCTCAATGTCGCACATGATTGCAACAGAACCTTTTTGAAAGCGACAAAGGACACCCACCAATGTGTTTGTTAAATCTGGACCAGTGAGTAGATGGTCGTTGAGAGATGTTTCTTGGAATTTGGCAGAGCAGTCAAATACCACACGTATTTTCCCTGGTTTCTGTGAATGATAAACCCCATGATGTGGAATATACCAAGCCAATTTTTCATCATTTTCTTCATCAGGGACCTTCTCTGCATCACCACATGAAATGATGTCATTCATGAAGCTTACGTAGTCTCTGTAGTACTGTTGGTCTTTCTTTAGTCTCCTTTCCAGTCACTTCAAGCGGCACATATCTTGTTGTTGGGTAATTTAGGCCTGTCTTCTTTGAATGGCAGCGGCATTTCAAAGTGACCTGTATCATTTTGCACGATGTTTTTTCTCAACTTTGTCAGGAACTTGAGATCATCTTGAGACACAATATCATCTCCAGTTCTTTCTGAGAAGTCTGATTCTAAGACCCTTATGATGTCTGAAGGAGTTACTTCCTTTAATTTGGTTTGACTCACATAATGCACTACCCTTTTGAGGTTGACAGAAGACTCAACATCTGGTATCACTTGTCTCACTACTATGCGATGACTGATTCCGATTGCGTCCCCATAATCAACACAGGGGTTTCCATTACCAACAATACTCCATCCAAGGTCTGTACGTTGTGCATAAGGCTCGTTCTCTTTGCCAGACAAAACTTCTCTCGGAAGCAGGGCTTGTGAACAGTCATATCTGATAAGCAGAGCCACTTCACAGTCCTGCAGAGGTGCAATTTCTGACTGTAAGTGTACTAGATGGGTCCACGCCTCTGCAATTTCATTGGTTGGGATGTGAGTTCTGTTAGCTGGGATGAAATCACACGTGTACACTGGTGGTAAGGAGATTCTCTTGTTGGAGTAAAAGCCACGGACTTGTAGGTTACTTACTCTTAGAGAACTCACAACTGTAGTTCTTGACATCATGGTAGAAAGCTTAAGCTTGACTTGCTCTCTATTTATCTGTAAGGTTTCTGCTGCTTCATTCAACACAAATGTTGTGTCACTCTACAAGTCCAATAAAGCATACACAAGGACTTCTTGTGCTGTTTGTGTTGTGCAGGAAAGCCACACTGGAACTATTGCAGCTGTTTGTATTTTAGCTCCATGAAGCATTACTGTATTTGAAGTAGCAGTTCTGGTCATTTCGTAATCCTGTGCTAGTTGTACTTCTTCATGAACCTCACTCGAAGTTTCATGATTCCGATTTTGCTTGGCCTGTGGTGGTTTTTGCTTCTCTTTGGTTTGTTCTTCGTGGAAACAAGTAGGATGACGCTTCTGGCACTTGTCACAAACACTCCTACTGATGCAACTCTTTGAGTGATGACCGTACTTCGGACAACCAAAGCACAACTTTTCCATTTGAATGAATTTAATTCTATCATTAACTGCTTTCTCCCCGAACTTCCTGCATTGGTGCAATGTATGCCCAGTCCTTTTGCAGAAATGACATGTATCAGCATATTTTTCACTGGAACTTGTGATGAGTGTCTTTGCTGCAAAGTTGAAATGTCTTGAGGATTTGGTTTTTTCAGCTTCATCTTGTTTCAGTGCCTGCAGCGATGTGAGAGGGTTGCAAGCAATTTTCACCTCTCTTGTCAAGAACTTCACAAATTGGCTGAAGGAGGGAAATTGATTAGTCGCTTCTTCTATTTCAATAACTTGTCTATTCCATCTTGCTGTTAGCCAATCTGGTAACTTTGACAAAATTTTTCTGTTTTCATTACAGTCATTCAAGATTTCCAGTGCCTTAAAATGGACCATGGCGGCTTCACAACTACGGAGAAAGTCAAAAAACTCTCTGAGTTCAAAGCTGTCCTTGGAGCCTATCTTGGGCCATGTCTGAAGCTTGTCTCTATATGCCTTTGCAATCGTGAATGGGTTTCCATATCTTTCCTCCAAAATCTCAACTGCGGCAGCATAGGCTGATTCAGTTCCAAGAAGGAAATAGCCATCGATTGCTTTCTTAGCTTGTCCACTTACATACCGGCGAAGGTAGTAGATTTTCTCCTTGTCTTGAATGCTCTTCTGGTCAATCAGCATTTCAAAGGAGATTTTCCAATCACTGTATTTCAATGGATCCCCACTGAATACTGTAGGTTCAGGAATTGGAATTCGGTTGGCACTTAAAGCTCCTGCCAGCACATTGACAAGTTCTGCAGTACTGTCATTTGAAGAAGTGGTCACAACTTGTGGTGCAGGAGGCATACACTGGGGCAAAGAGCCTGTGGAAGCACAAACTTTATTATCCACTACAATCTCAGGTTGCAGTACGTCCTTTTGCTCTTCCTCTTTGTCATTCTCTTGATTGTACACCAGCATTCTCGCCCTTGCTGCACTGAGATCCTTCATTGCCTCCAGATGCTGTAATTTTCTCCGCTTTTCCTCCAGAGTCCTTTGTAGAGCTACGTGCTCTTCCTCTAGTTGAGCCTTAATTTTAGCTTCTTCTTCCTCTCTCTGAATTCTTCGTTTTACTTCTTCTGCCTCTCTTTCTAACCGACGTTTTACTGCTGCTGCCTCCTGCTCAGCTATCTTTTTCTTAGCTTCAGCTTCTAGACGCTCGATTTCTAACTGTTCTTTTTCTTGTTCTTGTAACACTTTAAGAACAGCCTGACTTGCAGCAACATCAGCAGCAGCATATTGTCGCCTTGCAGAAGACCTGCTTGAAAGTACTGAGGTGCCTTTCAAAATGGAAGCAACAGAACCTGAATTGCAGGTGCTTGAATTAAAGAGAGAGCCTGCTTCTGGCCAGTCTTGCTCCTCCTTTTCTGGAAACCTTCCATGCAACCTACTTGAGGCTCTGGATGCAACAAATGTAGAAATCTCTACACACCGATCCACTCTACGACGCGTGACCTGGTCTGGAGCAGAGATCTTTTGTAGCTCTTCATAGACATTATAAGTGATGTCACAGGTCTTTCTGCAGATGTCCAATCTGCAGAAAGACCTGTGACATCACTTATAATGTCACTTGTCATTAAGCAATGAGGACTTGTCATTAAGCAAGTCCTCAGATAAGGTCTCTGTTGTCTGTGGTAAGGATTGTCTTGCAGATTTAACTTGTGTTTTCCATTTGTCATATATATAGTTAAACCTTTGCTGGAGTGCTTTAATTTTCTCATCTTGCATTTCTTTGACTTTCTCTGTTAGAGTTCTGATTCTTTCACTTCGTCTTGGCTGCTGCGCTTCCTCTTGCTGAGCTTCAGCACCATGCACTTGACCTTCTTCAGACTGATCTTGAAAGTCTGCACTGTCACTAAACTAAACTGTAGGCTCGCTTGGTTCTGACATTTTACAGCACTTCTTAATCAACCCACTTAAAAATAAGAAATGTAGATGGTTAACCAAGCCTCAATGTTTAACACTTACTCATATGTAAATGGCACAAAAATAACACAGTTCAAATGGAAGTGTTATCTTACAAAAATACACCTGATAATAAACTTCAAATCAGTTCAAGAATTTACACCCAAAACCTTCACTTATTGCTTCCCAAATGCACTTTTACCTTAAAATCTTCAAAGGTTTTAGCTTACACACCAAAACAAGATGTACTATACACCACAGTAGTTATCAATCACAGTATTATTTAGCAATGTTTGCAAAAGTCCCTTCTTAGGCCACTTAACTTAAACACCTTTCCTTAAAACACTGCCCTTTAATACTTGTGCATGTGTCATATCACCATATGCATATAGTACTTTCAGCTTATCTGCCAGTTCTTGTCAGCTCCGCTGTGCTGTAGACATGTAGTAACAAGCCCGCTAATGCTTTGAAGTTGCCGCATCGTCAATTAGTGGCCGCTTGCGTCGACGAACAGTCCGAGTTTTCACTATAATTCCCTCGAAGCACAGGTAGACGCAAGTGGTTTTCTGTCACTGGTTTATTTGAAGACTTCTCTCCAAAGCCACCGTGAAAACTATACAGCATTAACAAAATAAAACTCAGCGTAAGACACAGCAGTAAAAACACTGTACAACAAACACGATAAATAAATAAATACCTCGTTGGCTGCATGCTGCAAAAAGGGAATTAGCCACCGTTCTTCTGAGGTTTCCTTTAACCGTTTAACCGTGTGTAGTTAAAGTCCACTTAACATGTCTTTCAATAAAAACCATCCTTTCTGCGCGCTTACAGGTGTTTTTCTTGTTCTACCCAAAGAGGAAACTAGCGCAACTTGTAAGCGAACTTGACTTTCAAAATAAAAGCACCAAAACGTTGACTACAAAAAACAAACAAAGTAATGTACAGCTTAAACAATTTACAATCATGACATGGATCTTGACAAGATAAAGAAATAATCCAAATTATATACAATGTCATCATGCCAACAGTTACACTTATTAATTAACAATAAACTTAGTGTACATGTACTCCTAAATTTGATGAAAGTGATAAAAAGCTCTGTCTCTCTTTATTCTGACATTTAACTAATTCAAGATATATTTCAATATTTATTTAACCAAAACAAAACAAGTTTACTCTAAATTGATGTTGTACAGTAAAAAAAATGTTCTTGTGTTTTCCATAAAGTGTATGTAAATATCTGGTGTCAACTGTGAATATACTGCTGTGTATTGAAATTCCTCTTGTTTTGCATAGAAATATACTGAACAACATACAAAGCATAATATATAAAATACTACCAGAGCTTTTTCTTTGAAAGAAGCTCCTTATGTCCATTCTTGTATATCAGTGCATTACTGAAACCGATTTATTTAGCCGTGGAGGGTAACAACTGAAATTAAAGCTGCAAGCAGCGTTATGAGGGCCCTCGCACCCCCGGCGTGTCGAGCCATGCCCAACACCTGAAACCAGCACGTCCGATCTGATGTCACATTGATGGAATTCATGCATTTAACCACCAGTTAACATTTCATTTGGTTCAACCATGAGTATAGTCGTCCCACTAGGTGGCGCTCTAACCATTATAGACAAAGGGCATAACAAACATTTCCGAGCTCGAGTCTCATCACGCCTGCGACCTTTGGGAGAGATTGGACTTTGTGTCTTTGAGTGACAGCATATTACTGCTTTTTGGCCAGTGATTGAAACTCCACGTGCCGCCATGACCACCCCGTTTCCTTGAACGTAAAAAGCTTCGCAATTTAACATCACAAAGGTCTTTAGATTCCACACACTGGAGAATGGTTCAATATGATGAAATCCCTTGGAGGAGTTCGTCAAAGTATGAAGCCTGAAAAGAAGGGAAAATGTCGCCAAAATTACACATTAATTTTAAAATGGCTGACTTCCTGTTGGATTTGGGATATTGCTCCAAGAGACTTTTTTGTACATCTTGATATTTTCCATAAGCTTACCAGGTTTCAGACTCATAGATGAAACACAGAGCTGGGGCTGACTTTTTGAAATTTTGTAGGGGGCGCTGTGGAGCAATTTCGCGCTATTCAATGAAAATGATCACATGACAACAAAGCCTACATCCATTTGGAGGTGTGTGCCAAATTTCAAGCCTCTATAAACTTTCCAAGCCCCTCAAAAGCCACTTCATCTTTCATGGTGAACCGCGTTGCCACCAGGGTGCGCCGTTCAGTTTAAAGTCACAATTTTTGCACTGAAGCATCACGAGGGACTGATGTTGATATTCACCGCTTTTGAGGTGGCCACGATGAACCTGTGAAAATCAGTACAACAAAATTAAAGCCATGACATTTCCTGTTGCCACTAGGTGGCGCTGTCCGTATTTCCGACAATGGGCACATCAATCTGTTCAGGGCGGGTCTGACATCATGCCTGTAAAGTCTGGTACTGATCAGACTGGATTTCATTGAGTTATACTAATTTGTTTCTTCATGGCGTGACATCAAAGTTCGCCATGCTGCTGGGGTCACACCCTTTTGCGAAAAGTCACAGTTTTCACTGTAACCCAAGACCAACTCCTTAAGGCTTTTCTGGAGAAATTTGAGGCTGCAGATGTCACCCATCACTATACTGTACCCCAAAGTGTAAAACATGACATTTCCTGTTCCCACTAGGTGGCGCTGTCCTTGATGTCAAATATGGCAGTTGAAATATGTTCAGGGGTGGAGCCTTATCATATGTCTTCACTTTGGTCAAGGTCAGAAAATGTATGACAAAATGAGAGGCAATAAGATTTTCATGGCGAGTCATCGAAATTCGCCATGGCGCCACGGCCTCATAGTATTGTGAAAACTCAAAAGCTCCGCAATTTAACATGGCACAAGGGTGTAGTTGACACTGTCCAAATTTGAAGCTTATAGGACCAAATGCCAAGGAGGAGTTCGTTAAAGTTCGAGGCATCGAAACGGTAAAATCAGAGCCAAAATGTCACATTCAATCCAAAATGGCGGACTTCCTGTTGGGTTTGCGTCAATGGGCCCACAGACTTTTTTGTTCGTCTTGGCATGATACACATGTGTGCCAAATTTCATACATGTAGCTCAAACGATGTGGTCGTAGGGCTGCATTTAACAAGGCATAGGTGGCGCTCTAGAGCCATTTCCCAGTGCTCATATGTAAAACCATTAAAATACAAAATTTTTCACCAAACCTGGCATGTGTGCAAAATTTCATGAGTTTTTGAGCATGTTTAGGCCCTCAAAAAGGCCCTTGTTTGGGGTGAATAATAATAATAATAATAATTAAAGCTGCAAGCAGCGTTATGAGGGCCCTCGCACCCCCGGCGCGTCGAGCCACGCCCAACACCTAAAACCAGCACCTCCGATCTGATGTCACATTGATGGAATTCATGCATTTAACCACCAGCTAACATTTCAACTCATTCATTCATGATTAGTTAGTCGTTCCACTAGGTGGCGCTCTAACCATTATGTACAAATGGCATAACAAACACTTCCAAGCTCGAGTCTCATCACGCCTGAGACCTTTGGGACATATTGGACATTGTGTTTTTGAGTGACAGCAGATTACTGCTTTTTGGCAAGTGATTGAAACTCTACGTGCCGCCATGACCACCCCGTTTCCCTGAATGTAAAAAGCTTCGCAATTTAACATCACAAAGGTCTTTCGATTCCACACACTGGAGATTGCATCAATCTGATGAAATCCCTTGCAGGAGTACGTCAAAGCACGGTGCCTGAAAAGAGGGGAAAATGTTGCCAAAATTGCACATTTATTTTAAAATGGCTGACTTCCTGTTGGATTTGGGATATTGCTCCAAGAGACTTTTTTGTACATCTTGATATCTCCTATAAGCCTACCAGGTTTCAGATTCATACATAAAACACAGAGCAGGGGCTGTGGTTTTGAAATTTTGTAGGGGGCGCTGTGGAGCCATTTTGGGATATTCAATGAAAATGATCACATAACAACAAAGCCTTCATCACATTGGAGGTGTGTGCCAAATTTCAAGCCTCTATAAACTTGCCAAGACCCTCAAAAGCCACTTCATCTTTCATGGTGAACAGCGTTGCCACCAGGGTGCGCCGTTCAGTTTAAAGTCACAATTTTTGCACTGAAGCATCACGAGGGACTGATGGTGATATTCACCGCTTTTGAGGTGGCCACGATGAACCTGTGAAAATCAGTACAACAAAATGAAAGCCATGACATTTCCTGTTGCCACTAGGTGGCGCTGTCCGTATTTCTGACAATGGGCAAATCAATCTGTTCAGGGCGAGTCTGACATCATGCCTGTAAAGTCTGGTACTGATCAGGCTGGATTTCATTGAGTTATACTAATTTGTTTCTTCATGGCGTGACATCAAAGTTCGCCATGCTGCTGGGGTCACACCCTTTCACGAAAACTCACAGTTTTCACTGTAACCCAAGACCAACTCCTTAAGGCTTTCCTGGAGAAATTTGAGGCTGCAGATGTCACCCATCACTATACTGTACCCCAAAGTGTAAAACATGACATTTCCTGTTCCCACTAGGTGGCGCTGGCCCTTATGTCAAATATGGCACTTGAAATATGTTCAGGGGCGGAGCCTTATCATATGTGTGCTCTTTGGTCAAGGTCAGAAAATGTATGACAAAATGAGAGGCAATAAGATTTTCATGGCGAGTCATCGAAATTCGCCATGGCGCCACGGCGTCACCGTATTGTGAAAACTCAAAAGCTCCGCAATTTAACATGGCCCAGGTGTGTAGTTGACACTGTCCAAAGATGAAGCTTATACAACCAAATCCCAAGGAGGAGTTCGCAAAAGTTCGAGGCATGGAAATGGCAAAATTAGAGCCAAAATGTCACCTTCTCTTCCAAATGGCGGACTTCCTGTTGGGTTTGCGTCAATGGGCCCACTGACTTTTTTGTTCGTCTTGGCATGATACACATGTGTGCCAAATTTCATACATGTAGCTCAAACGATGTGGTCGTAGGGCTGCATTTAACAAGGCATAGGTGGCGCTGTAGAGCCATTTCCCAGTGCTCATATGTAAAACCATTAAAATACAAAATTTTTCACCAGACCTGGCATGTGTGCAAAATTTCATGAGTTTTTGAGCATGTTTAGGCCCTCAAAAAGGCCCTTGTTTTGCCTGAATAATAATAATAATAAGAAACAGAGCAGATACAATAGGGCCTTCGCACAGTCAGTGCTCGGGCCCTAATAATAATAATAATAATAATAATAATAATAATAATAATAATAATAATAAGAAACGGAGCAGATACAATAGGGCCTTCGCACTCTCAGTGCTCGGGCCCTAAATATGAACTAAACACACATGTAAGCTAAGCCTCTCTAAAGAAACAGCATTGTTGTTGTTCGGCTTTTCATTTCGCCATTTGTTGATTCACTCGAAGAGCAAGTAACGTAATATGGGTCAAGTGATCAGTTTGATATCAATCTTTCATGATACACCGTCATATTTACATTATTTGTACAGTACGAATGATTTGCTTTGGTACCTGGTCGAACTTCAGTTCTCCTCTGTCTGCTTGGCTGCGTTTCTCTAACAGCCCACTCGCAGGCAGCAGCTCCCCCGCTTAGTGTCTGAACTCAGATCATACCAATATTAGGGGGGATTTACACACAGTCGTAAATTCCCACAGTGTGCACTATGTGCTTTGAATATTGTGTGTAGTTTTTGTTTTATACAGTTGTCAGCCAGGCATCTAACTATGAAAAAATTACACTCCAAAAGACCCCGGGCTTTTGAAAAAACAACCCGGACTTAAGCCCAGTAAGCCACGCCCCCCACTCCGCCACTGGTGGTGGTAAACCCCAAACCAAATGGTGGACACCAGAGGTCAAGGGAGCCACCAGGCTGAAGAAGGAGTCATTAGGGCTTGGTTAGCCAGTGGGACTTCGGAGGCAGCTGACAGGTACCGACAGGCCAAGCGGAATGCGGCTCGGGCAGTGGCTGAAGCACGGAGAGGCCATGGAAAAAGACTTTCGGACTGCCTCGAAGAGATTCTGGCAAACCGTCAGGCGTCTCAGGAGGGGAAAGCGGTGCTCTACCTGCACTGTGTATAGTGCTGGCGGAGCGCTGCTGACTTCGACTGGGAAAATTGTCGGGTGTTGGAAGGAATACTTCGAGGACCTCCTTATTCCCCCTGACACGTCTTCTGAGGAGGAAGCAGAGTCTGGGGATGAGGGGTATGACCCGCCAATTTCCGGTGGCAAGGTCACTGAGGCAGTTAAACAACTCCTTGGTGCTAGAGCCCCTGGTGTGGATGAGGTCCGCCCCGAGTTCCTGAATGCTCTGGACGTTGTAGGGCTGTCCTGGTTGACACGCCTCTACAATGTTGCGTTGAGATCAGGGGCAGTACCCCTGGACTGGCAGACCGGGGTGGTGGTCCCCATCTTTAAGAAGGTGGACCGGAGGGTGTGTTCCAACTACAGGGGGATCACACTCCTCAGCCTCCCTGGGAATGTTGGGCCTGCTGAGCCTTGCCCACAAACATGTGAACCTCTTCTAAAATCGGGGACATAGAACTGTTTTCAGTTCCTGCAGAGTCTGGCTAATCTTGTTCCGGAGGGTATCTATAGTGAAATGGACCTGTCTTGTCCTTTCACTTAGAAGTTGATTTTGTGCTCTCCCTAGAATCAACTCTGCTCTGTGTCCCCTGACCGTCGATCCCAGGCGCAAAACCCTTGGGAACAACTGCTTTTTTGCATCTTAGGTTGAAACCAAGATGGTTCCTATAATGCGCTAGTTTTCTTGATTCCTTTTCATAATTCCGCACAAGTTGAAGCGCGTTCCTCCCAAAATGTACGGCAAAATGTACGGATGACTGTGGTTCATAGTCATCCAGCTCATCGTAGTCTTAGGAGCTTGGAAAGAAAAGCGTCTGGACTTTTAAGTTGCATGAAGACAGACAGGAAATTTACAAAATGTACAGATATAAATGTAAAAATTTACATTAAAAAAGAATGTGCAAATAACAATTTAAGAAAGAAATGTCCAATTACAAGAACTGTGCAAATAAACAGAGTGTGTGCGATGGCGTGATGTATGAGAGTCCAGTCCTACACCTGGTTCAGGGACCAAATAGCCTGGGGGAAGGAGCTCCTCCTCATTTTTCTGTTTTGGCCTTAAGGGAGATGAAGCACTTCCCTGACCTCAACAGTGAGAAGAGTCCATTGTTGGGATGGGAGAGGCCATCATAATCTTCTTGGCTTTGCACTTGCACCGCTTGGTGTAGATGGTGTGTTTAGCCGAGCGCTCCACTCTTTGCAGATCTTGTCTGTCCTGCTTGGTGCTGTTTCCATGCCAGGTTATTGGCTGTTAGTTGGAAAGGGCTGGTCCCTTTTTGGGATCCTTGGGGATCAGGATTGTCCAGTCTTTAGTTAGCTTTAGTTGATTAGCAACTGGTTCATTTGTGCTGCCAGATGCTCAAGGAGTGCAGTCAGTTTCTTCAGCCAGTAGGTGTGAATTATGTCAGGACCTAGCACTGACCAACGATTCATACTGGAGACCTTTTCTTGGATGTCTGCCAACATGATGGCAGACAAAAGCCTATGGCAAAAACAAATGCATGGCCATGACCAGCATGAACATGTATATGCTGTGGACATGGTCAGCAAAAATCCAACTGGCTCGCTGAAAGCGGGCAAGAGAATGTGATTTCCTATTAGGTCTGTCATCTTTCTGTTAGTACCTGTTCCACTGAATCTTCTTGGCTGTGTTTAATATTTGTCCTTTACTTACGGTTTTACTTTGGTTTTTTCTTCAAGCCCTACACAGTTTTACTTCCTCCATAAATCTCCCAAATGTTTCCTTTTTCCCTTTTGTTTTTCAATTCCAGTCAGCCGTGACACCCTATTTGTCCCTGTTGGATAACTCATCAAGACTCCCTGCTCCATCCATCTTGTTCCACTTATCCGGGGCTAGGTCACAGGGGTAGCAGTCTAAGCGCAGAAGAGCAGACTTCCCTTTGCCCAGCCAGCTCCTCCAGCTTGTTGAGAAGCTTGTCACTACTTTACTGCCTTTTTTCTTTTTGTACTCCTGGTGAAACACTTAGAGTCCCCCGAGAGCAGCAGTGCCCAGCCTTCTACCTTTCTACCTTTAAAACCCGCCTTCCAGCCAAATGGCTGGTAGGCGATTTATTGGAGATTTATTTCCCTGGATGATTGAGAATGCATCAAGACGAACACAAAAGGAAGTTCACAGCTTTTAGCAGCTCCCCCACCCCCTCATTCACACACCCCCACTCCCCTCCAGAATTCTCAGGTAACAACCTAATTTACATATGGATGACTAGCCAATTTAGCTTCCACTTGGCTGAAGCTAAAGCCTAGCTAAACACCTACCAGCCATTTGGCTGGAAGGCGGGTTTTAAAGGTAGAAAAGCCAAATGGCTGCTCTCGGGGAACTCTAAGTGTTGTTTAACCAGTTTGTAAGATATATTAGACGAGCAAAAATCAAATGAGGATTGAGCTCCCTAAAATTTGACTTTCCCCCATCACTAATATACAGAGAAAAGCATTCTTTAATGCTTCACAATGGTTCTCAAAAATTAAGTATGAATCACAAGATCTCTCAAATGTTTTAAATCAAGAAGAATAAAAATCAAATTCATCAGCATTTAAAATGATTGTCTTTGAAATCATGCTTGATTTACAGTAAACAACACCTATAGAGAATGTACATCATAAATAAAATTTCGGTGCTTTTTTTTCCTGAGATGTCATACACCAATCATTTTACCTTTCCAAAGATAGTAGACGGACCTAGGTACCTATGTTCTTTTAGAGCAGAGCTAAAGATTAAAAATACCCAAGGCGAAGCGGTCAAAAGTCTGGCTGTACTTCACAGCAAAAGATGCAAACTCAGCAGCCGGCAACAAGTGCTTTAAGGTGATACTGTGCAAAGGAGGCAATGCCTCGAATCTGACGATGAGCCTGGCGACGCATGGCATTTTTTAAAAAGCTGAGAAATGCACCGTATTTGATAGCATGCTGGGAGACCTCACACCGAGCACATCTACTGCGGGTGTGGTGCCTGTTATCGGACCCGGAGTTAGCAACATCCCCCAAGAACCTGAAGAGGAAAGTCCTGGCCCCTAGCCCTGCCAGTGTAGCATAAATGATGACGGATGATGATCATCATAATCAACTTTATTTATAAAGCACTTTAAAACAACCACAGCTGACACAAAGTGCTGTACACTGGAACTGTAAAATAAAATTACATGAGATATAAATAAAAACCAAATAAAAGAAGAGTGAAATCATTAATTAAATAACTACTTCAATTAAAAGAGAAAACTAAGTCTCACTGAGGTTAAAAGCCAAGGAATAAAAGTGGGTTTTAAGACGTGATTTAAAAGTGGATAGTAAAGGATACTCTCTAACGTGCCAGGGCAAAGTATTCCATAATTTTGGAGCCACAATAGAGAAGGCCCTGTCCCCTCTGAGCTTCCTCCTTGATCTCAGTACCTCCAGGAGCAGCTGGTCAGCTGACCTGAGAGACCGACAGGGTATGTGGGGATGAAGAAGCTCAGAGAGGTAAGGCAGGGCAAGACTGTGAAGACATTTAAAAACAAACATAAGAATTTTAAAATTAACTCTAAAAGACACAGGCAGCCAGTGCAGAGAGGCTAGCACAGGGGTTATATGCTCTCTTTTTCGAGTTCCTGTTAGGAGTCGTGCAGCCGCATTTTGAACCAGCTGCAGACGTGAGAGCAATGACTGACTGACCCCCACATAAAGTCAGTTACAGTAGTCCAGGCGGGAAGAAATAAAAGCATGGATCACTGTTTCAAGGTGCTGCCTCGAAAGAAAAGGTTTTACTCTTGCCAGTCACCTTAAATGATAAAAGCTGGACTTCAAGGCAAGGCAAGGCAAGTTTATTTGTATAGCACAATTCAACAACAAGGTGATTCAAAGTGCTTTACAGAGACATTAGAAACAAAGACAAATAAAAAGCATGATTTAAAATTGATTAAAACAAGCAAACAAACAAACAAACTAACAACAAACAAAACAGTATATAAAATCAAAACAGATAAAATCAGAACAATAGATAAAATCAGTAGTTAAATGTAAGTTTTGAAATTTAAGCTTAAAAGTGTGGATTTGGTGCTTTATTCAAATGCAGCTGAGAATAGGTGAGTCTTCAACCTGGATTTAAATAAACTGAGTGTTTCAGCTGATCTGAGGCTTTCTGGGAGTTTGTTCCAGATATAAGGAGCATAAAAGCTGAATGCAGCTTCTCCGTGTCTGGTTCTGACTCTGGGAACTGATAAAAGACCGGATCCAGATGACCTGAGGGATCTGGAAGGTTCATACTGGGTCAGGTTCAGGTTCACCACTGCTCTGATTTGGTTGTCCAATTTAAAATCACTGTCCAACTTAAAACCAAGGTCAGTAACAACAGATTTAAAAATAGAATTCCAGGGATCCTAAAACAACAGAAGAGGACTCACAGGGACCACTGGGTCCAAACACCAACACTTCTGTTTTCTTTTCATTAAAATTTAAAAAGTTTAGAGTCAACCAAGCTTTAATGTCATCTAGACATGTCAAGAGAGGTTTTATGGAGATGCCATCATTGTGTTTTAGTGGCAAATAAATTTGGCAGTCATCGGCATAACAATGAAATGATCAGCATAATCCTGAAATAATGATGATGGCAGCAGCAGCCATTCTTCTCTGGGTGAGTCGCTTAATGTTGTTCATGTGTAATTTACGTTGAGTAGGCTAACCACGTTATTAAATTAATGCATGTAAGGTGAACTAGCAAACACCGTCGTAGTTACATGCAGCTGTCTTCTTGTTTGATGGCAGATACTCCCTTCACCCTGGCCAAAAAGGTTAAAATGACCAAAGAAAAAGTGGAAAACAGCTAAACATGAGAGGTTTTTGGACAAAGTTTGTGTTTTTTCCATTGATTAAGCACTGCTTCCAGCCAAGAGTGATACCATATATGCCCTATAGCCGCAGAAAAGGCTAACATTGTTATCTTTTTACAAAAAAACAGCTAAACATGAGAGGTTTTTGGACAAAGTTTGTGTTCTCCATTCTTTAAGCACCGGTTTGAGCACAGGCACCGTTTCAAAAGTACCGGTTTGGCACCGGTATCGGATAAAACCTAAACCCATCCCTACCCACACCTAAGTTTGTTCAAGGCTTGGTGTGAGTTTTCGAGTGTTGTCTGCTGGACTTTTTTTTTCTTGTGGTTTTCACACTCTTAGCAAACTGCATGCAAACTGTAACTCCTGCTCAACATTAGTAAAGAAAACAAACTCAGTGCCCCTACAGCATAATCCTGAAATAAACACTCCCCACTGACGTTATTGTGTGCACATGTTCATCTGCATGTTAATGGAGATGAACACTCAGTATGTCCGATGATGATATACTTCAATTATAATTTACATTAATTCATACAATTTGGTAATGAAAACTGAAACACCCATATCACAGATGTCTTCTTGCTATGCAAGCTCAATTTAAATATTCATTTCAAGTCATGTCAAGTGGCTTTATTGTCATTTCAACCATGTGCAGTGGTACAGTACACAGTGAAACAAGAAAATGTTCCTCCAAACCATGGTGCTACGTACAGCATATAACAGACAGTCAACACTGGACTACATGAAGTGAAAGTTTAAAAAAATTACGAAAAATCTAAAAACAAAGACAGTGCAACAACATACAGAAGAGAGCAATACAGGCAGAATGAAAAGTGCAACAATAACAGTGGGTTGTGCAAAAGACTGAACACTGTGCAAAAAATAACTTGAGGTAGGAAAGTGTGCGTATGTGTGAAATGGTCCAGATAAGTGCTTGAGGCTGTGACGTGTATGAAGGTATGTGTGTGAAAAACAGTTACAGTCACAGTAGCTTAGTGCTTCTGCAGTAATCATGGTAACCAGCATGGCTGAGGAGGATAATAAGCAAATGAACCTGGGAAGGTCAGACTTTGAGAAGTACCCCTGAAGCCTCTGAAACTAAAAAGAGACAATTAATCAGCTTGTGCAGCCATTTTTAAAGCATGACACTACTTGAATATTGCGAAATAAGCATGTTGAGATATTATCTGCTTACAGTCACCTGCCTTAGTGTGTTGCGATATCATGAATTCACAATTTTCTTTAAACACAGTGACCTAAACCAGTGCCCATCGTCAACTCACTTCTGAAGTGTTAGTAACATTATATAATGCTATATAGAGCTATGTTTGTTACTGACATTGAATTGACAACAAATAAGGAATGATATATGGGGATACTAAATATTACATTATTTTGGACCTTTGAGCTCTTCTACATATAGTGAAAATTTCATGAAATTTTGCTTATTTCTAAATCTATGCCTAAAATATAGCTCTCTTTGGTTGTATTGGCAATATTTAGTAAATTATGCCGGTATAATGGGATTCTACCCAGATAGCAAGGAGACATTGAATAGATGTTGATTTTCCATCTGAACCATCAGAATCGTCAGGATTGAAATGTCAACACAAAACCAATGTTGAAACAACATTGAATTACTGATGAAACCTGACACTGACATTGAATTAACATTGATTCACTGTTGTTCTGTCATCGTTGATTGTTGATCTATTTATAGTTGACAAGGTGACAACAATCACGTTGAAAAACCATCGATTTATGGTTGAGCGGGAAATTAAAGCTGCTACCACTTGGACTATTCCGCAGCACCCCTATCACATTGGTACATCCCTCCAGGTAACCATTGTCTTGTACAGTAGAGCGGGACATTAGATTTACTCTCAGCAGAATTGACCGGAGAAGGCGTCAGTTCATGCACTGCACTGGCCTGCACCACGATTAGTATAAGGTAAGAATGAATGACTTTTGTTCTATTCGTTATTTCCACGGTTGCATTTGAATAACAGTAAAAAAACAAAAACAAACTTGTTAATGTAAAGTTTCGGATAAAATGTGGGAGCCCGAAATTGTGTCTACTTTCATCTTACAATCCGGCAACAAATAAATTGCATTGCAAACAAAGTCTATCAACAAAGAAAACATTTTCGTTTCATACTTTTCCGTTATATTCCCTTACAAAGCTAGCTTTAACGCTTCGAGGGTTCCTTTGTTCTTGCCGTCACCTCGGCGCTTGACCCAGACTTTCGCTCTGTAGTTGCTTTTTAGCATAGTACTACAAACAATTGTAAATCTGTGATATATGATTGATAAACGTAAAGGTAACTGTATAAATGTGTTCAATGACTTTGTTACTTTTAATGATTGGTGAGCACCCGCTTCGATTCGCACTCAATTCAAACTTTACGCTGCACGCTCACCTAACTTGCGTTTGCACCTTTTGTCCACACGTAAACTGCGTTTAGCATTTACGTGTGGACGAGGAAGACGGAGGAAACGCAGCGTCAAAGGTGTGCGCCTATTTTGACGCCACACTGTGCGCCAAGTTTTTGTCTCGGTGCCATGAATTCCTACAATGGCAGACTTAGACAAAATACTGTTAATTTTATTATCTTCAGTGTTTAAATGCTTACATATACGGGTTTGCTTGTAATTGTTGCCTATATACATTTTAAGCTATTTATTATTTAGTTCAATCAATAGATCAAGTTTTGTAGTGACTATGAAATATATTGTAATTATCTGTTTCCTGTTTATCCTAGACAGGGCAAAAAAGGACTCCAAATTTTAAAAAAGATAAAAATGAAAGACTGGTGCATTGTGCAGTTTAGCACTGGTGGTACAGAAATAGTCCCTAGATCATGGATAAATGGGGAGAAATTGTCATGGCCTCCATATCCTCCGTGAGACACATTCAGGATCCACGACGCAGTAAAGAGGAGAGTTCATCCTGGTGCAACATGGCTCACCTATGCACCAGTCCGACTTCTAATAAGCCATGGTGGGTATCATCTGGATTGGTGTTGTATAAATGTAACAATAACAAGTTTTTCGTGTCCTAATTTATGTCTGGCCATACATTGTGTTTGTACTTCCAGACACATTTCACGAAGCAGAACGCAGTCTTCAGAAATATCTAAGTGAACACTGTGATACGTCTGACCTTCAGTCCGAAGCTGAAACTCAGACCAGTCATAAAAGAAAGCACAAGTAAAACTTTTTTTATTTCACAAACATATCTTTGATTGCTAAGAATTTATGATCTTGTCTTTTATACCTATCTGTGGTGCTTGCATACTGCAATATCACCACATAATATAGTCCAAAAAGTGGAAGCTTGTAAACTTTTTATAAATGCAAAGCCGTGTACACTTGTGCACTTCAAAAATTCCTTGTATACTGTACCTTCTTGCACATCTCCATTTCCTGTGTGTGTTGTTATAAATCAAACTGTAACTTTAGGAAAAAATATTTCAAAAGCACATTTGTAATTACTTATGACCGTTTTCAACTTTTTTTCTTTAGACCAAATCCCCTGTACACATATAGTGACTCAGAGGATGAGCAGCCCACAAAAAACTGGTTTCCCCAGGCCCCTCGAGTGAAAATACCAGGTAATAAAATACTGTCTAGTGTCTTTGTGCATATCTGTGTGTGACACAAGGAAACTTTTGATAAGTTGTCTGTATTCTTAAATACTTAAAAAAAAAATTATCTTTTTCTGTCAGACCTGACGAGAGCTGTTAACGAACTCCGTGAGGAGGTCAGAGCCATCCGCAATACCGGCTGCAATGAATCGGTAGATGCTGGGGTACTGCCTCTGGATTTGCCCTTGCACAACATTGAGGAGCTAAACAATGCAGAGCCAGCTCTTCAATCACAAGAGGCAAATAAGGCAATGGTAAGTATATAAAGGTTATGTACACTTTGTAACTATAAAGTGTAATAGCTGTCAGATGTGATTTAAATACATAACAACGGCCTGTTGATTAAACACACAAGCACTTGCATACACATTTAAGACATGAGACACGCTAATTCCATCTCTTAAAATGTGTCTATAGGTGAGACGCTTTGCCTTGATTGGAGCCTGACGCAGCAGTTAGGGGCAAACTCTATGTCCGAGTTTGTCTTTGCACAAGCAGTGCAGAAATGGCTCCGATACGCCCCAGATCGTTTGGGTGGTGCAGGACGCACATCGTGCAAAAAATTACAAACTTCTGTGAATCATATAAACGTAAATAGGAAACTGTCTTTTAATAAAGTATTTAGCAAACGAAACATGCCTAATGACCTTTTTTTGTTAATTTTTTTTCTCTGTTATATCACATGCAATGCTTTCTTATTTTAGGATATTAATATTGACATGATACATTGTGAGACATTTGGGTTTTTTTTTTATAAAGGGTGTCCAATTTAAGGAATAAGTACAATTATGTGTTTAGGTGGTTGAAGTATTGATGGAAACATGCAGTAGTTTAGTATTGGTTAAAATACCTATAAAGAAAGGTAGATTTCCAGTCATGATTTAACTGTTGTTTTAATAAAAAGCAACTGTGCGAAAGAGGTGGAAAATCAACACCATAGCTCAACAGTGTTTCAATATCAGAATCTGACATTGTTTCAATGTCAGCAGTATTAGAAAATATAACGTTGAATCAACGTCAGGTTTCAACATTGATTCAACATCAAAACCTGACGTTGTTTCAACGTTAAAAAAGGGTGCAAGAGTGACGTTAGGTCAACGTCACACTTCAACGTTGATTCAATGACACAGCCTGATATTGACTCAACATTGTTTCAATGTTTCCTTGCTATCTGGGTAAATATCACATTAAAATTTGCATCTAAATGTCATTTCACATTTGACCTGAGCTCACTTTTTCATTTTATCTATTTTCTTCATGTTTCTTCATGTCCAGTTATAATCAGTAGTAGTAGTAGTAGTAGTAGTAGTAGTAGTAACCAAATCAGTAATATTACTATTATCACTATTATCTATTCCTTACTCCCACATAATATTTATACAAAATATAATACTCATTCCTTAAAAGTAAATACTGCCCGCAGAGTGAGCAACCTTGGCGGAGATGCACTCTCTGACTGCTTCTTGTTTATTTTTTGAAAGTTGCTGTCTTTTCAAAAATATGTGTTCTTTTCTGCAGGAAGGGTATCTGATATTTACAGAGCATCCTCCCCAAGCTCACAAATATGAGTTAATGCTTTGATTAGAACATTTTTCACAGATATTATTTTCACATTGCTTCTGAACCACAGGCTTTGAACTTAGATCATGGAAAAATAAATGCAAGTGTGTGAAAATTCTTTGTGCTCCTGCAAGTGGTTACATAGAAATGGATTTTAAGACACCTTTACCACCCTTGGTGGTTCTTGTAGATGATTCACTTCCTCTGAGACATTGTCAAGTCAGTTTTTTAAGGTTAATTTAGCCACGAACACTAACTAATGTGCTGCTCAACAGGTAACTGCAATGTTTTTACACTTCATAAGAAATTAAATACAATTTTAAATTATAAGTTTAATAAAACATCAAACACCATCAACAATTAAAAAATCTAAAAATGATTTAAACTAGAGAAAATTAAAACATTTGGGAGGAAAATTATAATTTAAAGAAATTAATTACTATCAAACTCTCTGATCTACAATTAGATTTTCAGTCTGGATTTGAGAGACAGAGTTATGTTTCTCAGTTTTTCACTTGTACATGGACCGTTTCAGCATATAGGTTTTACCATCTCACTATAAATATCCAGATAGATAGAGCCAGCTCAGAATATGGACAGAAAACCTCATGAACCCAATGAGTAAAGACAGATTAGTTATCATCAGTGTTGGGGAGTAAACGATATGCGTTATGTATTTTTTTAAAAAAGTATACAGAATACATTACAAAATACATTTTGGACCATGTATTCTGTAATCTGTAGTGGAATCATTTTTAAAAGTAACCTTCCCAACACTGGTTATCATTTTGTGCAAATTAATTGCATGCTGTGTGTTCAAATGTGTGTGCATGTTTGAGATGTTTCCCCAACAGAGTAATTTGTTACACTATTTGATATATTACTTTCACGTTTCTCAATTTAAAAACATGAAACATACTGTATCATAATTAATAATAATAATAATAATAATAATACATTTTATTTGAGGGCGCCTTTCAGAAACCCAAGGTCACCTTACAAAAACACAATTAATAAAATGAACAGTAGTCATAAAATACATAAAATAAGTTAAAATTACAAAACAGAGCATGACAACAGATAAAATCAGCATTAAAGTGAATAAGCCAGTTTAAACAGGTGTGTTTTAAGCTGTGTCTTAACCCTTTAAGACCTACCATAGAACCAAGTCCGCCAGAGCTTATATTATATTTTTACATGCTGTAATGCCATTTTTGGGATCATTTCAAGTTGCTATACATCAATACAACCATTATAGCCTAAATTTTAATAATATGTATGCATTAAGTGCATAGCAATCACATAAATTGCAAAAAAGTGCAATAAACTACAAAAAAATTGAAAATCGTTTTTGTTTTTTTAACATATATTTCTAGTTAGAGAAATTTAAGAGGCTTATCTCTCAAAACTGTAAATACAAAAAAGTTGCACAAAATAGTTTTCCACCACAAGAAATTTATTTTGAGTGTCTTCATAGTTTTATTTTTGAAATACACCAATTTTTATACACTGCAGGAAAAACGAAAATAAATATTACAGTGCAAATTTGCAAAAAAGCAGCACATGCATCAAAATAAACTATTTCCAGCAGTGCAATATGAGTCCTAAGCATCCCAGAAACAACACAGAAAGTCATGAAGTCAAACATAACTTTTAAAAACACCAGTATAGGCTCATGAGGCCCTGATCGTAAAAAACTACATTTCCGTGAAAATGACGTCACTTCCGGTTTCGGGCAGCTAATGGCGGACATGCAAAAGTTTGCTCTGACATCTATTCCAACATAGGAAGTGTTATGAACAGCTGATCGGATCGGCAAAGCGTGTTTCTGGAATATTATGTTTTTGTTGCTGCAAGCACTTTTTATGCAGTTTTTGCAAAGCTATGTGTGGAAGGAAACTGTGACCTAGGACAAGCTGGCATAAGATGTAAGTACAACTCCTCCGGTTTCATATGCAAAAAAAATTATTGCGCTAGCTTACGTGGTTGCAGTGCTACCGCTATTTAAAAATAGTTACGCAAAACAGAGTGTGCCCGCGCCGACCGGTTTTAAAGGGTTAAATACGGAGAGGGAGTCAATATTTCTTAGTGCAGGAGGAAGAGAGTTCCAGAGCCGGGGAGCAGAGCGACTGAAAGCTCTGTTCCCGATAGTAATAAGGTGTGAGGATGAAACAGTAAGATGAATAGCAGATGATGATCGGAGAGGGCGGGAAACAGTGGTGATATGGAGCAGGTCACACAAATATGAAGGAGCAGATTTTTGGATACACTTGTATGTAAGAAGTAAGATTTTAAAGTTTATCCTGGCTTCTATGGGCAACCAGTGAAGCTGCTGAAGAACTGGGGTAATATGAGCACTTAACGGAGTGCAAATTATGACCCGAGCTACAGAATTTTGAAGAAGTTGGAGTTTATGAAGGGACCTTTTAGGGAGACCAAATAGGAGGGAATTACAGTAATCAATACGGGACGTAATAAGACTATGGACAAGGATGGCAGCAGCATGAGGAGTAAGGAAGGGACAGAGTCGGTTAATATTACGTAAATGGAAGTAAGCAGACCGGGTTATGTAATTAATGTGAGACTGGAATGAAAGAGTATTATCAAGTATGACACCCAAACTCTTAACCTGAGGGGAGGGAAGGGTAGGAGCATTTTCAATGTTAATGGAAAAACTGTGGGATTTGGTTAAGATAGATGGTGTACCAACAAGTAAAACTTCAGTTTTATTACTGTTAAGTTTGAGAAAATTGGAGGAGAACCAGGATCTAATCTCAATAAGACAGTCTGAGAGGGAGGTAGGTGGGAGGGGTGAATTGGGTTTAGAAGAAAGGTAGAGCTGGGTGTCATCAGCATAACAGTGAAAATTTATATTATATTTTTGGAATATATAACCAAAGAGGAAGCATATAAATAATGAATAAAAGAGGCCCCAATACTGAACCCTGGGACACACCAGCAGAAACAGGATAGAGAGTTGAAGAATGGGATTTAAGTTGGATAAACTGAGTGCAGTCTGAGAGATAGGAGGTAAACCAGGCAAGGAGGTTATGACTAATACCAATGGAAGCTAACCGGTTCAGGAGAATATTGTGAGAAATGGTATCAAACGCCGCACTAAGATCAAGAAGGATGAGGATGGATAGGAGACCAGAATCAGCTGCCATCAGAAGGTCAATGGTAATCCTTAACCCTTTAGAGCCGGTCGGAGAGGGCACGCTCTGTTTTGCGTAACTATTTTTAAACCCCGGTAGCTCTGCAACCACGTAAGCTAGCGCAATAATTTTTTTTGCATATGAAACCGGAGGAGTTGTACTTACATCTTATGCCATCAGCTTGTCCAAGGTCACAGTTTCCTTCCACATATAGCTTTGCAAAAACTGCATAAAAAGCACTTGCAGCAACAAAAACATAATATTCTAGAAACACGCTTTGCCCGGGCTCTGTGGGGCCGGGAGGCGCTGCTGCGCTTGGCCCCGGTCTGGATGGGCCTGGGCCCCCTTTCCCTGGCGGGTCGCGGAGTATGGGGGTGCCTACTGGGGTCAGCGGGGGAGCTGGCCCCAGGGAGGGGTCACGTGCCCTTCCCTTCCTTCCCTCCCCATCTCCAGCTGCCTCCCTCTTCCCGCTCCACCACAACCACCCACACATGCAGGACCTTGGAGTAGGGGTATGTCACCAGGGTGCAGGGGAGGCTACCCCCCCTGTCCCCTTCTGGCTGCTTCTGCCTCAATTTTATCCCACAACTTAGACATTCACATTACTCACACTCTCATTACACATACATATAGGATCTTGGGGGTGGGCACGATACACGGAATCCAAAGTACCATCAGGGTGTACACCCCACCCCTGGCGTCGTTGCCCACCTCTCAATGTTAAATACACGTAGACATTGAGGGCTAGCAGGAGGGACCATGCGCTTACCTGCTGCTCTCTGGCAGGTAGCTCCATGCCCTCCTGGGTTTTAAATGCACCTTAGAACACACATGCATCAACACTACAATGAGCGGGTGGAGGGAGGTTTGGAGTCTTCTCTCACCCCCATTCTCTGCGACCTGCTGGAGCGGGGGGGCTAGGAGGAGGAGTTGGCCGTCCGACTGCGGTCTGGAGTGTGGGGCCTCCCTGCTGCTGCGGAGTCGGGGCGGTCTGCCTCCCCCCACCGCAGGGAAAAGGGTAACACCACCTGGGTCTGGGTGCAGTTCCCCCCTCCAGGGGCAAGGGTACCTAGACCCGGTTTGTAGAGTACGCTTGGGGAGTGTGATCGTGTGTACAGCGTCTCTTTATGTCTGTCTCCACGTTGGTTGAGTGTGGAGTAAGTGCATATGAGAGCATGAGGGTGGGAATGGATGTTTGTATATGTGTGTGCCTGTATTTCTGTGTCTATGTCAGGTTGGGTGTCAGGCGCCACCTCTCTGGGGACATCTTAGGCCCTCCAAGGTTTGGAGGCCTATCGCCCCCTACCACCACTTCCCCTGCCAGTGGCGGACTCCCTCAGACATCGGTGCGTTGGTGGTTCTTTGTGTCCGGGGATGGGCGTCCAGGTACACACCGGCTCACTCCTTGGCGGACGCTTATCGGGGCCTGGAGCCTGGGGCTCGCTCGGGCCACTTCGGAGGTGGGGTGCCCCCGGCCTCTCGGCCTGGGGCTCGGTCACTCAGGCACGGCTGGCTGCCGGCGGAGCTCACGGGCGCGTCACTGCAACTCCCCCTGGCTTCTGCTCCGCGGCTGCTGAGTGAGCCCTCATCTGGGACTCTCCTCAGCTCTTTCTGGGACAGTGGCGCGGCTGCCCCTCTGTTGGTCTTCCTTGGTCTCTTGTGTTCTGGGGGCCTCTGGATGTCTGGAGTTTTGATCTCCTCCATACCTGCTTCATGCCCTGGAGGACGGGGCTGTGGCCCCCCACACCCTCTAGCAGATCATTACATGAAGGAACCTTTTAAAAAAAAAACAAGCGCGTCCATGCTCACAGGTGTACACACGGGTGATCACAGCCACAAACTACACCCTTTTTGGTTCCTACCTCAAAGCACACTGTGTTCTGTTGATCTTATGTGCTGCACAATAATGTTTAATATTTAGTATTTACTGTCATATTCCCATATATCATTGTGATGCTGTTTATTCTATTACTCTTGTTCTCTTCTGCTTGTTTTCTTTTTTCTTTCTCAGCAGGTGATCCAGGTGATTGATATATGCATTTTTTTTCTGCTCATTCTGTTGGTTTTTGTCTTTTGCCCTTCTCCCCCGTCCCTCTTCTCAGCTGTTTCTCTTTCCCTCTTTCTTTCTCCCCTTCTTTCCCCCAGTCAAGTCTGTCCCGTATTCAGTAAGTGAAAATAAAATAAACAATAAAAGGTGAATCAAATGGACCATTATGGCAAGGCTGGGATGGTCAATTTGGTAAAGTAAATCCATTGGGCATCTTTCTTTGCCTTTAGACAACAATTCTGATGGCAAAAGAGCCAAACGGGACAGGCAAAAAATAAATAAATAAATAAATAAATAGAAACACGCTTTGCTGATCCGATCAGCTGTTCATAACACTTCCTATGTTGGAATAGACGTCAGCACGAACTTTTGCATGTCCGCCATTACCTGCCCGAAACCGGAAGTGACGTCATTTTCGCAGAAATGTAGTTTTTTTTACCATCAGGGCCTTAGGGCCTATACTGGTGTTTTTAAAAGTTATCTTTGACTTTATGACTTTCTGTGTCTTTTCTGGGATGCTTAGGACTCATATTGCACTGCTGGAAATAGTTTATTTTGATGCATGTGCTGCTTTTTTGCAAATTTGCAGTATAATATTTATTTTCGTTTTTCCTGCAGTATATAAAAATTGGTGTATTTCAAAAATAAAACTATGAAGACACTCAAAATAAATTTCCTGTGGTAGGAAACTATTTTGTGGAACTTTTTTGTATTTACAGTTTTGAGGGATAAGCCTCTTAAATTTCTCTAACTACAAATATATGTTAAAAAAGCAAAAACGATTTTAAATTTTTTTTGTAGTTTATTGCACTTTTTTTGCAATTTATGTAATTATTATACACTTAATAAATATATATTATTAAAATCTGGGCTATAATTGTTGTATTGATGTATAGCAACTTGAAATGCTCCCAAAAATGGCACCACACCATGTAAAAATATAATATAAGCTCTGGCGGACTTGGTTCTATGGTAGGTCTTAAAGGGTTAACAAAGCCGTTTCTGTGCTATGATTGGGGCGGAAACCAGATTGAAATTGTTCATAGAGATTATGGTCATTGAGATGTAAATGAAGCTGGGCGGCGACAACTTTTTCAAGAATTTTTGAAATAAAGGGGAGATTTGATATAGTAAGTAAGTAAGTAAGTAAAATTTTATTTATATAGCACATTTCTAGATAGAGATCACAAAGTGCTTTACAAGATATAACAGATTAAAAAGACAAAATACAAACAAAGTTAGCAAAAGGCAGTTTTAAAAAGATGTGTTTTTAGCTGTTTTTTAAAAGTAATCAATGAATCAGCGGATCGTAAGTCCTGAGGAAGGGAATTCCACAGTCTGGCGGCCACAGTAGCAAAAGCTCTATCACCCCTAGTTTTCAGTCTCGTATACTGAATGACAAGTAGGCCCTGACTACTCGACCTCAGAGACCTACTAGGGGCATAGGGCTGTAAAAGTTCAATAATATATGGTGGTGCTTGTTGTTGAAGAGCCTTAAAAGTTAAAACCAAAATCTTAAACTGGACTCTAAATTCAACAGGAAGCCAATGTAACTGCATGAGCAACGGTGTTATATGTGAAAATTTAGAAGCTTTCGTCAAAAGTCTTGCTGCAGCATTCTGAACGATCTGCAGACGCTCCAAAGAACCTTTATTTAAACAAGTAAACAGGGAATTGCAATAGTCCAGTCGTGAAGAGATAAAAGCATGAATAACAATCTCCAGTTCGGTATAGGATATAATAGAGCTCAATTTAGAAATATTTCTTAAATGATAAAAGCAAGACCGAACAAGAGATTTAACATGACTATCTAACGTAAGAGCAGGATCAAGGATAATCCCTAAGTTCCTGACAGATGGTTTTACAAACGTTGAAAGAGGACCAAGAGCATTTATTATACTGGGTATATGTCTATCTGGGGCACATAAGAGGACTTCGGTTTTACTTTCATTTAGTTGGAGGAAGTTTTCAGCCATCCAGCCTTTAATGGTTTCCAAGCACACATTTAAAAGCCGCAGCTTAGAAGCCTCTTCCGGTTTAAAAAGATATATAGAGTTGGATATCGTCTGCATAACAATGGTAACAAATATCCTCAAAAGGGCTCAAAATGTGCTGAAGAGGGAGTAAATAAACTAAAAACAGTAATGGCCCTAGCACAGAGCCTTGTGGCACACCAAAAGACAGGAACGCAGAAGATGATCTATACTTAGAAACTGCCACAGAAGAATATCGTTCAGAGAGATACGAGGAGAACCATTTCAATGCAGTCCCAGAGACACCAACCCAGTGTTTCAGCCTGTTAAGTAAAATATAGTGGTCAACAGTATCAAAGGCCGACGTAAGATCCAACATTAAGAGAACAGAACATTTACCTGCATCGCTTTGTAACAAAATGTCATTAGAAACTCTAAGAAGGGCTGTTTCAGTGGAATGAACTTTACGAAAGCCAGATTGAAATTTGTCGAAAATACTATATTTATCTAAAACTGCTGTAAGCTGCTTAGCCACGATCTTCTCTAGAATCTTAGCAATTAACGGAATTTTTGAGATCGGTCTATAATTGCTAGTGAGAGATGGGTCCAGCATAGGCTTTTTTAACAAGGGATGTATAACAGCAGTTTTAAAATAGGCAGGGACTATGCCCGAGGCCAAGGAGGTATTAATTATAGTAAGAATACAGGGACCAGTAGAGTAAAAGACATTTTTAAATAATGATGCAGGTAAAAAATCAAGAGAGCAAGAGGATAATTTTGTTGCACTAACTATTTTTCCCAGCTCTGGTAGTGAAACAGGTGAAAAACCTTCTAAAACAACAGGCCGAGCTGGCGTGGGAACAGACAGCGCAGACGCTGAAAAAGACAGGTTTTTCCTTATGTTGCTAATTTTTTCTAAAAAGAAAGCAAGAAAAGTTTCACAATCTTCAACAGAAGAAATAATAGCAGCAGGTGGAGCAGGAGTAATAATATTAGTAATAGTATCAAATAAAACTTTAGGATTACCTCTGCTCCTTGCAACCAACTGAGAAAAGTAAGCAGCCCTCGCAACTCTAATAGCATTGTTAAAGAAGGCTAAAAGATCCTTTAAATAAAGGAGATGAACATTTAAGTGAGTTTTCCTCCATAACCGCTCAGTTTTACGACAATTACGTTTTATAAGACGAATGTTGTCATTTAACCAGGGTACAGACTTGGAAACAGGCACAGGTCTCATTTTAATCGGACAGATTTCATCTAAGATCGAAAGACAATGATAATTGAATAGATCTATAGAAAAATCAACATCGTTTTGTGGGGATAATGTTAAATTAAAAACATCAGAGAACTTCTGTGCTGTGGAGGAGTCTAAAGTGCGGGAAATAACTGTCCGATGAACAGGAGACATAGGCTCATAAAAAGACATATTAAAAAAGACACAATAATGGTCAGAAATAAAAATGTCCTTAGAACAGATATAATCAATATTCAGACCCAAAGAAAAAACAAGGTCCAGTGTATGGCCTTTGTTATGTGTGGGGCCAGATACATGTTGGATAAAATGAAAAGAGTCCATGATACTGGTAAAACTCCTAGCAAAGAGGTCGGACTCATCATCAATATGTATATTAAAATCTCCCACAAGAAGCAATTTAGACAACCTCATAGTAGAGGACAGAAAATCACTAAACTCGGCTAAAAACGAGTTGTTTGGGCCAGGAGGGCGATAGACCAACGCACAGTAAAAAGGATCCTTCTTTCCAATTTTGATGAGCTGCAGTTCAAAAGACAGAAAGTGTCCAACTTTCACTGAACGGCAGTTAAAACGGCTCCGATATGCCACCGCGAGGCCTCCTCCACGACCAGATCCTCGAGGCTGGCTAATGACAGAGAAGCCATTTGGGCACATTTCAATAGTAGACGAATAATCCGACCCCCGTTGCCAGGTCTCAGTCAAGAACAGGAAGTCCAGATTTTTAGAAACAATAAAATCGTTAAGCACAAACGATTTATTCGTCAAAGATCGGGCATTAAAGAGCGCCATAGACAGCGGGGTGAAAACATTGTTGTTGGAAGAAGCTAGAGTTTCTCGAATTAAAGGGCGTAAATTCTCGGGATCAGACCCTTCACGTTCATATATTCCACTCACCGAGGGGATGAAGAGCCAGTCGGCAGGAGAGTCTGGATGAACCCTTCTGAGATAACACGGCCTTGGAGAGCCGGGCCCCCTATATCCAAGTCGGGGCCTTGGGAGACAGATTCCTCTCCATATAGCTGTCATGTGCGTAGGCAACAGAAAACGCCCGACATCGCTTTCCAATCAGCCCCCGCCGCCAGAGGAGCCTAAGCTTCACCTGGATGCCCGATCTCTTTCCTCTTCTTCTCCGTAGTCTACGGGGAACGCTGAAAGCGCTGGCCGAAGATCCAGTCACAGGCAGAGGGTGGAAGGTACCAAAGGAGTGCGGAGAAAAGTGTGGAGAATGGAAAGTCCCACAAAAGGAAGGAGAAAAAACATCTTTGGCCGTCATTGACGAACGGATGGATAACAGCGTCAGACGATCGTAGACCAAGGCAGCCAGTACATCATTAAAACAGTTAAAAAACAGCAGAGTAGAAAGAAAAAACACGACAATAGAGCGAGACCAACTACACCCGGCAGCGGCGAAGCCAAACACAGGCGCCATCATGCCGGAAGTGCTGAAGATTATCAAAGTTATTGGGGTCTGCACCAGGCTTTTTGAGAATTGGGATAAGAGAAGCCTTTTTCAGTGCTTCAGGAACAATTCCAGTGTTCAGGGAGGAATGAATAATATTGGTTATGAGAGGTGCTAACGAGGGAAGACAGGCTTTAACTAACACAGTAGGGAGAGGGTCAAGTTGACAGGTGGATGACTTAGATTTTTTAATGAGATTAGATACGTCAGTTATGGAGGGAAGAGTAAAGCTTGAAAATAACTGACAGGAAGACAGTAGGGGAATCAGGAAGTCTACTTCAGAGTCAGGAGCTCCTAAAGAGTTAAGTTGACGGTGAATGTCTGAGATTTTAGAAGTGAAAAAAAGAGATAAGAGAGTTGCAAAATTCAACAGATTACATGTGGGAGGGGAATGTGTCTGGAGGTTTTGTAATTTTACTGAACAATGAATAGAGGGACCTGGAGTTACCTTCATTAGAACTAATTAAACCAGAGTAGCATTGCTGAGGCAATGCAGTCCTTATAGAACAAAACATGATCATTGTGCATTTCTTTATGTACAGTAAGTCTGGTTTTCTTGAATAGACATTCGAGTTGGCGTCCTTTACAGTTTTTTTTAATTGGTTTGGCGCAGTTTTCACAAGCAATTGGTACATTTTCAAAACTCTTAGTACTTATATCACAACAGATCATCAAAAGTGCACCTTTTTCAAACATTTCAGCATATTTTCAATTGTGTCAGTACAATACACATTATGACAAAATATCCTTTTCACTACACAAAATAAGTGTTTCATCTAAATAAATGTTTTGTTCACAGTTACTGCCTTTCATAATGTTATCACTATCAAATTTTTGATTTGCATCTCTTATTATTCAGTTTAATACATTTGTCTATCATTTAATTCAACTGATCTTAATGTTTAATCAATGAATCCTTCATTATGTCCACGGATTTTCAACTTGACTGATTGTTGTCTGGTCATTTGTAAGTTACACATTGCTGCAAGAGCTTTCAATCTAGAAATACTAATTGCTAATTGTTTCCCCCTGATGATCACAATTAGTTACCATATAAGTAGAACTGTGTTTGAGACTTTGCTCTGTTCAAATATGGAGCAGGATAGACTCGTAGGGAGAGGAAACCTTCATCGAAGAGGTGGTGGTGCTCCTCGACAGAGAGGTGGTCTTCAGAGAAATGTAGGCAGAAGACAACGCACCATCATCTCTAATGAAGTCCGGGCCATCATTGTTGACCATGTGGTTAACAGAGGCTTTACCATGGCTGAGGCTGCCAGGTTGGTACAGCCTAATTTACAAAGGTCAACTGTCAGCTCTATCATCAGAACTTTTCGCCAAGAAAACCAGTATGTCTGCTATAGCAACTTCACTTCTAAAATATAGTACTCTATTGTATAGATGAACAACATGTAATTGTCAGTTTACAGTAATGTAATTTGTAATACTTCAATATTCACAGTATATGATTGTCCTCAGAATTAACAGGAGACAACCTGGTGGTGGTCACCCACGTGTTTTGACTGACCAGCAGGTGTTAGCTGTGGTGGAAATGGTCAGGGCAAGGAATGACATACGGCTGTCTGAAATCAAACAGGCTATTGAGAACAGCAATGACACCTTTGCCAATATGCCATCAATTAGCCTTCCAACGATTGCCCGGCTTTTGAAGAAGCACCAGGTTTCCATGAAACACATTTACTTGGTTCCTTTTGAGAGGAACAATGTCCGGGTGAAACAACTGCGTTCAGAATATATTCAGGTACAACACTAAACTGGCATGCAATTACTCTAACAGTACTGACAACTATTAGTTGTAAAAAAAAAATAATAATAAATTATCATTTTAGAGGGTGATGGAGCTGGACGCTGCTGTGAATCATCACAAGTATATTTTTGTTGATGAGGCCGGTTTCAATCTGGCAAAAACTAGACGCAGAGGACATAACCTTATTGGACAAAGGGCTACCATCAAAGTCCCTGGACAACGTGAGGGAGACATCTCAATGTGTGCAGCTATATCTGAAGATGGTGTGGTAGGCTGTAGACCAGTTCTAGGGTCATACAACACTGAACACCTGATAGTTTTTTTTTTTTGTTTTTTTTTAAATGAACTGGAGCAGGCCTGTCAGGGAGAAGACATCGTCTATGTTGTTGTGTGGGACAATGTCAGCTTTCAATTTTATTTTTTTTTTATTTTTTATTTTTTTTGTTATGCCTGAACATAAGTGTAATATTTGCTGTGTAAAGTTTTACAGTTCAGTTACACTCATTCATCACCAAGGACAATTTGAAACGCTTACCTTGTATTATTTGCTCCTGAATGAAATGATTGGTAAAAGTACTAAGTTGAAAAAAGATCTTACTGTTTTGTTTGGGTGATTAAAGCAAATGTTCTCAGAATATATCACAATGATCATATGTTCTGCAACAATGATTAAGTGGAATGAAAATATGTGCAAATACAATGAAATCATGACATCAGATTTGAAAGAATGACTAGTGGTGTTACAAATGTGATCAAATGTGAGTTTTGTACTGAGAGATTTGAAAATGTACACTTTAGTTATGAAAATAGTACCAAACCAATTAAAAAAAACTGTAGCTTTAAGGTGACGCAGGTCGGAGGTAAACCATGGAGCTGAACGGGAAAATGAGACAGTTCGATGTTTAAGGGGAGCAAATATGTTAAGAAGGCTATGAAGGTTGACATTATAATGACAAACGAGTTCATGAGGGGTTGAGGAGCAGTGGATAGATGGAAGGTCATGGGCGGCAGATGAAAAAACAGCTGGGTTGATATTACTAATTTTCCTAAAAGTGATATTACGAGAGATACAGGTTTTGGAAGCGGTTATGTTTGCATCAAAAGAAATAAACATATGATCAGACTGGGGAAACAATGTGGCTTTACAATGGGTGGGGGTAATGCCAGAACAACAGACCAAATCCAGGATATGACTTTTGGAATGGGTAGGAAATTTTATGTACTGTAGAAGCCCAAAACTTTCCAGGCAGGAGGTAAAATCTCTGGAAAGAGGGATTTTATTATTGTCCATATGAATATTGAAGTCACCAGCAATGATCAGATTTGGAGAAAGTACAGAAAAATGAGTGAGAAGAGCAGAAAATTCATTTAAAAACTCCTTGTTTGGCTTAGGTGGCCGATAAACAGTACATATGATGATGGGGGTAGATCCAGGGAGCTGTAGTGCAGTGTATTCAATAGAGGTGGCAACTCTACTAACTAACCTTATGAATAAAATAAGGTTCACTATCAGTAGGGTCATAGCACCCACCCAGCTGTATAGAAACTAGGGCTAGGTATCGTCACTGATTTCCAGAATCGGTTAGATTCCAATTCGATTCAAGTTGAATCGAGGAAATTTGGCCTCAGACAGTCAGAAATATTACAATTCTAAACACTTATCAGTACATTTCCATATTTTTATATCTATGAAAAAACAGCTGACACTTGTGAGGTGTCAGCTGGTGTAAGGTGTAAGCATCACAGCAGATGGCTTTGTGTCAAAGTAACTGAACATAAAACACAGAAAAAGATGAAGAAGATTTTCCTGGTCTGGCTTTTTATAGCACATGAGCTTAAAAATATTGTGCAGTAGAACAAAAAAGAAAGAAAACCATACAGTATGAACATTAGTTGCTGCTGCTGAAGTGAAGCAGAGTAAAATTACAGAGGTTTTATTAGAGACACCGCTAAGCGTTTTGCAATTTTGCATATTTATAAAAATTTACATTTGTTCAGTATTGAATAATAGAAATGAGGCTTTCAAGTCGGAAGCAAGTAAAAAAAAAAAAAAAAGGCAGCCGACAGCGCTGTAAACAACGGTAGACTAAACCGAGATTTTTGGATGGGAAACTGTTTATGAAGTACACTGAGAGAGAGAGAGCTGTACATGAAGCATGATTTTACCGTGGTGGAAGCAAAACAGCAAAAGTCAGAGGGAATTCATGACGATGTTTATGTGAAGCAAAAAGTATGGATCTTCATTTGCTGCTGGTTCAGTCAATATTGTTTGGAGAGAGATAAAACCTGCAGATTCTAGAATCGATTTTGGTCGATAAATCGATAATCAAAACCCACCCCTAAAATTCCGTCATGCTAGCTAGTACGCAGTACAAGTTATTTTAACTGACTGTAAAAAGTCAGAACAACAAAAATAAACTACACCTAAACTTGGTTTATATCTGACCCAGAGAGAATGCAGGTGATAACTTCTTAACTGAAGTTCAGTTCACCTGATAGTAGAATTAGTTTTTAATTTTTAATTTCAGGATCACAAAAGAGAACAGAGTTAAACAGCATCACCTGCTTTTGAGCTACAATACAAATGAAAAAGATGCTAAATGCAGTAGTAGTAGTAATAGACTTGGGGTACCACTTTATTATACAGCCCATGACTAAGGGCGTAACTCCCCTGTGATTTAATGGAATTTCAGTTCATTTTATTTGAAATTATGTATTTACAAAAAAAACCCCTTAAAGACATGTACACTATAATTATTTATTTTTCTCCTCTAAAAATGTATTTGTCACCAGATCCTCTTGTGCTGCCTGTCTTTTTCCCCTTATGGAATTATTTGCTTAAATTGTGTTTTATGTTGCGTGCCATGACATAAAGATAATTCAATTTCACAGGCCCAAGAGGATTACTTGCACATAAAATCTAAAACCCACGCACATAGAACTCAGTTTGAGGGATGAGGGAAGTGGAAATACCTGGGGAGACACAGTTGACACAAATGAACATGACGGGGTAAGTAGAAGAAAATACATTGAACATGGAAACACTAGACTCTAAAAAATAAAACAGAAAACATGGAGAGATGTAGACATGACTCCCAAGCTTGACAACGTGGACATAACACAGACATGAAACACATGACAGACTGGACAGGAAACATGACACATAACCAAGGGGACATAGATGAAACAAAAACCAGAATAAAACTCAACTAAATCCTAACTAATAATAACACAATAACACAAGTTAGTATCATCAACTTAATATAAGAAAATCAAAAATACAAAATAATCTCGAAACATTGGGTCACAGATCAAGCCCCTGACATTGTCGATCTCCCGCTCGCTTCTACCGTCACTTGTGAACAAGACCCCTAGGTACTTAAATTCCTTCACTTGGGACAGGAACTCATCCCTGACCCGGAGCAGGCTGAGGGCCACGTGAAGTGATATAATATGATATACAACTATCACTGAAGCAGCAAACTTTGTAAAGAAAAAAAAACTGTTAAAAAAACCCCAACACTTCTCATTCTCTGAAACATTTGGCCACAGCTGTAGATTACACTGTCAGTGCTTGTTCACTCTTGTCAATAATTCTAAATTCTCTTTGTGCAGTTATAGTAGGTAAACAATATCTAATAATCTATCTAAATGACTGCTTTGTCTTTGAAAAGGTGAAAGAGCCTGAGGCCGGTGACAGTCCAGTTCCACTCCAGTTCCACTCCAAGTACATCCTTACGGTGGCTCACAGGACAAGGCCATGTTCCTGTCCTGCCAGAAGAAAAGAGAAACTTCAGAGTCTTCTTGCAGTCCAACCAAATATTCTGTATGGCAGCTGAATTGTCACCTCCGCATGCAGTCAAGTTACCAAACATAGTTCTATTAATCTGCGCTCGATTACTCTGGAACCGAAACAGGATGTAAGTCCCAAAAAACTGAATATTGGAACTGAAACTAAATTGTAGAACTGAAACTGAATGGTGAGAAGTGAAAATGCAATTATATCTTTGCAGGTGGTCTCCTCTCTACAGGAGCTCACTCTGCAGGTGGGGGAGAGATATAGGAGAGGTGGAGAATGAACTCAACCTGGGTGTGTATTGTCTTGTGTAGTTTGGGAGATGAATGGATGATGGGATGGGTGCAGTTTTCTCTGGGGTGGAGTCGGGTGGGCTGCCCCGGACTCTGTTGGGCTGGGCGGTGCTGCTGCTGCGGGCCCCGGTCCGGAGGGGCGTGGGCCCCCTTGCCCTGGCGGGTTCCAGAGAGTGGGGGTGCCTACTGCGGTCAGCGGGGGAGCTGGCCCCAGGGAGGGGCCGCTTGTCCCTCCCTTTCTTCCCTCCCCATCCTCAGCTGCCTCCCTATTCCCGCTCTACCACACCCACCCACACACGCAGGGCTTGGGGTGCAGGTATGTCACCAGGGTGCAGGGGAGGCACTCCCCCTCTGTCCCCTTCTGGCCGCCTGTGCCTCAATTTTATTCTGCAACCTAGACATCCACATTACTCACACTCTCACATAACACATACATATAGGGCCTTGGGGGTGGGCACGTTTACAGCATCCAGAGGATGGTCGGTGTATTCCAACCCACCTCTGGCGCCGGTGCCCTACCCTCAATTTTAAATGCATATAGACACTAAGGGTTTTCGGGAGGAGCCGGGCTGCTCTCTGAGAGGAAGCAGGAACCATGCTCTGCTGTGTTTTAAATGCACTTTAGAACAGCACACAGCAACACTACATATGAGTGGGCGTAGGGAGGTTTGGGGTCTTCACTCACCCCGGTTCTGTTAGCCGTCAGATTGGGGTCTGGGATGCGGGGCCTCCCTGCTACTGCAGATAAGGAGGTGGTCCGCTTGCCTCCACCCCAGAGAGAAGGGTTACATCTCCTGGGTCTAGGTGCGGCTTGCCCCTCTGGGGGTGGGGGTACCTGGACCTGGGATAAAGAGTATGTTTGGGGAGTGTGACTGTCTGCGCAGTGTCTATTTGTGTCTGTCTACACGTTGGGTGAGTGCCGAGTATTTGGTTGTGCATATGGGGTGGGAATGCACGTTTGTGTCCGCGTGCGCCTGTTCGTCTGTGTCTATATGTCAGGTTGGGTCTTAGACTCAACCTCTCTGGGTACATCTCAGGCCCTCCAAAGTACGGAGGCCTATCTCCCCTCACCACACTCCCTGCCGGTGGCTGATGCCCTCAGACGTTGGTGTGTTGGTGGTCCTTGTCGACTGGGGCTGGGCGCTCATGTATGTACCGGCTCACTCCTGGTGGACGATTGGCGGGGCCTGGCGCCTGTGGACCGGCAGAGCCCACGGGCACGCCACTGCAACCCCCTCTGGCCTCTTCTCCATAGCTGCTGGGTGACCTCTCGTTTGGGGCTCTACTCAGCTCTTCCCAGGAGGGTGACACGGTTCCCCCCCTTTTGGTGGTCCTCCTCGGGTCCTCGTACTCTGGGGCCTCTGGATGTCGGGGGCCTGGATCTCCTCCATACCTGCTTCATGCCCTGGGGGACGGGGCTATGGCTCCTCACACTCCCTAGCAGATCGTTACATGGAGAAACCTTTGGAATACAAGCATGCTGATCCACACAGGTATGCACACAGGTAGGGCTGCACGATTAATCGTTAGAAAATCACGATCTTGATTCATACTTATGTGCGATCTCATTTCCAAATGACAACGATTAAAAAAAAAAAAAAAAGACGACGACGATTGTACCGCATTTTGATCCGGGACGTACTCTGCATGAAAACAAGCGCTCACTCTTCCTGCTCAACAAATAACAAGGGCGGAGCTTTATACCACGTGATACAGAAGCTGTGCTGTGCCATGTGATGCTAAAAGTAGCAGGGAAAAAACAACGGAGAGCACATCAGGGATGACGAGAAAGTCACAGGAGAAAATCCGTTCCGGTCAACCACCCAAACATCAATAACGGGTACCTTATACAGCGCTTCCCTAGACCCGTCGAACTCCCGCAGGCACAAAGAAATTACGGAGGCTATCACTTATTTCCTGACCAAAGATATGGCTCCCATCAACACTGTGCAAAACGAGGGATTTAGGAAAATGATCAACACCCTAGACAAACGCTACACAGTGCCGTCCAGCAACTATTTTTCTATTGTGGCACTACCTGCTCTATACACGCAGCGTCGAGCAACGGTGGAGACAGAATTTCAAGCAGTACAACATTTTGCGGCAACAGAAAAACGTGAGACATTTCTTGTTTTTTATGTTTATTTATTGTTTTTATGTTCAGTCTCAACTGTTACGAAGTTGATGTGCAGTTAATAAGTGCAATAAATATTTATACTGGAAAAGAAAATCGTGATCTCAATTCTAAGCCATAATAATATGGAAATGCAGCTCTGTAATAAAATGGTAATAGCAGGATAACAAAGACAAAACAGGACTGGAATAATGTGGTAATTTCTAAATTATTACCACTCAATTACCTCTGGGGCAGTTTCTGTATAATGAGCAGGAAACAGAGCTGCAAAATGCAAAACTGTCTGTTAGAAAGTGCTGCCAATACATTTTCTTTTTTCCATTTTAATGACAGATGAGTTTTCTGTCAGTGGATGATCTATTTTTCTGTTTGTCACTTAGCTTTTATCACCATACATGACATTATGATAAGTAATTTTTTAGTCATTTTCTAGTACACATACGCTCCAGTTACACAAGTGTACCTTAAATGGACAAATCTGATTTTACAATTCAACCGTAGAACAACCACAGAAAGACAGTTTTCACCTTAAACTATGATGACTCAAGTGCTTCCCACATACAAAACAACAACAACACAGTTTTAAAATTTATATGAATTCATTGTTTTATATTTCTTATGGGGTGATCGTGGCTGAAGAGTTGGCAGTTCGTCTTGTAATCGTAAGGTTGCTGGTTTGAGCCCCAGCTCCGACAGTCTCAGTCGTTTTGTCCTTGGGCAAGACATTTCACCCGTTGCCTCCTGGTGGTGGTCAGAGGGCCCGGTGGTGCCCGGCAGCCTCGCCTCTGTCAGTGCGCCCCAGGGCAGCTGTGGCTACAATGTAGCTTGCCATCACCAGTGGGTGGATGACTGAATGTAGTGTAAAGCACTTTGGGGTCCTTAGGGACTAAGTAAAACGCTATACAAATACAGGCCATTTACTATTTTATCATTTACTTTACAAACACAGGCAGGTGACAGCTTAAGTGCCATTCTGACTTGGTCATTTTAACCCAAAGAGGTTTTGACTTCAATTTGAATGTAATAATAATTTAGATTATTGACCCTATCTCAGAAACAGAAGGAATCAGTCTTTCACTTCTCATATTTACTTATTTGTTCTTAACCAGGGGACAAATCAGTGCATGTTTAAATGTAATCTAAAAAAAATCAGTTCAAGCTAAACAACTCTTTAACCTCTTCAGTGAATGTCATACATAAGGACAAAACAGCCAAACAATCCAAACAATTTCAACTACACAGTTGGATGTTTGTTTTTGATTTTTGTTTTGATCTAGTGAAGTTTAGTTGGAGTTTTCATTGTTTTTAATGCAACCAGAAAAAATTTCCTATTCTCAACAACTTCAGCCTCCACGGTTTATCAAAGTCAGATTTAGAGGTTCAACTTCTTTTCATTAAAAGGTCTCTACATAAGATGTGTAGAATACTGCATACCATCACATAACACATAAGAGACATAAGGCTTTAAAAAATGTTTTGCTTTCTAAGCTATGCTTTGTACATTGGAAAGCTGGACAGAAAGGCAGCAGTTTCTGTCCTGAATAAAATCCTGCAGCATGCCACATTGCCATTTGTTTGCTCTCTCTCAAGGCAAACATTAGTTTTTTTTCATAAATCAAAGTAAAAAAAAAGAGGTGATGTCCTGACCAGAGAGTTCTCTTGTGGTCACCTAATGCAATGGTTGATGATCAGAGGACATAGCTGCATGGTGGTTCTCTTCAGTAGCCTTTCATGGCAATGCCTCCTCCAGTGTCATTACGTTGGACCTGATGGATCATGAAGATGGTAATAAGCAGGCCCAGTAGCTATAAAGACAGGTAGATGAACAGGGGGTTAGTTCACAAAAAAGGTAGGCGATAATATTAAAAAACTACAGTTCAACAGCACTGGTGGTGAAGCCCGCTGAGGATGACAATGATGTAAATGCTGCAGCTCCAACACGGCAATTACTAGCTTTTACTCAGAAGCTGAAGAGGAATTACCAGCTTTGTTGCTAATAAAGCGGTCAACGTGCTACCTGTATTTATGTGCTACACAATGATGTATAGTCGACACACTTGAGAAGGATTCATGTCTCAGTGCTTGACAGTGGTGTGGCTCAACAAAAAAACAGACCTTTAAAAGCAAAAGGATAAAGAAAATATCATTCCTCTCAGTTTAAATATTTTAAATGTTTTGTTTTTTATTGTAAATAAAACATGGGTTTATCACATCTGAAAATCAAATTTAAAAAGCAAATTAACATGGGAACTTGGAATGTAGTTTTGTGGGTCAACATGCAAATAACTCACGTATACTATTGCGCCCATACTTGTGTTAATCATAAAGAATTATTACCAGCAAATATCCACTGGAAATGCAGTCATGACCAAAGGTTTTGGCAGTTGAACTGTCTGTTTTTCTTGGGCTTTCCCTTTTCAGTTTTTATTTTTATTTTTTCACATTTCTTTGATAGAGTGAGGCTAAGCCTTGAAGGTACAGTAACAACATTACTAAGGAATGAACACTAATAACATTAAACAGTATTTAGCAACAAAAATGTAATCATGTATGCAAATAAGCTAAGATTCTAGCAAATGTCTGAAAAAGCATCTTAGAAATGCTACTAAGAGTTTTTATTTCCAAGATTTTTTTAAAATAAAATAAGATCTTAAAGAACAATGGAGTCACAGTGATATACAGTGATAACCTGTGACAATAAATGAAAACAACAGTGAAGCTTACTGCTGTCACAGCAAATCCAAAGAAGAAGCCCAAAGCGATCTTCAAGAAAATGTCTACCAACGAAAACATGACGTCACCGCAGGACTGCAGAAGAGAATGGAAGATAGTTATTACATGGAAATCTATCAGAATGGCAGACTGTAGTGTTTGGATTAGCTGATAGGGGTTGGGGAATTAAATACCTGTGCAAAGACTTGCTGTGGGCCTCTGGTTCCCTGTAAGAAAACAAGAGGATATTGTGTATTCAAATAGAAACAGTTCATTATTAACTTTCAGATACATATTATAAAATATAAATTACTGTAGGGCAAAACACAGTTACATTTGTCAATGTGGAATGGATGGCTGCAAAATTACTCAACTTGTAATTTCAAAGTGACAATCTGACACTAATTTCACGCAAAAAGCTTCTTTAGCCAGGAGGTGTATATTATGTCAGAGCCAGGCACAACTCTTAATTGCTCAAGACTTTGGGTGTCTGCCACGGTGATAGTTACTGGATCCTGTTCAGGGAGGTTGCTGTGGTCTGCTCTTAGTCCCACTAGCCACTGAGCATTGTTGTAATGTGTTGTCTCCTTCTTCCATATGCTCTTCCAGTATTGCTCTGTTTCTAGCCTTGGTGGTGCTGTTCTCACATTGTTCCCCTGCCACACGCCTTAGATGGTTCTGTGGAGAACAGCTGGTTAATTCTCCTGCCTTGCATCTCTCTTGTATACCTCCTCAAGTGGCTGGCCAAGGCTGTGAGTCTTTGTTTGTCAGTTTTCTAGGCATCAGGTATGGACAGTACTTGTTAGGCACCTTCTTCATCACAGCTTTCTGCAGCTCAGATATTTTGCTAACTCCCTTCTGCTACCTTGATCTTGGCCTCTTGTCTCCTTCTCGATGGAGGGTACTGCTCCTTGTGGCTGTTCATCTTGTAGCCAGGGAGCTCAGTGATCACTGCTGCCAGAGAGTAGATCGATTGGTTTTGGTTATGGTCACAGTAGGGATTGCCCACAGTGCTGTATTCACATATTTTGTTGTTCAGAGGGTATTTCACATAGCCTTGGTAATCGACCCGGTGAGCTGTTCTCGCCTTCAATGTAGCAGTTGTTCTTCTTGCTTGGTACCCAATCCAGAGGGTGGAGATGATGATATCTCCCCCCTGACCTAATTTTCTGGCTTCCCCTTGCCGTAGCATTTGCAGTGTACCTTGTCAATCTCTAGTTGTGATGGTAGTTTCTTCTTCTGGATGTTGGAAAACTAAGCTACTAGTTGTTTCACCATTAGTGTAGATAGCAGAATTAGTCATTTCCTGATATTCTTTGTTTTTTTCTTAAAATCCAGTTTTATTTTACAAAACTAACCTGAGGTCTGGTTTTGCATGAGGAATATCCTTCATATCCCAGATTTGAAGGACTGCATTCACAGGAATTGGGAATTTCCTCACCCCAGTCGTTAGCGCTCACTATTCCACAGCATTTCATCTGTTAACACATAAGAGAATGACTTCAAATAATTGAAAATACTTAATGAAGTTCTGCACTAATGTAAATGTGTCAATAAAGTAACTATAATGTAATTATTAAAAAACAATTCAGTCGAAAAATAATTAATAAAAGGTTTTCTGTGTAAGGTGGAGTCAAAAAGTTACTTGACACCAAGCATAAAAAGAAAAAAATATTATCTGACTAAAATTTCAGTTCAGTCCAGTTCATTTTTATTTCAAACGTGTATATTTGCCATCATTTTGTCATATCATTCCATTCTTTTGTTTGAAAAGGAATAGACAGAAGTATACACTTATTTGGCCCTACCCCCACAAATTTTACATCTCATTCATTTAGTTTTCTTTTAGTCTCAAATTAAACAAATTTGGTTGATCTCCCCTATCAGGGTTGGTCCTTGATCACTTCTGAGCCCTTCCAGTACCACTGCTATTCAGATCACTACCTGCAAGTCCTGTATTGACTACTTGTACAAGTAAATTTGGGATTTCACCACACTTGAGCAGACATTGGACATGACCCTCTGTATCCTCGCTATTCTGGCTATATTGGCTATATTGGCTATTCTGTTCTATTTGATTCTACTGTCATCAGGTTAATAGTACAAAGAACATTACAGATTGCTGTAAGGCTTCAAGCATATCTCTCAAGGATGGTTCTTTCATGTAGGGCTCTGCTAGTTCACTAGAGGTACTGTAGAAGATAGTCTTTGTCTGCAAAGAAAAAAAGAATATATTTAGTATCACGGTAAACAGATGAGAAGCTATATTATCAACAAGACAGACAGAGAAGGACAAAAATCTCAAATATGCAATGAATGAATACCCAAAAACAAGAATAATTAAAGTAGAAAAGAAAACAAATTCTATTTCTAAAATTATTTACTGGCTTCTTTTAATTCACTGATGAATTTCCCACAAGAAACATTACTAATATTTTCCATACTATCCATTAGGTCCTATGGTCATGTCCAATTAGGACAATTCATTAATACAGGCAATTGTTAATGTGTGTGATAGTGTTATTAAGGTGGAAAGAAAAAAAGGAATAAATAATTAAAACTATGTTGCTGAGAGAAAGGCAAGGGTTTTTTTATTTTTATTTCAGACACAGACAGAAAAGGAAGGCCACTAGATAACAGTAGTAACTGTAACAGAAACACAGATGTAAAGTAATACAAAGAAAGAGAGAAAATGTGATGAAAAAAACTTGCATCAAGAAAAATTATTGGACAGGCAGAGAGGAGAAGAGATCACCTGGTTTCTTTGGACCGCTACAACAATGCCAAAAATCATCATGATGATCATTCCAATGCCCATAAATCCTGCAAACTGTGCATGAAGGAATGTTAAGAACATTAAAAGAATCATCACTTTGTTCTTGTTTTGTTCATTGTGAAATTAAAAGCAACAAAAAATAAACAGGTATCACATCATTATCTTGTTTGATGCAGGGGTCCTGTACTTACTATTTTGAGGACGAGGGCTTTCTCAGAGCAGGCAGCGTAGATTCCCAGGGAGGAGACACCAAGGACACCAATGGCAAAAACCCATGACCAGCCCAAGCCTGGCATACCAAATGTTGACAACTGCTCGAGAAAGAACAGGAAACAACACAAACATTGCATTGATCCTTACTTCTTGGAATAAGCAAAAGCAAACACAGTTATCAGTAACATGCTAGACATGAATCTCTGGTTCACATCAGATTGAGTCTAATATCTGTGCCATCTAGCCATGCTACCATAGATCATAAGGCAAGCATTTCAAAACCTAAACCAGGCCATGCCAGGACCATCCAGTAAGTCACATTCAGTGAAGAGGCCATCCACTGTAGTACCTTCTCGGGTTAGAATAAATTTGCAGTTGTTAGGCTTAACTAGCACAACATCAAATTTACTGAAGTTTTAGTAAAGAACAGGTCGAATCAGACAGTGTTAACAGACATTTATAAAACTGTAAAGTTGTAGTCACAGTCTTCGTTCTGTGAAGCAAAGACAGCAGTGTGTGGATTAGTCATTTTTAAAATGACGTAAAATGTGAGGGTTGTCCACTGGGAGCGCTGTGGAACACACCAAAAGCAGATCAGCAGGCAAAGACATCAGTGGAGACATCCTCTCTGCTTTAAAGCCTCAAACTTTCCTTTCTGATTAAGATTATAATTATGGTGCATGAGGTGACCGTGAGCCATCTCTCAGTTATGCTGCTTTCCATAATGCACTGAGCACTTTTCTGCTGCTCCAGTCCTTCCAGCAGCAATGTGATTTCATTCTGCACATGGCAGTTTATAGAAAACTGTTTATGTAAAATATATAACTTAAAAATGGTTATTGATATTAAAACTACTCTTTTGTTACACAATAACAGAAAGTTGAAATACATTGTGTAGGGCAAAAACACAAACTGGTTCATACTGGAGCATATATATGGATATCAAATTTCAACTCATTAACAATGAACATCGTGGAGACTGTTATCCCCCAGATGACTGCCAGACTCACAGGCTACAGGATATGACTGTAAAACCTGATTACAAGTCCTGGAAATGAACTGGAGAAAAAAGAGAAAAAAACTGTAGATAAACAAACAAAAAAACACTATTTCATTTAGTGACAACAATGAGCCAAAACATGTACTCCATTAAAAGCTCTGTGTTTCTGGTTTGACAATTTTGTCAGAGCCAAGCTGTAATTACTGTTACAGAGAAAATGAGTTGTGAGAGCGTTAACTTCCCCCAGGCAGCATCTGTTCTGTGTTAAGAGCAGAAATGAGAGCCTCCACTACATCTGGACAGCTGCCTGATTCTATATAAACACGCCGAGTCCTTCACGTCGGCTGAATCTAAACATTTCAAAATGAGTGTTTTCCATTTCACGTGCGTGCTTTTAGAGAATTATTGTATACACATCATGTCCTGACTAAATCTGGTTCGGGGCTCAATGCAAACCAGCTGCTTTTGTCTTTTGAGTGTTTGTTTCAAAGCATTACTGAACTCTGTTTTTATAGAACTCTTTCTTATCAGTACAGAACAAAGATCCAACCATAACCTGTCATGACTTTAAGAGTGGTTCATGATTAAGTCAACACAGATAAACACTTGATTATTGTATCACCTGATGAAGGCAAATTAAAAACACAACTTGCAGTGAGTGTTTACCGAAAATAGATACTAAGCAAGGGGGGAATTATTCTGGCTTAAAGCCAGACCTGATTTATTATTCCAGACTTTGACAGGAAGACGGCCACATGGTTTATGTAAGAACAGAAGAAAAAACATCTGGAGTGGGAGAGTTGTTTTTATGGTTGGGCTTTCATAGGTTAACCACAAGAGGAGTAGCTGTTCTCTATTACCTATGCTACGTTATGACAGTCAACGGCAGGGAGTTGAGAGTGGTATCAAAGCTGGACACATGAACTAATATCAGTGAAAACAGACTTATGATACTGATTAGTCCAAAAGTGTCTGTAGGCAGACTAAAGAAATTTAAATAGTGTGGTCCTTGTGATTTTAGTTCTTTGTTGAAGGGTGACATATAATCATGATATTTCCGCTTGGCTTTCTTTCTAAGCTCCGTATGTATGAGCCTAATAAAATCAACACGTTGAATAATCAAAGCATCACTGTGGAAATCCCAATTCCACTGAAGGTATTTTTGGCTAAAAAATATCATTCGCCTTTCTTTTATTCTGTGTCAACAGAGATGTAGTTGATGTTTACCTGCGCAGCCATGGCAGTCATCCTTACTGCCAAGTAAATCAGCACACATCCCAGGATCTGTGGAAACCGAATCACAGTGTTCAGTTTGTGTTTAACAAAATTAAAGCTCCAAGTATGGTGGACTAAGTGTGCTAAAAAAACATTTACAATAAAGGCTTTGTAAACAGTGCACTAAGACATAATTAATAATAAAAAGTGATTATCTTATTTTAAAACTGAAACTTGCATGGTTCAGCCAGGGAAAACCTGCCACATTTCAGCGCTTCAGCCATTTTACACCTTTAAAGCATGTCAGCCATTTTAGGTTACACAATCTCTCTTCCTGAGATGTGTAATCCTGCATGCAACCGTTAAGAGCTTTTGTCACTTCTACACTGCACAACCTGAGGGCGACAAAGCTAAAAACCTGATCAGAGACTTCCTCAGGCCTAGGCATGTTTCCTGGCTGGTGAAAACACCCAAGAAACATGGATCTGAAACTGTTCCAGACCCAGGCTATTATTATTCTAAAAGTAATTTAATATAAGATTTTTGTTTTATGTAATTTGATTTTAAAAACTGTTTTTTCAAAACATTATTACAAGTAAATGTTTGTTTGTTTGCATGTTTTGTGTAAATGGATGGAAATAAAATCAATAAGTATGAATAAAAAGAAAAACCTCTGTGTTAAAAATTGAAAATTAATTATCTTTTAAACCACATTTCTCATTTTATTCTGTTTGACTGCACAAGCTCATTGTTTTTTTGTATTTTTTAAAATCATTTTTAGTTCTCTTACTACAAAGACGTTAAAAGGCTAATCAAAGCAAAAACAGCTTCTTCAAACTCCACCTTGTTTTCCCCCACCCTGCCTTTTTTCCATTAGGGTAAGCTAAAAAAAATAATTAACAAAGGAGAGGAGAAGCTGCTCGGTGGTTGGCTGGTGGAGTGAAATATGACCCTGTTTTCTTCTGCTTTGTGTGTGGGGGGGGCTTTTTACTGGAAATTACTGAGCTGAGCAGTTAACCACATTTGTATTTGATTGCTGTTTTGGAAAAATATTTTGAACATTGAAGCATGTCTTCATTAATATGATCAAATTTGATGATCATATTTTGTTTTTGTTTTTTTTAGTATAGTACAACAATTTTAGTTAAAGCTGAAGGTATTTTTTCCTAGTTCATCCTTTTTTTTAGCATGTAGGAGTAGGAGCTATTCACAGCAACTTCATGGCTTTACTTTGTTTGTTTTTGTTTTTTACAAAGTTTTTTCTTGTTATTTTAGTTATATTTACATATTTGAAATAAACTCTATTCTGTTCTACTCTATAACATAACGTACGTAAAATCGTCCTGGAAAACTGAACAAAACACAAAAATATTTTTTAAAGTTTAAAATTAAATTAGAAAGAACGTTTTGACTTACCATAAACAGCACATTGAAGAAAATAAAAATGCACTTGATGCATCCATTAATTTTCCCCATTTTCACTTTTTAGAGAGTGTCTCACAGGAGGTGAAGCAGTGAGGTTGTAGCTCAGAATGTAATGATGTACAGGTTTGCGTGCTCTGATAAACTCCGCAGACAGAGAATGTAAGGGGAAGTAACACACAAAGAGCTGCCCTGTAGCCAAGCCCTCGTGTGTACGGGACAGCCTCCTCAGACATGCACTAATAGAAAAAACTCAACTTTAAACTGGAGCTTGAAAACTGGAAACAAAGCAGAAAAAAGGCTGATTATAAAACTGCAGTAAGCATAAAGCAAAAGATTAAAGTTCTGTTATTTGGTTTTACAGTTTTTCTCGATTGCTTAAACACTATAACCAGGCCTCTAAACTAAAATTTCAAAACCGTAACGCTATTGTTCAAAAAGCTCACCCATTTCCCTGAACTATAAACACTATTCCCTGCTTTGACACATGACTCAAATTTGGTGAACTGTTACTGCAAAACTCTACACACAAATCCCTACATTTTACAGTGCTTACACCATGTAGTCATTTAGAAAGCACTAGCATGCAATAATGTTAACTTAAGTCAGCATAGCTTGAGCTCAATTAGCACACAATTAACCAGGTGGAAACACTAGGAGTCAAAATTTAGCACACACCAATCAGAACCTGCGATGGATAGATAAAAGGGCCAAAGTCAGCTCATTCAGGTTTGAAACAATGGATCCAAAGAGATGCAAAGGAAGAGGACGTGGTGAAGGAGGACGTGGTGAAGGAGGAGGACGTGGTGGAGGAAGAGGACGTGGTGAAAGAGGAGGACGTGGTGAAAGAGGAGGACGTGGTGGAAGAGGAGGAGGAGGAGGTGGTCTAGGACAACAGGAAGGTGGTGGAGGAGGAGGGAGAGGTGGAGGAGGAGGAGGACGTGGTGAAGGAGGAGGACGTGGTGGAGGAAGAGGACATGGTGAAAGAGTCTCTCACCACACTTCTTTTTCTCTTTCTATTTACAAACAAGGGATGTTTCCATATTCTCTCCACCTGTCTAAACGAAACACCCAGCATACATCATTAAACATACACGCACAATTAAGGGCATGCTGAGGTTTGTCACATGGAATGTAAATGGAGCTGGCACCAGAGGAAAGAGGTTAAAAATATTTAACCAGCTTAAAAAACTACAGGCAGATGTTGTTTTATTACAAGAAACTCACAAACCTGTCACAGGTTTAAATGAACTTAAAACACCTGAGTTTCCTAACGTGTTTGCAGCCGGTTATAATTCTAGACAACGGGGAGTAGCAATTTTAATACATAAAAATGTTAATTTTACAGTACTGGATACAGTTATAGATCCAGAGGGTAGATTTCTAATTATTAAACTATCAATATTGAACAAAAAACTATGTATTGTTAGTATATATGGTCCAAATGTTGATGAACCCTCATTCTTCCACGGTTTTTTTAGTGCACTCTCTGAACACCTTGATTGCACACTCATTCTTGGCGGTGACCTCAACCTTGGACTAAATGAAGAAATGGATAGGCTCAACACAACAGGAACTCAGCGTAATTGGCAGTCCACAAATATAATCAAACAGTATATGAACGACTTTGGTCTTTGCGATGCATGGCGCTCCCTTCACCCCACCAGTAAGGAATATACTTTTTTCTCGCATGTTCATCACTCTTACTCTCGTCTGGATTATTTTTTGGTCAGCAGCTCACTGCTGTGTGACATTTCAGACACTGAGATTCATCCTATAGCTGTCAGCGATCATGGTCCTGTATCTTTAACACTAATGCACAAGAATAATACTACGCCAAGTAAAAACTGGAGATTTAATATATCACTACTTAAAGATGAAGACTTTATTAAATACTTTAAAAAGGAATGGACTTCATATTTAGACTTTAATGACACTCCCGGAATATCTGCTTCTGTTCTATGGGAAGCAGGGAAAGCTGTGATGAGAGGTAAAATAATTTCTTTCTCATCACACAAAAAGAAAGAAGAAAACAAAAATATTCAGGAATTAGAAAAAAACATCAAATCACTAGAAGAAGCCTACGCGTCCCACCAAGATCAGGAAACATTGAACAAAATATGCAAAACAAAACTAGAATTAAATGAAACTATTAATAAAAAAACACAATTCCTTATACAAAGACTTCGCTTGCAGAATTTTGAACACAGTAACAAATCAGGTCGATTTCTAGCTAACCAGCTAAAAATAAATAAAGAAAAAACAACTATATGTGCTGCTAAAGATTTATCGGGGAACACAATATATGATCCTGGAAGAATAAACAACATTTTTAGGGATTTCTATGAAACTTTATACTCACCACAAATAAACCCATCTAAAAATGAAATTGATCTGTTTCTTGACAACGTAACTCTTCCAAAATTACTAGACAGTCAAGCAATGGAATTGGATTCGCCACTGACGCCAAGTGAACTCCAGGAAGCCCTGATAAGTATGCCCAATAATAAGGCTCCAGGTCCAGACGGCTTCCCTGCAGAATTCTACAAAGAATTCTGGACAATTTTGGCACCAGTATTCCACAGCATGTTGCAGGAAATCGAGGAAAAGGGCAGACTACCACCAAATATGAATTCTGCCAACATTAGTCTCCTGCTAAAACCAGGCAAAGACCCTTTATTTCCCTCAAGCTATCGTCCAATTTCTCTTTTAAATGTAGACCTTAAAATAATCTGCAAAGCTCTCTCAAAGAGATTAGAGAAAATGACCCCCCTCTTAATTCATCCTGACCAAACTGGTTTCATAAAAGGTCGGCACTCCTCAACAAACACTCGTAGATTACTTAATTTAATAGACTACTCATACGATAAAAACATCGAAGCCATAATATTATCTCTAGATGCAGAAAAAGCATTTGACAGAGTTAACTGGAAATTTTTATTCGCAACTTTACACAAATTTGGTTTTGGAAACTCTTTCATAAACTGGATAAGAATATTATACAATTCCCCAACGGCTCGTATCAGAACAAATGACCAGACATCCTCCAGCTTCTGTCTCCTGAGGGGCACCAGACAGGGATGCCCACTCTCCCCCTCACTTTTTGCAATTTTTATCGAACCTCTAGCAGCAGCATTTAGACAGGCTACAACAATTAAGGGCATAAAATGTAAGAACATAGAACATAAAATCAGTCTCTATGCGGATGATGTGTTGCTTTTTCTGCAAAACACACAAACCAACCTCTCTGAGGTAATTACTTTAATAAACTGGTTTTCAAGAGTTTCAGATTATTCAATTAACTGGCCAAAATCTACAGTTCTCCCCATTAACTGCTCCTTCCATAATTCTTCCTCTGCCCCACTGCAATCCGGAAACATTAAATATTTAGGTATTAATATCTCTCCTAAGCTTTCAGACTTAACTAAACTAAACCACATCCCACTTCTAAAGAAAGTAGAAGGCGATCTGACTAGATGGAAATCTTTACCCATATCACTCATGGGAAGGGTCGCCACTATAAAAATGATGATCTTGCCAAAAATAAATTACTTATTTTTGATGATCCCTAACAAACCATCACAAGATTGGTTCAGATCTCTGGATTCATATATTTCCAAATTCCTTTGGAAAGATAAACCCCCGCGTATTAGCTTAAAAACGCTACAAAGAACCAAGGATAGAGGAGGATTAGATCTGCCTAATTTTCACCAATACTTCTTAGCCAACAGGCTTCAGTTCATCTCAGAATGGTTAAAACATACCTTCTTAGTTGAGCCCTGGCTAGATGTTGAACAGGCACTATGCAAGGATCTAGAGATTTCAGACCTACCATTTATTAGCTCAAACATCAAAAGACATGAATGCTTTAAAAGTATCAACATCAGCTTTTCTCTAACAGCATGGTGGGAGTTTCTAAAAATAACGGAGTCTTCATTAATCCCATGCAAACGTACACCTATCTGGAATAACCCTGACATATTACAAAACAATAATATGATTAATTTCCCAGAATGGAGTTGTAAAGGAATTAAATACTTAGAACATATATTAGAGGGAACAGAATTTATTCCATTTGACAGACTAGTTGAACAATATGGGATCAACAAGACAAGGTTTTTAGAATATCAACAAATTAAATCCATAGTAAAAAAGAAATTTAACCTCAGTCAAGTTGAATTACAAACACCACTAAGTGCGGCACATTTTCTTACTCTTAAATCCCCCAAATTATTATCTAAAATATACAGAACACTTTCTAAATTAGATGAATCAATATCCCTTCCTACTGCAAAGTGGGAAGCAGATTTATCAGTCAACTTAGACCAAAACTTCTGGTCTCAGATTTGCTTAAAAACTTTTAAATTAATTAAAAATCCCAGTCTGCAATTAATACAATACAAAATACTTCATAGAGTGCACTATACAGGTCATCGGATGTTCAAGATGGGCTTTACATCTTCCAACAACTGCTCACACTGTCAAGGCAATACACCAGACAATTACATCCACGCTCTTTGGTTCTGTCCACCAGTGCAAAAGTTTTGGCGCGAGATATGTGAAGACTTATCAAAATGTCTGAAATGTAACATTCCAACCTCCCCCTTAGTGTGTTTGTTGGGCAGCTTAGATAATGTCACTTCAGAAAAGAATATAGCCCATATGATCTTCACTGCCCTATGCATAGCCAAGAAAACAGTCCTCATGAACTGGAAAAATAAAAATAATCTTAATTCTAACCAATATAGAAATTATCTATTAGATTACATTAGTCTTGACACAGCCTCTGCCACCACATCAGATCAATTGCTCTGGGCCCCTTTTATCAGCTCCATCACCTAGTGGGGGTGGGGGGTCATAGTTTGGTCCCGCCTTCACTGTTGTGATTGGTGAGGGGGTAGGGACAGGCTTAGGGCGTCGGCGGGTTCCCCGGAGGCATCTTCCTTGGGGGGCTCAACCCGGGGTAGCGGTCACGTCCGGTTGAGGGCTCTGTTGGCTCTCAGGTGACTGTTTCCTCGCGGCTGCGTGCAGCGGGGCTAGGGGAGGGTCTGTGCTGACGGACGTGGGTTACTGACCTGGCAACCTGGCTGCCCCTGGGTGGGTCCGGGATGGGCGTGAGGTTCTGGGGGTGCTCCGTCTCTGGGCGGGGGCCCGGGCCGGGCCTCGGGGGCTCGGGTCCTGGTTGGTGTGTTGCCGGGGTTGTGGGCGGGTGGGTGCATGGGGGCCCGGCCCTGGAGCAGGGTGCCGCCGGTGCATCGAGCCGCCTGGGGGGCTCTTCAACTGGTGGGGGGGATGGTCACATCTGGCAGGAGCTTTCTTCTCTCAGGAACTCTCTGCAGGAGGGGGAGATACAGGAGAGGTGGAGGAAGATCTCAGCCTGGGCGTTTACCGTCTTATGTAGTCTGGAAGATGTGTGGTTGGTGGGGTGGGTGCAGTTTTCTCTGTGGTGGGGTTGGGTGGACTGTCCAGGGCTCTGTGGAGCCGGGGGGCGCTACTGCACTGGGCCCCGGTCTGATGGGCCTGGGCCCCCCTTCCCTGGCGGGTCGCGGAGGGTGGGAGTGCCTACTGGGGTCAGCGGGGGAGCTGGCCCCAGGGAGGGGTTACCTGCCCCTCCCTTCCTTCCCTCCCCATCTCCAGCTGCCTCCCTCTTCCCGCTCCTCCACAACCACCCACACATGCAGGGCCTTGGAGTGGGGGTATGTCACCAGGGTGCAGAGGAGGCTACCCCCCCCCCCCCCTGTCCCCTTCTGGCTGCCTCTGCCTCAATTTTATCCCACAACTTAGACATTCACATTATTCACACTCTCATTACACATACATATAGGATCTTGGGGGTGGGCACAATCACGGAGTCCAAATCACCATCAGGGTGTATACCTCACCCCTGACGTCGTTGCCCACCTCTCAATTTTAAATACACTTAGTCATTGAGGGTTAGCAGGAGGGACTATGCGCTTACCTGCTGCTCCTTGGCAGGTAGCTCCATGCCCTCCTGGGTTTTAATTGCACCTTAGAACACATATGCATCAACACTACAATGAGCGGGTGGAGGGAGGTTTGGAGTCTTCTCCCACCCCCATTCTCTGCGGCCTGCTGGAGCGGGAGGGCTAGTAGGAGGAGTTGGCCGTCCGGCTGCGGTCTGGGGTGTGGGGCCTCCCTGCTGCTGCGGAGTCGGGGTGGTCTGCCTCTCCCCACCGCAGGGAAAAGGGTAACACCACCTGGGTCTGGGTGCAATTCCCCCCTCCAGGGGCAAGGGTACCTAGACCCGGATTGTAGAGTACGCTTGGGGAGTGTGATTGTGTGTACAGCGTCTCTTTATGTCTGTCTCCACGTTGGTTGAGTGTGGAGTGAGTGCATATGAGAGCATGAGGGTGGGAATGGATGTTTGTGTCTGTGTGTGCCTGTATGTCTGTGTCTATATGTCAGGTTGGGTATCAGACGCCACCTCTCTGGGGACACCTCAGGCCCTCCAAGGTTTGGAGGCCTATCTCCACCCACCACCACTTCCCCTGCCGGTGGCGGACTCCCTCAGGTGTCGGTGTGTTGGTGGTTCTTTGTGTCTGGGGGTGGGCGTCCGGGTACACACCGGCTCACTCCTTGGCGGCCGCTTGTCGGGGCCTGGGGCCTGGGGCTCGCTCGGGCCCCCTTTGGAGGTGGGGTGCCCCCGGCCTCTCGGCCTAGGGCTCGGTCACTCAGGCGCAGCTGGGGGCCGGCGGAGCTCACGGGCGCGTCACTGCAACCCCCCCGGCTTCTGCTCCGCGGCTGCTGAGTGAGCCCTCATCTGGGACTCTCCTCAGCTCTTACTGGAACAGTGGCGCGGCTGCCCCTCTGTTGGTCTTCCATGGTCTCTTGTGTTCTGGGGGCCTCTGGATGTCTGGAGTTTTGATCTCCTCCATACCTGCTTCACACCCTGGAGGACGGGGCTGAGGCCCCCCCACACTCCCTAGCAGATCATTACATGGAGAAACCTTTGGAATGCAAGCATGCTGATCCACACAGGTATGCACACATGGGTATTCACAGACGCGGACTAAAGCTTTCTTGGCTGCTGCCTCAAAGCACACTGTGCGCTGTCTATCTTGCGTGCTGCACAATATCGTTTATTACTTAGTAAATACTGATATCTATGACTAGCTAGTTTATTGTGATGGTGCTTTGTTTTCTCTATTATTATGTTGCTCTTTGTTGTTTGCTGTCTCCTCTGTTTGTTTGTTTGTTTGTTTTTTTTTTTTTCTCCATACAGGTGACCCAGGAGTTTTTTTTTTTGTTTTTTTGTTTTTTTGTTTTTTTTTTTTTTTTTTTTTTTTTTTTTTTTGTCTCTCTTCCCCCCCCTTCTCACCGTCTCTTCTCCCCTTTGGTTTTCTTTCTTTCTCTCCCCCTCTCTCTCTCATTCATTCCCCCTGTCCTATTTATTAAAAAAAAAAAAAAAAAAAAAAAAAAAAAAAATGACAAAGGATGAACTGAAGCTCTGCCATCACGTAATGTCGCATACTGCTGTTTCTGATGTCATTTAGGAAAAAAAAAAAAAAAAAAAGAAAGAGGAGGACGTGGTGGAAGAGGAGGAGGAGGTGGTCTAGGACAACAGGAAGGTGGTGGAGGAGGAGGGAGAGGTGGAGGAGGAGGAGGACGTGGTGAAGGAGGAGGACGTGGTGGAGGAAGAGGACATGGTGAAAGAGGAGGACGTGGTGATAGAGGAGGACGTGGTGGAAGAGGAGGAGGAGGTGGTCTAGGACAACAGGAAGGTGGTGGAGGAGGAGGGAGAGGTGGAGGAGGAGGAGGACGTGGTGAAGGAGGTGGAGGTGGAGAACGACGGCGACAAGGAAGGGGAAGAGCAAGGGCAAGAAGACAGTCAGTCTCGGATGAAATTCGAGCCACTTTAGTTGACCATGTCCTTGTCCATGGGATGACTATGAGGGAGGCTGGGCAATGAGTACAACCAAATTTGAGTCGCTTCACTGTTGCCTCCATCATCAGAACCTTCAGGGAGGAAAACAGGTAGGTGTACTTGCAGTAAGACTGCTTTGTACAGTAACGTTTAAGTTACTGAACTTATGTGTCTTGAGTTTCAGTATGTTTCCATTATTTGCCTGTAAAATGAATGTGTGACAGTTACAGTAATGAGTGCTTCTATTTTTGTAGGACACAGAGACGACCACCTGGTGGAGGCAGGTTAAGGCTTTTGTCGGAGGAGCAAGAGAGGGAACTTGTAAACATGGTAATTGCAAATAATGTAATCCGCCTGCAAGAGATTCAAAGGAGAGTGATTGAGGATGATCATCTTTTTCGAGGCATAAATGCCATCAGCCTCTCCACAATTGGCCGCATCCTCCGAAAGAATCAATTCCGGATGAAACAGGCATACCGAGCCCCTTTCGAACGAAACTCTGACAGAGTGAAAAACCAACGTGTGGAATATGTTCAGGTATGAGTTTTGATACTGTATAAAGTATTGTGTACCATCACAGCATGGCAGTTTATGCTGCCATTTCAGCACTCTTGAACTGTGGTTCAGGGTACCGATTGACTCTACTGTGTTATGTGTTTTGCAGAGAATCTTTGAGATTGAAGGACGGCCTGTTCCCCATGAAATAATCTTTGTGGATGAGGCAGGTTTTAACCTGACCAAAAGAAGGAAAAGGGGGAGGAACATAATTGGCCATCGGGCTATTGTAAATGTCCCTGGTCAGCGTGGGGGGAATGTCACTATGTGCGCAGCCATCAGCCAACGAGGGGTACTCCACCGCCATGCCGTACTAGGACCCTATAACACTATGCTTCTCCTTGCTTTTCTTGATGGTTTAAGACAACATATGTTCCAGCTGGACTACAGGGAACCAGCACAGCCAGAGCAGCCTCACTACGTTGTTGTGTGGGATAACGTCAGCTTCCAACGCGCTGCTCTGGTTCGTGACTGGTTTACCAATAACCCAAGGTTTTCTAATATCTTTCTGCCTGCATACTCTCCCTTTCTAAACCCGATAGAGGAGTTATTTTCGGCATGGCGGTGGAAAGTGTATGACCGAGAACCTTATGTCCGTGTTCACCTCCTTCAGGCCATGGAAGAGGCCTGCCTAGACATATCAGTAGATGCATGCCAGGGGTGGATCAGGCATGCAAGAGGATTTTACCCCCACTGCCTGGCTGGGGCCAATATAGCCTGTGATGTGGATGAGATTCTCTGGCCTGACCCAGACCAAAGACAAGATGCTGAGGTGGGATAATGTTTCTGGTGTGTGTTGTACTGTATAGTACATGAATGACAATGTGCCACTGTACATACATTGGTTGCGTCTTTTGTGTTTATCATGTGACAAGGGTTTTGAAGGGGAGAACCATAAGCAACCTATTTGTTTTGGAACTATTGTTTTGAATTAATTGTACCAGTGTGCAAAACTCTGTTGTAGTGTGTGTGTTTTTGAGGGCTTGTGTTTGATGTCTGAGGGCAAAGTTTGGTTTTTCAGCAGGAGTGAATAGTTTTGGGTGTAGAGCTTCATTTTGACCTGGAAATAGGATGTTTGGGAAATTGAGTGAGATGTTATGGATTTGTGTTTACTGTTGTGAGGATATGAGGCGTAGTTTCAAGAAATGTGTTTTAGCAATCGAGAAAAACTGTAATCAGCAGCCCCAAGCTTAGCCCATCGCCTCTGTCATTTGTGGTGCACCTGTAAGGACAACATGCCGAAAGGTTGCCAGTGATTTTTGTTTTTACAGTGACATAAAAAATCAACTTAATTAACTTCTCATTGAATAAAAGTTAAATAGCTAAAAGATTAATTTACCAGGATACACACAATTTATTAATCCTTTATTTATCCAGGTAAAAGAAATCTCATTGAGATTAAAAATCTCATTTCCAAGAGAGACCTGGCATCAAAATGCAATTGAAAATGCAAATAGAAAAACTGTCTGCAGCGAAAAGTGAATATCCTGATTACATTTTACTTGTCTGTGCAGACTCAAGTTCTGCCCAGATCATTTAACATGACGATGTTTGGAGACACCCTGGCAGATATGAACAGGAATTTTATCAAAATATAACACTACTGATAAGCACAGCAATGTTCCTGCAGAGGAAGTGAATCTGCTTGCACAATTTAGTTTTTTTAAGAACACAGCAGTTTTCTTAAATATATGGTCAGTGTTGTTTCTTGCAAATATATGAAAGAAATATTGCATTTCTTGGTTGACTATGCTCAGCAGATGTTTGAAAATAGTGAATGAATCTTTTTGTTTGTTTGTTTGTTTGTTATTCTTTTCCTTCCAATAAAGGTTGTTAGATTTGGTTAAAAAAAATTGTAAAAGTTGAAAACAGTTGTGGTTATAATTAAGGAAATCATATGGAAACCAGAAAACCAGATGTTATGAGAGCCAATCTCAATATCAACAGATGTAGTCTGAAATAACTGAGATTTTTGTTACCTTTTGTCAAACAAAAATATTGAGTAGTACACAGAAAGTCTTAGTCATGGCATCTACTTGCTACATTTACAGAAACAGGTGTTGGCTTGTAGTCTGAAAACTGATAGAGATGTGCCTTATACCTCTGATTCTGCTTTCAGAAACACGTGGTTTCAAAAACAAGTATATGATTAAAAAAAATAACATGTTCTCAGGAAACACTGGCATGGACTTAGTGGCTTTTAGCCTCATGACATCCACCACATACCCAGCCAATTATTAAACAAGGTTCGGTTGCATTTTAGCACTTAGTCCAGATTATTATTTCCATGTTGGTATACCAAAAGGGGAAAATATTGATGTATAAGGGTATATGTGAGCTTGTCCTTACCCCAAGCAGCAATGACTAAAGCACGATGCTCAGTTTGCAAATCCTGCTCCCATTTACATTAAAACAAAGACAAAAAGGTTATTGGTATGTGCTTAATTTAGAACTCAGAAGAGATACCAGCTCTTCTTACGCTGCAAAAACAGAAAAAACCCATCCGAGAAATTGCTACAATATCAGGAGAAGCAAAATCTACATTTGATACACCTTGAGAAAGAAAGAAAGCACTGGTGAACTCAGCAACCTGAAAACACCTGGACATCCATGGAAGACAGTGTTAAGTGACGGCTGTGTGTAGACAGGAATAGGACCCAAGGTGCAGACTCCAGAGACAGTCGTGAACTCAAAACAGCTTTAATGTAATACTCAAAATATAACATAACTGGAAAAAATCAAAATAAACTTAAACCGGAGGACTGACAGAACACACAGCTAGGTAAACGGTAGATCACGACCCAGACAAACCAAACAAGGAGCCAGAAACAAAAAAAAGTGCAAACACCGGAGCCCGGAAAGCAACATAACAAAACACAGGCTCACGACAGGCGCAGGGGGCCAGGAAAAACAGTTCAAGGGGGCGGCCCGGAGGCTGACGGCCCAAGAGCCCAGAAAAGAGTTCAGGGGGCCTGCCGGGCGGGAGGCTGAACGGGCCCCTCGGACCCTCCAGCGGAGACAGGAGACGGCTGGAGCGGTTCCTCGGACCCTCCAGCGGGAACAGACGGCTGAAGCAGTCCCTCGGACCCTCCAGCGGAGGCAGGTTGCTGGACGGATGACCGAGGAGAGGAGTGACGGTGGCGTCGCTTCCTTCTAGACGAGGGAACAGGAACCGGTGGAGAAATGGAGACCTCCTCCTCATCCTCCGACCACACAGCCACCAGGAAACAGGCAGGCGAATGGACAGGCGAACAAGGTCCCGGCTGGTGTGAGGAAGGAGAGGAAGCCTGTAGTGGCGATGAGGCAGAGTGTGCGTTGTCCTGGGGCGGCGGTGGGGAAGATGTAGTGAGTGAGAGAGCAAGCTCACCAGCCCTGACTTGCTCTCTCCAGGCAGTTATGGTGTTCCCCAACTCAGTGTCCTTAGCAAACTGGCTAAGCCGGGGGTTATATTGAATGATGGCCTCCACCGCACTCAGCCCAACTGCCATGGTCCTTAAATCCGGGGACTGGGCGATGCGGTCGAGCAGGCTCACCATCTGCTCCATCTCAGTGTTGTACTCCGAGGAAAAAGAGTCTGCGGGGTCCATGTTCTGGTCGCGATCTTCTGTTAAGTGACGGCTGTGTGTAGACAGGAATAGGACCCAAGGTGCAGACTCCAGAGACAGTCGTAAACTCAAAACAGCTTTAATGTAATACTCAAAATATAACATAACTGGAAAAAATCAAAATAAACTTAAACCGGAGGACTGACAGAACACACAGCTAGGTAAACGGTAGATCACGACCCAGACAGAGAAACACAGGGCTTAAATACACAGAGGGAGCAATCAGGGAATGGATAACAGGAGGGAAACACAGCTGGGGCAAATCAGGCCTAACAAGACAAGGGGAAGCGAAACCAGATACATTAACATCAGACATGGACTTTCAAAATAAAACAGGAAACATGACACAGACTGAACTAAAGACACAGATTCGCACGCACTGCAACAGAGGGAACAGAGACGTGGGACTAGGGCAGACACAGACACTGACTGGACACGGGGATATAGCAACTAAGGATACACAGAGATGCGAACTAGACAAGGGAATACAGCTGACAGGGGAGACAGAGCAACTAGAAAAGACAGAGACATAAACCATCAGACAGAACTCAAAGAAACCAAAGACTAGAAATATAAATAATATAATAAACTCAAAAACCATGGGTCAACGACCCAGGCATCCTAACAGACAGCAGTTTTGGATAATCGCAGAATCATTTCCATGATAAACAGAAACCTCTTCACAACACTCTCCAGGAGGAAGATGTATCTATATCCAAGTCTACCATAAAAACAAGACTGGATTAAAGTAAATACAGAGGATTCACTGCAAGAGGCAAGTCATTCATAAGCCTCAAAGACAGAAAGGCTAGATTGGACTTTGCAAAAAAAAAAAACAAACAAACAAAAAAACATCCAAAAGAGCCAACACAGTTCTGGAAAAACATTCTTTGGAAAGACAAAATGATGATCAACCTCTATGAGAATGATGGCAAGAAAGAAGTATGGAGAAGGTGGGGAATAGCTCATTATCCAAAGTGTACCACATCACTTATAAACCACAAATAAACTGCAACTGAAAGCTGCTGCAGTAAAGCCTGGCAGAGCATTAAAAAGGAGGAAACCCAGCATCTGGTGATGTCCATGAGTTCAGGACTTCATGCTGTCATTGTCAACAAAGGATGTTCAAGCAAGTATTAGTAATGAGCATTTTAGTTTCAATTATTTAATTTATCTGATTACTTTTGAGCCCATTAAATGAAGGGATTGTGTTAATAATCACTTTAGTTCCTTACACTTTTATCCAGTCTTTTTGTTCAGCCCACTGAGCTGTAAGTCTACATTTCAACTGCATCTGAGTTAGTTTTAATTTAATATTCATTGTCGTAGTGTGTAGAGCCACAATTAGAAAAAAGTTATGTCCAAATATTTATGGAACTAACTGTACACATTTACACCCTAAACTGATCTCTTGATTTGAAACATTGGCCTTGCTTGCAGCACTGTAACAGCATATGTGTAACAGAAAGAAATTATATTGTTTGCTTTCACTCATTAACTATGAGTGACAGTAAACATAAAAATTAGTCCACTGGAAAAGCCATCCTAGTGACTGCATTACCCAGCTAGCTTGTTTGTACTTAAGGGTATTTCAAATAAGCCATAGCTTCTTAGCCTACAACACCCACTTACTCAGTCCAGCAGTTGTGTAAGTGGAACTGCAAAAACTTCCCTTTCTTTTCCAAGTGGATCCAGAGACAGTCCTAAACAACTGAGAGACACAATCACAATGCCTGTCCTGTCTGAGCATGCCTGAAGCACCTCACACAGGATATAGGAGGCAGGCTAGGTATGCAGGCAGATTACAGTACATCCTTTCAGGATGGAGGAACATCAGACCTACCCAGAGCCTGAGCCAGGCTGCTTACCCAATCTCCCCTTCCAGAGGCAGTGTTGTGAATCAGAACTTGCCCCTGTCCTTATTTATGTGCATATTTGTCATAATTAAATGTTTTGGATCAAACAACATGTAATATTAGGCAAAGACGACTTGGGGAAATACAAAATGCAGTGTAGTGATGTGTCGGTCGCGAACGAAATGGCCGACTCTTTGAAGTGAACGACGCGAGACGGCTCCTTATTGGGAGCTGTGGTTTTTTTGGGGTTTTTTTTTGCCTGTCCTGTTTGGCTCTTTTGCCATCAGAATTATTGTCTAAAGGCGAAGAAAGATGCCCAATGGATTTACTTTACCAAATGGACCATCCCAGCCTTGTCGTAATGGTCTATTTGATTCACCTTTTATTGTTTATTTTATTTTATTTTCACTTGGTAAATACGGGACAGATTTGACTAGGGAAAAGAAAGGGGAGAAAGAAAGAGGGAAAGTAAAACAGCGGGGAAGAGGGATGGGGATAAAGGGCAAAAAACAAAAACCAACAAAATAAGCAGACAAAAAATACATATATCAATCACCTTGATCACCTGTTGAGAAAGAAAAAAGAGAAAACAAGCAGAAGAAAACAAAAGAGCAACATAGTAAACATCATCGTGATGATCTATGTGAATATAACAGTAAATACTAAATATTGAATATTATTGTGCAGCACGTAAGATCGACAGCGCACAGTGTGCTTTGAGGTAGGAGCCAAAAAGGGTGTAGTTTGTGTGTGTGAGCACCCGTGTGTACACCTGTGAGCATGAGCGCGCTTTAATTTAAAAGGTCCCTTCATGTAATAATCTGCTAGAGGGTGTGGGAGCCACAGCCCCGTCCTCCAGGGCATGAAGCAGGTATGGAGGAGATCAAAACTCCAGACATCCAGAGGCCCCCAGAACACAAGAGACCAAGGAAGACCAACAGAGGGGCAGCCGCGCCATTGTCCCAGAAAGAGCTGATGAGAGCCCCAGATGAGGGCTCACTCAGCAGCCGCGGAGCAGAAGCCAGGGGGAGTTGCAGTGACGCGCCCGTGAGCTCCGCCGGCAGCCAGCTGTGCCAGAGTGACTGAGCCCCAGGCCGAGAGGCCCCGATAAGCGGCCGCCAAGGAGTGAGCCGGTGTGTACCTGGACGTCCATCCCCGGACACAAAGAACCACCAACGCACCGATGTCTGAGGGCGTCTGCCACTGGCAGGGGAAGTGGTGGGGGAGATAGGCCTCCATACCTTGGAGGGCCTGAGATGTCCCTAGAGAGGTGGCGTCTGATACCCAACCTGACATATAGACACAGACATACAGGCACACACAGATACAGACATCCATTCCCACCCTCATGCTCTCATATGCAATTACTCATCACTCACCCAACGTGGAGACAGACACAAAGAGACACTGTACACACAATCACACTCCCCAAGCGTACTCTATACCCCAGGTCTAGGTACCCTTGCCCCTGGAGGGGGAAACTGCACCCAGACCCAGGTAGTGTTACCCTTTTCCCTGGGGTGGAGAGAAGCAGACTGCCCCAACTCGGCAGCAGCAGGGAGGCCCCACATTCCAGACCCCAATCGGATGGCCGACTCCTCCTCCCAGACCCCCTGCTCCAACAGGCTGCAGAGAACGGGGGTGTATGAAGACTCCAAACCTCCCTCCGCCCGCTCATATGTAGTGTAGATGCATGTGTGTTCTAAGGTGCATTTAAAACCCAGGAGGGCATGGAGCTACCTGCCAGAGAGCAGCAGGTAAGTGCATAGCCCCTCCTGATAGCCCTCAATGTCTACATGTATTTAAAATTGAGAGGTGGGCAATGACGCCAGGGGTGAGGTGTACACGCTGATGGTCTTTTGGATTCCATGTAGCGTGCCCACCCCCAAGATCCTATATGTATGTGTTATGAGAGTGTGAGTAATGTGAATGTCTAAGTTGTGGGATAAAATTGAGGCACAGGCAGCCAGAAGGGGACAGAGGGGGGGTAGCCTCCCCTGCACCCTGGTGACACACCTTTACCCCAAGGCCCTGCATGTGTGGGTGATTGTGGTGGAGCGGGAAGAGGGAGGCAGCTGGAGATGGGGAGGGAAGGAAGGAAGGAAGGGGCAAGTGACCCCTCCCTGGCGCCAGCTCCCCCGATGACCCCAGTAGGCACCCCCATACTCTGCAACCCGCCAGGTAAGGGGGGCCCAGGCCCATCCGGACCGGGACCCATTTCGGCAGCGCCGCCTGGCCCCACAGAGCCCGGGACAGCCCACCCGACCCCACCACAGAGAAAACTGCACCCACCCCGTCATCCACTCATCTTCCAGACTACACAAGACAATAGACGCCCAGGCTGAGATCTTCCTCCACCTCTCCTATATCTCATCCTAAAGTCAATGTTGTCGCCGAGAGATACCGTTTCAGGCAACGAGCCCAAGCTGTCGGTGAGTCTACTGATCACTACGTTGCAGCACTGCGTTAGCTCGTGAAACAATGTAAGTTCGGGGATATGGAGAATGAAATGTTGCGGGATCAACTTGTAGAGAAGACAAATAATGCTCGTATACGTGAAAGACTGCTAATGGAGGAGGATTTGATGCTCGATCGAGCTTTGGAAATTGCTAGGCGTACAGAGGCTGCAATAGCTGATGCAAAGGCCATTGCTGTTGGTGAAACAAAGCCTGTTGCAAAAGACTGCAAATGTAATACGTGTGGGAAAATCGGACATTTTTCGAGAGTGTGTAAATCTTCTCATAAGCCTGTTAATGAAGTGACTGTGCCTGAAATGTGTGTTTTAACTGTTGACAATTGTGTCAGTGGTGATCCGGCTAAACTGATGTGCACTGTTACTGTCACTGTACCAAATACTGCACAGGCATGTACTGTTAAGCTACTAGTAGACACAGGGTCTGGTGTTTCCATACTGCCTGAACATATTTACAGCACAAATTTTGGCTCAGTTAAGTTAAGTAATCCAGCTGTTCAGCTTATATTCAAAAGAGAAACTGGATGTATTAGGGTGTCTTAGAGCTGATATTACTTACAATGGCAGGAGTGCCTCCACAGATCTCTACATTGTGAGAACAGGAACACCCATACTGGGAATGGACTTGGTGACTGCCCTCCAGCTACACATAAAAAGGGGACAATTAGTTCTTGACAGTCCCAAGGTCTGTGCTACACTTCAGCAAACCTCTACTCTGCCCACTCAATGTAAACAGGAATGTGTGTCTCCAGTTGCATTCGGATGTGCAAAGGACTTCGTACATAAAGTGAAGGTGCGACCTGAAGTGAAGCCAATACAGCAGAAACTTCGACGCTTACCCCTGTCAGTCCGTGATGCTGTTTCCACAGAACTCAAGAACCTTGAGGAACATGGCATCATAGAGAAAATCGATACATCTGAATGGGTCTCCCCGATTGTAGTCACTAGAAGGAAGACTGGTGGCATATGCATGATTTGATTTGAGAGAACCTAACAAAGCGGTGGTCGTTGACAGTCATCCTTTGCCACTGATAGAGGACATACTGTCTGAGCTGCGTGGGGCTGTCATGTTCTCCACCCTGGATCTTAAATCCGCCTACCATCAGCTGAAACTACATGAAGAGAGTAGAGGGCTCACTGCTGATGTAACCCAGTGTTAATTTGGTTATCTGATATTGTGTGATATTCAGTATATATGTATATATCTATATTGGGTGTTATAAAATGTTCTTCAATGATTTTGAGTTTTTTTTTTTTATTGCTATTGGTTTGCGGCTGCTTTACGACAGTCGACTGTGGTAGTACATCCTAGCGGGAGGGGCTATGAGCTCACGTGGCTTGTAGCTGTGCCAGAGAGCAAGCTTGGGTGAGCGAGCGGGGAATATCTCCTTCTGCAGTAGCCTTAAAAAAAGACTATTGTTCGTTCTCCTGCCAGGTAAAAATCTGTTTCGTATGTATATTATACTATTCCATGTGTTATCATGTGTTTGCTATGATGTGATGTGTAGTAATGGTTATTAAGGTGCTAATCGCTAATCGAGGCTAAGCTAGCAAGCTCGACAATTAGCCGCCATGCTAAGCGGACGTTGGTAGCCAAGTTCGTATGTCACTGTAGGGGCTATGAGCTCACGTGGCTTGTAGCTGTGCCAGAGAGCAAGCTTGGGTGAGCTAGCGGGGAATATCTCCTTCTGCAGTAGCCTTAAAAAAGACTATTGTTCGTTCTCCTGCCAGACGCCTTACTGCTGTGCTGCCTTACTGCTGTGCTGCCTTACTGCTGTGCTGCCTCGCTGGTGCCATTAAAGGACAAGCGGCTGCCATCCATTCATCCATCCGGACTTCGATTATTTAGACCGAAGTACTCACACACACGCCCGCACTCAGTGCCATACAGTCTCTTTATTTTGCTGGCCAGCTAACATCATTGTTTTTTTTCTTTTTGCATTCACAAAGACTATCCAAAGACATTTTGGTTATTGTCAAATAGACACTCTCTGATTACGGACTGAGGAGGTTGTGGTGTTACAACCCCAGGACTGAGAAAAAGGACTCTTTACATAATATATTCACTTGTCTCCTGGTTAGGAGAAGTGACTATTGATGGAAATATTTTTCTTCTTCTTGTCTTTGTTTACATTGTATCCCAGAGAAGTTTTAAGTTGTTCAGGTTGAAACATTTGCAATTAGAGTCTGTTAAGTTTCCTTTGATGTATTAGTGTCAAGCTGATGTTTAAGAGGGTATGTTAAGGACAGATGTGCTCCAGTCCATCCAATCCTTTAAAGTGCTGGACACCGATGGTAAATTGCCATCAGACCCTAAATAAATTGTCCTCTGCTGTTATCCATATTGCTTCACTCATTCTTTGGTGAGTAGACATATTGGTTACACTTTCATTACACATGAAGGACTGTACCAGTACTGCAGAGTTCCCTATGGGTTGAGTTCAGCACCTGCAGTCTTCCAAAAGATGATGACACAACTCCTACGTGGCCAGAAAGGGGTGCAATGCTATCTTGATGATGTCATCATATACAGTATGGAACTTCAGAAGCTGAACATGAGGCCAACCTGCGTGCTGTGTTACACAGAATCAACAATGCAGGACTGAAACTTAATGTTGACAAATGTCAACTCCATCAAACTACTCTGAGCTTTTTGGGTCAAAAGATCGGTCCAGAAGGTCTGCTGCCAGATGACTCTCATGTCACTGCTATCCTGCAGGCTCCGCCCCCTACTGATCCTGCAACTCTGCGCTCATTTTTTGGCTTGAGTGCATGGTACAGCAAGTTTGTGCCAAATTACGTGACTGTTGTTGAACCTATGAGAGCTCTTCTGCGTAAGGACTGTTCATTCCACTGGAACAAAGCAGCTCAAGTTTGATCAAGTCAAGCAGTTAATCGTGCACAGCTCTGCCCTGGTGATGTTCGACCCCAGTTCGACAGATGCCTCAGACTACGGTGTAGGTGCTGTTTTGACTCAACTTGACGGTAATGATGCAGAACATACTGTTGCATTTGCATCTCGCAGCTTGTCTGATGCAGAGAGGAAATACTCAATCGTTGAGAAGGAAGCTCTAGCTTGCGTCTGGGCTGCTGAAAAATGGCGCACATGGCTCTGGGGCAGAAAATTCCTCCTACGAACATATCACCAAGCACTTACAACACTGCTGACTACTAAGGGCAATAACAGAGCTGGTCTACGCATAGCCAGATGGTCAGCTCGCCTGTTGGAGTTTGACTATGAAGTGAAATATAGAACTGGGTCATTGAACCATGTTGCTGATTGTCTTTCTAGGCTCCCACTTTCCGAGACAGACATGGCATGTGCAGAGGATGTGGAGTCAGTTGCAGCCATCCTCACTGATCTGAGTGCTGTGTCTGAGGATGACTTCCAGTCAGAGTGCAAAGCCTGTCCAGTATTCACAAAGCTCTGTGTGCAGATACAGAAAGGCTGGCCTGCAAGGAAGACGTCACTGGAACCTGACTTACAGCCGTACTTCCCAATCCGCCATGAACTCGCGGTCTTGAACGAGTGCATTGTCAGAGGTACACATCGATTGCTAGTGCCTGAGTCGTTGCAGAAAAAACTCACTGATATAGCTCAAGAAACTCACCAAGGCATTGTACGTACCAAACAACGCCTGAGGGAATTGTACTGGTGGCCCAAAATGGATTGTCACATAGAGACACTGATAGAGAACTGTGCAACGTGCAGACAGAATAACAAGTCCACTGTCACCCATGATGCTCCACTCCAACCCATTCCCTTACCAGCTGCTGCTTGGGAAAAGGTGTCTGTGGACATCCCTTTTGAAATAGCCCCTTCTGACTGTAGATTTGCCATCACATTGGTAGACTACTTTAGTAAGTGGCCTGAAGAAGCTTTTGCTTCCCGAGCTGATGCAGCTACTATCATTCAGTTCCTTTCTGTAGTTTTCTCTCGTGAAAGGAATCCAAAGACATTGATAAGTGACAATGGCTCTCAATTTCTCTCTGCTGAGTTTGCTGACTTCCTGAAAAGCAGGGGAATCCAACACCTGAGATCCTCAGTGTATTACCCAAGAGCTAATGGGGAAGTTGAGAGATTCAATAGATGCGTTAAAGACTGCCTATAGACTGCCTCGATTCAAGGACAACCCTGGAAATCGTTCCTGAGAACTTACCTGATGGACTACAGAGCAACCCCTCATTCAACAACTGGAGTTTCCCCTTCAGAACTGCTCCATGGACTACGAATGAGAACAAAGTTACAGGTAATGGATATGCCTGTTCCTCAGACAGAGAGGCATACCATGTGCGAAAGAGTTAAGAATAAGCAAATGAACATGAAAGAATACACTGATGCTCGCAGACACGCCAAACCATCCAACTTTCAGCCTGGTGACAAGGTACGGGTTAGGAAGCCGTGGAAGGTAAAGAAAGGCGAGTTAAAGTTTTCCAAACCAAGGACTGTCATGACAAGGAAAGGACCAAACACTTATTTGCTGGATGATGGACGGACCTGGAACGCCTCACACTTATCGGCTCTGTCAGAGCTGAACACAGGTACTGATTCTGACACAAGAATGGACTGTCATAAACCAGGAACTGATCTAGCATCTAACTCTGAGTCCGATAGTAGGCTTAGGCCCACCAGGATGAGGAACCCACCTTGCTGGACCCAAGACTTTGTCATGGGAAAGTGAATGTTACTGAGTAATGTGAAATATGTTAAACGTGTATTAGGTGACATACATCAGAATGATGAAGTCAGGTTCATATAAGAAATCCTTGTTCAAAGGGGGAGATGTTGTGTCCACACATACTATTGCATTTGTTCTGTAGATGCATTTACCAGAAGCGCTAGAGGGTGCTAGTGAGTATGTTGTTCTGGTTGTGGTTTTTGAAGAAGAAAAATAAAAATAAAGAAAGGAGTTATCTCCGGTAATCCTCTGTTCCTACCTGCGTGTGTGTGTAATGCCTGCTTAACTAACACCACACAACAGGAGCGGTGGTGTTTTTTTTCTTTTTTTCTCTCACCCTCTCTCTCGCACTTTTTTTCCGCTTCACTCCGCACACGAGCCTTGTGCTCAGTGTTGCCATCTCCTCAGTAAGGAAAATCGCTATTGGTTTTCCTAAAAGTCGCTAGACAGGCCATCACCCTTCTCCCCCTCCCTTTCTCCCTCCTCCCCACACCTGAAATTCACTGAGGAGATGATGGAGCGGGTCAATGCTGGGCTCAGATCTACCCCCCGGCCCAATCCCACTAGAGCAGCCAAAGGTTCACCATCGAGCCCCGCCCCCAACAGAGCAATCGGAGTTCCATTGCCCGGCCCCGCCCCCTTTAGCCCCTCCTTACCACCTTCATGCTCTGTCTCCGCAGTCTGATGTGTGATGTGTGGAGGGTCCGGGCTGCGAGGATTATGGCAGTGGTGACTTTTCCCAGGAGAAGCTGGGACCCTGTTTACAAGAAGGTTTTAAAATTTCTTTTTTAAAATTACTTTTAGGTGACAGAAGGAGACATGTGGCCTTGTCAAAACACAGAGAGCTGCACTCTAAAAGATCTTTAAATATAGTAAACATACCTTGTGTGCCACAGGCTGCTCCCAAACACGAGGGGGCAAATAATACCTCTAAAACGCTTAAGTTGGCTTTATTAAGTGATTTAATCACTGAGCACAGCCTTGATTTTATGTTTTTACCTGAAACTTGGTTGGAACAAAGTAACAGTGGAGCTGTTCTCATCGAGACGACCCCTCCTAACTACAGTTTTATCAGTGAGGCCAGGGTGAGCAGGAGAGGAGGAGGGGTTGCTGTCTTATTTAATGAATCATTTCAATGTAAGCAGCTATCTCCTGGAAGTTTTCAGTCTTTTGAATATAGGTGTTAGGGAGTTTTTATTGTTTTATTTGCTTATGCTTCAAAAGTTATGTTATACATATTTCACCAGACACAGTTTTCTGTAGAAACAGGAAGCTGACCCTGTGACACTGGGATTTACCGCAAGAGATCAGCACAGAAATACATATCCGCAGAAGTTGACTTGCATTATATTATTCTTAGAAATTGACTTGCACCACACATACTTTGTGACATAAAACTGTTGTACACACACACATATGAAGAGAGAGAGAGTATGCATTGTATGCAAACGGCTACCAAACAGCCATCATAATTTATCATACAATGAGAACAGGACGAATCAACAATTGACAATGACTAATTAATATTAAAATCTGTAACATAATGTATTGTTTGGAGTTTAGTCTGTTAATGTTGCTATTTTTACCATTTCTTCTTGGAGCAACTGTAACGCACATAATATCCTTAGGGATTAATAAAGTATTCTGATTCTGATTGTTTCAGGATAACCTGCCATTATCCAACGACACATCTGCTTACCTGTATCTTTTGCTTGTTTCTCTTCCTCTTCTTTTCTCTTTTTTCTAAACTGAGCACCTGATGGCTTTGAACTTTTCTTGTCCATCTTCCACTGGTTTTATTTGCACTCCAGTATGAACACCCATCCCTCAACCCAAGGATCACCACAACATAATCTAATACACCTACACCTTAGTTCACAGACTCACTTTGTCTAGGGTTTATTTCTGAGATTTCACACAACCCAGGATTCAAATCATGAATACATGATGGGTTTGGATTTACATCATTATGAATGAAATGTGCTCTATTTGGAAGCAGCCGCCCCCCTCCCCTTTCGACGGGTTGTGTGTGAGACTTTAAATCAAACTGTAAATTATAAATTGTTATTGATCCCTTTACCCCTAGTCCTAAAGTGTATATTTATTTTCTTACTCTTCTTATATATATTGTATGCTGTAACTGGAGCCTCGTCGTCTTGTCTCTCTATATAATGGACTGTATGTAGCGGAGAGAAAAAACATCGGTGCAACTTATAAGTCTGTATCATAATGTCTGGTGTTTTCGTGTTTGTTGGTTTGTTTTTATTTTGTTTTATTTTGCGAGTTGGTTTTTAGATGCCGCTCCAGCCGGTCAGTGAATCTCCCGCCGCCCCGCCCTCTCCTGCCTGTGCCGCAAGCAGCAGGCGCACCTCGCAAACGGAGGGCGCCCTTACACCCAGCAAATGGGTGATAGAAAACCGATCGGTGCCTATGCCATTCCCAATATGCGCTGGCATGACGTCGGGGCAGCATGATTACGAGCATTTTTTTTTTTTGCCGATACCCGTGATGCTGCCCCCCACCATGATGCCGCCCCGGGCAACCGCCCGTGTCGCCCGTATCTAAAACCGCTACTGGATGTGGGACTGTCTGATAATTACTGTGTTTTCTTTGAAGGTAAAATTTCAGCACACACAAATATATCAACAGCAGTGATCACAAACCGGTATATAACTGAATACAGTAGTGAGATCTTTAACCAGGTCTTCCCATTAACACCTGACCTGTCCAGAGGTTCAGTCAATAAGCTCGTCAATAGCTTCAATGCTAACATGTTAAATGTAATGGACACTATTGCTCCCATTAAGGTGAAGGTTATCTCTGGAAGGAAAAAGTCTCCATGGAGAAACTCCACACTGGTGAAAAAAGAAAAAAGAGAGTGTAGGAAAGCTGAGCGCAGATGGAGAAAAACAAACCTCCAGGTTCATTATGACATCTATAAAGAGAAACTTCACAATTATAATTTACAAGTGAGGAGTGCAAGGAGGTCCTACTTCTCTGACATCATCACCAAAAACAGTCATAATTCTCGGGTCTTATTTTCTACAGTTGACAGGCTAACAAACCCTCCTGTGTCAGTGGTGGCTGAACTTCACTCGACCATGGCCTGCAATGACTTTGCCAAATTCTTCACAGAAAAAATCCAAAAGATTAGACAAACAATTGGTACATCAACAGCAGATTCAGGATATGTACTGTGTCCACTGAAAAACTGTTTAAACACAATCAAACAGTTTCACCCTATTTGCAGCAAAGACCTGGAGGACATCTTAGGTCAACTGAACTCCTCTTGCTGTTTAGATGTCCTGCCAACAAGTTTTTTCAAAAAGGTCTCAAAGACTTTGGAGTCAGACCTGTTACAGATCGTCAGCTTTTCTTTAATGTCAGGTGTGTTTCCAGAACCACTAAAAACTGCTGTAATAAAACCTATACTGAAAAAGGACAATCTTGACAAGACACAAATGAACAACTACAGGCCGATCTCAAATCTCCAATTTTTAAGTAAGATCATTGAAAAAGCAGTTTCTCAACAGCTCAATTACTTCTTAAAACAGAATAACTATGATGCCTTCCAGTCAGGTTTTAGACAGAACCACAGCACTGAAACCGCTCTGACCAAAGTGTTTAATGACATTTGTCTGAATACAGACAGTGGAAAAATGTCAGTCTTAGTTTTACTGGATCTCAGTGCAGCATTTGATACAGTTGACCACAACATATTACTCAAACAACTGGAGAACTGGGCAGGTGTTTCAGGAACTGTACTAAACTGGTTCAAAACATACTTAGAAAACAGGAAATATTTTGTATCAATAGGTAACTTCACATCTGAGCAGACAAGTATCACATGTGGAGTTCCCCAAGGTTCCATCTTGGGACCCCTTCTGTTTAACATTTACATGCTCCCACTGGCGCACATTATAAAGAACAACAAAATAAACTATCATAGCTATGCAGATGACACACAAATATATATCACAATGTCACCAGGAGACAGAGGCCCTGTACAGGCTCTTGGTAAATGCATTGAGGAAATTAATGACTGGTTGTGCCACAATTTTCTCCAGCTAAACAAAAACAAAACTGAAGTAGTCTTTGGTGCCAAAGGAAAACGATTACAGGTCACCAGAGAACTTCAATCAATACACCTAAAAACCACAAACCAGGCAAGAAATTTGGGTGTAGTAATGGATGCAGACCTAAACTTAGAAAAACACATTAAGACAATAACAAAATCAGCTTACTATCACCTCAAGAATATATCAACGATAAAAGATCTGATGTCTCAACAGGACCTGGAAAAACTAGTCCATGCATTCATCTTTAGTAGGCTTGATTACTGTAACAGCATCTTTACAGGTCGACCTAAAAAATCAGTCAGACAACTACAGCTCATTCAGAACTCTGCTGCTTGAGTCCTCACTAAGACCAAAAAAGTGGACCACAGAGAATGTGCATCTTCTTTTTGTTTTGCATATTTTAATTTATATTTAATTGTGTTGTGGTTTGCAGTGTTTTGTGTTGTTTCACTTTAAATTTGTTTAAAAGGAAAAAGCTGAAAATTTAAATAGTTAAAAGTTGAAATGTAAATAGTTGTTTTTTGTATTTAAAATTAGCTATGTAACAATTTCCTGACTGGCAGATGGCAATGACTTTGTTTCTTGGGTGTTTCTCTTAAGCAGCATCAGCACACAACAAGACAAACTGACCAGTAGCAAAGCCACAGAATGAGCCAGAGATATTTGAACTCATCCACCTTGGATAGAAACCACTCCAAACTGGGAGTCAGTACTCCACCCCCCTTTTTGTTAAGAACCATCACATTAGACTCAGAAATATTCATTTTCATCCCCTTTCTTCACACTCAGAACTTCCCCAGTGTGAGCAGGATGTCAGTAAAGCCAGAAGGACCACATCATCCATTAAAAGCATGTATTAATGAGGTCATCAAATTTAGAAACACTCGTCCATGTTGGGCAGTGGATTCATAACTTTAACGGACAGAATGTCGCAGCATAAATAAAAGTGAAGAATGACATAATTTGTCTACATTTTTTTTAAGCATCATGTTCCAGTTTTAAAAAATCAGCTTTGATGTTCATTTCTGAACAATAGGAATGCAGGGCTTTTTGTCTTTACACAAGAAATGCCTTTCAAAACCTCTGCATAGCAGCATTAACCCAAAGGAAAGTAAATAATCTCGGCACTAACGGTAAGTGAATTTTGAAGTAGTTATAACTGTATAACTTCCTCAGCAACCAATAGCAGCATAACTTTCAATTCAATTCAGTTTTATTTATATAGTGCCAAATTGCAACAACAGTCACCTCAAGGTGCTTTATATACCTACAATAATACAGAGAAACCACAACTGTCCAATGACGAAATGTAATATCTTACATAAAGCTGCAGTGATCACACGTGGCCAAGTTAGATAGCTAGCAGTTTTACCTGCCCAGATATCTTGTGACACTAGAGAAAACGTTTCTCATGGCTTATATTTCCTTTTAAAATTATATAATGTTGCAAGCTTGTTGTCTAATGCCATAAGGACATAGAGTCAAATTCTGACAGTGCTGCACATTAGAAAACTTAAAGAGATTGCATGTGACATTACTATAATAATACTCTGAACACATTCATTACCTGCCTAGAAGGTCACACAACTGAGGACCGTTGGGTTACACAATTATTTTGTGCTGACTGGAAGCTTTAACCTGTTTTTCCAGAAATATGCAGGTCTGTGCATGAAGAGCATAACGTTTTAAGAATATTTGTTCTCGACCGCTTACAGTAGGAACCATTATATTCCAATGACAAAGAGACAGCATGGAGCAGACCACAGTGAGGCTAATGAAATGAAAAATGCTAATTTTACACTTTAATGAACACATTGAATATAGAATAAAGTAAAGCAAGAATTAAGTAAAGCAAGTATATAAGAATCATATCTCACTTAAATATTTGCAACTGAACATCTCTATGTCTGAAACGCAGAGAGAGCAACTTATACAAGAAAGACAACCTGTAAAGCTGTTAGGAACCGGCAACTGCTGTCTTTAATGAGGGTGGGAGTCACTGTAATTTCATTTTGCACATGATTCATGTTTCCCTGCCCACACACCATAATCCTCACTGTTAATGGTGCGGTTGCACAGACATGTCATTAGGATTGCATTACTGCAGCTCTGCATACATGAGGAGGGAAGAGTGAGACAGAGAGAGTGGCACTGACAAGATTTGTTTCTCACTTCTATGAGAAAAAGTAGTTTCGTTTTACTAATGGGAGAACTGACTCAGAATTACAGACGCCTGCACTGAACAGTCAAGTGTAATAAGTGTAGAACTGTACATGAACTAAGAATACCGATGTTATCTGAACAGGTATAACATTAATCATAATCCAGTTGGATCATGTCATCTGGTCCATTTTTTTTTTAAACTTTATTTCAAAGTTGTTTTAATGTGTGTAAAATGATTTACCTAACAGTAGTAGGTTTCGCCAGCAGAAACCATAAAACTGCCTTTAGGTCCACAACTGAAGCCTTGCAGAAGTGTGCTGTACTGTTTTTCTTCTCTTTGTTTTTTAAAATTTGCAACCTGAACAGTTCAGTTGTTTTTAAGTTTCCACCAGCTGTGACTGTGTGTGATTTTTATGTGTGTGTCATGAAGCCACCGTAGGGATGGTGCTAAAACAAACTCTAACAGGAAGAAAAATACAACAAAAACCAGCCCTAGCAGGTGTTATTCTGTATTTTTGGATTCTTCTATCAAATCTGAGTATAGACATAGTGTGTGGAGTGTGTAGATTGGATCAAAATGAAGGTCGGTTTTGAAGATGTTCATGGTCTGACCCACGAGCACCATGTTATGAGTTTGCAGATCTGCATGGGTGTCATGACCTGGCTTGAATGTCACATGTTTGGGGTCATTTTTCCACTGCATTTCCTGTGTCTAGGTTCTGCCCTCCAGAGCAGAGTTATGCTTCTACTTCTGTCTCCTCTCACCTGTGATCCATCAGTAGTTATTAACAGCTCAGATTTCCACCCGCTGCCATCGTCTGCTACCCCATGCTGACTTCATGTTTAGCTCTTACGTTGTTACTCCTTGTGTTAACCTCACGTCTCCTTGTGTCTCCAGTTTACATTGTTTGGGATCAGCATTCAAACTAACCTGTTGTTCTTTTGGTTTTACTGACGCGGGTCTGCTCCCCTAATAATGCAATAGCTAAACACTTACCCTCCTGCATTCTCTGCCCGATGCCTCTCTTCTGTATTCTGAAAATAACATTAGCTCAGACATGTCATCGGGCTGCCCTCTTGCTCGCCATTTCCCTCCAGATCACTGAAAAAGAAAGAAAAAGTCGGACTGCCGTGATGCTCGCTCCCCATCTTGTTTGATTAAGATTTGTGAGCTTAATAAAGTCTTTCATCTATTGAGTCTGCTTTTGGGTCCACACCTCAAACTGCCATTCAACCCTCTGAGAGTGGGTTTGGGGTTTTGTTTGTGTTTATCTTTCTTTCTTTCCTTTTAATATTCTCAGGTGGAGTTGGATTTGGTTAGCTCTGCCTCAGGTCTCTGTCTGGTTTTCAACGAAAATAAATGATTGTTATATATATCAGTGAAGCATTTTTGTTTGCTTGTTTGTTTTTTTCTTTTGTTTGTTTTTTGTACTGTCTGGCAGCTTTGCAAGCAGAATTGTGATCTGAATGCACTGTGGTGCCTAACATATTTCGCTTTTACAAGAATAGCTACATAGAAAGTAATAATATACCTGTGGCTTTTTTGCCCCCTTTTAAAAAAATGGTTCTTTGAAGAACTATTTTTAAAAAGGTCTTTCAAGTGGTTCTTTAAAGACCCATTTTAAAGAACCCTTTTCTGAGTGGTTCTTTAAAGAACCATTTTAAATCTTTCAAAATAAAATGCATCTTAAATCGAATTAACTAGAATAGGGTAAAATAAATACAAGCATATAGACATATATTAATGGTTTATTGGCACTTTGTATTACAGAAAAAGACAAAAAGGCATTTTAACGCTAAGCACAACACCACTACTAATAATAGCATATAAGTCATTTTAAACAGTAATAACTAAATATCTTTACTATACTATAAATAAATACATATAAATATTATACTATAGATAAAACAACAATTATTACATTAGAAATAGCAATACTTTCATAACAGACAATTAAACAACACATTTTCATCAGCATGTTTGCATTTTCAGTAAAACTATTTCAAGAACAATCTTTTTATTTAAATTATCAATGAACTGCAGCCTTAAGTTATGTAAGTTAAGTTTAATGTGGGACTCATGGTCCTTTGTTAGTCCACATTGGGACAATATCGGTCTCTCACCTGCACTATGCTGGCAATCTAGGAGATATTTAATGCATTTGCCACTCTTTGCACAGCTACTGATACAGGTGTAGTCAGAGTTCCCAAGTTGAGAACAAATGCCTCCAAAAAGCAAAATGTCTTTTTTAGTTCACTTGGATAGGCAACATTGTAGACATGGTACAGGGAGAAGACAATACCCATCGCCAATGAAATGTCCATTTCCCCACTGTCCAGAATCATTTTTTGTCCATCCATCTGGACATTGACCTCAGTTGAATCATTCAAGGGCTTGCCGTCACTGCTGCTGAGTACGATTGTAGGTATTGGGCTGTGTGGATCCTGAAACAGGAATTAAATTCTTGAAATGAGGAGTACAGTTTAAATAAGTAAAAACAACAGGTGTCCCAATGAAAGTATAAAACTCCTGTAAAATACTGGATTAGTTCAAGACTCTCCCCATTATGCGAGAACAGCTGTGTTTACTATCTGACCTGGAAAATAAAGAGAAATATGTAAATATTTGCTGGCCAATTTTGTTAATACAAAGCAGTAAAGGCCATATGAGTGCCTTCATCAGGAGTTGAATGGGGGAACAGAAACAAATAGGAATGCACGATGTATCACCAACTGCTGGATCTGTAAGAGACATTTTCCTTAGTATTGGTTTCTTAGCAGCTATTTGACCATAAAGGCCAGATTCACGCAGTCTCCTCTGAACAGTTGATGTAGAGATGTGTCTGCTACTGGAGCTCTGTGTGGCATTTATCTGGTCTAATCTGAGATGCTGTTAACTTCCTATTTCTGAGTCTGATGACTCGGATGTATTTATCCTCAGCTAGCGGAGGTGACTCTTTGTCTTCCTTTCCTGGGACGATTCTTGCGTGAGCCAGTTGTAGTGCTTCAGTTCTTAAAGTAATGATGGACTGTCATTTCTCTTTACTTGATTGGTTCTTGCCATAATATGAATTCTAACAGTTTCAAATAGGGCTGTCAGCTGTGTACCAACCCAACTTTTGCACAACCCAACTGACGGTCGCAACTCCATTAAGAAGGTAAGAAGTTTCACAAATGAACCTTGTCAAGGGACACCTGTGAAGTCAAAACCATTTCAGGTGACATCATCATGAAACTCATTGGGAGAAGGCAAAGTGTTTGTAGCACTGTCAACAAAGCAAAGGGTGGCTACTTTCAGGAATCTAAAATACAAAACATATTTAGAGTTACTTATAATTTTTTCTTTGCTACATAATTCCACATATTGCTTCATATATTCGATGTCTTCAGTTTGTATCTACAATGTAGCAGTAGTAGTAAAAATAAAGAAAAAACAGTAAATGAGGAGGTTTGTCCAAACTTTTGACTGGTAGTGTACACATGCACACACAGACACAGTTACTCACTCTCACCAACCCACTAGTGACACATAGAAAGACAAAGACACATGTGCACACATTCACCCCCTGCTCCTCTGCGGTGTTGGTCAGCAGATGCCACTATGAACGAGCAGCAAACTGGGATGAAGCCAAAGCTGTCAGGGCTAATGAGCGGTATGGATTCAGGCGCGGAGCTCTGGGTTGAAGCCGACAGTGCGTTTATTTACAGTGCTTGAAATACAGTCTTCAAACAGTGAGATATCCAACAATGTCCTTTCTCTAAATCCCAAAAGTGGTGAAGGCGAGTTTCCCCGTGAGGTCGGTGTGCACTCCTTCCGTGTGAATTCCTCCTCCCGAAAACACCATTGATTCCCTTTTCTCCACTCCTCCGTCCCGTACTTCTCCACCTGAGAGACGAGCAAACACAACAGCGGATAAGAAGGCTTGCCTTGCTATGCAGTTATAAGATCACGAGCACACTTATCTACCGAGCTCCGAGTACAATCCAACTGCCGTCTGGACACACCGTTAAATACCTCCGTGTAGTGAGGAATGATTAGCGGCAGCTGGAGCTGAAGGTTACTCTTCTGGGTCAGAGGTTGGCCTTTCTCGCTCTCTCGGAGACGCCACCCCTAGGCATAGCCCGACCCGCAGAATAGGGAGGAAGAGAGAAAGAGAGGAAGGCGCACACACATCACAAATAAACAAGCAGGTCGTCCGGGGAGGACCGTCCAACCGTGACAAAAGCACTCCACAAACCGCCTGACAAGATGTGTGAACGGGCTGGGGAACAAGGGGTGTAGAGAGATGTGCCCTCCCCTCCCACTCTGTTTTGACAATGCTATGTTGTGTTGGTGTGTTGTGAACTGTGAGTGGTCTGGATGGGTGTGAATGTATAGAACTAGAGTTTTGTTAAAACTGGGATGGGTACGGTGGCCCTGAGAGACCAAACGGACTGCAACTTCAGAAAACACTTGCAAAAAGAAAAATGCTGCAAAAAGAAAAACACTTGCAAAAAGAAAAATGCTGCAAAAAGTAAAACGCTGCAAATAGAAAAAAACGCTGCAAAAAGAAAAAAACGCTGCAAAAAGAAAAACGCTGCAAAAGCACACACAACACAACGGAAATAGGAAAAAAGACAACGGAAATGTTTCTGGGGAGACAATAACCGGACGGTCCTGTTGCACGAACCAAAACATGTATGTATGGCTCTATCCCAATTCAGGGTCTGCAGCCTTAAAGTACGCAGCCTTAACGGTCCTCAAGGGCCGCACTCAAAGACCGCTGAGGCCGGAAGTGTGAGGCTTGTAGGCTTGTGAGATGGGACAGTCTAGCCCAGGGGTGGGCAATCTCAGTCCACGAGGGCCGGTGTCTCTGCAGGTTTTAGATCTCACCTTGGGTCAACACACCTGAATCACATGATTAGTTCGTTACCAGGCCTCTGGAGAACTACAAGACATGTTGAGGAGATAATTTAGCCATTTAAATCAGCTGTGTTGGTTCGAGGACACATCTAAAACCTGCAGGACACCGGCCCTCGTGGACGGAGATTGCCCACCCCTGGTCTAGCCTCTGTCACGCTGCCCAGGTTGCCTAGCAACCATGATACTAACAGCTGGAAACGTTTCATACAGCTTTGTTTGACAGAAATGAAGGAGAACATATTTTGTACATTTGTTTCGACATGAGCTTTGTGTGATTTGATAGGTATCTGAGGCTGAGACCACAGGACTGTAAAACATGATTTTTGGGCTTCATTTCTGTACTGAACAGTCATTTAAGATTAGCTAGTAAATAACAATTAGCTAATGTTGTTCATGAGACTAAAGTCATCTCACTTTGGTAATGTAAATATAATATGGCCAATATTATATTAATCATTATTAGTTATTACAGCAGTGAACATGAACTCTGTGTAGGGTTGCCAACTCCCTGAAAAATAAATAAGGGACACCTCGTGGCCAGGGCCGGGCGACCCAGTTGTCTTCACCCTTCCCAGTGTGGTGAATTTTCTAGCTCTTTTTTTGTGTGTGAAATTATTTTTTTTAACCATTTGACTTGAATTTGATTTAAGTAGATGTGTATTCTTTGTGATATGAACACATGTGAAACAAATGATCATTTAGCCATTTATTTTTTAGCTCAAAATGACAACATTAACACAATAAAACAGGTCTCCTTCTTAAACAGAAGCCTGTCATGCTTAACTTTTGAGAATATAAGTAAATCTTTCTTTAAAAGAACTCTGTCCTGCTTAACTTAAAATAATAGAAAACAATAGAAAGAAAAACATTCTTGTAACAGTGCTCATTTAGTGCATTTAGTGTGGAGGTATGTAACAACGACAGGAGAGATCTCAGTGTCTCACTCCAACAACTTTATTAACTGACAGAACTTCACATATAGTCAGCGCCAAAATCTCCACCCCCACACTTCCCTTCAACTTGTGTGTGAGTGGAGCCACCTGGTGGTCCGCCACACATACCCCCCCTTGAACACACAGTCAGGTCTCCATTCAGTCCAGGACCCTGGGTCTAAGCAAACGACCCGCACGACTGAACCTGGGAGGGAGAGAACAGGCAGAGGAAGGTCCATCCTGTGAACGAGGCTGGTGAAGGCGAGCAGGAAAGGCAGGAGGAGGCTCAAACGTTGGTGGTCCGGGGGTAGTCCTGGGGGGAAAACCAGAGACTGTCAACCCCAGCGCAGGAGGTCGGCCACGGCGAGGGGCCTGGGCCGGCACTACATCACTGTCCGGAAGAACATGTGCTGGTTTAAGTCTGTCAACACACACAGTCTCCCTTCGACCCCCAAAATCCAAAACAAAATGTTTCCGGCCTGGTTCAATAACCCTGAACGGGCCGTCATACAGCGGCCGCAGCGGTGTCCTGTGGGCATCGTGCCTGACAAAAACAAACTTAGCAGTCTCTAAAGTCTTTGGAACAAAGGTGTCAGGCACGCAATGGTGCACCGGACCAGGAACCCGAAGCGAGTGCAAAAGCGGGGTGAGAGAGAGCACCGATGGATCGAAGCAGGGAGGAGGATTTTCAGGCAAGAATTCTCCAGGCACGCGGAGGGGCTGACCAAACACTAGCTCAGCTGGGGAAGCGCCGAGATCCTCCTTAACCGCAGAGCGCAGCCCAAGCAAAACCCACGGGAGGCGGTCAACCCAATTGCCATCCTTTAAGGAGGCGCGAAAGGCAGCCTTCAGCGACCGGTGGAACCGTTCACACATCCCATTAGCCTGCGGGTTGTATGCGGTTGTGCGGTGGACTTTAGCCCCCAGTCCATCAGCCATGGCCGACCAAAGCTCGGAAATGAACTGGGGGCCTCTGTCTGACGTAATGTCCGCGGGTGGGCCGAAACGCGAGACCCAGGTCGACAAAAACGCCTTGGCCACCACTGCTGCGGTAGTGGACGCCAGGGGGACCGCCTCCGGCCACCTGGTGGTCCGGTCAACAACAGTCAAAAGGTGCGTAAAACCTTGTGACTGCGGCAAGGGAACCACCAGATCGACATGCACATGATCGAAACGTTTGCCGGGTATGAAGAACGGCTCCAGGGGCGCCTTGGTGTGTTTATGAACCTTCGCGCGCTGGCAGGGAATGCACGACGACGCCCATTCCTTAACAGATTTGCGAAGGCCTGGCCAAACAAATTTAGAGCTGACCAGTTTAACAGAGGCCCGGACCCCTGGATGAGAGAGAGCATGTACCGAGTCAAAAACTTGACGACGCCAGGAAGCGGGAACCACAGGGCGAGGGCGGCCGGTGGAAACGTCACAGACGAGGAGGGGACCACCGTCCTGCACGGGTCTGTCCTCCAGTATGAGGCCCGTCTGGGTGGATTTAAGCGCGAGGATGTCAGGGTCACCGCTCTGATCGGCAGCCATGGCGGAGTAGTCTATGCCGAGAAAGACGGGAGAAACCAGCGCACGGGACAAACAGTCAGCCACATGATTGGATTTACCAGCCACGTGCCGAATGTCCGTGGTAAACTCAGAAATGGCTGCCAACTGGCGCTGCTGGCGTGCACTCCATGGATCGGAAACCTTGGACATGGCAAACGTCAAGGGTTTGTGGTCCACGTATGCGGTAAAGTGACGACCCTCGAGAAAAAACCGGAAATGACGAGACGCCAGGTGGAGCGCCAGTAGCTCCCTGTCAAAAACGCTGTAATTGCGTTCGCTGTCACGTAGCGTACGGCTGAAAAAGGCGAGCGGTTGCCAGACACCCGAGATTCGCTGTTCCAGCACCGCACCCACCGCTATGTCCGACGCATCAGTGGTCAACGCAATCGGCGCTGAGGGGGATGGGTGGGCCAGAAGGGCAGCATTAGCTAACGCTGACTTAGCATCAGAAAACGCTTGGATGCTGTCCGGAAACCAGTCAACGGGGTCATTAGCTTTTTTACCCTTTAACGCCCCATAAAGGGGCTTCAGCAGATGTGCCGCTCTGGGGAGAAAACGGTTGTAAAAATTCACCATCCCCAAAAATTCCTGCAGTGCCTTAACAGTCGTGGGACGCGGAAATTCCGAAACAGCTCGGACTTTGTCAGGCAACGGAACCGCGCCCTCGGCGGAAACACGGTGCCCAAGGAAATCGAGAACGGGCAACCCAAACTGGCATTTAGACGGATTAATAATCAGTCCATGCTCCGCCAAACGCTGAAAAACCTGACGCAGATGGAACATGTGCTGCTCCTTCGAGCTGCTGGCCACCAGTATATCATCAAGATATACAAAAACAAAGGGCAGCCCGCGCAAGACCGAGTCCATCAACCGCTGGAAGGTTTGGGCGGCACCTTTCAGGCCAAACGGCATGCGCAGAAACTCGAAAAGGCCGAAAGGTGTAATTACGGCGGTTTTGGGGACATCCTCCGCGCGCACGGGAACCTGGTGATATCCCCGTACCAAATCGATCTTAGAAAAAACCGAGGTCCCTGCAAGATGGGCGGAAAAATCTTGGATGTGGGGAATGGGATAACGATCGTTCTCCATGACATTATTAAGACGGCGGAAATCCCCACAAGGTCGCCACCGACCATCAGATTTAGGCACCATGTGTAACGGAGAAGCCCAGGCACTGTTCGAACGCTGCACGATGCCCAGACGCTCCATGGTGGCAAATTCTTCCCTAGCGACAGCCAGTTTGGCGGGGTCGAGGCGGCGCGCGCGCGCGAACACCGGGGGCCCTACTGTAGTTATGTAATGCTCTACCCCATGCTTCGTCACCGTGCTCGAAAAAGTGGGGACAGTGAGTGAGGGAAACTCAGAAAGCAAACACTGAAAAACGTCACCCGAATCTACTGAGTTAGCATGCACCACGGGCTGAGCACCCCGAGTCAAACAGGGTAATGAGGAAAAGGACACAGCATCAATTAAACGTCTGTTAGCCACATCAACCAGTAGTCCGTGAGCACAAAGAAAATCAGCGCCTATTATAGGCACAGAGCTAGCAGCAACAACAAAGTTCCACTGAAAGTCACGGTCGTGAAAGCAAACAGTCACCAACCTTTCACCGAAGGTTTTGATGGGAGAGCCATTAGCCGCTGTTAGCAATGGCCCGCAACCCTCAGCTAGCCTGTCCGAGCCAGCCGGGGGAAGAAGGCTCTTCTGTGAGCCGGAGTCCACCAGGAAACGCCTCCCCGAGCGTGAGTCCTCTAAGAAAAGCAGCCTTTCCTTGTTGCCAGCGGTCGCGGCTGCTACAGAGCGCTGACATGCCCGTTTCCCTGGGTCTGGAAACTGCAAGGCGGGAGGCAGCGCCGTGCCTTCGCTCCAAAACGCTGGTGATAAAAACAAAGCCCCTTTCCGCGGTGCCGCCGTGCAGCGATTCCGGCCACAGTGGACGAGTCGGAGGGCCCGTGGAGCATCGGTGAGGGGGAGGGGGAAAACGCTGGTGGGTCCTGAATAACCGTCTGGACGCCGAAAGTCCTGGTAGCCAGGAGGATGCGATCCGCCTCTTCCGCAAGGGAGCGGTAATCCTTCGTGGCCAATAGCGGGGAGTTGGCAAGGCCAGCGCGCACTGGAGCCGGCAGCTGTCGAAGAAAGAGGTGGGTGAAGAGAAATCCTCCGTCCTCCGCGCCCAGCAAGGACAGCATGCTCTCCATGAGCTCGAGGGCGGTGCCGTCGCCCAGGCCCGCGATGGAAAGGAGTTTCTCGGCCCGCTCAGCATCAGAGAGGGAGTAACGCCGCAGCAGCAGCCCCTTGAGGGCGGCGTACTTGCCCTGGGCTGGGGGATCCCGGAGGAGAGTCATCACACGGCGGGTTGACAGCGGGTCAAGTGAGGCCACCACATGGTGGTATTTAGTGTCGTCGGCTGAAACTCCACGAAGAGCAAACTGAGCTTCTACGTGCATGAACCATGAAGGAGGATCGTGAAGCCAAAAATCCGGCAATTTAAGCGCCACAGCAAACGCAGCCATCGGCGGAGGTGAAGGTCCGGCGGCCGCCGATGCTTCCAGGCCAGAGCTGGCTTCGTCGTCGAGCCTTAGCATGTTCACTACAGGGGTCACCAATGTGGAGGTATGTAACAACGACAGGAGAGATCTCAGTGTCTCACTCCAACAACTTTATTAACTGACAGAACTTCACATATAGTCAGCGCCAAAATCTCCACCCCCACACTTCCCTTCAACTTGTGTGTGAGTGGAGCCACCTGGTGGTCCGCCACATTAGTACAATTGGCTTAATGCTAATCAGCTGCTCCTGTTTGTAAACCCGCTTGTTCCCATGATTACGCATCTTAACTCATCATCATTATTCATCTATGTATTACTTTTATGTATTAGTCATCTATTTGTTGTAATCATCTATCCTTACAGTTGTTTATTACACAAAATAAATTATATTATCACACTTCTGGCCACATAGCGCTGATATTCACTGCACATGCCCATATTAACTTTTTCCAGCCAGGTGTTTTCCTTTTCCCATTTTTCCCTTTCTCTGAACAAACATTGCTGCTCTAATGCTGGGCTTACACTGTGCGGTTTTAGGCCCATTTTGAGCCGATTTTTGAGTGATCGGACCGATTTTGGCCTTCATCGTGCATCGTGTAGTATACGTGGGGTAACGAGAAGTGATTAACACCTCACGACCAGCTCCCGATCATCAATCGCTCGTGAGGGTCTCACCACAGCCGCTCACACTGCTCGCGCGCAAACACGTAAACGTTGGTGTAAAAGATGGAGCAGCACGGCTGTGCAGCGTGTGATCTGGACACAAGCAATGGAGGCACACAACCGTGAAAATAGTTGGATTTACATTGCTGCTCAGTCACAGCTGCCCGATCAATGTTTTTCATTAGCAATTTAGCAAAGTTGATGGTGGTGGTGTGCGTGTCTGTGTGAGTGAAAGACGGAGAGAGAGAGCGCGACAGATTTTCTGTTATAACCTTCATTTTATGGAGGCACAGTGTGAGCACTCAGGTCGCATCAGAGCATCGGGCCGTATAGTGTGAGACCTGCATCGTGACCTACCAACTTCTAACCCCTGCGAGTCAATCGTGCAGTTTGAGCAGGAGCTGAATAACGTGACTGAAAAAATCGCACAGTGTTTGCCCAGCTTTAGGTGTACTGTCGTCCGAGACTTGCACCGCAGTGTCGGCGTTTGTTTCCCTGTTGGCCATGCTTCTTGTTGTGGTCATCTGTTGTCTTCCGGTATTTTCTCCGTAAGCGACCTTTCCTTGACCAATGAGATGAGCGGTAATCTGAATTGTCATACTCGTAAGTGTGCTGTCAGCTCATTGGTCACAAAGCAGGAGAGGGGCTGGGAATTATGTTTTCAAACAAAGCGTTAATTCCATTAAAAGTTATAGACTACTTTTGATTCTCACTGTATTACGGGACAAAGTGCGTCCCTTATTAGCTCAATACGGGACGTGTACTTTTGTTTCGAAATACGGGACGATTCCGTATTTTAAGGGACGGTTGGCAACCCTAACTCTGTGCCAAACACTGAGCTTCAGTAAAGATTCAAGTTACAGTTATTTATATTTCCTTTCACCCTAAATCTTCACTTAAAGACAAGTATCTGTGACAGTGTATCTATAGATGTATTATATATAAGAGACAAATATTGTTTGTTTAATTTGTTGGCATTATTACATTTGGCTCAATGCTTACATATATGTGTAAAAAGAAAATGTACGAGCTGTGATAACTGTGTCTGATAAAATGAAGAGTAGACTGATATATGAAATATTCCTTTATTGGGTCAGAAAATCAGACCATGTCATAACTGCTTTAAGTCATACAGAATAGATATCAGAGCCTTAAACAGGCTGACTTCTGTTAAATGGGTCAAACTGGGCAGAAAGTATACAAACACATAACATCCTTATAGAATATGATGTAACACTATAGATCAACTTACCTCAGAATATATAAAGCATATAAACAATTACAGCAATATGATGCAACAAACACAGCAGTGCTACTCCAAAATACTCAAAGCTTCATAGAACTGAAACAAACATTTATTTTTAGCTCCATTCTGCTGCTGATACATACTTTAGGTTTCTGAATATTAAACTTGTTGCTGCCTTTCATAGTGTGTAACTTGAAGGCCCTGAGTACTTTCTCCCACACTGAAAACACTGGGATGATAACATTATTTGAACATTACCTAATAAGACTGATTCAGGACAGACAATTAGTTATGTTAAACTTTTCTAGCAGTCCTTCACAAACAGGGAACAGTCTGTCTATTCTCTCCATCTGTCAGCTGCTGCTGGCTCTTCCTCCTCCTCTTACTCACACACTGCTGAGTTTGTCCTGGTGGATCATCAGGGGTGCAAAGCCTCACAGATGATGTGCAGCAGTGGGTCCCTCAGTCTGTCCTCACTCTGGACACTTGCAGTTGTCACACATGGAAATCAAATGTGTGATAAGCTGCAGGATTCAAACACAAGTGTAACTTATAAACACATGTTCATACTTTTATTACACAATCAGAGAGAAAGAAACAGAGTGAGTGCAGGACAGACAGACAGACAGGTGACAGTCTCAGGTGTATACACTGCTACAAATAGGAGGATTTAGTGTTTGTGTTATTACGAGTGCTAAACAAGAAGAGTTCCCAGATGGTACAGTGGACACATGTGTGACTCCTGTGATTAAAGCATCTTTCTTTCAGCTTAACGAGTGAACTGTCAGCTCGTTCAAACACACGTTAAAGTCCGTTTGGCTGACACCACCGAACAGAGGCAGCAATGTAACATAGTTAACATTAACAGTGCAGTGGATCCTGCTTGTGCCATGATATTCAGGACTGCAAACCGAGCAGCATCACTGACTTTCAGCTTGTTGTGTTTGTGGATATATGACTGACTTTAATTATCCACAAAATCATCAGATTCTCTGTAAGATTAAGGTAGACTATCAAACGGCGTATAAATTAAAGGCTTTAAAACAAAGTAAACGCTGTACGTACAAACATCGCTAATGTCACATAAATTTGCCGGCATGTGGCCAACAGTAATGTTTTAATGTTCCTCATTATTAAACATTTGCACATAAATAAGTGACATAATATTCAGAACTTACTTTTGAAAGCTTACTCTTTGGCCGCTCCACTTCTTTGAAGTGTCTCCCAGTCCCAGTGCACTTGTTAGCTTGTTTTGGTTCGTGCAACTGGTCCGTCCGGTTATTGTCTCCCCAGAAACATTTCCGTTGTCTTTTTTCCTATTTCTGTTGTGTTATGTGTGCTTTTGCAGAGTTTTTCTTTTTGCAGCATTTTTCTTTTTGCAGCGTTTTTCTTTTTGCAGCATTTTTCTTTTTGCAGTGTTTTTCTTTTTGCAGCGTTTTTCTTTTTGCAGCATTTTTCTTTTTGCAAGTGTTTTCTGAAGTTGCAGTCCGTTTGGCCTCTCAGGGCCACCGTAGATGGGGGGGAGCATAGTGACAAAAGTGACAAAACTCAAACTGTTTTGGCGAGAAGACGAGCAATACGGGAATATTCAGTGTATCATGGTAGCACATGGCATTCATAAAGTACCGCTGTCTGACCAGAGAAATCATCTCCACCTAGATTTCACCATGTGCACTTCACGTTACTTTTCTCTTCAATCATTTTGGGCTAGAGAGAAAGTTTAAGTGGTTCCTAAAAGATGATAATTATTCTGTAACTTTACAGCCACAATTAAAAAAAAAAAAAGACAATTAGGTCTGTGTCACACTTGGTTGATAAAGGGTCAAAATTGAACATGTGACAACAGTCAACATAGTTTTATGCTTTCTGGAAAAATGATTTTTTTTAAAAGTGCTCTTTTCACTGTTTCAAAGAAAACTGACTGTACTGTTCACCTTAGCATTTTTATGCATTAATTACAATAATTAATTAGCAAACTGGGCAGCTTTAGATAAACAAGTTCCTCGTTCTGCAGGAATCGTATCTTTCTTGATAAAGCCTAGACTTTAAGAAAAATGTTTACCTTATGAAACAGTTTTATTTTTAACATGTGAGAGTAAAATTGTTTAAAATGACTTATGAATTAAAAAAGCAACATGTAAAAACAAATTATTATTGTAGTGTCTTTAACCCACAACATGAAGCACCTTGAGCACAACTGTTGTTGTGCTTTGTTGCTATACAAATAAAGCTGAACAGGAGAGAATTTAATTGTGTTACTTTTATGTTAGTGAGACTGTTTTAAGTTTTAAATGCTTCTAAAATCTCGTTAGTTGCTTTGAGAAGCAATGTTTTGCTCAGATGACTCATTCAGCAACTCAAAGAACTCGCTGGTGCAGGAAATGGACCCTAAAGGAAAGAAAAAAACTTGCAGGAAATGTTTTGTATGTTTGCCCTTGGCCAAGTGCCAGTAGGAAGACCAACAACACCCACACAGAAGGTACCGCATAAACAAAACTCAAGGCTCTGGCTACAGATTATTTCTAAATTGGTGCAAGTGGTTGATGGTTGTGTGCTGGACCTTTTCTTTTTTATGTGATTTTCACACTCTCAGCAATCTGCATGAGAAGAGCAACTGCTGCTCTGCAGTAGTGAAAAAAACAAAAAACAAAACAGTCCTTCTACAGCAATGTGGAAAGAAAGACAGCAGTCAAGCAGTTTATATTATCAAAAAATGAAACTAAATTAATATAAGTAAAAACAGGTAATCCAGGATAGTAGCTATTTTTTTTATCCAGTCCCAACCCACTCTGTGTAACTATTACACGTGTCAGAGACACCAGCTGCTGAGTCAAACTGGCATTTGGTGGCACTCTGTTGTTACATCTCTGCTCGTGTCTTTCTTTCTGTGTGTCTTGGTTTTATGTGGTTTGGCTTTTTTAATCACTTTCTTCAGAGGTCTATGTGCTCCTTCCTACAGCTGCTTGGTTTACTTTTTGCAGCTTGTAAGGGGGGAAAGTCCTGAACCACGTAATAAATATTATAATAACAATAGTCAAAGGAGCTTGCAAAGAAAAGCGTCTGGACTTCTTTAAGTTACTTGAAGACGTTTCACCTCTCATCGGAGAAGCTTCTTCAGTTCTAAGGTCAAATGGTGGAGAGTCCCAGATATAAACCTAGTGGGAGTATCCCCACAGAGGGACAAAAGGACCCCCTGATGATCCTCTAATCGCCTGAGCCAAGGTGTGAAACTGGGTGTGGGTCCCAATCAGCCAGAGTTTCGGGTGTGTTCATTGTGAAACCTGGCCCCACCTTATCATGTGAATTCCTGAGATCAGATGGCCCAGGATGTGGGTGGTCTGGATGGGTGTGAATGTATAGAACTAGTTTTTTGTTAAATTGGGATGGGGGGAGCATAGTGACAAAAGTGACAAAACTCAAACTGTTTTGGCGAGAAGAGAAGACGAGCAATACGGGAATATTCAGTGTATCATGGTAGCACATGGCATTCATAAAATACCGCTGTCTGACCAGAGAAATCATCTCCACCTAGATTTCACCATGTGCACTTCACGTTACTTTTCTCTTCAATCATTTTGGGCTAGAGAGAAAGTTTAAGTGGTTCCTAAAAGATGATAATTATTCTGTAACTTTACAGCCACAATTTAAAAAAAAAAGACAATTAGGTCTGTGTCAAACTTGGTTGATAAAGGGTCAAAATTGAACATGTGACAACAGTCAACATAGTTTTATGCTTTCTGGAAAAATGATTTTTTTAAAAAGTGCTCTTTTCACTGTTTCAAAGAAAACTGACTGTACTGTTCACCTTAGCATTTTTATGCATTAATTACAATAATTAATTAGCAAACTGGGCAGCTTTAGATAAACAAGTTCCTCGTTCTGCAGGAATCGTATCTTTCTTGATAAAGCCTAGACTTTAAGAAAAATGTTTACCTTATGAAACAGTTTTATTTTTAACATGTGAGAGTAAAATTGTTTAAAATGACTTATGAATTAAAAAAGCAACATGTAAAAACAAATTATTATTGTAGTGTCTTTAACCCACAACATGAAGCACCTTGAGCACAACTGTTGTTGTGCTTTGTTGCTATATAAATAAAGCTGAACAGGAGAGAATTTAATTGTGTTACTTTTATGTTAGTGAGACTGTTTTAAGTTTTAAATGCTTCTAAAATCTCGTTAGTTGCTTTGAGAAGCAATGTTTTGCTCAGATGACTCATTCAGCAACTCAAAGAACTTGCTGGTGCAGGAAATGGACCCTAAAGGGAAAAAAAACTTGCAGGAAATGTTTTGTATGTTTGCCCTTGGCCAAGTGCCAGCAGGAAGACCAACAACACCCACACAGAAGGTACCGCATAAACAAAACTCAAGGCTCTGGCTACAGATTATTTCTAAATTGGTGCAAGTGGTTGATGGTTGTGTGCTGGACCTTTTCTTTTTTATGTGATTTTCACACTCTCAGCAATCTGCATTAGAAGAGCAACTGCTGCTCTGCAGTAGTAAAAAAACAAAAAACAAAACAGTCCTTCTACAGCAATGTGGAAAGAAAGACAGCAGTCAAGCAGTTTATATTATCAAAAAATGAAACTAAATTAATATAAGTAAAAACAGGTAATCCAGGATAGTAGCTATTTTTTTTTATCCAGTCCCAACCCACTCTGTGTAACTATTACACGTGTCAGAGACACCAGCTGCTGAGTCAAACTGGCATTTGGTGGCACTCTGTTGTTACATCTCTGCTCGTGTCTTTCTTTCTGTGTGTCTTGGTTTTATGTGGGTTGGCTTTTTTAATCACTTTCTTCAGAGGTCTATGTGCTCCTTCCTGCAGCTGCTTGGTTTACTTTTTGCAGCTTGTAAGGGGGGGGAAGTCCTGAACCACGTAATAAATATTATAATAACAATAGTCAAAGGAGCTTGCAAAGAAAAGCGTCTGGACTTCTTTAAGTTACTTGAAGACGTTTCACCTCTCATCCGAGAAGCTTCTTCAGTTCTAAGGTCAAATGGTGGAGAGTCCCAGATATAAACCTAGTGGGAGTATCCCCCACAGAGGGACAAAAGGACCCCCTGATGATCCTCTAATCGCCTGAGCCAAGGTGTGAAACTGGGTGTGGGTTCCAATCAGCCAGAGTTTCGGGTGTGTTCATTGTGAAACCTGGCCCCACCTTATCATGTGAATTCCTGAGATCAGATGGCCCAGGATGTGAGTGGGCGTTAAGGCGTCTGGGAAGGGATCTCAAAACTGGATTATAGATGGCAGAGAGTTGGTGTCGTAAACCACCGCCTCTGTTCAAACATGGTCGCTCACAGTGGACATAGATGGCTTCTTTCACTCCTCTTTCAAACCATCTGTCCTCTCTGTCCAAAATGTGAACATTGACATCCTCGAAAGAGTGTCCTTTATCCTTAAGATGCAGATGGACTGCTGAGTCTTGTCCTGTGGAGGTGGCTCTTCTGTGTTGTGCCATGCGCTTGTGAAGTGGCTGTTTGGTCTCTCCAATGTAGAGGTCTGAGCATTCCTCGCTGCACTGTACAGCATACACCACATTGTTAAGTCTGTGTTTTGGCGTTTTGTCTTTCGGGTGAACCAGTTTTTGTCTGAGCGTGTTGCTGGGTCTGAAATGCACTGGGATGTCGTGCTTGGAGAAAACTCTCCTGAGTTTTTCTGATACACCGGCTACATAGGGGTTGACAATGTTGTTGCGTCTGTCTTTCTTATCCTCCCTCGCTGGTGTCTGATCTTCTTTTCTGTGCCTCTTTGCTGACTTTAAGAATGCCCTATAGATGCCCTCCAGATCAAGATCAGCCAGACCCTGCAGGAACTGGAAACCCTTCTACCCTCTCCAATCTTAGAAGAGGTTTACAAGTTTGTGGACAAGGCTCAGCGGGCCCAACACTCTAAAGGAAAAGAAAGACAACGCAGGAAATTTCACACCTTGCTTTCAAAAACACACACTCCTCATCCTGAACCTACACAACCCAGAGAAGAAAACACACCTGAAGACAGTCAGGAGAAATGGGTTAAGAACTTTTCAGACAGGATTCTCACTGAACCTGAAAAGAGAGTATTAGCCAAAGGACTCAATTTTGCCATTTCTCCACAACAGTTGCCCATAGTGGACCTCATCACAGCCACAGAATCTGCCATACGGATTAATAAATTATCACAGACAGAAGCAGAGCAAATCAGGATGAAAGTCTCAGCCACGCTCTCCGAAACCAAACAAAAGACAAGGAGCACGAGAACAACACTGAGTCCACAAATCCTCAAAAAGAGTTCAAAACAGGGAGGCAAAGTCCAAAGAGGCCAGAAGGTCGACTCGCGAGGTGACAGCACAAAAGTTCAGTTTTTCTGTTCCGGGGGCCGGCCGTGTGGAAGACGGCGGCAGCAGAGTGGGTCCGGAGTTCCTTATTTGGTTACCTCCTGTGTACCCCTGTGTATCTGTGAGCCCTCGTCTCTCCTTGTGTTTTATTCCATGTTTTCCCCAGCCTGTTATGTCTGTGTTCTCCCCGTGCTCTCTCTCCTCCTGTCTGAACCTCTGTGTACTTCCTGTTTTAATTTGACAGTCTCTCGTCAGTATGCGTCATGTTGTGTTCACTCCTGCCCTGTCTCGTTATGATTATCTGTGTCAGCTGTGTTCCCCGTGTGCTCCCACTTCCCTCGTTAACCCTCTGCATATTTATGTGCATGTCTCCATCAGGTGAGTGTCGCATCGTCAATGTCTTCTCCCCGAACCTGTGTGTCTTTCTGTGTTCCCACGGTCTTCTGTTAGTATTCCCAGTTTAGTTCTGTTCCTTTGTGAAACCTGCAATAAAGCAGTGATTTTGAGTTCAGTTCCTGCCTCCGTGAGTTTTGCATTTGGGTCCTCATCTGCCTTCACACAGCCGGTTCATGACAGTAATGGACCCAGCAAACTCCCTACGGAACCGGCAGCGTGCAGACCCCGCCTTCCCTAACGAGAGGAGAAGGCAGGAGGCTCGGCATGCCCGGGAGCGCGAGTCTGCCTTTTATGGGACTCGATTGGCTCTAGGTGGGCCGCGCAGCCTCCAAAGTGCAAACGCTGCTGCCTTTTCCCCACATCGTCCCACGGTGATAAGAGTTGGAGGATTCAGCCTATCGCCTGCCACAACTCCTCCGGCCTTTTCAACTTCCGGTTCACCTCCCCAGTCGCCGCCCACGTCCCGCGCAAAGAAGAGGGTTACTCGGCGGCCAAGGAGAGATTTCGTGCCTCCGACAAGCAGCCTTTCTCCGCTGCAGTCCTTTGCGCTCTTCCTGGGACTTCCACGCTCGGAGCTGCACAAGCTCCCTGTCTCTTCGGCGCAGCCCGTCATCGGCTAGGTCAGCCGACGTCTTTGGGGTACCCGCGTCTACAGCCTCAGGAACTCACGGCACAGTTCCCAGGAAAAAACGACGCTCACGCCGTCGCCACTCTAAAGTTACTGAGCAAACTCCGGTGGTGAGTGAATCTGACTGTTTCTTCCATGCCACTTCCAAGTCGGACCGACTCGGACAATATTCTGTTCCTGAGTCCGCTGTTTTCCACGTCTGTAACACATCAGAGACAAATAGTAAGTTTGAAAATGACTGTGTTTCCAGGCCTCATAACGTTTCTAAGTTCACCTCTGCACCTATTAAGCATGAGACTGAGTTCATTGCCCCCCTAGAGACTGCTGTTCAGGCTGAATTAAAAGATTCTGGCACTGTAAACTCTGTGCGCATCATCCCAGAGCCCGTTAACTCTGTGTCTGGTAATTCTGGGTCAGTTAATCCAGAGTCTGCATTACCTACCCTCACGCCCATGTTTGAGAATGACTGTTTTTCCTTTGTTCCTCCCAGGTCAGCAGTAATTAACACACAGACTGACACTCTCACTTTAGAAAAGCAAAAGACTACTTTTGAGTTGCATACTTGTGAACTAAATATTAAAACAAACAGTCCTGAGGTTCCTGCTCCTGCGGAAACCGGAGGGGACCACCTGGAGACTGACCTGTGTGTCTCCCAACCTTCAAAGGTTGCGCGTTCTGTTCTTCAGGTTGCTTTTGACCCTCTGTCACATTCAGCTTTTCCTGCCTTGTCTGTTAGCTCTGACTCTGTTTCTCCAGGGATAAAGAATGTTGCTCCTCTCGTGTTAACACTAGCTGATGCGAAGTCTGTTAACTCAGGTTTTGAAAACACTAAGACTGTGCATTCAATCACAGCTGTTAAGGTTAAGTGCAACAAGTTACCGTCCGTCATGTGTAAACTGCTAGGGGCGCTCAGGTTGACTATTCCTGAGTTAGTTTCGCACCCAGTTGCCTCAGACACCACCTGTGTTAACTCCCCAACTCCTGTACCTGCTGTGTATAAGACTGTGGATGGTGTTTCTTCACTCCTGGACTATGCTGCTCTCCAACCTGTATATTTAGAAACAGTCTATGAGAATGCTTCTATGTCTATAACGGCTCCTTCTGAGCCAAGAATTACAGACTCTAACTCTGCTAAGCCTGGATCTTTCTGTACAATGACTGTTTTAAAGACTGCTACTTCTAACATGGACAGCTTAAGAACAGCAGAGTTGCTAAGAGTGGCCTGCCATAAGTCTCTGTTTGCTGACACGGTGTTTGGCTCCACTAACTTGGTTTTCCCAGTGTCTGTTACTGCTCCTGAGCTCAGCTCTCCAACTCCAGTTCCTGTAACCAGGGCAGTGCAGGCCCAGCTTTCCCCTGCTCCCGCATCAGTTCCTCGGGAGAGGGTGGCTGAGGTCCAGCTGATCCCTGCTTCTGTCCCCAGCCTGGCAGAGGCTCCGTTCATCCCGGCACCCGTACCTGCTCCTCGGGTGGGGTTGATGGACACCCAGCCGTCGCCTGTGCCTGTTCCGGTTCACCGGGTGAGGTCAGCCGTGACCCTGCCGACTCCTGCACCCGTCTCAGTTCCTCGGGTGGGAGCGACAAAGGTCCAGCTAGTTCCTTCACCTACACCGGCCCCCAGGGTAAAGGCAGCCAGAGCCCAGCTCGTCCCTGCACCCGTATCTGTTCCTCGGGTGGGGATGGCTGGTGTTCGGCCAGGCCTAGCACCCATTCCTGTTCCCCGGAGGAGAGCAGCCAAGAGTCAGTCACCTGCTCAATCACAAGTTCAACTACCTGCTGTTCCACCATCACTACAACCACAACTACAACTTGCACTTCTGTCCATAGCGCAGTCATTAGCTCAGTTATTAGCACAGTTTCCCGTTTTGTCACCAGCTCAGTCTCTAGCACAGTTATCAGCTCCATTACCTGCTCAGTCATCCGCTCTGTTACCACCTCAGTCTCTTACTCCATTGCCTGTTCAGTTAACGGCTCAGTCATTATTAGCTCTGTCATTACCTCTGTCACCAGCTCAGTTCATAGCTCAGCAACCCGCTCAGACACTGTCAACCTCAGCTGGGAGCCTTTGTGGGCTTTCTCTGCCAGCTGAGGACTGCGTGGTACTGACGGACTTTGGACAGACTGTTTGCCCTGCACAGCCCCAGCCGTTGCATCCCAAGCTGACTGCGTGCCCTGTGCAGACGCTTTTCTTTGCAAGCTCCTTTGACTGCGATGACCTGGATGACTGAGAACCTTCACAGATATAATAACAATAAACAATAAAAATCTGATTTTTTTATGCAACATTTAATTAAAGGCATGGAGCAATGTCCTGCACACCATGTAACGGGGCGATCGTGGCTCAAGAGTTGGCAGTTTGTCTTGTAATCGGAAGGTTGCCGGTTCGAGCCCCAGCTCCGGCAGTCTCGGTCGTTGTGTCCTTGGGCCTTGGACGCTTCACCTGTTGCCTACTGGTGGTGGTCAGAGTGCCACTGGTGGTGCCAGTGTCTGGCAGGGCAGCTGTGGCTACAATGTAGCTTGCCATCACCAATGGGTGGATGACTCAATGTAGTGTAAAGCTCTTTGGGGTCCATAGGGACTAAGTAAAAGCGCTATACAAATACAGGCCATTTACGTATTTAGAGCATCTTTTCACAGAGATAAGTGTTCTTAAACGTGTTTGGTTGCCTGGATAACAGTAGTCCTAGTCATCTAGATCTGACCCTGAAATGTCGTAGAGACAATAGCAAGAGTGACAGAGACAAGCTATGCTATTTTTCATGTTTATGGTACCATAAATAGAAAAGCTGCTGCCACTCTCATTGTGTTTATGTGGAAACGGATGTCATTTCCCAGGGAATGAAAATACATGACATATCATAGATATGCAGTTTGCTGAGAAGCCAGCTTCCTGTAAAATGACTTCTACATTGTAGAAAAGCTGAACATTTCTAAGCTTTTTTCATGTAAATTACCAAGTGTATTTGTTGTCTAATGACTGAATTTATTTTCTTAATTACTGCCACAATTCTTTACATCTGATACAAACTGGAACCGTGAGTGAAGTTTGGACCCAAGAGCAGACTCCATTGCATGAACTATTTACATGATTTAGTCACATAAATAATCATCTTAAACAAGAGCATGGATATTAACTGAAACTATGAACGGGGGCTGTTGGAAACCAGGGAATGGAGAAATGTTCGGGCACGCAGAACACAAGGATACCACAGGCAGGAACTTCTGCAACAGAGGAGAGAAGTATCACTGGACAGGGAAATGAGAGAAAGGGCTGAGGTAAGTAGTACTTGTGGAAGGCATGTGCTTATTTGTCGATGCAGACCGGTCGGCATAGGAGGGGTAGCCGTGAGAGTGTTCAGGGGATGGTGGATTATGTGAGTGAGATCAATCCAGGTTCCAGGGGGTCCAGAGGGGGGAGAGATCCACCGTTGAAGCAGAGGGCAGGTCAGCCAAAGAGCAGAGTGTGAAATCCTTAATTTGCAAGAAGACAAGAGAACTAGGGTGGAAACAGAACCAGCGCTGCTGACAAGCACGGCAGGAGATGGATTTGGAGAGAACTGGAGATGCAAAACATGTTAACCCAAAAAAAGGGGAGCATGAATATCGAACACAAGGAAGGCTGAGTTACCACCAAGAGTAGCAAGATGAACTGGCAGAGATTGGCAGGCAGTGCTGTTTTCAGATGATGGCCCGGAAACTAGGAACCTAGTTTCCTACTTTCTATGAAACTAGGTTTCTAATGATTAGTTTATTAGTTTATTACCAGGCGTCTGGAGAACTGTGAGACTTGTTGAGGAGGAGGTCTCATGTTTTTTGTATTACTTTTCCCTGGAACACTCTCTCACAGTCTGTTCTCTAAAACCTAAAAGAGAATTATGGAATTGATCACCTGGTCTCTGAATGCAATTGAAACCCCTTCTCAACGAGAAGTTTGGGCTTGGGTGAGCCTGAGTGCTGAAGATATCTACCTATTCGGAAACATGGTGAAAGGTTTGTAGCTTGAACCTATTCGCTGGAACATTGAAGACAATATAATTACACAGCAAGCAAGACACGAAGTAGGCAAAGTTCTTCATGTTTCTCATGCACGGGAGAGAACCGGACAAACACCGTTCCTTCGCTTGACCCCAGTTGCTCTCGTCCGCTCCCCCGTAACACTACTCTTTTATTGAGGTTACATGAATATGCATAGGTTCATTAACATACGACGTCTACATACAAACAAAGAGTACCTTGCCTGTGTGTGGGGGGGGGGGAAGGGGGGGATCAGAGGGTGACCCCATAAATGACTTCCCAAATCTGCTGGTCTGGAGGTCCAACAGTTCATCTAAATAAAAGGCACTTAACCTAAAACAGATATAGCCACGTTTATCCTGCCATAAAACAATAAAACAAGGTACGACCTCTTCCCATGCTCCCAGGATGTAGGTGTGCGAATGCACACCAAGCCTTTGTAGCCTGCTAAAGATCACACATCCTATCACTACACAATTGATTATACACCTCTAAGCATATATGGTTAAATATTTCTAAGCATAAATGACAATCAACAATACAAAACCTAACACATGGTAACAGGGTTCTGGCTAATCGGAGCTGGCTTGGCCCTGACTTATCGAAGAATTAAGAAAGCGGAACCGGCTGTTCGAAACCCCACAAGGCTGCCCGCTGGGATTGGAACGAGGTGAAGAGGCGTGAGTTTCTCAAAATGGGCTCATTGAGTGCAGCACGGATAAAATCTTGGAAAGGCTACGGCTGCCGTGAATACTCAGAATAACATCTCTGAGCGCAAATTGGATGACATCTTGGGGAGCTCACTGTGGTCGTGAGTTCTCAGAATCGGCTCTTTGAGCACAAGAATGACAACATCACAGAGTGCAAGTTTGATAACATCAGGCGAAGCTCGCAGCTCTCCAACGGGAGATTTTGAGAGACCAGTGTCAGAACAGCTTTGAAATTCATATGAGTTGTTCGCACTAAAGTAAAAAAAACACCATCACTTCATGCGGATACCCCTTTGGCGCCAGCCTCTAGGCTGGAGCAGAACAACAACACCCTGATAATGGACTGTGTTTAGACTGTTCTTCCCATTCTATGCAAGGCCACCTGGGTTGGCTGGAAGACTGTTTACTTAGCCTGGCAGGGCAAAGGACACTGTCTCAGCTGAACTCTCGACACATACACACACACGCACACAGACATATATACACATGCAGACATACACTCATCCCCCCTCCAAACGCCTTCGACGCTTATTCCCTTCCGATGCTGACGGTGGATCAAGGAGACCTGCGCACAGGCTGTCTCTCACCCTTTACCCACCCCTGTTGCTTGTCATGTGTTTCTTTGGTGTATTAAGAGTTTTTTCATGTGCTATGTGCAGAGGTGTTTTTTGCTGTTCTCAAACTGATCTCCCTGTTGGAGCTCAGTCTGGGGGGAGTTATTTTTTTTCTCCTTATCTTTCCTCCTGTGGTGCATTTTCCATTGTTATATCTCTCTGACCTGTCGTCCCCATGTGATGTTTTTGTGTAAAGTATGTATGGTCGGAGGGTAAGATGGCGCCGCCATTGCGTGCAATAGGTCGGCAGCCTTATGAAATTTCCCCTTGTGGGACTAATAAAGGTATATCAAATCAAATGTAGCCATTTAAATTGGCTGTGTTGGATCAAGGACACATCTAAAACCTGCAGGGAACCAGCACTCGAGGCCTGGAGTTGGACACCCCTGCTGTACACAAAATGTACTACACGAAAGTCTGAGATATCATTTCAGATAATAGTCAGCCTACTCATAATAATGGTGGTTACATACATGTATTTATATTTGTCTTAGTCAAAATGCAGAAAGCAAACTGAGTAACTAATAAACGGAGTAAGTAAATAAACTGAAAGAGGCACAATGATTAACACAGACAAAATGGCGAGGAAAGGAGAAGCGACAGGAAAGGGATGACTTATTCTAAAACACAAAGAAAGAAGAAGAACTAAAAACGACAGTAGAAAGAAATTTATATTTTATCAGGGCTTGCTCTGGCATTGGAAAAAGAAAGAAACCATGACTCCTGCAGAGTTTGGCAACATCTGATTAGTTTACACACTGGCACATCATTTTTGTTTTAGTAGCCAGATTTTGCTCTGTGAACATTTGCAGAACTAATACTCTGTGACTGATATTTATTAAATCGAACAAGCTTTAGTAATGTACAGAATTATCTATACAGGGTGGGCCATTTATATGGATACACCGTAATAAAATGGCAATGGTTGGTGATATTAAAGTCCTGTTTGTGGCACATTAGTATATGTGAGGGGGCAAACTCCTCAAGATGGGTGGTGACCATGGTGGCTATTTAGAAGTCGGCCATCTTGGATACAACTTTTGTTTTTTCAATAGGAAGAGGGCCATGTGACACATCAAACTTATTGGTAATGTCACAAGAAAAACAATGGTGTGCTTGGTTTCAACGTAACTTTATTCTTTCATGAGTTATTTACAAGTTTCTGACCACTTATAAAATGTGTTCAATGTGCTGCCCATTGTGTTGGATTGTCAATGCAACCCTCTTCTCCCACTCTTCACACACTGATAGCAACACTGCAGGAGAAATGCCAGCACAGGCATCCAGTATCCGTAGTTTCAGATGCTGCACATCTCGTATCTTCACACCATAGACACTTTCTTTCAGATGACCCCAAAGATAAAAGTCTAAGGGGGTCAGATCAGGAGACCTTGGGGGCCATTCAACTGACCACTTTCCAGGAAACTGTTCATCTAGGAATGCTCGGACCTGGCACCCATAATGTGGTGGTGCACTATCTTGCTGGAAAAACTCGGGGAACGTGCCAGCTTCAGTGCATAAAGTGGGAAACACATCATCATGTAGTAATTTCAAATATCCAGTGGCCTTGAGGTTTCCATTGATGAAGAATGGACCCACTATCGTTGTACCCCATATACCACACCAAACCATCACTTTTGTTGTTCCAACAGTCTTGGAGGGATCCATCCAATGTGGGTTACTGTCAGACCAATAGCAGTGGTTTTGTTTGCTAACTTCACCATTCACATAAAAGTTTGCCTCATCACTGAACAAAATCTTCTTTGTGAACTGAGGGTCCTGTTCAAATTTTTGTTTTGGCCATTCTGCAAATTTTGTGCGGCGATCTGGGTCATCCTCGTTGAGATGCTGCAGTAGCTGGAGTTTGTAAGGGTGCCATTTGTGAGTAGCTAATATGCGTATCCGCTAATATCAATAGTCGAACAAGGGATGTTCGACTAATGCCACTCTCCAGTGACATGTGGCGAGTGCTACGCTGTGGGCTCTTGCTGAATGAAGCTAGGACAGCCGCCGATGTTTCTTCATTAGTGACAGTTTTCTTGCGTCCACATTTTGGCAAATCCAACACTGAACCAGTTTCACAAAACTTAGCAAGCAGTTTGCTGACTGTAGCATGGGAGATGGGTGGTCTCGTAGGGTGTCTTGCATTGAAATCTGCTGCGATGACCCGGTTACTGCGTTCACCAGATATCGACACAATTTCGATCCGCTCCTCACGTGTTAACCTCTTCGACATGTTAATGGCTGTGAACAAAGAGAAACTTGTAAATAACTCATGAAAGAATAAAGTTATGTTGAAACCATAAAGAAGTGATGTGTGAGGAAAAAGAAGTTCTTTCTTCACTTCTCTTTTTGTTCATCCAACCACAGCTCTCACTGCACGGCAGTTACGATGATAAACATTTGTCTAAGCCAACAAAACCACAACTTCATCTGCTTCCTACTTTCTGTGAAATGAAACATTTGGTGCATAGTCAAATTTTGTACAAAGCCTTTCCCTCAGGCTGTTTAAACTAAGTGCAAATTTGTAAAGAATTCCTAGAAATGGCAGGGATTTAAGCCTTCCAGGAAAATACATCAGACAAGTTAGAACAACTAGACAAAAATCTATTAAACCCCATCCAGTGGATACAGCCAGACTACTTTCTCACCTTTGTTTCCAAAAAGGGTGCAGCTTTTTTTTTCAGAAAACACTGGATTAGTATGGCTTGTTCAAAACTGTTGCCGTAGAAAAGGTCATCTCCCTATAAAGAACATGTTAAAACAGGTTATGTTTCCAAAAATGCAGTCGTTAGAAAACACAAGACCTCTGGAACAAAGCCCTGTGCGTTGTGCACAGGTCCTAGCGTTTTTTTTAAAAGAAAAAACCAAACACACCATGCCAACTTCAGCACACTGGTGGATGGATAAAGATTTGGGGTTGTTTTGCAGGTACAACAGCTAAGCAGGTACAAAAGCTTCAGGACCAGGGCAGTCACTGAATTGACCACTTAAGAGAGTTGACAACTAGATTCAAATTCTTTTTTACAGCTAAAAATCAGAAAAGTGTGCACTTGTATTCAACCCCGTTACTGATATCACAAAAACAAAATTCACTGCAACCACCTGTGTGTACTCTGTGTACTATAATCTCAGTATAATCTCTTTAAAGGCCTCAGAGGTTTGTAAAGAAACATCATGAAGCTTAAGAAAACACCAGACAGGTCGGGAATAACGCTGTGGAGAAGTTTAAAGCAGGACTAGGTTATAAAAACACATTTCACGTTTTCCCCGTGATAATTGAAACGGCCTGTATGACAGTGAATAATTTACCTATAGTCCCTAAATTAAAGATTTATTGAAAGAAGATCATTTAATTTTTTGAGCTTGTAGAGACAGGCCGCTGTAGCTGTTGCTTTGAATTTTTCTTCAAGGTCAGAGTGTAAAATTCACACACACACAGAATAAAAGTGTTGAAAAGATAACCAAGCTCTTAAACAGCAGACAAGTTTGCCTTTTTTTCCCCCTGCAGGTGTGTGAAGGAAACATTTGGATCATTGAGAAAATTCAGCAACACCTCAGAGCTGTACCAGAGCTGTAAAGCAGGATTTTGGCTTTTCCAAGCAACTTTAGGGTTAACCCTGGGTTTTCTATGCTTTCTTTTTTTCTTTTCTTTTTTTTTTTTTTTTTGCCTTTCCCGTTTGGCTCTTTTGCCATCAGAATTGTTGTCTAAAGGCAAAGAAAGATACCCAACGGATTTACTTTACCAAATTGACCATCCCAGCCTTGCCGTAATGGTCCATTTGATTCACCTTTTATTGTTTATTTTATTTTCACTTACTGAATACGGGACAGACTTGACTGGGGGAAAGAAGGGGAGAAAGAAAGAGGGAAAGAGAAACAGCTGAGAAGAGGGACGGGGGAGAAGGGCAAAAGACAAAAACCAACAGAATGAGCAGAAAAAAAAAGAAAGAGAAAAAAAATGCATATATCAATCACCTGGATCACCTGTTGAGAAAGAAAAAAGAAAACAAGCAGAAGAGAACAAGAGTAATAGAATAAACAACATCACAATGATATATGGGAATATGACAGTAAATACTAAATATTAAACATTATTGTGCAGCACATAAGATCAACAGAACACAGTGTGCTTTGAGGTAGAAGCCAAAAAGGGTGTAGTTTGTGGGTGTGATCACCCGTGTGTACACCTGTGAGCATGGACGCGCTTGTTTTTTTTTTTTAAAAGGTTCCTTCATGTAATGATCTGCTAGAGGGTGTGGGGGGGCCACAGCCCCGTCCTCCAGGGCATGAAGCAGGTATGGAGGAGATCAAAACTCCAGACATCCAGAGTCCCTCAGAACACAAGGGACCAAGGAAGACCAACAGAGGGGCAGCCGCGCCACTGTCCCAGAAAGAGCTGAGGAGAGTCCCAGATGAGGGCTCACTCAGCAGCCGCGGAGCAGAAGCCAGGGGGAGTTGCAGTGACGCGCCCGTGAGCTCCGCCAGCAGCCAGCCGTGCCTGAGTGACCGAGCCCCAGGCCGAGAGGCCGGGGGCACCCCACCTCCGAAGTGGCCCGAGCGAGCCCCAGGCTCCAGGCCCCGATAAGCGGCCGCCAAGGAGTGAGCCGGTGTGTACCCGGATGCCCATCCCCGGACACAAAGAACCACCAACGCACCGATGTCTGAGGGAGTCCGCCACTGGCAGGGAAGTGGTGGTAGGGGGAGATAGGCCTCCAAACCTTGGAGGGCCTAAGATGTCCCCAGAGAGGTGGCGCCTGACACCCAACCTGACATATAGACACAGAAATACAGGCACACACATATACAAACGTCCATTCCCACCCTCATGCTCTCATATGCGCTTACTCCACACTCAACCAACGTGGAGACAGACATAAAGAGACGCTGTACACACGATCACACTCCCCAAGCTTACTCTACAAACCGGGTCTAGGTACCCTTGCCCCTGGAGGGGGAACTGCACCCAGACCCAGGTGGTGTTACCCTTTTCCCTGCGGTGGGGGGAGGCAGACCGCCCCGACTCCGCAGCAGCAGGTAGGCCCCACACTCCAGACCGCAGTCGGACGGCCAACTCCTCCTCCTAGCCCCCCCGCTCCAGCAGGTCGCAGAGAATGGGGGTGAGAGAAGACTCCAAACCTCCCTCCACCCGCTCATTGTAGTGTTGATGCATGTGTGTTCTAAGGTGCATTTAAAACCCAGGAGGGCATGGAGCTACCTGCCAGAGAGCAGCAGGTAAGCGCATGGTCCCTCCTGCTAGCCCTCAATGTCTACGTGTATTTAACCTTGAGAGGTGGGCAACGACGCCAGGGGTGGGGTGTACACACTGATGGTACTTTGGATTCCGTGTATCGTGCCCACCCCCAAGATCCTATATGTATGTGTAATGAGAGTGTGAGTAATGTGAATGTCTAAGTTGTGGGATAAAATTGAGGCAGAGGCAGCCAGAAGGGGACAGAGGGGGGGGGGGGGGGGGGTAGCCTCCTCTGCACCCTGGAGATGGGGAGGGAAGGAAGGGAGGGGCAAGTGACCCCTCCCTGGGGCCAGCTCCCCCGCTGACCCCAGTAGGCACCCCCATACTCCGCGACCCGCCAGGGAAAGGGGGCCCAGGCCCATCCAGACCGGGGCCCAGTGCAGCAGCGCCTCCCGGCCCCACAGAGCCCGGGACAGTCCACCCAACCCCACCACAGAGAAAACTGCACCCACCCCACCATCCACTCATCTTCCAGACTACATAAGACAATAAACACCCAGGCTGAGATCTTCCTCCACCTCTCCTGTATCTCCCCCTCCTGCAGAGAGAGCTCCCGAGGAGAGGAAAGCTCCTGCAAGATGTGACAATCTCCCCCACCAGTTGAAGAGCCCCCCAGGTGGCTCGATGCACCGGCGGCACCCTGCTCCAGGGCTGGGCCCCCATGCACCCACCCGCCCACAACCCCGGCAACACACCAACCAGGACCTAAGCCCCCGAGGCCCGGCCCGGGCCCCAGCCCAGAGACGGAGCGCCCCCAGAACCTCACGCCCATTCCGGACCCACCCAGGGGCAGCCAGGCTACCAGGTCAGTAACCCACGTCCGTCAGCACAGACCCTCCCCTAGCCCCGCTGCACGCAGCCGCGAGGAAACAGCCACCTGAGAGCCAACAGAGCCCCTAACCGGACATGACCGCTACCCCGGGTTGAGCCCCCCAAGGAAGATGCCTCCGGGGAACCCCCCGACGCCCTAAGCCTGTCCCTACCCCCACACCAATCACAACAGTGAAGGCGGGACCAAACTATGACCCCCCACCCCCACTAGGTGATGGAGCTGATCAAAGGAGCCCAGAGCAATTGATCTGATGTGGTGGCAGAGGCTGTATCAAGAGTAATGTAATCTAATAGATAATTTCTATATTGGTTAGAATTAAGATTATTTTTATTTTTCCAGTTCATGAGGACTGTTTTCTTGGCTATGCATAGGGCAGTGAAAACCATATGGGCGATATTCTTTTCTGAAGTGACATTATCTAAGCTGCCCAACAAACACACTAAGGGGGAAGTTGGAATGTTACATTTCAGACACTTCGATAAGTCTGCACATATCTCGCACCAAAACTTCTGAACTGGTGGACAGAACCAAAGAGCGTGGATATAATTGTCCGGTGAATTGGTTTGGCAGTGTGAGCAGTTGTTGGTAGACGTAAAGCCCATCTTGAACATCCGATGACCTGTATAGTGCACTCTATGTAATATTTTGTATTGAATTAATTGAAGACTGGGATTTCTAATTAGATGAAAGGTTTTTAAGCAAATCTGAGACCAGAAGTTTAGGTCTAAGTTAACTGATAAATCCGCTTCCCATTTTGCAATAGGAAGTGATATTGATTCATCTGTTTTAGAAAGCATTCTGTATATTTTGGATAGTAATTTGGGGGTTTTAAGAGTAAGAAATTGAACCACACTTGGTGGTGTTTGTAGTTCAACTTGACCCGGTTTAAATTTCTTTTTTACTATGGATTTAATTTGTTGATATTCTAAAAATCTTTTCTTGTTGATCCCATATTGTGTAACTAGTCCGTCAAATGAGATAAATTCTGTTCCTTCTAGTATATGTTCTAAATATTTGATTCCTTTACCACTCCAATCTGAAAAGTTTATCATATTATTGTTTTGTAATATGTCAGGGTTGTTCCAGATAGGTGTACGTTTGCATGGGATTAATGAAGACGCCGTCAATTTTAGAAACTCCCACCATGCTGTCAGAGAAGAGCTGATGTTGATGCTTTTAAAGCATTCATGTCGTTGGATGTTTGAGCTGATAAATGGTAGGTCTGAGATCTCTAGATTATTGCAAAGTGCTTGTTCTACATCTAGCCAAGGTTCATCTAAGAGGGTATGTTTTAGCCATCCTGAGATAAACTGAAGCCTGTTGGCTAAGAAGTAGTGCTGAAAGTTAGGCAGTTCTAGTCCTCCTTTATCCTTGGTCTTTTGTAGTGTTTTTAAGCTTATACGTGGGGGTTTATTTTTCCAAAGGAATTTGGACATACATGAATCTAGCGATCTGAACCAATCTTGTGGCGGTTTAGTTGGGATCATTGAGAATAAATCATTTATTTTTGGTAAGACCATCATTTTTATAGCGGCAACCCTTCCCATGAGTGATATGGGTAGACATTTCCATCTAGCCAGATCATCTTCTACCTTCTTTAAAAGTGGGATATGGTTTAATTTAGTTAGATCTGCAAGCTTGGGAGAAACATTAATACCTAAATATTTTATATTTCCCGATTGCAGTGGTGTAGAAGAGGAATTATGGAGGGAGCAATTAATCGGTAGAACTGTAGATTTTGACCAGTTAATTGAGTAATCTGATATTCTTGCAAAAGAGTTTATCAATTCAATCACCCCAGAGATATTGGTTTGTGAATTTTGGAGAAAGAGTAACACATCATCCGCATAAAGGCTGATTTTATGTTCCACGTTCTTGCATTTTATGCCCTTAATTACTGAATTCTGTCTAATTGCTGCTGCTAGTGTTTCAATAAAAATTGCAAACAGTGAAGGGGAGAGTGGGCATCCCTGCCTGGTGCCCCTCAAGAGACAGAAGCTGGAGGATGTCTGGTCATTTGTTCTAACACAAGCTGTTGGGGAATTATATAATATTTTTAACCAGTTGATGAAAGAGGATCCAAAACCAAATTTGTGTAAAGTTGCAAATAGAAATTTCCAGTAAACTCTGTCAAATGCTTTTTCTGCGTCTAAAGAGAATATTGTAGTTTCTAGGTTTTTACTGTATGAGTAGTCTATCAAATTAAGTAATCTACGTGTATTTGTTGATGAGTGCCTACCTTTTATGAAACCAGTTTGGTCAGGATGAATTAAGAGGGGGGTTATTTTCTCCAGTCTCTTTGAGAGAGCTTTACAGATTATTTTAAGGTCTACATTTATAAGGGATATTGGACGATAGCTTGAGGGATATACAGGGTCTTTGCCTGGTTTTAGCAGGAGATTAATGTTTGCAGAATTCATATTTGATGGAAGTCTGCCCTTTTCTTTAATTTCCAACAACGTTCTGTAGAAAACTGGTGCTAGAATCGACCAGAATTCTTTGTAGAATTCTGCAGGAAAGCCATCTGGACCTGGAGCCTTATTATTGTGCATACTTATCAGGGCTTCCTGGAGTTCACCTGGTGTCAGTGGTGAATCCAGTGCCATTGCTTGAGTGTCTAATAATTTTGGAAGAGTTATGTTGTCCAAAAACTGATCAATTTCTTTTTTAGATGGGTTTATTTGTGGTGAATACAACGTTTTATAGAAATCCTTGAAAATGTTGTTTATTTGTATCGGATCATATATTGTGTTCCCAGATGAATCTTGAACAGCACATATAGTTGTTTTTTCTTTCTTTATTTTTAGCTGGTTTGCTAGAAATTGACCGGATTTATTACCATGTTCATAATTTTGTAGGCGTAGTCTTTGTACTAAGAATTTTTTTTTTTTTTTATCAATTATCTCATTTAATTCTAGTTTTGTTTTGCGTATTTTGTTCAATGTTTCCTGATCTTGGTGGGACGCGTAGGCTTCTTCCAGTGATTTGATGTTTTTTTCTAATTCCTGAATATTTTTGTTTTCTTTTTTCTTTTTATGTGATGAGAAAGAAATTATTTTACCTCTCATCACAGCTTTCCCTGCTTCCCATAGAACAGAAGCTGATGTTTCGGGAGTGTCATTATAGTCCAAATATAAAGTCCACTCTTTTTTAAAATATTTAATAAAGTCTTCATCTTTAAGTAGTGATATATTAAATCTCCAGTTTTTTCTTGGCGTAGTATTATTCTTGTGCATTAGTGTTAAAGATACAGGACCATGATCGCTGACAGCTATAGGGTGAATCTCAGTGTCTGAAATGTCGTTCAGCAGTGAGCTGCTGACCAAAAAATAATCCAGACGAGAGTAGGAGTGGTGGACATGTGAGAAAAAAGTATATTCCTTACTGGTGGGGTGAAGGGAGCGCCATGCATCGCAAAGACCAAAGTCACTCATATACTGTTTGATTATATTTATGGACTGCCAATTACGCTGAGTTCCCGCTGTATTGAGCCTATCCATGTCTTCATTTAGTCCAAGGTTGAGATCGCCTCCAAGAACAAGTGTGCCATCTAAGTGTTCAGAGAGTGCACTGAAAAAACCGTGAAAGAATGAGGGATCATCAACATTTGGACCATATACACTTGCAATACATAGCTTTGTATCAAGTATAGATAGTTTAATGATTAAGAATCTGCCCTCTGGATCTATAACTGTATCGAGTACTGTGAAATTAATATTTTTATGTATTAAAATTGCTACTCCCCTTTGTCTAGAATTATAACAAGCTGAGAACACATTAGGAAACTCAGGTGTTTTAAGTTCATTCGAACCTCTAAGAGGTCTGTGGGTCTCTTGTAAAAGGACAACATCTGTCTGTAGTTTTTTGAGTTGGTTAAATATTTTTAACCTCTTTTCTCTGGAGCCAGCTCCATTTATATTCCATGTAATGAACCTCAGTGTACCCATAGATGTTTGTGTATAACTAGGGATGTATGCTGTGTGCGTCGCTTAGACAGGTGGAGAGAATACGTCACTTGTTCATAAATAAAGAGAAGGAGAGAGAGAAAAAATGTGTGGCGAGATGCTCCCTGAGTCTGACTTTGTGTATGCATAGTTACTAATATGAGTAGGCTTGGCTTAAGTGTGTGTGTATCTTATATGACTGTGTGCGCTGTCTGACTGATGTAAATGTGCTGCCGTTGAGCGCATGGTGCGTATGTGTTGAAATAAAGGATGTTTGCGGATGAGTGTCGAAGCAGGTGATCGAGGCAGTGAAAGGAATAAAGAAAGAAACCAAGGACAGGGGTGAGCAGCATAAATTTGCCCTGAATTCTAAGGATGGGTCCGATGTATCCTTCATGTCCTACTATATCCCAGGATTCATTGCGGGTCATAGAGGAGATTTGTTTCTGATAACGATGGTGGTCGAAGCAGGAGAGGAAAACACTTTCAAATGTAAGTATATGAACATCTGGTTGTACAAAACTTAAATTGTTATAGCTGTTGTGTTGTTAAGCTTTGGGCATCTGCATAGACATGTTTCTTTTATTTAAAATAACCGTAAACCAGCTTGTATCGCGGGTCCCGCAATTTTTCATGTATTGCCACTTACATACAGCTAATTTAGATTTTTTCGAATTGGTGACATGTTGTGGGGAACAAAGACCAAACGGCTTAATTTATTAAAACGAGGAGAAAACAATCACCTCTTCACTGGGGTGAAGAATTGGGCCACTACGGCTTGGATGTACAAGAATAAATAAATTAACACATCATATTCATATGAGTACGGTCCTATTAACCTTCACGCTGTACAGCAGCGGTCCCCAACCTTTTTTGCACCACAGACCTGTTTATGTCAGACACAGAGCGGCCTTTAAGGTATCGCGGATGAATACAACCACATAAAATGATCCGACCAAGACAAAAACTGTGGTATTTTGTAAATATAATAAACGTGAATGTACTGTCTAATTGTGTAACTTTATTAGCAGCGTCATCCTGAAAATGCCTCAACATTGAGAGTAACATCCTCCTCTCTGCCGCTTAATACTCTCTGGTCGCTATGGTAACGTGTAAATATTTCTTTCAAAATAAGACACACAGCTACAACAAGGGAAAGACCCAGGGAAACTGAGTTAACGATAATAACCCTGAAAACCATAAATTTCACAGCGGAGCCTCAACTCTCGTGGCCCGGTACCAAACGACTCACAGACCGCTGCTGTACAGAACCTGTGATGTCCAGACGGTGTTCCTCTGGTGTTCTGCTGTGAAAACTTTTGATTTAGGGATTAACATAGTTGCCACGGTTTCCTTTCTTCTCTTATTTGTTGTCTGTGGTCAGGACAATTCTGGAGAAGATGGGCCTGCAGGGGAAAGTCACCCCCTTGCAGGCCAGAAGACATGAGATAACTCAAAATACAAAGTACATATGTGTGTTATCAAGAAGATAATTCTTAAGAACACAAGTTAATAAATGTGCAATTACTAAGAGTTGCTGTGGTGTTTTTATTTGCCTGCTATCATTTTTGATTTCCTCTGCCTTTAGGATTGCAAGTATCCAGGCTCAGGAGAGGGAGTCAGTGGGAAGCCCACTGCTGCTACTTGGCCCTAGTTTGCCCTCATGGATGAGGTGATAGGGCAGATGCCTTCCTTTAAGCCTCCTGTCCTAATGTCCTCTCTCCCTGAGGACACCCCAGGGCCAAGCACAGCAGTGGGTGACCAAAACGACAGCGATGACGAAGCGGCTCAGCCACCTACGACAGGGAGAAGGAGGAAAAGAGACAGGAATGATGAGCTGCTAGACCTCATCAGAGAGGACATGAGGCAGCAAAGAGGGGCTGAGGAGAGGGGAGCAGGGAGAGGATGGACAGACTGTGTTCACTTCTAGAAAGATTAGTTCCCAAATGAGTTATGTATTGAGACATTTATTTATTTGAATATATTTGTTACATTGTTATATGTGTTGCATTAGTTTAAAGGTTTTATGTTATTAATAAATTGATTCAAACAAACAGTAATTGTCACTGAACTCAATTTGATTTACAGGCATTTTTAACATGTATGAACATAATGCTAACTTTGAACAATATTAAATGGATATTTATTTGATAGCAATAAATAAATAACAATAACAATTAAACATGAATATTTCAAATACACAGTATGTAAAGATGGAAAAACAATATTTTCAGTTGTTCACACAGGATTAACCCGAGTGACCTGTTCCTGGACCGTTTCTTGAACAACTGTAATAGATTACAGGAAGTCTCTAGCAGTGTTGCTGAAGATCAGACATGGAGGGGGTGCTGCAACTGAGACCTGCGGTTTGTCTTTTCTGGTCAGCGAGTGGAGAATCACACAGGGTGGTCTGCAAAGAGAGCTTTAGGATGCTTCCTCCCACTGTCCACTGCATCGTCCATCCACAGGGTTTGCAGGGCTGGCTCACTCGTGGCTGCCACACCACTAAGATGTTTTCAGAAATATGCAAGCAGGAGATGGTGGATGCTATATTACAGTTTTTTCTGAAGGCTTTAACCCTAACTGTGATTCTTATAGCACAATTCCTAAAACTGTTAATACTTATAGCAAAACCACTCACTGAGTTTGCAAAACTAAAAGCACAAACACTGCTTTGCACTCAGTTTGCAATTTTGTAACACACACTTGCAAAACTGTAGGCACAATTCACTGCACAGCACTCTTTTTGCAGAACTTTAAACACAACTCACTGCTTACACTCAATTACCAAATTTCCAACACACTCCAAGCAAAATTATACACATGTATGGCTATCATTAACACTATTTTGCCAACTGTCTGGCACACGTTCACATGTGAAAACTGTTTTAGATAATTAGTCCACTTTGCAATCAGCCTAAGCACTATAAACAGGCCACAGGTAAGCTGTCTATGTGGAGTACAATGGAAGGAGCAGTAAGAGTGAGAAGAGTGAGAATCAGAGGAGGCCGAGGGAGAGAACGTGGAGGTGAAGAAGTTGGAGGAAGAGGACGTGGAGGTGAAGAAGGCAAGGCAAGGCAAGGCAAGGCAAATTTATTTGTATAGCACAATTCAACAACAAGGTGAATCAAAGTGCTTTACAGAGACATTAGAAACAAAAGCAAATAAAAAGCATGATTTAAAATTGATTAAAACAAGCAAACAAACAAACTAACTAAACACACACATTTCACACCTGTTCGCGCGATCTGAACCCTTATCGTAAGGGGAGCTACCAGTCCTTCTGTGGACGAGCTACTTTCTATTTTAAATTCCCTGAATTTAAAATACTCTCTAGACCCAGTCTAGACCCAGATGGGGAGCTACCCAGAGCTCTAATCCCACACCTGTTCGCGCAATCTGAACCCTTATCGTAAGGGGAGCTACCAGTCCTTCTGTGGACGAGCTACTTTCTATTTTAAATTCCCTGAATTTAAAATACTCTCTAGACCCAGTCTAGACCCAGTTGGGGAGCTACCCAGAGCTCTAATCCCACACCTGTTCGCGCGATCTGAACCCTTATCGTAAGGGGAGCTACCAGTCCTTCTGTGGACGAGCTACTTTCTATCTAAGAAGCAAGAGGGTTAGAGGAAGTTAGAGGAAGAGGACAAGGAGGAGCAAGAAGAGGACGAGGAGGGGAAAGAGGAAGGGTAAGAAGAGTAAGAAACAGAATAACTGATGACATCAGAGCTACAATAGTGGACCATGTCATCAACCATGGGATGACCCTGAGGGAAGCTGGCCAACGGGTTCAGCCTAAACTGAGCCGCTACACTGTGGCAAGCATCATTAGGACATTTCAAAATGAGAATCGGTAAGTACTTTGTAGCACTGCCATACTCTAATGAGAAACACAACAGTACCATACATGCAAAAATACTGAAATTGTTACTTTACAGAATTGCTAGACGTCCAGATGTTGGGGGCAGAGGCAGAATGTTCACTCCAGAGCAAGAGACCCATATAGTGAACATGGTGATTGCCAATAATGCAATAAGACTGCGCGAAATACAGCAGCGCATAATTGATAATGACACCATCTTTCAAAATATACACAGTGCAAGCATTTCTGCACTAAGTCGTGTACTTGCGCGCAACAGAATAAGAATGAAGCAAATTTACAGAGTTCCTTTCGAGAGAAACATAGAACGTGTAAAGCAACTGCGATAGGACTACGTGCAGGTAAGCTAGTGTCATTGGTTCTGAATTTGGAAGTGCATACTGTAGTGCTGTGCATGGGCCTGATGTGTTGCATTTGTTTTGTCTTGTCCAGAGAGTGATGGAACTAGAAGCAGATGCAATGGGACATGAGCTACTTTTTGTAGATGAGGCCGGTTTTAACCTCAGTAAAACCAGGAGATGTGGCAGGAACATTATTGGACACCGTGCCATCATCAATGTCCCAGGACAACATGGTGGTAACATAACCATGTCTGCAGCTATAAGCCAAAATGGTGTTGTTCACCATTATGCAACCATAGGCCCATACAACACTGCACACATTATTGCATTCCTGGACACCTTACATGACATGCTCACTGTTCAGAGACCAGGGCAGACCCGATATGTCATCATATGGGACAATATTAGCTTCCATAGGGCTGCTTTGGTCCGCAACTGGTTTACAGACCACCCATCCTTCATGGCACTCAACCTCCCTCCATGCTCTCCATTCTTACAGTTTTTTCTGAATGCTTAAACCCTAACTGTGATTCCTGTAGCACAATCTCTAAAACTATTCAGACTTATAGCAAAACCACTCACTGAGTTTGCAAAACTAAAAGCACAAAAACTGCTTTGCACTCAGTTTGCAATTTTGTAACACACACTTTGCAAAACTGTAAGCACAATTCACTGCACAACACTCAATTACCAAATTTCCAACACACTCCTAGCAAAAGTATACACATGTATGGCTATCATTACAGATTTTTTCAGTCGCGAACAAGCGTTTGTCCAAACAGTTGTCACATTTGCAAAACTCTAAACACAATTAGCACAGAATCGGTCTGTTGTGGCCATACCATTCACACATTTCATGTCGTGTTCACCCAATATGCAGTCAGTGAACACATTTCCACAATGCTTACATTTTCTTAACAGACAAGCTATACCTCCCAACAAAATTATGGACTGTTTTTGTAGTATCTACGAATGTTAACACACAACATCCCACAATAGCAAAAACAATATTCCAAACCTTAGATACAGTATAAAAACCTCTGCTTCTGCAATGATATCAGTACAAAAACAATATCAATATCAAAAATATATCTCAGCTGATAATAAACAAACAATTGAATAATTGACACACAGCTGATTTATGTTTGGTAAATTGGGCCAACCACAGCTTCTTCCATTCTGGCTTAGACTCAGTGGGGTTTATAAGGCAAGACCTTGAGGAGTGATGTTTTTGGAAACAAAAAAAAGACAAACACTGTAATGTCTGGTCGAGGAAGAGTAAGAGCAAGGGGCCCAGGGAGAAGAGCAGGCCCAAGGAGAGGGCAAGGTAGAGGTGTAAGAATGCGTGGTGGTGGCATTCCAAGGGCTGCAAGAACAGTAGTCAGTGATGAAATTCGTGCCACTATCATTGACCATGTAATCAACCATGGTCTTTCACTAAGAGAGGCTGGTGAAAGAGTGCAGCCCAATTTGAGGCGGTCAACGGTTGCCTCCATTATACGCATCTTTCAACAAACCAACAGGTAAGTATTGCATTTTACATGGATTGTTTCTATTCTCACTTGACATGTCAATATGGTCATACAGTAATGCATATGTTGAATTTTTTGTCTTTCTAAAGAATGCAATGTCTTCCACCCTCTGGGGGAAGAGGAAAGCTCCTCAGTAATGATCAGGAGCTTGCCATTGTAGAAATGGTTACTGCAAATAATGCAATAAAACTGCGTGAAATTCAAACTAGAATTGTGGCGGACCATGAGATATTTGACAATATCGATAGAATCAGCCTCACAACCATTACGCGGACATTGTCCAAACATAGAGTGCGGATGAAGCAGCTCTACACTGTTCCCTTTGAGAGGAACAGTGAGAGGGTCAAGGAGCTACGACGACAATATGTCCAGGTATAGTGTATATTCAATCCAATGTCCAGTTCTATAAGCTTTGCACTTTGCAAGTAGGTAACCTACACAATACTAGGTTACAGTACAGTATGGTATACAGTAATAACATGACTTACATGAACTTTGTTTCAGAGAGTTACAGTATGGAATTGGAGGCCAACCAGGCCCCTCATGAATTCATATACATCGATGAGGCAGGATTCAATCTGGCCAAAAGGCGTCGACGTGGACGAAATGTAATTGGAAAAAGGGCCACAGTTGATGTGCCAGGACAGAGAGGGGCAAACATTACCATGTGTGCAGCGCCTGGTTCCAGAGCAGGGTCAGGAGGGTGAAAACATGAGGACCTTTGTAATTACCTGGGACAATGTGGCTTTCCATCACTCGCAAGCAATAACAACATGGTTTGAAGTCCACCCAAGACTGGTAAGTCTCTTCCTTCCACCCTATTCACCTTTCCTCAACCCCATAGAGGAGTTCTTTTCTGCATGGAGGTGGAAGGTTTATGACCATCAGCCACATGACCAGATGTCCCTCCTTGAAGCCATGGATGCTGGCTCCAGGGACATCACAGTTGACGATTGCCAAGGGTGGATCCGACATACCAGGCGGTTTTATCCCAGGTGCATTGACTTGGATAACATCAGATGTGATGTTGATGAAAACATGTGGCCTAACCCTGAAGATCGCAGAGATTAGATGCAAATTTTTTGCCTTTTTTTAGCCCCCCTCCCCCCCTTTTTATCTTGGCTTTTTGCTGTTGTTTTTTTTGTTCAGAATGCTCTTGTGTGTTTCATGGATATTTTGTTCACTGTAAGCAATACTGTAAAACTTTCTCTGTCCTATCATACCATGTTTCTACTGTACCTCCTGTAGTAAACAGTAAAGAAACAAAAACTTGTTTGCTTTTTACTGGAATGCTTTTGAATGTGAACATTACTGTACATGTGGACATACAGTTACCAACCAAGACATTTCTGGTGTCAAAATAGTGGATTGCATGTTTCGCATGCAAATACCTGTAAAACTGAAACATAAAAGTCTATGCAGTTTTTGTAATGTCAATAATAGCCAGTATTTAGAAACCTGGTGTACTTTGATTGACTGCATGTACCTTGTGAAGTGAAAACAAGTGTTATTCTTTGACAGACTAATTTCATTTTGAGTCAGATTTATAGTGTTTTTGTACAGTTAGTGTGTGCAGAGAAAGATGTGTTCTATTTTGAAATGAAGAGTTAGTATATATTTAACAAAATGTATTTTTGAGAAGAAAATTATCCATTTGGCCAATTGTGTTTTGTAGGTGTGAGTCTGTGTTAAGAGTTTAGAAAAAGTATCTGAAGTATGGGTAGGCGCTTGTTAGCGATTGAAAAAAAACTGTAACACTAATTTGCCAACTGTCTGGCACACTTTCACATGTGAAAACTTTTTTAGATAATTAGTTCACTTTGCAATCAGCCTAAGCACTATAATACAGGTAAGCTGTGTGTGTGGAGTACAATGGAGGGAGCAGAAAGAGTGAGAAGTAGAGGAGGCCGAGGAAGAGGACATGGAGGTGAAGAAGTAGGATGAAGAGGACGACAAGGACAAGGAGGAGCAAGAGGAAGACGAGGAGGGGGGAGAGGAAGATGAGGAGGGGGGAGAGGAAGGGTAGGAAGAGTAAGAAATAGAATTGCTGATGACATCAGAGCTACAATAGTGGACCATGTAATCAACCGTGGAATGACCCTGAGGGTAGCTGGCCAACGGGTCCAGCCTAACTCGAGCCGCTACACTGTAGCAAGTACCATAAGGACATTTTGAAATGAGAATCGGTTAGTACAGTCACTTCGCACAAAGATTTGTAGCACTGCCAAATGCCAATGAGAAACACACCAATACCATTGATGTAAAAATACTGAAATTGTTACTTTACAGAATTGCTAGACAACCAGATGCTGGGGGCAGAGGAAGCATGTTCACTGCAGACCAAGTAACCCATATAGTCATTATGGCGATTGCAAATAATCCTATACTTGGAAATGATCACTTGTGTTTGTTTTGATGTGTTTGAATAAACACCAGTACTTGAAGTTTGGATCCCTCTATGCTTATGGATCTATGACAGAAGTATGAGCTCAAACTGACATAGCCTACCTTGTGCACAGAGAAAGCAAAAGCCAGATGTGTTTTGTATTCATACCATCAGTGTGCAGTTGGCGCATTGTGTGCTTAGTAGATGATGGCTTGTGTGTACTGTTTGATACGGAAACACCATTTTTACGAAGGTGTGAAGAGTTAATCTAGCTGTGTTTGCTTTTGCAAGAGAACTACAATGTTTTGATTATTGGGTGACAGGTTTTCTTATTTGTGTGAAGAGTTTTGCAAAAATTAGCCAATAGTTACAAAAAATGTGCTTAAGCAATCAGAAAAAACTGTAAATCCCATCGAGGAGTTCTTCTCTGCCTGGCGCTGGAAAGTGTACGACCGTCATCCTCATCAACAGGTAGCCCTTTTACAGGCAATGGAGGAGGCATGTGGAGATATTGACCAGGCATCATGTCAGGCCTGGATATGGCATTCAAGGAGATATTTTCCCATTTGCCTTGGACTGGAGGATATTGCATGCGATGTGGACGAAATTTTGTGGCTGGACCCAGAAAGACGACATGATGTAGGCTGATTGTCTTTTTTTTCTCCTTTTTTTTTGTGAAATTCCTATTTTGTGTTCTGACTTTGTCTTGGTTTTGATGAGTGTGAATAAACACCAATACTTGAAGTTTGGATCCTTGTATGTTTACATGACACTATGACAAAAGTGTGACCTCAAATTGACATCTATACACAGAGGAAGCAAAAGCCAGATGTGTTTGGTATTCATACCATCAGTGTGCAGTTGGCGCATTGTGTGCTTGTGTGTACTGTTTGATACGAAAACACCATTTTTACGAAGGTGTGAAGAGTTAATCTAGCTGTGTTCGCTTTTGCAAGAGAACTACAATGTTTTGATAATTGGGTGACAGGTTTTCTTATTTGTGTGTAGAGTTTTGCAAAAATAGCCAATAGTTACAAAAAATGTGCTTAAGCAATCAGAAAAAACTGTATTAGTATAATACTTGTAACTCTGTAGCAGACAACAGTTTGATAAAGTGCTATGTAAAAAAACAAACAAACAAAAGATTAGATTCTATACGTTTCAAAGATATTTAGTTTATATATTTTATATGATACAGTACACGTGTAAGAATGACCGATGTCGTGCCAAAAAATGATCGTCTGCCAAAAACTTTCCGGTTTTTGCCCTAAACTGATTGCTCGTATGTAACCTGCTATAAATAAGTTGTTGTTCTATACGTGAAACGTGTCAAATGTTTCCCTCATTAATGATATCAAGTCACTCTGAGCCACCAGCAACATTCCTGTAACAAGGTAGAAGCTGCAATCAGTTTTTGGCAGTGACTTTTATATATCTTTTATTTATCCAGTTCAAAAACAATCTTGTTGACATTAGAAATTTATTTTTTAAGAGTAATCTGGCCGAGGACGGCAAGATGGCGTCGTAGCGTGAACACCCGTCTCGCTGTGCTCCGGTGAGGTCCCCCGATTATCCGTCTAAAATACGTGTTCACCTGGTGAAATGTTACAAATGTGCGTGGGAGTAACTCTATAATTAGTCTGGACGACTATTTTTCTAAAATGCCTAACGTCAGGTCTAAGAAAAAGACAGCTCCGGTTGTGCAAGCTAGCGACATTGTGGGTCCTATGGCGGCTGAGCCTGAAGAAGCTAACGCCAGCGACACAGAAATCTCCGCTGACGCTGAGGAAACTGGGAGTGATATCGACCCGAATATCCTTGCGGCTCTGAGTAAGATAACTGACAGCATTACAACTTTGTTGGATGTTAAAGTTGATACTGTGCTGGCCGCAATCCGTGAACAGACGTCTCAGATCCAGGCTCTGGCGACACGGGTGGGAGACGCCGAGATACGGATTTCAGGCGTGGAAGACACGGCAGGTGTATTGCAGGCGAAAGTGGCTCGACTCAAAAAACAAGTAACTGACATGGCAGACCACATGGATGATTTAGAGAACCGCAGCCGCAGATGTAACCTTCGCCTGGTCGGGCTTCCCGAGGGCACGGAGGGAAATGATGTTGTCGCCTTCATGGAGTCATGGCTCCCCTCCTATCGCGAGCTCACAACTAAAAATGGGAAGATCAAACTAGACCGCGCTCACCGCTCTCTAGCACCGAGGCCGGGCCCCAGCCAGCGCGCCAGACCCATCATTATGAAGCTTCACAACTTTGCTGATAAACAACGTGTGATGGCCGCAGCTCGGTGCCTGGCTACGCAGCCGAACCAACCAAGAGGTCGGATCAAAGTCTCCTTCTTTAATGATTATTCAGCGGCGGTAGCCAAGAAACGCAAGGCTTTCGACGAGGTTAAAAGCTGCCTGAGGAAGAAGAATGTGGATTATGCGCTTCTCTACCCCGCCACACTGAGGCTGTTTGCCAACGGCAAGGAGAAGAGATTTAACACACCGGAGGCAGCTGCGTCCTACGCGGACTCGCTGCCCTGAATCCCCGTAACCACCGGAGTACTCCTTTTCTTCACACTATGCCTTATGAACCAGTGTGAGTACTTGCCGAATTTAGGCGTATATGACTCTCTTTTTTCGTCCTCGCTGCTTAAAAGCGACCAGGTGAAATCTTCCACCCCATCGGGCACCGGACGGACTGTGTTTTCGTCTATGGGTAGGCGTGAGTTACGCGCGTGCAATGCCCTTCGGCTTTCCCGACGGGCAGGAGGAGATTGGTTTTTCCCTACATGTTTAGTAGGGCTGTTGCCAAATCACTGTTCTTTGAATGTTCCGTCACACAGCTCTTTCTTGCCTTTTTTTTATTTTTTATTTTTTATTTATTTATTTATTTTTTTTTTCAACCAGGGTGTGGTGAACCCTTTGGCTCAATATGCTTTGTATGATACATGAATAAGTCTAATAATGAGTAGGCTGCGAATATGCACCTGGAATGTACGAGGGGTTCACAGCCCTATTAAGAGGAGGAAGATATTTACTTGTCTAAGAAAGGACGGTGTAGATGTTACTATGTTACAAGAGACACATCTTGATAATAATGAGCACTTGAAGTTGCAACAAGGATTATATGGACAAGTGTTTTTTTCATCCTTCACTACAAGAAGTAGAGGAGTGGCAGTGTTGATTAGGAAAAATGTACCTTTTGTAGTAACTGATTGCGTTAAGGATCTGAAGGGCCGCTACGTGATAGTCAAAGGGATTTTGCAAGGCCAAAATATTTTATTACTGAATGTTTATTTTCCACCTGCCCACCCGACTACCTTTCTTACCAAAATGTTTCTGGAATTAGCCCCATTTCTTCCTAACTCTACCGTTATTATTGGTGGTGATTTCAACTTAATGTTAAATCCGTTTATGGACAGATTTCCACATAGCATTGCAACTCCCTCTCCTCAGGCCAAAGCGCTTCACGCTCTATGCGACGAGTTTGGACTTGCTGATGCTTGGAGATATACTCACCCCTCCGATAAGCAATACACATTTTTTTCGGCTCCGCATAGGTCCCAAACTAGAATTGATTACTTTTTTCTCCCGAAAACTGACTTGGGTTCAGTAGTATCGTGCGACATAACAAGTATAATCATCTCAGATCACGCTAGAGTAATCATGGATCTCGATCTTAAAGCTGCGCTTCATAGGTCCCGTCACTGGAGGCTTAATACCTGTCATGATCCTGGGTCCTTTTGACCCAGCGTTTTGTGTTTTCTCTTCGCGATTTTGGTTCTGTTCTTCCTCTGGTTAGTGTTTACTCTGTTCTGCCCGTGTGTTCCTGTATCTAGTCCGCGTTTCTTAGTTTGTGTCCTTTCATGTGTAAGTTCCTGTTTTATTGTGAAGGTCTGTGTCTTATGTGAGTGTTTTCAGTTTGCCTCCCTAGTCTCGTCATGTTAATTACTCCCAGCTGTGTTCCCACCTGTATGTAATCCCCCTGTGTTCTCTGAGTGTATTTAAGTTGTGTCTTCTGTCATAGTAGTTGCTGGTTCGTCTGTGTTGTTTCCCCTCGGTCTCCCTGTATGTATTTCCCCGGACCTCCCTGCACCGTCATTCCTGGTTTGTGTTGTTAGTTTACCCAGTTTAGGTTTCGGTTTCATGTTCACACCCCGTTGCTGTTTGTACCCACTGCTGTAAATAAACACTCACCTGCACCAGAGCTGCCGCCTTTTGGGTCCTTACTACAAATCCACACGGCTTGCCCCGCAAACCGTGACAATACCATTATTCTTAAGGATGAGGAATTTACCTCTCACTTCTCTGCAGAATTTAAAGCGTTTTTGGATATCAACACCCCCTCAGCTAGTACTGCCTCTGTTTTGTGGGAAACATGCAAAGCTTATGCGAGGGGCCTAATTATTTCATATTCTGCGACAAAGAAGCAACAACGGATGGAGGAACAAAAATCTTTAGAGAGCGAATTGATGGATAAGGAGAAAACATATATTGCCTCCCCATCACCACCATTATGGCAAGAAATAACCGCACTCAGGTCAGCGCTGAATTGCCTTCTTACCAGAGATGCAGAGAAGAAACTTAAATACACCAGACAGAGGTTCTACGAGCATGGAGATAAGGCCGGTAAATGTCTGGCGTACTATGTTAAGAAGCGCGCAGAATCTAATACCATTGCAGCGATATCTGATGAAGGTGGCCACAAGATATATGAAAACAAACTGATAAATGACTGTGTTAAGAAGTTCTACGAAGCCTTGTACTCTTCTCAACAAGTCCCGGAGGGGGAGCAGCTGATGCATAATTTCTTTACCCAATTCGACTTACCAAATTTGTCAGAGGAACAGAAGACTGCCCTTAACAGCCCTATAACTAAGACCGAAGTGTTTAAGGCTATTAAATCACTACGAAGTGGAAAGTCACCAGGGCCTGATGGCTTCTGTTGTGAATTTTATAAACAGTTTCGGGATATTATTGTGGAACCGCTTCTTGATATGTTCAACCACTCCTTCATTACGGGTAAATTCCCGCAGACACTGAAGGAAGCCAACATTTCCCTAATTCTAAAGAAAGGGAAGTGTCCTGATTTGTGCGGATCCTATAGACCTATAGCCCTCTTGAATGTGGATAGGAAACTGCTTTCTAAAATTCTGGCCTCCCGCTTAGAAAATGTTTTACCTGTGCTGATAAGGAAGGACCAGACAGGCTTTATAAAGGGTCGAAACTCAGCCACCAATGTTAGACGCTTACTGAACGCTATTGTGGCTTTCAAGCAAAAATCTATTGACGGCCTGGTGCTTTCTCTTGATGCGGAGAAAGCATTTGACAGAATTGAGTGGTCTTATTTGTTGTATACTCTGGGCAAATTCGGCTTAGGGGAGAATTTTATAAAATGGGTCAAAGTTATCTACAATAATCCACAGGCAGCAGTCCTGACTAGTGGACTTAGGTCTGATTACTTCAACACTCATAGGGGAGTTATGCAGGGCTGCCCCTTATCGCCCCTTCTATTCGCTCTGGCCATAGAGCCTCTTGCTGAGGCCATAAGGGCGACGCCCACAATACGTAGTTTAGAGATTGGACAGCTGTGTCATAAAATAACCTTATACGCGGACGACATCTTGATTCTTTTGACTAACCCTGTAACATCCGTACCCAGTCTCATTGAGGTGACTGACAGGTTTAGCCGTTTCTCTGGCTATAGAATCAATTTGGCTAAGTCAGAGGCCATGCCTCTCGGTACTCTTTTCACAATGCCGGCTACTGTTCCTTCTTTTCCTTTTAAATGGTCTCCTAATGGATTTGTGTATTTGGGGATCTTTATTACCCCGTCTCTCGACCAATTGTACAAAGCCAACTTCACACCCTTATTTGGCAAACTCAAACAGGACCTAGAGCGGTGGGCGTCACTTCCTGTCTCCTGGCTAGGACGCATTGCCCTGATCAAAATGAATGTGCTGCCCAGGCTATTGTATCCTATCCAAATGATCCCCGTCTTGTTCTCTAAGAGAGTACTGAAGGACATAAATGGTTGGCTTACCTCTTTCATCTGGAACAAGCGCAGACCCAGACTCAAGATGGCAGTGTTGCATCTGCCAAGCTCCAGGGGCGGCTTGGATCTACCTAATATTAGATTGTATCAGCTTTCTGCCCATTTAAGATTTGTGAGCGACTGGGTTAGGGGTAAAACCTCAATCTGGTCGGATATTGAGACAGCTCTGTCACAATGCAAACTGAGCGATCTATTATTTTGTAATGATTTTAACGGAATTAAGGCCCTTTGTACAAATCCTGTAACAATCAACACCCTAAAAGCGTGGCGAATTGTCCGCCGTCTTGAGGGAAGATCGAGAATAACATCAACCTTTACCCCTATAATGAATAACCCTGCTTTCCCTCTGGGTTCCTTGGACCCCGGCTTTCAATGATGGTCTGATAAGAATATTAAGTCTCTTGGTGACCTTTTCTCGGGTGGTGAACTCATGTCGTTTGAACGACTTACCAACAGTTACGGCTTGCCTAGACAGGATTTCTTTCGTTTTCTGCAAATACGACACTATATCACTCACAGTACAACCCTTGCTGAGCACCCTGAAGTATCTGATGTTGAGAAGGTTTTGTTTAGGCAACAGCTGAAGGTGTCGCTGAGTTCATTTTATCATGTGCTTAATGCTTTGACTACCACTGATGCGCAGGGGATTAGAGGTGTGTGGGAGAGGGAACTGTCGGTAACCATAGATGAAGATAAGTGGGATACCGTTTGGTCTCTCGCAAAAAGGATTTCAATTTGTACTCGGACAAGAGCAATCCAACTTAAGATTTTACACAGATTACACGTATCCCCTCACCGCAGACACCTCTTCAACCGCTCTCTTTCCCCTGTGTGTCTTAAGTGCAAAACTGATGTAAGGGCTTTAACTCACTGTTTTTGGTCCTGTTACAAGCTTCAAGAATACTGGGCTGACATTACAGGTGAACTGGGGAAAATCTTCCACGTTGATATAGAGATGGACCCTTTATCTCTGATTCTAGGTCTTCCAAGTGACCGCCTAAAAGCGGCGGCCAACAAAAGATTGTATAACACTCTAACATTTGCAGCCAGGAAAAATATCCTCTTACAATGGATCAACGATAGGACTCCCACTGTCTGTGGCTGGTGCAAAATAATTTTTGAACTGATTCCTCTGGAATATCTCACACACGTTATACACCACAGTGTGGGTCAGTTCTATGGGATGTGGCACCCCTTTTTGGACTATATTGGACCGGACCTTTCCGCTATCTTATTCAAAGGACTACTACGCACGTGATCACCACCCGGGCGCTGTAAGACTGACTCACCACCTCTTGTATGTTATATTTTGTATTTTGTATCTTGTATTATGCCTTATTTAAGAGCTGTTGTGTACGTTTTGTGTTTGTACTGTTTTGTTGTTCTGTGTCTAATGTCGAGACACTGTCTTGTTAAAGGAAAATCTGCAATAAAAACAATGATGAAAAAAAAAAAGAGTAATCTGGCCAAGAGGACAGCAGACAGCGCAACAAATATATCAAGTGTACCTACATTACAACCAGAGTTATGAAGATACTTGAACAACAGGTAATTATTGTATATATAAAACCCCTTTGTAAACCATGTTCACCGAAGTCTATTTACCAACATACATAAAGATATTACACACGGAAACATTGGAAATCAGTTTTGGCAGGCGAACACTTTTTGGCACAATGCTGGCAATAATTCATACGTGTAATTAGCTGAGTAATTCCTAAATACGTGTAGATTAAAGGAAATTATTTTACCTAGATATGATTGTCTCTGATGAGCCTATGGTACAAAACGTGCGGGTGACAACGATAAGGTTTTTCTAGCTCCTCAAGAAATAAAATTGTCCACACAACGGAGCAACATTTGTGGGTCCATTTTAAATTTTTCGCGCTGTGGCGTTAGCGACGGAAAAACACATAAGTAAGGGCAGAGTTGAAGGCTAGGAGGCTGTCCACAGCCCGTCTGTTATGTTGGATACTCATTGTTTGTTCAATAAAGTTTCTATAGAGAAAAAAAAGGGGGCTGTCCACAGCCACTCACTTCCTGACTACCCGTCCGTCTAAGGACACTACCTTGTGACGTAGGTAGGTAGTGTCCTTATGAGCATCCTTCCCCTGAATTCGGACACAGCCAGTGATTCATTCAACTCGTTTGAGCTGTGAGCCAGGAGGGAGGAGGTTAGTGAGTCCTGAGTGATTCGCTTCTACTATGAGGGTGTGAGTAACTCAAATGTGCTGTTAGCATGCTAGCTGAGCGATGCTACAGTGAACCGAGGAGCTGTTGTCTTGATGTGTGATGTGAGCTTCTACTCAGGGTTTTTTCTTCCAGTTCAGAGCAGGAATGTTTTTGTTAAGAAACTGGCTGTTGTTTTTTTACCCACAATTTTAATTATAAGCTAGATATATTTCTAATAATGGGATTAGTTTGCTAACAGAAACAGGGATGAGTCAGTGAGTCAGTTGCGCTTGTGAATCATGATTCACGAGTCAGTAAAGTGATTCTCGAGTATTTGTTCACGAATCGAACATCACTACGCAGTAGCACAGGAACAGAGCAGGAGGGAGAGACTGAGAAAGAGAGCCAGGGACAACAACATCACATTAGAAAGGTACAGTAATGACCCACAACTATTTTCAGTTGCGGATGATAAAGGATTCAGAAAGTTTATTCATGCAGGCCTATATGACAGAGAATATGCATCTTCTTTTTCTTTTCATATTTTAATTTATATTTAATTGTGTTGTGGTTTGCAGTGTTTTGTGGTGTTACACTTTAAATATGTTTAAAAGGAAAAAGCTGAAAATTTAAATAGTTAAAAGTTGAACTGTGAATAGTTGGGTTTTGTATTATATGATTTATTTATTTCAATTTATGTGGAGTGAAAAAATAAAAGTATATTTACGGTGGCCCCTAGAGACAAAGCACGTACAAACTTCAAAACACATACGAACTCTGAAGCACGTACCAACTCCAAAACACGTAAACACTCAGAAGCACGTAAAAACTCAGTGTAATTACTATTTTGTTTTGAATTGGAAATAAGCACTTGTGTTTGTTTTGATGTGTGTGAATAAACACCAGCAAAAGCCAGATGTGTTTTTTATTCATACCATCAGTGTTAGGTTGGTGCATTGTGTGCTTATTAATGTGATGGCTTGTGTTAACTGTTTGATACAAAAATACCATTTTTACGAAGGTTTGGACAGTTAAGCAAGGTTTATTAGCTTTTGCAAGAAAACTACAATGTTTTGCTGATTTGGTGAAGGGTTTTCTGATTTGTGTGTAGAGTTTTGCAAAAATAGCCAATAGTTACAAAAAATATGCTTAAGCCATCAGAAAAAACGGTAAAAACTCCTGAGATTCATAAGAACACTGCAAAGCATGAAATCTGAACAGCTTCTGTAGCTGATTTTGGGCGTGGGAACATTGTTTACTTTCATGTTGTCTCCAACATCACAGTAGATAAAGTCAAAACATTTTGTCTTCCTGTAATCAGCTCGCCACCCCTCATTTCTCCTATGAATTTCTGGCATGAGTCCAAATGGCAGTTTAGCTCTAATATGCTGATCTCTCTTTTTGTTTCCTTTGGTTTTCCTTTCATGTTTTTAATGACTCAAGATCAGAAGAAACAAACTCAGACTGGAGAATTTAATTTCACACCACACACAACCCACATGCTCATCTGCTGCAGGATTGTACACCATTACTGCCACCTTGAGGCTCATCAACTCTCTGAGATAACCCAGGATGGCATTTGCATTATCTGACCAATCCCAATTATGGAAAAGCGCACTAGCAGCAGAGCAGCTGATTTTACAAAGAAAGATAAAAATGCACTTCAGGAGGTTAGACACATGGAAGCAAAACAGCTGCTGGTTGGTATGGTTGGTATTTCCCTCTGTTGTAGTCAAAAATTGTAGTTTCAACACTGTTTGTCTGTCTAGTACAACAAGTCACAATGGAGTGAAAATATGACAACAAGTTTGTAGAAACTAAAGAAAAATCAGTGGTTGTCTGAAGATTGTACTGATATTTTTTTGTATCAGTTACTGATAACAAACTCAGCATGCAGAACATAGGAGTGGAACATAAAAGGAAGCTTTAATTCTGATAAGACAAAATAACAGAGTCCAAAGGTAATCAAGTCATCAAAAATGTGCACATTCTTACAAAAACCTAAGAGAAGCTAAATCTCTCAGGTTAAAGTCTCAAAAATCTCTAAGAAGAAAAACAGAAATCCCCCAAATTCTCTTAGATTCTCAACAGCACTGGGGGAAAAAACAAAAAAAGATTTTTCCAGAAATCATAATTTTAAGCTAAGAGGTTTTTTTTTTTTGTTTGTTTGTTTGTTTGTTTGTTTAGAAAACCAGCTTTTCCTTTTTAAATGTGTCCAGGAAACTAATAACTCATGGGAGAACATGCAAAATCATTCTAGGAACTAATTCAAAGGTGCTTCTAGAAAGAAAATTATCAATTAACATGGAAACTCCAGTAAAACTTCAAGCTCTGTTAGAATTACAAGTTTCAACAAAAAACAATTTTTTTAAATTAATTGTTCCGACTTGGGATGGCATGTCCCAGTGATACCTGAATGGCTCGCCCTTGATAAGAACCAAAACTTATTCTGTTTTTTCTCCCTTTTCCAACTTTAATGGAGGGCGCTACCTTTGGAGTAATGTCCTTCCCAGTTCCAACCCAGTTCCAACCTTCTGTCATGGCCTTGGTCTTTGACCCAGTTTTTGAGTTTCTTATGGGATTGTGATTCTTTTTTTTTTTTTTTCGATTTAAGAGATTTTCATACTAGTTTTTTGTATGATTTAATCTTCAGTTTTGCAATTTTTTTGTGTATCTGAGTTTGTTATTTCTAGCTCCTGGTTCATAAAATCTTTGTTGTGATCTCCCTCTTGGCTGTGCCATGTCGATTTGACTAATAACTAATATGATGAATAAATCTGCCCTGTTTAACCCTTTAATGGTGTTTGGACAATCAGTTGTGTAGTGGAGGAGAAGGTGTGACAGTGTGGGGGTGCTGTGCTGGTGACACTGTTGGGGATTTATTCAAAACTGAAGGCACGCTGAACCAGCAAGGCTACCACAGCATCCTGCAGCGTCATGCCACCCCATCTGGTTTGTGTTTAGTTGGACCATCATTTATTTTTTAACAGGACAATGACTACCGTGGAATGGACATATTTTAGCGACCTTTTTCTTGAAGGATGAGGTGCTGGGAATAGAGAATGTTAAACTAACTACCAAGAAGGACAGTGATGAAGTGCTGTGCCAGATTGCCTGGCCTTCAGTCACCTGACCTATACCCAGTCAAGATGGCTTGGGATGAGATGGACCACAGACTGAAGGCAAAAGGGCCAACAAGTGCTCATCATCTCTGGGAAATCCTTCAAAACTGTTGGAAAACCATTTCGGGTGACGACCTCATGAAGCTCATTGAGAGAATGCAAAGCAGTAATCACAGCAAAGGGTGGCTACTTTGAAGAATCTAAAATATAAAACATGTTTTGAGTTATTTTACACCTTTTTGTTTACTACATAATTCCATATGTGTTCATTCATAGTTCAGATGCCTTCAGTGAGAATCTACAATGTAAATAGTTATGAAAAAAAAAGAAAAGCCATTAAATGAGAAGATGTGTCCAAACTTTTCACTGGTACTTATAAGAAATCGAGAGACAGAGAGTCCGATTTTGAGATCTAATTTCTTTACTATAATTGGTCTCTATTTAAGATGACTAAACACTGAAAATCATCAAATAACAAAAAAGTTACAAAGCTTTTCAGAAAATAAATTTTTGCTTTTAAAGCTATGCTTGGTATGTTAAAAAACTGGAAGGAAAAGAAAGACATTACTTACAAAGCACATATTACTATTTTTTTCTTTTCTCACTCTCTCTTTTTTTTGTGAGTAAAACACAGTGAAATAAAAACGAGGTGACATCCTGATCACGACTCCTGTTGATGCACTATAACCCAAAGGCCAGAGGACATGTGGTGTGGTGGCTCCCTTTAATATTTCCTCAAGTACATGGATCCTCTACTGTCGTCACTTTTGACCTGATTAATCATGCAGATGGTAATGAGCAGGCCCAGCAGCTATAAAGACAGAGAAGAAGAATGATCAAAATGTATTGTTTGTATGTACTGCTCCAACACTGTAATGACTGGCTTTTAGTCTAAAGCTGAAGAGTTTCCAGCTTCATGCTAGTTAAAGTTGAAATCAGGAGGCTAATAAGCTACATAAGATAAATGAATATTATAGATTAAATTAAAAAGAAAAAACATTTGAAATGTAAACGTTTTGGCTTATCAAGTTTGCAACAAAGTGGCCAAAAAAGTGGACAATAAAGACTGTAACGCATAGATCAGAATAACATCTTCAAATTCCATATTTTGTTTGATTAGCAGTCCATTGACCAGAGTCAAGTACTATGTTAAAATGATTTTTCACTGTTGAACAGTTATTGAATGTACAGGTTAAAGGAGTCAAAGGTGATTTTGACAAAATCTTAAAGAACAACAGAGTCAGTGACACACAGAGGTAACCATGGCAATAAAATAAAAAAACGATAGAGCTTACTGCTATAACAGCAAATCCAAAGAAGAAGCCAAACAGGATGTTAAAGAAAAGGTTCAAAAGTTCAAGGATAATGTCATAGCAGGGCTGCAGAAGAGAAGAGAAAATGGTAATTATCTGACCAGCAGTACAGTGTACAGTGTTTTGATTGGCTGGTAGGTCAGATGATTGAATACCTGTTCATAGATTTCATGTGGGCCACTGGTTCCCTGCAAGAACACAAGAGCAAAATGTGGATGTAAATAGAAACAGTCTGTTAATGTTTTAGGTTGTTTTATTCTGGTGAGATTACACTCACCAGCCTCTTTGTTAGATACTCATGTTCAACCCCCCATCAATGCAAATCTCCTTCAATTCCGATTCTTGTTCATGTAATATAATATAATATACCCCTCCGCGAATCACTACCTTATCATGGTGGAGGGGTTTGTGTGTCCCAGAGATGCCAGGGCCTATGTTGCTTGGGGGCTTTTACCCCCTGGTAGGGTCTCCCATGGCAAGTTGGTCCTGGGTGAGGGACCAGGCAAAGAGTGATTCAGAAGACCCTTATGAGAATATCACCGAGGGAACAGTTTACCCTGCCCAGGATAAGGTTACTGGGGCCCCGCCCTGGAGCCAGGCCCGGGGAGGGTGCCTGAGGGTGAGCGGCCCGGCAGGGCACAGCCCGAAAAGGGGACATGGGCCCATCCTCCTGCAGGCCAACCACCCTCAGGAAGCGGCATAGAGGTCAGGTGCATTGTGCGCTGTGCGGCGGCCAGGAGCAGAGGTCCTGGCTGACTGATCCCCGGCAACCAAGACTGGCAATTGGGACATGGAATGTCACCTCTCTGGGGAAGGAGCCTGAGTTAGTGCGTGAGGCTGAGAGGTACTAGCTAGATATAGTCGGGCTCACCTCAACGCATGGCTCAGGCTCTGGAACCAATCTCCTGGAGAGGCGCTGGACTCTGTCTTAGTCTGGAGTTGCCCCTGGTGAGAGGCAGTGGGCTGGGGCGGGTATTCTAATATCTCCTCGGCTTGCTGCCTGTACGTTGGGGTTCTTGCCAGTGGGTGAGAGGGTTTTGTTCCCTGCACCTTTGGGTCAGGGAACGGGTCCTGACTGTCATCTGCGCTTATGCGCCAAGTGGCAGCTCAGAGTATCCAGCCTTTTTAGAGTCCCTGTGGGATGCTGGAAGGTGCCCTACTGGCAGACTTCAATGCTCACATGGGTAACGACAGTGTGACCTGGAGGGGCGTGATTGGGAGGACCGGCCTCCCTGATCTGAACCCGAGTGGTGTTTTGTTATTGGACTTCTTGCAAACCAAAGTTTGGCCATAACGAACACTATGTTTGAACATAAGAGTGTCCAAAAGTGCACGTGGCACCAGGACGCTCTAGGCCGCAGGTCAATGATCGATTTTGTAGTCGTAGCACCAAACCTGCAGCCATGTTCTGGACACTCGGGTAAAGAGAGGGGCTGAGCTGTCAGCTGATCACCACCTGGTGGTGAATTGGATCAGGTACCAGGGGAGGACGCTGGACAGACCTGGCGTGCCTAAACATATAGTGAGGGTGTGCTGGGAACACCTAGCAGAGCCCCAGTCCGTGAGATCTTCTTCGGCAGAGCTTCGATAGCATTCCAAGGGAGACTGGGGACAATGGGTCCGAATGGACCATGTTCAGCACCTCCATTGCAGAAGCTGCTGCACTGAGCTGTGGCTGCAAGATGGTTGGTGCCTATCGTGGTAGTAACCCCCAAACCAAATGGTAGTACCCAGAGTTGAAGGGAGCCACCAGGCTGAAGAAGGAGTACTATTGGGCTTGGTTAGCCTGTGGGACTTCGGAGGCAGCTGACAGGTACCAACAGGCAAAGCAGAATGCTGCTCGGGCAGTGGCTGAAGCAAAAACTCGGGTGTGGGAGGAGTTTGGAGAGGCCATGGAAAAAGACCTTCGAATTGCCTCAAAGAGATTCTGGCAGGAGGGGAACGCGGTGCTCTACCTGTACTGTGTATAGTGCCGGTGGAGCGCTGCTGACTTCGACTGAGAAAATTGTTGGGCGGTGGAAGGAATACTTCAAGGACCTCCTTAATCGCACTGGCACGTCTTCCATGAAGGAAGCAGAGTCTGGGGCTGAGGGGGATGACCCGCAAATTTCCGGGGGTGAGGTCACTGAGGCAGTTAAACAACTCCTTGGTGGCAGAGCCCCTGACGTGGATGAGGTCCGCCCTGAGTTCCTGACGGTTCTGAATGTTGTAGGGCTGTCCTGGCTGACACGCCTCTGCAATATTGCATGGAGATCAGGGGCAGTACCCGTGGACTGGCAGACTAGGGTGGTGGTCCCCATTTTTAAGAAGGGGGACCGGAGGGTGTGTTCCAACTACAGGGGGATCACACTCCTCAGCCTCCCTGGGAAAGTCTATGACAGGGTGCTGGAAAGGAGACTCCGTCTGTTAGTCGATCCTCGGATACAGGATGAACAATGTGGTTTTCGTCCTGGTCGCGGGACACTGGATCAGCTCTTTATCCTCTCAATGATACTTGACAGCGCATGAGAATTTGCACAACCAGTCTACACGTGTTTTGTGGACTTGGAGAAGGCATTCGACCATGTCCTTCAGGGTGTCCTATGGAGGTGCTGCAGGAGTATGGGGTGTCTGGCCCATTGCCCATTCGATCCCTATACAACCATTGCAAGAGCTTGGTTCGCATAGCCGGCAATAAGGGGGACTCGTTCCTCGTGGGTGATGGGCTCCGCCAAGGCTGCCCTTTGTCACCGATTCTGTTCATAACTTTTATGGACAGGATTTATAGGCGCAGCCAAGTGCTGGAGGGCTTTCACTTAGGTGGCCTCAGAATCTCATTCCTGCTTTTCACGGATGATGTGGTTTTGTTGGCTTCATCGGGTGATGGCCTCCAGCTCACACTGGAACAGTTCGCAGCCGAGTGTGAAGCAGCAGGAATGAGGATTAGCATCTCCAAATCTGAGGCCATAGTTCTCAGCCGGAAAAGAGTGGAGTGCCCACTCCGGGTCGGGGACGAGTTTCTGCCCCAAGTGGAAGAGTTGATGGGAGAATGGAGACAGAGATCGACAGACGGATTGGTGGTGTGGCTGCAGTGGTACCGGCCCGTCATGATGAAGAGAGAGCTGAGCATAAAAGTGAAGCTCGCGTGAAGCTAATGAGTGAAGCTCATTATTATTATTATTATTTTTTTTTATTTTATTTTTTTTCTGTTTTATTGTTATCATCCGAATCTCAATGGCCCAACCTGTTTTGATATATGTCTTTATATCGGTTGATACTTGCTGTATTGGGCCTGATATGTTAAATTACATGTGCAAAACTTTATAAATAAAAAATTATAAAAGTGAAGCTCTCAATTAATCGGTCGATCTTTGTCCGTACCCTCAGGGTCACGAGTTCTTTTGGGCACTTTTGGTAGTGAACAAAAGAACGACATTGCGGAAATGAGCTTAATTCGAAGGGTGGCTGGCCTCTCCCTTAGAGATCTCCCTTAGAGGGAGGTCTGGGCCTCTCTGTTTACCCTACTTGTGTGAGGAGGCCTACCCATTGTAATGTGGTGATCTTTTTGAGAGATAGCCTTTATTTGTCAGTTGCAGGTCTTTTGCCCACAACCGAGATGACAGACCTTGCCGACCGTACATACAATACACAAACATCACATTAGGGAGACAGGTCAGGCTAGGTAGCGAAGAAAAAAACAAAAGAAACAAAATGTGTAACACAAAAGGATAATACAGGAATGCACAGATATCAACACACCATAGGACAATAAACACAGACAAGCAGCATGGGAAAGTGTTCCAGTGTGTACATCTGATCTGGGACCGCTGCAATCTTCGACTGCGCCTCCAGCTGACCCGATGTCCACATCAGAGGGGAGGTAAGCGTTGGAGGTGGTGTTGGATCCGGGGCAGGGAGGGTGATGCGTCAGTGAGTGGTTATCAGTATCAGTATATGTATGTGTTTGCGTGTCCATAGTTCAGCTGAGACAGTGTCCTTCACCCTGCCAGGCTAAGTAAATAGTCTTCCAGCCAACCCAGGTGGCCTTGCATGGAATGGGAAGGAACAGACTCAACACAGTCGTTATCAGGGAGTTTTTGTTCGGCTCCAGCCTTGAGCCCACAGCTGGCGCCGAAGGGGTTGCCGGATTATGATGGTAATTTTTCTTTTGCAACAACTCATGAGAATTTCAAAGCTGTTCTTTAACACTCCGACACTGGTCTCTCAATCCATCCATCGTGTATCCGGCAGGGAAAGTACCTCCAGGGCACTCGGGCTCTCCCGAGCCCAGACTTCTCATTGAGAAAAGGGTGTCAATAGCATTCAGAGACCAGTTGATCAAATCCATAATTCTCTTTAGGTTTTAGAAACAGACTGTGAGAGTGTGTTCCAGGGAAAGTAATACAAAAAACACGAGACTAGACAAGGACATAAGCAGGGAAGATAAGGGAGAGGAGAGGAGAAAAAGTGCGTCCGCCTCCTCCGAGAGCCTAAAGAGAAGTTTTTCCAGTTGAGCAGTATCTTGGCAATAATCAGGACCACAAGCAGAGGTGTTTTGATATATTTGGAGTTTGTTTAGTTCTTCCATATCGCCAAGTAAACAGAGGGAGAGGTGGTCAAGGATTTGGGATATTTTAGTAGTTATTTCTTTCCAGACGTTTTGTATTGGTGGACAGAGCCAGAATGCTTGAAGGTGTTCATCAGTGGTGTTGAGTGTGCAGTTTGTGCAAATGTCTTATTCACTAAGTCCTATTGGAGATAAAGTATCGGAATTTCAGGAGAGGTACCATGCCTCCAAACGCACTCCTTCCGGTTCTCATCTATATATGTTCCCCCAGTTCTACAAGCTGTTCATTCTCGTTTACGTGCCCTACCCTCCCTCTTCTTTAACTCCTTCACTTCTGTTTAGTACATGGGGATCTGCTAGGCCCGGGAACCACGACCAGTCCCGTTCGAGGAATTCCCCAAACCGCAGCTGAATTCACATCCAAGCCATTTACCTATACAGGGAGTGCAGAATTATTATGCAAATGAGTATTTTGTCCACATCATCCTCTTCATGCATGTTGTCTTACTCCAAGCTGTATAGGCTCGAAAGCCTACTACCAATTAATCATATTAGGTGATGTGCATCTCTGTAATGAGAAGGGGTGTGGTCTAATGACATCAACACCTTATATCAGGTGTGCATAATTATTAGGCAACTTCCTTTCCTTTGGCAAAATGGGTCAAAAGAAGGACTTGACAGGCACAGAAAAGTCAAAAATAGTGAGATATCTTGCAGAGGGATGCACCACTGAACAAGACACACAAGCTGAAACGTCAAGACTGGGCCAAGAAATATCTCAAGACTGATTTTTCCAAGGTTTTATGGACTGATGAAATGAGAGTGAGTCTTGATGGGCCAGATGGATGGGCCCGTGGCTGGATTGGTAAAGGGCAGAGAGCTCCAGTCTGACTCAGATGCCAGCAAGGTGGAGGTGGAGTACTGGTTTGGGCTGGTATCATCAAAGATGAGCTTGTGGGGCCTTTTCGGGTTGAGGATGGAGTCAAGCTCAACTCCCAGTCCTACTGCCAGTTTCTGGAAGACACCTTCTTCAAGCAGTGGTACAGGAAGAAGTCTGCATCCTTCAAGAAAAACATGATTTTCATGCAGGACAATGCTCCATCACACGCGTCCAAGTACTCCACAGCGTGGCTGGCAAGAAAGGGTATAAAAGAAGAAAAACTAATGACATGGCCACCTTGTTCACCTGATCTGAACCCCATTGACAACCTGTGGTCCATCATCAAATGTGAGATTTACAAGGAGGGAAAACAGTACACCTCTCTGAAAAGTGTCTGGGAGGCTGTGGTTGCTGCTGCACGCAATGTTGATGGTCAACAGATCAAAACACTGACAGAATCCATGGATGGCAGGCTTTTGAGTGTCCTTGCAAAGAAAGGTGGCTATATTGCTTGCTGATTTGTTTTTGTTTTGTTTTTGAATGTCAGAAATGTATATTTGTGAATGTGGAGATGTTATATTGGTGTCACTGGTAAAAATAAATAATTGAAATGGGTATATATTTGTTTTTTGTTAAGTTGCCTAATAATTATGCACAGTAATAGTCACCTGCACACACAGATATCCCCCTAAAATAGCTAAAACTAAAAACAAACTAAAAACTACTTCCAAAAACATTCAGCTTTGATATTAATGAGTTTTTTGGGTTCATTGAGAACATGTTTGTTGTTCAATAATAAAATTATTCCTCAAAAATACAACTTGCCTAATGATTCTGCACTCCCTGTATCTACTAAAACGCTGTCAAATCTAAAATAAAGACGTGGGCCTAGCTAGTGAAGTATGATTTTATATTGTATTACTTGTATGTTGGTGTTGTTAGACATGCTAAAAATGTTATTGCAGACTCTACTCCAAAACTGATTATCTGTCTGGATGATGGAGTCTTTTTCCCATTTGTTAATTTGAGCGTGAGGTGCATTATCATTAGAGGATAGTAGTTTATTTGGTTTTAAGGGTGGTTTTTGTGACTTTGCAATTTTATTGATGCTGTTTATTAGTGATGGTTGTCCTACGTTAGTGTTATTGATACTTATTTTGCTTTGATGGAGTGTTTTTGTTGGTTATGTTGACGAAATAATTTTCTGTCAATCCTGTATATGTCAATGAACTGTTGAAATGTTAAGAAGTTATTCTGATAAAATATGTGGCGGAGGTGTGTGATGCCTTTTTCTTTCCATTTAATGCCTATCAGGGTAATTTATTTGCAGTGATGTAAGGGCTATTCCATATGGGTGTTTGAGTTGTAGGTGAGAATATAGTGTTTTTTATTTTATTAATCTTCCAGCAAGCTGACAGTGTTTGCTGTTGCAGTGGTTTTAAGCCGTTGTGATGTGTGATTGTATTCCTGATAAATGGTAAATCTTTGATTAATCGATCTTTATAATCAGATTGTCTAGACCTGGATGAAGGTGATGGGTTGAATGCATCCATTTGATAAGGTATTGTAGTTGGTTATCTAAGAAGTAGTAGTTGAAATTTGGTGCTTCTAGGACTCCTTGGACTTTTGACTTTTGTAATATTTTTAGTTTTATTCTGGAGTTTTTGTTTTTCCAGTAGAATGAAGTTATTATTGTGTCCAGAATAGTGAAAAAAAAGCTTCTGCGGGTTAAATAGGGATCATTGTGAATAAATAGTTGAGTTTAGGTAATATCATCAACTTTATGGTGTTAATACGTCCTATAACTGATAGCTGTATTGTCAACCATTAATTTAAGTAATCTTTTATTGTTTTTGATAGGAGTCTTGAAAACTGCTGATGAATTTGAATGTGGTCACTGGATTGGTTTATAGAGTAGATACAGTGGGGCAAAAAAGTATTTAGTCAGCCACCGATTGTGCAAGTTCCCCCACTTAAAATGATGACAGAGGTCAGTAATTTGCACCAGAGGTACACTTCAACTGTGAGAGACAGAATGTGAAAGAAAAATCCATGAATTCACATGGTAGGATTTGTAAAGAATTTATTCGTAAATTAGGGTGGAAAATAAGTATTTGGTCACCTCAAACAAGGAAAATCTCTGGCTCTCACAGACCTGTAACGTCTTCTGTAAGAAGCTTTTCTGTCCCCTACTCGTTACCTGTATGAATGGCACTTGTTTGAACTCATCATCTGTATAAAAGACACCTGTCCACAGCCTCAAACAGTCAGACTCCAAACTCCGCCATGGCCAAGACCAAAGAGCTTTCGAAGGACACCAGGAAAAGTATTGTAGACCTGCACCAGACTGGGAAGAGTGAATCTACAATAGGCAAGCAGCTTGGTGTGAAAAAATCAACTGTGGGAGCAATCATCAGAAAATGGAAGACATACAGGACCACTGATAATCTCCCTCGATCTGGGGCTCCACGCAAGATCTCATCCCGTGGGGTCAAAACGATCATGAGAACGGTGAGCAAAGATCCCAGAACCACACGGGGGGACCTGGTGAATGACCTGCAGAGAGCTGGGACCAAAGTAACAAAGGTCACCATCAGTAACACACTACAACGGCAGGGAATCAAATCCCGCAGTGCCAGACGTGTTCCTCTGCTGAAGCCAGTGCATGTCCAGGCCCGTCTGAAGTTTGCCAGAGAGCACATGGATGATACAGCAGAGGATTGGGAGAATGTCATGTGGTCAGATGAAACCAAAGTAGAACTTTTTGGTATAAACTCAACTCGTCGTGTTTGGAGGAAGAAGAATACTGAGTTGCATCCCAAGAACACCATACCTACTGTGAAGCATGGGGGTGGAAACATCATGCTATGGGGCTGTTTTTCTGCCAAGGGGACAGGACGACTGATCCGTGTTAAGGACAGAATGAATGGGGCCATGTATCGTGAGATTTTGAGCCAAAACCTCCTTCCATCAGTGAGAACTTTGAAGATGAAATGAGGCTGGGTCTTCCAACATGACAATGATCCAAAACACACCGCCCGGGCAACAAAGGAGTGGCTCCGTAAGAAGCATTTGAAAGTCCTGGAGTGGCCTAGCCAGTCTCCAGACCTCAACCCCATAGGAAATCTGTGGCGGGAGTTGAAAGTCCGTGTTGCTCGGCGACAGCCCCAAAACATCACTGCTCTCGAGAAGATCTGCATGGAGGAATGGGCCAAAATACCAGCTACTGTGTGTGCAAGCCTGGTAAAGACCTATAGTAAACGTTTGACCTCTGTTATTGCCAACAAAGGTTATGTTACAAAGTATTGAGTTGTATTTTTGTTATTGACCAAATACTTATTTTCCACCCTAATTTACGAATAAATTCTTTACAAATCCTACCATGTGGATTCATGGATTTTTTTTTCACATTCTGTCTCTCACAGTTGAAGTGTACCTCTGGTGCAAATTACTGACCTCTGTCATCATTTTAGGTGGGGGAACTTGCACAATCGGTGGCTGACTAAATACTTTTTTGCCCCACTGTATAATTTGGAACTGCTTAATATTGCTGTTGTGTGCAATCTTCCCAAATAAAACAGATGTGACAATGGTAGGAGGAAGGAAAGAAAATTAAACAAAACGCACAGATAAAGAAATAAACAAAAAAAATGTTAACACTGAAACACATAAAGGCATTGCGTACACAATGTTAAGAGCCTAATGACACATGAGTTCAGAGACAACTAGGTTAACTGTTCTTTTTGGATTTTATCAATTACTGTGGGGGGAGAGAAAAAAATATGAATGGAATGTGAGCAAGAAAGAGGGAGGGAGGAAAGAAAGAAAAAAAGGTAAAATAAATTAGCAGCGACAATGATAGCTTTAATGATCATTTGACATATAAAAACACCCAAAATCACAACACATTTAGTCATGAAATTGTTTTATGAACAATTTGCTTTTCAGCTTGACATTATAGTTCTATTCTGTAAAACCAACCTGAGGCTTGGATTTGCATCTAAGTGAGTTGGATCTTCCATTCATTGCATATCCAGTATTTGAAGAAATGCATTCACAGGAGTCAGGGATATTATTACCCCAGTCTGTGGCGTTCCTAATTCCACAGCAATGAAACTGTTAACAAACAAGAGATTGACTTTAAACAACAGGAAATACTCAACAAAATTCTCCACTATTCTGTTTTTTATCAATATAGTGACTGTAATGTAAATATCATTGCAAAACAATTCAGTCAATATATGGTGCAATCAAAATGTTTTTTGACTCCAATCTTGGCTGATCTCCCCTTTAAGGTTGGTCCTTGTTCACCTCTGGGCCCTTCCAGTGCTACTGTTATGTTTAGGTAACTTACAAGTTCTGTGTTGACTACTTGTAAAAGCACAGTTGCAACAAAATCCACTAGGGCCAGTAGAAAGACTACTATTATTGGGGTAAATAGTGCAAAAAACATTACATTTGACTGTATCTTCTCAACCATACTTCTAATGACTTCTTCTCTTATGTTGGCCTTTTGTAGTTCATTCTGGAGGGCAGTCTCTATCTGGAAAAGAAAATAACATTTTAGTATAATGGTAGAGAAATGAAGAATATATTCTCCTCAAGACAGACAGACACAGCAGGCCAAAAAGCACAGAGAAAGCAGAGGGAAAGATGAAGCAATAATAATGTTATGGATTATGAGACAGCAGACGCTTAAGCAATAATATGTCCACTCATAACCAAGAGGCCCTTCAATGGTTCCTCTTACAGCAGTTACACTTTCTGATTTTATTTGTATCTTCCTGAAATATTTTGACTGAATCCTCATTCTCTGAAATGCTACTTGCTTTCTTTTTAAAGTACCTCTTAAGTCCCATGGTCATGGCCAACTAGGACGGTTGAGTAAACTGATCACTTGGTAGTGTGTTGGTTATTGTGAGTTATTAAGACTGAGATATAAAAAGCATACTGCAGAAAGACAATGAAGGTAATTTATCTCCAAAACATAAAAATTAAGTCTAGCGGCAAGATAACAGATGGAAATACTAAATGTAGCTGATCAGACAGCAATGGAGAACACAGCAGAATTAAGAAAGAAAAGACAAGATGACCTCATTTCTTCCTGTCGCTACATTGATGCCACCATAAAACATGATGATCATTCCAATCCCCATGAAGCTTGCAAACTGTACAAACAAAACAATACAAAGAGCATCCACAGTTATTGTTCTAATAACTATAAAATTAACACAGCATCAGCTTGTTATCTTGTTTGATGTGGAGTTGTACATACTAGTTTGAGGCCGATGATTGACTCACAGCACGTAGCAAAGATTCCCAGAGAGGAAATACCGAGGACGCCGATGGCAAACAACCAACCCCAAATCATGTCTGGCAAATCAAGTGATGAGAACTCCTCCTGAATGATAGGAAAGGACACCAACAATGGATTAATCTGGAAAATTATTTAGTTCTTCAAATGAAAAAACAAATCAAAAACAATCATCCAAAATAACATTTTAGACATGACTGTCCGGTCCATGTTAGACTGACTATCCCAACCCCCCCCATGCTACCATAGGTCACACAAGAAGCATTTCAAAACCTGAACCAGGCCATACGAGGACCAACCTGCAACTCACCACCCAGCAAGTAGCATTCCTGAGTGAAGAGGCCAGCTCATTCAATTCAATTTCATTTTATTTATATAGCGCCAAACAGTGTTGGGGAGTAACGGAATACATGTACCGCCGTTACGTATTTAAAATACAAAATATGAGTAACTGTATTCCATTACAGTTACCATTTAAAAAGGTGGTATTTAGAATACAGTTACTTTGTTAAAATAAATGGATTACATGGCGGTATTTTCCTGTTTCATTTTGTCGCGGGTCAGGACTGTTTCGGTTTTGTTTGACAACTATGTTCTGTTGTTCCAGGCGGCAGCATTATGGTTGCCATGGCGACTGTGTGTTTCCTGGGTGAGAAAGCGCCTTTTTGTTGTTGTTGTTGTGTAAAGCTAATAGGCAGAATGCTACAGGTATAGCCCTAAAGAATGTAGCATCATAGGCAGTGTAGTCCGTGCTGCAGGGAGAATGGATCGCCATACCCATTATGTGTCTGTGAGCGCGAGGAGGGAGAAAAAGGAGAGTGGAAAAGTACGAGTTGTCATCAAACAAAAACGGGAGCTGGAAGCATGTAAATATAATAATAACCACTGCAGCCAAGAAGAGTGCCTGGCGAGCCCAGTTGTAAGTAAGCTATTAAGACTCGACTGTACACTGTGTTCATGTTTTCCTACGAAACAATAAGTTCCATTGGAGCAGCCTTTCAACGCCTCTCTCTGTCTCTCACAAGCAAAGGTGACCCAGACAACAAAGTAAAGCTATTTTTCAGCTACAAGCCCAACACGGAACCGACGTATTAGTCAGAGGTCCGTTTACTACAGTTCGGAGTCGCGGACCTTCAGTAACAGTAATAAATCACACAGCAATAGTACATTCACGTAGTTGTAAAAAGCATGATAATATATTAAGTAATCCAAAGTATTCAGAATACGTTAGTCTCATTGAGTAACGTAACGGAATACGTTATAGAATACATTTTGGCGTATGTATTCTGTAATCTGTAGTGGAATACATTTTAAAAGTAACCTTCCCAACACTGGCGCCAAATCACAACAGTCGTCTCAAGGCTTGTGTACTACCTTTTTCTGTTAATGGTTTATATGACACTACTGCATGTCATGTTCTTGTACTTCTGTACTAAAAATGGCAACACATTGCAAAACAGTTGGGGTCAGGTAACAAAAGGCTTGACAAATAGTTCGAAAAATAGTATGGAAAAAAGGAACAACTGGAGGAACATTTTGAAACATATTTTGTTAACTAACAACAGGTCGGTAGCATGCTGGGGAATAAAATGTGGATATATTAAACATGTTAAAAGGAAACATTTTAAAAGAAAGTGACACTTAAAAAAATCAGCAATCTGCTTTGTTCTAATTAAAAACTGAAAAATTAATGAGACTGTTTACCTTATGGGTAGAGGTCTGTAGCAATCCGTAAATCAGCCCAAATCCAACTATCTGAGGAAAGAGACTCAGATCATGTCATCTGCAATAGCAAAACCAGAGTTCCTGTATGGTTGCCTAAATGTACCAAGGAAACATTTATTCTTTAAAAGATAAATTCATCAGGGACTTGTTTTAAAAATGTTTCAAAACAAAAGAAACAAAAGATAAACAGTACCACAGAGAATTTCAAGTTTAAACTTTGGTCGATCTGCCCATTGGTTAGGTTTGACCATAGAAAACATTGGGCATGCATATATTTGTTACAGAATATATGTATACACCCAGCACGCCCCATATATATATATATATATATATATATATATATATGTATATATATGTATATATATATATATATATATATATATATATATATATATATATATATATATATATATATATATATATATATATATATATATATATATATATGTATATATATATATATATGTATATATATATATATATGTATATATATATATATATATGTATATATATATATATATGTATATATATGTATATATGTATATATATGTATATATGTATATATATATATATATATATATATATGTAAAAAAAAAAACCAAAATAAACACACCCAGCACGCCCCTGCGGGCGGTTTATCCTTCAAGCTCGGGTCCTCTACCAGAGGCCTGGGAGCTTGAGGGTCCTGCGCAGTATCTCAGCTGTTCCCAGGACTGCGCTCTTCTGGACAGAGATCTCCGATGTTATTCCCGGGATCTGCTGGAGCCACTCGCCTAGCTTGGGAGTCACCGCACCTAGTGCTCTGATTACCACGGGGACCACCGTTACCTTCACCCTCCACATCCTCTCGAGCTCTTCTCTGAGCCCTTGGTATTTCTCCAGCTTCTCGTGTTCCTTCTTCCTGATATTGCTGTCATTCGGAACCGCTACATCGATCACTACGGCCGTCTTCTTCTGTTTGTCTACCACCACTATGTCCGGTTGTTTAGCCACCACCATTTTGTCCGTCTGTATCTGGAAGTCCCACAGGATCTTAGCTCGGTCATTCTCCACCACCCTTGGGGGCATCTCCCATTTTGACCTCGGGACTTCCAGGTTATACTCGGCAGAGATGTTCCTATACACTATGCCGGCCACTTGGTTATGGCGTTCCATGTATGCCTTGCCTGCTAGCATCTTGCACCCTGCTGTTATGTGCTGGATTGTCTCTGGGGCATCTTTACACAGCCTGCACCTGGGGTCTTGCCTGGTGTGATAGACCCCAGCCTCTATGGACCTTGTACTCAGAGCTTGTTCTTGTGCTGCCATGATTAGTGCCTCTGTGCTGTCTTTCAGTCCAGCTTTGTCCAGCCACTGGTAGGATTTCTGGATATCAGCCACCTCCTCCATCTGCCGGTGGTACATACCGTGCAGGGGCCTGTCCTTCCATGATGGTTCCTCGTCTCCCTCCTCTTTCTTGGGTTTCTGCTGCCTGAGGTATTCACTGAGCACTCGGTCAGTTGGGGCCGTCTTCCCAATGTATTCTTGGATGTTCGTTGTCTCATCCTGGACTGTGGTGCTGACACTCACCAGTCCCCGGCCCCCTTCCTTCCGCTTAGCGTACAGCCTCAGGGTGCTGGACTTGGGGTGAAACCCTCCATGCATGGTAAGGAGCTCTCTTGTCTATATATATATATATATATATATATATATATATATATATATATATATATATATATATATACACACACATACATACAGTGGGGCAAAAAAGTATTTAGTCAGCCACCGATTGCGCAAGTTCCCCCACCTAAAATGATGACAGAGGTCGGTAATTTGCACCAGAGGTACACTTCAACTGTGAGAGACAGAATGTGGAAAAAAAAAATCCATGAATCCACATGGTAGGATTTGTAAAGAATTT